>NC_064644.1:557198266-558437953 GCF_023864345.2 Schistocerca serialis cubense | reverse complement strand
GTCGTAGTCTCCGCGTGAATATCACATTCAGTGAAATTTAATGGGTGTTTTGCTCATCAGATATACACTGAAGAGCCAGAACACTATGATCGGTCAGCCGGTGTGGCGCTTCAGTCTGGAACCGCGTGACCGCTACGGTCGCAGGTTCGAGTCCTGCCTCGTGCATTGGTGTTTGTGACGTCCTTACGTTGGTTAGGTTTAAGTAGTTCTAAGTTCTAGGGGACTGATGACCACAGATGTTAAGTCCCATAGTGCTCAGAGCCATTTGAACCATTTTGAACCACTATGATCGGCAGCTTAGTAGCTGCTTTGTCCGTCTTTGTGGAACGAAATACATCACTGATTCTGCGTATCAGGTATTCGACAGTTTGTTGATAGGTTTGTGGAGGTATGTGGCATTACACGCTTCCGCGCTGGTCATGTAACTAGCGTAAATAACGGGCCGCTGATCCATGTACGCGGTGATGCGCGACAGCGACCCAGAGACGTTCCATAGGATTTACATCAGGAGAAATTGGTCGCCGACACATCAACGTGCGGTCACTATAACGCTCCTCAAACTTTTGTAGCACTGTTGCGGCTCCGAAACACGGGCAGCTATGCAGCTGAAAGGTGACATTGCCGTCGGAAAAGACATCAAGCATGATGCAGGTGATTCACAGCTGTCAGCGTGTCTTCGATCACTACCACAGGTCCCACGCAACCGCGGCAGAATGTCTCGCGCCAGCTTATATCCGTGGCGCGCTTCACGTTTCGAGCCACCGTTGATCTCGATGACGGCGTTGGTGGAGACGACCACCGACCCTGTAAAGCAAAACGCCGACACGTTTCCGTTGATCGACGGTCGAATACCGATGGTTCCGCGCCCACTGCAATCGTAATTGACGACGGCGCTCGGTCAAATGTGAACACGTAGGGGTGGGCTGCTGCAGAGCTCCTTGTTCAACTACGTACGATGTACGGTGTGCTTCGAAAGAGTTGTGCGTGCACCAGCATTGTGTTCTTACAGCAGAGATGTCACAGATCATCTATCCTACTTTACAAAGCAGCCAAGCCTCTGAATCCCACGTTCTGTGAGGAGCTCAAATGGTTTAAAGGGCTCTGAGCACTATGGGACTTAACATCTGAGGTCATCAGTCCCCCAGACTTAGAACTACTTAAACCTAACTAATCTAAGGACATCACGCACATCCATGCCCGAGGCAGGATTCGAACCTGCGACCGTAGCGGTCTCGCGGTTCCAGACTGAAGCGACTAGAACCGCTCGGCCACACCGGCCGGCCTCTGTGAAGAGCCGTGAACGTCCAACAATTTAGCGCCGAGTGGTAATTCCACTGTCCTTGTACCTCTTCTCATAGATGCTCACGACAGTTGCACGTGAACACTGGACAAGCTTCGCCGTTTTCGAGATATTCGTTCACAGCCTTTCCGTATTAATAATCTGCCCTTTATCGTAGCTAATCTCAATGGATTTCCCCATTCTCTGGGGCAATCCCCCGTCAGTGTCTGCTCCGCTTACACATTATTGTTGGCGCGTCACTTGTCCACGACGCCACCAGGAGGCATCCATGTTGCGGTAGGCAGTGGTCATAACGTTTTGGCTACAGAACTCTCTTACTGTACGACGTAACACAGTACCATAAAAAAAGTAGAATCAGTAATATGAGCGAAAAACATCGCTCGCGGTATCACTTCTGAACAGATGATTTTATGGCTATTATTTCATATGATGCGTGATGAATATATCCGAAATAATTTATAAATATCATTATTGTTCGGGCGAGAGACAGACAGATGGATCGACTAAAGAAGGGTAGTGAAACGAACTGGAGGAAAGAAAATTCTTGACACAACTTGACTACTAATTTAAAGATTAAACGCTATGTTCTTTATAAACTGAGTGGTTAACAACTTCTTTCTGCCTGACAGATGATATTACCAGAACGTAACAAAATCGGCACGAGTTCTGTATGAGAATACCCACCGTTGTTTCATTACTGTATGTGAATTATTTCTCTAATATACTTGACCTACAAATTAAGGTAGCACAAAACGTAATGTGTCTGACCAAAACACATTTTCGTGTTCAGCACATACACATATCATTGGTCAGCTATAAAATATTCTTTGTCAAAGATAATTGTACACAAGACAATTGGCATCAAATGATAAACAATGTCGCTACAACAAATTTCTCGGCATTCGAATTTAATACGGAGAAACTTAAATGGATTCAAAAACGTACCCAGTAATTAATACAGAGGTGCGATATAAATATTTTATTTGATATCGCAAGTGCTGAAAGAGATGAAATTGTTATTTTCTTTATTTTCATCATGGCAGGGACAACAGCAACCGTTACGAAATTGCCTCGAATGAAAAACAGCCCGCAGTTGCTCTAAATTATGTGTATTTTAAACCTAGACCATAGTTTCTGCTATAATAATATAGTCTTCTTCAGAAGTCGTACACACTAATAAATAAAAAATATCTTAGCGCAGCAGGCTGTTTTTCATTCGAGACAGATGAAATTGTGTACATTGCTCGCAAGTGTCATATTCTGAAAACACTAGCGTCAAAAGGAGAAAGACGATTGTTGGATTTATGAATCTGTTAGCTGTTCATGAAAACAGTTTGTGAATAGTCTTGATAGTCTCTTCCTTGCATTTGTACATTAGTAATAGTAATGCAAGTAAAAAAGAAGCATACTCACAAATAAACTTTTATGTTTTTCTTTTTAACCAAAGTAGGCACGTTATAATCAATCCGGGTGCCATTGCCATACCATTTTATATTTGGTAGGAGTATACAGTTCGTATCTAAACTTATAACAAACTTTCTAGCTATTAATCTTCGTCTTCTCTTCTGCTATTAGGCAATAATTGCCTGTTACGGTACCCATCTTCGTCGGCGTCTTCTTCTGTCTCTTCTCCCATGGAACTTATAATTTTTTTCCTTTAAGTGGAGTCTACCACTCTCCATTCATTCTATGTGTTCGTTCCATTTTTTTCTATAATCTCGAATTTTATCACTGAGGTTACAGATTTGCAGTTCTTCTCTAATTTCTTATTTCTTAGCCTGTCTTCCGTTGTGCAACCTTTAACACCTCTAAGGAATTTCATTTCTTGTGCCTGAATACGGCTTTCTTGCTTCTTGGTAATCACCCAGGTCTCACTTCCATAGAGCAGTGTGGAAACTGCAACAGTTTTGTAAAATTTAATTTTTTTTTTGTTTCTGTTAATTTCTCCACATACCCGCCTGAATTTATTAAGCTTAATTTCAATATCTCTGCTGTAGCCATATCCCATTTCACATCCGAGGTTACTGAAATGGTTTACTTGTTCTAAAATCTTCTAATCTATCACTATTTTGGTTCTGATTGGTTCCTTCCCCATGCAGGGCAGTGTCTTAGTATTTTCTTTTGAAATTTCCATGTTAAATTTTACCCTTATTTGTTTTAGCAAGCAGATGCCTTTCTGAAGGTCATCTTCGTTAACTGCGCCTTTAAATCCGCGCCTTTAAATAAACGGAACATATCGGCTAAGACAGATAAACCCGAAAGAAAATCCTGGTCCTCCTAGAAGAGGGTTGAGCAGATGGCTGGTAACCAACTTTCAGAAAACACAGACTACTCCCAGTACCCAAACGAGTTTCGGAAACTTTCTAGCTATTATATGTTATTAATTTTTAAAATGAATTTACCCAAATAAATAACGACAACCTGATTGTCACAAAGAACGTCATTCATAATACTATCCGAATACCTTAAACGATTACAGTGTGATAAATGAAAAGCACTACTTTGCTTTTGTTCTACACTATTACTTTTATACTGTTAACCGGGTTTCGTCTTACAAGACCATCTTCACACATTTAGTATCTTGAGATGCTCAAAATAACGCAAAACTTTCACTGGTGATTTACATGGTTCAAAATCATATTTTTCTTTCAGTATCATTGTTAGGTTGTTTTCGGAGCTCTGAAATATCAAGAAAGTTTGTGACATTAGTGAATCTACGAAGAAGTGCGCTGAAGTGCAAAAAAATACAGAAAAACGACACTTCGCATCATTAAGGAGCTATCTGTCATCACTTGTTAGTGCACGATGGCGTCCTAATACTTGTAGCGACAATAAATTTAATAATAAACGACCGCCGGTGAGTTCTTTAATGCTGACATATTCAAACTCCCTGCTGGAAAATGTCGTGTACGAGGCCTTACAGAAAGGAAGCAACACTGTCGCTCCATATGTATGTACTCACCAAATGTATCAGATTGGTGCATGTCGCCTTCGCAGAGTATCCCATTGGAGTCCGCACACGCTTGCGTCCGCTCCCGCATGCCGCTTCCCTTGAGGCTGCTCTGTATCGTTTGCCTCCTCGAAAGGCGCAGTAACATGTCAGTAGTAAACTGCTCGTCCACTGCCACGCAACCGTTGGATTTTGATGAAATAGTCAGAACTTGCGGTCACAGGTCAAGGCTGAGAAACAGCCATGCACTAATACGCCATGACACAGTATTTCCTTTCTAATGAGAACAAACATCTACACTCCTGGAAATTGAAATAAGATCACCGTGAATTCATTGTCCCAGGAAGGGGAAACTTTATTGACACATTCCTGGGGTCAGATACATCACATGATCACACTGACAGAACCACAGGCACATAGACACAGGCAACAGAGCATGCACAATGTCGGCACTAGTACAGTGTATATCCACCTTTCGCAGCAATGCAGGCTGCTATTCTCCCATGGAGACGATCGTAGAGATGCTGGATGTAGTCCTGTGGAACGGCTTGCCATGCCATTTCCACCTGGCGCCTCAGTTGGACCAGCGTTCGTGCTGGACGTGCAGACCGCGTGAGACGACGCTTCATCCAGTCCCAAACATGCTCAATGGGGGACAGATCCGGAGATCTTGCTGGCCAGGGTAGTTGACTTACACCTTCTAGAGCACGTTGGGTAGCACGGGATACATGCGGACGTGCATTGTCCTGTTGGAACAGCAAGTTCCCTTGCCGGTCTAGGAATGGTAGAACGATGGGTTCGATGACGGTTTGGATGTACCGTGCACTATTCAGTGTCCCCTCGACGATCACCAGTGGTGTACGGCCAGTGTAGGAGATCGCTCCCCACACCATGATGCCGGGTGTTGGCCCTGTGTGCCTCGGTCGTATGCAGTCCTGATTGTGGCGCTCACCTGCACGGCGCCAAACACGCATACGACCATCATTGGCACCAAGGCAGAAGCGACTCTCATCGCTGAAGACGACACGTCTCCATTCGTCCCTCCATTCACGCCTGTCGCGACACCACTGGAGGCGGGCTGCACGATGTTAGGGCGTGAGCGGAAGACGGCCTAACGGTGTGCGGGACCGTAGCCCTGCTTCATGGAGACGGTTGCGAATGGTCCTCGCCGATACCCCAGGAGCAACAGTGTCCCTAATTTGCTGGGAAGTGGCGGTGCGGTCCCCTACGGCACTGCGTAGGATCCTACGGTCTTGGCGTGCATCCGTGCGTCGCTGCGGTCCGGTCCCAGGTCGACGGGCACGTGCACCTTCCGCCGACCACTGGCGACAACATCGATGTACTGTGGAGACCTAACGCCCCACGTGTTGAGCAATTCGGCGGTACGTCCACCCGGCCTCCCGCATGCCCACTATACGCCCTCGCTCAAAGTCCGTCAACTGCACATACGGTTCACGTCCACGCTGTCGCGGCATGTTACCAGTGTTAAAGACTGCGATGGAGCTCCGTATGCCACGGCAAACTGGCTGACACTGCCGGCGGCGGTGCACAAATGCTGCGCAGCTAGCGCCATTCGACGGCCAACACCGCGGTTCCTGGTGTGTCCGCTGTGCCGTGCGTGTGATCATTGCTTGTACAGCCCTCTCGCAGTGTCCGGAGCAAGTATGGTGGGTCTGACACACAGGTGTCAATGTGTTCTTTTTTTTCCATTTCCAGGAGTGTACATGTACTAGCACTTGCATGTGTGTGGGTAACAATCCCTTGACTGTAAACCTACAGTGAACGATAATTGCTTTACCGATTCTTTTAGTCATCAGTTTTCTGACTGGTTCGACGCATCCCGCCATAAATTCCTCTCGTGCGCCAACCTCTTCATCTCAGTCTAGCACATGCATTCTACTTCCTCAGTTGTTTGTTGTATGTATTCCAATCTCTGCCTTTCCCTGTAGTTTTTACTCTCTATATGTCCTTGTAGTACCATGGAAGTTATTCCCTAATGTCCCAACAAAATCCTATCATTCTGTCTCTTCGTCTTGTCTGTGTTTTCCATATGCTTCTACATTCAGTGATTCTGTGTAGAGCCTCCTCATTCCTCACCCTATCAGTCCACTTAATTTTCAACATTCGTCTGTAGCACCCACAGTCCATGTTTCGCTACCATACAGCGCTGTTCTCCAAACGTACGTTCTCGTAAATTTATTCCTCTAATTATGACCTATGTTTGATACTAGTAGACATCCCTTGGCCAGGAGTGCCGTCGTTGCAAGGACTAATCTGCTTCAAATGCCTTCCTTGCTTCTTCCGTCATGGATTATTTTACTGCCTATGGGTCAGAATTCCTTCACTCCATTTACTTCGTGGTCCACAATTTTGACGTCAATTTTATCGTTTATCTCAAATCCGATATTTCTCATTACTTTCGCCTTTCTTCGGTTTCCTCTAAATCCACATTCGCTGCATATTAAACTATTCATTCCATTCAACATGTCCTACAGTTTTTCTTCACTTCTACTGAGGATGGCAATGTCAACAGCGAATCTTATTACGGATATCGTTTCACCTAGAATTTGAATCCCACTCTTGATCCTTTGTTTTATTACTATCATTGCTGCTTCGATAAACAGATTGAACAGTTGGGGTGAAAGACTGCACGTCTGTCTCACACCGTTTTTAATCTGAGCATTTAGCTACTAGTCTTCCATTCTGACTCTTTCCTCTCTATTTTTGTACGTATTGTATATTATCTGTCGTTCCTTATAGCTTAATCCTATTTTTTTCGTAATTTCGAACATCTTGCTCCATTTTACATTTTCGAACACTTTTCTGGATCGATAAATACAACAAATGTGTCTTTAGTTTTCTTAGGTCTTGCTTTCATTATCAATAGCAACGTCATTAACGGTATAAGTATCAGCGTCTTCTTTTTATATTGACATACTGCGCATTTTGAACAGAAAAATGGACCCATTTATGTTTATTTTATATGCCACACTACTTTTCGTTTCCTCCATTTCCACTCCATTGAGCTTAAATGCGTGAAAGTGAGAATGATATGAAAATAGGAAAGCTTACGGCTAACAGTAGATAGTAGGAGTAGAACGAGTTTGTACCAACTTCACCTATGAGGGCAAATTCAGCAAAAGGAAGTTAGCACCAAAGATAAACGGAGTTACCAGGTTTAGAGATGTCCTGTTGTTCGCAGCCAATGAGAAACCTACCCCCTCCAACGAGTGTGAAAAAGGAACCGTTGCCCTCCGATCCCCCCATATTGCAGTTATTCGGCTGGTGATGGAAGTGTGCGCACGTTCCGCCAGGGATTCTCGGGTAAACGTGAAAAGAAATCAATAGGAATGTGCAAGTTTGTTATAGAAAACGCTAATAGTTGGACTTGCAGCATCGACATCGTCAGAGAAACGTCGAGGGACGTATTAGTTGTCATTAAGTGGGTGGTTCAAATGGTGGAAGCGGGACTTAGAGGTGAGTATTCACGTCCAGTGTGAACCTTCAGTTTACGGTCTAAATACGTTTGAAGCGAGGTTGCGAAGTGTAGGAACAGGTGTAAAATCGCGTAATGTTTAGATAGCATTATACTGGCTGACTTTTGTTAAAATCAGTGGTATTTCTTTGTATGTGGGATCACACCACACGTTCCCGTTATTACTACCCTCTCCAGGCACTTAAATGTGATTTGCAGAATATCCATGTAGACGTAGATATAGTAGAGTTCTTGCTCAAATATGTCTAAATTACACTTCTGGGCGGTTTTTCTTACACTTGAAGTCTGATTACGTGAATATTAATTGGGTTAAACTAGCTTTGTGAAGAATTTGTGCTGAATTTGTAGTGATTTTTTTCTAATTAACGTTCAGCCACATGTTCCAAATTAAATTTTCACATGGTTTGGTTACGATAAAAGTTTGGTCCAGCGGATATCACTTAGTCCGTAACAACTTATCGTTGAAATTTCATTGAATATGTGGTCCTTTCTTTGTAAGCAAAGTTCAACCAAGTGTTTCCGCCACTCACGGCGTACTGTGCTAGTCCCAATTACATCTTCGGGCGGTTTCCTAACGCTAGAAGATTGTTCAGCTGAGTATTATTTTAGATTAACGTTGGCGGAATGACGTTTTCGTGTGACCTCCCTTACGTGACGACGTTGATTGAGTGAATATTAGACCTGATGACAATTTTATGTGAGAATTTTACCGATTTTTATACGAATTCTGTTTAAGTAGTTTCGGCCAACAGCTGCCCGCTATCCATCGTGTGCTAGGTTTGCGTCATCAAAATTAATTTCTCAAGTGTGTTCAATTAGAGTTCGCTGAGTATTATTGAAACTGGCCGTCTTCGATTAAAAAACTGCCCCGGTTTGCTTTAAGAATTTTATCAGGTTTAGGACCCTAGCCTCTATAAGTGATGTACTATCATGTGTTTTCGCCATCTGCGTTCAGTTATTTGTTTGGTATTAATCGTATGCTTAGCGTGGAATCTTTTGCATGAAGTGTCTGTTTGTAAGGATCTGGAGTTTAATTAATGTCATCCCACATAATAATTTCGCGTAATTTTGGCATAGTTCACTCCATCGTCTCCGGCATTGTAGTATCGTACATGCGCTCATATGGCTACTGAGTCATTCGTTTGACTGAAAGCAGTCTGTCGGAGAAGCCGAATGAAAACTATGGAGTAAGTCGGTTGTAGTTTTACGTGTCAGTTGGATTATTATTCATTTATTTTTTCGACTGAAAGCAGTCTGTGTGAGCAGTTGAATGGAAACATTTGCCGCCGTAGCAGTTTTGCATACTGACTGATTAATTCATCATTTCTTTTCAAGTGAAAAATGTGTTATACAAAAAGTTTTTTATTTAACTAGTTATTCTCTGCGTTTTAGTCTTCAATGTGTGAAATTTTTCCTCCTACGTATATCTCGCTAAAAGATCTCGAATACAAGAATCAGAGAGAATCGAGCTCACACTTAATCTTAACAGCAATCGTTCTTAACTGCGAAACATTTGCGACTGGGAACAGGAAAACAGGGAAATAACAGTGCTACACCAAGTACTCTCAGCCGCACACCAGAAAAAAAGCGAGTTAATATTGCATTGTCACTCAGCTCCGAGCTAAGTTGAAAGTTTAAAGTCTTTTACCTTATCGGGAAGTCAGTTTGTAATCAGTTGCAAAATATGAACCGACAAATAGACCGACAGAAAAACAAAGTAATCTCCACCACATACTAGACTCTAAAGCGCGCTAACACTGCAGTGTCATACATTTCTGAGCTATATGGAAAGTTTCAAGTCTCTAGCTTATCTGAAAGTTAGTTTAAAATCAACTGTAAAATTTTTACCGACCAATAAAAACGTATTAAAAACTGATTGTTCATTTATATATAGATAGTTTTACACTGCAGCACCAGGTGCTAGACTTTTGAAATGATTTTTAACGCTACAAGTACGAAAATTCGTATTTGAGTGGCTAAATACAAATATTTTGAAAATATTTTAGTTCAAAAAATGGTTCAAATGGCTCTGAGCACTATGGGACTCAACTTCTGATGGTCATTAGTCCCCTAGAACTTAGAACTAGTTAAGCCTAACTAACCTAAGGACATCGCACACATCCATGCCCGAGGCAGGATTCGAACCTGCGACCGTAGTGGTCTCGCGGTTCCAGACTGCAGCGCCTAGAACCGCACCGTCGCTTCGGCCGGCATATTTTAGTTATAGAAATACACTGTTACTCACATGCCCTTGAAATAAAATACTTTAATTGCCTCTAAAAATGTTGTCAACCCCTAATATTGTGCATATATAACCAAAAAGGCTGAAAAAGTATATAAATAAAATCACTCAAACCCAGGGACTTCAAAACATTTGTATAACGGCCATAACCAACAGAGACTTGTCAGTCGGTTGTCTCGCATTGAATGAAATCACTCAAAGCCAGTGAGTGAGCGAAAAACATTCACATGACCGCCGCAACTGAAGAAGACTAGTTTCAGTCATTGAGTGAAACCACTTAAGCCCGGTGAGTGAATGAGGTAAAAACATTCATACATGTGATATGGCCATAGACATTAGTTTCATTCGGTTCTGTTATTCGACTGAGAAAAACCGTCTGAACGAAACAGCAATGGACTAACTGATCGGCTGTTAAAAACAGTCGGTTGACCCATCACTAAACGTGGCACGGCAACACGGCAGTTCTGGCCGCAGGCTTCAGGTTCAGTCGGCAGGACAACGCTCCCGGTCCTATCTGTGAAAAGCGCTTTGTGTAGATGACAGCCACCAGTCGACAAAACATAACTCTCTCCTGTCTGTCTACCATCGGGAGTTGTCACGTCGCTAGCGGTGCTTTTCTTAGATGCTGCGCACATGGGTCTAAAAAAACTGTTTACGCGATAACGACTTCGGCCGAATAGTTAACTCGTTTAACACGGTGTAATCAGTGGGCCAGCAACGTGACTGCGTCAAAGTGCGGCCTCATGCATCCAGACGGTGACTTTAAGCCTAGATACCTAAAAGAAATTTACTGGGTGATACAAAAGTAACGGGAAAATCAATTACAGGAGTAACTTTAGCGGTAGCGGGATTCAGTTTTTACAAAAGTGTCGAAAAGGGTAATTAAGTTCCTCTCTTAGTTGAGCCTTGAGTTGCTAGATGGTACAGTATAATTCACAGCTGCGCGTATTTACAAGCAAATGAAGAAGTGAAAGGGAATACAGATACCTACAAACTCAGACTGACAAAACGTACAAAATGGCGAAGAAGGAATTGCTGGAGGACAAATGCGAGGGTGTAGAAGCGTGTAATACTAGAGGAATGACAGATGCCGCTCACAGGAAAACTAGAGAGACATTTGGCGATAAGAGAAGCAAGTCCGGTACTAAGGAAAGAAGAGAAAGCTTGAAGCTGGAGTCAACGTATAGAGGGTCAACATAAGGAAAACAACCGCGACGGCTATATAACAGAAAGAAAAGGTAAAGAAGGTGTAGGTGAGAGGGGATACACGATATTAAGAGAAAAAAATTAAGAGAGCACTAAAAGGTGTAATTCGAAACAAGGCTGCTGGAAGAGATGACATACCCTCATTTTTACTGTTGTGCTTCGGAGAGCCAGCCACGACAGAACTACACCACTTGGTGTGTAAGACATACGAGAGAGGCGAGTTACTCTCATACTTCAAGAATAATGTAATAAACCCGATTTCCGTGACTCCAGGAGCTGTCAGGTGTGAATATTACCGAACCATAAATTTAATAACCCATGGTTACTAAATACAGACAGAAAGCATTTACAGAAGAATTGAAAATCCCTATGATTTATCCTATAAGATAGAATAAAGGAAGGCAAAACTGCCTCTATAAATTTTGTTGATTAAAATAAAAATGGCTCTGAGCATTATGCGACTTAACTTCGGAGGTCATCAGTCGCCTAGAACTTAGAACTAATTAAACCTTACTAACCTAAGGACATCACACACATCCATGCCCGAGACAGGATTCGAACCTGCGACCGTAGCGGTCGCTCGGCTCCAGACTGTAGGGCCCAGAACCGCTCGGTCACTCCGACCGGCAGACTCAAAAAGGTTGGCGATTAAAATAAAGCTTTTGAGAACGTTGACTGGAATACAGTATTTAAAATTCTGAAGGTATCAAGGATAAAAGCACGTGGAGGAAGTTGTAAAGAAACCAGACAGCAGTTCTAAGAGTCGAAGGGCGGCATATTAAAAGCGTGTGCCGGGTTGGGACTCGAACCCGCGACCTTCGCCTTTCGCAGGCAAGTGCTCCACCTACTGACGACTCACCCACACATCTCTCCTTCCGACAGTAACTCATCTCGCGCCTTCCAGACTCACGGAAGTTCTCCTGCATACCGTGCGGTGCTACCGTCTTGGAAGAAAGAATACTGCGGAAAATGGCTTAGACACAGTCTTGGGGGATTATTTTCAGAATGAATTTTCGCTCTGCAGCAGAGGGTGCGCTGATGTGAAACTTCAAGGCAGATTAGAACTGCGTGAAGGACACTGACTCGAACTGCCGACCTTCGATTTTCGCGGGTAAGTGCTGCACCGACTGAGTTGTAAAAGCGCGACTGACGACCCCTCTTCACACCTATACTTCCGCCAGTACCTCATCTCATGTGCTCCGAACCTAACAGAAGTTCTCTCGCATAGATTGCGGGACGAACATTCCTGGAAGAAAGTATATTGCGGAGACAAGACTTAGAAACGGGCTGAGGGATTGTTTCCTGAACTCATTTTCAATCCGCAGCGGAGTGTGCGCTGGTTTGAAACAAAATGGCTCTGAGCACTATGCGACTTAACTTCTGAGTTCATCAGAACTAATTAAACCTAACTAACCTAAGGACATCACACACATCCATGCCCGAGGCAGGATTCGAAACTGCGACCGTAGCGGTCGCTCGGTTCCAGACTGTAGCGCCTAGAACCGCACGGCCACTCCGGCAGGCCATGGTTTGAAACTTCGTGGCAGATACAGCGGTTGAAAATCAAGTGAGACAGGGTTGTAACCGATGTTATTCAATCTGTACATTAACCAAACAGTAAAAGGAGCCGAGGAAAAACTTCAAGACAGAATTATAGATCAGGACGAAAAAATAGAAACTTTGAGATTTGCCGATGACACGGTAATTCCGATAGAGACAGCAATGGACTTGGAACAACAATTGAACGGAATGGACAACATCTTGAAAGGAGGATATAACATGAAGATCAACAAAAGTGAAACAAATATAGTTGAACCGAGTCAAATTAAATCAAGCGATACTGAATGTATTAGACAAGGAAATGAGATAGTGACCGTGGTAGACATGTTTTCCTATTTGGGCACCAAAATAGCCGACGAAGGGCGAAGTGGAGAAGACATAAAATGTATAATAGCTATAGCACAAAAAGCGTTCTCGAAAAAATGAATTTTTTTAAAATGTAATATAAATTTCATTGTCAGGAAATCTTTCCTGAAGTAATTTGTCACGAGTGTAGGCTTGTACGAAAATGAAACATGGGCGATAAACAATTCAGAGAAGGAGAGAATAGAGGCTGTTGCAATGTTGTGCTACTGAAGAATGCTGAAAACTTGGCTGGTAGATTGAGTAACTAATGAGGACGTTCTGAATCTAATGGGGGTGTAAAAGAAATTTATGGCCCAACTTGACTAAAAGAGGGCATCGGTTGACAGCACATATTTTGAGTCATAAAAGGATTACCAATTCAGTACTGGAGGGAAGTGTGGGGGTAAAAGTTGGAGAGGGAGACCAAGGGATGAACACAGTACGCAGATTCAAATGGAGAGTACCTTACGCACAGATAGCCGACTGACAAAATACGTACGGACGATGTCGGCCTCACCGCAAGCACAAACTAACAGGCCAAATTTAGCGGACCAGAACGAGTCTTCACAAGTGACGCCTCAGAATCAAATTTCAGTACAATCAACGCCGAATCACAATGAGCCAACATAAACACTTACGCCTAGGTGCTCTCCTTTCTGCATTACTTTTTTTTACTTATTCTTTTTCTTCATTTTAACTAGTTCAGTAGTATAATTTGGAGTTGGGTTTTAGAGTTGGACAGAAGAAGAAAATAATTTCAATAGTGTACTACGGGTTGTATGTAAATGTGGAAACTCGTGCAGTTTCTTCTAGAATGCAGGGGCTTTGTAAAAATAAACAAACAAAAATAATGTTCAAAAACTTGAAGTAAGAAATACAAACACAACACCAAAATAGAAATACGAGCTCTAGAGTCTTAAGTGGGACTTGAATCGCCGAAGAACGCAACTTAATTGAACGATAAGTCTACTTGATTACAAGAATTATCGAGTGAACGAAAGTGGAACAACGTGTACACACATGAGATACTCGAAACCCTGCAGAAGAGCAACTACGGACATCCACCCCTGCTAACCAACCGCCACCCCTACTAGCCAACTTCTCTACACGAATAAAATATAGTAAATACAAGATCATTCAATTGTAAGATAACAACGCTTGAAGCAAAAGTTAAATATAAAGATGTCACTGCTGTCCAAAAGCGAAGCACGGCTAAATCCAAAAGCTAACTTCAGATTTCCAAGCTATCAAGTTATAAAAAGAGCAGTTAGGCAGGATGTACTCTGAGTAACATCTCCAATACACGATCGCAAGCTCCTATGAAATATTCTAAAGAAAGGTAAGGAATGGTGGGGAGGACTTCTGTTCGGAATTGAACAAAAATGTGCCGATTACCAAAGTGTGACACAATGTCGGAGGATTCCGCAATAAAAGAACCAGTAATCACTTTGTCGAGTTACTTGTCAAAGACCTTCTGGAGGTAATTTTACACAGCAACTGTATACCCAGATGTACTTCACGGTGACAGACGTGAGGAAGTTCTTACTTCTTGGAAGAGAGACAGCGGATGGATGAGACAATGGACATTACAGTGTGCCTGGATGAGGAAAGCAAACATTGCTCAACACTCTCAACGGAGTCATCAGATAAACAACTCGCTACTGAAGACGTTGAGGATAGTACCTAAGAGCCGGCCGCTGTAACCGAGCGGTTCTAAGCGCTTCAGTCCAGAACCGCGCTGCTGCTACGGTCGCAGGTTCGAATCCTGCCTCGGGTGTGGGTGTGAGTGATGTCCTTAGTTAGGTTTAAGTAGTTCTAAGTCTAGGGGACCGGTGACCTCAGATATTAAGGCAGATAGTGCTTAGAGCAATTTGAAGTACCCAGCAAGAATTCCAGCAATCCAAATCTTCGACTGCAGTCACACAAACCAGTCAGGATATTCTCTTGTCCTCAAAAATTATTTGAGCGAATAATAATTTACATCTACATCTACATGGATATTCTGAAAATCACATTTAAGTGCCTATCAGAGGGTTCATCGAGCGGCTTTCACAATTTTCTATTATTCCAATCTCGTATAGCGCGCGGAAAGAACGAACACCTATATCTTTACGTACGAGCTTTGATTTCCCTTATTTTATCGTGGTGATCGCTCCGCACCATGTAGGTCAGTGTCAATTAAATATTTTCGCATTAGGAGGAGAAAGTTGGTGATTGGAACTTCTTAAGCAGATCCGTCGCAACGAAAAACGCCTTTCTTTTAATGGTTTCCAGCCCAAATCCTGCATCATTTCAGTGACACTCTCACCCATATTTCGCTATAATACAAAACGTGCTGACCTTCTGTGATCTTTTTCGATGTACTCTGTCAGTTCTATTTGGTAAGGATTCCACACCACGCAGCAGCGTTCTAAAAAAGGACGGACAAACGTAGTGTAGGTAGTCTCCTTAGTAGATTTGTTACATTTTCTAAGTGTCCTGACAATAAAGCGCAGTCTTTGGTTAGCCTTCCCCACAACATTTTTATGAGTTCCTTCCAATTTAAGTTCTTCGTAACTGTAATTCCTAGGTAGTTGAATTTACGGACTTTAGATTTCACTGATTTATCATTTAACTGAAGTTTAACGAATTCCTTTTAGCTTTCTTGTGGGTGACCTCACACTTTTCGTTATTTAGGGTCAACTGCCAATTTTCGCACCATTCAGACATCTTTTCTAAATCGTTTTGCAATTTGTTTTGATCTTCTGATGACTTTATTAGTCGATGGCACAGCTCCATCTGCAAACAGCCTAAGATGCCTGCTCAGATTGTCTCCCAAATAGTTTGTATAGATAAGGAACAGCAAAGGGCCTATAACACTACCTTTGGGAATGCGAGAAATAACTTCTGTTTTACTCAATGACTTTCTGTCAGTTACTACGAACTGTGACCTCTCTGACAGGAAATCAAGAATCCAGTCACATAACTGAGACGATATTCCATAATCACGCAGTTTCACTACAAGCAGCTTGTGTGGTACAGTGTCAAAAGCCTTCTGGAAATCCAGAAATACGGAATCGATCTGAAATACTTGTCAATAGCACTCAACACTTCACGCAAATAAAGAACTAGTTGTGTTTCGAAAGATGTTTTCTAAATCGATGTTGACTATGTGTCATTAGACCGTTTTCTTCGAGGTTATTCATAATGTTCGAACACAATATATGTTACAGAATCCTGCTGCATATCGACGTTAATGATACGGGCCTGTAATTAAGTGGATTACTCCTACTACCTTTGTTGAATATTGGTGTGACCTGAGCAACTTTCCAGTATTTGGGTACGGATTTTTCATCAAGTGAACGATTGTATATGATTGTTAAGTATGGAGCTAATGCATCAGCATACTCTGAAAGGAACCTAATTGTTTCTTGTTGATTTAAATTTGAACTGGGAGTACATTACCGAGCTTCTCCCACATTGAGGATCAGTAATATTTTGTCTTCGAGTAATTGCCAGACTGAGAAGCAGATCAACATCTTAACATATTTTACATATTTCCATTCATTGTCTTAAAATATAATTTTTTGAGGTAATAGTATTAGATACACAAAATCGAACATGTGGTGTTCCCCTGTAGTGAAAGTGGGGGCCTACTGAAGAAAAGAGTTGAGTACTCCAATAGCACCTTCAGAGTATACATATTTTCATAACTAATCCATCACAATTTGAGAAGAATAGTAGTACAATTGCCAGGATAGCAATGGCAAAAGAGGCGTTTTATAAGAAAAGGAGAATCTTCTGCAGCGGTCTGGACAGCAAACTCAGAAAGAGACTCATAAAATGTCTTGTATGGAGTGTTCTTCTATATGGCGCTGAAACATGGACTATGAGGAAAAAAGACAGAGAAAGGCTGGAGGCTTTTGAGATCTGGACATGGCGGAAGATGGAAAGAATAAGTTGGATGGACAGAGTAAAAAATGAAGAGGTACTGAGAAGAGTGGGAGAGAAAAGACAGTTACTAGATGTAATAAAGAGAAGAAAAAGAAATTGGATTGGGCATATATTAAGAAAGAATGACGGACTGATAAAAACAGTTTTAGAAGGTTATGTAGAAGGGAAAAGGAAGCGAGGAAGGAAGAGATTCCAGATACTGGATGACATGATGGACGGTACAACATACAGCAGCCTTAAGAAGGAAGCAATGGATCGCAGAAAATGGAGAGGCAAAGGACCTGCTAATATAGCAGATAACGATGATGAGTAGTACAATAATACAAGGGTTGGGGTTGTTTGGGGGAATAGACCAAACAGCGAGGTCATCGGTCTCACCGGATTAGGGAAGGACGGGGAAGGAAGTCGGCCGTGCCCTTTCAAAGGAACCATCCCGGCATTTGCCGCGAGCGATTTAGGGAAATTACGGAAAACCTAAATCAGGGTGGCCCGACGCGGGATTGAACCGTCGTCCTCCCGAATGCGAATCCAGTGTGCTAACCACTGCGCCATCTAGCTAGGTGATAATACAAGGAAAAATGATATTTGTTGCAAGGAAATCATGGGTACGTAACTAGTAAACTGACTCGTTCCGCGTAAATTTGGTCTAAATTGTGCAAATTCTTTAAATAACATGTAATCAAGTAACAAATTATATGACTTTGGGGCGAGCGCCTCCGAAATTACCTGCGTTAGCGATTTCGACTGTGAAGATTCCTTTCCTTTGCGTATAAGCTGAAATATCTTGGACCAACCTATCTTAAGAGACTCCAGGGAACCTGACACTTTTTGGAGACTGTAAACTTGTCTGTGTCAGCAAAGACATTGACCGGTTAGTCGGCCTGCTCGTTATTTTTTATGCAACACGGAAGATATTCGTAGATGAACAAATATGTGTGTCTACATCTACCTCTAGACACATACTCCGCAGGCCACGGCATCGTGCGTGGCGGAGAGTATGCTGTTCCATTACTAGTCATTTAGTTTCGTGTTCAACTCGCAAATAGAGCGAGGGGAAATCGACTGTCTATATGCCTCCGTACGCACTCTAATCTCTTTACTCTTATCTTCATAGTCGTTATACGAAATATACGTTGGCGGCAGTAGAATCATTCTCCAGTCAGTCTCAGATGCCGTTTCTCTAAATTTTCTCAATAGTGTGCCTCGAAAAGAACGTCGTCTTCCCTCCCGGGATTCCTATTTCAGTTCCCGAAGCACCTCCATAACGTGTGTTGTTCCAACCCACAGGTAACAAATCTAGCAACCCGCCTCCGAATTGCTTCGATTTCTTCCTTTAATCCGACCTGGTGCGGATCCCAAACACAGCAATTGGCCGCAGTAGTGTCCTATATCCGACCTTCTTTACAGATGAACCGCACTTTGCTAAAATACTCCCAGTAAATCCTAGTCGATTATTCGCCTTCCCTAATACAATCCTTACGTGCTCAGTCCATTTCACACTGCTTTGCAACGTTATGCCTAGATATTTAATCGACGTGAGTGTGTCAAGCAACACACTACTAACGCTGTACTCGAATATTCCTACTCATCCACAGTTACATTTTTCCAACATTTAGAGCTAGCTGCCATTCATCACCCGAACTAGAAATTTTGTCTGAGTCACCCTTGATCCTCCTACAGTCACTCAAGGACGACACCTTACCGTGCACCAAAGCATCGTCAGCGGACAGCTGCTGACTGACTTTTACCCTGTCCTCCAAATGATTCATGTATACAGAGAACGACAGCGGTCCTATCAAAGTTCTCCCTGGTGCACTCCTCACGATGTCCTTCACTCTGATGAACAGTCGCTGTCGACGACAACGTACTGGGTACTGTTCCTTAAAAAGTCTTCGAGCCACTCACATTCCTAGGAACCTATTCCGTATACTCGTACCTTCGTTAAAAGACGACCTTGTGGCACCGTGTCAAATGCTTTACGAAAATCTAAGAATATGGTATCTGCCTGTTGCCCTTCTCAATGGTCCGCAGGATTTCTTGTAAGAAAAGAGCAAGGTGAGTTATGCCTGATTGATGCATTGTGTACTGACTTGTGGAAAGAGGCTTTTCCCTCTCAAGGAAGAATATTATAGTCGAACTGAGAATACGTTCCAGGATTCTGCAGCAAACCGATGTTAAACAAATACGTCATTGTTGAAAAATGGAGAGTTGTGGTAGACGTGAGATATAGAATCCTCACTATCAGCGAGTTACGAACCAAAATTAGGTAAGTTGAATTGAAAAACACATCCTTTCAAAAAACAGAGCGGTACAGTGACGTGTGTGTATTGGCAAGAACACACGAAGTGAACGATTTATTTTTGGGTTATCAGTCTTCTGGCTTGTTCGATACGGCGCGTTACGAATTCCTCCCTAGTGCCACCTTATGTGCCCCGGTATTTGTTGGAGGTATCCCAATCTCTGTCTTTTCCTGCACTTTTTACCGTCTGCACCCCTACTACTGTGGAAGTTACTGCCTGTCGTTCGTCGCCGATTCTGCAGAGAAACACTTCATTACTCATGTGATTAATGTACCTAATTTTCAATAACCTTTTATAGCACCAAATTTCAAACGCTTTGATTACCTTCCTGACAGGTTGTCCCACAGTCCACGACTCAGTACCAAACTATGCAGTACTCCAAACGTAAATTCTCGGCCAATATTGGATGTTAGCAAACTTCTATTGGCCAGGAATACGTTTGCATATACTAGTCTACTTTACATGTTCGTCCATCAGGTGTTATTTTCCTTCCAAAGCAGAAAAATCCGTTAATTTAGTCAGCTTCATGATCCCCAATTTTGATGATAGGCTTATCGCTAATTTCTTCTACCCCTCAATATTTTCATCTTTTTCAGTTTATCCTCGCTCCACATTCGGTACTCATTAGACTGTATATCTCATTCAATTCATTCTATAATTCTTCTTTTTATTTCACTGGGCAACAATATTAGGAGCGAATCTTACCACTGATATACTTTCAACCTGAACCTTTAATTAATTTCTGTCATTGCTTATTCGAAGTAGAAATTGAATAGTAGGGATGCGTTTTTAATTAGAGTACTTCGTTCTTGGTCTTCCATTCTGATTTTCCCTCTTGGTTCTTGTGTATGATGTGTCTTTCTCTATAGTGTAATCCTATTTCTTCAGAACTTCGAACATCTTGCACCATTTTACATTGTCTAACGCTTTATCCAGGTCGACAAATCCTATGAAGGTGTCGTCGGTTTTCTTAAGTCTTGTTTGCTCCTTCAGTCGTAACTTCACTTTTCCGAAAGATGAACTGATCGTCATGAAACAGATTCTCAGGTATCTCTTCCATTCTTCTGATGATAACGGGTGCCCTAGTGAAGAGTTTCTCCCGAGGATGCAGAGAACAGGTGTCGCAAGCAGCCGTGCCACTTCAGAGGTCAGCAGGTTTGGCGCGGCAGCCGAAGCGCCAAATGGTCCGTGTCGCGTGACAGACTGCCTGGGGCCCGGCGCGCAGACTTCCCACGTGTTAAGGGTTAGCGCTGCGCTGGCCACATGGGGGCGGATGGCGTCACCCTTGGCAGTGGCGAGTAACCCCCGACAGCCGGTGGGTGTCTGGTTTCCCCGCCCTCGCCGCCCGTGTTCCCACGGCTCGCTCCAGCTCCAGGACGCCTCGTCTGGAGACCAACACTGCTGGAGGGAACGAGTTTCCGGCCGCTGCCTAGTCTTGGTCTCTTTCTTTTTCTCAAATTGAAATTATCGCCTTCTTCAACGGTTGTGAGCGTGCACAAAGAGAAACGGATCGTATTCACCAATATTACTTCGTAACAGCACTGACAGTTATCTGTAACTACGTCTCTTAATATTGTCTCAATGTTAATGCCAGATAACACAGGATTGCTAAGTTGATGTTCTGGCAGTTTATCGATCCCTGCTTAGTAAAAATTTTTGGAACTAGGAAATATCACCAATTTGCCCTCATGATGTAAGGGAAAAAACACACTAGTAAGATATCAGTCCCGGCAAACAGTTCCGCCTGAATATTTGGGCCCTGACTCTGAAAGTACGTAGTTATGACCTCCTGAAATTACAGATTATAAACTTTCATGCCCACCGATGGTTTGCATCCGCTTCACCCCACTTTACGCAAAAAACAAATAAGTAATATGAGGACGAAATACATCAGCCTCAGTCACATACACGTTCAATATTATTTTAACAATATTCTGGTATTGTCGTTCGGCAGCTACATCTATTCCTTAAAAGCACAATGGATAGACCTAAGAAACTGAAGAAATATTATGAAATGAAGTTAATGATTTTGGACGTACAATTTAATCGCTCCAATCAAGTTGGGGAATAGAGCATCGCATGCAAACATACTGTATTTCATTTTACCTGTATCATAAAATCCGAAGATGATAAACCACATAAGCGAGGATTAAATAACGCCAGTTACTTATTTAATGATACGATCATTCAGTTTAGCCGTTTACACTTCGTATGTGAATTACAACATAATAATGCTTGAAGTAAAGAAATCAGTGTCACCAGCTACAGGTTGGAAACCGCTCACACACAATGAACAAACCATGTTACCAGTGTCAAATTAGTACTTCACCAACCTCTTACTCACTCCACTGTACAGTACATAGCGCTAGGGCATTTAGCCGCCGCATTGGGTCAGAGCAAGTGACGAATAATCGGTGCGAGCGGAAGTTTAAAAGATGTTTATTCGGAAGGTTGTAACTGCGTACTATCAGATGTATGGGCAAACTTTTCGTGAGGAGTTGACTGCTAGGGCTGTTAACTTGCTAGTGGAATTTTTTCCTCCTTAAAATATGAGGTGACGTTATTTTTTGAAAGAAAGTTTAGGTGCTTCTTTCAAGTATGAAATCAATAGAAAGCGTTTTGTTACAGATCCGCAAGAAAGAAAATTATGCTTGCTGATGTTCGTCCGGTAGCTAAACAACATTTGCTTCATATAGTTTTTATTTTACTTCTGGACAAAAAGTTACTTGCGGTGGTCAAGATCAGTGGGACACACTCTATATAACACTGCAGTGTTCAACTTTAATATTATCCTCAGGCAAGTGAACCAGCGCCCATATTCATTAAAGTCACAGTCTTGCACTCCAGTCGGTCCCCTGTTCCTTTTGTTTGTCACCCTGTCTCGACTTTCACATTCTTATTCTCAGCAACTATTTCTCAGTTGTTCGCTGGGCAACATTTAGTTATAGAATCGATTTCACACTGAGAGTTCATACCTTAGTGTCGTAAGTCAGCACTTGCAGTGCACATTGACTGAAAATTTCTCGTTTAAGGACATCTCGGGCTTAGGTTTGAAAATTCCGTTAGGTAACAAACAGCGCTCCATGACATTTTTACTCTTGTGTTTAGTCATTTCGCTGTCACTCGAGTCGAGCCACAAACATCAGGTGCTCGCTAAATAACTCTCCATGAAAAAATATATTTATGTTGAACAAATTCTTGCCTGCGTCTCGTTACTAGGATCAAGCAATGAAGTGAATTTAGACAGAGCAGGGAAGACAAGATATTATCATAAAATAAAGAAAATAATGAGTTGTGTTTTGAGTCTACCAGATAATGAACTTAAGAACAGAGTGAGGGACAAAAGGTAATAACTGGCACAAAAAGTAACGAAGTCAGGGACAAGTTGCCTGGATTGTAGAAGACATTGCTTATACCAGAAGCAAATACTGAAGTACTGGTACAGGAAAGCGATATGGATGAGTGCATCAACGTAAGTAGTAACAGCAAAAACAGGGTTTTGGAAGGAGGTGGAGGATATGTCGAGTGACTGACCTCAAATTCTCACTGCGCCGCAAATATTCCGTAACCAGGTGTGCAATTTACGTGCTGTTTCGGCAGCAGTCGATCCACCTGGTAAGTGTCGATGTGGGTGCTCCCAGACATTAGCATTCATTTCTTTTGGGGGGGGGGGGGTGTACTGTTGGGAACTGAGAACTGTTGTTCTTCTCGCAGGTTGTGTAATTAACCGGTGTTTCATAATATCGAACAGAATTGACCATTGTTCCTATCTCATTATTCATATTGACTTGTTAGAGGAAAAACATTCAACCAGTTAATGTGTTTAAAGGATCATTAGGATCTAGTTCGTGTGCCAACTGTGGTTTCTATGCAGTCCTAGCCGGAGCGCCTCTACAACCTTCCAAACTGTCTATTTTAATACTATACTGGTTCTTCTCGCTAATTTCACTGTGCACTGTAGTGAAGTTTCACACACTCTGGTGACTTATCACTTATTCTTGACCCCGTCCATGGTAGAAGCATCTGATCTGGCAAAATTGTTGACACTGCTTCGGAAGAAGTCGCATAATGGGCACAATTTCCAAATTGCCATTAAAATACCTACTGGATAACAATGGCACAGTCTTGCGGCGCATCTTCGAGCACACGGTAACGCAGATATGTTCTCCAAGAACAACTGTGCACGTTTTCCACTACAAAACATATGGAATCAAACTGCACTTTCCAAACCGCACATTTCCCTCTCTGAGGTGGTGGTTGGACAGTGTATTTACCTTCGCTGTGCGAGAAAACAGAGACTTATGAAATTATCTATTTTTAAGTAGACGCTTCGTCGATAGAGATGTTATGTAATGGATTATCAGATAGATTCGAGAAAAACTTCCTAGTGATGACGAAGTCTCTAGAAAAGGAACACGAGTTCCGAGGTACTATCGAACAAGAGAAATGCTGTTTATTTAATGTGGAAGATTTGATGATGTAACTGAGATGAACAAATCTTGATCGATTAGTAATCGTTTAAGAGCTCGAATAAAGTTTAAGAATGGAATGTTCTGCTTAAAGGAAAAGCAAGGAAGCAAATCAGATAATGTGTGTAGGAACAGAGCTAAAGCCTGATGAAATTTCAGATCGAGGTATCCATTAACTATGGAAATGAAATATGATTGCGAACAGCGTCTTAATTACAAAGGGAAGATACGTGTACGCTACTGAAAGAAACTGAACGGATCCGTGGTGTCATTAAGTCGGATGCCAGGGTTGATTGTCGTCAAAGTACACTATTTGATCATAAGTATCAGGACACCTATTAGTTGATATTAATGTGGTGCGTCTCAGCCCCTCGCTTCTACGAGGGTGAGTCAAATGAACACCTTAAATTTGTAATAACAAATCGAAATTTCGCGCCGTTATCCTGTAAGTTGGTAAGCGTGCTACAAACAGCGTGCAGAATGTCCTGTAATTGGCAGCATATTGCAGATGCACACATACCGTCGCAGTATCTGTATAAAGATGGCCGCCCCACTTGCGACTTGCACCAGGGAGGAACAGCACTCTCTTATTCGGTTTATGCATAGTGAAGGTGTGAAACCTATTATAATTCATCGACGAATGAAGGTTCACTACGGTGATGCATGTTTGTCACAGCAGCAAGTCTACGAATGGAGTACGCAAATGGTGTGACTTCAGTGGAAGATGCTCCTCGTCCAGGTCAGGCACAACGAGTTGTGACTCCACAGAACATTGCAGTAGTTGAAGCCATAGTGAAGGAAAACCACAGAGTGACATTGAATGACATTGTAGCATGTTTACAGACTAGTCATGGGTCGGCACACCAGTTTGTGCATGATTTGCTCCAGTTTCACAGAGTGGCTGCAAGATGAGTGCCACGGCAGCTGACTCCTGAAATGAGATAACGACGTGTTGATGCTTGTGAAGAACTTTTTCGGTGCTTTGAACGAGAAGGTGATGGATTCTTTGCAAGAATCGTTACTGGGGACGAAACCTGGGTTCACTTCCACCAACCGGAAGCGAAGAGAGCGAGCAAGGAATGGAGCCATACCTCATCACCAAAACCAAAGAAGTTTCGAACAGAACCATCAGCAGGCAAGGTTATGCTGACTCTCTTTTGGGACGAAAAAGGCGTCATTTTGGAGCACTACATGCCTACAGGGACGTCACCAGTGCATCATAAACAGATCTCCTAAAAAAATCATCTGCGGCCTGCAATCAAATCAAAGCGACGTGGATTGCTGTCAGCAGGTGTCATTTTGCAACATGACAATGCAAGGTCTCACACTGCCCGTACAACAGTTGTAACAATCACAGACCTGCATTCTGAGTGTCTTCCTCATCCACCATACTCATAAGACTTTGCCCCAAGTGATTTCCATATGTTTGGACCACTCAAAGATGCAATGGGAGGAAAGAAGTTGCGAGGTGCCGTATGGAGAAGAGTGTGTACCACTTTGCATGAGAACGAGACATGCACTCGACCCCCTCCTCATCTACCAGCTAATTAATTGTGTACACAACGGTAACGGAAGGAAAATATGGTGGACCCTGCTAGTTGGTAAAATAAGGAGTGCACATTCAAAATAATTTAGTAAAAATCGTAATCTACTCAAAAAGAGAGAGAACGTTATTATAATAAACAACAGGAAATGGGATTCTGCCTTTATCTACGAAATGATATGCGGATTAAAAATTAAAATGAAATTTATTATACATCAGAACACAAATGCACATGATTGTGGACACACACAGTAGGTTAAAGGACAGGGTATACTGATATATTATGAGAGTAAGAGTTGGCTCGAGAACAAGGGGCTCTTACTCTCTGTGCTGCAATAGATTGACGATAATGACTCGAGATCCTAATGAATCAAATATTAATATCCCGATTATGTAGCAGTATCGCAATTAGTAGTGAAAGTTCAAATGGAACCACATGGAGAAAAGAGCAAGGCGGACTTGTAGCAAAGCGAACGCGTGTGCTGCTGAGGGATTCAGTATAAAATTGATAAGGTCCTACAATGCCGGAGCCGCAAAATACTGTACCAGTACTGAAATCTGCAGGACGTCGTCAGTAAGCAGCGTACTGATGATGTAGGCGCCGACTTCTGCCGTGCAGCAATTCTGTGTCAACCCCTGGCCGCGAAGGCTGTCCGAGAATTCTAAGTTCTTCTGAAAACGAGAGACCAAGTCGCAAGACCATCCGGCTCCGAGGAAGATCAGATCCCGACTTCCGCTGCCCGCGCAACGCAAGAGCGAAGCCAACATTGCTCTACTGCCTACTCCCCTCGAAAAACTGCGAATCAGCATTCAGTTCTCATTCCAAAATTCCCCCACATTGTCTCAGAACATCATTCGCGCCAATAGCGACCGTTCCCTCCAATTTCGAGCAGGGCTTTATGACGTCAACTAGCCTCAGCTTAAGTTGACCAATCATGCCTCTGCTATTCAGCTGAGGGCACTGAACCTGCCGTTTGACTGGCTACGAAAACAACCTGCCTAGACCACCGGCCATCCGGTGCCAGACAGTCGCACTCAGCAGGGCACAGTCCACAAGTTTTCTCCGAATCAAGAGGACAATGCAGTGAGTCGGTGCCAGGAATCTTCGTTCCGGACGCGCCGCGCGCCGGAACGGTAAACACGTAAACTGCGGCGACACTGAGAAGTGTCGCAGGTCGTTTCGCCCTGCATACAATAGGCGAAACTCGACCGACGTCAGTCGTTCCTCCAGACGCTTAAAATCTTATTCGGTCTGTTACTGCCATGCAATGACATAAAACATTAATAAAATTGATGAAAAGGAGAGGCGGCATGCAAAAGAGGACATGGAAACTCTCAAAGTTCCGTTCTGATGAAGAGGTACGCCATGCGGTGCATGAGTGTTTGCGCGGACTACCGAAAGAATTTTTTTCCTAAAGGTATTTATGCAATTTGTAAGCGCTGGAGGACTTGCATTGAGAGTGGGGGAGATTATTTTGAAAAGTGATGCAGCTTTGTACTACTTCTGCACAATAAATAATATTTGAAAAAATATTTAAGGATTTCATTTGACTCACCCTCAAATGACCGCTTAAACCCTGCCGGGAACACTTTCAATGTCGTGCCTGAATGTTTGTGGAGGACTGGCAGCCTGTTTTTCCTCAAGAGACGAAACTGCAGAAGATAGTGAAGTTTGGCCCTGGAGTCTGGAGCGAAGTCGACGTTCTGTCTCAACCCAGACGTGTTCCACTTGATTCCGGTCGGGTCTGGGAAAGCCACTCCATTTCAGGAATGTAGTGTCCACAATGCTTGCACAGATGGTGTTCTAAGACAGGGCGCATTGTCATGCTGATGCAAACCAATATCGCCTCCACAATGTTCCTCTACTGCACGCAGTACACACTGAAGTAAAATGTGTTCACATCCTTTCACATTCAGCGTTTTGTTAAGCGGAATAATGGGACCACATCCTAACCACGGAAAACCACCCACTACCGCAATGCCACCTCCTCATTACCTCAATGTTGGTACTACACATGATATCAGGTAAAGTTCTTCAGGAATTTTCCAAATGCAAACCCTTCCGTCGGAGTGCCAGATCACACGTTTCCACTCATCCACTGTCCCGTGGTATCGCTCTTTACATTACTGCAGGTGTTCTTAGCGTAGACTACAAAAGTGTGTGGCGTTTATGGAGCCGCTCGACAATTGTAGCCCATTCTTTCTAACTCCCTGCGCACCGTGTCATAGCACTTTGGAACTCACCATGGGTTCCCCCCGCTGACTTAATGCGACGTTTTGCAACCACACTCCTCCAAGCTCGACGGTCTTCTTCCGTGAGATTCGCCTGGTCTTAGTTTAGCTATGATTGTTCCTTCGCGCTTCCACTTCATAACCACACCACCGACTGTCAACTCGGGCAGCTTAAGAGGAGTTGTAAAGTCCCTGAAGGATTTATTACTCCAATGACTAGTCCACGTTAGAAACCAATGAGTTCTCCTGAACGATCCGATCTGCTGTTGCTGACAACACAGTACTCCCCGCCTGCTTTTATACTGGCCGTACGTGATATCTACTGATCAATTTCACAGTGCGAAAGGATGTGCGGATACTTCTGATGAAATAGTGTAGACGCTGATATGGCTCGGGGATCTTGCTCTGTCCACGAAACGGAGCCTATATACACTCATGAGTCAAAACATTATGACCACTGCCCATCGTGAGACGGTAAAGCTCACCGTGAGGGTGCGAGCACGTGATGCGGTGAGAGAAGGATGTAACGGGAGCACAGACCACGAATAGGGAGTCTCCCAAGACAGAGTTTTGCAGATCCCATTCGAAATTGTCGGTCGGGATAAGTTATCTTCCAATCCGTGACTTGTTGGAAAAATTATCTGCTGTCGGAGCTCATAACAAGGGCTGGTTGCAGCCTGCTGAGCACCCACTGCTGATTGCTGTCTACCAGCGACTCGACTCCGCAGATTTTTATTCATGCCCACGCTCTCAGCCACGTGCACCATCGCACTGTGCCCACACCAGAGAATATATGCATGTGTGAAACTCGGAGATAATCTTATTCGATAATTGTTCCACAGCGTAGTCGAGTTTTTATTCCATCTGAAATTTCATCCTGCTCACAAGAAATCATAGGGAACCGTAGTTACACAATAGGTCACCACATGACTTTTCCAACAGCTCATTCTTATATACATTTTTTATTGATTTTATTACAGAATAATTACGATGTATATTGAATTATCGAAACTTCTTGGCAGATTAAAACTGTGTGCCCGACCGAGACTCGAACTCGGGACCTTTGCCTTTCGCGGGCAAGTGCTCTACCATCTGAGCTACCGCAGCACGACTCACGCCCGGTCCTCACAGCTTTACTTCTGCCAGCACCTCGTCTCCTACCTTCCAAACTTTACAGAAGCTCTCCTGCGAACCTTGCAGAACTAGTACTCCTGAAAGAAAGGATATTGCGGAGACATGGCTTAGCCACAGCCTGGGGGATGGTAGAGCACTTGCCCGCGAAAAGCAAAGGTCTCGGTCGGGCACACAGTTTTAATCTGCCAAGAAGTTTCATATCAGCGCACACTCCGCTGCAGAGTGAAAATCTCATTCTATATTGAATTATCTCTGTGTTCAAAGATAATAAATTACAGTGATACCGAATCTGATTCTCATTTCGGTAGTTAAGGTACTACTTTTAATATCCTGTCCCCGTGATAATACATTTCTGGCGGATATTAATAAATCACATTGTCACTAAAATAAATTATGGCTCAGGTGTTAACTCTTAAAATGTTCACTGAGGGTCCAAAATAATTTCTTTTAGCCTTAATCATTGTCCTTGCGTCATAGAAACAGTATCGGCTCGTGGGGGAGGGTAGAGTGCAATTGCCTTTCAGATACAGATTTATAGAAATCAAGTGTGCATCCCACTCTACACCAGTGGCAGCTCTTGAGTGTACATACGAGGTGTTCATAAATTTTTAGATTCAGATAAATATGAGAGTGTGAAATTAATAGCGTCTTCGGTATAATAGTTATGCTTATCAACATATTTATACAATTACAGCCCCTGCCAATAATGATAATAATAATAATAATAGCAATAATAACAGCAAATATAATAATAATAATAGTAATAATGATAACACGAATACCTTAAAAAAAAGAAGAACTGTTTTGTGGAATTTCGTTGTTTTGTACATAATTAAATACAAGTTTGGAGCTTTTTTATTTTTCGGACAAATATACAAGATTCCTCGCACATGTATTACTTGACGAATTAACTTCCAGGACGAAAATCAGACAGTCTTACGTTGCAGCAACACAGGAACTTACGCTTATTATACGCTTCTTTGCGAAATCTTCGCTTGTAGTCACCCTTATTTGATTCCGTCACTTTCTCGGATTGATCTGGGAGGCCTTACTTCCTTGTAGTTAACTTTTACTGGTAATTTTTTTTTCTGTTAGCAGTTACAACAGATTCGACGGAGTTCATGTTGAAACTGAAGACGAAAGCCGATTGTTGTTCAGTCACAACCAACTCCAAACACAAACTGCTTTTGTGGAAATCATTAATTTCAAGTAGTACTGTCCATGAACCATGGACCTTGCCGTTGGTGGGGAGGCTTGCGTGGTTCCTGAAGAGGGGCAGCAGCCTTTTCAGTAGTTGCGGGGGCAACAGTCTGGATAATTGACTGATCTGGCCTTGTAACACTAACCAAAACGGCCTTGCAGCTTTACTGTATGGTTAAATGATGATGGCGTCCTCTTGGGTAAAATATTCCGGAGGTAAAATAGTCCCCCATTCGGATCTCCGGGCGGAGTCTACTCAGGAGGACGTTGTTATCAGGAGAAAGAAAACAGGCGTTTTACGGATCGGAGCGTGGAATGTCAGATCCCTTAATCGGGCAGGTAGGTAAGAACATTTAAAAAGGGAAGTGGATAGGACACTCGCTAGGGGTAAGACAGATACTGCCTACAGGAAAATTAAAGAGACCTTTGGAGAAAAGGGAACCACTTGTATGAATATCAAGAGTTCAGATGTAAACCCATTTCTAAGTAAAAAAGGGAAAGGAGAAAGGTGGAAGGAGTATATGGAGGGTCTGTACAAGGGTGATGTACTTGAGGACAACATTATGGAAATGGAAGAAGATGTAGATGAAGACGAAGACGAAATGGAAGATATGATAATGCGTGAAGAGTTTGACAGAGCACTGAAAGAGCTAAGCCGAAACAAGGTCTCGGGGTAGACAACATTCCATTAGAACTACTTATAGCCTTGGGAGAGCCAGGCCTGACAAAACTCTACCATCTGGTGCGCAAGATGTATGAGACAGGCGAAATACGCTCAGACTTCAAGAAGAAAGGCACAGTCAAGAGTTCGAGTCTCGGTCCGCCACACAGTTTTAATCTGCCAGGAAGTTTCAAGAATATAATAATTCCAATCCCAAAGAAAGCAGGTGATGACAGATGTGAAAATTACCGAACTATCAGTTTAATAAGCCATGGTTGCAAAATACTAACACTAATTCTTTACAGACGAATGGAAAAAGTGGTAGAAGCCGACCTCGGGGAAGATCAGTTTGGATTCCGTAGAAATGTTGGAACACGTGAGGCAATACTCACCCTACGACTTATCTTAGAAAATAGTTTAAGTAAAGGCAAACCTACGTTTCTAGCATTTGTAGACTTCGAGAAAGCTTTTGATAATGTTGACTGGAATACTCTCTTTCAAATTCTAAAGGTGGCAGGGGTAAAATACAGGGAGCCATAGGCGATTTACAATTTGAACAGAAACCAGATGGCAGTTATAAGAGTCGAGGGACGTGAAAGGGAAGAAGCGGTTGGGACGGGAGTGAGACAGGACAGGGCTGTAGCCTCTCCCCGATGCTATTCAATCTGTATATTGAGCAAGCAGTAAAGGAAACAAAAGAAAAGTTTGGAGTAGGTACTAAAATCCATGGAGAAGAAATAAAAACTTTGAGGTTCGCCAGTGACATTGTAGTTCTGTCAGAAACAGCAAAGGACTTGTATGAGCAGTTGAACGGAATGGACAGTGTCTTGAAAGGAGGGTATAAGATGAACATCAACAAAAGCAAAACAAGGATAATGGAATGTAGTCGAATTAAGTAGGGTGATGCTGAGGGAATTATATTAGGAAATGAGACACTTAACGTAGTAAAGGAGTTTTGCTATTTGGGGAGCAAAATAACTGATGATGGTCGAAGTAGAGAGGATATAAAATGTAGACTGGCAATGGCAAGGACAGCGTTTCTGAAGAAGAGAAATTTGTTAACATCGAGTATTGATTTAAGTGTCAGGAAGTCGTTTCTGAAAGTATTTGTATGGAGTGTAGACATGTATGGAAGTGAAACGTGGACGATAAATAGTTTAGACAAGAAGAGAATAGAAGCTTTCGAAATGTGGTGCTACAGAAGAATGCTGAAGATTAGATGGGTAGATCACATAACTTATTGAGGAGGTATTGAATATAATTGGGGAGAAGAGGAGTTTGTGGCACAACTTGACAGGGAGAAGGGATCGGTTCGTAGGACATGTTCTGAGGCATCAAGGAATCACCAATTTAGTATTGGAGGGCAGCATGGAGGGTAAAAATCGTAGAGGGAGACGAAGAGATGAATACAGTAAGCAGATTCAGAAGGATGTAGGCTGCAGTCGGTACTGGGAGATGAAGAAGCTTACACAGGGTAGAGTAGCATGTAGAGCTGCATCAAACCAGTCTCAGGACTGAAGACCACAACAACAACAATGGAAACTGTGTCTCTGGTAAGCTATCAGACTGGGATGTGAACCCGACTGCTACGGAATACGCGACCGCTGTTTTCTCACTGTTGGTCGGCAGTGCGCAGTGCTGGGAGGCGACAATGAGCGGAGGCCGCTGCTGGGCCTGGGTGCTTGTGCCTCTGGTCTAATGGAACGCAGGGGGAAGCCGGCCGGTGGCGACGCCATCCATCATGGCGGCTGCTCCCGGCGGGACCTGGGGCCGCATCTGTCTTGCGGGCGTACTCCGCCGCTTCTCTTTTTATCGCCAGCTAACTCGAGTTCATCATCCGGGCCGCCACCGGAGACAAATTCTGCAAATGCTCCTGGGGAAGACAGTGATAGTCCCCGCCCGAATTCCCGCGTCGCGTCGGGTCTCCGAGGCTTCCCCGTCGCAACAGCCTCCGATATTCACGGCAAGGGTCAGTGCGAAAGTTCAAAAGGCCGTCAGAAGAAACACTCTGCTTTCGGAATGTAACGGATGCCAGAGAGTCACACACGACGAAAATGTAGATTTTCGTAACAGACGTTTAAAAATCACCTAAACTGCCGAGGACGCAGCGAGAAGCATTTCACAGGAAGTTTCTTATCATCTCAAAAGTAATCGCTCAGATGCGTTTGGCAGCGACAGGACAGAAATCACTGTAGCATAAAGGTTGCAAAGCATATATCATCTAGCGTAAAGAACCAGCTATTGCTTATTTACCGCTGTCGTAATAACCAGTTATCTATGTTAAGTAGTGTAAGAACTGCCGTACAGCGAACCGTCTCTTTACCTAAGTACATACTTCGGTGTCTCGACATTGATTAAGGATGTATCACCTCAATGGACACACAATATTCGTACTTCCCTAAATATAACGAGTTATACTGGACTCCAGTATCTTTGATCATAAACGGAATAGCTTTTCTTGACAGTCCGCAGCTCGTGGTCGTGCGGTAGCGTTCTCGCTCCCCGCACCCGCGTTCGATTCCCGTCGGGGTCAGGGATTTTCTCTGCCTCGCGATGACTGGGTGTTGTGTGATGTCCTGAGGTTAGTTATGTTTAAGTAGTTCTAAGTTCCCGGGTTCCCGGGTTCGATTCCCGGCGGGGTCAGGGATTTTCTCTGCCTCGTGATGGCTGGGTGTTGTGTGCTGTCCTTAGGTTAGTTAGGTTTAAGTAGTTCTAAGTTCTAGGGGACTTATGACCACAGCAGTTGAGTCCCATAGTGCTCAGAGCCATTTTTTAGTTCTAAGTTCTAGGAGACTGATGACCATAGATGATAAGTCCCATAGTGCTCAGAGCCATTTGAACTTTTTTTTTCTTGACAACAATAGCACGTACGGCTCACACCGAAAGATCTCAGCGATCATCTCGTGTAACTGTTCGATTACATTAACACGGAAGTGGAGGGGTTGAACTAACGACCTAACGCCATGCAGTTTTGTGACACTTATGAAGTAATATACAATATCAGCTCAATAACTTAACAAAGACGGACGCTCTGCTACACGGTCCATTCGACTGCAGAAATAATTGGCAATATTATCTCCAAAAATAGCTAATACCGAAGAACAGCTGTAATAGCGACAAGCGTTGTCGCACACTAATCTTTTCACCTGTCTACACTACTTCAATAGAATTGTCTCGTACGTAAAATCGTTCCCAGTCAGCCCACATATCGCAGTGGCAATGTGCTCAAGAACCCATGCAGCGTAACAGACCCTCGCATTGTCATTTATGTTGCGACAGTGAAACATCCCCTTTGAAAACTTAATGAATTACTATGCTGATAAACTTCTTACGTTATTTGATTTTCAAACAGCTCAGCAAAACTGAACGTACTCAAAATTTCTCTCTTTACTTATTCTGATCAACACTAAACTGACACACAATTTTTTTTTAGCGCAACGCAATCTGACTTTCAATTATCCCTACAAAAGAATGGTCCTGACTAACAATAACCTATACCTTTCATGAATCACTTACCTCACAAAAATCTTCGTTACTCAAACTACTGCAATACAGCGTGTGCCAATACTGCCATCTGAATAGAAGATTCTAACTGCTGAAGGCATAGTTAGCAAATGAAAGATTTTGATAGAGAACAAACAATGTATTAACCTTAATAATGTTCAAAAGTCATCATATATATATATATATATATATATATATATATATATATATATATATATATATATCAGTTCATGATATCCAATATTACAAATTTACTATTTCTGATGGACACACGTCCAGAAGGTCCGCTCTCAAAATTCTGCCACCTCTCTCCCCACATCCACCACTGCTGGCGGCTCACCTCCAACTGTGAAATGCTACGGGCTGTTCACATCCAACTGCCCAACACTACAATAGCAAATATTCCAACAATGCAAACCAGCCACAGACTTCACACAGCACAGTCATTGATTTACTTATAGAATTATACGTGGCGTTACCAACATAAAAACCTAAACAGCCTACTTATAACAGTATTTTTTTAAAACTATATGTTAGAGTATTACTGTACAAGAAGCGGCCTTGGACTGTTGGAAGTAATCACAAAGTTATTCGCCTAACGTGAGTTGTGGAAACCATGAAAATCTACCTTGAGCTGACCTAATGTAATTTTAGACCCTTCTCTTCTCAATATGGAAGTCTAGCGTACCATCGCATTCAGTATACAGAACAGAGAAAAAATCGAGCATCCATTCTAATGATCTCGCCGCCGACGCTACATGAGTATTCTGTCTTCCTTTCGTAACGACTTTCGACTAGCTGTATACAACTGGTGGAAATTTCAGTAGTTTTCCTAATACACTGCTGATAAAGACAATACCAGATCGACTACAGTATATCTTAATATGGCATTCCGTCCTTACATATACTACTCCCCATAAGATCAACTTGCTCAGGACCTGTGGGGAAATAGTATTAATGGGTTGCTCACCAACCTGCATTACAGACACAGTGGTGTGATAAAGTCTGCAGCCCTCTTGACAGGAACACAATTATGAATGTATGACCGACTGTCAAATAAATGTACCGACGAGAAGGATCTAACGCAGAATTATAACTCATGGCAGGTTCGCCTGCGCTAGTGTGGAATGTATCCTCCTGCCTATAATCTCCACGGTCGTGAAATAACATAAGAAACTTAATATTCACACGAACTAGTCGTCATGACCCAAGACTCGGGTTTCCAGAAATCTTCAGAAGTGACCTGTGAGCATAATTATGGCAGTGTTGGTAGTAAGTCGACATATTATCGACGATAACGTAGATTAATCGATTATGGGTACGATTGTTCGAGGACCTACTGGAGTGCGCGAGTTTCCGGTATTCCAAAACAGTTGGATTAATATTAGGAAAAAAAGGGCTCAGTGAACTCAGGAATTAGTTTTAGCTCTGCGACACAACCACGAATGCGCCTACACTTTGCTCGGGTGAATAAACAGCAGTATAGGCTTTACACCCCTCCATGAACCATGGACCTTGCCGTTGGTGGGAAGGCTTGCGTGCCTCAGCAATACAGATAGCCGTACCGTAGGTGCAACCACAACGGAGATGTGTCTGTTGAAATGCCAGGCAAACGTGTGGTTCCTGCACAGGGGCAGTAGCCTTTTCAGTAGTTGCAGGGACAACAGTCTGGATGATTGACTGATCTGGCCTTATAACATTAACCAAAACGACCTTGCTTTGCTGGTACTGAGAACGGCTGAAAACAAGGGGAAACTACAGCCGTATTTTTTCCCGGCGGCATCCAGCTTTAATGTATGGTTAAATGATGATGGCGTCCTCTTGGGTAAAATATTCCGGAGGTAAAATAGTCCCCTATTCGGATCTCTGGGCGGGGACTACTCGGGAGGGCGTAATTATCAGGAGAAAGAAAACTGACGTCCTATGTATTGGAACGTGGAATGTGAGATCCTTTAATCGGGCATTTAGGTTAGAAAATTTAAAGAGGGAAATGGATAGGTTAAAGTTAGATACAGTGGGAATTAGTGAAGTTCGATGGCAAGAGGAACAAGACTTCTGGTCAGGTGAATACAGGGTTATAAATACAAAATTAAATAGGGGTAATGCAGAAGTAGGTTTAATAATGAATACAAAAATAGGGGTGCGGGTAAGCTACTACAAACAGCATAATGAACCCATTACTGTAGGCAAGATAGACACGAAGCTCAAGCCTACCGCAGTAGTACAAGTTTATATGCCAACTAGCTCCGCAGATGACGAAGAGATTGATGATATGTATGATGAGATAAAAGAAATTATTCAGATAGTGAAGGGAGACGAAAATTTAATAGTTATTGGTGGCTGGAATTCGATAGTAGGAAAAGGAAGAGGCCGGCCGGTGTGGCCGAGCGTTTCTAGGTGCTTCAGTCTGAAATCGTGCGGCCACTACGGTCGCAGGTTTGAATCCTGCCTCGGGCATGGATGTGTGTGATGTCCTTAGGTTAGTTAGGGTTAAAGTAGTTCTAAGTTCTAGGGGACTGATGACCTCAGAAGTTAAGTCCCATAGTGCTCAGAACCATTTTTTTGTTCTGCACATTTAACGTGGGCTGTCAACTGTAACCATCACAAATCCACATGAATCTGTGTTCGCAGTTTGAGTGTTATTTCACAATCAGGATGAAAATGATGAACTCTATTAATGTTGAGATTCCAAAAAGACTTTAGGTACACCTGCAATAGCAGGTCTCAGCAATACATCACGTATATATTTGGATGATATACAAATTCCTTCAGAAATTACTGCATGAATGACTTTTTTTAAGGTAGATTGGCTTCCATGTTTAAATACTCGGAACGCTCGTTTCCGCTTTATAGTGGCATATATGACAGTTTGGTGACATAATAGTCCGTAAGAGAACTACAAACTTATGACACCGTTGGTTTCGAAAACTTTCAACGTTTTTTGTTTGCAGAGTTATTTGTTCTATAACTGATATGATACAATAGGTGCAATGGATTTTTTTTTTTTTTTTTTTTTTTTTTTTTTTTTTTTTTTTGCAAAACTGGAAGTATGTGGTGGTGTTACCGCCAGACACCACACTTGCTAGGTGGTAGCTTAAATCGGCCGCGGTCCATTTAGTACATGTCGGACCCGCGTGTCGCCACTGTGTGATCGCAGACCTAGCGCCACCACAAGGCAGGTCTCGAGATACGATAGAGCACTCGCCCCAGTTGTACGGACGACATTGCTAGCGACAATACGAACGAAGCCTTCCTCTCATTTGCCGAGAGACAGTTAGAATAGCCTTCTGCTAAGTCCATGGCTACGACCTAGCAAGGCGCCATTAGCCTTACCTAGTTTGAGAGTTATCGTATAAATGTCTCAAGAAGAACGCTGTATTCATCAAAGAATAAAAGTTAAGTATAAAGCAGCTACGTACTTTTCTTGCTACCATTCAATAGTTATCCTGTTCCAGACTTGACGCCAGTCGGCGTGTGTGTACGCGTGCCTTTCTTTCGGCTCCCTTCCCAGTGTGGCGTAGCAGGCTTGTTACGCCACAACAGATTGGCGACGAGGCAACGGACAGGGTCTTGTTCTTTCTGATTGCTTCCATTTATTTGTGTCATGCCTTCGCCACAATCTCCAGATGTACTGTCCGAATTTTATCGCTTGCAGAATCAGCAGACGCAGGCGTTATTGGATGCCCTTGGACAGCTCGTCCAGGGTCAACGTGCACTGCAACACGATGCGGCAGCTGCCGCTTCACCGCTACCGCAGCCACAACATGCAGTTGCACCGCAGTTTCGCCAGTTTGACCAAACCCACGAGACTTGGACGAAATGGTCCCACCAGTTTGCATTTCACCTAGCCGCCTACAGAATTCAAGGTAATGAGCGGCAGCCGTTTTTGCTTTCTTGTGTCGGTGTGTCCACCTACCATGTGATAGTGAAATTGTTTCCCCGACGCGACGTAGCAACTCTGTCCTACGAGGAAATTTTGTCTGCCTTAGATGCCTATTTCAAAGAAACAGTTAATGTGGTTGCAAAAGGTATACATTTTTTTGTACAAAACGTACGGCCGGTCAAACTAATAGGGAGTGGGTAGCAACATTGCAAGGACTTACTAGGGACTGTGCCTTTGACTGTGACTGTGGCCTTTCTTATTCAGATACAATGGTACGTGATGGAATTGCACAGAACGTTTCTGATGTTCGCATACGGGAGCAAATTTTGAAACTCGTTAATCCCTCCCTTCAACAAGTGATAGACCTATTGGATAGACAAGACACACTTGACTGTGCTCAGGAATCTTTTGCAACTTCGCCAGCCGTGTGTCACATTAACCTGCCCGCCGGGCGAGCTGCGCGGCCCAGTAAATTGCCCTCGCGCACGTCGACGCAGCTGCCGCCGCGCTCTAAGCCAGGTGGGCCGCGCCAGCACACAAATGCAGTGAAATCATGCCCGCGGTGTGCTACTCGACATTCGCGTGAAATTGCCCATCACGCCAAGCTATTTGCTTTTTCTGTAATAAGAAAGGACATGTTCAAAGTGTTTGCCAGAAAAAGCTCAGATCAGAGAATCACAACCATTCCAGGCCCTTTGCTTCGCGCTGGAATCGAACCAAGGACACTCAGGATCGTGGACCTTCGGCCATGGACATTCTTGTAGTTAATTCCACTTCGTCCAGTGACACTTTCTCTAACAGTGACTGTGTTCGTCCCACAAACAGTGTGCGTCGACGTCGCCGGAAATCACGTCAATTAGCAAGTGATTCTGTACAAGTGTCTGTTCAAATTGCACAAAACAGTCGCTCTTGTCGTCAGCAGGACAATAAACTTTTTGTCGATTTGGACTTTAATGGCAAGGTCATACCGTTCCAGCTCGATACCGGAGCTGCAGTTTCATTGCTCAATCACGACACGTACAAGCAACTGGGTAAACCTTCATTGCATGCTGCAAATGTTACGCTAAAAAGTTATTCAGGACAGCCGATCCCTGTGTTAGGACAGTGCACTCTTCTTGCAACATACAAGGGACAAACAAAACTTGTGTCGTTTTACGTTCTTCGTTCTTCTACTGCAGTGAACTTGTTTGGTTTAGATTTATTTCAGTTGTTTAACATGTCTATTGTAAATCAGGTCCTATCAGTGAATCAAACTGTGCCTTCAGACAGTGTTTCTCGTCTGTGTGACGAATTTACAGACATTTTTGCACCGGGCTTAGGTTGCGCTAAAAACTATGAAGCACATTTGGAACTGAAAGTAAACGTGCAACCGAAATTTTTCAGAGCGCGCAATGTTCCCCACGCATTGCGTGATGAGGTCGCAAGAACATTCCACGATTTCGAATCACAAGGTGTGAGTGAATGTGCGCAATGCCTCTTCTCTTTCAGCTCCGCTTCATCGCTTATGCCGTACAGGTGTTCCGTTCGTCTGGACGACGGAATGCGAACGCGCCTTTCGCCAGTTGAAATCGGCGTTGCTTTCTAATACTTGCCTCACGCCTTTCGATCCCCAGAAACCCCTTTTGTTGATGGTAGATGCATCGGATTTCAGGATCGGTGCTGTGCTTGCACACAAAGTTGGATCGCATGATCGCCCTATTGCCTTTGCGTCCAAATTGCTCTCGTCTGCGCAAAGAAATTATTCACAGATAGAGAAAGAAGCTTTGGCTCTCGTGTTTGGTGTTACTAAGTTCCATGATTTCTTGTATGGTCGTCACTTTACCATCATCACAGACCACAAACCTTTGACATCGCTTTTTCATCCGACCAAGCCTGTACCTCCGCGTACAGCGCAGAAATTCATTCGCTGGTCTATTTTCCTCTCGCAGTACCGCTACGATATCTTGTAGCGGTCCACTGCTAAGCACGGAAACGCCTATGCGTTGTCCCGTTTGCCTGTTGCTGAGGATAGAGCATTCGATTCTTCCGAACTTGCTTGCATGTTCATTGATTCGGAAACCGATGAAGTGGTCGAATCGTTTCCGATTGATTTTCGTCGTGTAGCTACAGCCACAGCTGCTGACCCTGTCCTTGCTACCGTTTTGCGTTTTGTTGCTACGCAATGGCCTTTGTCAAAGACTCGGATCGAGGATCCGTTGGTTCGCCGATTTTTTGCTCATAAGGAGAGACTTTTTGTTCGACGTGGTGTTTTGTTGTTGCGTTCTGATAATGATCAGTCCCGAGTCGTGGTCCCACGTTCGTTAAAGTCCTCTGTCTTACGGCTTCTTCACCAAGGACATTGGGGTATAGTGCGAACGAAACAACTTGCTCGTCAGCACTGTACTTGGTTCGGAATCGATGCTGCTATTACGAATATGTGTTCTTCTTGCATGGCGTGTGCCGAACAACAACCCGCACCGCCGCGGAAAGTCTTTGCGTGGCCAAAAGCCACTTCCCCTTGGCAACGCTTGCACATCGATTTTGCTGGTCCATTCTGGAATGCTCGATGGTTGGTTCTGGTCGATGCCTTCAGTAATTTTCCTTTTGTTGTCCGGATGTCTTCCACGACGTCCTCCGCCACCATCCAAGCGTTGTCTGCTATCTTTTGCATTGAATGTCTTCCGCAGACTATTGTTTCCGACAATGGCCCACAATTCATGTCCGCAGAATTTCAGTCATTCTGCCAGGCCAATGGTATTCAACATCTGACATCCGCGCCGTTTTCGCCTCAGTCAAACGGTGCCGCTGAACGATTGGTCCGGACTTTCAAGTCACAGATGTTGAAATTGAAAGAGTCGCATTCTCGGGAGGACGCATTGTTGCTCTTTTTGTCTTCGTATCGCTCTCAGCCCCGAGATGGTCGCTCGCCGGCTGAGTTGCTCCACGGTCGTCCTCATCGAACCTTGATGTCTTTGCTGCATCCGCCGCATCAGGTTCCTGTGCAGCGGCAGACTCCTGCTTTTGCTCCAGGCGACGTTGTATTTTATCGCAACTATCGAGGTTCATGGCGTTGGCTCGCAGGGCGCATTGTTCGCTGCCTCGGCCGCGCGATGTATTTGGTTTTGGGGGCCTCTGGTGAGGTGCGTCGGCATCTCAATCAGCTGCGCCTCTGTCGTCGCACGGGTTCTGCCGCTCCCCGTCTGCTTTCAGCGACGATGCCGTCCGGTCAGCGCCCTGGGGACCCATCTACTGGCTCGCCTCATCCCCAGGTGTTACCGACGATGCCTTCCATTTTGCCCCTGGCGACGCGCCACCGCAGCAGCCGCCGCCGCCGCCGCCGCCGCCGCCGCCGCCGCCGCCTGTTCTCCCGCCGGCGCCGCCCGCATTCGACGCTTCGTTGCAGCCGCCAAGCGCCTCCCTGGGTCACGTGCCGCCTATCGCTTCTCGTGACCATCCGTCCTCCGCCATGGACCTCTTGCCCGCTCCGGACCACATGGTGTCATCGCGCGTCGGGTACTCCGAAGCAATGGAGGTCGACCCTTCGGCCCCTCCTGTCTCATTACGGGCGCATACACCGCATGTTGACGTGCACCCTGGACTAGGTTTTCAGGCGTTTCCTAGATCCCCTCGGACCGAATGGCCGGGTGCGGGTGGCACAGCCTCGCCTGTTGTTAGGCTCCCCACCTCATCGCATACGTAAACATGGGGTCCTCCCCACGGCGGGCGGAAGCCTTATCACACGACCGTTCGCCGATTTGCGGGGGAGGAATGTGGTGTCACCGCCAGACACCACACTTGCTAGGTGGTAGCTTAAATCGGCCGCGGTCCATTTAGTACATGTCGGACCCGCGTGTCGCCACTGTGTGATCGCAGACCTAGCGCCACCACAAGGCAGGTCTCGAGATACGATAGAGCACTCGCCCCAGTTGTACGGACGACATTGCTAGCGACAATACGGACGAAGCCTTCCTCTCATTTGCCGAGAGACAGTTAGAATAGCCTTCTGCTAAGTCCATGGCTACGACCTAGCAAGGCGCCATTAGCCTTACCTAGTTTGAGAGTTATCGTATAAATGTCTCAAGAAGAACGCTGTATTCATCAAAGAATAAAAGTTAAGTATAAAGCAGCTACGTACTTTTCTTGCTACCATTCAATAGTTATCCTGTTCCAGACTTGACGCCAGTCGGCGTGTGTGTACGCGTGCCTTTCTTTCGGCTCCCTTCCCAGTGTGGCGTAGCAGGCTTGTTACGCCACAACATATGTGATATGCGTGGTCTTAATAATCGTAAAATAACTGATGGGTATTTTTTTCATTTTCAACGTAACGCTAAAACAATGATACGACAAAAGTAAACAACATACCTGAAAAATAAGCTGTCAGAAAATGACACCGAAAATGGCAGAAAATATCACCGATTTGGCCACAAAATAGCACCGAAAATGGCCAAAAAAATAAACATTTTTTACCTGTTCATACCGATTTGGAGTATGACCTGCTCTACTGTCACCTTGCCAGCTTCGAGTCTGAGAATGCTGAGCCGTTCATCTGATATTTCTGCTGAGCTCGCTGGAGTTAAGGACTCCAGGATAATAATTTTAGGATGATTTAGCACACTCTTCTGCGTAGAGCGAATGCACAGCGTGCAGAATCCACAGTGGCGCAGAGCCTGACACCTCGAAACGACGCGAAGTTTAGGCGTGGCCTGGACGTGGCAGGTGTCATTTTGCGGGTTTCGTTCCGCCGTGTCGGCCGGCCGCAGCTGCTGCACGGGAGCGCGTGGGAGGCCGTCGCTGTGCCGTGTGCGCGCCGGACAGCGGCGGTAAATCTGGCAGCAAACCGCGCCACTGCCAGCGCCGAGGCGACAATTAGCGCCCACTGCGGCCACGGCGACCTCCTGAGATTTAGGGGCGGCGCGGCACTCACCTGCCAGCGGCCGGCCGGGCCAGGTGCGCTCCGTGCCGTGGAAAATCGTCCTGTTGCGCGTTCCAGCGAGTTCCGAGCTTGCCTCGCTATTTGTACGTCCGTTCCATTTAACCACTGTGGACGCGCGCGAACAGCAAAGATACCGTTCCCTCAAAAAACCCACTAATAGTTCCATGTCAATCACATAACAGTAGGCACTCGGAATTTGAAGCGGGTTTCTGTTCTGGACGCTCTATTGTCTCTAATATACAGGGTGAAAAGTATTTAAACCGACAAACTCTGGGAGGTTGCAGGGGACATCAAAACAAATATTTTTCCCTACTGTCATTTTTTTCCTATGAGGAGTATTTCACCCAGTAGAGGAAGATTTCTCTGGCGGCAAATTAATTAAACCAACAAACACTTTTCAATTTTTTATGACCAAGAGACAACAACTAGATAGCAGATACGGCCCAATAAACAGTCTCCAACAACACCGACCCACACATTAACGAAGAACCGCACTTGATGAGCGCTAGTAACTGTGGCATGTGGATCATCCTCACTCCAAACATGCAAATTGCGCATGTTGAAGACTCCATCACGCCCGAACGTTGCTTCACCGGTAAACAACACAGAGGATGGAAATGTAGGATGCATTTTACACTGTTCCAGGTACCACTGCGAAAACTGTGCTCTCGGTGGATAATCAACTGGTTCCAAGTTGTGGACACGCTGTAAGTGAAATGGACGTAACAATTGATCTCGAAGGACTGTTGTTACATTCGCCTGATTCGTCCCCATGTGACGCGCAATTGCACGAGTGCTGACTGAAGGATCCCGCTCCACATGCTGCAAGTCAGCGTCCTCAAATTGCAGCGTTCTTACCGTGCGACGGCGATTAGGATATTGTTGTTGACAAACCCACTGTGCAGCTCGCTATGTAGTACGCTATGTAGTACGCTATGTAGTACGCACCAACCATGTCAGTGTACTCACTCCAGGTGTATCGCTCCATTAGTACACAGAGACTACTACGCCGGCCGGGGTGGCCGAGCGGTTCTAGGCGCTATAGTCTGGAACCGCGCGACCGCTACGCTCGCAGGTTCGAATCCTGCCTCGGGCATGGGTGTGTGTGATGTCCTTAGGTTAGTTAGGTTTAAGTAGTTCTAAGTTCTAGGGGACTGATGACCTCAGAAGTTAAGTCCCATAGTGCTCAGAGCCATTTCAACCATTTTTTGCACTACTACACTGGTGGACAGCAGCTGCCTACAACTGAAGAGCGTAATACGCCCTCTAACTACTGAAGATCGTAATACGGCCTCTATCAAGTGAAGGGGGTAATACGGCCTCCAACAGTTTAAATAATCCTCGTAGGAAAAAAATGACACTAGGGAAAAATATTTGTTTTGATGTCCCCTACAACCTCCCAGAGTTTGTCGGTTTAAATACTTTTCACCCAGTATATACACTGATCAGCCAGAACATTATCACGACCTGCCTAATACCCGATATGTCCACCTTTCGCACAGACAACAGCGGCGACGCGTCGCGGCATGGAAGCAATGAAGCCTCGGTAGGTTGCATCTGCACACACGAGTCACGTAATTCCCGTAAATTCCGGGAAGATGAGCGATCAGATCTGACGCCACCTTCAACCACATTCCAGATTTGTTAAGATCTGGTAAGTTGGTGGGCCAACACATCAACTGGAACTCACCACTGTGTTCCTCGAACCAATCCATCACACTATTGGCCGTGTGAGATGACGCATTATCTTGCCGAAAAATTCCGCTGCCTTCTGAAGCCAGGGGTGTATGTGGTCTGCAGCCAATGTACGGTACACCTTGGTCATCATGGTGCCTTGGACGAGCTCCACTGGACTATTGGATGCTCACGTGACCCAGAGCACAATGAACAGCCGCCACATTGTCTCCGTCCCGCATTAGTGGTGTCAACGAACTGCTCCCCTGGAAGACGACAGATTCGCGCCCTCCCATCGGTATGATGAAGAAGGTATCGGGATTTATCAAACCATGCAACACTCTGCTCTGCACCAATGTCCGGGGCCGACCATCACGTTCCCATTTCTGTCGTAGTTGCCGATGTAGTGGTGTTAACATTGTCACATGCACGGATCGTGGGCTGTAGGGGTCCACTGTTAGAAGTATTTGGTGCACTGTGTGTTCAGACACACTTGTACTCTGCGCAGCATTGAAGTTTCTTGTTAGTTTCGCCACTGTCGGCCGCCTGTCCTGTTTTACCAGTCTGCCCAGCCTACGACGTCCGGTCAACCCTACGACGTCTGGACGTGGTTTCACCTTGGTTTCGCCACGTACTGAAGACACTTACCACAGTACTCCTGGAACACCCAACAAGTCGTGCAGCTTCCGAAATGCAACGGGCCATCACGATTTGCCCTCGGTCAAACTCCGATAGATTGCGCGCCTTCCCCATTCCACATAGAGAGAGCACACTCACTGGTACTACATGCGTGTGTCTGACTAGCAATCATTCCTCTTCAGGTGAAGCTGCTATCGCCTGGACGGGTTTATATCGCCAGTAAATCGGTGGTCATAACGTTCTGGCTGATCCGTGTAGATGATATTCCACTTGCAATTTCAGAAGATGCAAATTATATACTTTTTGCACGCGATACAAGTATAAGAATAAAAGAATGCCAGTCCCCTCAGTAAAGAGACAACTGATGAAATACTGGAAGCATCCACACATAGTACAAGCCAAAGATTATCGCTGATTTTTCTTTCATGAACACTCCCATGAAAAGTCCAATGACCAGTTCCATGTCAGCCACATAAAGTAAGGCTCGCGGAATTTAAAGTAATAAGATAGGGTTCAAATGGCTCTGAGCACTATGGGACTTAGCTTCTGAGGTCATCAGTCCCCTAGTACTTAGTACTTAAACCTAACTAACCTAAGGACATCACACTCATCCATGCCCGAGGCAGGATTGGAACCTGCGTCCGTAGCGGTCGCGCGGTTCCAGACTGTAGCGCCTAGAACCGCTCGGCCCCACCCCGGCCGGCTAAGATAGTGTACTACAGGTTTCTATTTTGGGTGCTCTGTTGCTTCTAAAATATACTGAGTGTCCCAGGAAGAATGATCTATATTCAGGGATATGACAGGAACGAACATTCGAAGCAAAAAAAGTCTAGTAAACATGGATTCTAAAGTATATACCTTAAGAGCTACGTGCACTTCTTAATCAGTACTGCAAATCAGATCTCTTCCACTGCAAGCTCACTGTTTTCCAAATTTTGATAGGGTGTAGTATGGACCAAAACCAGAAAAATAGGTCCAATAAATGTTGGCTCTAAAACGCGTACCTTAAAAGGTATGAGCAATTGTTTATCTTCGTTGGTGTGAAACATATCTCTTCGAATGAACTTTTTTTTTTCGTTTAGTCCATACTGCTTCCTTCCGAAGTATGGACAAATAACTCGCAACAGAAGAGATTTGTTTCACAGCATCGAAGATGAAGACGTGCTCATAGCTCATAAGGTATGCTTGTTAGACTTCTGTGTTTCAAATGATCGTCCTTATCATATTCTTGCATATTGACGATTACTCCTGGGAAACCTCGTGTAAATGATCTAGCACTTGCGCTTTTAGAACATGAACTTTTTACCAACGATCCAAGTATAAGAATAAAAAATGGTATCAATTCCCTTATTGAAAAGGCAGCTAATGAAATGCTCGAGAAACCCAACAGAGGGTTCAAGGCAAACTGATTATCGTACTTCACATAGCACTCCACAAGCTATCAAAGTAAGTTTCTCAATCAGTGAAGTACACTGAAGTCTCACGTTTCACGCACTACGGACACGGCACTACCTTGACTGGAAAAGAAACTGCTGTAGTTAATGAAGCATCTTGATTCAGCTATGTTTGCAGTACTCATGATTAGTGCCATAAAGTGAAGAAACTAGTTCATTCTACCTATTTAAATTCACTGATGAGTTATGGAATCATTTTCAGGGGAATTGCAAGTTACAGTGGTAGTATTTTCATATTACAAAGCCTGATAATGATGATGCGTTCGTGAAGGCATAAAGTCTTTACCGCTAGTACTGTATGAGAGGACTGTCGACAAAGGTCGCAAAATAGTAAAGCCTTAACTACAAATGAAACAGACATAAAAAGTCATGCAACAGACATGTTGTAAGAATTACATCTGGTGTTACATCTACAACATCCCGCTGAGATGTCTGCAAGAAACAGGATATTTTGACAACTATTTCACGAAACAGATATTTATTAATGTCCTTTGTCATTACCGAAATTGCTCTTCCCACAAAAATAGTAAAATGCATTAATATAAGTCGAGGACCAAAAATAATCTCTACAAAGGCTTCAAGCGGTTAACGTTTGTAAAGAAAGAGTCAGACACAGGAGTCCACGCCTATTCAACCGCCTAACAGAATACCCGTACATGTACTAGTGCTTAAAACTGAAATAAGAAACTTCCTGTTGGGCAACGTCTTCTTTTCCAGTCGAGAGTATCTTCACAGAAACTATTAAAGCCCATGTTTTATTGTTATTTATAAACAGAATTGGCAGTGCAGTATGGTCATTTCATTTAGTTTAAATTAAATGTACGTCCTTGATTTCTTTCCACGTCGCAAAGACAGTTCTCCGTGGGATCCACAGAATGCGATTTACTTAATTTAACAAAAACCTTAAACGGCAGACAGACCCCTCTGGCGTCCCAAAGAAAAAAGAATGTGTTTCATTTACTTGGAAAGTACTGGAGGGCAATGTGAACCTAAAAATTTTGTTGCGGTATATAATAGTCGATCGATAGTAAGAATTTCATCTGTTGGTTATGTGTTTTTATTTCATTCTGTAGCTGATCAGAGCAATGTTGAACTCCAAACGTGATTGTGGAGGCATCGTCACTTGAAATATGCAATATCTTGTTGAAACCTATACCTAAAGCCGCGAGGAAAGAGTAGGCACCTAACATGGTTTCATTTACTTCACCAGTTTTTTTTTCTGTCTGCGAATGGGATAACCCTAATTTCAGATTTTGTGCTCCTTGTCTTGCTGATTCTTTCAGTGGTTTCACAGCGTTCGCAAAACTTTTGGCAATAGGCGCGCAATCATGAATGTTATATCGACTCCTTCTTTGTCCTATAGCGACATAGTGTTCGTTTGACACTTTGATCTCTAGAAGTACATGGCGTTCAGCATCTTCAACAGCGGTTATCGTATTACAGGTGCCAGTCCTCTTCAGTACTATGCTATGTATACGAATAAATTTAGTAGTTCCCGGCGAATTCTGTGTCCTCTCATGGCACTAGATAAAAATGGCCCTATATACACTGTAGTACCATCCTTTATGTTGTTAACCTGTGAATCCTCAATTGCTGTTCATATTATACTAAATATTTTTAGGTTATAACAGTTTGCAAGGCACTCGATAACCAAGCCTTGGGTTGCTTTTTATAAAAGAGGGGAAGCTTTTTCACATTTTGAAATGCTGTTAGACTTTACTTTCATCAGAAGCGGCATTTTATTGCTTCCCGTACAGTTCGCACAGGTAAGCACCGTAACACGGTCTTTACTAACTTTATGTCCTGGAGCACTACACTACCTTTTAAATACTAAAGGGGTTTTAAACAGAGCTATCCAGACAAGACCGGTTTGATCAGCGTTGTACAAAAACTCAGGATCGTAGGAGTCTGCTACAACTTTAAGTTTTTCAATAAAATCTGCTGCGGCTTTGGACTCTGCTGATAACTTCTCACCACTTAAGTCTAATTCACGGACACTATGTCTGCATTTAAAATTTCTTAGCCAGCCGTTACTTGATTTAAAGGGTGAATAACCGAGATTCTAAGCTAAGATCTTAGCTTTTTCACAAAGAATGGACTCGAAATTGGGTTTCCTACAGAACGTCGCTGCAAAAACCACTTGGAAACGACATCTTCTAAATTGTTGTTGGTTGCTGCCTTCATTGGTTTTCTTGAAGAAATTCCTTCTTCGTTTTCTAGAACTGAGATGAAGTTTAAAAGTTTAGGTTTGCTTCCTTTTAATGTCTGAAATCGTTGCTTGTCCAACATCGTGTATCTCAGACAACTGTTTACCCGTATCTCCTTTATCCGATCATTTTTAGTTTATCCGCTGACGGTAATATATCACGGTTTGTTTTGGAAGCTGAGGTGAACGACGAAACGCACTCGCAAACAAAACAACGCGCACAGTGAGTAGGTCCACGACACACAGAGTGACTAGTAATCAAAAGGAACAGTTTTTAACACATTGGCCGGGCCAGCCTCCTGGCGACATTACTCACCATCCCAGCTATGTTCGCGCTGCGCCTACGATAGCTTCGTCGAGAGGACAATAGCGCGCATAGACAGAGTTAGTATTTTTCGATTCGGATAGTAAGCGCTTCGGATGGCTGGAGTTCGGATAGTTTGAGATCTACTGCGCGTATTCCGACGATTTAAATGTCAGGCTCCCGTTACAGGTGTTTTCACCTGAGAGAAAGAGATTACTAGTTTCATGAGCACTCAGTACAGGAAGTGTGTGAACAGATGGACAGTTTAAACACTCCTTCAAACCTGCCAGTAGGAGAAACGCCACAAGTAGTGAGAGTAGCGACATGACTGAACTGGTCATGGCTTGTCAATGACGCTCGGAGTGAGTCTGGAAAGGATTTGGATATTTAGATACGGCGACTTCGAACCATTTTTGTAACGAAAATACAGGATGGAAATTTCATCAACGATAGATCAGCAGTTTAAGAAATATTATTATTTATAACCTAGTTTCATATGACGCGATACTCAAGTGTTTTGTGCGCTAAAACGATTTGAATACTTACAAAAACATATTCTGAGTTTGCTTTTTACCGCGTTCCTAAGCTTGGTATTGTGTAAATAGGCTGTTTAGGTTTTTATGTTGGTAACGCCACGTAGCGCTCTGTATGAAAATCGCTGACTGTGATGTGTGTAGTCTGTGGCTGGTTGGCATTGTTGGAATATTCGCTAGTGTAGTGTTGGGCAGTGGGATGTGAACAATGTGTTGCGTTGGGCAGTTGGAGGTGAGCCGCCAGCAGTGGTGGATGTGGTGAGAGAGATGACAGAGTTTTGAGTGGACGATCTGGACGTGTGTCTGTCAGAAAAAGGAAATTTGTTTAATTGGGTGTCACAAAATTATATACATATCATGACTTTTGAACGCGATTAAGATAAATACATTGTTTGTTCTCCATCAAAATCTTTCATTTGCTACCTCTGCCTATCAGTAATCAGTGCCTTCAGTAAGAATCTTTTATTTAGCTGGCAGTATTGGCGCTCTCTGTATTGCAGTCGTTACAGTAACGAAGATTTTTGTGAGGTAAGTGATTCATGAAAGGGGTAGGTTATTGTTAGTCAGGTCCATTCTTTTGTAGGGATTATTGAAAGTCAGATTGCGTTACGCTAAAAAATATTGTGTGTCAGTTTAGTGATGATCAGAATACGTAAAGAGCAAACGGTTTGAGTACGTTGAGTTTTGCCCAGCTGTTTGAAAATCAAATAACGTAGAACATTACCTGCACTGTCATTCATAATTTTTCTAAGGGGACGTTACAATTGTTCAGGAAATATAAGCATAGCAAAATTTATAGCAAGGGGACACTGACACTATCGTGACTGTTTCATATATTTCTCTGTGAAATGTGTGCGGAATGCTGGACTGCAACTGGTAAAAATTTGTTATACGATGTAATTCTTACACATTGAAGTATATCTGTACAGGTGTCGCATATCTCTTCGAGTGAGATATTCTGTTAACTATCCAGCGCCTTTATCGTAAGTTAGATCACCTGTGTCTGCCAGAAAATGGCCCTCCTATTGCTTTTGGCCAAATATCTGACAGCTGTTTTGTGTATTTCTTTCCGCTGCTATTTCGGCACTGCGCGGGTCACATGACCATGACTGGTGACCTTGCCAGGAAGAAAATGACTAGGAGCGGAAAGTGTCCGCCGAGCGCTCATGTTGGCGTGTGGTGATGGACAAAATCTCTGCCCAGTAGGCCACCGAGTGATTATCTTCCAAAGCACGCACCTCGCCGACATAAATCCTTGCGCTAACAAGGAAAATACACATATCTTGGAACGCGGTAGCAACGGGCCACCCATAATCACAGCTATTTAATTCGCTCGCTCCGGACGAAACCTGCAGTTCTCAGCGTTGTTTGCTCACCGTGTGGTTGTTGGCTATTTCCAGCATAATATCGGGGCAGTACCATCTACAGCGTCCAGCCTCGTCGAATTTACGAGGATGGTAATGCGTTTGCATGCTCAGAACATTCCATATGAAAGGGAGAGAAAGAGAAAACATTCCATGAGAAAACTGAGCTCTGATAGAAGACAATACTTCTTACAGTGTTCTTACTCCACTACGACATGTAAACCAGATATATAACTTCTTTAATTTTTTTGGTCATCGGTATTATCACTGGGGCCTGGCACTACGTCCCATCGTGCACCAATCTCTTCATCTCAGAGTCCAACCTCCACTCAGCGTCCTCAATTTGCTGTGTGTTTTCCAATCTCTTTGTCTTCCGCTACAATTTTTCCTTCTGCAGATTCCACTAGCACAATGAAAATTATTCGTTTGATTCTTAACTAGTGTCCTGTTATCCCGACCGTTCTTCTAGTCATTGTTTACTACGTATTCATTTCCTCACCGATTATGCAGAGAAGCTCCATATTTCTTACTTGAATACTCCACATAACATTCAGCATCCTTCTGTAAGATGACATCTCAGATTATGCGATTCTACATTTCTTCCGATTTCTCCACAGTCTGTGATCACTTCCATACAATACTGCGCTTCATACCTACGTTCTCATAAACTTCTTTCGCAATTTAAGGCGTGTGTTTGATCCTGGAAGACTTTCGTTTCGGGAGGAATACTTTCCTCGCTTGTGCTAGCCTGATTCTTATGTCTTACTTGTTTCGTCTGCCACGCATTACTATTCTTCCAACGTAGCAGAAGTCCTCCGCTTCATCTACTATGTAACTGTTAATTTTGTTTTAACGTTTGTCGTTTATCTCATTTCTGGCGATGCTCAGTTCTTTCGTCTTCGTCATTTACTCTCAGTCCACATTCCATGCAGAGTTCACTGTTCCATTCAGTAACGGCCGCTATACTTCTAGAACGATATAAAGGAGAGCAATGTCATCGGTGAATTTTTTCACTGTTATCCTTTCAATCTGAATTTCAATCTCACATCACAATCGCTGTTCTATTTCCTCGATCGCTTTTTCAGTGTATGAACTGAACAGTAGAGAAGAAAAACCACCCTCTCTCTTGATCTCGTATTCTTTTCATTTCCGTTTTTGTTGTTGTACGTGTTGTATACTACCTATCTTTCCCTATAAAGTACAGGTATTGCTCTAAGAATTCTAAACGTCTTACCCCTGTTTACATTGTCCGACAATTTTTATAGTAAGATTAATCCTACGAAAGTGTGTCGACTTGTCTCAAGCCTTGCTTCAGTTACAGGGTGTGACAACAGAAATGGGTCTCCGGTTGCTTTGTCTTTCGTAGAGCCAAAATGATTGTCGTCTACCAGATCTTCAATTTTTTCTGATTCTTCTATTTATTATTCTTGTTTGTAACTTGGATTATGAGTAATGAAGGTGATTTTACGACAGTTCTTGCGTTTCTCTGCCCTGTGGTTCAAGGCGTCACTCGACAGACAAGACACTGCAATTCTTTTTTAAACCACCTGCTGGGAAGCATACAGCTGCCTTTCCTTTGCACCACTAATTGCAAAACCAACAGGACGACTATCTGAGGTTTTCAATGGGTCTATAGTACACTATTTTTGTGCCGAAATAAACGTAACATCTATTACAAGGTGAAACGATCCGATTGTTGACAGTCTAATGTTTGTGTCTTCATCTACATGTACATCCATATTCCGCAAGCCACCTTACGGTGTGTGATGGAGTACCTCTATCGATTGTCCCTTCTATTCCAGTCTCGTATTGTTCGTGGAAAGAAAGACTGTCAGTATGCCTATGTATGGGCTCTAATATCTCTGATTTTATCCTCATGGTCCCTACGCGAGATATACGTAGGAGGGAGCAATATACTGCTTGACTCCTCGGAGAAGGTATGTTCTCGAAACTTCAACAAAAGCCCGTACCGAGCTACTGAGCGTCTATCCTGCAGAGTCTTCCACTGGAGTTTATCATCTCCGTAACGCTTTCGCGATTACTAAATGATCCTGTAACGATGCGCGCTGCTCTCCGTTGGATCTTCTCTATCTCTTCTATCAATCCTATCTGGTACGGATCCCACACCGGTGAGCAGTATTCAAGCAGTGGGCGAACAAGTCTATTCTAACCTACATCCTTTGTTTGCGGACTGCATTTCCTTAGGATTCTTACAATGAATCTCAGTCTGGCATCTGCTTTACCGACGATTAAGTCTACGCCTGTTCAAAAAATGGTTCAAATGGCTCTGAGCACTATGGGACTTAACTACTGAGGTCATCAGTCCCCTAGAACTTAGAACTACTTAAACCTAACTAACCTAAGTACATCACAAACATCCATGCCCGAGGCAGGATTCGAACCTGCGACCGTAGCTGTCACGCAGTTCGAAACTGATGCGCTTAGAACCGCACGGCCACGCCGGCCGGCTCTACGCCTGTTGCAACTAACTACTTAACTTGGTGGACAGAAATGACGAAGGGTCTTGAGTGCTATCTCGATTGCCTATCAGAAACCGTGTCCACTTCACTCTCGACATCTGAAGGTGCCTGAAGTTATTTTACATGTGACCCAGTCTTGTGTCCATGAACTTACACCTTCTAGTGCAATCGTTAGTGCAAAGAGCAACAAATTGTTGTCGGTCGTCATTCAGTAAAATTACAAACAATTGAATGAAAGAACGTACCAGCAGCCTGTTGCATCCTCTATCAGTAGATAATGAGAAGGCACGGCATTGGTAAATCATCCTGATGCGCGACCGCTCATGAGCTGGCTTCGACGCACACGGGTTACTTGTTGCTGGATCCAAAGCGGCTGCAACTTGCTCGCTCCATGAAATCTCAGACGCTCTCAATAGTTGAGGCCAATTTCAAAGGGCAGGAGGAAGATGGATAATGTAGATGAACAAAGGGAAGCAGGCGATTCTACAGTACGGCCCTAGTGAGAAACAATGTCAGACTCTCTAGGATTCCCACTTTATTCCATGTAGATAGCCCCAAAACGGGAATTCCTCTCTCACCTGCTTAAACTGTGCTCTGTTGAAAATGTTCAAATGTGTGTGAATTCCTAAGGGACCAAACTGCTGAGGTCATCGGTCCCTATACTTACACACTACTTAAACTAACTTATGCTAAGAACAATACACTCACCCATGTCCGAGGGAGGACTCGAACCTCCGGCGGGAGGGGCCTCGCAATCCGTGACATGGCGCCTCTAACCTCACGGCCACTCCGCATAGCAGCTCGGTTGACAAGCAGGATGTATCGCCACATGTGGTAAACACTGATCATCTCCAACGACGAGGACAAGGCACAAGGCACTCCCTCGATATTTTAATACTTGTAAAGGAATATCGAAATGTTATCAGTGTCTAATCTGGAGACTAAGCCGCACAGTAGGCCGAAGAATGGCATTTTTAAAACTGTTCTTCACACCAATAAAAGCAGAAAGTGCTTGACTATTAGTGGTACCTACCGAAAAGATAGAGTCATTGTTAACAAGTTCTTATCTGGTCTCCATTAAATAATTAAGGTTGTGCTGCTTGCTTTCCCTAAATACTAATTTTTAGCGAGGAAATGTTTCTTCCGTGTGACGTACCTAATTCAAAGTCTTACTGATCATTGAGTATATCAGCTTTAGAACGACACAACCACAAGTGCGGTCTGTGCCGTGACCACGGCAGACAAGTCTCGAGCGAAATCGATGAGCATGACGTAACTGAGAACGCAGAGGGGCACATCCCTTGAGAGGGAACCAATCAAGCGCCCTCTATTAAGCTCCCTGGCCAATCTCGGGACAGGACTCCCACCGTGATCTCGGAGTCCGCGGGGACGTGCTGCTGGCATGTTTCGCCACCGCTCTGGAAGCTTTCGCCCTTTTTATTTCTTCTCTCCTCTTAGCTGACACTGTTATCAGCTTTTTAAACTGCCTGCTATTTCACACCAATCGCGTACTTGATTCTTTTTGGATCACTCCTCTATAGTCTTGAAACATTAAATCCTGGAAGGACGGCTTGTTATCAGATCTTCTGTACGCCAGTTTTTTGTATGTAAAGCTGATCCATTCTGAACAAAATGCCTGACAGTAATCGGCAGAGAGGAAATTCCGACTCCTGCTGATTATTTCAGTGAGTATGGTAAATATTACCGTGAGCGCAACTATAGTCTACGCTGGTTCCAGCATTTACTGACATCATAATATGATTGTCACGCCACTGTGAGTCAGAGTCTCCACAAGATCACAGAAAAGCTGTATAAACACTGAAAACTAAAACCAGTTACTTTTTTAAATATTTGTTTATTCCATTAACTGATTATCGAACTTTTTCAGGCTCATCTTCAGACGATGCATATGCAAATGAACATGTAACTTCCAAGTTACATGTTCATTTGCATAGTATGTGTGGTGTCAGCGCCAGACACCACACTTGCTAGATGGTAGCTTTAAATCGGCCGCGGTCCATTAGTACATGTCGGACCCGCGTGTCGCCACTGTCAGTGATCGCAGACCGAGCGCCACCACAAGGCAGGGGTCGAGATACGGACTAGCACTCGCCCCAGTTGTACGGACGACTTTGCTAGCGACTACACTGACGAAGCCTTTCTCTCATTTGCCGAGAGATAGTTAGAATAGCCTTCAGCTAAGTCAATGGCTACGACCTAGCAAGGCGCCATTAGCATTACATTGCATGTATCTACAGAGTCTCACTTGTATCGTCAAGAGCGATGTACAACAAGGATGGATCAAAGTAAAGTATTCCAGCAGCTACGTACTTTTCTTTATAGCATTCATTACGTATCCTGTTTCAGACCTCACGCCATCCTGCGTGAGCTTATAGCGTGCATTTCGGTCTCCTCAAACCACACTGTGTCGACACTTCTGTCGACACATCAGTATGGATGCTCGGTACTGACATACGACACTATGCTCGGTTTTTACTTGGTGTCCAGTTAGCAGCACCCACTGTGATAGCCAATTAGCTACAGATCACTCACTTTTCACTGTGAACATAGGTGTACGTCGATTGTTGCGATAAATCTCCCAGCAACTAGGTTTTGAACAGTTTCTCCTCGTAATTCCTAACATTTTTTATTTCAGTGTAACCCTAAAAAAATTTTGTTATGTTTATTACACTGTTTCTAAAAAACGTAGATAAACACAAAAACAAAATCGCTGCAGAGTTATTTTGATAATTATTTTATTTTTTATTTTTATCACCGAAAACTGAAAGTACAGGCACTACCTAAAAACATAAAATCCTTTGAAGACTTGAAGGTAAATGGGCTAATATAGGAAGTACAGACGATAAGAAGAATGCGATAAGATGCGTTGTTACTTGTACGTTACACATTCCTCGTGTGTGATGCAGTGACCATCGGTTAGTCTAGATGGGCCACATAAATAATTTAAGCCTTACAGATAATATTCAGACCATGTCTACTGCAAAACTATTAACCCCGCTGACCTCAGAAGCGGAGGTCATAAATTCGATTACTACCTCCTCCATGTCATTTTCTGGCCGAAAAGTTGAACGTTCACCATAGTATTGTTAAATAATAAGAAATTGCTTGAGTAAATCGACGATTAATCCACAGAAACTATGACACATTGAAAGAGATGCGTTTGGTATGGAGCAGTTAGACATTCATTTGGATATTATTCAGGAAAAGAATTTAGACTGAATGAAAACGACACTGCCTCATTATATCATCTGAGTCTTCGGGATTAGTGAGACCAGACGTACGTTTCAGAAAATTTATCAATCTTAGAGGGGCAGTGTTGTCTTTACGACATAAATTTTACGCTACCAGTCACAGTTTTTATTTATATTATGCACAACGGGTGTCAGGAAACGATTCCCGTTTTCAAGTAGTTTTCTGCGTGTGATGCCATTTATTCGTGATGTTTTCCGCGTGTTAGGTGCTGCATTGTTTTATTGTTTTCCCTCTAACGTATAAAAAACGCCAATTTTTAATTAATGACCGATCATTATTAAGAGTTTGTGGTGCAATTTGCGTACAGTGTTCTTGTGATGCACTTAAGCAGAAACTCTCACATATTAAACATCACCCACAACTTTCTGTACACAGTACACGATCAAATTAGCAAACATACATAAACAAACAGTTACAAAGCTGTTTTCACATGTAGTGAGCAGAAATAACGCTATAGGTCATCCACGGAGTAAGTAGACAATACTTTTTGATCACTATTGCTTATATAGTATATTTACGTTGGCAGTTATTTCTATGCGTCTCACTTTTCATTTTAATATCTTGTCCAATCATATAAAGAAATTCAGTGATTAACTTTTCAGTTTTTCGTTTATTTGTCGTGTTCATATTTTGTGTAATGTAATATATCTCCAGTTATTCCAACAGATCCTTTGTGTAATGTGTGGAGTACTCTGTCATTTTGTTCTACTTTTCCAAATGGATGTCCTGTGTTGTGTGTGTGTGTGTTTCTATTGCTGATATTTTGTATCTGTTGTATGTATGTTGTTAAATGTTCTCTTCGTACCTCGTGTTGAAATCTCAGCCTGTTTGTCCTAGACAGAACATGGAGCGTTCCTGGTATGCTATTTCTTATATTCCATAGTCTGAATGTGTGTCACGAATACACTTTATGTTATGAATTAGTTCTCCACTAATTTATTTGGTATAAGGAGACCAACTTTTAATTTATGGGTCTTGAAGATCTTTGCAATGTCTTGTGAACGGGATGCTAGATATACGTTTGTTTTTATCTTTATCTTCTGTGTTGTAGATTGTATCTGGGTGTTTCTTTACTTTGCCTAGTGAGTCAGTGTTTGGTTATGTTTATTTTCCATTGAATGCTTTCTTTGTTCAATAGTTTCTAATTTCCTTGTGCAACACTGCCCTATATGTTGCTGGTTTAAGAAACAGAGATTCAAAAGTATACATACTCTATGGATGACTTGTAGCGTTACTTCTGTTGACAACATGTAAAGAGATCTTCGTAACTGTTTGTTTATGTACGTTTGCTAATTTGATTGTGTACTGTGCCCAGAAAGTCGTTTGTGAGTTTTAATATGTGTGCGTTTCCGCATTAGTGGATCACAAGAAAACTGTAGGTAAAAATTCTTTCCAAATTTCATCATTAACCCTACACAGTGATGAACCGTTACTTAAAAATTGCTCGTTTTTTTATACATTACAATGCAGATAACATAACAGAGCAGCATCTCACAGGTAGGAACATCACGAATAAATGGCATTGCACACAGAAAACGCGCCGGAAAACGGAAATAATTTCCCAGAACGCATTGTGCAAAGATAAAACCAAAAATAAAATCGTTACTGGCAACAGAAAAGTTTTTTCATAAACAAACCCACTGTTGCATGATTTCATCAACCATTTCTAATGGATCAAATCAGATTTAACCGATTATGATCTGTAATTTGTTTGTGGTCTTACATTTTCAGATGATGCTTTGGTTGGTTTCCCTAAAAGAACGTCATCTTCCACCCCAGGGACTCCCATTTGAGTTCATAGAGTATTTCTATAATACTAACGTGCTGATCGATCTTTCACCGTCGCTACTGCCGAATTTACGTACTCGTTCCATTTCGCACCGCTTTGCAACGCTACGCCGAGATATTTATTTAATCGACGTGACTGTCTCATTGCAGGATTGATTTTACTACTCATCTTCAAGAACTCATCTTCTTTCCACATTTAGAGAGAATTGCCTGTTCAAGTCAGCCCGTATTCTCCTGTAATCACCAAATGAAGACACTTTTCCGTACGCTATAACGTAATCAGTGAACAGTCCTAAATTCCCGTTTACTCTATTCGTTTATTACAGTTGGTCAGCTACATCTTGAAAATAATTTAAGTGATTTGTGTTGTGGCGTAACAAGACAGCTACGCCACACTGAAGTAGCCGAAAGGCACGCGTAATCTCACATAGGCTAGATAGAGGTCTGAAACAGGATACGTAATGAATGGTAGCAAGAAAAGTACGTAGCTGCTTTAATACTTAACTTTTAATCCTTCATGTGAATACAGCATTCCTTGATGATACAAGTGAGACTCTATCTTAAAATGGTTAATGGCGCCTTGCTAGGTCGTAGCCATTGACTTAGCTGAAGGCTATTCTAACTGTCTCTCGGCAAATGAGAGAAAGGCTTCGTCAGTGTAGTCCATAGCAAAGTCGTCGTACAACTGGGGCGAGTGCTATTCCGTATCTCGAGACCTGCCTTGTGGTGGCGCTCGGTCTGCGATCACACAGTGGCGACACGCGGGTCCGACATGTAGTAACTGGACCGCGGCCGATTTAAGCTACCACCTAGCAAGCGTGGTGTCTGGCGGTGACACCACAATTTGGAAATGATTATAGTACATTCACGTCTTCCACTGATGAAATTCATTTTGCTTTGTGGCTTCTGAGCTTGAAAACTGGCTATGTGGCTAAATGACTGAGGTCTTTTCGTCTCGGTGAATTTGACTAACTATGTCATTTATTGAAGCTCCTTTGCTGCCTATAGTCAGAATTGATGCCATCTCTTATTCACCGAAGTATTACGTCCGCCGTCGATAAGCATACTTTCAGACCCTCTGTTTGTTGTTGTTCCTCTTGACAATGACCCTATCCGTATTCATCCTGTCAATCCTGTAGGCCAGGTTACCCAGTGTTAATATACTGCATATGCATAAGTAATGAGTTGAGTTCAGACTCTCATATAGGCAAATAGAATCGGGCGAAAGCCGGGTCTTTGCCTATTTTCTGGCCCAAAACCGTCCAATCAAACTTCAGCTTCGATTCTAATGTCCTAACCATCCATCCGTCTTCCAGTTTTCCTGATGAGACATTGGCACTGGAGTGTGTGATTCTGTTGTATTACATATCAATATCGCTCAGAATCTACAAGCAGAAGGTTGATCTTTCTATCTACATTGATACAACAAGCGAAAAGTTTCTGACCGTGACAGTAGATAATTTTAACTGCGTTGCCACGTCTTGAAAAAATGTGCATCGATCTATGTCTACCATTCACTGTTTACGCATCGACGTCCCTGTATGTCTAAGACAACTATATTAATTCAACGAACAGCGCATAACCTCAAAAAACTACTCGGTAACTGACATGTCGTGACAGCAATAACGTATCATAATGGTGACTATGTAACTAAAATCGTACTATTTCTACGGTAGGATTCGTCCTCCTGCATTAGTGCTCTCGTTCCGGGAGCTGACAGCTGAGAAAGGTCCTTTAAAACTGATCCCCTTAATAACGCTGTCAGAGAGAGGGCGCCATATGGTGAAACTGCAATGCCCATTGCCGCCGGCGAGTGTCTGTATTCCAATGAAGGTGTGAGAGTGAATGAGTCGGGATTCGATATGAATAATGCAGGCGAGAATTCATTGTGTTACTCAGCAACGGGGTGATGGCGCAGCCGTGATGGGTGGTCGCGCAAACGACCCCTCCCGCTCCCGGCGATAGTTGCGCGGTGTGCCGCATGCGGGAGCAGTCCTGGCCACTTCGAGGTTGGCTGACGGTGACAAATTGTGCCGGACCGAGTTGGAACGCGGCAACAAGCGGTATTTCCGCTTGTAATACAACAGCTATCCTATACAAGGAGATCGATAGCAGTAAAGAATGATGGTACAGCACCGTCCACCAGTCGTGTTTATTTATGCTTATTCACAATCCCTTCCTGGAAGAGTCGGTGTTAGGTCCCACTGATGAACTGCGCTTTTTTTGTGCACAGACTGTAAAAAAAACCTTTTTGAGAGAAATGTCCTCTTCAGTCTATGGCGTCGTTGACAAGAGCTTATCCTCCTTTTGAGAACAATCTTTCAGCAGCTGAAGATGTGGCTATACCGCTCAGATTTTTGTAACTTTGGATAGGTAGTATCGATGATGTAAGTCCGTATTTCTAACGCAACTTGTTCAAGATCTAGAAAGCAAACTTTCGGATACCAGCTGAACTGTGGAGGTTGGATCGATTCTGTTCCAGCTTGGAAATTATTATTTTCCAGTGCTCTTTTATAATGTTCGCTCCACAAATGAAATTTGGGTTCTCTATTTTTCTTCTTGTAGCAACGTGTTTTATCCATTCTGACATTTCATTAGTTGCAAGCAAACGGTTAATTCCAGAATGAGATTTTCACTCTGCAGCGGAGTGTGCTCTGATATGAAACTTCCTGGCAGATTAAAACTGTGTGCCGGTCCGAGACTCGAACTCGGGACCTTTGCCTTTCTCGGGCAAGTGCTCTACCAACTGAGCTACCCAAGTACGACTCACGCCCCTTCCTCACAGCTTTACTTCTGCCAGTACCTCGTCTCCTACCTTCCAAACTTTACAGAAGCTCACCTGCGAACCATGCAGGACAAGCACTCCTGAAAGAAAGGAGAGCACTTGGCCGCGAAAGGCAAAGGTCCCGAGTTCGAGTCTCGGTCCGGCACACAGTTTTAATCTGCCAGGAAGTTTCAAACGGTTAATTGTTTCGATTGCCCTCGAGCATGCTAAACCATCTTCGGGCGAGAAACGGTAATATGGCTAATAAGTTGAGATGCTCAGCGGTAGTATGCGCTTTTTGAATTCTGAAATGATGTCACTCTTCAGTTTCCCTTGCACAGTCTGTACTGGCTGCATGCTAAGTGTTTTTATACTGGAGATATAGTTGATGGGATTAATTTACAGCTTTCAATGTACTTTTCTACACAAAATTTCACATGCAGCCACTTCAAAAGGCCACTGAATGTCAGAAACGTCTCCAAGATTTAATTAGCGCCTGTTAACATTAGATTGTGTACTATTACGGCAGATAATGACATCATTAATCACTGGACGCAACTGCAACAATATTTCAATCGTATAGTACGTTGAATTCCGTCTGATCGATACTTTTTGAAATAATTTGAGATCTGGTTTTTTTGTTAGCTCATCGCTTGCCACTACACTTTGCTTAAACAGTCACAGTCGCTTTTGTCACTTTTCGCTGTTTGAGGTCGAAGAATGCGCCGAACTGTAAAATAGCACTCGAAAAAATGCGACAACAGTTTACCACAGAAACAAACTTTTTTTATGTCTCCTTTCATTCCTTGTGCAAGAGGAGAGAGCGGGAGCATGTAGGACTCTGTTCTTTTGAACTTTGCGAAAGCTGGCACTGGGACAGGGAATCCCAGTTAGGCCATAAACAAAAAATAGACTTGAATGACTGTCACAGGGACAAACGAAATGCCGCCTTCGCGACAGCGATCTGCCACAGAGTCAAACAACAGAGGCGAAAAACACAACATTTCAGGTTTCAACTGGCCGTAACAATAGATCAATTAAACAAAGGCCGCAGCTCGTGGTCGTGCGGTAGCGTCCCCGCTTCCCACGCCCGGGTTCCCGGGTTCGATTCCCGGCGGGGTCAGGGATTTTCTCTGCCTCGTGATGACTGGGTGTTGTGTGATGTTTTTAGGTTAGCTAGGTTTAAGTAGTTCTAAGTTCTAGGGGACTAATGACCACAGATGTTAAGTCCCATAGTGCTCAGGGCCATTTGAACTTAAACAAACGATAAGGCTGTTTTCCTGCCAGCTAGTGGACCTCATTACTGATCGGGTCTGCGTGGTTCACTTAACTGTTGTCAAGTTTACGTTGTGTATGTTTGTGCAGTTTAAGAAATGGATAAATTTGTTTTTAACGAAGAAAAGGAAACGAACTCCTAGTCCCAGTGAAACTAAAATTGGACTTACAAAAGAAACAAAACCTGACATTAAAATAGTGGAAAAGACGAAAGGGTTATGTAAGTGGTGCGAAGTGCCGTACTCTGGAGAAATCCCATTATTTGTGTGTAGTTTGTGCGGGAACACTAAAGGAAGAACTGTTTGGCGTCATTATCAGGTAAGCTGCAGTATTAACGCGAGAACTTCACAGCTTGCAACAGTTTTTTTTTATATAAACAGCAAATGAAAATTTATATATAACTCATACTAGGTTCCTCTGAAAAAAAAAATGCTTCCGGTTACAATTGTAAATGTCAACCTAATTAATTTGTTATAGCAGTTATAAATTATTCCCAAGTAAACAAATAATTTGACTTACATATATTACAAGTATAGCTGACTTCTAATTTTAACTTCTACGCTAGAAACAAGTAATTCCGTGACCACTAAAGATTGTTTATTTTCCTTTTACATTCAGGATATCGTGGCGTTAAAGCCGATATATTAACGAAGCATGAAATATCGGTGGACCATAAAAATTCAATTCGAGAGTCGTTAGAGGCACCAAATTCCGTCAAAGCCTCGCCTGCATCCTACTAAAACGCTGGAGAAAGAGTAATAGCCGCTATGAAAGTCATCTACACAACAACGAAGGAAAATATTGCTACAATAAAATTTTCCTTATTAAAAAAACAGTGTACAGCTTAAATTTTTTTTTTTTTGTTGAGCACATTAACTTTCAGCGGCAATGCAAATTATGAAATGCATGATAATATTCACAATAATGGAGAATGCAATGTATAAAATAATTACTGATGATACTTTATCGAAAATAATGTCAGCCAGGTGGTATTCAATTTTGACAGACACTTTATTGACATTACTCAGACAAAAACAAAACAAACAAAAACATGTTCTTCATGCACGATGGAGCATCTCATTTTAGTGTAACTCTCCGTCGGCTTCTGGATAACTGATTCGGCGATAGATGGATAGGTAGACATGGACCAGCTGCCTGGCCTCCACGCTCTCCGAACTAAACACACTGGACTTCTATTTGTGTGTGTGTGTGTGTGTGGGAGGGGGGGGGGAAGGGAGGGCAGGATGTAACAATAATGTGCAGCACAAATAGCAGGACACATTCCTCACACGTAGACGAAGAAATTCCATGATATGAACGTGGGACTGGAGACGCTTTATTTTCGTATTGTTACAACTCATTTTCTCCAACGAGTTTCAACGAGATCAGATTGTAAATTTTCACAATCGGCATGTATGGGCAGACATCAGTCCTCATGCAACTGTTGAAACAAGCCATCAACAAAGATCTTCAATGTTTGGCCAGCACTGTCGGTGAAAGTTCAGTAGGGCCCCACTTTCTTCCACCCAGGCTCAACGTAAGAAGCTATTATCATAATTTCGTTTTACCTGATCTGTTAGCAGAGGTGCCTTTAACTGTGCGATAAAACATGTACTTCATGCACGATGGAGCACCTCTCCGTTTTAGCGTTAATATTCATCGGCTTCTGGATAACAGATTTGATAACAGATGGATAGGTAGAGACGGATCAGTTGCATGGCCTCCACGCTCTCTGGACCTAAACACACTGGACTTTTATTTGTGGGGCATTTGAAAGCTTTTGCGTATGGAACCCCAGTACAAGGTGTTCAGAGTCTTCATTCCCGTATTATGGAAGGCTGCAAAACCGTACACAGTACTCCAGGGATACATCAGCGCATCCGCGGGTCACTGCGACGCGGATTGATGCATGAATAAGTACCCACGGAGGACATATGAAACATCTCCTATGAGAAAGAGCTTCATATGGTATGCTGGTGCGTTCTGTTCGTGTATGTTCACCATGATTAATGAGTTGGAGAAAATGAGTCGTAACATCGATAAAACGCCTTTCCAGACTAACATCCTCACAACATAATTTCTTCGTCTATGTGTGAGGAATATGTCCTGAAATGTGTATATGTTTGCTACACTCTGTGTATGTAAAAAGTGTGCAAGAGGGGAAAATGTATATGCACTACTTAACAATGAGTCCGTTATCGGGGTGTACGAGAGAGAGGATACATATTCATGGTTTTGAAAGATATAACCGCCATTTGACTGTACAACAGATTTCATTCTAAAATCTAGATTTCCGCCTCAGGTCATTTTTCAAGTGTTGTAAGCACAAAAAATGTTGTTGTAAGCATAAAAAAGTGTTGTAAGCAAAAACTTGAGTAACACACAAGTCATCATCAAAATATGTATGTTCGGTTATACAAACCAACTTTGTCAAAATTAAAAGAGAGAACATTTGTGTAATAGGCTAATTTACTGGCAATTAGTATGAAGGGAGAACTGGTAGAGGTACTCAAAGTACCCTCCGCCACACACCGTCAGGTGGCTTGCGGAGTATGGATGTAGATGTAGATGTAGACTTATTCATTTGATATAGTCGTTGAATAAAACAGATGACCAGATCACAAGTTTTAAACTTGAGGACCTTAAACTACTTCTCTTCTTGTAAAGTACGATCAGAATTTCAAGAAAGTGAGAGTTCGCAGCTCGTGGAAACATAATACAAGATTCATTACAGCATTGAAGCGTTATTAAATACATAATTTGCTAATTATTAGATATCTACCTTACAAATATAAATGAAAGACTAGGGGATAAGATAAGATAGGAGCACTTAATATATTGTATCCTAAAAGCTATAGAAATGACGAAGAGTATTGCAAAAAGCAAATCACAGATAGGTGCACTAATTAATTATGCCACACCTAAAAATTTAAATGATATGTTACTGGAATGGGCATTATTTAAGAAGGAGCTGAACAGTAGATGCAATGGAACGAAGTTCAGAGAGCGGGTACAGTTCATTTCTATTAATAAGATTTGTGAACAATTCCCTCTTATCGATTTAAGTATCGAATACGCCGCTAGTATTCCCCTGCACATAGTTGACGGCGGGTAAGGGTTTAGTTGCATGATCAATATCGAAACAGGAATCGAAAAATAATTTTTCTGAGGAAAGAGTAAACTTCTTACGATTAGTACTGAAGGGCCATCTCACAATTACTTTGATTTTGATAAAGCATTCATTGTGTGGAGTACGCATAAAAACCGACGTATTGCAATGCGATATGATAAAATATAATGAAAAATATGCATTTTAATATTTAATACTGACAGTATACTATAGTGCAGATATGATTTGGAATATGTGGAGCTATATGTATAAAAGATAATTTCTTTTTAAATAATAAAATTTCATTTTGCAGACTACTGTTAGCTTCAATACAATACACACATAATTCACTTTTAAAACCCTCATTACATTAATGGTATAATTTATAAAATTTTCTATTAGCACAATTTTTCAAAAATGTAAATTTTGAGTTGTGCATTTTTGCGATTATTTTATTTTCCAGCTTAAAGCCTGCTTCAGCCACATTGCAATCAACTTTCTGTTGAGAGTGACAACAGCTGAAGTAATCCATGTTTCTGAAACAAACCGCTTTCATATACAGCTGAAAGCGGTTTATTTCAGACACGCATTAAATCCACCCCACAGAAGTAATCAACTCAGACACCTTGTCAGTCTTTTCAGTAGCAACTTTCGCTACCAAACTGATCATATAGGCAACACACGACATTATGAAATTTCTTTTTCAAATGGTATTTCTATTACTTTGTCGACTATACTTGTTTCGTTATGAGACATGTTCAAAAATGAATCGCTTAAATGACGCAAAATTATTGACAATGGTAACTAGAGCCTGTTTTCTGTTGTTGTAGGTCGATACTTCGTCTTTAACATCGATTATACATTGTTTCAGACTTCAGTATCGATGTGGAGGCACCCATCTTTAAACCAACAACACTGGCATTTTTAATAAGTATTGGTGATCATCGAACATCCCTACTTTGTTTGTGTTCTGCTTGTTTGATTGTTTCACTGAGAGTTGAAGGTTATTTGCTGCCAGGGTATATTAACAACGATTTTTCTATGAGTTTTATTAACGAATGAAAATAATCTTCCGTGAAAATTGAAGCGCAAGTTCATGATAAAGCACAGACCGCCATAGTGAAACAAAATACGTAACTACAACTCTTGTGCCAAGTTGTAATACGTAATACGTTGTTTAATAAAAGACAATTATAACTGATGTATTCTTCAAGAGTGGGAAATCCACGCAATTTTTTGACAATGATCTATCATTTCCAGTGCTTCACAATAGTGTCCACAAAATCTTGAACAGCGTTTTTATTTTCGTATTTAGTGATAGTTAATTTCCTGCTGAAAAAAATACGCAATGAATTTCAAGGCCAACAGCCGTGTCCCAAAGAAGCCTCTTTATAAGGGAGGTGAGTGGAACTTGTTCACACCCACAGTTACACTCTGGCTGTCTATTAACCAGCTTACAATGACTGTTGTATAGAATTTGATTTCCGAATAGTTGTTATCTTGGACGATTTGGAGTTTCCTGTCCTCCGTTTATACGCATATGATCTCAAAATTCTGCAGAACGTGAATATTTTTGTTCCTTTTCCCATAAGAAGTAAGAGCACTAGACTTGGTAATGTGCTTAAAATTTAGGTGCAGAGAAAATGAAAGAATGTGCTCAATGTGACGAATTTTTTAAAGGAAATCAAATAATCAGTAAATGATTCGCCTATTACAGAAAATTTGACATTATAGTTCTAAAACAACAGGAAATATCTTCGCTGTGATGGTAACAGTCTTGGCTAATGCGAAATCCGAAACTGAACCACTCAGCCATTAGAATACTGTGTTGTTCACCTTACTGTGATCTTACTGTCAATATGGCAATTATTTTCTATATCGTACAACCTATCGATTACTGTTTTTGTTTTGTTTCTCGGTCTCCGGTAAGATGTCAGCACTGCAGGGCTGGCACTCAAACAGCAACCTACTACAGTTCTATAATCATTACAGGTTTAGAAGATCTACTGGGCAGTTAACGCTGCAGCACAACCAACTGACGTCTACTGATCGTGGATGGATGAACGCCTTTAAGCAGGTCTGCGTCTTGCGAAGATTACTGTTTCGAGTTCAACATCCCAGTGATTTTTATTTTGAAGTCGGCGTTTTCTACTAACTTCGTGTTATTCTTAGACGAGAATTACAACACGGTATCCTCGTCTTTATTTGCTCCTGATTTTTTTGGACTCCACTGAACCATGTGAAGCCAGATGCTGTAGTCTATAACAAGCAGTTAATTAACCAATGTGCGCTGCTTACGCAAATTCATGACATCATGTCTCCTACTCAACTTTCAAAAAATACTTCATGTTTTCTTGCGTTACAATATAAACTGCATGTCGTGACAGGTCTCTGACATTCTTCGTCGGGACGGGATGGGCTTTAGGCTATATCTAATTCTTTCGTACTGAAGCCACATTCACGACATACGGCCACTAAGAAGTCTAGCCTAAGCCTCCAGGTTGAAGTTAGCTCTCTAACACTTCAGAAACTATCTGAATATTGCACAGAGCTATGCAAAAGGTAATCGCTTCCCAGTAAAAAGTGGTACTGTTACTTTCACAACAGATCATTAGCAAACTTTATCTGATGGGGGAGTAACTGCAAACCTTCTCACCGTTCTTATTTGTTCGACAGTGTCGTCTCTTGATAGTAACTGATCAGTAGATACGACAGATGGGTGCAGCTCATGCAATTAACCACAGTAAATAAGTGGTCACATCTACAGATTATGTAGAACTCAGCGCTAAGTATTTCCCAACACTATCAATTTCAGTGAGACATTTTTCTGTGGTAGTGACAGACGTGATCATGATTCCAGTGAAAGATTTTTCTTAAAATTAACTGACTTGACTTGTGTTATTGGTAGTACATTATAAAGAGTAACCTCCGCTGTTTACAGACCGATGGAAAAAAAATCGTAACACCAAGGAGTTGTGGGACATAAACCAAAGTTGGTAGGCTCGTTTGTACATATGTAAGATGACGTCTGCTCAGATTTCGCACCAGTCACATAAGAGTGGTGCCAGCAGACGCCATTATTAAGACCTCATTGAATTTGAACGAGGCCGTGCAGTGGGGCTACGGGAAGGCGGATTTCCTTTTGAGGTATTGTAGAAAGACTTGGTAGGAATATAGCCACTGCTCATGATTGCTGGCAGCGGTGGTCACGAGAACGTACAGTCGCGGTAAGACCGGACTCTGGACGGCCAAGTGGCACTACCGGGAGGGAAGACCATCGGTTCCGGAGTATGTCTCTGGCGCATCGTACCTGGAACAGCAATTTGAGAGTTATTGGCACCACAGTGACGCAACCAACTATTGCAAATCTGTTACTTCAAGGGCAGCTCCGAGACAGAGGCCTGCAGCGTCCATTCAACTGCCATTTGAAGCTTCAGTGGTGTCAAGTGAGAGCTCATTGGAAGGCAGGATGGAGGTCTGTTGTGTTTTTTGTTGAAAGCTGGTTCTGCCTCGTTTGTTTGTTGGAGACCGGTAGAGGGTCTGTTATGGTCTGGGGTGCGATTTCGTATGACAGCATGAGCACTCTCGTGAGTATCCCACGCATCCTGAATGCGAATTTGTACGTCGGTCTGGTTACTCGACCTGTGGTGCGGCCATTCATGAACAGCATTCCAGGGGGTCTTTTCCAACACTATAACGCCCACTCACTGCTATTGTAACCCAACATGCTCTGCGGGGTATCGACATGTTCCCTTGGCTTGCTCGATCACCTGATCTGCCTCGAATCGAGCACGTGTTGGACATCATCGGATGAAAACTCCATAGTTATCCACAATCAGCATTAAACGTCCCTATATTGACCGGACCTTGCCGTTGATGGGGAGGCTTGCGTGCCTCAGCGATACAGATAGCCGTACCGTAGGTGCAACTACAACGGAGGGGTATCTGTTGAGAGGCCACACAAACGTGTGGTTCCTGAAGAGGGGCAGCAGCCTTTTCAGTTGTTGCAGGGGCAACAGTCTGGATGATTGACTGATGTGGCCTTGTAACACTAATCAAAACGGCCTTGCCGTGCTGGTACTGCGAACGGCTGAAAGCAAGGGGAAACTACGGCTGTAATTTTTCCCGAGGGCATGAGTTTTACATACAAAAGCAAAACGAGGATAATGGAATGTAGTCGAATTAAGTCGGGTGATGCTGAGGAAATTAGATTAGGAAATGAGACACTTAAAGTAGCAAAGGAATTTTGCTATTTGGGGACCAAAATAACTGATGATGGCCGAAGTAGAGAGGATATAAAATGCAGACTGGCAATGGGAAGGAAAGCGTTTCTGAAGAAGAGAAATTTGTTAACATCGAGTTTAGATTTAAGTGTCAGGAAGTCATTTCTGAAAGTATTTGTATGGAGTGTAGCCATGTATGGAAGCGAAACTTGGACGATAAATAGTTTGGACAAGAAGTGAATAGAAGCTTTTGAAATGTGGTGCTGGGGAAGAATGCTGAAGATTAGATAGGTAGATCACATAACTAATGAGTAAGTATTGAATATGATTGGGGAGAAGAGAAGTTTGTGGCACAACTTGACTAGAAGAGGGGATCGGTTGGTAGGACATGTGTTGAGGCATCAAGGGATCACCAATTTAGTATTGGAGGGCAGCGTGGAGGGTGAAAATCGTAGAGGGAGACCAAGAGATGAATACACTGAGCAGATTCAGAAGCATGTAGGTTGCAGTATGTACTGGGAGACGAAGAAGATTGCACAGGATAGAGTAGCATGGAGAGCTGCATCACACCAGTCTCTGGACCAGACAAACAATAACAACATATTGACCGACAAAGTGCAACAGGCACGGAACTCCCTCCATCCCACAAACTAACATCTGGCGTCTGTACAACACAATGCGTACAGATTTGCGTGCTTGCATTCAATATTCTGGCGGTTACACCAGTTATTAATATACCAGCATTTCACATTTGCAATGGCTAATCTCGTGCTTACATTAACCTGTGACCTTGTAATGTTAATCAATGCAGTATGTTACTTAGACAAATGTATTCCGGAAATTTCATTACTCGATACTAATTACTTTTTTGGTTGGCTCAAATGGCTCTGAGCACTATGGGACTCAACTGCTGAGGTCATTAGTCCCCTAGAACTTAGAACTAGTTAAACCTAACTAAACTAAGGACATCACAAACATACATGCCCGAGGCAGGATTCGAATCTGCGACCGTAGCGGTCTTGCGATTCCAGACTACAGCGCCTTTAACCACACGGCTACTTCGGCCGGCTATTTTTTTTTTGTTTGGTGTTGCAGCTTTTTCAGTCAGTGTTTTTCCCAAGTGTGTATTTTACACAGGCAGAGTTTCAAGTTTCAGTCCAATTTTTCGCGAAAACCTAGGTCGTACATAATAAAAAGTTTTAAAGACAGGCAGAAAGTGCTTTTGCCTGTGTAGTACTTTTTATGTAATCTCTCTAATCATCTGCCACTTCTCTTTTTTTTCCATCCTGATATGGCCTTATACCCTATCTAGAATTTAAACCGGAATGAGTTTACGAAAATTGGAAAATAAAAATAATTCATTTCTTACAGCCTCGGAAACGTTGTCAAATATACATTATCTTAGCCTTCCTAATGCCTTCCCCACCTCGGAAACGTCAAGTACACGTTATCTTAGCGGCTGTGGTGTCTTTTCATTCTGACATACAATGCTAAAGGACATTAACAATGCAGAATTGTGAACTGTTTAACTGCTTAACCCCAAATGGAGTATGTATTCAAATTACTTTTAACCCGTGTAATGAACCTTCCAAACTAATGCGGATGATTTTCCTATACTTTCCGAAAATGTGCCATCTGCTATAAAACAAATAAATCTTCCGGAAGAAGCAGACAGCAGAATTGGCTTAAGAATTTCTGCAGAAAAAATATTAAATGAAACAACAAGTTTACTGTTACCAGTCACCGTTTAATTTTTTCCACGACACGTTTCGAAGGTTTAAACCTCCATCATCGGGTGGATTTACATTAGTTAGTATTACATATGTGTGTATGTTGTGTTACGGCTTTGGAGGAACTTGTGGCACTGCCTAGTGGAGAAACAAGACACTATTTCAGAATATGGTTTTGGATAACTTTTGACAAAAAATTAAACTGATATCTAATGGTAAACTTTATTAAGTAAACTAGAGTACCTCCAGTGGTCACAGGTTCCTTTTTCTGTCGTAACACTTCACATGTCTACTGCCACATTTGTAAACAAATATGGCGTCTGGAATCAGCTGGGTGCAAGGTTCATACAGCAGAAGAGAAGACATAATCGCAAAGTGCAAAGAAAATACATCGTAACAACATTATTACAGAATAATCGTTTAAAACATTTGCAGGTGTTTGTTTTGAGGTGTCAAATATATGTGTGTGTACTTCAGGTGGTATATAAATCCAATTTTGAAAAGTTAAAACAGCTAAACATTCGTACTCGTTTATGCAATCAGGTGAAATGTTAAAATGGCTTAAACTTCGTACTTGCTAATAACAATTAGGTAAAATGCTACAGGCTTGAATTACAATGAGCATATTGGCAACAGCAGTAAAATCATACATAGATGACACTCTTAGAAGAAAGAGAGAGAGAGAAAGAGAAAGAGAGAGAGAGAGAGGAAGGAGTGATTATATGAGAGCAAACATTTACATGGTAAGGAGTCTTAAGATTACATGTTGCATATATTACCTGCCTAAAGGTTGGGGTAATACACTGGTTAATGTTATGAAGTATGCAGATAAATATACATTTGTGCCAATTGTTGATGTACATACAGTTTAAAGCTGACAAGGGGTACAAGCTGTTGGTGTGATGGATTATCTGTGAATGAGGTCAATCTCTTGTGCTCTTGGCAGCTGCCAATATTATGGTAAATATTAGAATGTGTGCACATGTGTGAGTGTGTGTGTGTGTGTGTCTGTGTGTGTGTGTATGTGTGTGTGTGTGTGTCTGTGTGTGTGTGTGTGTGTGTGTGTGTGTGTATTTTAAGAGTGTAGGCAGTTGCTGAAAGCAGAGATGATACCATTGTAAATATTGTCATTTTTGTCATTTAAGATGGATTCTGGTTGTTTCATTTGGTGTTTGTATATTTGGAGTGTTTCAAGGATGTCTAGTTTCCTGCCTTTTGGTTGGATGTGTAGGATGCTAATACTTGTGTTGTTAACATGGTGTTTTGTTTCATGTAGGTGGGTAGCTATTGCTGATGTGTGGTATTTTTTGTTTTTTAGTGCTGCCATGTGTTCCTTGAACCTTATCTCAAATGATCTGCCTGTCTGGCCTATGTAGAAGCAGTAACAGTCCAAACATTCAATTTTGTGCACACCTGTGTGATGAAGTGGGTCTCGTGTGCCGATGTTGTGGGGTAACTTCTGTCCAATCTTGTTATCTGTTGTAAAGGATATGCTTATGCCTTTCCGTTTGAAGACATTAGCAATCTGGTATGAAATGTTACCCAGAAAGGGAATTGTATGGAAGATGTTATTTTCTTTTTGTTTTTTGTGTTGTGATTGCTTTGCCATTATTGAGTGTTTTAGAGTGTCTACTATGGAGCTGTTATAGCCATTTTCAATAGCTGTTTGTTTTATTATTTCAATTTCATGATCACATCTATCTTCTGAGAGTGGTAGGTGGATAGCTCTATTAATCATGTACCGGTATGCTGCCATTTTGTGTGCTGCGGGGTGGCAAGAGGAGTTGTGTAATGTAGTATGTGTTGTGGTAGGCTTCCGATAAATTTCAAACTGATGTCTGTTATTCTTTATTGTAATGGTAAGGTCTAGGAAATTTATACTGTCATCTTTTTGGTGTTCAACTGTGAATTTTATGCTTTCATGGGAGTTGTTGAAAAACTGATTCAACTCACTGATGTCATCTTTAGTGCCTTTGATTAAAATTATGATATCATCTACATATCTGTAGTAGTAGATGATATTTTTGAGGAGGTGGTGATTGGAATTCAAGATTTTGTCTTCTAGGTTACTTATAAATATTTCTGCTAACAATCCGTAAAGATTTGAGCCCATTGCCAGACCATCTGTTTGTTTGCAGATTTTATTGTTAAATTTAAAATAGTTGTGTGAAAGTGTGAATCCAAGCAGGTCCATTAGTTCTTTAATGTGAGTTGAAGGGATTTTTTTGTGTTTATGTAGGTTGGCATTAATTACTTGTAGTGTGGGATCTATTGGCACAGATGAATAAAGGTTTTGTATGTCGAATGAGGCAAATGTGGCTCCATCAGGTACTTGTATGTTTTTGACATATTGTGTGAATTCTGTTGTGTTTTTAAGTGTTCTCTCATTATTGAATGTGTATGCCTGTTTGAGAATTCTGAAGAGTATTTTATTGAGCTTGAATGTTGGGCTGTTCCTACAGTTCACTATGGGCCTAATGGGTGTCCCATCTTTGTGTATCATAGGTTGTGACCTAAGGCAAGGTGCTTGTGGGCCCATTGTTACAATGTTTCTTGCTTCTTGGATGGTGAGTAGAAAGTTAATGTTGTTTGAAATGTGTTTAATCTCCTTTTGCATTCTGGCTGTTGGATCTTTACGTATTTCAGTTATGTTGCTGGTTTGGAAGAAGTCCAAAGTTTTTTCTATGTATGTTGTTCTGTCCATTACAACAGTTGTGTTGCCCTTGTCAGCTTTTACAATTATTGCATTATTCATGTTTAATTTAGTTTTAATGGTACGTGTAAGGGCTTCTTCTCTTTTCTTGTATGCTGGGATTGGTTTTGCAATTTCCTTTTCAATGATTTCGTTAATTTTGTGGCAGGCTGATAGTCTGTCGGTTTGCTTGTTAAAGACGATGGTCGAGATCTGTATGACACAAGTGATGAGCTTCTCTTGGTTCTTTTGGTCCAGCTGAGCTTGAACATTGTGTTTTAAGCCTTTGCAGAGTAGTGCCTCTTCTTCTGCAGTGAATATTATGTTCGTGTTGTTGAGGAAAGGTGTGTAGAATGTGTGCTTCTTTTGGCTGTTTTGGTCCGGTTTGGGAGGTAACTGTTGCTTTACAAGATTGGCCAGTTTTTTCTTCTGTGTAGCTTTCGTTTTCTGTACGATGAACTCGGTGTACTCTTTGGCTTTTTTGGTTATGGAATCATATTCTAATCTATGAAGCAACTTTCCCAATTGTAATCCCGCATTATAAAGCTGTATGTTGAACTTTTGTTTTTTAATATAAAGTTCTTTCAGTTCATTTTTCACCCAGAGTTTTCGTGCAGTCTCCAGTGTTTTCTTCGCAGTTGTTGTACTTGTTTTGATGCCAATCAGACATAATTTGGGATGACGTTCTTCTTGAGACAATTCCTATTGAAGTGTATGTGTTGTCTCGTCATTGCGACCTTTTCTGCACTGTTCTTGTACTCGAAAATAGCTTTGATTGCCTGACTGGGCAGATTAACTTTAAATGCGAACATTCTTAGGTTAGGCTTTACCGTGACTGTTACTGACATTAAATGAAACAACAAGTTTACTGTTACCAGTCACCGTTTTATTTTTTCCACGACGCGTTTCGAAGGTTTAAACCTCCATCATCGGGTGGATTTACATTAGTTAGTATTACATATGTGTGTATGTTGTGTTATGGCTTTGGAGGAACTTGTGGCACTGCCTAGTGGAGAAACAAGACACTATTTCAGGATATGGTTATGGATAACTTTTGACAAAAAATTAAACTGATATCTAATGGTAAACTTTAATAAGTAAACTAGAGTACCTCCAGTGGTCACAGGTTCCTTTTTCTGTCGTAACACTTCACATGTATACTGCCACACTTGTAAACAAATATGGCGTCTGGAATCAGCTGGGTGCAAGGTTCATACAGTAGAAGAGAAGACATAATCGCAAAGTGCAAAGAAAATACATCGTAACAACATTATTACAGAATAATCGTTTAAACCATTTGCAGGTGTTTGTTTTGAGGTGTCAAATATATGTGTGTGTACTTCAGGTGGTATATAAATCCAATTTTGAAAGGTTAAAACAGCTAAACTTTCGTACTCACTTATGCAATCAGGACAAATGTTAAAATGGCTTAAACTTCATAATTGCTAATAACAAGTAGGTAAAATGTTACAAGCTTGAATTACAATGATCATATTGGCAACAGCAGTAAGATCATACATACATGACACTCTTAGAAGAAAGAGAGAGAGAGAAAGAGAAAGAGAGAGAGAGAGAGAGAGGAAGGAGTGATTATATGAGAGCAAACATTTACATGGCAAGGAGTCTTAAGATTACATGTTGCATATGATAGCTGCCTAAAAGTTGGGGTAATACACTGGTTAATGTTATAAAGTATGCAGATAAATATACATTTGTGCCAGTAGTTGATGTACATACAGTTTTAAGCTGACAAGGGGTACAAGCTGTTGGTGTAATGGATTATCTGTGAATGAGGTCAATCTCTTGTGCTCTTGGCAGCTGTCAATATTTATGGTAAATATTAGGATGTGTGCACATGTGTGTGTGTCTGTGTGTGTGTGTGTATGTGTGTGTGCGTGTGTATTTTAAGAGTGTAGGCAGTTGCTGAAAACAGAGATGATACCATTGTAAATATTGTCATTATTGTCATTTAAGATGGATTCTGGTTGTTTCATTTGGTGTTTGTATATTTGGAGTGTTTCGAGGATGTCTAGTTTCCTGCCTTTTGGTTGGATGTGTAGGATGCTAATACTTGTGTTGATAACATGGTGTTTTGTTTCATGTAGGTGGGTAGCTATTGCTGATGTGTGGTATTTTTTGTTTTTTAGTGCTGCCATGTGTTCCTTGAACCCTATCTCAAATGATCTGCCTGTCTGGCCTATGTAGAAGCAGTCACAGTCCAAACATTGAATTTTGTACACACCAGTGTGATAAAGTGGGTCTCGTGTGCCGATGTTGTGGGGTAACTTCTGTCCAATCTTGTTATCTGTTGTAAAGGATATGTTTATGCATTTTCGTTTGATGACATTAGCAATCTGGTATGAAATGTTACCCAGAAAGTGGATTGTATGGAAGATGTTATTTTCTTTTTGTTTTTTGTGTTGTGATTGCTTTGCCATTATTGAGTGTTTTAGAGTGTCTACTATGGAGCTGTTATAGCCATTTTCAATAGCTGTTTGTTTTATTATTTCAATTTCTTGATCACATTTATCTTCTGAGAGTGGTAGGTGGATAGCTCTATTAATCATGTACCGGTATGCTGCCATTTTGTGTGCTGCGGGGTGGCAAGAGGAGTTGTAGATTGTAGTATGTGTTGTGGTAGGTTTCCGATAAATTTCAAACTGATGTCTGTTATTCTTTATTGTAATGGTAAGGTCTAGGAAATTTATACTGTCATCTTTTTGGTGTTCAACTGTGAATTTTATGCTTTCATGGGAGTTGTTGAAAAACTGATTCAACTCACTGATGTCATCTTTAGTGCCATTGATTAAAATTATGATATCATCTACATATCTGTAGTAGTAGATGATATTTTTGAGGAGGTGGTGATTGGAATTCAAGATTTTGTCTTCTAGGTTACTTATAAATATTTCTGCTAACAATCCGTAAAGATTTGAGCCCATTGCCAGACCATCTGTTTGTTTGTAGATTTTATTGTTAAATTTAAAATAGTTGTGTGAAAGTGTGAATCCAAGCAGGTCCATTAGTTCTTTAATGTGAGTTGAAGGGATTTTTTTGTGTTTATGTAGGTTGGCATTAATTACTTGTAGAGTGGAATCTATTGGCACAGATGAATAAAGGTTTTGTGTGTCGAATGAGGCAAGTGTGGCTCCATCAGGTACTTGTATGTTTTTGACATATTGTGTGAATTTTATTGTGTTTTTAAGTGTTCTCTCATTATTGAATATGTATGCCTGTTTGAGAATTCTGAAGAGTATTTTATTGAGCTTGAATGTTGGGCTGTTCCTACAGTTCACTATGGGCCTGACGGGGGTCCCATCTTTGTGTATCTTAGGTTGTGACCTAAGGCAAGGTGCTTGTGGGCCCATTGTTACAATGTTTCTTGCTTCTTGGATGGTGAGTAGAAAGTTAATGTTGTTTGAAATGTGTTTAATCTCCTTTTGTATTCTGGCTGTTGGATCTTTACGTATTTCAGTTTTGTTGCTGGTTTGGAAGAAGTCTAAAGTTTTTTTCTATGTATGTTGTTCTGTCCATTACAACAGTTGTGTTGCCCTTGTCAGCTTTTACAATTATTGCATTATTCGTGTTTAATTTAGTTTTAATGGTACGTGTAAGGGCTTCTTCTCTTTTCTTGTATGCTGGGATTGGTTTTGCAATTTCCTTTTCAATGATTTCGTTAATTTTGTGGCAGGCTGATATTCTGTCGGTTTGCTTGTTAAAGGCGATGGTCGAGATCTTTGTGACACAAATGATGAGCTTCTCTTGGTTCTTTTGGTCCAGCGGAGCTTGAACATTGTGTTTTAAGCCTCTGCAGAGTAGTGCCTCTTTTTCTGCAGTGAATATTATGTTCGTGTTGTTGAGGAAAGGTGTGTAGAATGTGTGTTTCTTTTGGCTGTTTTGGTCCAGTTTGGGAGGTAACTGTTGCTTTATAAGATTGGCCAGTTTTTTCTTCTGTGTAGCTTTCGTTTTCTGTACAATGAACTCGGTGTACTCTTTGACTTTTTTGGTTATGGAATCATATTCTAATCTATGAAGCATTTTTCCCAATTGTAATCCTGCATTATAACGCTGTGTGTTGAACTTTTGATTTTTAATATAAAGTTCTTTCAGTTCATTTTTCACCCAGAGTTTTCGTGCAATCTCCAGTGATTTTCTTCGCAGTTCTTGTACTTGTTTTGATGCCAATCTTGACATAATTTGGGATGACATTCTTCCTGAGACAATTCCTATTGAAGTGTATGTGTTGTGTCGTCATTGCGACCTTTCATGGGAGTTGTTGAAAAACTGATCCAACTTACTGTTGTCATCTTTAGTGCCTTTGATTAAAATTATGATATCATCTACATATCTGTAGTAGTAGATGATATTTTTGAGGAGGTGGTGATTGGAATTCAAGATTTTGTCTTCTAGGTTACTTATAAATATTTCTGCTAACAATCCGTAAAGATTTGAGCCCATTGCCAGACCATCTGTTTGTTTGTTGATTTTATTGTTAAATTTGAAATAGTTGTGTGAAAGTGTGAATTCAAGCAGGTCCATTAGTACTTTAATGTGAGTTTAAGGGATTTTTTTGTGTTTATGTAGGTTGGCATTAATTCCTTGAAGTGTGGGATCTATTGGCACAGGTGGAATATAAATCCAATTTTGATAGGTTAAAACACCTGAAGTACACACACATATATTTGACACCTCAAAACAAACACCTGCAAATGGTTTAAACGATTATTCTGTAATAATGTTGTTACGATGTATTTTCTTTGCACTTTGCGATTATGTCTTCTCTTCTGCTGTATGAACCTTGCACCCAGCTGATTCCAGACGCCATATTTGTTTACAAATGTGGCAGTATACATGTGAAGTGTTACTACAGAAAAAGGTACCTGTGACCACTGGAGGTACTCTAGTTTACTTATTAAATTTTACCATTAGATAGCAGTTTAATTTTTTGTCAAAAGTTATCCATAACCATATTCTGAAATAGTGTCTCGTTTCTCCACTAGGCAGAGCCACAAGTTCCTCCAAAGCCATAACACAACATACACACATATGTAATACTAACTAATGTAAATCCACCCGATGATGGAGGTTTAAACCTTCGAAACGCGTCGTGGGAAAAATAAAACGGTGACTGGTAACAGTAAACTTTTTGTCTCATTTAATGTCAGTAACAGTAACGGTAAAGCCTATCCTAAAAATGTTCGCATTTAAAGTTAATCTGCCCAGTCAGGCAATCAAGGCTATTTTCGAGTACAAGAACAGTGCAGAAAAGGTCGCAATGACGACACAACACATACACTTCAATAGGAATTGTCTCAAGAAGAACGTCATCCCAAATTATGTCAAGATTGACATCAAAACAAGTACAACAACTGCGAAGAAAACACTGGAGATCGCACGAAAACTCTGGATGAAAAATGAACTGCAAGAACTTTATATTAAAAAACAAAAGTTCAACACACAGCTTTATAATGCGGAATTACAATTGGGAAAGTTGCTTCATAGATTAGAATATGATTCCATAACCAAAAAAGTCAAAGAGTACACCGAGTTCATCGTACAGAAAACGAAAGCTACACAGAAGAAAAAACTGGCCAATCTTATAAAGCAACAGTTACCTCCCAAACTGGACCAAAACAGCCAAAAGAAGCACACATTCTACACACCTTTCCTCAACAACACGAACATAATATTCACTGCAGAAGAAGAGGCACTACTCTGCAATGGCTTAAAACACAATGTTCAAGCTCAGCTGGACCAAAAGAACCAAGAGAAGCTCATCACTTGTGTCATACAGATCTCGACCATCGTCTTTAACAAGCAAACCGACAGAATATCAGCCTGCCACAAAATTAACGAAATCATTGAAAAGGAAATTGCAAAACCAATCCCAGCATACAAGAAAAGAGAAGAAGCCCTTACACGTACCATTAAAACTAAATTAAACATGAATAATGCAATAATTGTAAAAGCTGACAAGGGCAACACAACTGTTGTAATGGACAGAACAACATACATAGAAAAAACTTTGGACTTCTTCCAAACCAGCAACATAACTGAAATACGTAAAGATCCAACAGCCAGAATGCAAAAGGAGATTAAACACATTTCAAACAACATTAACTTTCTACTCACCATCCAAGAAGCAAGAAACATTGTAACAATGGGCCCACAAGCACCTTGCCTTAGGTCACAACCTATGATACACAAAGATGGGACACCCATTAGGCCCATAGTGAACTGTAGGAACAGCCCAACATTCAAGCTCAATAAAATACTCTTCAGAATTCTCAAACAGGCATACACATTCAATAATGAGAGAACACTTAAAAACACAACAGAATTCACACAATATGTCAAAAACATACAAGTACCTGATGGAGCCACATTTGCCTCATTCGACATACAAAACCTTTATTCATCTGTGCCAATAGATCCCACACTACAAGTAATTAATGCCAACCTACATAAACACAAAAAAATCCCTTCAACTCACATTAAAGAACTAATGGACCTGCTTGGATTCACACTTTCACACAACTATTTTAAATTTAACAATAAAATCTACAAACAAACAGATGGTCTGGCAATGGGCTCAAATCTTTACGGATTGTTAGCAGAAATATTTATAAGTAACCTAGAAGACAAAATCTTGAATTCCAATCACCACCTCCTCAAAAATATCATCTACTACTACAGATATGTAGATGATATCATAATTTTAATCAAAGGCACTAAAGATGACATCAGTGAGTTGAATCAGTTTTTCAACAACTCCCATGAAAGCATAAAATTCACAGTTGAACACCAAAAAGATGACAGTATAAATTTCCTAGACCTTACCATTACAATAAAGAATAACAGACATCAGTTTGAAATTTATCGGAAGCCTACCACAACACATACTACATTCCACAACTCCTCTTGCCACCCCGCAGCACACAAAATGGCAGCATACCGGTACATGATTAATAGAGCTATCCACCTACCACTCTCAGAAGATAGATGTGATCATGAAATTGAAATAATAAAACAAACAGCTATTGAAAATGGCTATAACAGCTCCATAGTAGACACTCTAAAACACTCAATAATGGCAAAGCAATCACAACACAAAAAACAAAAAGAAAATAACATCTTCCATACAATTCCCTTTCTGGGTAACATTTCATACCAGATTGCTAATGTCTTCAAACGGAAAGGCATAAGCATATCCTTTACAACAGATAACAAGATTGGACAGAAGTTACCCCACAACATCGGCACACGAGACCCACTTTATCACACAGGTGTGTACAAAATTGAATGTTTGGACTGTGACTGCTTCTACATAGGCCAGACAGGCAGATCATTTGAGATAAGGTTCAAGGAACACATGGCAGCACTAAAAAACAAAAAATACCACACATCAGCAATAGCTACCCACCTACATGAAACAAAACACCATGTTAACAACACAAGTAATAGTATCCTAGACATCCAACCAAAAGGCAGGAAACTTGACATCCTCGAAACACTCCAAATATACGAACACCGAATGAAACAACCAGAATCTATCTTGAATGACAAAAATGACAATATTTACAATGGTATCATCTCTGTTTTCAGCAACTGCCTACACTCTTAAAATACACACACACACACACACACACACACACACACACACACACACACACATGTGCACTCATCGTAATATTTACCATAAATATTGACAACTGCCAAGAGTACAAGAGATTGACCTCATTCACAGATAATCCATCGCACCAACAGCTTGTACCCCTTGTCAGCTTAAAACTGTATGTACATCAACTACTGGCACAAATGTATATTTATCTGCATACTTTATAACATTAACCAGTGCATTACCCCAACCTTTAGGCAGCTAATACACTCCTGGAAATGGAAAAAAGAACACATTGACACCGGTGTGTCAGACCCACCATACTTGCTCCGGACACTGCGAGAGGGCTGTACAAGAAATGATCACACGCACGGCATAGCGGACACACCAGGAACCGCGGTGTTGCCCGTCGAATGGCGCTAGCTGCGCAGCATTTGTGCACCGCCGCCGTCAGTGTCAGCCAGTTTGCCGTGGCATACGGAGCTCCATCGCAGTCTTTAACACAGGTTGCATGTCGCGACAGCGTGGACGTGAACCGTATGTGAAGTTGACGGACTTTGAGCGAGGGCGTATAGTGGGCATGTGGGAGGCCGGGTGGACGTACCGCCGAATTGCTCAACACGTGGGGCGTGAGGTCTCCACAGTACATCGATGTTGTCGCCAGTGGTCGGCGGAAGGTGCACGTGCCCGTCGACCTGGGACCGGACCGCAGCGACGCACGGATGCACGCCAAGACCGTAGAATCCTACGCAGTGCCGTAGGGAACCGCACCGCCACTTCCCAGCAAATTAGGGACACTGTTGCTCCTGGGGTATCGGCGAGGACCATTCGCAACCGTCTCCATGAAGCTGGGCTACGGTCCCGCACACCGTTAGGCCGTCTTCCGCTCACGCCCCAACATCGTGCAGCCCGCCTCCAGTGGTGTCGCGACAGGCGTGAATGGAGGGACGAATGGAGACGTGTCGTCTTCAGCGATGAGAGTCGCTTCTGCCTTGGTGCCAATGATGGTCGTATGCGTGTTTGGCGCCGTGCAGGTGAGCGCCACAATCAGGACTGCATACGACCAAGGCACACAGGGCCAACACCCGGTATCATGGTGTGGGGAGCGATCTCCTACACTGGCCGTACACCACTAGTGATCGTCGAGGGGACACTGAATAGTGCACGGTACATCCAAACCGTCATCGAACCCATCGTTCTACCATTCCTAAACCGGCAAGGGAACTTGCTGTTCCAACAGGACAATGCACGTCCGCATGTATCCCGTGCCACCCAACGTGCTCCAGAAGGTGTAAGTCAACTACCCTGGCCAGCAAGATCTCCGGATCTGTCCCCCATTGAGCATGTTTGGGACTGGATGAAGCGTCGTCTCACGCGGTCTGCACGTCCAGCACGAACGCTGGTCCAACTGAGACGCCAGGTGGAAATGGCATGGCAAGCCGTTCCACAGGACTACATCCAGCATCTCTACGATCGTCTCCATGCGAGAACAGCAGCCTGCATTGCTGCGAAAGGTGGATATACACTGTACTAGTGCCGACATTGTGCATGCTCTGTTGCCTGTGTCTATGTGCCTGTGGTTCTGTCAGTGTGATCATGTGATGTATCTGACCCCAGGAATGTGTCAATAAAGTTTCCCCTTCCTGGGACAATGAATTCACGGTGTTCTTATTTCAATTTCCAGGAGTGTATATGCAACATGTAATCTTAAGACTCCTTACCATGTAAATATTTGCTCTCATATAATCACTCCTTCCTCTCTCTCTCTCTCTTTCTCTTTCTCTTTCTCTCTTTCTTCTAAGAGTGTCATCTATGTATGATCTTACTGCTGTTGCCAATATGCTCATTGTAATTCAAGCCTGTAACATTTTACCTAATTGTTATTAGCAAGTATGAAGTTTAAGCCATTTTAACATTTCACCTGATTGCATAAACGAGTACGAATGTTTAGCTGTTTTAACCTTTCAAAATTGGATTTATATACCACCTGAAGTACACACACATATATTTGACACCTCAAAACAAACACCAGCAAATGGTTTAAACGATTATTCTGTAATAATGTTGTTACGATGTATTTTCTTTGCCCTTTGCGATTATGTCTTCTCTTCTGCTGTATGAACCTTGCACCCAGCTGATTCCAGACGCCATATTTGTTTACAAATGTGGCAGTATACATGTGAAGTGTTACGACAGAAAAAGGAACCTGTGACCACTGGAGGTACTCTAGTTTACTTATTAAAGTTTACCATTAGATAGCAGTTTAATTTTTTGTCAAAAGTTATCCAAAACCATATTCTGAAATAGTTTCTTGTTTCTCCACTAGGCAGTGCCACAAGTTCCTCCAAAGCCGTAACACAACATACACACATATGTAATACTAACTAATGTAAATCCACCCGATGATGGAGGTTTAAACCTTCGAAACGCGTCGTGGAAAAAATAAAACGGTGACTGGTAACAGTAAACTTGTTGTCTCATTTAATGTCAGTAACAGTCACGATAAAGCCTAAGCTAAAAATGTTCGCATTTAAAAAAAAAAAAATTCAGCAAACGTTAAATGTGTACCAAAATTCCTGAAAACAGATATTGGCCAAATAGAGGATAAAAAAATTCAAATATCTATGGGAGGTAATCAAAGAAAATGCTTTAGGAAATCATCAGAGGAAGTGCTGCATAAAATGGGAAAAACATATGGTATCTCCAAAGACCTATCGAAAAATGCAAAAATAAGGGATTACAACGAAGCCAGAGTGTCTATATGGAAGCGAAAGCCTGCCAATAAATTACAATTTAAATACATGGTAAGTACTAGAAAGGCGAATTATAAGGAAAATATTAGGAACACAACACAGCAGAAGGTTGAAAATTACGAAATAATGTTGAACTATACCAAAATAATGAAAATATTTAGAACGTAATGAGAAAAAGGAGACTCATGTTTTTTGGACATCTGTTTCGAATCCAAGAATAAGGTTTTCAAATATTTGTGAATTAAGAAGTTCACCACAACCTGGATCAACGAAGTAAAAAGGAATTTACAAAGAAACAGTGTAAAAAGAGAAGATATAAACAACAGGAAAGGCTGTCGGGAAAAAGTATTGAAATGGGGGGATTCCAGTGCAGGGTAGCTAAAAAGACTGGTACGAAATCGTATGAAGACAGAAGAAACATTTTATGTATGTTGAATCTGTGAAACATGATACGTAATAACTTATGATTCATGACATGACAAATAAAGAAAATACGCCAACAAATTGCTCAGCTGCAGGTGGTACACTTTTGCCTTCGCAATTTGGGGGTCAGTTTAAGGAACCATTTGCACTCGAGGACAGACAGTATTTAATTTAGTTAACTTAGATTATATGTATCGATTTTTTAAGACAAGAGAATGCAAAATAAAGGAATTAACACCGCTCTCTTGTCGCAGCCAATAGGCATCTACACTCTTATGTCATTTGTTGTCCTAGAAGGACGTAATATTTTGAGTGGCTCCACAGTTAGCCATTTGATACTTATTTGCAGAAAAGAGGCGTAGAATTAATAAGTCGCTGTCATTTGTGAATTATCTGCCATTATTTATCTAGAATCTTACTTTTAGTCACTCCATTGTCATGATTGAAGTTGAGGCCAGATGTCAAACATTGTCTGCAAAAAATGTATAATGAGCCCTGGCTACGTTCCGCACATCTTCGGATGTGCGAAGCTCGATAAATTCACGGCGTAAATTTTAATCTCTCAATTTTTTATCCAAAAAACAATAATAATTATTATTATTACAAATTATTATTATATGTTATTATATATTTTATTATTATTATTATTATTATTTTGTTAAAACGTGAAGGACTCTATCTACTACAACGCTCAACTACTCTATAAAGCAGTACTTTCTTAACGCTATTAAGCGTCACATAAAATTCCGATTTTTTTGTTTATTACTCGCAAACGGGGACCCACTCGCGTTAAAGGCAGTACAGCTTGTGATTCCTGGAATATTAACCTCCACCACCGTATAGATGGTTCCAAAAAGTCGATCTCACAGCTGAGGACCTCTTCTTGTCAGTGTAAGTCAACAGACGGTTTGTAGCTACAGAACGCGTAGAAGAACACCGTTTCAAATTTAATTTGTAGGTTACTAACACGGTTATCCTGTGAGGAATTTATTGTAGACAGTTATTCGCAACAGCCTCCATCACCCACGTTTTGTTTAGCAGAAGGTGAAGTCAAGACTTTCCAGTGGAATATTATCCAATATGAAGCAGCATTTGACTCGAGAGACGGAACCTTACGTAAATTTTAATACTGGTATGCATGCGCGTCCGCAGCTCGTGGTCGTGCGGTAGCGTTCTCGCTTCCCGCGCCCGGGTTCTCGGGTTCGATTCCCGGCGGGGTCAGGGTTTTTCTCTGCCTCGTGATGATTGGGTGTTGTGTGATGTCGTTAGGTTAGTTAGGTTCTAAGTTCTAGGGGACAGATGACCATAGATATTAAGTCCCATAGTGCTCAGAGCCATTTTTTTTTTTTTTGGTATGCATGCGCGTACGCGTGGCGGGGGGCAATCAGGATGGTCAGCTGAAATCTCCTGGATTTTGTATGCCTATGTTCCTACTATTCTACTGCTGTCGATAAAAGTTATAGAGTCACGTTACGACTGGATTTACCATTTGACATTCCATAACTTTTGAAAAAAGCGCGCTGCCCGCCGCGTCGAGTTATACCCAATGCAATACGCTAGCACAGCAAGCAAACGCTACGCTCGCCAGCAGCCGCCGCGACGACGATGGACGAAGATTTCCGAATCTGGCCGACCGCTCGTACGACAGAGAGATTCAAGACGACGGGAGTGGGAGGAAGTAGCGAGCTGCTTGCAGTTGTTTGACGTGTTGTTAGTTTGAAAGAACCAAACGTAGGCGATGAAAAATGTTCATTCAATGTCCATATCAAACTAAATTAAAAAATCTAGTTGATATTGTATTATGACACTCACCGTGTAACTTGAATAACAATGAACATTCGAATTTTTTTGTTATGTTGTATTTTTGAAAGGAAACAATGTTGTTTGTACCTAGGTGTAGGTTAGGTAAGTACCTGATATTATGAATGCGGTGGTCATCATATCGACTTACACAACCGGAGCTGATTTTAACTACGTATAAGTTAGCGGTTTCTCTGCAGCCTGGCTAACGAAACTGAACCTCGCGTTCTTACGCACATCAACGCCACGCAGTTCAAATGTCCACTTTTAATATAAGCTAGTAGACCTGATGTTCTTGATGCTTGATTTGATAAATGGCTCTGAGCACTATGGGACTTAACATCTATGGTCATCAGTCCCCTAGAACTAAGAACTACTTAAACCGAACTAACCTAAGGACAGCACACAACACGCAGCCATCACGAGGCAGAGAAAAGCTTGATTTGATAAAATTTCGTTTTTGTCCACCTGTCTCTTTCCATAACAATATTTTTCTGTCTATGAATAGGTACTTGAATAAAGATTACTTTGATTTTGGTACATCTTCAAACGTATTTCGTGATTTCAGTTGTCAATTGATCCATTAAAGGGCCGTATATATACGCGACGGATCGCAGCTATCAGTTGAACGCGATATCGCCTGTAATCGGTCACTCACCTTGACATCCCACACAGGAGAGATTTCAATCACTATTACGAAAGTGACGTTGTCGTTAAGTTCTCCTATGGGAAATGGACTATATTTAGCAGCAGCCGCAGCTGATTTCCGTATCGCCAGTAATACCTGCAAAACGTAAGTTTAAAATAAATGGGAGTTATAGCTTATTAAACTTCTTTTTGCATGTTTTCTTGGGAACTGTAAGTGACTTTACAGAATATATTACATTTGTGTACATCTGCCAGTGTGCCAGTACAATTCGATTTACGTTCACAATTTACTCTATGTATCAGAAGCGATGTTGAGGTACGTTGTCAATAACATCACTACTAATTATCTTAATTCTTGCTATAAATTGTACGAAGGTGAGTTAGTTTAAACTCAATGACAAGGGATTTGAGTATAACTGTATAACAGATTTGCCCTGAGCATATAAATTAAAATGTCCTCTTAACATTACCGTGGGTATGTATGTCATCCTGCTCAGTAGTTAAAAACTTTAATAGTGCGTATAATTATTTCATGAATAACGCAAAACCATTAGAAGGGAGCCCATTGCATCACGATTGTGAACTTCCCATCAATTCTACTCCTATAGCCCGAGCTCCAAAACGCTAATAACTGCATAATCAGAGGGTCCATTTTGTCTTACTTCGTAACATAAATAGCAACTCCGGACTCCACTTCACTTCTCAGAGTGGTTTGTGGTCCCTGGATAACGTTAAATTCCGAGGTAAATTTCTTATTCAACGTGGGCAAAGCGAGACGAAACAAAAGTGCTCAACCACGCTCAATAGAAAGACAAACGAGCCGCTGCCATGTTGCCACACACCTCTGCTAACCAACCAGGCACGAACTGCATGCCATGTGTCAGATTGCCTGGGATTTCCACGGGACCAGCGATCACCTACCGATCGATGCGATGTGCCCAAGCAGGTGCGATCTTCGAAGCGATCAGCCGTCCATGCGACGGATCGCTGCTACCCGTCGCGAGTGTTTGGGGTCCTCAAAAGTGTTGACTAATGCGCGTGGTATATAAACACAATCAATTTATTGGTTGTTAAGAAAATCATGAAATAATTATTACATACCTACGGTTCGAATAAATAAAATCACGTTTTCTGAAGTCGTTGAAAATAGTGATAAGTGAGCATGTGAAAACAAATTAATTTGTTAATTAAACTTTTGATGGCCGGATCATAACTCAGATTTTTAGGCTTGTTATTTGTTTTCGTAACCCCAAAACTAAAAAAATACGAAAATATCGAGCAAAGAAGATGATTGAATCGGCAGTAAATCTAGTGAGGTGGATCCAGCGCCATTTACACAATTTTATCTGGTCGTCCAAGAGACAATAGTAATAAAAACTTGTGCATCTCACTACTGAATCCACTAGAAGGATCGGAATCGAACCCGGAAATTGTGATAACATTAATGACGAAGTATCTTCTGAATCTCATGCACCTGAATCTACACCCATTCTGAAAGATGAAGATAATTTTCACGAAAATGATACCGAGCGGTTCCTTGGACAATCTTTTGAAATGACTGCTGAAAGGTGAATGAAAATATTAAAGGGATGCTGGATAGCTCCAGAAAATTCTGATTTTGCTAGTGTTGCTATGCATTTGAAACGCAAATTTAATCACACTTGATTAGAAATGTACAAGCCTTGGTTCACTTACTCAAAGAGACTGGAAGGTGCGTATTGTTTGTTTGTGTTTTATGCCCTCCGAAACCTGTACGTGGTGTACAGGGCTCTCTAATTGTCCGACCATTCACTATGTATAAACATGTACACCATAATTGTAAAGCAGCATACGTAGACAGTCAGTGGCACCGAGAATCTTGTGCATCTGCGAGGGATTTTTTTTTCTGGCAACGCAAAAACAAGTGCACAGGTTGCTGTGCAAAAAGGCCACGCGATACATATTAAAGATAATAGAAATGCATTACAGACTTAGTTAAAACAATCAGTTTTGATTGCCATTGAGAGAAAAAGGAAAAGATGACGGCGTATTTCAAGATTTGCGTAAACTAAAATTATTTTTGGTGATGAAATTTTGAGCAAACACTTACGAAAAGGACGTAAAAATGCTCAATATACGTCTTCAAAATTACAAAATGAGATTTTAAACATATGCATACTCCTAATCTGAGAAAAACTAGCCGATAATTGTAAAGCTGCAAGTGCCTGCAGCATTATGGCTGATGAATCAGCTGATATATTAGGAGAGGAGCAATTGATATATCAGGAGAGGAGAAAATGTTAAGGAAGAACCTCTGAGTTTTGTCGAGTTAGAAAACACGGATACCCAAATGATGGCTGCTCAAATTAATGGATTCATCAATGCATTAAACTTTAATGTTAACAAATGTGTAGGACAAGAGTATGACGGATGTGCTACGATAGCGGTAGAAGATCGGTGTACAAACAATATTGAGAGAAACATACAAAAAGGATTTATATTTTCACTGCGTCTGCCACAACTTAGACCTAGCAGTAAACGACTTAAATAACGTTCCCGAGATCCACAACTGTACACGATATGGTAAATTTTTTTCTGGGAATCAGTTTTGCGTCAGAGAGATGCACCGAAAATACCACTGCTGTGTGAAACAAGGCAGTCTCATAAATACAAAATATTTCGATGTTTAAGAGCTATACTGTCGAAACTGTGGAAGGTTTGAAAAACCCTATTCGAAAGGGAATTCGAGGATAATAAAGGAGCTTTCCAGTGGTTATCAGTAGCTGGACAAACCACATTCATACTGGCCTTACGTAGTATAGACAAATAGAACTCCCAGCTGCAACCGGTCGCAAACACATTGCACTTTAAAACCATCGACTAATTAAGTGTGCACAATACATCAAAACCATAACAAATGCAGTTACTGAGCACAGGCGTTCTGCTGAGGAAGCGAGTGAAGAATTATTAAAATCGGGTAATGAAACTGGTAAGACTTTAAACATAGGGCTGCGTCTTCCAAGGACAGCAAGCCGTCAAAAGTATAAGGCAAATCATCCAGCTGGTTCATTAGGCAATTATTTCCGTCGCTCGCTATACGTGCCCTATTTAGATTCGTTATTGGCGTCATTAGAGGCGGGATTCGGCAAAGACCAGTCGTCAGCATATGCTCTTTCATTGTTACATCTAGGGAGACTGTATCCAAATTTTATGAATTAGAAGGGATCACATCAGACGGAGCGAGATCCGTAGAAGTACGTTTGTCACTGCTTATGGACGCTGAAATTATAGATAAACGTTGGCATGGTTGTGCTTCTAGTGGTAGTAACCAAATTACTTGTACATCCGCTTATGGAATGGCAATTGTAGGAATGAAAACTACTCAAACAATAATTAGTGTGTACGGGTGTCGAGTAGATATTTGTCTTGCAACTTTATTTAAATTCCCGCCTGAAATCTTGAAACCACTTTTTGAACTCTTTTATGAGCATTTCTTAGGCAACACCAGTGTTACCGCTATCCAACTTGAAGGATTTTGTTAAAAACGGTTGAAATCCCGCAAGCACAATGAGGAAACTGATTAATTAAACTTAACATGGAAATCTGTAGGGCTAGTGAATGCTTCCTGCAGTGAGTTCCATCTCATAGATGAGAAATCGTGTACTGCAAATATATTTCCAGTTTGTACGCTCTGAATATAAGTATAGAAGAAACCGAAATTTTGGGGCGTAACAGTTAACGACATGATCACGTATATGACTGATCTGACTTGTGGCTGTCGGTGGATCTCCATTCAACGACAAAGAGCGACAGCCGTACTTACCGTAGAGCTGAAAGTATTACGTAATATGAAGCTTAGAGTGTGACCGTACGAAGTGTGTGCATTACTTGCAGAAAAAAGTCATAAATGGAACAACGAGTAATGTAAAAACCAGTGCTGGTGTTCAATAAGCAAAGCCACTTGGTTTTACGCTGATATAAAAAGAAATTTTGATATGCTGAACTGACGAATGTTGACAGTTTCTCGTAAACGTGATCTAATATTCAAGTACTTTGGTTCCATTACAGGCAGACGTAAATGAAAGTCTGCGAACCGTCCCAAATATTACAGAAAAGTGCCCCCTCTTCAATGATGTTGCGACTACATTTCCAGATAGACTTCCAAACCACGACACATATCAACTGCTTAGACGTGAGGACACTTTCCAATTGCTAAACACATTGGCTAACGAGGTGAGTATTCTGTTAAAAATTTAACAGAATACTTGAGGGACATGAACTAAATAACTGAGACAACCAACACCGATTGCGTCCATAGCCCTATTACCATACCGCCTGTGCGTGGACTGGCCGACTTTCCATCATAGTTGGAAACCGCCACGTGCAGGATTAGGGGTAGTGGGGGTCAATGTTACCGATAAGGACATGCACCGGTTATGAAGTAGGATAAGTTAGTTTGTAGGGCTTAGTTTCAGGGAAACTATGCTAAGGAACTGCAGCGAATAAACATCGTGGCCTGTCCAGAGCCAGGGGCACGCTCTTCGGGTTTAGCTCTATGAGCAAGGCTATTATGTAGGTTTATATCTCACTGCCACACATGTGACGCTGGAGGCGATAGGAACTAGTTATAAGAAATAGATATAAGTCCTAGGTATAAGATATTAAATGCCCCTTGATGTAATACCAATTGTAGCTCACTTGAAAATTGTAATTAGCTGCAACTTAATTATTTCAGTTGTATAATTATTATGACCCACTAATCAGATAAGGAAGTGGGTTAACAATGTATAATTACTATGTTTTGTAATAAAGAATTTTAAAAAAAGCAGAAGAGTGTCTAATGGCGCATTTGCACACTTACGAAACACGTCGGCGCGGATAGCTGACGTGTTTCGAAAGCAAGGAAGATTACGAGCTGAAGGCACGGTCGGCGACAAGATCATTGAAAATGGAGAAGGTCTGGTATGCAAAAATGGGGAAGTCGGGCATGTTCTACTTTCAGAGTAATTACCATGGCATTCATTCATCTAGATTGAATTTGGAAATCCTAGGTCTGAATGGCCACAACTGAATTTGAACTACACTCCTCTCGAATGTTAGTCTTATGCCTTAGCCACTGTGACGCATCGCTAAGTTATTCTGCGGACGTATTAATTCTCCACCTGTCACGATTTCAGAAGAAATATACAAAAAATATGCAATTTGACTTTTGCCTGAAAGTGAGACGGGCCTGTACTTGGGTCGTATGTCGCAGCCAGGCACTGAAGGGCCGATCGACTGCGAAGCATCAGCACGCCGACAGCGATCCTATGTTCGTGCTTTTCTACGACTCTGGATTTTAGACTCTCTGAACTGACTCAGCCATCCAGGAATACGTACTACGAGGGCACAAGTAACGCAGCATACTGTGTCGCCCGGTATGCGGAGCAGCCGTGTCTCGTGTCAGAACTGCATTACCTTCGATGACTCAAGGTAAGGCCGGCCAGGGTGGCCGAGCGGTTCTAGGCGCTACAGTTTGGAACCGCGCGACCGCTACTGTCGCAGGTTCGAATCCTGCCTCGGGCATGGATGTGTGTGATGTCCTTAGTTTAGTTAGGTTTAAGTAGTTCTGAGTTCTAGGGGACTGATGACCACAGCAGTTAAGTCCCATAGTGCTCAGAGCCATTTGAACCATTTGACTCAAGGTAACGCGGCACGTTAAAGTTCCATTTGAAAGCTTTGGCGTCACTAAGGCACGATTCCCACACGTCCACTTACTCGGTGTTCCACTCCCAAACATACGCAACTGCCGTTACTACTTCATTGTGATTTATAGGTACAACAGGTAGCCGGAGGTGTTCCTACTAGAAACATGAACTTCCGAGAACGTGGCGTCCAACCATCTCCTTTGTCAGGCTGCGTAAATCCAGTTATAGACGGAGAACCGACTAATTCCGAAGGCGTTCGCTTTGTTGCTAAACTGCTGTAAAAATACCCGCGTCATGAGGAAAGCCACAGCTTTGGCCAACTTAGCAGCGGGTGGACTGTTTGTAGCGCTTACTTCTGCCTGAGGCGTCTGCTGACAAACAACCAAACAAACACCTGGGCGTTCACCGTACGCAAGCCCATCGACGTAACTGGCTAACGGGGTTATTCCGTCTCGCCGAATCCTGTGTAGGAACTGGGAATAGGGTCGCAGGGGCCGACAAGGAGTCGGCTACGCGTTTCTGAGAAGATTTCTTTCTCCAGCGCAGCGATACCGACAATTGGATTTGGAGGGATGAGAGTCGGGGATGAGAGCGGCGTACAGGGGATGACGTGTGTCGTGGGAGGAGGGGGGGGGGGAGGCTTGGCAGAGGCTGGGGCCGCGTGAAAGGCTGGCCGCACCGGGCAAACAGAGTGACGCCGTTATTTTCGAATATTTCAGGGAGACCGGCCCGCCTTGTAAAGGAGCGCTATGATGGATGCGAGCGCTCGCGCCTACTGCTTTGTAAGACGCTGGGTGTCCGGGGGCAGCTGCAGTGGCGGCGGCGGCAGGGGTGGGCGAGCCGACGGCCTCAGAAGCGGCGCGGGCCTACACAGCTGACGCGCTACCGATTAGAAGAACTGTAAATCTCTGCCCTGTCCGAGAGGAGCATTGGTGGAGGAACGAAACCAAAGACTGGCCTCGTGTGTTTGAATTCTGCTCGGCTTCGTAACTCTACATCTACATCGATACTCAGAGAGCCACTGTGAAGGGCGTGGCGAATGGTTCACCCCACTGCGCCAGTTGTAAACATCCTTCCCGCTTCACTCAAATGCGGAGTGCGGGAAGAATGTTTAAATACCTACGTGCGCGCTGTAATTGGTCTAACCTTGTCCGCGTGATCCATGCAGGAGATGCAGTGTATTCTTAGCTCATTATTTGGTGCTCGTTCCTGAAGCTTTGTACCTAGGCTCTCTCCGGATAATTCTCGTGTATCTTGAACCGTCAGATTTTTTCAGCATCTCTGTGACACTCTCCCATCGGTCAAACAAACTTGTCACCATTCGTTCTGCTCTTCCCTGTGTACGTCCAGAATCCCCAGTTAGTCCTACTTGTTACGGGTCTCACACTGTTGAGCAATAATACAGGATTGGTCACACGAGTGTTCTGTGTTCTGACGGAACCACAGGCGCCGGAACGAGGCATGGTAGAGTGCGCATAAAAGAGCGACGGACTCAGCTACAAATTCGATACAGAACCGCAGGGATTCCGTGGGGCCCTGGAGCATTGTTCAAGTTCAACAATTTCAGCTCTTTTTGCAGGCAGCAGCTCGTTTTCTACACTGCTGACCGTTAGAACTGCAACTCAGCGAAAGTGTTGCGCAACAAGCGTCAAATTCCCATTACGTGCTTCAATATGCCGATTACTAGTTCTCAGCAGAAATGGCTAGCGCCGTTTACATTATACAGGGTGAGTCAGGAGATGCTATGATCTCCTATATGCGCTGAGTGGTTCTTTAGTGGTTACAGGAGCGAGGGACAGATGCAGTTCATGAACGGAGAATTCAGATATTAATTTATTCTACACCTAATATCCAATAGTAAAAATAATACATAACTTTCCTGCTGGAGTTGCAGCGTCCGTTGCTAACAGTAGATCTGAATGCGTACAGATGCGAAAGATTTACAAATGTGTCACTCTTCAGCACAGCCCCACTTCGTTTTTCCTCTCCTTCCCCCCTTTTTTCCGCCTCACCTGTCCAGCTCCCCCCCCCCCACCCCCCACCCTCCTCAATCTGCCCATTGCTGTGGTGTGACGTCTTCGTGCCAACTTTTTAGTGCAGTGTTTTAAGTGAGTGTTGAGTGTTGTGTGTCTTTTCCGAAGTGTTGCGGACAGCAATCATACTGTCGCTGGGTGTGATTTTTATATCTCCTGTGAACAGAAACCAGACTGTCGCCGTGTTTTTTAATTGTTTGTCTACTATTTTACCTGTCTGCTTCCTGTGTATTTTATTAGCATCGCCCCTTTGTTTCATGTTTTATATTCCAAAATTTTCCACCATTTTACAATTGAAGTCACCGTTTCTATCGCCTGGTTTTATTATTTATTGTCTTCTTCTTCTGGTTTAAAAATTCTGCAGGCTGAAGAGCGGAGTACTAAGCTGCAGCCAGCCCGCCCCCTTTGGGGGGAGTCGAAATTCAGTAAAGGAAAAAAACATCAGCACAGTGTCGAACCCTGGCCACATTGAAAGTCTGTAAATGTTGTTCAGCTGGCAAACACACAGAAAAGACTCAGTGCGCGAATGTTCGAGCGTAAGTACATTCGCCGCTGGAGCTCCGGATATGGCATGCTTGCGTCTCAGTGGTAGCAGCGTAATCGTTCGTTCAGACAATTAAACGGGATTAAGGCAACCTATTACTTTAACACTCGAGTCGGCCGCAGATTCTTCAAACTCTAACCGGAGAAGAAATTTCACCACCATTCGGCAGCCAGTTGTAAATGACATGAAGATCCTGGCCACCAGATGATATGCCAATATACAGGGCTACACTACTGGCCATTAAAATTGCTACACCAAGAAGAAATGCAGATGATAAGCGGGTATTCATTGGAGAAATATATTATACTAGAACTGACATGTGATTACATTTTCACGCAATTTGGGTGCATAGATCCTGAGAAATCAGTACCCAGAACAACCACCTCTGGCCCTAATAACGGCCTTGAGTCAAACAGAACTTAGATGGGGTGTACAGATACAGCTGCCCATGCAGCTTCAACACGATACCACAGTTCATCAAGAGTAGTGACTGGCGTATTGTGACGAGCCAGTTGATCGGCTACCATTGACAAGACTTTTTGAATTGGTGATAGATCTGCAGAATGTGTTGGCCAGGGCAGCAGTCGAACATTTTCTGTATCCAGAAAGACCCGTACAGGACATGCAACATGCGGTCGTGCATTGTACTGCTGAAATGTAGCGTTTCGCAGGGATCGAATGAAGGGTAGAGCCACGGGTCGTAACACATCTGAAATGTATTGTCCACTGTTCAAAGTGCCGTCAATGCGAACAAGAGGTGAACGAGACATGTAACCAACGGCACCCCATACCATCACGTCGGGTGATACGCCAGTATGGCGATGACGAATACACGCTTCCAATGTGTTTTCACCGGGATGTCGCCAAACACGGATGCGACCATCATGATGCTGTAAACAGAAGCTGGATTCATCCGAAAAAGTGACGTTTTGCCGTTCGTGCACCCAGGTTCGTCGGTGAGTACACCATCGCAGGCGCTCCTGTCTGTGATGCAGCATCAAGGGTAACTGCAGCCATGGTCTCCGAGCTGATAGTCCATGGTACTGCAAACGTCTTCGAACTGTTGATGCAGACAGTTGTTGTCTTGCAAACGTCCCCGTCTGCTGACTCAGGGATCGAGACGTGGCTGCACGATCCTTTACAACCATGCAGATAAGATGCCTGTCATCTCGACTGCTAGTGATAGAAGGCCTTTGGGATCCAGCACGGCGTTCCATATTACGCTCCTGAAGCCACCGATTCCATATTCCGCTAACAGTCATTGGATCTCGACCAACGCGAGCAGCAATGTCGTGATACGATAAACCGCAATCGCGATAGGCTACAATCCGACCTTTATCAAAGTCGGAAACGTGATGGTACGCATTGCTCCTCCTTACACGAGGCATCGCAACAACGTTTCACCAGGAAACGCCGGTCAACTGCTGTATGTGTATGAGAAATCGGTTGGAAACTTTCCTCATGTCAGCACATTGTAGGTGTCGCCACCGGCGCCAACCTTGTGTGAATGCTCTGAAAAGCTAATCATTTGCATATCACAGCATCTTCTTCCTGTCAATTAAATTTCTCGTCTGTAGCACGTCATCTTCGTGGTGTAGCAATTTTAATGGCCAGTAGTGTATAATTCGTAAATTTGTCTACACTGTCTCACGGAGCTTAGGGCATTTGACACTACCGATGCTGCTTCGTCCATCATACGGAGACGTTAAGCACTGGGACACTTGGTGCTGACTCGCACAGATTCACAGGGTGTTACGCTATTCTGTCCGTATGTTTCCATAACCATCTATGAGACAGTACCGTAGTGCATGGATAACTATTGAGAAGGCCTAAACCCGCAGTGGACGCCCAACATCTCTGCTCCTGCAGCTGAGGATGATGATGACGATGACGCAGTCTCCAGCCACCCTCCTCCTCCGCTTGGACTGAGCGTCGTGGCGGAGTGGTAACGCAACAGAGACCCTTTCGGCACTGCTGCGGCTCATGCTGCTGACAGCCTGGCCAAGCAGACTACCAATAAACCGACACTGCAGCTCGGCAAACGGGAGACTGACCTCCGATCGGTCTTATGCCGTAAAGTTTTCGGGGTCTGGAATACAGAACGGCAAGTAAATTACGTGCTATAAAGGAGACAACGCCAAGTAAATTACGTGCTATAAGGAGACAACGGATGTGTGGGGGTCACCCATGCGGGCCACTCGTAAGGACTCCGTTGTCCTTTGCCGGCTCCGCATCGGCCATACCTGGCTGACTCACCGTCGCGAGGACCCACCCCAGAGTCGCTGTGGTTCACGCTTGACAGTAGCCCACATTTTGTTGGACTGTCCCAATCTAGCTGCACTGCGGCTGTCTTTTGATCTTGCGGACGCACTGCCTACGGTGTTAGACGGCAGTACTGTATTCGAGAACGGGCTTTTTATCATTTAATCTAAAGGTGGACGTGTGGCCTTCTCTCTCAGTCCTTCACCCCACCTCAGTTTTAACTCTTCCTCACTCCCTCTGGTGCTGTCTGTTCAGCATCGTGTTCGTCTTTGTTTCTCTTGCCTAGTGCTTTTAGGCTGGCGATTTTAGTGTGTTCAGAGTGGCTGGTTAATTCTTTTCTATCCTTGCGATCAGCCTGCGCAGACCATCTGCTATATTGTTTAACACCTTCTACCGCTTCTATGCTTACAGCTAATGTATTCACTTATAGTTTGCAGTTACACTGTTCGTTTTACGCATTTTGTTCCTTTCCCCGTTTTTAAGTGATAGGAGTCATTTGGAATATGGTTTTCATCCGCGACCCCGTAAAAAGGGACTGATAACCCAACAGTTTAGTTCCTTTACTCCCCACACCAACCAACCAACCAATCCTGATCTTGTAAAATATACACCATGACCTCTGGAGCTGACCCAGATCCCATGATATGATGTTGGCAATGTGGAAGCTCTGGAGCTCTGGTGGAGTATTATTACACCACTCTTGCCTCCAAACTTCGTAGGGATTGAAGTTATGGTCCGCCAGGTTGGCTGCGCGTGGTAGCAGCGCGCTCTGGGGCACCTTGCCAAGGTTCGCGCGTGTCCTCCGCCGGAGGTTCGAGTCCTCCCTCGGGCATCAAATGTGTGTTGTCCTTACCGTAGTTACATTAAGTAGTGTGTAAGCCTAGGGACCGATGACTTCAGCAGTTTGGTCCCACAGGAACGTACCACAGATCTCCAATTTACAATTTCCGCTAGATTCGTAGCTTTTCTGAGTGGGGGCCGTATTGAGCGGAGTCTCTTAATCTTGACAGCAGGTATGTCCTCATCGATTGGCAGCAGCTCGTTGTTGCAGATTTTCTTACATTCTCTGAGAAAATTAGTTTTTCTTCCCAGCTCTGATGGCGGAATGCGGCTCAAGGCAGATAGTCAGAATACTGCAGTGGACGTGATTGTGCCAGTAACAATAAATATAAAGTTTGTATAAATTTGTTTTCCTCCGAGAAAGACCAGCGTCACTTAAGAATAAAGGCTATGCCTGCCATACCTGCCACGGAATCATTAAACAGTTTCGTACTAAGACGGCAGCAGCGCGCCCCCTGGGTCACGAGGTTGGCTGCCCTGATGTTTACCGCCGTACCGGCTCGTCTTCATCGCGTCCCCATCTCAGCCCCCGAGGGGGCGTCGCGAGCTGCCATTGTCGCCGGCACGCTTCCCAAATCGCTTTAAAAACCGATATCCGCGCTGCCTCCCTCGTCCCACCCGGCCCATGCATCTGCCGCTTGCCGGCCGCGTCACCCTGCAGGCGGCTCGCCCGCTGGAAGAAAGAAATCTGTTTGCGGAGCCAGTGGACTGGACTCCCCTGTCGAGCCGTCGCTGTCTGCTCGATTCCGCTTTCATTCCACGCTTACCGGATTATGGCAAGAGCTACTCTTTTGATGCTTCGGTTTTACGGGCTTTGCATCCTGTCACATTTCGATGCTTCGTACCAGCAGCGTGCACTTGCGTTTTACAGAGACGTATCGTGGTCATCAAATTGTACACGCGTTCGCTACGCTCGTTCACTTGGGACGCTCAGCGATTACCAGAAGGTGCTGGTAAGAAGAAACGCGAAGGCCTTGCCAAAGGGGTGCCGTGGTAGCCCCCTCCAAGGGGGAAAAAAACACAGGGGGGGGGGGGGGGAGTGGCGCCAGAATTGACTGAAAACAAACAAACAAGATATAAAGATGGCCTGACAAATGACCAGGAGAGTCAATTGATTGCTCCTACCCGCGTGCTCCTATCTTCTACCTACCAGATAGAACTCGCGACTATAAACCCTCATGCTGTAGTGACAAAGTTATTTCTACACTTTCATTTCGTCCATGTAGTAACATAAATAAGCAACTAGCCTGCTACAGGACAGACGAATGTTGCAAACTAGGGATGGCAGTTGTCTCTGAAACAACCGGTTTCCTGCTTCACCCGTCTTTTCGTATCCGGTTTAACCGGATAAAACGACTGAAAACTATTGGTGGTTGTTGTAGTAACCGATTTTCGTTCTTTTTTTTAATCGCTATTACGTACAATGATCCCCGTAGACTTCGAAAAAATACTGAAAAATTCGAATGAAGGCGGAGAATTAGGAGATTACGATCGATACAGGATTGAGACTGTGGCAGAGATCGGTCTTATTGTCTCTTACAAAGATTTCGAAGGTGAAAGAGGCAGACGACTGCGAGAGCGAAAAATCACTAGTTGATGACTTCTCTGCATCGTCAGATTTGAATGGTATCGCTTTTCAAACCTGAAGCTACCACAAAACTGAGGGTTCTGTTATCCCCAGTTTATAGCACGTCATTGTAATAGTTACGATATCCATCAAATTTACCCTCTCTCCCAAGAAACCCTGTGGTTGTTTTCTCCTTAATATGATGTCACAAGTTTGTTGCGCCTCATGCTGTTTTTAATATTTTAATCCAATGCAGCGTTGAACTTCATTGCTAGGTATGGTACTGTTCTGGAATGCAACTGATGTCCAAGGACCACAGCGAGAAACTTCCGTATACAGAAGGTGGGGGTAAGCCCTCGACACTGCATGTACCTACGGACACCGTCAGGTGGCTTGCGGAGTATGGATGTAGATGTAGATGTAGATCGTCTAGAAAGTCACACCACACGGCAACAAGTACATTACCGTCTCCGCAATGCTGTCCGGATTCTTACGTCACGTGTTTGTTGCTAGTTTCTAACTGCAGCTTTTCCCAGTTTGTATAATAACCAAACACTTCAAAGCAATGGAAATTTTACAAATAACCATTACTCGGTTTTTTAAAAAAACAAGTTTTATTTAAAAACCAAAAATTTTAGCGCTGCTGTTACAGCAAATTGATATGCAGGCTTTTTTATCCAGTTATTAGCAAAAAATTGAAAAACCTGTTATAACAAAGACCAAAGAAATACCATAAAATAGCCATTATTCAGAACTAAAATGTCGTTATCGGTTTTAACCAATCGGTTTTTCCCATCCCTGTGTGCAAACTCCGTTAAGTGGCAATAGGACGCTCGGTTCACGCAACTGCCGCTCATGTTCGACGATGGAGTTCTTGCTGCTACTTCCCTACTGTGTTGCAGAATCTTACAGGGAGAAGAGTAAATAACCTTGGGGAGAGGCTAAGCCCTGTCTCACTCCCTTCTCAACCACTAATACTTTTCATGCCCTTCCACTCTTATAACTGCTCAAAATGGCTGTGAGCACTATCGGACCTAACATTTGAGGTCATTAGTCCCCTAGAACTTAGAACTACTTGAGCCTAACTAACCTAGGAACATCACACACATCCATGCCCGAGGCAGGATTCGAACCTGCGACAGTAGCGGTCGCGCGGTTCCGGACTGAAGCGCCTAGAACCGCTCGGCCACAACAGCCGGCTTCTTATAACTGCCGTCTGATTTCTGTACAAGTTGTAAATAACTTTTCACTCCCCGTATTTTACCCCCGCTACCTTCAGAAATTTAAAGAATGTATTCCAGTCTACACTTTCCAAAGCTTCCTCCAAATCTACAAGTGCTATGAATGTAGTTTTGTCTTTCCTTAACCTCGAATGTTCCGTTATTTCTTCGGAATCCAGAGTGATCTTCCCTAACGTCGGTACATCATTTAGGGTTTCATTCTCTTTCTCTACCAGGAATTACGTTGTTTTATCTGTGATTACAATGTTTCTGTCCTCAGTATAAAAACTTTTTCCCCTTGTCTAACATTGTCTGGAACGTCATTCACGTTGGGGAACTCTGGGCAGGGCGGGATAGTGAGCACAACGGAACTGTGCTGTTGTCTAAACTGGAGAGTGCTGCAACCTATTACCGGATCTCTGAAGAGAAAGACTGGTGCGACAGCCATTTTGATTTGGTTCGGAGTGCGATCTGTAAGTGAATGTTTCACATTTTCAGTTATGTTTTTGTAACTTATGGTGAATTTCATCCCAAGATAAGTCGTTATTTGTTAATTGCTCGCCCTTAAATGATGTGTAACCTTAAAATACATGCCATTTGCTATAGGTTAGGTACACAGTACGTTTAAATGCTTCAGTTATTATACACCATAAAAGGCGTTAACCTGAAATATGCTCTTGGGGCGAAATTGGACGGGGAAGAGTCCCTGCCGTTTTTTGATGCAAGCAGATTTCAAACAATTTGTTTCTTTTTTCTCCTTTCTTTTCCATATGGTGTGAACTTCCATTACAAACACTGATAGCTATGGTACATTAAATCAGTGAAAATGGCAGTTGCAGCCGTTTTATCTTGTGAAATGGGAGTTTTAGAAGCATCTAAGGCGTTTAACGTACCATAATCAACGGTGGGAAGACACAACCAAGAAACTAAGAATAATACCACCTACGAGAGCGTTCTAAAATGTAATGCTTCCGAATTTTTATATGAAAACTATTGAAGCTTTTTAAATAAAACAGACTTCGTTAACATTCTACATCTTTATTCTACTTATTTACGTATTTGTTTCTCAACATAGTCACCCTGGCCGTGAACACATTTCTCCCTACGTGAGACCGGTTTGTTGTTACCCTCACTGGAGACCGAGCGAGGTGGCGCAGTGGTTAGCACACTGGACTCGCATTCTGGAGGACGACGGTTCAATCCCGTCTCCGGCCATCCTGATTTAGCTTTTCCGTGATTTTCCTAAATCGCTTCAGGCAAATGAAGGGATGGTTCCTTTGAAAGGGCACGGCCGATTTCCTTCCCCATCCTTCCCTCACCCGAGCTTGCGCTCCGTCTCTAATGACCTCGTTGTCGACGGGACGTTAAACACTAATATCCTCCTCCTCCTCACTGGAAAATGTTTGACTTCGTTGACGGAGCCACACCCTCACTTACGCTTGCACAGTTTCATCACTATCAAAGTGGAGTTCTCGGATGTGCCCTTCAAATTTTGGAAACAGATGAAAATCGGACGGGGGCAAGTCTGTACTGTACGGAGGATGATCGATGGCAGTGAATCCAAGGCGCCGGACAGTTCCAGATGTTGCACAGCTTGTGTGTGGTCTGACATTGTGGTGTTGAAGGAGAGGGTGTTTCCCGTGTGGACGAACACTTCGAATTCCAAACTCGATAGCAGTACGCTGTTTCTCACGCACCGATGAAGTTGCATCACACGCTGCCATGCTACGCGCTACAATTCGGAACCCTTTAGCGGCAGAGGCTGCAAACACGTAGACGTGAAGCACAATGATGTAGAATGTTAGTAAGATTTGTTTAATTTAAAACGTTTCAAGAATTTTCACATAGGAACTTCGGAGGCATTAGTTTTCAGCACGGTCTCGTACACAGTTGGCAAATCAGATGGAAAATTTAAAAAAATGTTTACTTCTGAACACGAAAACGAGCTGGTAACCTACCTGAAAGCAATGGAGAGCAGATTTTTTAGTCCAACTACGAAACATCTCATTGTCAGATCATTAACCTATCGACTAGCAGAAAGAATTGGCTTACCACACAGATTTGACAAAGAAACTTGTCTAGCTGAGCGGGACTGGATGAAAAGAGACATAAAATACACTTGGCGCACGAGCGATGTAATTCAGTAAAGTGATAGGAACAGCAACTTAGCATTAAGCATTAAAAAGAACTGTGCATTTTTCAAAATTGTATTAGAATTTTTTTATCGTTAACGGTTTTTTTTAACATTCCGTTTTCCTTAGTCTAAATTGATCACTAAACAAATTTATGTCTTGATTTTAAGAAGATATTACTAACAATTTCAACGTTTATGCAGTAATTTCACAACATAATTTCGTTATCCCATTGTCCCCTGTGAGCATATCATATCGGGAAATATGCAAGCATTTCTTTGAAAAATTTAAAAAATACATAACATACAAGTTTAGGTGATTTTAAACTATGGTACATTAGGACATACTGTAAGGTGATTTTTTATACCTTTAAAAAGGGTTGTCTTGTGATCCTTCATTTTAAAAAAATGTTAATCTTTAAGCATCAGATTCCGCCCCGAGTTCCCCTATGTCTAAAGCAACACTGGTCGTAAAACTCTGCCTAGAGGCGCTCTTTTGTTAAAATATTTGGCGTCTGATAAACGTTCATTAAAAGTTTTGCCTGTGAATGTTGGAGAATAAATTCGTGTGAGGCAGGTTTCGATATGGAAATCTCGACTGAATGAGTACAGTACCATAAGCGCCAAAAACTGGTCGTTAATAAAAAGAATGTGTTCTGTACGACACAGTCACCGACGTTTTACGGCGGAGGGTCTGAAAGGAGAAACCGGAATCTAGCAATTCACACACTGTTTCGTACAGATTAATGACTGAAGATGGATCGTTCCTGACTGTAAGCAACAGTAAAACGAATGGACAAGGCCCAGTCAGATTTACCAATCTACCCTGCTAAGTGGTGAGAAGAAAGTGGTAATATTCCCAAAAAACAATCAAGTAACAAACTGGGGGGACCCAATATTGCGGGAGGAAAACACCACTAGTCCTTTTTTCAGCCGCCTGGCAGCTACAGTACTGTTTTTAGATGCAAATCCCACACACATGTCTACAGTGTTGTAGCGAGCGAATGGCAAGTTAGGCATCTGCCACGCACAGAAGGGGCCCAAAAAACAGACCGAAAAAATTAAACAAAGAAAGAAGGAAGGTCTATTCTTGTTGCTGCTTTATTCGTTTGTTCGGAAGGGGAGGCCCGTAAGTGTTTTCCACCTTTCGGCCGGTCAGCGATGACAGAATCGAGGCACGCACCCTGCAACCTTTCTCAAACGAGTTTACAGAAACTATAAAAAAAATAATTTTTGCTTTACATACAGCTTCATATGTCAGGTTCATGGTGAATCGTTGATGGTCATAATAGTTGTCATATTTACGTGTAAGTAAGATACTGTGTGTGGTGTCACCGCCAGACACCACACTTGCTAGGTGGTAGCTTTAAATCGGCCGCGGTCCATTAGTACATGTCGGACCCGCGTGTCGCCACTGTGTGATCGCAGACCGAGCGCCACCACAAGGCAGGTCTCGAGATACGGACTAGCACTCGCCCCAGTTGTACGGACCACGTAGCTAGCGATGCACACTGACGAAGCCTCGCTCATTTGCTGAGCAGATAGTTAGAATAGCCTTCAGCTAAGTCAATGGCTACGACCTAGCAAGGCGCCATTAGTAACATTGCATGTATCTATGGAGTCTCACTTATATCGTCAATAGCGATGTACCAAGGATGGATTAAAGTTAAGTATTCCAGAAGCTACGTACTTTTCTTTATAGCATTCATTACGTATCCTGTTACAGACCTATCTCTTGCCTGCGTGAACTAAACGCGTGCCTTTCGGCTACTTCCGTGGCGTGGCTGTCTTGCTACGCCACAACACTGTGCGTAATTCGGAAAAGTGCGCATCGAAAAATAGAGATCACTAAGATTTTGCGATTGGTGCATATTACATATGTTATTGCATATGAAATTTAGCTAACATATTGAATTATCCTTTAGATATGGGTAAAGGTATCTGTCACCAACTTCGAAAAAACTGATCTGATGTAGCACACTCATCTTGCCGCGCCAGTGATAAAGCCAAGGTGAAATATTCACAACATTCCTCATGTTTCATAACCGGTTTCAGATATCCAAATGAGATTTTGGCAAATGATAGCACGCAGATGATATTATGTAAAACTGCAGTATCTACCGCGTGATTCCAATAACTACAGACTTTTTCGACTAAAGAGTGTAATTTTTAAGGGCTGGTGAAACGAGAAATGCATTGGTTTTGGAACAACGTATGTGAAGACATTATACTTTTTTCTACCGAGGACGTGCTTTTTCATAAGCTAGTGACCTAAATTTTCCTCAGTTCTTCACTTAATACACTTAATAAGCTTCCAAATTCTCTCGCAATTGTGTGTGCACAACATATCAGTGATATGAGACTTTGTGAACTCGGCTGCGTTTTGGCACAAGAAGCAAATTTTAACATGGCAACCAGAAAAATGTAATTTTGAGTAAAAATTCGCCATTCATGACGCTTCTCTGCAAGCGGGCCCGGGTTCGGCTCCCAGCCAGATTGGAGATTTTCTCCGCTCGAGGACTGGGTGTTTTGTTGTCTGCGTCATCATTTCATCCTCATCACCGGCCCGCGTTTCGCCCAATGTGGCGTCGACTGAAAGAAGACTTGCACTTGGCGGCCAAACTTCCCCGGATGCGGCCTCACGGCCATACGCTCATTTCCATTCAAAAACGTGTGTGAAATCTTACGGGTCTTAACTGCTAAGGTCATCAGTCCCTAAGCTTACACATTACTTAACCTAAACTATGGTAAGGACAAACACACACACACCCATGCCCGAGGGATGACTCGAACCTCCACCGGGATCAGCCGCACAGTCCATGACTGCAGCGCCTTAGACCGCTCGGCTAATCCCACGCGGCTCTCTTCTCCATTTCTGAAAGAAACAAATGATTAAGAAGCTAGGCGAAAATAAATCGCTACATTTTCGGCAGGATTCTTTTTAGATACTAGCCAAACCACAGGTGACAGATCTTTTTAAATGGTCAGCATGCAAGTGTGGGCGTGGAGGGGCGCCATTTTATATTTAGAAAAAATCAGAGCATAGGCTTCAGTTTAGAACAGAAGTTGCCCTCCAACATTTGGCATTCCCCCTTACAGCGCTCTGAGCGACACCCCACCACTGCCGATTTCCCCATGCTTTGCCAGCCGACTGCGCATCTAGCGGCCACGGCATTTTGTGCGCACTATACACTGTCTAAGTTGCGCATTGCTCCAAAGACTTCAGCATTCGCCTTCATTTTGATTTCGCGTTATGAGAGGTACCGGTGCACCGGCGCAGCTGAGGTGCGTCGGCCTCGCAGCTGCTGACAACAGCCCGCCACAAGATGAGGGCACGACCTTTTAGAGGCGCTTGTTGCGGAGGCAGCACCTGCTGAGCCCCCACAAGCTGGCCGGCTCCCCGCTGCGAAGTCGCGTCCCGGCAGTGTATATACAGTAGGCTGCAGCAGCCGCGGTAGGTAGCCCGGCCCGCACAACGGCCGCTGATTGCCGTAAACACGGCCGGCTGCGATTCTCTCCTTCTGCCGCCCAAACACACACACACACACACACAAATCACGTGCCGTTGTTAACACTGTGTTCATTGCCTGCTGGACAGCGCAACATCCTCTTTCCTGGAACGCGGTACAAGATGCTACAGAAGGAAACGGTCCTACTTCAATATGGTGTAACTCTGGGAGTGTAACGTTTGTTGTTCGATTGTATCAATGAGGGTTTCGTGCACAATGATCAACACACGGCACGGTGTTTGTGGGTCACCCTGAGAGACTATAAGGATACTATTGTTTTCGTAGCTTCCGTGTTACGTTTGAATGAGTAGTTCAACAAGCATAGAGCTGCTGAACAATTTCCTTACATATTTGGACATTTTGAGCACATCTGTCACAATGGATGAAGCATTTCGTAACCATATACAGTATAACCTCGTTAGCGCGAACTCGCATAAGACGAACTCGCGGTTAACGCGAAAAAAATATTGGTCCCGCCAGGAATACATTAGTTCTTATGGTATGTTTTACGGTTAACACGAATTTCGGTTAAGGCGATTTACGAACTCTGTTTCGGTTAAGGTGCCACTTCACCTGATGAATGGACAGTTCTGCAGGACGTTGCGAACCCTGGAATTAGTTTCGAAGAATTCATTAGTGTAGACGACGATGTTGCCGTATGTGCTTCTGTGGAATCGGACGTGCCAAAAGTACAGATACCATTCCACCTACCTATCAGGAGATGTTTACTGCCTTGGACTGTTTAGAACGGTTCTCTTCAACATCCGACGTCACTGCTGGGTTTACGGACGCTATCATTACAATTGGTTGTGAAATCACAAAATATTGTCGTTCCCATGAATGTCAGCGAACCATCACCGAATTTTTTCCAAGAACGTTACGTACATAATTTGTGAGTACTTGGATTTTACAATCACTTTATAGTGTTATATGTCTACAATAACGTCGTTGGTAGTGTAGTATTACCCGTTGGTGTACTGCTGTACATGTATACTTATTAAAATCTGTGTCTTTCGCTTAACACGAATTTTTTTAACACGAACTCCTGATTTTTCGGTCCCTTCGGATTCGTGTTAAAGAAGTTTTACTGTATATGTGGTGAGCCGGCTATTTGTAACCTGTTTTCAGCTACAAAACAGTAAGAGGGGCAGTGGAAACACTGTCAGAGTAACTTAGAATTAGACAAATGCTGGAATTCATTTATAGTCCACATAGTCCAATCTTCAGTAATGCATACATGATTTTCTGTAATACAGTGCCATTTACTAATCAAGAATTGGTCGATATGCTCTTACCATTCTATGAATGTCACCAAAATACATCAGGAGCACCAGAAATATACGGAGAACGGTTCCCAAGTCGATACCCTCCCCCGCTTTCCAACCTAGTTACTCCCATCAAAACATTTTGCGTCTTGGGAGACTGCAAGTTTTTCTGCAAGCAAACATATTCAAAGGTTCAAATGGTTCAAATGGCTCTGAGCACTATGGGACTCAACTGCTGAGGTCATTAGTCCCCTAGAACTTAGAACTAGTTAAACCTAACTAACATCCATGCCCGAGGCAGGATTCGAACCTGCGACCGTAGCGGTCTTGCGGTTCCAGACTGCAGCGCCTTTAACCGAACGGCCACTTCGGCCGGCATATTCAAAGGAAGACTGCTATCAACGAATCTGATAAAGTAGCGTTTCTTGCAGCTGCTGCAATAAATAAGCCGCAATTTCTCATGTTTGTCAAAGACATAAATATCACAATTTCCATAGTTCTATACATCAAGCGCAACATGGCAGTCGTTTTCATATATGTTTGAATGCTGTCACCACAATTTGTGGAGAAATTTGTTTTTACTGATAAGGATCGTTCGCAAACACCAGGAATGTACATCGAGAACTACGCATTACTGGTCAATGGAAAACCACATTGGCTTCATCAGGTGTTCAACCAACAATAATGGAGTGTGAAACTCTGGTGTTGCATAATTGGACATCACGTTCAAAATGGTTCAAATGGCTCTAAGCACTATGGGACTTGACACCTGACGTCATCCGTCCCCTAGACTTAAAACTACTTCAAACTAACTAACCTAAGGACAACACACACAGCCATGCCCGAGGCAGGATTAGAACCTGCAACCGTAGCAGCAGCATGGTTCCGGACTGAAGCGCCTAGAACCGCTCGGCCACATTGGCCGGCGGAGATCACGTGACCGGCCCTTATTTCTTTCATGATACGGTGAATGGGGAAAAGTAGATACAGTTTCTGATAAACACGTCACACTTGTTATTAGAAAATGTGCCCTTGAGAACTCGTCAAACGATCAGATTCCAACATGATGGATGTCTGATCCATAATTCGTCAGTAGCAATAGATGCATTAAATCTATTATTACAGTCATCTGGGTGGGAAGAGGGCAGCCCTGTTCCGGGGTATCCAGTACGATCGCCTCATCTATTGCCGTTAGATTTCCTGCTCTGGACTCACGTGCAACATGTGGCCCACAAGAGGATTAGAATGAATGTGGAGGGCATGGGATAGCCAATTGCTGCTGCGTGTAGAACAGTTATTCAGGATATGTTGACAGATGTAACTTCATCAGTGGTACAACGCTAACGATACTGTTGTGATGCAAATTTTTTCACTCTGGTATAATATTTAAAAAAATACACCAACACAGCCGTGCAGGATTAGCCTAGCGGTCTAAGGCGCTGTAGTCATGGGCTGTGTGGCTGGTCCCGGCGGAGGTTCGAGTCCTCCCTCGGGCATGGGTGTGTGTGTTTGTTTATAGGATAATTAAGTTTAAGTAGTGTGTAAGCTTAGGGACTGATGAGCGTACCAGTCCCATAAGATTTCACACACTTTTTTTTACACCAACACAAATGTAACGGTACATAATATTATGTTTAATTATATTTTATCCACAATCTTTGGTTTCATTTATTTCATATATTAATTTAATATACGATTTTTTACTCATGAGTGGTGACAAGACATGGGAAAGCACGGGGAAATAAGCAGATTTTCGTTTAAAGCAGTAAATTTTATCCTGCGAATTCTAATAACTTTATCAGTAACAAAAACTGCTTTGCGAGCACCATAGTTCTCACCAACGTCCGAGCATTTGTCAAACATTGTGGGACGTAAGAAAAAACTGTCTAATCGTAATGCCTGCTGAATGACTGTCCAGCGATGTAATATTTTCTTTGGTACGAAACGTGTTTAAGCCTTTGTAAAGTCTAACGCACAAGCGAATTGGCTCCGAGAGTGGCGTAAACATTCAACTGGCGGACGAGTCACTGGTCGCAGAAAACAGCACAAAAACACCTACGTTCAATGTATTTTTATTCCGTAGTTTCTTGTTAGAAACATAAAATAATTATGCGACTGTATCTATCTCATAGAGGGAGGCTATTCTTGTGGCAAAAATTTAATATATGAGGATAACAAAAATAAAACAAGGAAATAGTTGGTGCAGGTATCTCGACTGCTATTGAACTTACGAGGATGCACTGCTATTTGTTTCATAGGCCCTGGTCACTGCTCTTCTTGCTGAAAACAAATTATAAATGTCTTCCATGCGTCAGAAGTAATTTGAAGTGAAAAAATTATGAGTTTAACATTGATATCAATTACGCAACCCTTGCGAGTCAGTTTCCACGTCGCCACCTCACGTTCAGATGTCACATAATGTGTAATCGCGAAACAAATGATACACGCAATATCTTCTTGTTGCTTGGCTTTCGAACAATTGAGATGTAAACTGATTGTTAAAGATTGATAAAGTCGTACTACAGAAACAAATGTGCTGATAATAACAGGAAGGATGATAGAATGCTCTGCTTTACCGAGTATGTAATTCATTTAACTTCCAGTAGTTTAACACCCCAATATTTTCAGGCTCGATACAAATATCCAGCTACTACGCGGCAGAAAAAAAAGTAATACGCATGGAAAGACGACGTCGATTTCAATCTGATGACGGTATATGCCACCTCGAGGGTAGTAAAGTACTGATAATGGTTTCAATGTCGCCCGCCGAAAGATAGCGACGTAGTATACCTACCAGAGCGCCATCTGTGTCTCCGCTTTAATACGGAATGCTCGCCGCGCGGGATTAGCCGAGCGGTTTAGGGGCGCTGCAGTCATGGACTGTGCGGCTGCTCCGGCGGGGGTTCGAGTCCTCCCTTGGGTGCTTGTGTTTGTCCTTAGGATAATTTAGGTTAAGTAGTGTGTAAGCTTAGGGACTGTAACGTCCCCTTTGAACAATTATACATGACTGTGCTTAAACTGACACACAATATTTTGTTAGCGCAACGCAATCTGACTTTCAAAATTCCCTACAAAAGAATGGCCCTGACTAACATTAAACTATACCTTTCACAAATCACTTACCTCACAAAAATCTTCGCTGCTCAAGCTACTGCAATACAGCGAGCGCCACTACTGCCAGCTAAATAAAAGATTCAAACTATGGAAGGCACTAACTACTGATAGGGATAGTTAGCAAATGAAAGATATTAATAGAGAACAAACAATGTATTTACCTTGATATCATCATATATAAATATAGCAGTTCATGACAAATTTCAAAACTCCGCCATCTCTCTCCCCACATCCACCACTGCTGGCGGCTCACCTCCAACTGCGCAACGCTACGCGCTGTTCACATCCAGATGCCGCTGCCCAACACTACAATGGCGAGTATTACAACAATGCAAAGCAGCCACAGACTGCACACAGCACAGCCAGTGATTTTCATACAGAGGTGGCGTTACCAATAAAAAAACCTAAACAGCCTACTTACATAGCCCCCATGCTCCCCACAAAAAATTTTACAAATAGGATTGGGCAGTGGCCAATACAGATTTGAAAAAAATTTTTCATAATTACAATAACAAAGAAATCAAATGCACACACTTATTAATACAATGTTGGTCAATAGCTCAAATTTTCTCACAGTCCATAAAGATAGTTCTGATCATTCATCATAATAGTAATTACAGTTTTTTTTTCACAAAGTCTCATTAGTAAAAGAAATTGCACACAGAAGTAGTGTTGTCCTTCCAACCGAAAGACAGTGCTGACTCTCGACATGCAGACAAGTAATGGGCCACAACAGAGCAAACCCACAGCAGAGTCAGTCGAAATTTTGAAGAGTATTGGTAGGTAGGTCATCACAGAGCAGACCCACTGTAGTCCTGGTAGAGATTACGGTATTGGTGGGCCACCAGAGGTGCAGACCCACTGCAGTCCTTGTAGAAATAATGATATTGATGGATCATCAAAGATGTAGACCCACTGTAGTCCTTGTAGAGATAATGGTACTGGTGGGTCATCAAAGATGCAGACCCACTGTAGTCCTTGTAGAGATAGCCAGCAGCCATCTGTTGTGACTGTGCAGGTGCACAATCACCATTGAAGAGTCTTGCGGATAATATAGCAAGTCCATAAACCACCACTTGTGCACTCACAAAGTTTTTGAAATTGTCCTTAGAACCAGCAATGCTGTTATCCAGTCCCTTGCTGAATTATTAACACACGTGCAAACACTAACAGTCCCTACTTCTCACATATTATCCATATACTATGACCAACAGAAACGTGTGCAGTGAAATGTAACTTACAAGTTAATAATAAGATGAACTGGTGTCAATTACAATTTTATAACATGAGAATACAATTACAAAGGTACAAAATACATCATTAAAGAACATAACAATACAGATAACATTTGTAGTAAAACAGGCGTTACAAAAGAATAGAAATAGACATATACGTCAGTGTTACAGGAATTATGACATGAGTACATACATAAAAGATCAGAATAACTTTTGGAACATCAACTTTACACATGAGCATTAAACAGAACAGAATTAATAATGTCTAACATCTTTACAAAGTAAATAACATATTATTAATGCCAATTATATTCGAGGATAACAGTATTCCTCATCATAGTGAATGTAGCTTAATATTAAAAGAAGAAAAAATTCTATGAAACTACACAGAGACAGGAAGAAAACAAATACACAAGGGTACACAAACACATAGTGGGATAACACCAATAGGAAAGGACAGGGTTCGTTTTCAGTGTAACATGTGGTACTGCAGTCCAACCCAAAACTTCATATATCTTTCCTCTTATTTCATCCTCTGTTTCCACCAAAAAAAATTCTATCTAAGCATGCTTTCTGTATTTATATGTTCACACATTTCTTACCTCAACATTTATTTCCAAGAAAATCCTACCTAAACCTGTTTTCTGTACTTTTTTCGTATAACTTCTCAATGCATTTCTTCCAATTCATCGCAACTCATTCTCTTAGAGGCTACCCCCTCTTAAGCTAACTTAAATCTACTGAGCTCAGATGCTAAACTAAGGGACGAGGCAATGCAGCAGCACAAAATAAGTAACACAAACAGCAATGACCAAAAAAATGGAAAATTGCAAAGCAAGCTACAGTAAATCTAAATTACCAAGCAATGCAACATTACAACTAATATGAGCCAATGTGCAGCAACAAGAAAAATAAATCAGTAGTAAACTGGCTTAGCAGAGTAACACAAAGTCAAATTCAGTAACACTATGCCTGGCAAACAGCAGTAACTTACCCGTATACCTAAACATGACATAGCTCAAGCAGAAAAAATATTACAGTAAAAACAACAATGCAGATAAGGGAAATGTATATTCACATCTTAATGTCTATGTAATTAAAGTGGTGCACCACAAATTATTCTACAAAAGAAATTACCAAGTACTTGAAAAGAAAATTATAGATGCAGTTACTGTTATTAGTCCCTTCTTATTGTTCTTTCCTTTCGAAGTGCTCCCTTTTTTAAGAATGTGGATTACAAAATTATTATTTAATAGATCTGTTGACAGAAAGTGTTCACATTAGCAAATGCATTTTATTTTATAAAAGCAATGCTGCAACACAGCTGGAAACCAGATACTAAACAAAATGAGCAATCTCTTAACTACAAAGACAATAGATGTAAAATGTTTCTAATCATTTCATTAGGCATTTTAGTAAATATCATAAATTACGAGCTCCACAGTATGCTTTCAACAAGGAAATGTCAATAGCGAGGACAATGGCCTCCCCTTTCTTTTTCTCTACCTGTGCCGCTGAAAGGCTAATGGCTTTTTTTGCGGGCGGCTGTCGCCCAGGTGGGTGCCCGCGACGCATTACGTGCAGGTGGTCACTTAACTTTCTTACGGAAATATTTACGACAGCAGTTTCCGCTACAGTGACAGTCTCACATAAAAATATTTCACAGGTCAAGAATTAGCGTTGCAAATCTGTAGAAAGAAAATCCTATAAATATAAGTGTCCAAATAAAAGATTCATCAGCATTGTGATACAGTCACGCATTTACGCACATTTCATAACTCTTAAAGTACACTTCTTGGTTTCCAACATACTTCTTATTCCTCATATACGGTAGCATCATCTTATTGATCATAAACATATCTCAACAGCATAGTAGACATCGTCGTCGTAATAATATCATAACATCTCAGTCAATTCTCAAAATCGTCGTAGCTTCCTCCAATAATTTCAAAACCTAAAAAAAATTCTCTGCTCATTTCAATAGTGTCATCTACCTCAAACGTACTTTAAAATCATGCTCCCTTACCAAATACATCATTCAAAGCTCTCATAGTATCACAATGATTCTGAAAAAATATGAACAGTTTACAAAGTACAGACAAAATACAGTTTCATAAGTGTGAAGTTACTCAACTGTGTATTGCGTAAACATGTGTCACTGATGTAGTAAAAAAATGTTTATCTCTCAGTTAAATGATCAGATAACTGTGTAATTTGTGTGTTAGAGAAATATGGTACCAATGTGTAAAGTTGTATAAGCAAATACCTTATTAGCTAGGGTTCCTTGTGGTTGCCACACACATGGTACACAAAGCAAGCGTGTACCCCCCTGAGGATTAATGTAATTATACCCTCAGGTGTTACAGATTACAGCAATGGAATGAAATGTATCACGGAAAACATTCTTTGTAATTCAAAAATCTTTAAAAATAAATGTTTTAAGTACAAAATTAATCACTGAAATGCGTGTCCTGTAGCGCTAAATGTGCATCTTGTTGTAAGATAATCTCTGTGGAAGTGTTGTAGTTATTTTCCTCCGAAAGCTAAGTTCTGCAGAAGCCAATGTACTTACCTCATGATAAACAAAAGTGAAATGCTTTGCGTAGAGATATCTTAGTTATTACGCTTATTGTTGTGATGATGAAAGTACTGTGCTGTAACGTATTGTTGTGCTACGGAAAAGGCAGTCTCATTGTAGCTATACCACAAAAGTTACTACTAAAACATGTTTTACTTTCCAGAATAAAACAGAAAACTGTGCAGATATAAAACAGAAACACTGCAAAAGCAACATTGTAAATCGTCACTCATTAGTAGCGTCGTGATAAAATCGTGTAGCTGTCACATAAACTAACCACTGTGCCATCTGGTATCTCACTGAAAGTACTTTAAATCCAGAATATATTTTCAAGTAAACCAAAATGTTGCATTAAAATCTCATTAGCAGTACTGGTAAAAGTTCTAAATATGTGAGCCTTATAGTCGTTACATAAACGTGCAACTAACAAACAAGAATGTACACACAATAACACTGTGTCGTCTGCTCACAATAACAATGCATTCGTAATTTCTGTTTAAATACGTTCTCTTGGTTCTTGATTGGATATTTAACTTCAAACATTGTTGCATATTAACAGATTCTAAGTCTGACAAAGCATACTAGTAATGTAAAGTGAAAAGTTTTATACCAAAGACTAAGTTAAAAAGCAGATTATCTCTCAATAAATGGTTTTACATGTGAAATGTGGTACAATCTTTTACTCTTCAAAGTACTCAGAGTTTCAGCTTGAACGCAATTATCATGCAGTATACGTCGGTAAAGAATACTGGAATTTTTCTCAAGGTTAGCTTCTATGTTATTTTTCTCTGAGCCAGCCGGCGCACGTGGGTGCCTGCGGCGCGAGTCATTGTCTGTTTCTTTGTTGGCGCGCGTTGTTATTGGGATTAGGAGACCTAACTTCTACAAATTCACCGTGACGAGAGGGCCCTGCTCTGTTTGAATCCCGCCAGTTCTGATGCAATTCAGGTCTGTCGTTACGATCATATCGTCTGTCGTCATGTCGGTAGATTCCATAGTTTCTTTCTTGTCGGTCACAAGGTGGAGAATTTCTCCCTGAATCGTAACTGCGCGCTGGTCTGTTGCGTCTAAAGTTATTCTGTCTCCCTTGATAGTATTTATTTTGGTTCCCATATTGTCTGTTTCTCTTATTGTCTCTGTGATAGTCATTACCACGGAGAGGTGATCTTTCCCTGTAGTTATTACTACTCTGTCAACGGTTGTCATACGGGTGGTGTCTGTTTTGGTCACGATTTGTGTTGTGAGAATAGCCTTGTCGTGTCAAGTTATTACTTCTTTCATCGCGGAATTGCGACGGATGTGACCTGTAATTGTTGTGTTCCTGGTTTCGCGTTCCGCGATTCTCAGTGTCAATTTCTAATTCTTGTAAGAGTCCCTGAAATGCTTCAATGTCGTCTTTGCAACGTCCTGCCAAAATAATATGTCGTAAATGTTCAGGCAGTTTGATTAAGCAAATGTGGATGAGTTCTGAGGGGCTGTATGGGTTTGAAAGATACTGATTCTTATGCAACATGTCTTCAAAATATTCCATAAGACTGGAAAATTCAGATTGTTCGAAACGTTTCATCATTATGATGCTATGTTTTACTCGGTCTTGTGTGGCTTGAGACCAATATGCTGAGAGGAAGGCATGGTAAAACTCTCCTTCACTGTGGCAATCGTGAATTACCGATCGCATTCTTACAGCTGGTTCATTCTCCAAGTAGCCACACATAAATTCTAATCTGTGTTCTAACGACCAGTTGGGAGGAAAACAATGCGAGAATTGATGGAGCCATGCTTGTGGATGAATGTCGTTGGCCGGCAGAAGTGGCCGTGCGGTTAAAGGCGCTGCAGTCTGGAACCGCATGACCGCTACGGTCGCAGGTTCGAATCCTGCCTCGGGCATGGATGTTTGTGATGTCCTTAGGTTAGTTAGGTTTAACTAGTTCTAAGTTCTAGGGGACTAATGACCTCAGCAGTTGAGTCCCATAGTGCTCAGAGCCATTTGAACCATGAATGTCGTTGCCAGAATTCTTAAATGTTTTGAATTTACGTGTAGTAATGAACAGCTTATAGTCAAAATCATCATGTCGCCGAGTCGCATATCGGCCATTGTTAGGTCGTGTCGGCCGTTCCATCTCAAAATTCGGTGCACATTGCCAATTTCTTTCATAACTTCCGAAATGCCCTGTGTTATTATTTTGTGGCTGTTCCGTATTTCTGTGTCCCTCTTCCCGTATTGGGGCGCGAGTATCCTCTGAAATACGAATTCTTGTATTACCTGTGTCAGCTGATCTTGTACTTTCCGGATTTCTCTTTTGTACTGTGTATTGATTTGATTTTGATTCTGTTTGAATTTTCTAATTTGTTCATACTCTTCTGTGTCAGTGAAGGCTACAGGTCTTGTGTCATTCAGATCATCATCTACCTTTGTAGATAAGTTAGTGACCTGATCCGAAAGTTCGGCTACTTTCTCCGATAGTGAACACATTTCCTCAGTGTGTTTTTCTGAACCAAGTTTCAGAGTGTCCATTTGTGTTGAAATCGAATCTACTGTGTCCTTTAAGTTTTCCTGAGTTTTTGCAAGTTGCGTAACCGAATCGGTAGATGCAACTGAGTCAATTTTAGCCCACAAGGTCTCATGATTTTCATGAACAATGGTTTGCAGTTCTTTTATGGCTGCTTCGTGATTCTGTAATGCATTTTCATGCCGCGAAAAAATAGGTTGAAAATGCTCACAAATTTGTGTTTTTACGTCATTACAGACTTTTTGACATTTCGATTCAATGTTATGTAACTCAGTAGTTAAATCTTCACGTGTTTGTTCAAGTGTTTGTTCCAATGAGTCTAACTTTTTAAGATTTTGTTCCACTGTGTCTAACTTTTGAAGCTTTTGCTGTGTTCGTCTCTGATTTTGTTCCATTGTGTCTAACTGTTGCTGTGTTTGTCTCTGATGTTGTTCCATTGTGTCTAACTTTTTAAGATTATGTTCCACTGTGTCTAACTTTTTAAGATTTTGTCCCATTTGTCTCTGATTTTGTTCCATTTGTTGCATTAATTGCAATAATAATGTATTAGTGTCTGGAATCTGTTTCTCTACGCTTTTCGGCAGTGCATTTGCACCGGCAACATTCACATTTTGACAAGCAGAAAATGTGTCTTGACTTATTTGAGAAAACGGTCATGACCCAAAACCTGAATCTACAGTATTTGCGAAATTGTGTCCTGTCATTTCGGATTCCTGAGGCGAGCTGTTGCCGACCGATCGATCGATAATGCTTCCCTGTTCACTACCTGTTTCACTGTCTACACCATTGTTTGCAGCCCGCTCCATTTCCATATGCACAATTACCAAATTACTACTTTGAACATCAGTTAATTCATTACTCGGTGGCGCTAACACACTGCTTTCATTTTCACTGTCATTTCTCAGTTTACTTTGGAGCCTAGTATTACGTTTTTCACACGCCATTATTGTCACAGTATTTCACACAACAACACAGAAAAACACAATTTGAAGATCAAAAATAAGAGAACACATTAACATAGCACTGAAAAAATATCTAGTTAATTGCAGCTGCGAAATACTTGGTGCAAATCTACATGCATGCCACAACTGTTTTACTGTACAACAATGAAAGACTACAACTACAAAGGAGATTTTCTATACAATTACGCGCTAGCAATAAACAATAGCTACACTAATTACACAAACTACCAGAAAAAAATGAGAAGATTCCAGTGAGGTATCCTCGGCTAAGGGTCGACATATGTAACGTCCTCTTTGAACAATTATACATGACTGTGCTTAAACTGACACACAATATTTTGTTAGCGCAACGCAATCTGACTTTCAAAATTCCCTACAAAAGAATGGCCCTGACTAACATTAAACTATACCTTTCACAAATCACTTACCATACAAAAATCTTCGCTGCTCAAGCTTCTGCAATACAGCGAGCGCCACTACTGCCAGCTAAATAAAAGATTCAAACTATGGAAGGCACTAACTACTGATAGGGATAGTTAGCAAATCAAAGATATTAATAGAGAACAAACAATGTATTTACCTTGATATCATCATATATAAATACAGCAGTTCATGACAAATTTCAAAACTCCGCCATCTCTCTCCCCACATCCACCACTGCTGGCGGCTCACCTCCAACTGCGCAACGCTACGCGCTGTTCACATCCAGATGCCGCTGCCCAACACTACAATGGCGAGTATTACAACAATGCAAAGCAGCCACAGACTGCACACAGCACAGCCAGTGATTTTCATACAGAGGTGGCGTTACCAATAAAAAAACCTAAACAGCCTACTTACAGGACTAATGACCTTATCGGTTAAGTCCCATAAGATTTCACACACATTTGAACATTTGAACGGAATGCTCACAGCCAGGAGATTCCGTGTGGTGCAAACCTGTGGAGCAAGCAGGCAACCATGCCACGGAGATAGACTCCTGCGTCCTACAGCGAACGGAGCGAGCTTGGAACGGGTCAAATTGTGGCCTTCCGCGTGGCAGGATGGTCATTTTGAAGAATTGACACACGAGTTGGACGTGCTGCGTCAGTTATGCAACGACGCTGGCATCAGTGGTCACGTGAACATTGTCACACCTGTAGATGGGGTCCTGGACGTCCATGCAGCAAAGGCGCCCACATGATCGGCGTACTGTAAGGCAGCTGTAGCAGGTCGTACAGTTACCACAACACATATAACAAGGCCTTGAGCCAATTCGCGACAACACGAACTGTTGCGAACCGGGTATTGGCAGTGGGGCTACCGGCCGCGGTGACCGTGCGGTTCTAGGCGCTACAGTCCGGAACCCCGCGACTGCTACGGTCGCAGGTTCGAATCCTGCCTCGGGCATGGATGTGTGTGAGGTCCTTTGGTTAGGTAGGTTTAAGTAGTTCTAAGTTCTAGGGAACTGATGACCTCAGATAAGTCCCATAGTGCTCAGAGCCATTTGAACCATTTTAGCAGTGAGACTACGGACACACGTTTCGAACCCGTCTTCCACTCACACAACAGCGTTGACATGCATGGCTCAGTTGGTGCCGTCAGAGGATCACCTGCAAGATGGAATGGCCTTCAGTGATGGAAGCAAATTCTGCCTGCACGCAAGAGATGGTCGTTCGGGCATAAGACATAGATCTGGTGAGTGCTGTCTCGTAGAGTGCATTTACTCGAGATACGCTGACCCCTCCCCAGGCCTTACAGGTCTGTGATGTAGTAGGTTACAACTCTCGTTCTTATGTGGTGTTTCTGGAGGGGACACTGACCAGCGCTCGGTACGTGCACAAAGTTGTTAGACCCCTTATTTTGCCTTTCTTGCAACAGGTAAGTTATGCATTGTTCCAAAAGGGTAATGCTCATCCACATACTGCACGTGAAACTCAACGTTCTTTTCAAGACATGCAGCAACTTCCCTGGCCAGCACGATCTCCGGACTTTTCCCCCAATCGAGCACGTGTTGGATATGATGGAATGAGAAGTATCTTGCGCGACTTGTCTACCAACAACTCTTGCAGAACGGCGTGAATATGTCAAGGAGGCGTGGCGTAACGTATTCGAGGACAGTTTTCGCCATATGTACAATCGACTGGACGCCAGAGTCAGCGCCTGCACTGCCACCAGTGGGGGTGACACCTCGCAACAATGTGGGTGTTTCTGCATGGGCCGATGCCTGGTACCTCAGAACCGATTGTGCTATAGATCTGTAAACGCAATCATTTCATGTACTCCATATGCACTGTTACAACAGTACAGCTTGAGTGAATTGGAAACGTCTAAATGGGCGTACTACTTTTTTTTCGGGCACTGTAGTATCTTCATCAAAGATGAGTCCAAAATAATTCGTATTACCGGTATGTTACAGAATACGTAAAGGAGGACACGAAAATCGTGACGTCTTTAAATAGTAACTGACAGTACCAGAATGAAATGTAAGTGTTAAGCAGGCATTATTCGAAACCAAATATGGTCCAAAGTAGCCCCAAGGATAAGAAATGTACGGAAAGTCATTAATGCCACCCACATTGTGAGGCGTTGCTTTGTTTGTTCTTCGAGCTTCGGGGGCGACGCGCGAACTCGCACCTGAGATCGCGGGAATAATCCCTCGCACTCTGGGCCCGTATGGCGCGCGAGACGGATAACGCGCAGATTTAATCGGAGACTTTCACTGGCAACCCGGATTAATTCCCTGCACTGTTACAACAATGAAATGAGTTGATATAATGTTCACCGGCTTCGCTTTGACCCGCTCTAGATACAGTTAAACTTCTCACAACTCGAAAGTCAATAAATATTCAAAGGCCCTGTAGCAGTGCAGATACTGATTCTGAGATCCAGCCTCTCCACTGGACTGTCTTCACCGGTAACAGTTCAACACATCTCCTCCAACTGGCTACCAGGAAGTCCTAGCGAGTATCAGCACCGCAACGAAACAGGAATACAGTTCAAAGTCAATAGGGGAAAAGTCACACAAAAATATTGTAACATTTCTGATATTGAGAAGTAAATAATCGAAGCAATTTAAGCCACTCGTGATGTGTGTTGAACATGGAATAGCGACTATAAACACTATCCAGTCACTTTAATGTGACCACGTGTCAAAAGCTTGAGGAAGCACCTTTTGCAGCGCGCACCGTTGTGACACGTACAGGAAGAGAGTTAGTGAAGTTCTGGAAGGTACCGACAGGTGTGTGCAGCCATGCCGACTCCAGTGTGGTGACCAGCTGCCGCAGGTTTCTCGATTGTCGATCCATGGTATCGCAGTGATACCATAGATCCTCGATTGGGCTTAAACTGAGGGAGTTTAGTGGTCAGAGAATTATGGTAAACTCATCCTGGTGGTATTCCAAACACGCACGTACACGTTGCATTGTCATGCTGGTAGATGCCATCGTGCCGTGCCGAGGAAAACGAACTGCATATCGGGGTGGGCAAGGTCCTCAAGGATTATTCACACTTTTGTTGACCCATTGTGCCTTCCAGAATCATGAGATCATCCACGGAATGCTCTCCGACCTGAACACTGCGAACTCATATTGCAGGGTGTTTGCTTTCACACGTTTCACGCCGTACACGCCAACGGCCGTCTGCCCAATGGAGCAGAAAACGTGATTCATTTGAGAAGGCCACCACTCGTCACTCAGTGGAAATCTATTCCGGTATTCGCGTTCAAATTCCGGCCTGCGTCGTAGATGAATAGCAGCAGTCAGCATGGGTGCAGAAGCCAGGTGCCTGCTTCAGGGGTCTATACGCAGCAACGTTTGTTGAACGGTCTTTGGGGAGGCATTGTTGGCAGCCCCTTGTTTCATTTGAGTCTACTTTCACTGTCACTGGTCTTTCTTGCTCTCTCTTGCTGCTACAACTGTTTTACCGCGCATGTGGGCGTTCAGACGACCAAAGGGGTGAAATCAGACGGAGCCAGCTGTCGTGTCGTCACACCTCTGTCATTTTGGATGATTTGATCAATGGTCCTATTCACATCGCTCTCTGCCGTCGATGGTCTACCGCATAGTGGATTGTCCAGTAGAGAGAAATCACCTTCTTTAAACCTCTGCAACCACCGCTGGATACCGCTGCGATCCACTGTGTCCTCCCCATAAACAGGGAGCAACTTCCTGTGAATCAATGTGGCAGAATCATCGCCAGTCTTGAAGAGGAACTCCGTCGCTGACATCTACTTCACGGTCCATTATGGCTCACCTGTAAATAAAAAAAAATACTTTTGCAAACCATCGATGACGGGGACAACGACGAGGACCAGTGCACTGGCGACGGTGCGCTGAACCTGGCAGCTCGGAAGTGCCCTTGACCTAGGGGCGAGGTCGGTGGGCGAGCTGCAGAAGTCCCCCCCCCATGCCAGAGGAGCCGGTCCGGGGCAAGAGACGGGCTCCCACTTCTTTTTATCACTCGTCAATCATGGCTGACAACGAAACGAGTGATACGTGTGCGCCTCAACGAGCTTCCATTGCGCCTGATCCCTCTCCCCAGGACGAGCAGGGACAGGCAAAGAATGAAACTGTTATGGAAAGATATACTAGGATAGCGTCGCTCATGGAGCAACAAATCAAAAACGGCAAGATAAGCCAAGCTGGTCTTGCCATTATTAAAAATGAGTTGGCAGCATGGGCTATTGCCCACGCCAAACTAGAAGGTAGGGCAGAAGAACTCGAAAAAGAGAATGAAAGATTAAGAAAACAACCAGCCAAGACGTGGGCAGCTGTGGCCGCGCAAGCGCCCACAAAGCGCCCACAAAACTCGACCAAAGACACAATTGACAGAATCACAAAGAGAACTGACACGGCTGTCTTCCTCAGGACACTTCCTGGGCAAGACACCAGTGTCAAAAAGATCCAAGAACTGTTCACAAAAAACATAGATCCTGTTAAAGACAAGATACGAATCAAAAGAATAAAACCAAGTAGAAACTCTGTCATAGTTGAAGTTGCTTCTGAGAATGACAAAGAAAAACTGTTGACTAATCAGAAACTGAACTCGGTCGTTAAATGCGAACCATCGAGGAAACGAAATCCTTTAGTCATATTATATGACGTACCATCAATAATGACCAATGAAGAATTAATAGATACAATCAGGCTGCAAAATTTTGAGGAGATAAATGAAGAGGAATTCAAGAACTGTTTTAAATTAAAATTTAAGACTGGGCCACGGGGTCGTGATGTCGTTCATCACGTCGCCGAGGTGTCAGCACAAATGTGGCGGAACATCACAACAATGGGCAAAATATATATTGGCTTTCACGCCGTTAATGCTAGAGACTATGTCGTGGTACCTCGTTGCCACAACTGTGGTGACCTGGATCACGTCTTGAGGCTGTGCACCAGGGAGCCGGCATGCACTAAATGTGGGGAACATGGTCATAGCCGCAAAGATTGTAAGGCGGCGGCGGTCTGCATACCGTGTAAGAATAGAGGCAAGAAGTCTTGCGGAGCCACAGGCAGGAATTGCCCTACATATAGGATGCTGGAGCAAAGACTCATCTCCAGAACAGACTATGGCTGAGCCAGGTACACCAAATAGGATGCCAAAACGGAAGTCCCCGAGCAAAAGGAGGAGGGATGCCGTGAGGGCAAACAGATTTAAGGAGTTTCTGAGGTCGCTCTCCGGCGCCTTTAGAACTGAAACATGAGATAAAGAAACCCAGACTGACTTTCCAACAATGGACATTGGTATACAAACCAATCTCCCCCTCACGACTGAAACTCTCTCCTCTGGAAGCCGGGGAAAAAAGCCGATAATATACCTACAACGGCAAGGGCATCCTGTAACTGTGGTAACGCCGAAAGACAATCACATCGTAACGTCAAAAGACAATCAAATCAATCATATAAATCAACTACCGGTTCAAGAAAATACAGTGACAAGCTCAAGCACGAGCCCCACTGTACAGAGCTCACCAGTTGTCAGAGTCCCACCGGTTGATCCGGTGAGGGTATACCCAAATTTGGAGTATACCATGCAATTATCCAGATTGGAGCAGCCGGCAACCCTGACCACTGCCTTACGACATGTGGTCCGGGTAGGACATGAAGACGGTAGAAAGGTAACCTTCTCGGTTATGGAGGCTGTTGACAGAATCCAGCTAAAATCAGTGAATCTCCCCACCGACTTCGGAGCCTTGCGTGATCTGCTCAAGAAAGTTTTCGACAGACGAGGTGAGAAATTTGACCTTAACGAAATTTACCAGCAATCAGTAATAGCACACGAACGAATTGCTTTCGACTGGAGCAAGACTTGGCCACATGACCGAATACATACATATTACCCTTAATGACAAAAATTACCATTGGACAACTTAACAGTCATAATAGCAGACTCGTCATGCAGGAGCTCCGGAGGGAGGTGGAAGAGAGGAGACTAGATGTACTCTGTCTACAGGAGCCATACTCCCTGGCTGGAAAGATAGCTTTTGCCGCTGCAGGCTGGCAAATAGTCAGCACGGGAGATAACCCGAAGGCGGTGATTATAATCACAAATAAGCTCCTCAGAGTTACCACACTATCACAATTCGCAACTAGCCACTGCAACGTCGTGGAGCTTCAAACCCCCATGGGAACAATAATCCTCATAAACATGTATTTTCAATATGGGGATAATATAGAACTCTATATTGACCACCTGGCTAGAGTCACCACGGCGTTGCAGGGAAGAAAAGTAGTAGTAACAGCCGACATTAATGCAAAATCCCCTCTGTGGTACAGTGGCACAAGGGATGCTAACGGTGAAAAAGTTGAGGAACTTATAATGGCATCACAACTTGTGGTGGCTAACAGGCCTGGAAATCCTCCTACGTATGCTGCAGGGGGAGGACAGGGCACAAATATTGATGTGACCCTCATAACACCAAATTTGGTTAACTTTATTCAAAATTGGAGAGTCCTAGAGAATGCCACCACAAGCGATCACAACTTGATATCCTTTACCTTGGGCGAAAGAGAGTGCCGCTGGGCCACGGGGTGGGAGGTGCAACTAAATTATAGAAGAGCTGACTGGGAGCGCCTAGCAAGGGAGTGTGACATTCCTCCATTACCTGAAGGTGACATGTATCTAGACGTAGACGTTGACCAAAGAACTGAGGAACTGGTGAATGCAGTGACAAGAGCGGTGAAGGCAGCCGTACCTACAAGGAGGAGGGCCATGGCGGCCTCTCCGTCACCATGGACTGCAGAACTAGGTGAACTGCGTCGATCTGTCAGAAGGCTAAGAAGGCACTACCAGCGCAGTGTCGTCTGGCAAGAACGCCAAAGGTGGCAGATATTATACAGGGAGGAAAAGCAGAAGTTCCAAAAGGAACTACGCGAAGTTAGGATGCGAAGTTGGGAGAATTTCGTGCTTAACCAGCTGGTCACGGACCCATGGGGGCTCCCATACAAGCTGGTAAGGGAAAAAATCCGCTCTCCTCTGGAGTTATCAACAGTCAGGTACGGAGACAGGATGACGGAGTCCTGGCAGGAAACTGCGGGGGTCCTCCTCCAGTCCCTGTTGCCTGACGACAATGCGGAAGGGGAAACAGAAGGGCAGAAACAACTCAGAAACGAAGACCAGGAGGAATACGGTAACGAGACGGCTGTCTACCCTTTTTCAGAGGAGGAGGTGGCAGCTCATATAAGATCATTGAAAAAAGGTAAAGCTCCTGGGCCGGACGGCATTGTGGCGGAGGTAGTGCAGTTTCTGGCGCCACAATTAACTGCGCCATTAACGCATCTTTACAACGAATGTCTCCGACAGAGGAAATTTCCGAAGAGATGGAAGACAGCAAACGTAATCATTATAAAGAAAGGAATAGACAAGGACCCAGCAAATGTGAAATCTTACAGGCCGATTTGCCTGTTGGACATATTTGGTAAAATATTAGAGAAACTGCTGGCTGACAGATTGACAGCACACCGAGTGTTGTGCGGGGTGAGTGACAGGCAGTTCGGTTTTAGGCCGGGGCGATCAGCATCTGATGCTATTGCTCTGGCGGCTGAGGTCTGCAGCTCGACCCCGCATAAATACGTGGTTGGCATCATGGTGGATATCAGTGGCGCCTTTGACAACCTTTGGTGGCCTTCGCTCTTCTCCTGCTTGCGGGAGAAAGAGTGTCCAGGGCTGCTATATGGTTGCCTGAGGAGCTATTGTAAGGATCGGGAGGTCTGGTTATCATCGTCTAGCGAAAGAGTTGGAAAGGTAATCACCAAAGGATGTCCCCAAGGCTCTGTCTTAGGACCCCTTTTTTGGGATATCCATATGGAGCCATTACTAGATAAATTGCAACAAAGTAATGAGGTGCTAGAGGTGATAGCCTACGCGGATGACCTCCTCCTGTTGGTTGGCGGCCGTAGCCGCGAAGACATAGAACCAAAAATAGAGACAGCACTAGACAAACTTCAGAAGTGGTGCCAATCGACAAAAATGACGATATCACCTAGTAAATCGACCTACTTACTACTAAAAGGAAACCTTATTAGAAACCCGACTGTCAGAATAGATGGTTCACCAGTTCTCCGACGACGAGAGACACGTTACCTGGGAGTTATCATTGATGAGAGGTGGAATTTTGGGAAGCATATTGAAACAGTCACCCAGAGAGCCCTTCAGATATTAAATAACTTAATCTCCATAGGCCATAAAAGATTTCATCTTCCTCCACACCTAATTAGACTTTACCATAATAGTATTCTAACCTCAGTAGTGGGCTACGGCTCGGGGGTCTGGGCGCACAGGCTCACGAGGGTGGTGCCCGCCATGGCAGTGAGAAGGGTTCAGAGAAGCATGATATTAAGATCCGTAGGGACCTATAGAACATCTCCAGGGGGAGCCCTATTAATAATAATGGGGCTCTGTCCCCTGGATATAAAGATTAGAGAACAGGCGGCTTGGTATTGGGCCAAGAAGGGAAATAATGAGAAAATTGCTGAGATCATGGGTATCAGATTAAGGGACAAAAGAGAGATAAGGACAAAAGGGGAAGAGCTCTGGCAGGAGTTTTGGGAAGCAGAAGAGACTGGACGAAGAACTTTCCAGTTCCTACCCGATGTGAGGGAACGACTTGGCCTGAAGTACTTTGAGCCCACGCGAGGGTTGATCCACTTTCTCACTGGCCATTGACCCTACCCGACATATTTATGTCGATTTGGGAAAAGGGCGACACCAGCGTGTGACTGTGGCGATCCGGAGGGCACGCCTGAGCACGTGGTCTACGAGTGTCCCCTCTTCAATGATATCGCCAACGGACTACGAGACAGACTACCCAACCGAGACACATACCAATTACTTAGACGAGAAGAAACGTTTCAGACCCTGAACACCCTGGCAAACGAGATATCACGCAAAGTATTAATCGACTACTTAGGAGAAATACATTAAAAAATGAGCGACAATAACCACCAACTGAGTCCAAGAGCCCTGTTCCCATACCGCCTGTGCGTGGACTGGCCGACTACCTCTAAGTTGGGAACCGCCACGTGCAGGACTAGGGGGAGTAGGGAACAACAACCGATTGCGACACACACATACCGGACATGACGTAGGATAGAGTAGTTTGAAGAAATTAGATATAGGAAATTAAGATAGGGACTGCAGCGAATAAACATCGAGGCCCGCCCAGTGCCAGGGGCATGCTCTTCGGGGTTAGCTCGAAGAGCAGGGCAGTAAAAGTAGGTTTATATCTTCACTGGCACGCATGTAACGCTGCAGTAAATATATATAAATTAGATTAATAAATAGGAATTAGTATAAGCAACACAAGTAGATTAGATGCCCATTGTTACTAATGTTAACTGTAGCTCCCACTAATAAGTACACTAAACTGCAAAAATGTAATAAAAAATGTATCACTAATAGGACCCACTAATGTAGTAAGGTAGTGGGTCAAACTTGTATCATTATAATGATTTAGATAATAAAGAATTTTTAAAAAAAAAAAAAAAAAAAAAAGAAAACCAACTTACACCTAAATGTTCCAAATGTGTTCACAAAAAATATCATTCTCCTTCTGCACAAAAAGTAAAAAAATTAAATACGACTGTGCAAAACTTTTTGAACGCCCTTTGTACAGTCTCTTTAATTGCATTCCACTGTTGCTCTCTATTCTCACTATCACTATCTATCTCTTGCTCGTTGTCACTGCCGTAGACTCTGCCTCTTATTACCGGTGGCTCTCACCCATTTCCACTTCCTTCTGCCCGTCATTCACCCTCCCACTGCCACTGTCTTCTTCACTCATTTGCTCGCACTGTTCTCTCAGGTTCAACTACGTTCCACTGCCACTCTGTCCTTTTCTCTCTCCCTCACACTGCTATTGTCTCCTTTGCTCTTTCTACACTCCTGGAAATGGAAAAAAGAACACATTGACAGCGGTGTGTCAGACCCATCATACTTGCTCCGGACACTGCGAGAGGGCTGTACAAGCAATGATCACACGCACGGCACAGCGGACACACCAGGAACCGCCGTGTTGGCCGTCGAATGGCGCTAGCTGCGCAGCATTTGTGCACCGCCGCCGTCAGTGTCAGCCAGTTTGCCGTGGCATACGGAGCTCCAGCGCAGTCTTTAACACTGGTAGCATGCCGCGACAGCGTGGACGTGAACCGTATGTGCAGTTGACGGACTTTGAGCGAGGGCGTATAGTGGGCATGCGGGAGGCCGGGTGGACGTACCGCCGAATTGCTCAAGACGTGGGGCGTGAGGTCTCCACAGTACATCGATGTTGTCGCCAGTGGTCGGCGGAAGGTGCACGTGCCCGTCGACCTGGGACCGGACCGCAGCGACGCACGGATGCACGCCAAGACCGTAGGATCCTACGCAGTGCCGTAGGGGACCGCACCGCCACTTCCCAGCAAATTAGGGACACTGTTGCTCCTGGGGTATTGGCGAGGACCATTCGCAACCGTCTCCATGAAGCTGGGCTACGGTCCCGCACACCGTTAGGCCGTCTTCCGCTCACGCCCCAACATCGTGCAGCCCGCCTCCAGTGGTGTCGCGACAGGCGTGAATGGAGGGACGAATGGAGACGTGTCGTCTTCAACGATGAGAGTCGCTTCTGCCTTGGTGCCAATGATGGTCGTATGCGTGTTTGGCGCCGTGCATGTGAGCGCCACAATCAGGACTGCATACGACCGAGGCACACAGGGCCAACACCCGGCATCATGGTGTGGGGAGCGATCTCCTACACTGGCTGTACACCACTGGTGATCGTCGAGGGGACACTGAATAGTGCACGGTACATCCAAACCGTCATCGAACCCATCGTTCTACCATTCCTAGACCGGCAAGGGAACTTGCTGTTCCAACAGGACAATGCACGTCCGCATGTATCCCGTGCCACCCAACGTGCTCTAGGAGGTGTAAGTCAACTACCCTGGCCAGCAAGATCTCCGGATCTGTCCCCCATTGAGCATGTTTGGGACTGGATGAAGCGTCGTCTCACGCGGTCTGCACGTCCAGCACGAACGCTGGTCCAACTGAGGCGCCAGGTGGAAATGGCATGGCAAGCCGTTCCACAAGACTACATCCAGCATCTCTACGATCGTCTCCATGGGAGAATAGCAGCATGCATTGCTGCGAAAGGTGGATATACACTGTACTAGTGCCGACATTGTGCATGCTCTGTTGCCTGTGTCTATGTGCCTGTGGTTCTGTCAGTGTGATCATGTGATGTATCTGACCCCAGGAATGTGTCAATAAAGTTTCCCCTTCCTGGGACAATGAATTCACGGTGTTCTTATTTCAATTTCCAGGAGTGTATATCACAACCACTGTGTACTACTTTACTGTGTATTACTTTTCCATCTCTTTACGTCTGCCCCTGTCTCCTTCTGTCTCAGCGTAAGAAAAGGTCGAATATGATCGCATGCGAAAATTTTAGGAAAAATTTGTAAACGTGCTGTGGAAGGTAGAGTGAGGTAACCCACTTTTCAGTCAGTCTTTTAAACAGGAGCATTTCTCCTTTTCCGTGCACCGATAGGAGCATTTTTTCTCCTGGTTTCCTTCTTTTCCCTGTCACAGCAGGACATTTCAGTCATATGAAAATAACTTTGTGGATCTGTAAAATTTTGAAAGCCTCAGTACTACGACAACATGGTATTGCCAGAACACTTCTAATGATAATGGAGGCACTTGACAGCGTATTTCTCCTTTCTACAACATTTTACAAACTACGTTTTCGTCTCGCAGCGGATTTTGCGTGCGTGTTGTACGTGTACAAGTAGGATAATCCTGAACCTCTGTACTCGGAAACAGAAAGATATCAATAAAATTTGCAATACTATTCGAGATCGGGATCTTAAACATATAGTGTAAAAATTACAGTTATTTGCTGTGCGTAATCATCCTGGACTCGGCTGTTCAGTTCAAATGGCTCTGAGCACTATGGGACTCAATTGCTGTGGTCATAAGTCTCCTAGAACTTAGAACTACTTAAACCTAACTAACCTAAGGACATCACACACATCCATGCCCGAGGCAGGATTCGAACCTGCGACCGTAGCGGTCGTGCGGTTACAGACTGTAGCGCCTTTAACCGCTCGTCCACTCCGGCCGGCCGGCTGTTCGGTACTGGTATCCGAAAACCACGGTTTTTGTGGTGTTTCTCGACAACAGGTAAAGGTTTTTGAAAACGAGAAGACAGCACATCTAGATAAATGCGTGGAGAATATACTGTTAAAATCTTCTTTAATGCTACCGTTATTTGTTGTTGGGATTTCACTTCAGACGGCATGTTACGTCCGTATTTTACGTGTAGAAGTAGGGTAACTTTGAACCTCTGTATCTGGGAAACGGATAATGATATCAAGAAAATTTTCAAGGTTGTTCGAGACCGATATACATCGCAAAAATTTCAACAGTTTTTGGTACATAGCCATCTTGGAATATGCTGCTGGGCTTTGGCACGGAGAAAATGGTAAGAGAAAACTTTTTTGAGGTTTTCTAAGGAACCGCCAACGAACAAATGGTACCGCCGTGAGCTACTTAAGGCTGACTGTAGACCACATCAAGTCGAAAAAGAGCCAAGTGATTTACTTCATTTGCTTAAACAACAAGAAGTGTGTAACATTCGTATTTGAAATTGCACTGTAGGATAGTGAAAGTGTAGGATCGTTCTGTTGGGTGTACAAATGGTCCCCAGCCTGACAGCTATCCAAATCAATTGACTCAACCTTTATGTCACGGAGAGAACCTTAGGTATGAGCCACGGAAGAATGCCGTTTTTATGAGCGGCGTTTTCGAACATGCCAGATAGAGCATACTGTTGCACTCTTACCAGTTAACGTACAGTAGCTGCTCTTTAGTAATCCATTACGAACCATCGTTGGCGGGCCGCTGTGGCCGAGCGGCTCTAGGCGCTTCAGTCTGGAACCGCGCGACCGATAAGGTCGCAGGTTCGTATCCTGCCTCGGGCATGGATGTGTGTGACGTCTTTTGGTTAGTTAGGTTTAAGTAGTTCTAAGTTCTAGGGGACTGATGACCTTAGAAGTTAAGTCCCATAGTGCTCAGAGCCATTTTTTGAACCCACGTTGTTATTCCGAAATGGGGGTCAGTAGTGTTTGAAAAATGTTTAATTTCATAATACTTGGTGCAAAGTATCGGCTCAGAGCACCACACCGTCGGTCAGATCCACCCGTTATATCCAGGTTGGAAAACGTGTTGCACCCTTATGCGGAGGGACCTTTCCGCGGACACTGGAGGTGTTGCTGGGATGAGCGGGTTTTGCCAGGTAATCTGTGAGTAGGTGAAGCCAAAAAATATGGAAGCAAAGTGGGTTAGCCTACGCCTACGGTCTAGCTTAGATTGGGATGTGGCAGTTTGTGTATGAGCTAGTGACATAAACTAAGCTCCGCAGAAAAGTCAAAAGTTTTCATCTCACATGTCTCAACCGATGTGAGAAAAAGCCCAAGATGTTTTGGTCTTATGCAAAATCAATGAGAGGTTCAAAATCAGCAACTACAATCACTTAGTAGTGGAAACTCATTCTCTCAGTGGTCGTATTGGCGCCAAAACGTAAGATAACAGAGAGAAACCCGAAACACTGAATGAGGTCTTGCGAAATTGTTTTACCCGGAAGATTGTAACGCAGTCCCTCCTTTCAGTCGTCGAAATGTCAGATATTGAGACAACCATCAGGGAACAGAAAAGCAGCTACAATCACTTAGTAGTGGAAACTCACCAAGACCAGGTGAGATACTTATAAGATTCTACAAAGGTTATGTGACAGAATTATCCCCAATTCTAAGAGTAATTTATCGTGGATAGTTGGAGCAACAAAGGGTAATTAGTGACCGAAAAAAAAGCGCTGGACATTCACATTTTCAAGAAGGGCCATAGCAAAGACGCACACAATTATAAACCTACTGTATATCGTTGATGTCAATCAGTTGCAGAATTATGGAAAATTTCCCATGCTTAAGGATTATGGAGTTTTTGGGTAACGAAAAACTCCTATGTAACATGGATTTCACAAGCAGAGATTGTGCGAAACTCAGGTCGCTCTGTTCCTCAATGAGAACAGTAGCGCTGTTGACAACGGCGCTTAGGTTGATGTGTTCTTTGACTTCAGGAGGGCATCCGACACAATCCCGCACTGTCGTTTAGTGAAAAGATTTACGAGCTTATCGAGTATCTAACCAGATTTCCGACTGGATTCAAGACTTCTTTGCAGGAAGAACTCAGCAAGGCACTCCTAACGGAACAAAATCGTCAGGTGTAAAAGTAATTTCCGGATTAAAAAAAGGTTCAAATGGCTCTGAGCACTATGGGACTCGACATCTGAGGTCATCAGTCCCCTAGAACTTAGAACTACTTAAATCTAACTAACCTAAGGACATCACTCACATCCATGCCCGAGGCATTTCCGGATTACCCCATAAAAGTGTAATAGGACCGTCACTGTTTACAATGTATGTAAATGATCTTGTAGGAAACGTCGGATGTTCTCGAAGACTATTGACAAATGATGCAGTTCTCTGAACAGCAACGCCAGAAGACAGAATCGATTTGTAGAATGACCGGCAGAAGACTGATGAATGGCCCCGGGCAGTGGCTGTGGCAGTGGCAGTTGACATACATTGCAGAGGAAAGTCACCGTACAACCACAGTATTGATGGTGAACTGCCGGCCGTGGTGGCCAAGCTGTTCTAGGCGCTACAGTTGGGAGCCGCGCCACCACTACGGTCGCAGGTTCGAATCCTGCCTCGGGCATGGATGTGTGTGATGTCCTTAGGTTGGTTAGGTTTACGTAGTTCTAAGTTCTAGGGGACTGATGACCACAGATGTCGAGTCCCATAGTGCTCAGAGCCATTTGAACCTTTTTTTTATGGCGAACTACTGGAAATAGTATCTACCGTAAAATAGCTGGGAGTAGCTTTTCAGAGCGACCTTAAGTGGAATGACGACGTAAGGGAAATAGTAGAGCAAGCAGATGCCAGACTGAGGTTCGCAGAAAGAATCTTAAGGGGGGTAGGACGTCAAACGGGACGACTTGGAGCAGGAGAGGCACCACAGAACATTTTAATTCCCACTGTCTATGCTTTTGGAAATAAGTTCATATAACTTTGTGAACATGACCAGCAAGGATTCAAGATTCACATTAATAGCAGAGGAAGTCCACAAACATAACAAAATAATTTTTTTTACATGTGAAGTTTCATCATTTTTCACTTACTATTGGCCGCATTTGTTGCTATAGGTACACTTCTCTTCATAGGTAAGAGAGATTCTTCGATGGATTTTGAACAGCATACAAACCATACTTACAAATGTATGAAACTCTACAATTTTCCAAATCTATTAAGAACTGTGGTAAAAATTGATATAATTAACTATAAAATTTGAGTTTTTTCAAAGCATGAAGTGTAAAATGTAACAGCCCATTCATTTTTTCATAAATTAGATAAATTCTAGAGTTACATACACCTGTAAGTGTAGTTCGCATGCTGTGTAAAATTTATCGAACAATTTTTCTTACTTATGAAGACAAGTGTACCTATAGCAACAAATGAAGCCGGTGGTAAGAGAAAAAATGATGAAATTTCAGATGTAAAAAAAAATTATTTTCTTATGTTTTTTAACTTACACTGCTATGTGTGTAAACCCTAAATCCTTTCTGGTCATGCTGACGAAGTTTTGTGAACTTATTCGTAAAATTATACACAGTGTAAAATAATTGTCCTGTGGTGCGTCTCTTTCTCCAAGTCGGCTCGTTTGATGTCCTACCCCCTTAGGGAAATGTAACCCATCCACGAAGCAAGTGGCTTGTGAGGCACTTGTTCGACAGATTGTTGTGTGTTGTTCATCACTATGGAATTCTTACCAGATAGGACTGTTAGAAGGTACAGTGAATATTCAGCGAAGGGCAACTAGTTCCGACGGGGGATCGTTCAGTCGGTGCGAGAGTAGACGTAGCAAAAGAGGCGTTATAAAGTATGGAGAGGTTTGCTGTTGAAATTACGAGAGAGTGCTTTCGAGGAGAGTCGGGCACCATGTTACTTCCTCCCATATACATCTCAAGTAATGACCACGACTGAAAAATTCGAGAAATTAGAGCCAGTACAGAGGATCAAGGACAATCATTCTTCCCGAGCGCCATTCGCGATTGGAACAGGGTGGAGGGGGGGGGGGGGGAGGGAGAATCAGTTACTGGTACCAGAAGTACCCTCCGCCACACAACATTCGGTAGGTTGCACGATATAGACGCAGATGTAGACGCGTCACCAGCTGGTGCAGAATAGCTCGCACCTCTCGAGATCGAAAAACCCGCACTGGCGCTCACAATAGTGACCAGCGCCCCCCGATGTGTGCGCCACGGAAATGATACGTCACAATCGGTTTAAATCTCTCGAGAGGCATTACCGCGTCCCCAGATGTGTCGGTGTTGCCGGCAGGCGGCAACAACTCTGCTGTGGTGGAGGAGTGACCGCAGAACTGATTCACGCGCGGCCGTCCTCTTTCGCGCCCGCCTCCTCTCGCAGGAGAAGGCCTCGGGCAGTGGAGGCGCCAGAGTGCGAATATAATAGCGGTCGCCGCGCCGCGCCGGCCAATATTCAAATGCGGCATGTGCGCCCACAATCACATTAGCAGCAGGCCGAGACGCCCGCGGGCGCCTGAATATAAAGCGCGGAGTGGGCCGCCGCAGCTGTCAAGGCGCCGCTGATTGCGGCATTGTCGCCACCCACGGCGCCGACTCTCGCCCGAGGCTGCTCCGGCAGGGGGGGGCGGGGGGGGGGGATAGGCAGCGCAGTAATCCGATCACCGGGGCACCGGGGCCGCGACAAAGTGGCCGCCGACATTGTCTCCGGAGCGCGCGCGCCCGCTAAACACGTGTCAGCGGGCAGCGAGGCGGAGCGCCAGTTAGCGAATGTGAGGACACCTCGCCAGCCGGTTACGGGACACAGTGAGAGCGGAGTAACGCAATACATAGGCCTCTAACGACGTGATAGCTGAATGCAGAAACGTACGCGCGTGGCACAGCTGCCAAAACGGCCCCCCTCCCCGCCCCCCCCCCCCCCCCCCCACACCACAACTTCCTCCCTAGTGAGGACATGTCCGTGGGCAGGTAGCATTTTCATCCTATACTTTGAGACTGTATTGCTCTTTACAAGAATTACGATGTTCCTGTTTCATGTCACCACTGACTGACATTAGATGAAGCAGCAATACGTAAAGAAAGCAGCTGCTCAGATAGCAGAGTACTTGCGAGAGCACATGACGGATTTTTTCGCAAGGCGTTAGTCTGAGGTACTCTGATGAACACACGCCAGTGGATACACAGCAAGGGAAGTCAGACACATCGACTGTCAAAATTTCGTCGCCAAACTGTCGAAGTATTCGTAACAAAGTTCCTGAATTTAATGCCCTCCAGGAAAGTTCTTGCGCTCAGATTATTCTCAGGAGCGAGAGCTGGCTGAGACCTATAACGGTACTTTGCAGGCAGGCGTGTCAATTAGCATCACATTGATTAAAATCGGGGAAGGATTAAAAAGGGGGCAGTAATACAAAACTTTAGATTTTTTTAAATCTCATTTTGTTCGTTACAGTCCGTTGCAATTGTTATTGGCGGACGTCCCCTGACGCCCGTTGAAGTTCGTCGTTGATCTATTAACTCAGTTTTTTTTTTATTACAGAGGGCAGTCAACCCTCTGACCAAACACGCTAAGCTACCGTGCCGGCATTTTGTTTGGGGGAGGAGACCAGACAGTACCAGCCGCGGTGGCCGAGCGGTTCTAGGCGCTCCTGTCCGCAACCACGCTGCTGCTACGGTCGCAGGTTCGAATCCTGCCTCGGGCATGGATGTGTGTGATGTCCTTAGGTTTAAGTAGTTCTAAGTCTAGGGGACTGATGACCTCAGATGTTGAGTCCCATAATGCTCAGAGCCATTTGAACCATTTTTTTCATTTTTTTTTTTGAAGACCAGACAGCGAGGTCATCGGTCTCATCGGATTAGGGACGGACAGGGAAGGAAGTCGGCCGTGCCCTTTCAAAGGAACCATCCCGGCATTTGCCTGGAGCGATTTAGGGAAATAACGGAAAACCTAAATCAGGATGGCCGGACGCGGGATTGAACCGTCTTCCTCCCGAATGCGAGTCCAGTGTGCTAGCCACTGCGCCACCTCGCTTGGTCACGAAACTATAATAGCTGCACAGTATATGGGCGCGTTTGTTTTTTTAATACATATAAAAGAACATGTAACACATTATTGAACTCTCTACCTTCAGTTATCGCGATCGGGCTAGTCGATGAAAAAGTGTTACGCGATTGCGAAATTTGTTAAGGAGATTATTTAAAGACTCTTCTAGCACGTTTAAAATACATTACGTGTGACGAAGTGATCAGAGACGTTTATTGTCGGGTGGAGTGAAAATGAATACGACAACATAATTCGAACTTTGTGTTAGCTGGCAAAAATACTACTGGGAAACTATTATGGTTGTGGAACCCACGAGAGTTATGCGGAACGGAAAGCTATAGTTTACGTAATTCTGCATTTTATAAAATGGTGAAACGCGTGTGCGCGGAACATTAATAGAATCTTATCCTTGGACGGTTGCGGGGGTAACTGATACAAACAACGCGCCAGCATAAAAAATAGTTCGCTCATTAACTACCAGATATTAATTAACAGGGACCTAAAATACTAAAATAGAAGGATAGTATCATCACCTCCAATCCCGATACATATTTCATATTTAATTAGTGAAAAGAGAAGTGCTAATAAACAAACTACATTTCAATTTTATTCACGATTTTGGCTTCATTACGGAGTCCCGACTACATGATAAACAATATCTGTGGAAGTTGTATGCAACGTATCGTCATAATATTTAGCCATCCATTATTGTTGGACACCAAAAATGTAAATGCATGAAATTGTTCTTACAGCGGACGTATAATATGTGAGTGCGACGAACTATATTGAGAGACTGTCTAGGTGAAACCAAGCTAGTTGTTGGATGTTTTTACCGGCCACCCGAATCCACTGTGACGGTTCTAGAGCTATTCAAGGAAGGTCTACAGTCAATAGCGTGAAAATATCCAGATCTTGTAACACTACACAGAAGAGCCAAAGAAACTGGTACAGCTGCCTAATATCGTGTGGGGCCGCCGCGAGCACCCAGAAGTGCTGCAACACCACATGTCATCGGCTCAACTAATGTCTGAAGTAGTGCTGGAGGGAACTGACACCATGAATCCTGCACGGCTGTCCATAAATCCGTGAGGTTACGAGGGGGTGGAGATATCGTCTGAACAAGAAGCTGCAAGACAGACCAGATATACTCAGTAATGTACATGTCTGGGGAGTTTGGTGGCCAGGGGAAGTGTTTAAACTCAGAAGAGTGTTCCTGGAGCCACTCTGTAGCGATTCTCGACACATGGGGTGTCGCATTTTCCTGTTAGAATGGCCGAAGTCCATCGGAATGTACACTGGACATGAATGGATGTAGATGATCAGACTGGATGTTTACAAAAGAGTCACCTGTCAGAGTCATATATGCACGTATCAGTGGTCCCACATCACTCGAGCTGCACATGTCCCACACCATCACAGAGCCTCCAACAACTTAAACAGTCCCCTGGCGACATGTAAGGTCCATGGATTCATGAGGATGTTTTCATATCCGTACAAGTTGAGACCAGTCTCGTCCGACCAGGCAACATGTTTAAAGTCATCAACAGTCCAATGTCGGTGTTGATGGGCCCAGGCGAGGGGTAAAGCTTTGTGTCTTGCAGTCATCAAGGGTACACGAAATGGGCCTTCGGCTCCGAAAGCCCATATCGATAATGTTTCGTTGAATGGTATACACGCTGACACTTGTTGATGGCCCAGCATTGAAATCTGCAGCAGTTTACGGAAGGGTTGCATTTCTGTCACGTTGGACTATTCTCTTCAGTCGTCACTGTTCTCATCTTGCTGCAGCCGCGTCGGAGATTTGATGTTTTACCGTATTCCTGATATTGACGGTACACTCGTGAAATGGTCGTATGGGAAAATCCCCACTTCATCGCTATCTCGGAGATGCTGTGCCCTATCAATCGTGCGCCGACTGTAACACCACGTTCAAACTCACTTAAATCTCGATAACCTGCCATTACAGCAGCAGAAACCGATCTAAAAACTTCGCCAGACACAGTCAGCATTGCCTACCGCAGCGGCGTATTCATCGTGTTTACATATCTCTGTATCTGAGTGCATATTCAAATATAGAGACATGTAAACATGTGTCTGTACTAGTTTGTTTGGCGCATCATTGTAGTCGGAGGCGACATTAACCTACCGAGTATAGACTGTCAATGGTTCCATTGCGAGGGGTACAGTTAAACAGTCGTGTGAAGATATTTTGAAAACGTTTTCTGAGAACTATCTTCAGCAGCTAGCTTGGCAGCCCACACGCAGTGACAATACAGTAGACCTTGTAGCTACAACGTCATTATAGAAACGATGATTAGCGATCATGAAGTCATTATAGCAACTGTTCTTACGATAGTTAATATATGGGTCAAGAATGCTAGGAGAGTGTTTTTCTAGAAAGAGCAGATGAGCAGTTGTTAGCAGCTCACTTAGACAGTAAACTGATATCGCTTAGTACCAGCGGGATGGACGTAGAGGAATTACGGGTAAAGTTTAAGCAGATTGTAAATCGTCGTCTGGAGAATTCTGTGCCTACTAAGTAGATTAAGCAAGGGAAAGACCCGCCATGCTTTAATGCCGAGACTCGGAAACTGCTGAGGAAGCAGAGGACGTTGCACTTTCGGCTCAAATTTCAAGTTCAAGAAATCGTCACGCAGGGGAATCGTACAGACATCCATGGTTTGACCACCGAACAATTACCGTATGGACGACATAGTAATAAGCATTCCCCGCGTAGAGAAACAACTGAAAGAGTTGAAAACAAATAAGTCACCAGGTCCGAATGGAATCCCAATTTGGTAGTTCAAAAAGCAATCTACAGCATTGACCCCTTTCCTAGCTAGCATTTTTCGCGAATCTCTCGCCCAGAGAAAAGTCCCAAGCGACTGAAAAAATCGCCAGTTACTCCTGCGTATAAGAAGAGTAAAAGAACAGATCTGCAGTGTTACAGATCAATATGCCAAACATCACTTTGCTGAAGAATCCTTGAATACATTCTCAGTTCGAATCCAATAAATTTTCTTGAAACCGAAACTCTCATGTCCACCAATCAGCATGGTTTTAGAAAGCATTGCTCATGCGAAACTCACCTTGTCCGTTTCTCTTATGGTATGCTGCGACCTACGGATGAAGGCCAACAGTAGATGCCGTATTTCTAGATTTTCAGAAAGCGTTTGACATTGTGCCAAGCAGCTGACTGTTAACGTAGGTAAGAGTACATGGAATAGGTTCACAGTTACGTGGCTCGAAGACTTCTTACGTAATAGAACCCAATATGTTGTCCTCGACGGGGAATGTTCTTCAGAGACAAGGGTATCGTCAGGAGTGCCCCAGGGAAATGTGATAGGACCACCGCTGTTCTCTATATACATAAATGATTTGGCGGACAGGGTGAGCAGCTATCTGCGGTTCTTTGGTGATGATGCTGTGTTTCACGGTATGGTGTCGAAGTTGAGTGCCGTAGGAGGATACGAGATGACTTAGAAAAGTTTCTAGTTGGTGTAATGTATGGCAGCTAGCTCTAAATGTAGAAAAATGTAAGATAGTGCGGATAAATAGGAAAAACAAACCCGTAACATTCGGATACAGCATTAGTAGTGTCCCGCTTGACACGCTCACATCGTTTAAATATCTGGGCGTAACGATGCGAAGCGACATGTAATGGAGCGAGCATGAGGGTCGAAATAGGGGAGGCGAATGGTCGACTTACGTTTATTCGGAGTATTTTAGGAGACAGTGGATCATCTGTAAAGGAGACCGGATGTAAGACGCTAGAGCGACACATTCTTCAGTACTCCTTGAGTGTTTGGGATCCGTACCACGTCGGACTAAAGGAAGATATCGGAGCAGTTCAGAGGCGGGCTGCTAGATTTGCTACCGGTAGTTTCGACTTCTGAGGCTGACTGGAGAACCAATTTACTGCCTCCAACATACATCGCGCGTAATGACCGCGAAGATACGATACGAGAAATTAGGGCTCATACGAAGGCGAGTGGACCAGGGAAGGCAATGACTAGTGGTGTCACGGGGTACACTTACCCGCACGGTATCCACTTACCCATGTGCCGTACGGTGAATTGCGGAGAATCTATGTAGATGTAGAGGCAGTACTATAAATTGTATATAATTATCTATAATAGTCCTATAACTACAAAAATTTGTTTATACGTCAATTTTAGACTCACTTTTGGTTTACGGTAACGTTATCCTATACAAAATACATTTGCGATCATTCAGTTTGTGTCAGACGTCTCTGAACATCCCTAGAATTACCTTACGCCTCATAATATGTAGTTTGGAGTATACTACGCGGTTCTAGGCGCTTCAGTCCGGAACCACGCGACTGCTACGATTGCACGTTCGAATCCTGCCTCGGGCATGGAGGTGTGTGATGCCCTTAGGTTAGTTAGGTTAAGTAGTTCTAAGTCTAGGGGACTGATGACCTCAGATGTTAAGTCCAATAGTGCTCAGAGCCATTTGAACCATTTGGAGTATACTACGCATAACTGTTGACGATCATTCTTAAAGAAAATGATTATGTGGAACAAATGGTTTTTTTAATTCCTCAGACATACTCTATAGATGATATCATGGCTTCGTTAACGCATATTTCTAGAAAAGACCATCCTATTGGCACAGAAGCAATTCGAAATTACTTCTAATTCCATTCAGCAATCTAGTTAGCGCTGGTAGCGTTCATATTATCATGCGCTATATTCTTATGGCAGCGTGTTTTTGACCCTTATTTATTTAATACAAATCTCGGTACCACCTGTTATCTTCTACTGTAGAAACTAATACTCTCTGTCGTAAATGTATTCAATAAAGAGGGCGCTGATGTAAGCCACCGCAAACGTGGAGCTCAGCTGCGTAGGTTCTAGTAAGCAGCTGGCTCAGTTTGAATCTTACCTGCCCTTTGTTATATTCTTCTGAAGTTCTGTTTTACTCATGATTGTAAGAATCCATTGGACTTAGTCTTTGTTAAACTCAATGATCTCTATTCCCAACCGACACATACGTTCGAGCAACTATTGGTCAGGCTTGACATTGTGTGTTTTTATTTTATTTCAGCAACGAACGTGATAACTCTGTGACTGAAATTGACATGCAATACTTGAAATTGTAAAATGTGAGACGTAGAATAATTCTATGAGAGACGTCTGACAGTGCGAGTGACATTAGGCACACCGTGGTACCGTCCAAAAGATCGCGGTGCCGTAACAAAGTCGGCACCTCGCATCAGTAACACAGAAGATAATCATGTCTCGCTGCGTACTGTGACGACTAATAGGAGGCGCTGGCGAAGCCACGCCCTCTCTTCCGGTGCTGCAGCACCAACGCACGGAGGCCATTAATCAGCCGAGCAGAGTAAGACTCACCCCAGTATGTGATCAACGATTTTCTAGGCGCTACAGTCTGGAACCGCGCGGCCGCTACGGTCGCAGGTTCGAATCCTGCCTCGGGCATGGATGTGTGTGATGTCCTTAGGTTAGTTACGTTTAAGTAGTTCTAAGTTCTATGGGACTGATGACCTAAGATGTTGAGTCCCATAGTGCTCAGAGCCATTTGAACCATTTTTTTTGTGATCAACGATTAATACAACAGCAATATTTGCAATATTACACCAATGCAGTTCATGTATCATGCTGAACTTTGACTGTTAACAATATGTCTATGTACTGTAAGTGAAAAGTTATAAGTCTCGGCATATAGCAACACTTTATTATTCATATACAGTTCTAAATAGTCAGAAAATTACCGTGGAAACGGACTATTCGAACTCATGTAAATCTGCATATATGTACTGTAATGAAGTGAATCAATATTTTACACGTTCTAGTCTCCACTCGTTATCCTCTCGGAGCAAATAAAGAAGTCTAGTTTTCCTGACGGTTGTATTTTCGTCAGGTACGACACACGATATCCCACATAATGGTGCTAAAAAATAAACATCTCTTCAAAATGCATTACATAATCAAATTGTTATACTATTTAAACTATTGTAGAAAAAACAAAGACAATTTATACTGCTGCTTCACCTAGTATCATTACGTGTTGGAATAAAACAGCAATGTCTCAAGTCTTACAGGTGAAGAGTAAGGTATTCTGAATGTATTGGATGAAATTGCTACCTGTTGATGAGCAGGTCCCCTTAAACTACTTTACTGCCACTTCTATTGAGATTTAGCATTGTAATGAACTCTGTGGGTAATAGTGTTGCTCTCCAGAAATTAACTCTCGTTGTGACTGATAAATTAAAGAGTACACGAACACTCTAAAACACCTGAAAGTAATACAAAATCTCTTTGATATATTTATAGCAGCTACTGTACATTGATTTTAGTCTCATGTATAATAAAGAGCAGATTTTTCTCCATATAAGTTGCCTGAAAGTAAAACAAAATCTCTCTGATCTATTTATAGCAGCTACTGTACATTGATTTTAGTCTGATGTATAATAAAGAGCAGATTTTTCTCCACATAAATTGCCTGAAAAATAATTAAAGTACCCCTAGTGAGGAGGGTGGGTTGACGAAATGAGACTTCATGGACTTGGAGGGTATGTGATGTTATTGCAGTGATTGATGAGAAATTCGATTTTGAACTTACAAAGAACTATGCAATATGAGCCCACTTATTAGTATGTTTCACTCTTCTCTGGTCTGACTCAGGTGGTCAGAGTATCATAAAGCTGTTGCATCCTGGCCTGGGACAAGCTGTACCACGACTGTAGTAACTGATTTTTGATGTCCTTCACATTGCCACTGGTAGGGAGTGGGCGTCCGAGCTGGTTCCACACACGGTATATTGTGGACAGATCTGGCTGTCTCGATGGCTACGGGAGAACCTCGACACAACACAGACTGTTCACTGAGACACGAGCCATATGTGGACTACCGTTGTACTGCCGAGAAATAGCAACACAATACTGTCACATGAGAAGTAACACACGAGGACGGAGACCTCTGTGACATACTGTGGTGCCGCCAGAGTTCCCCCGAGCTCTACTAGCCGTGACCTGAAATCACACCCTATGAGTCTCTAAGCCATGACACGAGGAACAGCTCCGCTGCACCTGCCTTACACATCCCCATGGAGTCCAGCATCATCCGCAACTCGAGGTTAGTGATTACTGGCGCCGTTGCTCGGCGTATTTGGTCAGGGGACCCGCCACCAGCCTCCGTAATAATAAAGGGAAAGCAAAATTCTCGTCGATGGAATCTGAAAGATTGCATGGGGGCTTAATTAAATAGTTTGAAAATACTTTTTAAATTTGGTGGCTGTATGTCCGATTACGCTGTGTCTCGTAAACGGTTGGCCCTGACTAGTATTATTACGCAATCTGACTGCATAGAACAACAACAAAGAATGAAATGAAAATTTTCGTTAACACAATTAATTAATTAAGTCCCCAGCAACTATAAAACCTACGAAACTAAAGCACAAGTATAACTGTTCTGTGTGTGGAAGTATGACTCAACGTACACATCTGGCACGGTTCTTCTTCAATAAGGCAAGAAATTTTAAATATCATTTATACTGAAGTAATAAAAAAATAGAAATACTATAATTGCGTAAGAAAACCAGAATTACACTCTAATACAAGAACACACGCCAGATGCTTTGTTGACTGAACCTGTAATGATGCATTATTCAGGACACTGAAACAATGAGAGAGAAAAGAATTTTTTTTTTTTTTACCTTCGTTTATATTGATGAAAGGCACTCTAAACATTACAATCTCTCCACACTGACTCGCCACTACGACATCTCAGCAAGCACTTACTACCACGAGTTCTCAACAAGCACTGACTACTACGAGTTCTGCCCAAGCACTGACTACTAGCACATCTCAACAAGCACAGACTGCTACGAGTTCTCCCCAAGCACTGCCAGTGGAGGCGGCTGAATAATACTCTTTGGCGCAATCTCTGGCGCTGTGGCTCAGTGTAGCCACCTTTCATATGCCCCTCCTCCACGGGCCAGAAATAGATGGTATTTTTGCCAGCATTGGTGGTGAAAATACCACCAAATTCGTCCACAAAAATACATACAAAAATAAAAGATAGTATTAATACCTAAATATCACATAGTTAGTTAAAATTTTGGCTTTGCACTGACCTTTCAATAACCTAATATATAAAATACAGTAAGCAATACAAATTCTTTCATACATGTGACTTTACATGATAGTTTACACAATACACAAAAAATCAGTTTATACAAATGTTCACATAAAATGCTTTCAATGATTAGTTCCAGCAGTAGCACCCAGCAATGGTCAATAGGTGCAGACACCAACAAGTGACATCATTCAGCAGAAGCAGTTCCATTAGTGGCACTCAGCAATGTTGAGCAAGTACAGACACCAACAGGTGACATCTTCAGTAGAAGCAGTCCATCAGTGGCACCCAGTAATGATGACAGGTGCAGACACCAACAAGTGACTTCATTTCAGTAGAACCAGACCATCAGTGGTACCCAGCAAAGTTGAGCAGGTGCAGACAGCAACAAGTGACATTATTTCAGTACAAGCAGTCCATCAGTGGCACCCAGTAATGTTGAGCAGGTGCAGACAGCAACAAGTGACATTATCTCAGTAGAAGCAGTTCATCAGTGGCACCTAGCAATGTTGAACAGGTGCAGACAGCAACAAGTGACTTCATTTCAGTAGAAGCAGTCCATCAGTGGTACCCAGCAAAGTTGAGCAGGTGCAGACAGCAACAAGTGACATTATTTCAGTACAAGCAGTCCATCAGTGGCACCCAGTAATGTTGAGCAGGTGCACACAGCAACAAGTGACATCATCTCAGTAGAAGCAGTCCATCAGTGGCACCCAGCAATGTTGAACAGGTACACACAGCAACAAGTGACATTATTTCAGTACAAGCAGTCCATCAGTGGCACCCAGTAATGTTGAGCAGGTGCAGACAGCAACAAGTGACATCACTCAGCAGAAACAGTTCCATTAGTGGCACCCAGCAATGTTGAGCAAGTACAGACACCAACAGGTGACATCTTTTCAGTAGAAGCAGTCCATCAGTGGCACCCAGCAATGTTGACAGGTGCAGACACCAACAAGTGACTTCATTTCAGTAGAAGCCGTTCCATCAGTGGCACCCAGCAATGTTGAACAGGTGCAGACACCAACAAGTGACATTATTTCAGTAGAAGCAATTAATCAGTGGCACCCAGCAATGTTGAACAGGTGCAGACAGCAACAAGTGACAATACTCAGCAGAAACAGTTCCATTAGTGGCACCCAGCATTGTTGAACAGGTGCAGACACCAACAAGTGACATTATCTCAGTAGAAGCAGTTCCATCAGTTGCACCCAGTAATGTTGAACAGGTGCACACAGCAACAGGTAACATCATTTCAGTAGAAACAGTTCCAACAGTGGCACCCAGCAATGTTGAGTAGGTGCAGACACCAACAAGTGACATCATTTCCATAGAAGCAGTCCATCAGTTGCACCTAGCAATGATGAGCAGGTCCAGAGAGCAGTCCATGATATTCACTATCACTGATCACACTGTTCATCAGAGTTTATAAGCAGAAATTAAACATGTCCTAGTGGCACCAATCATGTAGAAAAAGTACAAGTAACAGTCCATAATATTCACTATCCTAATCACACAGTTCATCAGCAGAAATTAATCATTTCTAAGTGGCACCCATTATGTTGAAAAAGTGCAGGTAACAGTCCATAATATTCACCATCACTAATCAGACAGTTCAAGCATGAACAATAGTTTGAATACACATACAAATGCTTTTACACACTAAACATATAAATTCTAATAAACACACAAATGATATCAGATAATTGTCATATTAACTATTACAAATACTCAAATATCAGTAAACCTATAATATTTATGGGTGTCAGTGCAAGCCACAACAAACAAATAAAATAATATTTAGGAGATAGGTTGGGACTAATTATTTGGGATTAGGAAAGGAAAACACACAAAACACACTCACTCATCTTTCATCCACATTAAGTACTACTGTGTAACTGAATAGTGTTAACTGTGTAAATGCAATTCTGTCAAAATTTGATGTTCATCATGTGTATCAAGTAGTAGTGGCAGCAATGTATAACAGTCAATAATAGTTAAGTCAACGTCATAGTCATCATGTCAAGACCAATGTTTGCCAAGCCAGATCAAAATGTACTGTTGCTGAACAACTGTCAGTGAGCCAAGATATACAATTACTTCCTCTCTCAAAAAAAAAAAAAAAAAAAAAAAAAATATGTACTGCTTATTGATTTAACAAGTGTGTGTATAGACTATCTTCCTTCTACTTGAGTGTTCTAGTCTGCTATCTTCATCCTCCTTGTTCCATATAGACCAACAAAAAAAATATGCACCTCACTTACTTTACCTCTTATCCACCAAAACTCCAATAATCATCAGCATCACATAATCTCAATACTTTAATAATACCTCTTACGTCGATACATATAAACCTTATCATTAATAGCATTTACCTTACCTCTTGTCCACCAAACTCCAATAATCATCAACTTCATATAATCTCAATAATACCTCAATAATACCTCTTCAATACGTCGATACATATAAACCTTATCGCCAATATCATTTCACTTCCATAACAACTCTTTCCTCTAGTCAGTCTCCTCGAACAAGTACAGATAAAATCATAGTGCAAACCTCATCATCCCATACAATCCGAAGACACACTGTCAACACGCCGGCCGCGGTGGTCTAGCGGTTCTGGCGCTGCAGTCCGGAACCGCGGGACTGCTACGGTCGCAGGTTCGAATCCTGCCTCGGGCATGGGTGTGTGTGATGTCCTTAGGTTAGTTAGGTTTAAGTAGTTCTAAGTTCTAGGGGACTTATGACCTAAGATGTTGAGTCCCATAGTGCTCAGAGGCATTTGAACTGTCAACACACAACCTCTGTGTAATCCATCTGAGCCAAATCTTCTACTCATTATGAATTATAAACAAAAGAAATGCATACATGACCTCTGTAACAGACTTAGTTCGAATAACTCTCAGTAATTAAGTACGATTACGGAGTGTGAAAGATCATAATATTTCACAGTGTGTACACCACTTCAAGAATTATGGCAAACAGAAGCAAACATGTGGAGTATTTCTTGTGTCAAGTGTCACTTCCTATTTCAATTGCTCACGAAAAATGCAGTGTAATAACTGTCAATGGTCTAAACCTAGTTTTGGTATGTCATGTCGTTAGCTTCCTTCCTATTAGCATACATTTATACAGCTTCCATAAAACCTCCAGCTCATGTGGCTTCTATAAAGTTTCTTGTACTAATGTCGTTTATGTCGAATTATAGCAGTTCATTTTCCTATCTTAAAAATATAAGGCACTGAGCGTAAGCAAAACATGCAATAGCGAGTAAATATACCAGTAGTGAACAGAATGTCAACAAGTGGATGCAGCACAATTCTTACAACGAGGCTCTGCCAAGCGAACAATCTATAATTAATACAATAGTGTGACCTAAACTCTCTGTTCGTACACAGTACATCAGCATTTCTATATACCAAATTAAAGAGTAGCTGTGACGACAAACAGAAATGTATAAATATGCAATCCATACGCATAGCAGTAAACATATATCTTAAGTAATAAACAGGTCATTAGCATCATATCAGCATAAGCAAATAAATGTTCATATGTCATCTTAATAAGTAAACATGAAGGCGCAAGCAGATAAATCACAAAGTATAACTTACATACATAATCACAGTCAGCACAATTAATCAGATGACAATTATAATTTAAATAAATAAGCACAGCAGGCACATAATTAAAAAATGTGACATCAGCGAAAAAGCAGTGCAGCCAAGCGATGCATAATATATACAAGTTACAACCCAGTTCATTAATAATCATTGTCAAAATCAGTTAATGTACGCAAGCACGTCGCTTCACAAGTAATTTCATAGAACATAAAATTTAGCACAAAGTATAAATCACGTAACCGCGAGCAGCAAATTACGTCTAAAGTACGTACCTAAGTGGAAATATGTTACCTGAAAAATAAACTCAATTAATAGTTACCTTTTTAGTTTATTAGTTTCTTCTTGGAAATTACATTCTTTCTTAAATTTTCTCGATAGCAAGTCCTCTTAACGTCGGAGACACACAGAATTTACCTGAAGTTCTTAAATATCTTATACAACCGTATCCTGAAAAATACTGAACGTTAATAACATAATTCATCAAGTCACTATAGCTTTATACTGAATTTAATCGGAGAAATTAGACTGTGTATTTGTTTACGGCTGTCAGTGCATTCGCACTGAGCGCTCGACCAGCTGTAAGCGCGTGACGTAGAAAGCAATTGTTTGCGGTCAACGACTTGCCTTGTGCGGCGCGCAGACTTGACTGTTGCTTTGAGTATGTGCCGCCGCCAAAACACAGCGCGGTATCCTTGTACTCTCCGCATGTTTACATTTAGCTGTTAGTTTCTCAAAAGTATGTCATTCCACAAAAATTTTAACGTTAGATATATGATGTATTCCCTTAGACCGTCGTGAGTTAAGAGTTTTTACTTCAACAGTGTTATCATGAATAATTTTGCGAATTCTATATGGACCGTTATAAAGCAGAAAAAATTTGCGACACAAGCCTTTTCCTTTATGAGACAAACGATGAGACTTAATTAATACCTTCTGGCCAACTGAAAAAGTTTTTTTTAAACGACCAGGACGCTTAGCTGATTTCTCTCTTCTAGCAGCCGCAGATGCAATATTTTGCAGAGCCATGTTCACTACTTCAGAATGCCACAGTTTCCGTGAAGGCGGAAAAGGAACGATTTCAGAAATGCGATTTGTCGGTGCTTTGTTTTTTAATATCAGTATAGGCGGTAAAGAAGTTGAGTCATTAGGGAGTTCATTCATAATGTTTTGAAAAATATGAAGATATTGATCCCACGTTCTGTGATTCTGATGACAATAAAGACGACACAGTTTATTGATTTCCTTCATCCATCTCTCTGAAGCGTTAGATTGAGGGTGAAAAAGTGAAATGAAAATTGGTTTAATTTTACGACGCCATAGAGTACAAAGCCAAATTTTAGAACGAAACTGTGATCTATTATCTGATATAACCTTATCAACATGACCAACTTCTTTAAGAAAATGGTTAATGAAAGCATTAGATACTGAACGAGCTGTTGCTTTGCGTAAAGGTGTAAAACACACATATTTTGATGTCAACTCCACTGCTACGAAAATGTACGCAAAACCATTAGTAGAACGAACCACTGGACCAAACAAATCGGCTGCAGCCATGTCCTTTAATTTCGCTGGAATGATAGGAAACAACGGTGCTCTGTGAGAAATTGTTGGCGGCTTAGCCTTTTGACATAATTTGCATTTGGCCAGAACAGATCGAATACGTTTTTCCATATTACTGAAGTAGCAATTTTCCCGTAATTTATGAAAGCATTTTCTGGGACCAAAGTGTGCATAACTGAAATGCGTATACCAAATCAGCTTATTAACCCACTCATCAGGAATACAAACTAACCAAACAGATTTGTCGACCGATTTTCGTTTAAAAAGAATGTCATTGCGAACTAAATAATGCTGTCTAATCGCTACGCTTTCCTCTCTCCTCCACTTCTCCTTAATGTCCTTCCAGATTGGATCCATATTTTGCTCCTTAGCGATGTCCTGGAGCGAAGACGAAATAAAGTTCTCAAACGCAACATCTTGAATATACATCAAACAATAATTGTTTTCTATGCAGTCCTCTTCAGCACTTTGTTTCAAACCCATAGGTGCACGTGATAAAGCATCAGCAACAATATTTGAAGAACCCTGTATGTAAACAATACTAAAATCAAATTCCTGTAGGTACAACGCCCATCGTGACAATCTGCCATGAGTTAATTTTGTCGACATAAGAAATTCCAGAGCTCGATGATCGGTGTAAACCTTAGTATGTCTGCCAAACAAAAATGTGCGAAATTTTGTGAAAGCCCAAACAACAGCCAAAGCTTCAAGTTCCGTAATCGAATAATTCTTCTCTGATTTAGAAAGAACACGACTTCCAAATGCAATAGTTTTCTGGACTACAACGCCGTCTTCTTCTATCTCTTGAAATAAATGTGCACCTAGGCCTTTGTATGATGAGTCCGTCGCCAAACAAAAATCTTTATATAAATCCGGATGTGAAAGAAGTGGAGCAGCAACTAAAGCATCACGAAGCTGTTCAAATTCTGATTGAGCTTCCTCATCCCAACACCAATTAGATTTCTTTCCAGATAGATCACATAAACGAGGTGTGGCCAAATTGTCCAATCTAACAAAGCGTCTAAGAAAATTACAGACACCAATGAGACTACGAACATCACGTTTTGTTGTAGGAACAGCATAATTACGAATAGCGTCTAGTTTCTCTGGATCAGGAAGAATACCTTCTGTAGAAATAATGTGACCGAGAAATTTCACCTGAGAACGACCAAATTCAGATTTTTCTAAGTTCACTGTAATGCCAACTCTTGCAAAAATACGTAATAATGAATCCCAAATTTTGTTGTGCTCACTCCAAGAACGTTTAGCAATACGAATGTCGTCAACATATGAAGTAATATTGTCACGAAGATAAACAGGTAAAATTTCGTTTAAGCTACGAATGAATGCTGCTGAAGATACAGTAAGTCCAAAAGGTAATTTCCGAAACTGGTAACAGTTACCAAAGGCTAAAAAGGCAGTATATTTTCTACAATCAGGGTGGAGTTCTATTTGCCAAAAACTTGCGCGCATATCAATCGTGGATAAAACTTTAATTCCATGGAAATGTTGAAGAAGTTCATCTAAATTTTGTGGGCGGTCAGTTTCAGGAATGATGATATTATTTATCTGTCTGGAATCCAGAACCAAACGAATTGACCCATCCTTTTTAAGAACAACGTGTAATGGGCTAGTATAAGGACTGACTGCAGGCTCAATAATGCCCTGATCTAACATGTACTGAAGTTCATTCTTAACTTTGTCTCTGTAAGCCAAAGGAATAGCATACGTTTTCCCGCGAAATGGTGTGTATTCTTTTATTTTAAATAAATATTGTAAGCCTTGTATAGTTCCTGTGTGATGACTAAACACTGTAGCATGTGAAGTCAAAATTTGGTGCAGCTCTTCTCTTGCAACGTCATCTGGCACTTCAGCTTTCTTAACCTTTTCATTAATTAATTCTTCGCTATTAATTATATCATCCATCGCGTCTCTGTATCTATTGTCATTGTCATGAATAAACACACTGTCGTCATAATGCTCAACGAAAACATCAGAAGTAAGAAACCTTAAACATTTTGTATCTGATTCAGATCTTGTTAAACACTCGAAAAATTTCAAACATTTCGGCATTCCGGCAACAGTCAAATTCACACTTCCTTCTTTAAAGTTCAAAATTGCCTTATGTGTGTTAAGAAACTCCATACCTAATATAATTTGTGTACTGAGTAATGGAACAATAATAAAATTAGCAGAAAATTCGTATCCTTGACAATTGAAATTTAGGTTTGTCTGTTGTTTGACTTCCACACTTTTTCCCGAAATCGCTCCTCGAATTGTAGTTTTTGAAATAGGTAACACAGGACAAGCAATAGTTCTTACACATATACGAAAAACTGGTTCACTAATGACATTCAATGGGCTCCCAGAATCTAAAACTGCAGTGAACTTATTCTTACCCACACATACTTCAATAACACGATGCAAAAATGCGTCTACATTATTTTCCTTTTCGTCTAGCAAAATGTCTCTCATGTCTTCCAGGCGTACGTAGTGTAAAGTCGTAGTGTCATTACTTTCTGAACCGTCTATATTGCTGCCAGAAGCCGAAGCTGCAAGTCATTGTCGATTGTTTGCGTCACGTCTTTGATTATTCGCGTCATTTCGCGGATCAATTTCTACTATTTGCACTTGTCTCTCTGAAGTTCTGTCACGTGGAGGATGCCAATTAGGTCCCTCCTGTCTGTTAGATGCAAATTCTTGGTTGTGTCTGTTATTAAAATTTCTGTTTTCCTGTCTTTCTGCATAACTACTTCTTGTGTAATTTCGACTGTCACATCTGAAATTATTGTTGTATCTACTACCCTGGTTATTTCTGTAGTAAGAATTTCTATTACTGTATGAATAATTTCTGTCTTGATGATACCGATTACTGTTTCCGTATGATTGATCATTCCGGTAGGAATTACCGTTATTATAATTGTCTGTGTAATTTCTGTTAGAACGTCTGTTATTGTCATAAGGCTGGTATCTATTGTCCTGTCTGTTACGTCTGTCATTCTCAAAGTTACCCATATAACGCCCGTTCCGATCACTATCCCTTTTCTCTGAAAATCTATTGTAATTACTGTTACTGAAAAAGTTACAAGAAGTCCCGTCGTCGTTGTCATACTCAAGTTCTTGTAGCAAAGTCTTAAAAGTCTCAATGTCGTATTTACATCTTCCGGCTAAAGCAATTTGTCTTATGGATTGTGGCAGCTTAGTTAAACAAATGCGAATTAATTCAGTCGGGCTATAAGGGTTGGACAGGAACTGATTCTTTCGAATCATGTCTTCAAAGTATTCTGCCGGCGTGCGGAACTCAGACTGTTTAAAATTACGCTTCATAATCAGACTATGCTTGACTCTGTCTTGTGTGTTTTCGGACCAATATGCCGATAGAAATGCATGATAAAAATCATTCAGATTATTACAATCTCTAATGAGTGCGCGCATCCGCGTCGCCGGTTCGTTTTCTAAATATCCACACATAAATTCCAGTTTGTGACTTAGTGGCCAATTTGGTGGAAGTGCGTACATAAATTGATCTAACCATGCACGTGGATGTATGTCATTCTTAGAATTGCGGAAGATCTTAAATTTCCGAACAGTCAAAAAGTGTTTATAGTCAAAGTTTTCGCCTCGTGGCGACAAAGACCTACCGCGTCTGTCCCAGTCACAATGACGATTATTGTTCAATTCACGCGCCTGGCGCTCTCTTGTTGCATCCCGTACATGAAACAAATTACTTTCTTCAAACCCCTCTGCTATCTGTGATTCCATATTTCTTTTGCTGTCTTTTCCTACGATTTCGCCTTCAATTTGTTTGACTTGCTTTCGTAATGCCTCAACTTCCCTTTTAACGCGTTCATTAAATTTTCCCTGATTTTCAACATGTCTATTTATGTTCTGGTACTCTTCGGTTTCTGCAAATGGTAATGGAGCTGTATCATCTGAATCTCTGTCCCCATTTAAACTAAGACTTGTCAATTTATCTGAAATCTCCTCAACTCTTTCCGATAAGTCACCTATTTTTTCTTTCTGTTTATTTACGTCTTCCGTAAGTGTCGCGACTCGGGTTTCAGTATTGACACATTTGGTAGTTAACTGTTCATATTGTTGTGTTAGATTATTTATTCTGTCATTTGGTACGGATTCCTCGATTCTCTCAAATATTTCTTCCTTATCGTGTGCGCGTTGTAAATTTAACTCTGAAAATTTCTGTACTATCACGCGATCTCTTTCCTCCTGTTCTCTATCCTGTTCCTTTTGTCTAATCTCTACTGCAATTAATCTATTGTTGTGAGAATTCAAAATCGGTTGTACTTCTTCTCTGATTTCTTTCTTTAATTCATGTTTCATGTTTTTGAAACATGTCCCTATTCGTGAGTCTAACCGTGTTTCCATTGTTTCCATCTCTGTTTCTAAACGTGTTGCCACTGTTTTTAATTCAGATCCTAACCGTGTTTCCATTGTCCCCATCTGTGTTTTTAATTCAGATCTAAACTGTGTTTCCATTGTTCCCATATCATTTTTTAATTCAGATCCCAAAGTTCCCATCTCTGTTTTAATTATTCCTATCTCTGTTTTAATTGTTCCTATCTCTGTTTTAAATTCAAATCGTAACTGTGATCCCATTGTTCCCATCTCTGTTTTTAATTCAGATCTCAAAGTTCCCATCTCAGTTTTAATTGTTCCTATTTGTGATCCCAAATTTCCCATCTGTGATCCCAAATGTAATATAGCACCCATCAACTGCTCCATATTGCCCGGTTCGAAATTCTTTTCGCCCCTAACATTTCCCGCAAAACTAACTTCCTTCTGCATAGCCATAAAGCTATCTGTGTTCGATACTATTTCAGAATCTTCTATCGTTAATCTCGTATTCTGTGAATTTTCTGATTGAGAAAAATTTTGAAATGGTTCCGGACTATTTTCCCGACTTATTACTTGTTTTCAACTCCATTATTCATCATACTGTTGTCCTGTGTTGGCGAGTTCTCCATGTCAACAATTTCGTCATTCTCACTATTCATCATTTTCGCCTTTTTCATCGATCGCGTAATCATTTACAAAACATACAAAACTCGTCACTGTACGAAAATTACACACAATGACTCCTCATCTCCAACGATACCATTCACACGAGATGTTTCCCTCAAACACGATTAACGAACAATTGAAATAATTACACTAAATTGTCAAACCCATAGACAAGACAACAAATTTAAATTTTGGAAAATACCATTAGAAGAATCTACACATGCAAAATAGACTACAATTACTAACTACAATTGCTACAACAATACTACTGTCTACTATTTTTACAATCAGAAGAATTCCAAGGGACGATCCGAAGCAGCGGTCGCCACGTGCATGGGGGCTTAATTAAATAGTTTGAAAATACTTTTTAAATTTGGTGGCTGTATGTCCGATTACGCTGTGTCTCGTAAACGGTTGGCCCTGACTAGTATTATTACGCAGTCTGACTGCATAGAACAACAACAAAGAATGAAATGAAAATTTTCGTTAACACAATTAATTAATTAAGTCCCCAGCGACTATAAAATCTACGAAACTAAAGCACAAGTATAACTGTTCTGTGTGTGGAAGTATGACTCAACGTACACATCTGGCGCGGTTCTTCTTCAATAAGGCAAGAAATTTTAAATATCATTTATACTGAAGTAATAAAAAAATAGAAATACTATAATTGCGTAAGAAAACCAAATTACACTCTAATACAAGAACACACGCCAGATGCTTTGTTGACTGAACCTGTAATGACGCATTATTCAGGACACTGAAATAATGAGAGAGAAAAGAATTTCTTTTTTTTTTTTTTTACCTTCGCTTATATTGATGAAAGGCACTCTAAACATTACAATCTCTCCACACTGACTCGCCACTACGACATCTCAGCAAGCACTTACTACCACGAGTTCTCAACAAGCACTGACTACTACGAGTTCTCCCCAAGCACTGACTACTAGCACATCTCAACAAGCACAGACTGCTACGAGTTCTCCCCAAGCACTGCCTGTGGAGGCGGCTGAATAATACTCTTTGGCGCAATCTCTGGCGCTGTGGCTCAGTGTAGCCACCTTTCAAGATATCACGTGATATTCGCACTGACGAAATAGTTCGAAAGAAAGAAGACACAAAACACAAAGGTACTTAATGTCACTGCCTCTAGATCGCGGGCCCTCGGCTTCGATTCAAGGCCAGGTCGAGGATGTTCTTCACTTGATGACTGAATGTTTATGTCATCCTAACCATTCATCAGAAACACGCGCAAACCACAGAAGTGGTGTCAAATAGAACACCATGCACAGGGCGGACGAAGAGCCCGAGAGGGGTTTCCTGGCCAAAAATGCTAAGCCATTCTTTCACTTCAGCCCAACATCGGGCGCCAGCCGTGATATCCTTAGGTTAGTTAGGTTTAAGTAGTTCTAAGTTCTAGGGGACTGATGCTCAGAGCCTTTTGAAGCAACATCGGGCCACTGTCACATCGGAATGCCCCACAAATCAGAATATTGTACGACGCGACCAGCCGACCAAATTGAGACCCACAATTGGGGCAGGAATAGCCGTCCCTTAACACCGGTGTCAGCGTAACGGCGAGAACTAAACAACACCGTTACAAAAGTTCGAATTTATTCATAGGAGTATAGGTAAGCACAATGGGTCTGTTAAAGAAACAAGACACAAAATTCCAGAATAACTTATCCTACGATACAGGTCCAATGTTTGGAGCCACTGTCTAAAAGACTTAACAGACCACAAAGTAAACGTAAACGCTCTGCTATAATAATAACAGATCTCCGTACGGCGTACCAAACTGCATTAGCGGTGCTCAGCAAGGTTGGAAGGGAACTATTGACGCAAAGGCGACGTTACTCTGGCGAGGCACCATTAAAGGGGGTAGGCCGTCAAACGGACCGTCTTGGAGAAGGAGAGGTCTATACTTTTACAAATAAATTCATAAAACTTTGTCAGCATGACCAGGAAGGATTCAGGATTCACACTCATAGCAGTGGAAGTTCAAAAACATAGCAAAATAATTTTTTTTACATGTAAAATTTCATCATTTTTTCCGCTTACTATTGGCTGCATTTGTTGCTGTAGGTACATTTTTCTTCACAAGTAAAAGAGATTCTTTGATGAATTTTGCACAGCATACAAACTGAAGTGTTGGCTGAAGAGCCAACACCGTGTTGCTAGAGGAGGCCGAAATGCACACTTTTAAGCTCACGTAGATTGGCGTGAGGTCTGGAACAAGGTAAAGTAATTATCCTATAAAGAAAAGAACGTAGTTCTTGGAATACTTAACTTTAATCCACAATTGGAGAACATCGCTCTTGTTTAGACATTAATATAATCTCGATATAACTGGTAATGGCGCCTTGCTAGGTCGTAGCAATTGACGTAGCTGAAGGCTATGCTAACTATCGTCTCGGCAAATGAGAGCGTATTTGTCAGTGTAGCATCGCTAGCAAAGTCGGCTGTACAACTGGGCGAGTGCTAGTAAGTCTCTTTAGACCTGCCGTGTGGTGGCGCTCGGTCTGCAATCACTGACAGTGGCGACATGCGGGTCCGACGTATACTAATGGACCGCGGCCGATTTAAAGGCTACCACCTAGCAAGTGTGGTGTCTGGCGGCGACACCACACAAACCATACTTACAGGCGTATGAAACTCTAGAATTTTCCAAATCTATTAAAAACTGTGGTAAAAATTGAGATAATTAACTACAAAATATGATTTTTTTTTCTAAACATAAAGTTTAAAACGTAACAGCTCATTCATTTTTTCATAAATTAAATAGATTCTATAGTTTCAGACACCTGTAAGTATGGTTTGTGTGCTGTGCAGAATTCATCGAACAGTCTCTCTTACTTATGAAGAAAAGTGTACCTGTGGTGTCACCGCCAGACACCACACTTGCTAGGTGGTAGCTTAAATCGGCCGCGATCCATTTAGTACATGCCGGACCCGCGTGTCGCCACTGTGTAATCGCAGACCTAGCGCCACCACCAAGGCAGGTCTCGTGATACGAGAGAGCACTCGGCCCAGTTGTACGAGAACCTAGCTACCGACCAGATGTACGAAGCCTTTCTCTCTCATTAGCCGAGAGACAGAATAGCCATCAGCTAAGTTAATGGCTACGAACTAGCAAGGCGCCATTAGCCATACAGTGATTGTACTTAAAGTCTCCTGTGTATCGTCAAGATCGATGTACCACAATGATTGAGTAAAGTTAAGTATTAAACCTGCTCCGTACTTTTCTTCCTAACATTAATTACGTATCCTGTTCCAGTACTTCACGCCCGTCTGCGTTAGTCTAGCTTGCCTTTTCAGCCATCTCAACTTCACGGTGTCGGCCCAGCTACCGACACAACATTGGCGACGAGGGAAAACAGTTCTTTCTGATTGCTTACATTTACTTGTGTCATGGCTTCGCCACATTCTCCAGATGTACTGTCCGAATTTTATCGCTTGCAGAATCAGCAGACGCAGGCGTTATTGGATGCCCTTGGACAGCTCGTCCAGGGGCAACGTACCATTCAAACCGATGCGGCCGCCGCCGCTTCACCGGTACCGTAGCCACAACCTGCCGTTGCACCGCCTTTTAGGCACTACGACCCGAACCACGAGACTTGGCAGGAATGGTCCCGCCAGTTTGCCTTCCACCTCGCCGCCTACAGAATTCAAGGTAATGAGCGGCAGCCGTTTTTGCTTTCTTGTGTCGGTGTGTCCACATACCGTGTGATAGTGAAATTGTTTCCCCGACGCAACGTAGCAACTCTGTCCTACGAGGAAATTTTGTCTGCATTAGATGCCTATTTCAAAGAAACAGTTAATGTGGTTGCAAAACGGTATACGTTCTTTCGTACGAAACGTACGGCCGGTCAATCTAATAGGGAGTGGGTAGCAACATTGCAAGGACTTACTAGGGACTGTGCCTTTGAATGTGACTGTGGTCTTTCTTATTCAGATACAATGGTGCGTGATGCAATTGCACAGAACGTTTCTGATGTTCACATACGGGAGCAAATTTTGAAACTAGTTAATCCCTCCCTTCAACAAGTGATAGACATATTGGATAGACAGGACACACTTGACTGTGCTCAGGAATCTTTTGAAACTTCGCCAGCCGTGTGTAACATTAACCGGCCCGCTGGACGCGCTGCGCGGCCCGGTAACCGGGCCTCGCGCACGTCCGCACAGCTGCCGCCGCGCGCTAAGCCACATGTGCCGCGCCAGCCCACAAATGTAGTGAAATCGTGCCCGCGGTGTGCTACTAGACATTCGCGTGAACATTGCCCGTCACGCCAAGCTATTAGCTTTTTCTGCAATAAGAAAGGACATGTTCAAAGTGTTTGCCAGAAAAAGCTCAGATCAGACAATCACAATCATTCCAGGCCCTTTGCTTCGCGCCGGAATCGAACCAAGGACACTCAGGCTCGTGGACTTTCGCCTATGGACATTCATGTCGTTAATTCCACTTCGTCCAGTGACACTTTCTCTAACAGTAACTGTGTTCGTCCCACGAAAACTGTGCGTCGACGTCGCCGGAAATCACGTCAATTAGCAAGTGATTCTGTACCAGTGTCTGTTCCAATTGCACAAAACAGTCGCTCTTGTCGTCAGCAGGACAATAAACTTTTTGTGGACTTAGACTTTGAAGGCAAAGTGATACCATTCCAGCTCGATACCGGAGCTGCAGTTTCATTGCTCAATCATGACACGTACAAACAACTGGGCAAACCTCCGTTGCGTTCCGCAAATGTTAAGCTAACTACATATTCCGGACAGAAAATTCCTGTGTTAGGACAGTGCAGCCTTCTTGCAACATACAAGGGACAAACAAAACTTGTGTCATTTTACGTTCTTCGTTCTTCTTCTGCAGTGAACTTGTTTGGTCTAGATTTGTTTCAGTTGTTTAACATGTCTATTGTAAATCAGGTCCTATCAGTGAATCAGACTGTGCCTACAGACAGTGTTTCTCAGCTGTGTGACGAATTTGCAGACATTTTTGCACCGGGCTTAGGTTGCGCTAAAAACTATGAAGCACATTTAGAACTGAAGGTAAACGCGCAACCGAAATTTTTCAGGGCGCGCAATGTTCCCCACGCATTGCGTGATGAGGTCGCAAGAACGTTACACGATCTCGAATCACAGGGTGTAATTGAACGTGTGCAAGCTTCTCTCTGGGCCTCACCCTTAGTAATTTTGCCAAAACCTTCCGGAAAATTGAGACTTTGCGTGGACTTCAAGGCCACAGTGAATCCACAGCTAGTGACTGCTACTTTTCCTTTGCCCCGCCCGGAAGATCTTTTTGCTAAACTGTGCCCGGGAAAATATTTTTCAAAGTTGGACCTAGCCGATGCGTACTTGCAAATACCGGTGGACGACGAATCCCAGCGCGTATTGGTGGTTAACACGCATCTTGGATTGTACCGCTTCAAAAGACTGCCATTCGGGTGTGCATCCGCCCCTGCCTTGTTTCAGCAATATTTACAAACTATTTGTGCGTCGGTCCCTACTGCATCAAACTATCTGGACGATATAGTGATCTCCGGACAGACAGAAGAAGATCATCTTGCGAACTTACGAACATTATTTCAGGTCTTGCGGCAAAATGGTCTTCGCTTGAGGAAGGACAAATGTGTGTTTTTTGCTCGTGACTTACCATACCTGGGACATGTCATTAATGCCCAAGGCATACATCCGAGTCCAGGGCACCTCCGTGCCATACAAGAATTGCCTTCCCCTCAAAATGTGAAACAGCTACAGAGTGTGTTGGGTAAAATTAATTATTACAATAAATATATGCGCAATGCCTCTTCCATTTCAGCTCCGCTTCATCGCTTACGCCGTAAAGGTGTTCCGTTCGTCTGGACGACGGAATGTGAACGCGCCTTTCGCCAGTTGAAATCGGCGTTGCTTTCTAATACTTGCCTTACGCCATTCGATCCCCAGAAACCCCTTTTGTTGATGGTAGATGCATCGGATTTCGGGATCGGTGCTGTGCTTGCGCACAAAGTTGGCTCCCATGATCGCCCTATTGCCTTTGCGTCCAAATTGTTCTCGTCTGCGCAAAGAAATTATTCACAGATAGAGAAAGAAGCTTTGGCTCTCGTGTTTGGTGTTACTAAGTTCCATGATTTCTTGTATGGTCGTCACTTTACCATCATCACAGACCACAAACCTTTGACATCGCTTTTTCATCCGACCAAGCCTGTACCTCCACGTACAGCGCAGAAATTCATTCGCTGGTCTATTTTCCTCTCGCAGTACCGCTACGATATCTTGTATCGGTCCACTGCTAAGCACGGAAACGCCGATGCGTTGTCCCGTTTGCCTGTTGCTGAGGATAAAGCATTCGATTCTTCCGAACTTGCTTGCATGTTCATTGATTCGGAAACCGATGAAGTGGTCGAATCGTTTCCGATTGATTTTCGTCGTGTCGCTACAGCCACAGCTGCTGACCCTGTCCTTGCTACTGTTTTACGTTTTGTTGCTACGCAATGGCCTTTGTCAAAGTCTTGGATCGAGGATCCGTTGGTTCGCCGATTTTTTGCTCACAAGGAGAGACTTTTTGTTCGACGTGGTGTTTTGTTGTTGCGTTCTGATAATGATCAGTCCAGAGTCGTGGTCTCACGTTCGTTACAGTCCTCTGTCTTACGGCTTCTTCATCAAGGACATTGGGGTATAGTGCGAACGAAACAACTTGCTCGTCAGCACTGTACTTGGTTCGGAATCGATGCTGCGATTACGAATATGTGTTCTTCGTGCCCGGCGTGTGCCGAACAACAGTCCGCACCGCCGCGGAAAGTCTTTGCGTGGCCAAAAGCCACTTTCCCTTGGCAACGCTTGCACATTGATTTTGCTGGTCCATTCTGGAATGCTCGATGGTTGGTTCTGGTCGACGCCTTCAGTAATTTTCCTTTTGTTGTCCGGATGTCTTCCACGACGTCCTCCGCCACCATCCAAGCGTTGTCTGCTATCTTTTGCATTGAAGGTCTTCCGCAGACTATTGTTTCCGACAATGGCCCACAATTCATGTCCGCAGAATATCAGTCATTCTGCCAGGCCAATGGTATTCAACATCTGACATCCGCGCCGTTTTCGCCTCAGTCCAACGGTGCCGCTGAACGATTGGTCCGGACTTTCAAGTCACAGATGTTGAAATTGAAAGAGTCGCATTCTCGGGAGGACGCATTGTTGCTCTTTTTGTCTTCGTATCGCTCTCAGCCCCGAGATGGTCGCTCGCCGGCTGAGTTGCTCCACGGTCGTCCTCATCGCACCTTGATGTCTTTGCTGCATCCGCCGCATCAGGTTCCTGTGCAGCGGCAGACTCCTGCTTTTGCTCCAGGCGACGTTGTATTTTATCGCAACTATCGAGGTTCACGGCGTTGGCTCGCAGGGCACATTCTTCGCTGCCCCGGCCGCGCGATGTATTTGGTTTTGGGGGCCTCTGGTGAGGTGCGTCGGCATCTCAATCAGCTGCGCCTCTGTCGTCGCTCGGCTTCTGCCGCTCCCCGTCTGCTTTCAGCGACGGTGCCGTCCGGTCAGCGCCCTGGGGATCCATCTACTGGCTCGCCTCATCCCCAGGTGTTACCGACGATGCCTTCCATTTTGCCCCATGGCGACGCGCCGCCGCCGCCGCAGCAGCAGCAGCCGCCGCCGCCGCCGCTTGTTCTCCCGCCGGCGCCGCCCGCATTCGACGCTTCGTTGCAGCCGCCAGGCGCCTCCCAGGGTCACGCGCCGCTGATCGCTTCCCGTGACCAGCTGTCCTCCGCCATGGAACTCCCGCCCGCTCCGGACCACATGACGTCATCGCGCGTCGGCTACCCCGACGCAATGGAGGTTGATCCTTCGGTCCCTCCTGTCTCTTTACGGGCGCATACACCGCATGTTGACGTGCACCCTGGACTAGTTTTTCAGGCGTTTCCTAGCTCCCCTCGGACCGAATGGCCGGGTGCGGGTGGCACAGCCTCGCCTGTTGTTAGGCTCCCCACCTCATCGCATACGTCAACATGTGGTCCTCCCCACGGCGGGCGGAAGCCTTATCACACGACCGTTCGCCGATTTGCGGGGGAGGAATGTGGTGTCACCGCCAGACACCACACTTGCTAGGTGGTAGCTTAAATCGGCCGCGATCCATTTAGTACATGCCGGACCCGCGTGTCGCCACTGTGTAATCGCAGACCTAGCGCCACCACCAAGGCAGGTCTCGTGATACGAGAGAGCACTCGGCCCAGTTGTACGAGAACCTAGCTACCGACCAGATGTACGAAGCCTTTCTCTCTCATTAGCCGAGAGACAGAATAGCCATCAGCTAAGTTAATGGCTACGAACTAGCAAGGCGCCATTAGCCATACAGTGATTGTACTTAAAGTCTCCTGTGTATCGTCAAGATCGATGTACCACAATGATTGAGTAAAGTTAAGTATTAAACCTGCTCCGTACTTTTCTTCCTAACATTAATTACGTATCCTGTTCCAGTACTTCACGCCCGTCTGCGTTAGTCTAGCTTGCCTTTTCAGCCATCTCAACTTCACGGTGTCGGCCCAGCTACCGACACAACAGTACCTATAGCAAAAAATGCAGCCAGTAGTAAGTGAAAAAATGATGAAATTTCACAAGTAAAAAAAAATATTTTGTTATGTTTTTGAACTACCGCTGTTACGAGTGTGAATCCTGAATCCTTCCTGGTCATGCTGACAAAGTTTAATGACTTTACTTGTAAAAGTATAGACAGTGGAAATTAAAATGTCCTGTGGTGCCTCTCCTGCTCCAAGTCGGCCCGTTTGACGTGCTACCCCCCTTAATAAAGTATTCATATTTTCTGAAGTTGTATTCGTTTCTTTGTCTGTAAATGTTTACCGCATCTACAGATTTCCGCCCCATCCGGATAATTCCTTTGTTGTGCGTCGTTTTCTTTCTTTTTTTTATCTTAGAGTGTGTATAGATAACACACATGTAAATTTGTAAATTATGTACATATTGTATTAGACAGTACATTTGTATTTTTAAAGTAGCGTCTAATTGCCATGCCATTAATAATGATAATAATAATAATAATTTGTATTGGAAGACACTGGACCACGGATTTCTTGCCTCTTCGCTCCGTTTCCACTACATTAAAACCTTATTCCTTACTGCCCACCGCCGGCACAGACTGGCTGCAAAATTTCCATCTGAAAGTTTGGCGTCATCCATCAAAGCGGATAACAGGGCAGTGTTTACGCGCGCAAGTCATCTAGGGTCATCGTTTACCTGGATTACAATAACTGACTGTTTAGCCTGTAGTGATTGACTGTAGAACATGGAAGGGGGAGGGGGAATTTGTCGGTTCACCTTGTACGCAACAGCAAATAGCTCCTGGTGGTAGAGAGTTTGTAGTTCATTACTGAGTACGTCTGTGTGTTCCCCGTTAACGAGCAGTACTGGGTCCGCCCTGCCGGTCCATAGTAGTCTTATCAGTTTCCTAACCAATTTCACAATTAGCTTCAGACATTACGTAAAAGAAAACTACAGCACTGAGAAATAAAGCACATGAGAATAAATTATAACCATTATGTTACAGTCCAGGGTTGTCCTGTGGAGCTGACTGGCAACCGACGGTTGAGGTAACACAGCGATATGACATCTTCGCATGAGGCAGAAAACGTGACTAAAGTCGTATTCTGACTGGATGTTACTGTAGAAGCTATTCCGTAAACAAATAGCTGTCAGTAACCTTCTTATTCTGCTCCAGATAGAGGGGACTGCACCACAAAGGGACCCGCATCATAAAAATTTAAAATAAGAAAATTGTTTATTTTAATAGTGCCGCGGGGATCCTTTTATAATCGTACAAGATGTAGAATAAATTATTTTTATGAGGCCATTCGGCTTAATTTTTCTGTAAACAACTGACATCAATTAAGTCAGCATTCATTTCCGAGATTTTCAGTATTTAGAAATGATTGTGCATGACAGCTGTGAAATGCACAGTTGAAGAGGCTTTAAGAGGCTTTATGGCCCGAAGATGGTCTCAGTCTGGCCGAAGTCGATAGCCTAAATAAAATAGAAAGCACAGCTCTTTATTATGCGATGCAATATCTGACATGATTTCTCCGATTTACTGACGTGTTTTCAAGGGACATGACAACTATTTCGATTTATCGAGTTTAGAATTAGCAAAGGTCTACTGTATTTCCTATGTGCACGTTCAAGGGACATGACAACTATTTCGATTTACCGAGTTTCGAATTAGCAAAGGTCGATTGTATTGGCTAAAATTTACAGACGCGCCAAATTTGGCACGGACTTCAATGCGAGATGCCTTTAATAGGTTCCACAACGAAACATTGTCTCGAAATTTATTAGAAAATCCGAAGAAATTCTGGTCGTATGTAAAGTACACAAGCGGCAAGACGTAGTCAATGCCTTCGCAGCGCAGTGCCGATGGTACTGTTACCGACAACTGTGCCGCTAAAGTATGGTTTGTATGCTGTGCAAAATTCATAGAACAGTCTCTCTTACTTATGAAGAAAAGTGTACCTATAGCAACAAATTCAGCCAATAGTAAGTGAAAAACTGATGAAATTTCACATGTAAAAAAATTTATTTTGTTATGTTTTTGAACTTCCGCTGCTATTAGCGTGAATCCTAACTCCTTCCTAGTCATACTGACAAAGTTTTATGAATTTATTTGTAAAAGTATAGACAGTGGAAATTAAAATGTCCTGTAGTCCCTCTCCTGCTCCAAGTCGGCCCGTTTGACGTCCTACGCCACTTACGTGAATTTTTAGAATTGATAGTCGAGGAGTACTGTGTACCGCACGTACCTCGCGTATGTATCATAAGAGTAAGATATGGGGGATTGGCGTGCATACCGTGACTTGCAGTCATATTTCCTTGGTCTCCATGCTAATGAGTGAGGCGTTGGCATTCATCGCGTTTATATCAAACAAACATCAACCTCAGCGCATGTCTCTTAAAACATCACAATTCTTGTTTGTGACACGGACATTTCTTCTGCAAGGTATCAAAAATGAAGGGATGCAGGTGATCCGCAATAGCATTCACATACTCCACGGCTGTGATGGTGCCTTCGATCACTACCACAGGTCCCATGGAAGCCCAGGCAAATTTTCCCCACAAAGTAATACTGCCTCCTCCCCCTGCCGACCCACTGGATGCGTCCATGGTGCGGTGCATGTTTCCACCAGTTGTTCGCCTGGATAACGGCGTATCCTGAGCGACCGCCAACCTGGTGTAGCAAGAAACGTGATCCGTCCGATGGGGCACCACGTTTCCAGTGATCCACAGTCCAAGATCGGTGTACTCATGCTCACTACAGTTGTACATTTTATTCGTGATGGGGTTTTTTATCGTACCATCTAAGGGTGGGCGTTTGGCCTTCTCTCCGAGGCCCTCACCCTCCCTCCATTTTAACTCTCTGTCACCCTTTCTTTGCATATGTTTGTCTTGGTGTTCGTCTTTCCCCTTCATGTTTTCATGTCGCCTTGTATTTTTGTGTTGGACATTATAATGTGTTGCAGAGTGTCTGGTTCATCCTCTTTTATACGTGTGATCAGCCAACCCAGCCCATCTGCTCGATGGTTTTAATGCCTTCCTCTACGTTTCCTTGTGGTGTACGTTTTACCCGTTTTTTGTTCGTTCCTTTCGATTTTCTTTCGGTGTGGTTCCCCATTCCTTTTCCCCCTTTTACTTTACCAAATGTGCTTTTGGCGCTGTTTTACCTTGAGCCTTGATTGCGTCAGGAAAAAGGGACTGATGACCCTGTAGTTTGGCCCCTTTATACCCCACACCAACCAACCACTACAGTCGTAACCGACGATGATGTTGGGTCAACTTGTGAACATGCAGGCCTCGTCGGCTGTGAAGCTCCATGTTCAACAACGTGCGCTAAACGCTATGATCCGAAGCACTTCTGCCTGCACCAGCCCACTACTCTGTCATTGCCGACCCGGGTGGCCGAGTGGTTCTAGGTGCTACAGTCTGGAACCGCGCGACCGCTACTGTCGCAGGTTCGAGTCCTGCCACGGGCATGGATGTGTGTGATGTCCTTAGGTTAGTCAGGTTTAAGTAGTTCTAAGTTATAGGGGACTGGTGACCTCAGAGGTTAAGTCTCACAGTGCTCAGAGCCATTTGAACCTTTTTTGAACTCTGTCATCGGATTTGCCACAGATCGTCGTCGTCCTGATTGTCGTGGCGAACAAGCCTCCAAGCCTCCGAGCTCTACGAGGCGTGCACGTGCGATTCGCTGTCGTCTGCTTGTGGTTTTACCGGCCTTGAGCCATTTTGCATCGATGCTCACGACCGGGACACGCAAGCAGCTGACCGGTTTCGACGTTTCCAAGATGCTCGTTCTCGGGCGCCGGGCCGTAAGAATCTGCCCTCTGTCATCGCCTCTAGAATGATACACTATTCATCGCTGTTCCGCTTACATACTCCCCGTACTGCGTCGCGCTACCGAAACGCCACCCGGCGGCATCCGGCCTCGCGGTGCCTGTGGTCGTTACGTTTTGCCTCATCAGGGTAGATAAAGATAATGCCATAAGTTCCTTTCACGGAATACGTAGGAGAAGTCATGCAGTATGGACGCGGACTTCGCTATGGCTGCAGCAGAAGATGGATGCTGACGTGTCGCCCGGCAGAGCGCGGCCAGTGGGTGGTGCCCCGGTAATTGGCCCGGCCGGTGGAGCGTGTCGCGGTCTCGCCGCCAGCAACACGCAGCCGCCGCTTCCCGGTGGCGCGGCTGTAAATAAAGACGTGCAGAGTGATGGCCGCACTGTCGCGCTGCTCTTGAACTAGCTACTTGTCACGCGTAACCACTCCTACGCTCTTAGACTACACTGAGTGATGCTCACGTGAGCAATCCGGCCCCCGGTTTTATCCTGGAGAATTCACAAACATCCACAGGGCTCCAAACCGTAGAGTCTTGCTGTTATGAACAACTGTTAGATGTAGTCTGTACAGTGCGAACGCTTTAACCCGTAACTACATTCGTGGATTAATTTACGATAGACGTTCAGTAAGCAATGCAACATATTTTTTCCGAAAGCTGGTTAGTTCCATTCAGGATTCCAATACATCACATTATTCCCACTCTATCGGCTACAGAATCGTGTTTTTCGATATAATCTCCGTTCAATACTGGGAGGACCTGTTTGCCCGCATGATACCACTCTTCTAGTCGACGTCCGGAGCCAACGTCTTGCTACATCAATAACTTATACTGCAGATAGTCCTCCTCCCACATTAGATGAAATCATGAAAACTATACAAGGCTTGAAAAATAACAAATCTGGAGGTCGTAATGGTACTTGAATTACGTAACCATTACGGAACCTCAACTCAACCTCTCGATATCAGCAATATTCTACTGTGTTTCTGTAAAATAGTTAACACATTTCTGTGACAACATTCAGATTTGATTTCATTAATGTAGAGGTACTTTGATTCATCGATATGTTTATATTGCAATGATATTATTCTTATGTGTATTCTTTCTTTTGTCACTATGACCTTTGACGTACTTGTAACTCTGATTTTTGGGCGCGTAAGCGGTTATTAGAGAATCAAGTCTTGGTCGTCATGTTGAAAAGAAGCAAATTGTAGTCAGTTTATGAAATGTGAACTTTAACAGTGAGGAAGATATTTTCAAGCATGTTTCATATTGTGAAGTGATGTCGCAACAAAAGTAATAAAAAAGAAGTGTAACTTAAATTCGGAGTGCTGTTTACTATTTTACATCACCATTGTCCTAACTTGCAAAAGTTTAATCTTCAAGGTTATGAAACACATCTATAAAACTTTTGAATATCGCAGAATAACACCTAGGCCTCTTTGCATCCGAGCTTGGAATCATCACTACCTAGATTTTCGACGATTGAGCCATGAGTTCACAACGAGACGAGCGTGGGAAACAAGAAATGACTTTATTAACTGTGCTATAATGACACCTGCCACATAATATAACTTTGTTGTTGCCCGAAAATGTAATATTTAGCAGCGCGAGCAACACTACAATAACAATTAATTTTTGACCTTTGTTGTGGTAGGGTTGTTAGAAGGTGAGGATCGCATCTTGGCTGAAATGTGGAAATACGCAGATCATGATACAATAAAATATCTCCATGATATCATAGTGAAGATTTGGGAAACTGAAACTCTGCCTCCAGATTGGACCGTAGGAATTATTCACCCACTTCATAAAAAAGGCGATAAGAGTGATCTGAATAATTACCGAGGAATCTGTTTGCTACCAACGACGAATAAGATCTTTTCCAGAGTGTTGTCAAACAGAGCTGAATCAGTCTTAGATCAACAACTGGGCGAATATCGAGTTGGTTTCAGGACATCAAGATCCTGTGCAGAGAAGATCCATAACCTGAAATCTGTTATATCATACGCCAGATCAAGATCGAAAACGTTTGTTGTGACCTTTGTGGACTTTCAAAAAGCGTATGACTCAATTCATCGAGAAATAATAAAGAACACCCTTGCCGAATTTTGTCTAGATAGGAAAACAATCAATCTGATAAGCGCCACTTAAATAACACAGTGCCAAAGGTCAAGCTCAGAGGCGAGCTATCAGAACCATTTGAAATCTGTACAGGGGTGAGACAAGGTGACCTGCCCTCTCCGTTGCTTTTCAGTTGTTTCCTGGAAAAGGTAGAGAGCGGAAAACAAACGTACCGCCAGGTTATGGGATTCAAATTGGACACAAAAGAAATGGCCTCAGAGGAAATTGTTTGGCTTTTGCTGATGATCTGGCACTCATTGCAAATGATACGAAGCTAAGGTTCAAGTGTCCAGCCTACAATTAATTGCTGCTAAGAGTGGCCTAAAAATAGCGTTTAACAAAACTGAATTAATCACAAACATCAATCACGCTTCTCCTCATATTGAAATACAACAAGAGAAAATCAATCAGTCGAAGAAATTTAAATATCTTGGAGACATAATTACACCTGACCGTTCAGAAAATGCAGCTGTAGAAAGTAGGTGTTATAAATTAGAAGGTGCTTTTCATCTGTGCAAAGACTTATACAAAAGCAAAAGCCTGTATTTAAACCTAAAACTGTGTCATTATAACACCGTAATTAGACAGCCAGCTTTGTATGCAACAGAATGTTTAAACATGACGAAGAAAGGACCACTACGAAAACTTGAAATAAAAGACCGGAAAACCCTATCATAGAAAACGGAGAATTCCGCCGAAGACACAGCTGTGAATTATACGAACATACAGAAGACATTGTTACCAGCATGAGGAGGCGGAGAATGATGGTTTTTGGTCATCTGGAAAGAATGAACCCGCTAAGCCTTACTCAACGCATACATTCATCAATTTCAAAAACAAAATCGTGTTCAAAATGGGCAAGCCAAGTTAAAAAGGATTTACAGGTAGCTGAAATTTCATTTGATGACATTCAGTATCGAGAAGTTTTCGGAGAAAAAGTCAGAATTACTAAAAACCTTATTTCGCTTACTACGCCAGTTCCACGTCCTGCCTGTAAATGGTCAAAGAAGCACAGTCAGCGAAAATGAAAATCTACCGGCAAAAGAGGAAAACACAATCAGGAAGAGATAAAAGTCTTCTTCGTCCATAGCAGGCCGAAACGATAGGGGGAAAAAAAGTACAATACTGGCCATTAAAATTGCTACACCACGAAGATGACGTGCTACAGACCCGAAATTTAACCGACAGGAAGAAGATGCTGTGATATGCAAATGATTAGCTTTTTAGAGCATTCACACAAGGTTGGCGCCAGAGGCGACACCTACAACGTGCTGACATGAGGAAAGTTTCCAACCGATTTCTCATACACAAACAGCAGTTGACCGGCATTGCCTGGTGAAACGTTGTTGTGATGCCTCGCGTAAGGAGGAGAAATGCGTACCATCACGTTTCGACTTTGATAGAGGTCAGATTGTAGCCTATCGCGATTGCGGTTTATCATATCGCGACAATGCTGCTCGCGTTGGTCGAGATCCAATGACTGTTAGCAGAATATGGAATCGGTGGGTTCAGGACGGTAATACGGAACGCCGTGCTGGATCCCAACGCCTTCGTATCACTTGCAGTAGAGATGACAGGCATCTTACCCGCACGACTGTAACGGATCTTGCAGCCACGTCTCGATCCCTGAGTCAACACATGGGGACGTTGGCAAGACAACAACCATTTGGACGAACAGTTCGACGACGTTTGCAGCAGCATGGACTATCAGCTCGGAGACCATGGCTGCGGTTACCCTTGACGCTGCATCACAGACAGGAGCGCCTGCGATGGTGTGCTCGACGACGAACATGGGTACACGAATGGCAAAACGTCATTTTTTCGGACGAATCCAGGTTCTGTTTACAGCATCATGATGGTCGCATCCGTGTTTGGCGACATCGCGGTGAACGCACATTGGAAGCGTGTATTCGTCATTGCCATACTGGTGCATCACCCGGCGTGATGGTATAGGGTATCATTGGTTACAAGTCTCCGTCACCTCTTGTTGACGGCAGTTTGAACAGTGGACGTTACATTTCAGATGTGTTACGACCCGTGGCTCTACCCTTCATTCGATCCCTGCGAAACCCTACATTTCAGCAGGATTATGCACGAACTCATGTTGCAGGTTTTGTCCGGGCCTTTCTGGATACAGAAAATGTTCGACTGCTGCCCTGGCCAGCACATTCTCCAGATCTGTCACCAATTGAAAACGTCTGGTCAATGGTGGCCGAGCAACTGGCTCGTTACAATATGCCAGTCACTACTCTTGATGAACTGTGGCATTGTGTTGAAGCTGCATGGGCAGCTGTACCTGTACACCCCATCCAAGCTCTGTTTGACTCAATGCCCAGGCGTATCAAGGCCGTTATTGCGGCCAGAGGTGGTTGTTCTGGATATTGATTTCTCAGGATCTATGCACCCAAATTGCGTGAAAATGTAATAGCATGTCAGTTCTAGCATAATATATTTGTCCAATGAATACCCGTTTATCATCTGCATTTCTTCTTGGTGTAGCAATTTTAATGACCAGTAGTGTATAATGCTTTCCGTGGAATGCATCTTTCATTGGGTCAAAAATACGGATGTCGGATCGCGAGCAGCTCAGTGGGCACACATCTTTGAGTACCGCAACTTGTGGAAGACTGTGTGAGCACCATCACCAGAGACGCCCAGTTGCTCAACAAGGTATTTGATTGTGATCTCGATCACCACAAATGTGAGTTTCCACAGATCGCATCACTGCAGGCTTCACAGCTGTGTGCATTCGGCCGGCATGCAGGAGGTTGGATATGTTTGCGCGGAATTGTCGCGATGACGACAGGCGGCTCGCCCAACTCACCGTGGTTTCGTTCACTGCCAGGTCTCCGTAGATATTCTGCAAGCGCCTATGAATATCTGAGACGCTCTGGTTTTCAGCCAAAAGAAACTCAATGACAGCTCTCCGTTACAGACACCATTCTGAAGGCTACGTATACTGCCACCACTTTTTGAAAGTACATGAAACTATAGGGTCTGAGGAGGGAATATTCCACGATGTACCGCGATAGATTCCGGATCTTTTAAACCGAAATTGGCAGAGAAAAAAAATGTGTTGCATTACTTACTGGATGCCCCTCGTATTACTCCAAGCAACACTTTTTGTTTACAATTACGTTCCTATTGCAACGTTGGAATTCCACTTCTATGTAATCTTAGCTCGGCTGTGCTTTTGCATTCTGCAGGCGCATGCTAACTGGCGACAGTTATTTCTGCAGGTACGTACCACTTGGTGTCGAAAGCTATCCCACGAACTTCTAAACGTTATTTTTTTACTTGTCATCACAAATCGTTTTCAATTGTTTTGGACAGAATGGGGTGACGTTTTGACGACGATCAAATTGTGGAGTTATTGTTAGTTAGTGAAGACTGTTGACTCACTGGATGCACCAAGTACTTTTCAAGTCGCAGCCGAGACTTGTGACAGGGAAACAGAAACATCTGGTCATGAAACTGACAACGAAGTGGAGGACGAAGAAGAGGTACAAATAGCATCAAGAAATAGTAAGACAATCTGGCTACTTTTGTGGAAAAAAGTTTATTGAAAAGAATAGCAAGAAAATGTATCGATACATTATAAAACAACTTGGCATGGCATTGATCAAAGCAAATGTCGGAGAGAGGGAAATGAATTCCAGTAACTATTCTAGGGACTTGCAGACTGCAGTGAGCAAAGTTCTTTGTAAAAATAGTGAAAATGTTAGCATAGTCGAGAAAGGTGCAGTGCAAGTCCAAGCGGGATCGAGTAGGAGCCCATAACTGCTTTGTTGACTAGTTCGTGTACCTACTGTCATTTTTTATTGACAGTCATCGTTTATTATTTATCGTTCTTTACTGTTAATTATTTGATTTCAAAATACGTTTATGAACATTTTTGAAGAAGGGTTTTTGTAGTTAATTCCAAAAAGTCTGTTTAAGAAGTCATTGTTGGTGTGAGAGCCTTAATTGTTGATGATATCATGTTTTCTTTTTTAATAAAGTTACATTTTTCATAAATAGAAGCGTTTCTTTCAAAGATTCTTTAACAACAGTTTAGAGAAGTATAGAAGTAAATGAGTTTCCAATAGTTTTTGTTTTTGGGGTCGAAATAGTACCCCCAAAGTTACTGAGTCAGTCTAAATAGCGAGTGTAGTTGACACTACACCATACCCCAAATTTTCTTTCGAACTAGTGCGTCACAGTTTCGGATGAAATCAGTGTTCAGATTACGGCTAAGGAAGAAATGAAAAGCTCACATAGCCATAATTCTGCTGTAAACTGAAGAGTTTTTAGCAAACAGAACACAGCATGTTGTTATCAATGGAGCGACGTCTACAGACGTTAAAGTAACCTCTGGCGTGCCACAGGGGAGTGTTATGGACCATTGCTTTTCACAATATATATAAATGACCTAGTAGATAGTGTCGGAAGTTCCATGCGGCTTTTCGCGGATGATGCTGTAGTATACAGAGAAGTTGCAGCGTTAGAAAATTATAGCGAAATGCAGGAAGATCTGCAGCGGATAGGCACTTGGTGCAGGGAGTGGCAACTGACCCTTAACATAGACAAATGTAATGTATTGCGAATACATAGAAAGAAGGATCCTTTATTGTATGATTATATGATAGCGGAACAAACACTGGTAGCAGTTACTTCTGTAAAATATCTGGGAGTATGAGTGCGGAACGATTTGAAGTGGAATGATCATATAAAATTAATTGTCGGTAAGACGGGTACCAGGTTGAGATTCATTGGGAGAGTCCTTAGAAAATGTAGTCTATCAACAAAGGAGGTGGCTTACAAAACACTCGTTCGACCTATACTTGAGTATTGCTCATCAGTGTGGTATCCGTACCAGATCGGGTTGACGGAGGAGATAGAGAAGATCCAAAGAAGAGCGGCGCGTTTCGTCACAGGGTTATTTGGTAACCGTGATAGCGTCACGGAGATTTTTAACAAACTCAAATGGCAGACTCTGCAAGAGAGACGCTCTGCATCACAGTGTAGCTTGTTCGCCAGGTTTCGAGAGGGTGCGTTTCTCGATGAGGTATCGAATATATTGCTTCCCCCTACTTATACCTCCCGAGGAGATCACGAATGTAAAATTAGAGAGATTAGAGCGTGCACGGAGGCTTTCAGACAGTCGTTCTTCCCGCGAACCATACGCGACTGGAACAGGAAAGGGAGGTAATGACAGTGGCACGTAAAGTGCCCTCCGCCACACACCTTTGGGTGGCTTGCGGAGTATAAATGTAGAATGTAGAATGTAGAAAACGATGCCAGTTGTAGAATTTCAAGTGGGAAAATGATATAAAATTGGCCTCATTGAATGGAGCTCCCAATACTTGACACCGTATTTCAATGGAGTATAATAGAACTATGATTCTGACCAGAGCAACATCTTTTTGGGACTCCATTATTAAGGAATCCGTGAAAATATGCCTGGCGGAAAATCTGGTGAACCGTGATAGCGGCTGCCAGTTGGACAGTGCATGGAACCTAATCATCTCCACGATTGGCTGTAATCGAAGATGACAGTAATACAGAGGACAGCTGATTTCCGAGGTTCCACAATCGAGGGCGCTGTGGTCCGTCTCTCAGCTTGAATTCTGAGGCATGCACGGAATACTCGCAGCGCGCTGTATACGGTGGAGCGAAGCAAGTCTTCACCAGTCTTCGATGACTCACCTGAAGGTGACTGGCAGGTGCCCAGTCGAAATATCGTGCAATGAGCTCGAAATTTGTTTGAGCATTCCTTTCATTCACAATGTCTGATTCTACAGCCACCCCAAGTGCACAACTTGTACATCACTGAATTTGTGTAGATCTTACGTACTGCAGAAAGTCCTTTAAATATAACGCTTTTGCAGTGGAATTTATGGTGACAAACATTCATAAAACGTTGATGACAGATGTGCACCATCTGACTACCGATTTAGGTGTTTATTTCAGGAGCATCTGATACTACCTTCTGTACTGGATGACTAAGATGTAACATCTGCTGAAGACGAAATTTTATAATATTCACAGAAGCTAGTTTTCAGTGACGAAGTCTTGTTTTATGCTTTTGGAAACGTGAATAGACGTAATGTGCATGTTTGAGGCACAGAAAATCCAGTAGAAATTGTGAAGCACATTCGTGATTCGCTTACACTTAATGTCCTTCGTGACTTGTCTCCTTAAAAATGTTTTTGGACGATTTTGCTTTGCGGAGGAAACTGCGACTGGTTTCGTCTACCTGAACTCGCTGTAGCAGTGGCTTATTATGCTACAGCAACAGTAAGACATGTACACTTCACTTCCTGCAAGACGGTGCTCGACGACACTTTCTTTCAGAAGTACGTGATAATCTCAGTGCGTCAGTAATGGATCTGACGAGTTTACCATCACGATTCTCTTATTCTGTACTGCCCCCGCCCCCCCCCCCCCTCGCCCACTCCACCACAGTCAACTGAGTTGACTCATTGTGATTTCTTTTTATAGAATTACGTGTCCCTGGCACTTACTCTGCAAGAGTTACAAGTAAGGACAATTAACGCAGTATGTGATATCGACCATAACGTGTAGCGACGTGTATGGCAAGAGTCTTTCTATCGTATTGACGTTTGTGGAAACGGTTGCCAAGCTGAGGACCACTAACGTACATCAAAACGTTGGAGAGATGCACTATCCACTGATATGTGTCTATTTTCTGTATGACTTTTAGTTTCCTCTTCTGAAACCCCAGAGGTGCTTATGCATAACCATCTATTCAAATGGTTCTGAGCACTACGGGACTTAACATCTGAGGTCATTAGTCCCCTAGAACTTAAAACTACTTAAACTTACTAACCTAAGGACATCAAACACATTCATGCCCGAGGCAGGATTCGAACTTGCGACCGTAACGGTCGCGCGGTTCCAGACTGAAGCGGCTAGAACCGCTCGGCCACAACGGCCGGTTAACCTTCTATTAATATCCCTCATAAAGTAGTCAGAGCTTCAGACTTTCTTTAGCAGTTCAGTCGTTGGAACATAATTGTTGCAGCACCACTGCTTACGTACAGCCAAGAATAGTTATATCGAAGATGCCTCAAGGAAACACCTGGGCTGTCGGCTATACGACTGGAAGTTATCTGGTAACCGGAGCGCTGAACGGCGTAATGAAGTGCCTGGTGTCGCAGCAAGGAAGGATGGCTAGCCTTCGGTGGAGGTTTCTTTCGAGAAACTGTGGAAAAACGGTCAACCTTAAACCACTATGACAAAGTAATTTCTCATTACTGATTAACTTGTTCTAATCAATTTTACTGTTAAGACTGTTGTATGTCAAGGCGAAAAGCGATATATTACAATTTATTATTCAAAATTGAAGATAATTTCTGGAGCAAGAAGCAACCGCCTCAATTGATAATCTTCAACTGAATTCCAGTTCAAAGGAAAGTAAGTGCTGACAGGTGTGAGTGAACTGTCAGTTTAATAAGTCACTGTTATAAAATACTAACACGAATTCTTTACAGACGAATGGAAAAGCTGGTAGAAGCCGACCTCGGGGAAGATCAGTTTTGATTCAGTAGAAATGTAGGAACACGTGAGGCAATACTGACACTACGACTTATCTTAGAAGCTAGGTTAAGGAAAGGCAAACCTACGTTTCTACAAACTGTAGACATAGAGAAAGCTTTTGACACTGTTGACTGGAATACTCTCTTTCAAATTCTGAAGGTGACAGGTGTCAAATACAGGGAGCAAAAGTCTATTTACAATTTGTACGAAAACCAGAAGGCAATTAAAAGAGTTGAGGGGCACGAAAGGGAAGCAATGGTTGAGAGGGGAGTGAGACAGGTTTGTAGCTTATCCCAGATGTTATTCAATCTGTACACTGAACAAGCAGTAAAGGAAACCAAAGAAAAATTCAGAGTACGAATTAAAATCCATGGAGAAGAAACAAAAACCTTGAGGTGTGCCGATGACATTGTAATTCTGTCAGAGGCAGCAAAGGACTTGGAAGAACAGTTGAACGGAATGGACAGTGTCTTGAAAAGAAGGTATAAGATGAACATCAACAAAAGCAAAACAAGGATAATGGAATGCAGTCTAATTAAATCGGGTGACGCTGAGGGAATTAGATTAGGATATGAGACACTTAAAGTAGTAGATGAGTTTTGCTATTTGGGTAGCAAAATAACATTATGGTCGAAGTAGAGAAGATATAAAATTTAGGCTGTCGATGACAAGGAAAGCGTTTCTGAAGAAGAGAAATTTGTCAGCGTCGAGCATAGATTAAAGTGTCAGGAAGTCGTTTCTGAAGCTATTTGTATGGAGTGTAGCTATATATGGATGTGAAACATGAACGATAACCAGTTTAGACAAGAAGAAAATTGAAACTTTCGAAATGTGGAACTACAGAAGAATACTGAAGTTTATACGGGTAGACCACGCAACAAAAGAGCAGGTACTGAATAGAACTGGAAAGGTGAGGAATTTGTGGCACAACTTGACTAGAAGAAGGGATCAGGTGGTAGGACACGTTCTAAGGCAGCAAGGAGTCATCAGTTTGAAACGTACCCTTAGAAAAATTAATGAATAATTGTGCTGATAAACATCTTACGTTATTTGATTTTCAAACAGCTGAGCAAAACTGAACGTACTCAGAAATTTCTCTCTTTACTTATTCTGATCATCACTAAACTGACACACAATATTTGTAGCGCAACGCCATCTGACTTTCAATAATCCCTACAAAAGAATGGCCCTGACTAACAATAACCTATACCTTTCAAGAATCACTTACCTCACAAAAATCTTCGTTACTCGAACTACTGCAATACAGCGAGCGCCAATACTGCCAGCCAAATAAAAGTTTCTAACTACTGAAGGCATAACTACTGATAGGCATACTTAGCAAATGAAAGATTTTGATAGAGAACAAACAATGTATTTACCTTAATAGTGTTCAAAAGTCATTATATATATATATATATATATATATATATATATATATATCAGTTCATGACATCCAATCTTACAAATTTACTGTCTCTGATGGACACACGTCCAGATCATCTGCTCTCAAAACTCCGCCATCTCTCTCCCCACATCCACCACTGCTGGCGGCTCACCTCCAACTGCGCAACTCTACACGCTGTTCAATCCAACTGCCGAACACTACAATAGCAAATTCCAACAATGCAAACCAGCCACAGACTGCACACAGCACAGTCAGTGATTTTCGCTACATGGCGTTACCAGCATAAAAACGTAAACAGACTACTTACAAGTTTTGCACAGGAGGGAAGCGTGGAGGGTAAGAATCGTAGAGGGAAACCAAAAGATGAATACACTAAGTGGATTCAGAAGGATGTAGGGTGCAGTAGTTACTCGGCGATGAAGAGGCTTGCACAGTATAGAGTAGTATGCTGCATCAAACCATTCTTGGGACTGAAGACCACAACAACAACTGAAAATAATATTTAACAGTTAAATAATGAATAGTTTTTCACATTTGCAGATTAATTAATATGATCTGATGTGTGACAGGGTGGCAAACGATTTTAATTTGTGATGAAGTAAAGTTCCTTTCAAACGAATGTCTGGAATGTGGAAGTCTGTCGAGGTGCGTTACTACGGGTAATGGACTGATACAATGCCTTTTGCTGTAAGTAGTCCTGGCAGTAAGCCAGGCGGTGATTCTACTGTGCAGTCGCTTCATATACATACGATTTCGCTCCTAAGGTTCTATAGATACCCGTCCCCGTTTACCTTTCCTTCCTTTTACGAGGGGGAGGGGGCGAGGGGGAGGCAAAAATTGGGAAACTTAGTATCGACCTCTCTGGCTGATAGAAATAGAGGTGATGGAAATATGTTGGAACTTCCTACTAAACCCATTGCACCCATTAGATATCGAACTGTTAACTGTAATCGCAATCTAGCTCCCGTCACGAGGAATGAAGTCCACATCGTACAAGTAATCTATTTCAGACGAGATCGAGCACAGTTGTCCTCAAAACATAATTCACGCCACCATGACCACTTTATTATGGCAATTCACGTCCCTGCATGGTCTGTTATGAAGTAAATGTTTACCTGGATATCAAATGGACGAAAGCCCTCATGGCAAAAGAACTGTAAAGAGGTCAACAATTAAGACAAAGTTGTTCTCAATCCGAATGGTTGGTTCGAACACCACAGTGGTTGACTAGGCATGATGGTGATGAAGGTAGTCTGCCATTCCCGACCTTTCAACTCATTTACCCAGCCATACAGAAGGATCAAGAATTTAGTGGTGACTCCGAACAACGGTGCAACCTGGTATTTTTAACCCATAAAAATGATTGCCAAAACTGACAGCAGTGATGAAACAAAACGAAAAATCTGGATCCACGAAGGATTTTAGGTCGTACTTTTGGAATTGTAGTTTGACAACAGCTTAGCCATCGAGCCTTGCTTGGTAGACAATAACGAACCAATAAATAGGTTTTGTGTAGCAAGGAGGATAGCCAACTTGCAGAGAGCTCATCTTAGCTACAGAAAGCTGTGAAAGCTTAGCTTTTCGGCTCGAAAGAACGTATATATTGATACAATCATCTCGTTCTTGGCATACGATGTCTAGTTAAATGACCATAGTGTACCCGACTCCACTGATGTCGTTGCAGTCTGAGTACTGCTGTAGAAGTGCAACACATAGCTGGAGGTGTTCTGATTCGGCCAACATTATTAAAAATCGCAGTGCTCCTAGAGTAACATTTCAACAGCTGTAGACGCCGATCCGCTGCTGCTAGCCAATCTATAATTTGGAGCACGCAGTGACAAAAACCATGCAAGTGCGAGCAGGACTAGAACTCTTAGGGCTTCGTTACATATGTCAATAACATAACTGGGAATCTCGCTTTGCCCGGCTATGAATTTATTCTAATCTTCAATTAGCCTATCTCTTCCACCCCATCTCTCTGTCCACCTCCTCCAGCCCCCCTCCCCACTCTCTATCCATCCCCTCATCTCCTTACTGTCTCCACGTTTTCAGGCTCACCCCATTAGGAGGCTGATTGTTCTTACCCCCCAAATTATATCTTTCCATGCTGTGAGTGATATGTGCAGCAAATTTGATTAAGACGGGCGTATTACCCGTGACTTTGCCCTCGTACGCTCGTGTCTAATACATCTCACATATATTTAACGTATTTCACACGTATTTGTACAGGTATTTCACTTGTATCTCTAGTGTATATCATCCTGCAGTTTCATTTTCACGCAGCTCAATGTTTATGACGCCGTATTTTCTGAACTACCCACTGATATAATTTTACAGGTATAGTGGCTACCGTCTGAGAATTGTGTTGTGAATATAGAGTTGGTAATAAATTAAAACACCATGCATGTTGTAGCTGTTTTTCACGAATCTCAGTGTTTATGACGCCATATCTTCTGAATTATGGGTCATACAATGATATAATGGAGTAGGTACATTTAGTGGCATATGTGAATATCGTCTGCGAAATGGGCTCCGAGTAGAGTAAATAACGAAAAAGTGTTAAATTAAAGGCCGGCCGAAGTGGCCGTGCGGTTAAAGGCGCTGCAGTCTGGAACCGCAAGACCGCTACGGTCGCAGGTTCGAATCCTGCCTCCGGCATGGATGTTTGTGATGTCCTTAGGTTAGTTAGGTTTAACTAGTTCTAAGTTCTAGGGGACTAATGACCTCAGCAGTTGAGTCCCATAGTGCTCAGAGCCATTTGAACCATTTTTGTTAAATTAAAACGTTTTGGATGATACGGAAGTTTTTCAGGTGTCTATGGCGTCATATTCCCTGAACAATGTGTAGGACAATGATACAATTTTTCTTGTATATACTGTCTGCAGTTAGTAGTAAACAAGTGATAAATTAATGGCAGATTTAGTACACGAGGAGAGAAAATACGTTTTCTATCTCTCATCAATTTGTTGGGTTCGTCAGCGAGAAAGAGTTTAGCAAACTTTTGAATTTATTATTCTTATTATTCTAGAATAATGAAAGGCTAACGCTTGGGTATTCGAGCAACCTCCACCACCACCCCTTTGATAGGTAGGTGGTTCTTAACCCATACAGACGATTTCCATATAGTAAGCGATAGGTGTACCAAGTTTGGTTTCAATCGGTCCAGTGGTTTAGGAGGAGATGTGGAACATACATATACGTTCATATGTACGGAGAAAACATTAGTAAAACCGACAAACTGCAGGGACGGATTCCTCACTGTAAATGCAGGAAAAAAGTTCTATGAACGTGTTTTCGGAAATGGACGGTGCGCATGTAACGACAAAACATCGTCACGGGACACTGTACAGAGCTGGATCGCATCCGCGTCATAACAGGAGTTCAAAGTTACCTCCATGGGATTGTAGGTGATAGGGGTAGTAGCGGTTGTCATGTAGGACACACATAATCGTACTTTGGCTTAGACCACGTTGGCAGGCCAATTGCCTCGAGCTCGTCCTAGGATTCGTCTCAATATCCTGTAGAACACGGTCCTCCAAATCTAACGTACACCCCCACTGCGAGGTCGTCAACCTGAAGGTAAACATGATCACACAAACGCCCAAAAACGGCTTGAAATGTTACGTGTTGCGGCTGGTGTCTGTGGGGGTACTTGTTTTGGTATAGCGGTGCTGCCTCTCGACCGTCTCCATCTGCTTAACCGTACGCAAACACTGTCTCGGCTTGTTCCCGGCGTGAATAGCAGACCATTCTGCTTCTTACAATGTGTCAATCTCACAGCCTGTCTCAGACAAGGAACACACGGCACACGGCCAGCGCCATCTACCGTGGCAACGACGCATTTCCGGACATTTGTTCATAGGACATTTTTTCCTCCATTTCCAGTTAGGAATCCGTTCCTGCCATTCGTCGGTTTTATTAAAGTTCACCGTGTATCCGTAGATCTATTTTCACAATGTGTACGGATAATAATAATAATTTCGTGCAGCTCAATGGCTTGGTTTCACCGCCGCGTCGGTGATTTGCATGTCTCTAACCTACCGTTGTATCCAACCAGGGAAAAGGGAGCTACTGTTTAACATATAATCCGAACCGTGTGTTTCTGGCGACTCCTCGTATCTTTGAAAGATGAAAGCCATGGTTAAAATGAATACTAGACGAGGATGAGATTAGTAATTAACGTCCCATAGAAAATGAGGTCATTAAAGGCGGAGCACATGCTCGGGTTATGGAGGTATGGTGAAGGAAAGCGGCCGTGCCCATTCGAAGGAACCATTCCAGACTTTGGCTGAAGCGATTTTGGGAAATCACGGAAAACCTGAATTGGGATGGCCGTCCTCGGGTTTGAACCGTCGTCCTCCGAATGCGAGTCCAGTGTGCTCACCACTGCGCTGCCCCGCTCGGTAATGAATTCCGGAAAATCTGTTGTCCGGTTGGGGTTTGGTACCATGAGCTCACTGTTTGTGGGCATGCGCTGTACTGGCCTTTTTTTTTTTTATTAAGACAAAGTGAAAGAAAAGTGACAAACAGGGATTCGACCCTACTGCCTCCTGGGTTACACCCAAACGCTCTACCCTCTTTTTTTACTAACCCATAACAACAGTTTATTGAATATTCTGTGTGTACAATCAACTTACATTGAACTAAATAAAAGGAACATGAGCATGAAACTTTTTACAAATATGGAAATAGAATTAATCAAAAGAAGCACGACAGAAGTATGTGAATAATCGTCCGGAATAAGAAATCCATTTTATTAAAAGCAGCCAATAACAGACACACTCAGCTTCAGACTGGTGGAAAAAAGGTGGGCATGGCCTCGCTGCCTCACGCCCCCCCTCCCCCTAAGTAGAGCAAAAGGAAGGAATACAGAGAGGAAAACAGAGGTAAGAAAGCAAAAGCACAATGAGGGCCTCAGCTGCTGTTAAAAGTATCCACTTGCTGATAGAAGTATCCAATGCCCTGTCTTTAAAAGGGCCGCGCGGGATTAGCCGAGCGGTCTTAGGCGCTGCAGTCATGCACTGTGCGGCTGATCCAGGCGGAGCTTCGAGTCCTCCCTCGGGCATGGGTGTGTGTGTGTTTGTTCTTAGGATAATTTAGGTTAAGTAGTGTGTAAGCTTAGGGACTGATGACCTTAGCAGTTAAGTGCCATAAGATTTCACACACATTTTTTTTCTTTGAAAGGTATGATGCGGCATGTTATCAAACAGTTCTCGAAGTGCAAGCAGGAAGAGTAAGCGGTAGAAGCAAACTGGCGAAAAGCCAAATGGTCATCATCTCCCTCATCATAATATATAAAGTGACCAACCAACTACATTATTATATTGGTCTTTGTCCTAGATAAAAGAGACGCACAATTATATCAGTAGGATATGCAGATTCAACAGACCGATTGAGGAAAGGAAATTACTTTCTGAGTCAAGACCAGTGTTCCAGGTGTCCACGAGAAGTAAACCGGTGTTGCAGAGTATCTGGAACGTAGGCAATACCGCATTGATGTGTCTCACTAATCCCGATACGCTATAGACGTTCGTTGATGGAACTGCTGACCACACTGTACCAGAAGGAGGTCGCTGCCCTTGTTAGAACCGGGAGGCTGATGTTGGTCCACACAATTTTCTGGGATATTTGCGATGGTAATGGTAGAGCTCCCGAATGTGTATCAGTTTCAAATTTATACGACCAACGTCAACAGGAGAATCAAGACTCGCTGATCGCGCAGAAGTGAATACCCGCCACATGAAGGTATGCAGTTCCTGCGTGACCATCAAAATGGTGCGCCGAATATTTAAGATATCACATCATCAGCGTACACGCAAACAGCAAGGGTCCCTCCGTCTTACCCTGAAGCTGGGACGCATCCTTCCGAAGCAACGGCTCCAGAGATAACTGTGGTGTCACCGCCAGACACCACACTTGCTAGGTGGTAGCCTTTAAATCGGCCGCGGTCCATTAGTATACGTCGCACCCGCGTGTCGCCACTGTCAGTGATTGCAGACCGAGCGCCGCCACACGGCAGGTCTAGAGAGACTTCCTAGCACTCGCCCCAGTTGTACAGCCGACGTTGCTAGTGATGCTACACTGACAAATACGCTCTCATTTACCGAGACGATAATTAGCATAGCCTTCAGCTACGTCATTTGCTACGACCTAGCAAGGCGCCATTACCAGTTTATATTGAGATTGTAATACTGTCTAAACAAGAGCGATGTTCTCCAATTGTGGATTAAAGTTAAGTATTCCAAGAACTACGTTCTTTTATTTATAGGATAATTACTTTACCTTGTTCCAGACCTCACGCCAATCTGCGTGAGCTTAAAAGCGTGCATTTCGGCCTCCTCTAGCAACACGGTGTTGGCTCTTCTGCCAACACTTCAATAAGACAGAGAAAGACAGCGAGAACGGGCTGCCTGTGGCTCTGCCCGACGGACGGTAATCGGGGGCGTCAGTTGCTCATTGACATCGACCGAAATTGCTATGGCCATGAACATATTCGATTACACTCTAAGAACCTCAAAAATAAACCTGATCGTCCCCCAAATCGTTTACACAATGGAAAGCCTTACTAAAATTCAAGGAGATAAAAGCACAATGCATAAGTAACGGCAGCAATCGAAACCATATCGCGGTATTTCGCTACAGGGGTCAGAATCGAGCGACCAGGAAGACAATTCTGACACCCGCAAACGACAGTCCTCTACGAAGAAAATGTCCTGCGATTTACCGTCATTCATTCAGTAAAGTGAGACTAAGAAAATTATCAAAAGCATTACTGCCAGTATGTTTTGGTGTCAACACAATTCTCCCCCCCCCCCCTCCCCCCTCATCATCTAGTTCAACATGGGCATAATACGGACCCCAGAGAGCCCAAAAGCTGACATAATATTCCTAGGGGGGACCATCCATACCTGGTGATTTATGAGAAGGAGAAGAACCAATAAGATGATGTACGTCAACTGGGTGAAAGGTGTTGAGCTCAGGCGCGAGTGTTGTACCTAGGGCCCCAATAGCTGGGTACAACGACGGAAAGTTGCTAGGAGTGTCCACATCGCAAAGATCCACGTAGTACTGATGTAAGGCGTGAAGTATGTCAGCTTGCTCTGTGAGCTATGGCCTTCAGGTGCAGTAGAAATAATGCAAGAGAGGCGACGCGAGCTTGATGTCGAAGCAGATGATATAACGATCGCAGCGCAATCTTACCACCTGTCGGCGCTTCAGCTGCAATAACTTCGCTTTGATACATTATGTATCTGTAATCCGCAGGGGACGAGATCCGCACCATCATACAAGCCGCGCAAGAGAATATATATATATAAAATTCGTGAGCCCTCCGAAAATCCCTGTACCTAGCAGCACAATAAGTGATCAAAGTTTGACGGATCATTGGTGTAACCAGGACAGTCCGCCATTCCAGAGTGGTAGAGTACCTCCCGGCGGATCTAAGAATACGTGTGACCACACCACTTGTAGGAATGACAGATGAACACGGTTCAATGGAAGATGGGACGGAGGACACAAACTAATTCAACACCATGCAGAGTGCGGCGACGCTTATGATGAACCGCGGGTACCGCCGTCGCAGCAGTAGCAGCAACGGCGTCAGGCTTTGCTTGCAACGGCGGATAATCACCCGCAGTGACAGTGGAGTGTGACCACCAGGAAAGAGGGGGGACTAGGGTCGTTAGCAACCTTTAACTTGCGGCGCTTTCCCCATAGAAAGTGGAGTGTGACCACCAGGAAAGAGGGGGGACTAGGGTCGTTAGCAACCTTTAACTTGCGGCGCTTTCCCCATAGAAAATCGTAAAACAAAATCTATCGGTGGGCAGATGGTTCAGAGGTGGCCACTTTCATTGCACAGAAAGCACATCCCCCACCTGTCCTCTGTACGTAATATGAATACGAGAGGCACAAAGTTGCATATGAGACGGAATGTTCTTTGTGATTTGGTTCAAGGCGCTTCAGTCTGGAACCGCGTGACCGCTACGGTCGCAGGTTCGAATCCTGCCTCTGGCATGGATGCGTGTGATATCCTTAGGTTAGCTCAGTTTAAGTAGTTCTAAGTTCTATGGGACTGATGACCACAGATGTTAAGTCCCATAGTGCTCAGAGCCATTTGAACCTCCGGAGGAAGAATGAATATTAGAACGTTGTATATTCAATATCCGCATTCGCAAGCAGCGCCATACCCACCTAACTATCTCTACGCTGGAAGGGAAACTGATTACCCTGATTTAATAAGAACTTGTCTATTTGAAAGGTATCTACAAATTTCACAAAGAACACATAAATCCCTGTGTAAAAACTTGCTGTCTGCACCTATTCCGAGGTGAATGAAAAGCATCAGGTTACCAGTCATGGATTTCTGAAAATCAGGGCTGCACGCTACGTGTCGTCTTATCAAATGAAAAGCTCACAGTCTCTTTACGTAGAACGGATTTGTACGCCATGAGAAACAAACAGGGGCGGACTAGGCCGCTGTCAGACACACAACCAACGAAGGGCGAGAGAGAGAACGACGATTTCACATACATAAAGGCACAAACACCGCTGAAGTGCGATGCTGCACCGGAGCGCGTATGCACTCGTAAACAACAATCTGATCGCTCGGCGCACAAAGCGGAACTGACTGCTGGACAAGAGGGGTAGTTAATGTACAGGTTTTGATAAGTGGGTTTGCATGTATCAAAATAAGTAACTTAAATGGCTGCCTCTGTTGATTACATTGACTTGAAGCTTGATTTACGCTGCCTGGGTACTGTAGACCTTAGTATTTGACACAAATTTCATCTTGATACCTGAGAAAAAGATAACTAACGGGCAGACAGACGCGCGAGAAAGTGATCCTATATTGGTTCCGTTTTTACCGACTAGGGTACGGAGCACCAAAAATGAACTGCTTTTAATAATGTCGGTATTTAATTTTAAAATCGAGGAAAAATTCTGTGTGTTAAAACAGACCCAGTTTTCTGAACCGAACTAGTAAAATCATTGCATTAATCAGTCACATAATAGAGCATTTATTCGGGCACACATGTAAAAACATAAGTAATTTCTAGTTTTATTTTTGGACCTTTCGCAGTCTGCTTGAGAGAGTGTCTCAAGAGGAAGGGAGACACAGGTAGTGCCTGGAACACACCGACAATTTATGGACGAAGAAAACGACGAACTAAAGCACGACAGAACTGACAATCGTCCAATAAGAACATCGAATTTTTTGTGTTTATGTTATCATGTTTCCTGGGTGAATAAATCAACAACTAGTAAATATATAAACATATGAAACGTTGTAAAGGGATCTAATCGCTCGTCCTCTCGATTGTTACCGTGTGTTTCGGACGCTGCGAAGATACACTGAACTAATCTCTCCCTGTAGGTATTTCGCTGTCCATTATCACCGCAGAACTACCTCGGGGCGTTATTACGTAGCCGGCTTTGTAAACACGTCGAAGTCCACCCCGATGGGCTGGTTCGTCGCCAGGAGCTCCTCAGAGTCTCGTCATTAATAAAGGGGGGACAGCGTCTCGGACGTCCGGTATTAAATTCCTGGCGGCCCTCCCTGTAGCCAGCCGCGCGGCGTGCGGGGCGAGTGACCACCGGGAGGTGCTGAGTCATTCCTCGTCAGCAGTTGTCACCGCGCCTTGACCAGAAGCTTATTTTCACAACTCTAAAAGAGTTCTCTTCGAGGATGACAGTCATTTTCATGTGTCTTTAGGGGTGGGGGGTGGGTGGGTGGGGGGGGGGGGGTTGCTCCAACCTTTTTGCCGATTAACCGAGTTAGGGGGTGATGAGCTAAAGCAAGGGACTTCTAAAGAATGAATGTCCCACACAGATGCCAATCTGCGCATTCTGGTACACATAATTCGAAAGCACTCTGAGTGTTTTGTGTTATACTTCCATAAATGTTTATCGAAGCAAAGTCGATCGCGATACCTAGCAGCATAGTCTTTGGCATTACCAAAATTTACAGCAAGGAAATTCCACTATTTTCTTATATGTAAGTTGTATTTATGACAGCACCACAACATTGCTCATTGCTTACTGATTCCATAGATACCTCACACTCCTTCCGAAACTCTATTGTAGCATTCCTGTAAGAAGTCTCTATTTCGTGTGTTGGAATCAGTTAAATTCATCATCCCATATTTTGTTACCAAGAACTGAAGGTCTGTAGCAACTGGAATTGGATTTCATGGGAGACCTACTCATTCGGAAAATTGCAAAATTGTATCATAGATTAAAAATGTAACTTGTTGCCAATATTAAAATTCAATTAAACGACTGCTTTATAAACTAATATTTGTTCAACAGCTGGTGGAGGACAAAAGATCATGTTTTACACATTCAACTGTAAACTAGACGCATTTCCTGAATTAATATCAGGTCTAATAAAATATAAATCATAATATTAATTCCTCTCTAACTTTACTAAGATTACACACTCGAAAAGGCTAAGACCAGTTTTGGAATTGGTACGCAAATTAAATTAAGATCGTTTTTAAGTCGTTTTAAATGTCGTAAAAATTTCATTAATTTTATGATCTTAAATGGTATACAGGTTGACGGAAATGTGGGCTCAAGTACGATTGCTACCACATTAATAAATATTCAAACAACTTAATATAAAAAGAAAAATTGCTAAAACAGCGCAAGTCCTCAAGCAGCCTTATTCTGCTGTTAAAACATGTTTATAGTTCGATTTTGTGACTAGACAACCCCTAAAATGATATATTTGAACAGATTTTAGAGAGGCGTGAAACGCTTTCTCAGGGTACACTGGCGTTGTGCTAGGCCGTACAGACCAGCAATATTTTTAATTGTTATGAGTGGCAACGAAATGCAGGTTGGCAACAGTGCGAAAACATGTCCGATGTCTGTTGTGACTGTGAACATCTTTTGTGCATCGTTTACGAAATAAATATTCTATTATGAAGACATGTTTCGTATTATCAATGACTACATTGCACACGATTACAAAAACCTGATAGCAACAATTAAACTCATCAGATTACATTGATGAAATCTACAAGTTGGGTTTGTGGCATGTTGAATGAGGGCTCCGACTGTTTTTAGCGACCCTGTGTACAGCTAAGGTCTGGCAGGTTGCCTCAACAGAACCATGACAATTTCGTCGCCACCATTGTCTTACTTCATTCTCGTATGAATTCACTACGGGCGCGATGTTCAATCTTTGTAAAAGAAGTGCTGCAACGTGCAACAAATCATCTTTAGAGTGAATAATTACTGCATCTATATGTCAATAATCGTCGGAAGTTGTATAAGTGGATTATGGCAATAGTTGAGCTCCCGTGCACTTTCTGATTGTTGAATTTGTATCATCAACGCAATAAAAATAAGAGAATTTGATCTGTGGCCTTGTCGAAAGTTTTACCGTATGTTTATCTGAGGTAGCTTAGAATAGGCAGGAATGACGTAAATCTGGACGGTCGGACAGAGCTTTTAACCCTGGCACTTCCCAATACGTACCTAGAGTTGCGACTAAAACTTCCAAAATGTTTTGCATCAGCTGCATCTCTGCAAACGTGTGTATGCTAGGTTAAAAGCGAGAGGGGAACGAAGGCATGGACGCTAAGGAAACAAAAATTCCACTGCGAAACAAAAGCAATATAATAATCAAAGTAAATGGAGACTATTCGAAAGTGCACGGTGGGCATCGGTGAAATTATAATCTGCTGGAGGGTTACGTTCAGTATCGTGTTACTCTATACCGTATCTGACTCCCTCTTAGCATGCCGACTGCGACGTGGTCGAGATACTTTGCTACTCAGACGAGTCCCACACTTCAATGGTGGCTTTCCTGAGGTCATCTACTGTGTGAGCGAGGTTAATGCGACGACTGGTCCTAAGCATGCTAAATTCTGTTTCATGTCAGCAGAACCTCAGACCATTACATTCGGTTGTTTCGTGCTCCTTGGAGAAAGGTGTTCAAAATGTTGACACAGTGTGCTAGAGAATTATCTTCTCGGACGACGAACACTTCGCGGAAATATTGACTGTAGGCCTGAGCAATATGTTGGACGACCATGTCTCCAAAGTTCTCATCTCTTAAATTAGTCTCTATTGCGATGGGAAGTGTGTGAACCCACATACGAAAGCGGCCCAAAACATGGCTGAACCGTCTTCCTGCTGCATCTGTAGGACTGCTTGACTGAGAAGGGCATTGCTATCAGGTTGCCTCCATTCTGTATTTATCGGTGAAGGGAACCCGACATGATTGATCCAGATTTCATTCCAGGTGTCCCCTTATCCACCACTCCGCTGTGGGGCTTGTATTGTTGTTTGTAATGGGAGCTTAGAGCCAAAACTGAGTTCATGGGGACGGTAGCATACTGTCTGCGTACACAAAATCCCATCAGTCTCCAGCAAGAAGGCAACACTCGGTTCTGTTGCGATTTCCTGCGCACACCCACGAGCCTCAATTTAGAGGTAATAGTAATCAGCTGTCGTTGTTGACCGTTGTCAACAACTATAATGCAGATACTGAATGCTGTGTGTGCCACGTTAGCGATTAAATTTTCGTATGTCTGATGTACAAAAATTTGGCTGGCAGCTGCCCATGCCCACAACCCTTTCTGCTGTTAAGTGACAATGTGCGTATTGTTCATGGTTGAAATGAGCCTTCGAGGGAAGTTAGCAGATTGATCACTCTACACAAGCTGTGTTTCTCTGTAGATGGTTGGAAACTCAGCGAGCCGTACTGAACTGCAGTGACAACGAAGCTTTATCTTCACCTCTATTTTAGAGGGATATAGCGATATTTTGTCGTGAAAAGTGTATAGAGAAAATTACGACCAATTAGTATAAGGAATCGTTAAACGGTCCGTGGATGGAGCCTTATGGAGTCATTGCTTATAATGAAAGATAAGTTTAATGCAGTCTCTTATACACTAATGAGCCAAAACATTATGCCCAACTACTTAATAGCTTCCTTGTTCGTCTTTGGAATAAAATACGTGATTGATTCTGTGTATTAGTTGGTAGGTTTGTAGAGGTGTGTGGTGTTACATTGTAAGTAGGCTGTCTAGGTTTTTATGTTGGTAACGCCACGTAGTGCTCTGTATGAAAATCACTGGCTGTGCTGTGTGCAGTCTGTGGCTGGGTGGCATTGTTGTAATATTCGCTATTCTAGTGTTGGGCTGTTGGCTGTTAACAGCGCTTAGCGTTGCGCAGTTGGAGGTGAGCCGCCAGCAGTGGTGGATGTGGGGAGTGAGATGGCAGAGTTTTGGACAGAGACAGTAAATTTGTAAGACTGGATGCCATGAACTGATATATATATTATGACTTTTGAACACTATTGAGGTAAATACATTGTTTGTTCTCTATCAAAATCTTTCATTTGCTAACTATACCTATCAGTAGTTAGTGCCTTCAGTAGTTTGAATCTTTCATTTAGCTGGCAGTAGTGGCGCTCACTGTACTGCAGTAGTTCGGGTAACTAAGATTTTTGTGAGGTAAAAGATTTGTGAAAGGTATAGGTTAACGTTAGTCAGGGCCATTCTTTTGTAGGGATTTTTGAAAGTCAGATTGTGTTGCGCCAAAAAAATATTGTGTGTTAGTTTAAACACAGTCATGTATAATTGTTCTCAGGGGACGTTTCATATGTCGACCCTTAGCCGAGGATACCTCACTGGAATCTTCTGATTTTTTCTTGTAGTTTGTGTAATTAGTGTAGATTTTGTTTATTGCTAGCACGTAATTGTAGAGAGAATCTCCTTTGTAGTTTCAGTCTTTCATTGTTGTACAGTAAAACAGGTGTGGCACGCATGTAAATTTGCACCAAGTATTTCGCAGCTGTGCTTGCAATTAACTAGATATTATTTTCAGAGATATGTTAATGTGTTTTCTTATTTTTGCTCCTCAAATTGTGCTTTTCTGTGTTATCGTGTGAAATATTGTGACAATTATGGCGTGTGAAAAACGTAATACTAGGCTCGAAAGTAAACTGAGAAATGACAGTGAAGACGAAAGCAGTGTGTTAGTGCCACCGTGTAATGAATTAACTAATGTTCAACATAGTAATTTGGTAACTGTGCATAGGGAAATGGAGCGGGCTGCAAACAATGGTGTAGACAGTGAAACAATTAGTGAACAGGGAAGCATTATCGATCGATCGATCGGCAACAGCCCGCTTCAGGAATCGGGAATGACAGGACACAATCTTGCAAATACTGCAGATTCAGGTTTTGGGTCATCACCGTTTTCTCAAATAAGTCAAGACACATTTTCTGCTTGTCAAAATGTGAATGTTGCCGGTGCAACTTCACTGCCGAAAAGCACTGAGGAACATGTTTCAGACAACAGGGCATTGTTATTACAGTTGATGCAACAAATGGGACAAAGGCTACAAAAGTTAGACACAACGCTTGAACAAAATCAGAAACAAATGGGACAAAATCTTCAAAAGTTAGACACAATGGAACAAAATCTTCAAAAGTTAGACACAATGGAACAAAATCTTCAAAAGTTAGACACAATGGAACAACACCAGAGACAAACACAGCAACAGTTAGACGCAATGGAACAAAATCTTCAAAAGTTAGACACCGCACTTGAACAAACATGTGAAGATTTAACTACTGAGTTACATAAAACCGAATCGAAATGTCAAAAAGTCTGTAATGACTTAAAAACACAAATTTGTGAGCATTTCCAACCTATTTTTTCGCGTCATGAAAATGCATTACAGAATCACGAAGCAACCATAAAGGAACTGCAAACTATAGTTCATGAAAATCACGACACCTTGCAAGCTAAAATTGACTCAGTTGCATCTACCGATTCGGTTACGCAACTTGCAAAAACTCAGGAAAACTTAAAGGACACAGTAGATACTCTGAAACTTGGTTCAGAAAAACACACTGAGGAAATAAGTACACTATCGGAGAAAGTAGCCGAACTTTCGGATCAGTTCACTAATTTATCTACGAAGGTAGATGATAATCTGAATGACACAAAACCGGTAGTCTTTAATGACACAGAAGAGTGCGAACAAATTAGGAAATTGAAACAAAAACAGAATCAAATTAATATGCAACACCAAAGAGAAATCCGGGAAGTACAAGATCAGTTGACACAGGTAATACAGGAATTACATATTTCAGAGGACACTCGCGCTCCAATACGGGAAGAGGGACATAGAAATACGGAACAGTCACAAAATAATAACACAGCGCATTTAGGAAGTTATGAAAGAAATTGGCAAGGTGCACCGAATTTTGAAATGGAACCGCCGACACGACGTAACAATGACCGATATGCGACTCGCCGACATGATAATTTTGACTATAAGCTGTTCATTACTACACGTAAATTCAAAACATTTAAGAATTCTGGCAACGACATTCATCCACAAGCGTGGCTCCATCAATTCTCTCATTGTTTTCCTCCCAACTGGTCATTAGAGCACAGATTAGAATTTATGTGTGGCTACTTAGAGAATTAACCAGCTGTAAGAATGCGATCGGTCATTCACGATTGCCACAGTGAAGGAGAGTTTTACCATGCCTTCCTCTCAGCATATTGGTCTCAAGCCACACAAAACCGAGTAAAACATAGCATCATAATGATGAAACATTTCGAACGATCTGAATTTTCCAGTCTTGTGAAATATTTTGAAGACATGTTGCACAAGAATCAGTACCTGACAAACCCATACAGCCCCTCAGAACTCATCCGCATTTGCTTAATCAAATTACCTGAACATTTACGACATATTATTTTGGCAGGACGTTGCAAAGACGACATTGAAGCTTTTCAGGGACTCTTACAAGAATTAGAAATTGACACTGACAATTGCGGAACGCGAAAACAGGAACACAAGAATTACAGGTCACATCCGTCGCAATTCCGCGATGAAAGAAATAATAACTGGACACGACAAGGCTATTCTCACAACAAAAATCGTGACCGAAACAAACACCAGCCGTATGACAACCGTTGGCAGAATAATAGTTACAGAGAAAGATCAGATTTTCGTAGTAATGAATACGACAGAGATAACCACAGAAACAGACAATATGGCAACCAGAACTATTATTATCACGGGGGACAGAATACCTTCAGATGCAACGGTGCACCATGCAGTGATAATTCAGGGAGAAATTCTCCACCACTTAACCGACAAGAAAGAAACTACAGGAACTACCAACATGACGACAGACGATATAATCGTAACGACAGACTTGAATTGTATCAGAACTGGCGAGATTCAAACAGAGCAGGGTACACTCGACAAGATGAATTTGTAGAAGTTAGGTCTCCTAATCCTAATAACGACGCGTGCCAACAAAGAGACAAACAATGACTCCCACCACAGGCAGCCACGTGCGCCGGCTGGCTCAGAGAAATATAACATAGACGCTAACCTTGAGACAAATTTTAGCATTCTTTAACGACGTATACCGCATGATAATTGCGTTCAAGTTAATTTGCTGCATACTGAGAAAAGGTTAAAACATTGCACCACATTTCACATGTAAAACCGTTTATTGAGAGTTAAACTGCTTTTTAACTTTGTCTTTTCCATAAAACTTTTCACTTCACATTACTAGTACGCTTTGTCAAACTTAGAATCTGTTAACATGCAACAATGTTTGAAGTTAACTATCCAGTCTAGAACCTAGGGAACATATTTAGACAGTATTTACAAATGCATTGTTATAGTGAACAGACGACACAGTTTTGTTATTTGTACATTATTGCTTGTTAGTTGCACGATTACGTAACGACTATCAGGCTTACATACTTAGAAGATATACTGGCACTGCTAATGAGATTTTAATGCAACATTTTGGTTTACTTGAAAATACATTCTGGATTTAAAGTACTTTCTGTGAGATACCAGATGACACAGTGGTTAGGTAATGTGACAGCCACACGATTTTATCACGACGCTACTAATGAGTGACAATTTACAATGTTGCTTTTGCAGTGTTTCTGTTTTATATCTGCACAGTTTTTCTGTATTATTCTGGAAAGTAAAACATGTTTTAGTAGTAACTTTAGTGGTATAGCTACAATGAGACAGCCTTTTTCGTAGCACAACAATACGTCACATTATAGTACTTTCTTGATCACAGTAAGGTACGTAATAACTATGATATATATACGCAAAGCATTTCACTTTCGTTTATGATGAGGTAAGTACATTGACTTCAGCAGAACTTTGCTAACTACGACACTTCCACAGAATTATCTTATAGCAAGACACACATTTAGCACTACAGGACGCGCATTTGAGTGATTAATTTTGTACTTAAATCATTTATTTTTCAAGATTTTTGTATTACAAAGAAAGTTTTCCGTGATACATGTCATTCCATTGCTGTAATCTGTAACACCTGAGGGTATAATTACATTAATCCTCAGGGGGGGGTACATGCTTACTTTGTGTACCATGTGTTTGGCAAACACAAGGAGCCCTAGCTAATATGGTATTTGCTTATACAACTTTACACATCGGTACCATATTTCTGTAACACAGAATTACACAGATAACTGATTATTTGACAGAGAAACAAACATTCTTTTTCCTACATCAGTGACACATGTTTACGCAATTACACAGTTGGATAACTTCACACTTATGAAATTGTATATTGTCTGTATTTTTTCGGAACCATTGTGATGCTATGAGAGCTTTTAATGATGTATTTGGTATGGGATCATGATTTTTAAAGTACGTTTGAGGTAAATGACACTATTGAAATGAGCAGAGAATTTTTTTAGGTTATGAAATTATTGGAGGAAGCTACGACGATTTTGAGAATTGACTGAGATGTTGTGATATTATTACGATGACGATGTGTATTATGCTGTTGAGATATCTTTATGATCATTAAGATGATGCTATGGTATATGAGGAATCTGATTATGCTACATATTTCTTATGATGAAATATTGAAGAAGTGTCGATGAATATGTATATGTGTAATAAAGCAAGGAATAATAAATAGTGGTTAGGGACTCTGATTTATGAAAAGGATGTTGAAAACCAAGAATCGTACTTTAAGAGTTATGAAATGTGTGTAAATACGTGAATGTTGGTTATCACAATGCTGGCGAAAGTTTTTGGACACTGTTAATATGAGATTTTGTTTCTACACACTTCTTATGTAAATTTCTAACCTTTGAATTTTTTATTTTATATGAGACTGTCACTGTAGTGCAAACTGGTGTCGTAAATATTTCGGTAAGAAAGTTAAGTGACCACCTGCACGTAATGCGTCGTGGGCACCCAGCTGCGTGACAGTCGCCTGGAAAAAAGCCATTAGTCTGTGCCTTTCAGAGGCACAGGTGAAAAAAAAGAGGCCATTATCCTCGCTATTGACATTCCTTTGTAGAAAGCACCACAAATACGACACGCTCAAACTTAAAAACGGTCTTAATTTATGATATTTACTGAAATGCCTAATGAAATGACGAGAAATATTTTTATGTCTATACACTTGATTATGACTACTGTCTTTCTAGTTGAGAGGTTTTTTTTTACCACCTTATGAAATGCCATATGGCTAATGAATGATGTTTCATGCCTTCCTTTGTACATATTTGCTCATTTTCTTTAATATCTAGTGTCTAGCTGCACTGCAGCATTGGTTATTATAAAATCTAGTAGATGTACTAATATCACTATTTTCTGTCTACAGACCCAGTAAAGAATACGTTTATGATATACTTTCTTAGAAAAGAGAGCACAAATAGACATTTCCCTTCACAGGAATTGCATAAATAATTTTTTTAATGACTTGGTAACTGTCTTGCAGGGTAAGTTTTTGTGATGCATCGCTCTAGTGTTAAGATGTGACATAGGTATTAAACATGGCCATTTTTACTGTAATATTTTTTCTGCTTGAGCTTTGTCATGTTTAGATATAAGTTATTGCATTTGCTGCTGCTGTTTGCCAGTCATAATGTTACTGAATTTGACTTTGTATTACTCTGTTAAGCCAGTTTTACTACTGATTTATTTTTCTTGTTTGCTGCTCTTTGCCTTATATTAGTTGTAATATTGCTGCTTGCTTTGCCAATTTGCATTTTTTTTTTGTCATTGCTGTTTGTGTTAATTGTTTTGTGCAGCTGCATTGCCTCATCCCTTAGTTTAGCATCTGAGCTCAGTAGATTTAAGTTAGCTTAAGATGGGGTAGGCCATATAAGACAACAAGTTGTGATGAATTGGAAGAAATGCATTGAGAAGCTATAAAAAAATGGTTTGACCAAAAAAGTATTTTGAAAGAGGAATGAACCAAAAAAGTAGGGTTTAGGGACAACAGGTTTAGGTAGGATTTTCTTGGAAATAAATGATGAGGTAAGATAATGGAAAATAAATAATGAGGTAAGGAATGTGTGAACATATAAATACAGAAAGCAAGCTTGGATAGAATTTTTTTGGTGGAAACAAATGTTGAAATAAGAGGAAAGATATATGGAATGAAGTTTTGGGGTGGACTGCAGTACCAAATGTCACACTGAAAACAAACCCTGTCCTGTATTTTTGTGTTATTACACTATGTGAATTTGTGTTTTGCTTGTCTTAATGTGTTTAGCTAGTAAGAGTTACGTTGTAGAACTTTTCTGATAATATGTTATTTTCTTTGTAAAGATGTTTAGACATTATTTATTCTGTTCTGTTTTAATGCTCATGTGTGAAGCTGATGTTTCAAAAGTTATTCTGATCTTTTATGTATGTACTCATGTCATAATTCCTGTAACACTGATGTATATGTTATTTCGATTCTTTTGTAAGGCCTGTACTACAAATGTTATCTGTATTGTTACGTTCTTTAATGATGTATTTTGTACCTTTGTAATTGTATTGTTATGTTATAAAATTGTAATTGACACCAGTTCATAATATTATTAACTTGTAAGTTACATTTCACTGCACACGTTTCTGTTGGTCATAGTATATGGACAATATGTGAGACGTAGGGACTGATAGTGTTTGCACATGTGTTAATAATTCAGCAAGGGACTGGTTAACAGCATTGCTGGTTCTAACGACATTTCAAACAAATTTTTTGTAAGTGCACAAGTGGTGGTTTATGGACTCGCTATATTCTCCGCAAGACTCTTCGATGGTGATTGTGCACCTGCACAGTCGCAACAAGTGGCTGCTGGCCGTCTCTACAAGGACTACAGTGAGTCTGCATCTTTGATGGCCCACCAATACCATTATTTCTACAAGGACTACAGTGGGTCTGCACCCCTGGTGGCCCACCAATACCATAATCTCTACCAGGAGTACAGTGGGTCTGCTCTGTGATGACCTGCCTACCAGTATTCTTCAAAACTTCGAATGACTCTGCTGTGGGTTTGCTCTGTTGTGGCCCATTACCTGTCTGCATGTCAAGAGTCAGCACTGTCTTTCCGTTGGAAGGACAACACTACTTCTTCAAGACTGCATGGAAATGCACTACTTTCGTGTGCATTTTCTTTTACTGCTCAGACTTTGAGAAAAACACTGCTATTTTACTGTGATGAACGATAGGGACTGTCTTTATGGAATGTGAGAAAATTTTAGCTTTTGACCAATATTGTATCAATAAGTGTGTGCATTTGATATCTTTGTTATTGTAATTATGAAAAATTTCTTCAAATCTGTATTGGCCACTGCCCAAAACAATTTGTAAAATTTTTTGTGGGGAGCATGGGTGCTATGTAAGTAGGCTGTCTAGGTTTTTATATTGGTAACGCCACGTAGCGCTCTGTATGAAAATCACTGGCTGTGCTGTGTGCAGTCTGTGGCTGGGTGGCATTGTTGTAATATTCGCTATTCTAGTGTTGGGCTGATGGCTGTTAACAGCGCGTAGCGTTGCGCAGTTGGAGGTGAGCCGCCAGCAGTGGTGGATGTGGGGCGTGAGATGGCGGAGTTTTGGACAGAGACAGTAAATTTGTAAGACTGGATGCCATGAACTGATATATATATTATGACTTTTGAACACTATTGAGGTAAATACATTGTTTGTTCTCTATCAAAATCTTTCATTTGCTATCTACACTCCTGGAAATTGAAATAAGAACACCGTGAATTCATTGTCCCAGGAAGGGGAAACTTTATTGACACATTCCTGGGGTCAGATACATCACATGATCACACTGACAGAACCACAGGCACATAGACACAGGCAACAGAGCATGCACAATGTCGGCACTAGTACAGTGTATATCCACCTTTCGCAGCAATGCAGGCTGCTATTCTCCCATGGAGACGATCGTAGAGATGCTGGATGTAGTCCTGTGGAACGGCTTGCCATGCCATTTCCACCTGGCGCCTCAGTTGGACCAGCGTTCGTGCTGGACGTGCAGACCGCGTGAGACGACGCTTCATCCAGTCCCAAACATGCTCAATGGGGGACAGATCCGGAGATCTTGCTGGCCAGGGTAGTTGACTTACACCTTCTAGAGCACGTTGGGTGGCACGGGATACATGCGGACGTGCATTGTCCTGTTGGAACAGCAAGTTCCCTTGCCGGTCTAGGAATGGTAGAAGGATGGGTTCGATGACGGTTTGGATGTACCGTGCACTATTCAGTGTCCCCTCGACGATCACCAGTGGTGTACGGCCAGTGTAGGAGATCGCTCCCCTCACCATGATGCCGGGTGTTTGCCCTGTGTGCCTCGGTCGTATGCAGTCCTGGTTGTGGCGCTCACCTGCACGGCGCCAAACACGCATACGACCATCATTGGCACCAGGGCAGAAGCGACTCTCATCACTGAAGACGACACGTCTCCATTCGTCCCTCCATTCACGCCTGTCGCGACACCACTGGAGGCGGGCTGCACGATGTTGGGGCGTGAGCGGAAGACGGCCTAACGGTGTGCGGGACCGTAGCCCAGCTTCATGGAGACGGTTGCGAATGGTCCTCGCCGATACCCCAGGAGCAACAGTGTCCCTAATTTGCTGGGAAGTGGCGGTGCGGTCCCCTACGGCACTGCTTAGGATCCTACGGTCTTGGCGTGCATCCGTGCGTCGCTGCGGTCCGGTCCCAGGTCGACGGGCACGTGCACCTTCCGCCGACCACTGGCGACAACATCGATGTACTGTGGAGACCTCACGCCCCACGTGTTGAGCAATTCGGCGGTACGTCCACCCGGCCTCCCGCATGCCCACTATACGCCCTCGCTCAAAGTCCGTCAACTGCACATACGGTTCACGTCCACGCTGTCGCGGCATGCTACCAGTGTTAAAGACTGCGCTGGAGCTCCGTATGCCACGGCAAACTGGCTGACACTGACGGCGGCGGTGCACAAATGCTGCGCAGCTAGCGCCATTCGACGGCCAACACCGCGGTTCCTGGTGTGTCCGCTGTGCCGTGCGTGTGATCATTGCTTGTACAGCCCTCTCACAGTGTCGGGAGCAAGTATGGTGGGTCTGGCACACCGGTGTCAATGTGTTCTTTTTTCCATTTCCAGGAGTGTATACCTATCAGGAGTTAGTGCCCTTAGAATCTTTTACTTAGCTGGCAGTAGTGGCGCTCGCTGTACTGCAGTAGTTCGAGTAACGAAGATTTTTGTGAGGTAAGTGATTTGTGAAAGGTATAGGTTAATGTTAGTCAGGGCCATTCTTTTGTAGGGATTTTTGAAAGTCAGATTGCGTCGCGCCAAAAAAATATTGTGTGTTAGTTTAGGGATGATCAGAATCAGGGGAAGTTTCATAACATATTTACACATAGGTCATGTAATTCGCTTAAATAACGGACCACTGATCTACGTACTCGGTAATAGCGCCAGATAGCTACCTAGATGGGCTCCATAGGATTTACATCATGTGAATTATGGCACCGTGATACCAACTTCAGTTCACTATAATGCTCCTCAAACCACTGTAGCATGGTTTTGGCTTAGAGATAAAAACTGTCAAACTGCTGAAAGGTGACATCGCCTTTGGGGAAGACATCGAGCATGAAAATGTCTGCCATAGCATAATACTGCTCCCACCAGCCTGCGTCCGTGACGTGCTGCATGTTTCGAGCCGCCGTTCACCACGATGGTGGTGTTTGTAGAGACGACCATCGATCTGGCGTAGCAAAAATGTGACTCACTCGAAGAGCTGACACGTTTCTATTGATCGACGGTCGAATCCCAGTGGTCCTGTGCCCATTGCAATCACAACTGACGACTTGGATTAACATGTGAACACGTGGTGGTAGTCTGATGCGGAGCTTCGTGTTTAACGATGCACGATGAACGGTATGCTCCGAAACACTTGTGCGTGCACCAGCATTGTGCTCTTTCGGCAGAGATGCCACATATCACCACTTATCCGACTTTAGACAGAACGCAAGCATTCGAAACCCCACGTTCTGTGAAAAGCCGTGGTGCACATCCAACCATTTAGCGCTTAGTGGTTAGTTTCACTGCCCTTGTACCTCTCACGACAGTAGCACGTGAACAGTGGACGAGCATTGCCGTTTCCGAGATGCTCGTTCACAGGCTTGCTTAAAAATTATCTACCCTTTGTCAGAGTCGTTTATCTCAGCGTATTTCCCCATTTCCAGCCCATATCTTCTCTAGGGTCATCCTCTGCCCGTATCTGCTCCGCTTACACACTTTTGTTACCGCAACCACCAGGCGGCATCCAACGTCGCTGTGGGCATTGGCCATAGTATTTCGTCTCACCAGTGCACATTTCTAAACTGTATCTCGTTTCTGAAGTAAGCCTCCACACATGATAGACTTGTGTTACTACTTACTTACATTTCTACCTGAAAATGTACTAAGATACAGGATACCCCAAGAGAAATGAGGGATATGACAAGATCATTTGAAGCAAAAAACTTTACATATACATATGCCTACCCCGCATACATTCAAGCAGGTAGTACGACTAAACTGCACGTGCTGCTGTTTCTGCTCAGGTCGTTGAACTACGCGTTCAGAAGAAAAACGGAAACCTGGAAGAATATCTGTTCCACGCAGTGTGTTGATAAACACTCTACGGTCAGGAATTCGACTCTGGAAGTTACGACGGTATTCTACGATATTAGCAGGAGCACTACCGTCGCAGGGCCCGTAAACGTACACCATAACTGCGTATTCTTTATTAGCTTAGATTTGTAGCGTAGATGTGTAGCATTTTAGCCTGCGTATGTCTAAATACAATTAACCATTGTTTCTCTCTGATTCGGTATCAGTCCCTCGCTCTACTTCACTCACGATACACCGTGGAAAACAGCGCAGAAATACGAGTACATCCCGATTAAAGAGATTGAAAGTGAAGAGGTAAGTTGGACTACAACAAAACGTCAAAGAGGTTGTGTGGGTAAGACACATACGTCCACGCCGTTAGGTCAAAAACAAATACATATTCGTTCCATTTCGGAAACTTCTCGTAATAAACGATGCGTCTTGCTCCAGATGAATGGTTCTCTCATATCCCTGAATATTCAGCATTCCTGTTCGGACACTCTGTACATAGGGCGAATCACCTACACCTTGCACTACAAATATTGCGGAAATGGAAATTGGTACCGATGCGCGGTTTTCACAGAATGGATTGGTAGTCAGGGACTCACATTGTTAGCGAATCAACAGATTGTAAGAGTACTTAAAAAGTGTATTTTTTCTGCAGACAAACACTTTTTAAATGGAACAATGCCCACTGACATCAACAAACTAAAAGTAGTTCAAATGGCTCTGAGCACTATGGGACTTAACATCTGTGGTCATCAGTCCCCTAGAACTTAGAACTACTTAAACCTAACTAACCTAAGGACATCACACACATCCATGCCCGAGGCAGGAGTCGAACTTGCGACCGTAGCGGTCACGCAGTTCTAAACTGAAGCGCCTAGAACGGCACGGCCACACCGGCCGGCTACTAAAAGTAGTGTAAATTAGAACGTCAGTGTGGTTTGTTGCAAGATTCTAGTGCTAGTAGTTTACGAGATATCTTATTTTGAAAAAGTCCCGCACTAACAGATATGCATACACTAGTTATGTGAATTCTGATCAATAAGGAGACAATCAGTCATCGCAGGTTGTGTTCAAAACGACCACAGGCAATTGCAAAACGCGCTTCCAGTCTGGTATGGAACGACTGCTGCACACACATTTCAGCGGAGATGTCCGAGCAGACGGTGGTAATACGGCATTGCATAACATCGGGTGTAGTTGGTACGTTATTGTAAACAGCGTCTGTCAGATTTCTCCACAGAAAAAAGATTACAGGCGTCAGATCCGGGAAACAGGCGGCCAAGGTGCAGGTCCAGCGGTCTGGAAACAATTCACGAAGACATGTTGTAGTACTTGGTGTACTATGGGCTGGACAGCCATCATGTTGATGGCCCAGGTTCCTCCTAGTCCGCAGGGGAACTTCTCCTAGAGTCCGTGCAAGATAGTCTGTTAGGAGGCTGCGATACTTGCGCGCGTTCAGTGTTCTGTCTCTGAAAAACAGGGCTACGAGCTGGTGGTTCACTGTCCCACACTACACGTTTACACTCCACGGACGCTGACGTTCCACATGACGAAGCCAACAGTGATTGTCAACAGACCAATAGCGCGTGTTGCGCTGTTTACCTGACCTTGACTGGTAAATATTGCTTCATCGCCAAACAAGATACATAAAATATCTGGCATATCCTGTCTAAATGCCCACGAACATAATTTAACACGATTCTCATAATCGTTTCCATGTAGTTCTTGATGGAGAGAGATATGACAGTGACGGAAAATATGCAGATGGAGAATGGGCGGGACACTTGCCTGACTCATACCACTTCCTCGTGGAGATGCGCGGTAGCTAACGTGCGGATGAACTGCATCAGCAGCAAGTACATTAATCTCTCCTTCTGTCATCACTTATTTCCTTCTGATACGTTGCCTTGGTGTTACACTGCCACTTTCAAGTAGCTGGTTGAGGAGGTTGATGAATAATTGCCGAGATGGGTTACGTCTCTTGGGACATCTTGCCGCTTACATTGTACAAGAACGAACTGCATTCTTCCTGTACTCTCAGCACACCATGAGCATGTCGGCTTTTTCTGTATTGGTAAATCCCTACTGCTTGGACTGTCACACACTAACTATCTGACAAATCGCACGGCACTTGAGGAACACTCACACACAGTGTAAGCAAACGTAACAACATCGTACCTAGCTACTGCGCAGGTTGAATGGCACAATCAAGTGACGATGTGGGAACGTTTCAAAATACGATATCTCGTAAACGAATTGCACTAGAAATCTACAACAGACATCACTGACATTCTAATTTACCCTTCTTTTAGTATGCTAATCTCAATACACATTGTTCTCTTTTAAAAAGTTTATGTCTGCATAAAAACACACTTTAAGTATTATTAAAATCTGTTGATCGATCAAAAATATAACGACCTGACTAGCAATCCATTTTGCGAAAACTACACGTCAATAGCACTTTGCATTTTCGGAATATCTGCAGTGCAGGTTTTAGGTGATTGACCTTGACCTGGTCGGGCACTGGTCATTTCCGTAAAGAGAGAAGGAATTTCAGTAGTGGAGAGAAGGAATTATATGCCATGAATAACGGATAAGAGATATACCAGAGTGTGACAAGTATTGAAGCTTTACTCTGCTAAACAAGGGATATAACGTATTGTCTAATATACTGTTTGACTGTCTGTTCAGAGAAGAACTGGTTCATACTAACGAGAACTTGTCCCAGAAAAATCAACTATAGATCAGATCTTCTATTCTAGAAACTACTCGTATGATTGAATTGAGGATTGGCACGTATGATCTCTTAGATAAGTTAAGAGCAACATATGATGGCATAGAGAACCACTGCATTCCATTCTCATTGAGCTAGAAACTCTTGCATAAGTACTGAGGCTTGTCAGAATGGCAATGACTCAGGTAGTGAAGAATAAAATGAGAGGTATGGTGTATTATCCAATACACATTCAGGATAGTGTAAGGCAAGCAGATGTGATGCTGTGTCTTTTTTTTTAATGTTGCCTTGAGAAAAACATGAAAGCTATGTGCAAGAGATATAGGTGTGTGTTATGGTAACAGATCTTACACACTGAAGCGCCAAAGAAACTGGCACAAGCGTACAAATTCAAATGCAGAGATATGTAAACAGGCAGAATATGGCGCTGCGGTCGGCAACGCCTATGTATGAAAAATTGGAAATTTGTTGTAAGGTACTATGGGACCAAACTGCTGGAGGTCATCCGTCGCTAGGCCTACAAACCTAATTTAAACTAACTTACTCTAACGACAACACACACCCATCCCGAGGGAGTTCTCGAACCTCTGACGGGGAAGCCGCGCGAACCGTGGCAATGCGCCCCTAGACCGTTCGGCTACCCCGCACCGGATAATATGAGACAACAAGTGCCTGGTGCATTTGTTAGATTGGTTACTGGTGCTACAACGGCAGGTTATCAACGTTTAAGTGAGTCTGAACGTGGTGTTATAGTGGCGCACGACTAATGGGACACGACATTTTCGAGGTAGCGATGAAATGGGGATTTTTCCGTATGGCCATTTCACGAGTGTACCATGAATATCAGGAATCTGGTAAAACATCAAAACTCCGGCATCGCTGCGGGCGGAAAGAGGTTCTGCAAGAACGGGACCAACGACGACTGAAGAGAGTGGTTCAGCGTTACAGAAGTGAACCCTTCCGCAAATTGCTGCACATTTCAATGCTGGGCCATCAACAAGAGTCAACGTGTGAACCATACAACGAAATATCTTTCGTATGGGCTTTCGGAGCCGAAGGCCCACTCGTGACTGCATGACACAAAGCTTTACGCCTCGCCTGGGCCCGTCAACACCAGCATTGGATTGTTGATGACTGGAAAAATGTTGCCTGGTCAGACGAGTCCCGTTTCAAATTGTCTCGAGCGGATGGACATGTACTAGCACTCATGAATCCGTGGACCCTGCATGTCGGCAGGGAACTGTCCAAGCTCGTGGAAGCTCTGTAATGGTGTGGGACGTGTGCAGATGGAGAGATATGGGACCCCTGTCACGTCTAGATACGACTCTGACAGGTGACACGTACGTAAGCATCCTGGCTGATCACCTGCATCCAATCATGTCCATTGTACATTTCGGTATGACTTGAGCAATTCCAGCAGGACAACGCGACACTTCACACGTCCATAATTGTTACATAGTGGCTCCAGGAACACTCTCTGAGAGAAAACGTTCGAACAGTTCCGCTGGCCACCAAGCTTTTCAGACATGAACTTTATTGAGAACATTTGGGATGACTTGCAACGTGCTGTTCGCAAGAGATCTCCAGCGCCTCGTACTCTTACGGCTTTCTGGACAGCCCTGCAGCCCTCCGGCACAACTTCAGACATTAGTGGAGTCATGCCACGTCGTGTTGGGATACTTCCGCGTGTTCGCGGGGGCCCTACACGATATTAGGCAAGTGTACCAGTTTCTTTGGCTCTTCTGTGTACGTCACCCGAAACCGTGCACTTGGGACCGGTGTAAGTCGTACACACATACGTACAGTAATAAAGGTACATTTGAGGCATCACCCCGTGATGCCAGGAGTGTGTCAATAGATGAAATCAGTTTCCAAAGATGCCTACCACCGCGGAAGCACCTTCTTAAAATACTAAACAGACTGGAGTCGTTTGCCTAAGAATCACCAGTGAGCATCGATTTCTTATAGAAGACGGAAATCTGCTGCCGCAGAGCTAAAGGAAGAGCGGTGACGCAAGGCACTCACTAGCGCCGGCGCGGTTTACAGCGGCATGGGCTTTTATCGCGGCTGGATTATCTGATCGGCGCTAATTACGAGACGGCCGTGAATGTAATTATTTAAGCGGCCAGCCAGGTGGGCGGCGGCCGACTCGGCCTGGGGCCCACGTCTCCATCCAGATGGCTATCTCAGCTGCGGCCGCTGCCTCACAAAAAGCTACCAACGCCGGCAGCGAGTTGGCTGACCGGCGACCTTGTCGCTGAGGCGTCGCAGTGACGTAGTCGCCCCCACCACCTACACCAACCCTGCCTCAGCTGATGCGGGTGACACAGTGTCGCTCAACTAGTGTGGCTTCCCCGTTAACCCTTCCAGTGGTCGTCGCGAATATCTCCCCTCACGAGCTGCTCATTCAGTGGTTTGTAGCTAGTGGGACTGACGAGTTTCAGACCGGCAGGTGTTGCTGTGTCGTTAGTGCTTGCACTAGGTGATACATCTCGTCAGCCAGTATAGCTTGTTCTCGACCAGTTCCTAGCGTGTGTGGAATTCTTGCTCGATGAGATCGAAGAGTAAAATAATTAAGCAAAATTATCTATCCAGTCCGTTATCACTTCGCCATCAGCAGATAAAACAAATCTTACATGTAGGTCCTCTAGCACTGGTTGTGGGAGCTTTGGAGGTCGATGCTGCTTCATGCAGAAAATGTTATATAATAAGCAACAGCGGGAAGACGAAGTAAGTACTTCACAATTCGAATCAAGACCAACTGCAAGCATGAGTAACATAGAAGTAGATATCCTCCGTGTAGCGAAGCAGCTTGAAACACTTAAGAAAATGAAGGTTTCCGATCCAGATTGTACACCAGTCTGATTCCTTTCAGAGTATGCTGATACAATAGCTCCATACCTAACTACCAAATACAACCGCTCACTCGTAGAAAGATCGGTACCCAAGAAAGGAAGCAGCAGTAATCTACTGAATTACAGGTTCATATAACTTGGCGTCTATTTGCACTAGAAGCTTGGAACAAATTCTGTGTCCTCAAATGTTATGGTCTGCAGCTCGTGGTCGTGCGGTAGCGTTCTCGCTTCCCGCGCCCGGGTTCCCGGGTTCGATTCCCGGCGGGGTCAGGGATTTTCTCTGCCTCGTGATGACTGGGTGTTGTGTGCTGTCCTTAGGTTAGTTAGGTTTAAGTAGTTCTAAGTTCTAGGGGACTGAAGACCATAGATGTTAAGTCCCATAGTGCTCAGAGCCATTTGAACCCTCAAACGTTATGAATCAGCTCGAAGAAAACTATTGACAATAGCCAACACGGATACAGAAAATATCGTTCCTGTGAACTAGTCCTTTATTCCCACGAAGTAATGAGTGCCATCGACAGAGGACCTGAAACTGATTCCATATTTTTAGATCCTCAGGACGCTTTTGACACCATTCTTCACAATTGACTTCTAATTACATCGCGTGCCTATGGAATATCGTCTCAGTTACGTGACTGGATTCGCAGTTTCCTGTCAGGAAGATCACAGTTCGTAATAATTGAGGAAAAGTCATAGAGTAAAACATAAGTAATATCTGGCGTTCGCCAAGGAAGTGTTATAGGCCCTCTTCCCGATCTACATAACAATTTAAGGAGACAACCTGAGCAGTTCTCTTAGATTGTTTGCAGATGATGCTGCCTTTTACTGTCATGTAAAGTCATCAGATGATCAAAATGGATTGCAAAATGACTTAGATAAGACAAGTGGGTAGTGTAAAAAGTAGCATTTGACTCTAAATCATGAAAAGTGTTAAGTCGTCGACATGAGCTCTAAAAAGAATCCGCTAAATGCCAGTTACACGATAAATCACACAAATGTAAAGGCTGTAAACCAGCTAAATACTTAGATATTAGAATTACTAACAACTTAAATTGGAACGATAACATAGATAATGTGGGGAAAGCGAACCAAAGACTGCGATTTATTGACAGAACACTTAGAAAATGTAACAGGTCTAGTGAAAACACTGTTTACACTACACTTGTCCGCCCTCTTCTGCAGTATGGTTGTACGGTGTGGGATCCGCATCAGATAGGACTGTTGGAGGATATCGAAAAAGTTTAAGGAATGACAAGTCGTTTTGTATTATCGCGAGATAGGGGAGAGAGTGCCACAAATATGATGCACGAATTGGGGTAGCAGTCATTAAAACAAAGGCATTTTTCGCTGCGGTGGGACCTTCTCATTTCAATCACCAACTTTCTCCTCAGAGTGTGAAAATATATTGTTGCCGCTCACCTGCATAGGGAGAAATGATCATCATAATAAAATAAGAGAAATCAGATCTCGCACGAAAAGATTTAAATGTTCGTTTGCCCCGCGCGCTCTTCGAGAGTGGAACGGCAGAGAAGTAACTTGAAGGTGATTCAGTAATAAACCCTCTGCCGGGCACTTAACTGTGAACTGCAGAGTAATCATGGAAATGTAGATGACGCCTAGGAACTCATATCAGGCAAGAGGTACATAAATGAAAAAATGGTATATTGGCTATTCAAAAACAAGTTTAAAGGTCACGTAACCTTGTTAGAGCAGGGGACGACATCAATCCTGTTATTAGATACTCGTCAGATATAGAGTACTCCTCATGAACTGAAACTATCAAGAGAAAATAATAAAACAAGAAATTAAAATTCACCCAGAACCTAGAGAGTTCTATCTCGGTGAAACTGGGGACACTGTCTTAATAGACATACAGGAGGTATTGTTGTTGACCACAAGAGACGGAAGATACCACTGCTAAGTGCAGCAGCTCTTACCTGTCAGCTTCAGCGAGTGGTGCATGGGCACGTTGCAAAGCAGGCGCTTGTGGAGTTCTAACGGTGTTCTTCCACACGTGATTAATTCCAAAGTAGTGGGCCGGCCGGGGGGGCCGAGTGGTTCTAGGCGCTACATCCTGGACCCGCGCGACTGCTAAGGTCGCAGGTTCGAGTCCTGTCTCGTGCGTGGATGCGTGTGATGTCCTTAGGTTAGTTAGGTTTAAGTAGTTCTAAGTCTAGGGGACTGATGACCTTAGTAGTTAAGTGCCATAGTACTCAGAGCCATTTGAACCATTTGAACCAAAGTAGTGGAAGGCTTTTCATGTTAACCATACATGATTGCGACTTTCGCACTAACGAATGAAAAACGGCTCTGAGCGCTATGGGACTTAACATGTGAGGTCATCAGTCCCCTTGAACTTAGAACTACTTAAAACTAACTAACCTAAGGAAATCACACACATCCATGACCGAGGCAGGATTCGAACCTGCGACCGTAGCAGCAGCGTGGTTCCAGATTGAAGCGCCTAGAACCGCTCGGCCACACCGGCCGACACTAACGACTGAACAACACTGTCTCTAATTTGCAATTGATTATGCTCCATCTGAAGCCCACATAACAGTGGGCCCCGAGAGAAGGTTCCTGTGATTTTTTTTTTATCTTGTAGCAAACACAGCGCACCGCTTACCCTGGGGAAAATTAATTCCTGTAGCCACTTTTTCGCGGTGTAACGCTTAACTACGCAATGGCTTTTGACCGGAGAGGTGGAGGACGACTCCCCGCACTTCAATTGGCCATTCTGTTGCGACACCAAGAGGTGACTCCCACGAAAAGAACGCCTCCTTCTGCTCTGATGCGGTAGCGTCTATGTCTTTCACCGAATTATACCATCTGAGCCGTGCCGGCTCATATCGATTGCGGTCTGTAGATCGAATCTCTGATTCGTCTTACCTCTAGTCGCCGGGCGGCGCTCTTACGCGGCATATTCCCATTTGAAATGTTTGCGAGGTGGGCGAGTGCGGAGCGAATAGTTACCGAGGACGAGCACGAAGGAAGTCGGTTGGAGGAAACGTGTGTTGTCACGCGCCGGTGGTCAGTGCCTTCACAGATTCGCTCTGAAGAAAAGATTTGGATTATGATTATTTGATTCTGGGGCACTGAAAGGGCACCTCTTTTCTTTTGTTGAGCCGCGTTGTGTGATGTAGATGGGCGGCGTTGGCTGGCTCTGCCGTTACTGACCTGCCTTATGTGATTCTTCGCTGAGTTGTGAATTTGTGCTTTCCGGGAATGCATCCACCGTTAGAGTGCTCTGTATAGCTTATAGAAACTGCTTGATCCTGCCCACTTCGGTGTTCGCTGAGCGCCCTGTGTTGCTTTCCTGAAAAGTAACTTAGTTGGGATCGTCAGGTGTGATGATAGTGGTGACGGTTTTTTTATGATTAAGATACCTCCGGTAGCTGAGTTATTTTCGCCGTGGCCAACATTCTCCCTTAGCAGTGTTTCTCCTTGCCAAATTGTGTCTAACATTATAACTGTCACCGTCTATGCAAGTGGTGGGAATGTGACGGCGGTCGCAGGTCATGAAAATTTATGATTAATGTTCTCTTGTAATTATTTTTTAGACTCTGATCTGGCCAGATCTATTAATAATATGCCAGGAGCACTGCCGGAGAGTTATGAATTTTTTATGTTGGCTGCCTTGGGTGTTGCAAGGCGAGATTCCCTGCCCGGTTCTAGAAGCTGGATTGGGTCTGTGGCCCGTTTTGTACTAGTGCCTGACCGTTATATTATTCATAGAACCTGGATTTCAGGCCTGAAAGGAAGTACAAAATTTTTATTTGAAGTTTACTTGAATTGTGTTTATAACTTGGGTACATTAATATACTTATTCTTGGTTCTTGCCAGTGTTTAAATTGTACTATTCTTCAAATTCTTAGTTTAGTCTGCTAACTTTAGTTTGCCGGCTGTTGTTATCGTACTAATTGACCTGTTGATGTTTGTAGGCATCTTCTTGTCGCATAATGCTTATTTTACGAGCGCCCTGCTGTTGCCTGATGAGTCAGCTACTGTTTCTGCCGTCTATGCGTGCAATTGGCCCGGCCTAACAAGGTTGGGCGCACCGGCGGCACGGTATTACTGGTCGGCATTTGGGATTCGTCGCTGCAGCTACTCTGTGTGAAGCTGCTCTGCGACACTGTGCTGCATTAGTTAAGTCTTTTCATCATTTGTTCGCGTGATCCTAAATCTTTGCAGAATTTGCGTATTTCTTGTCGTTTTTCTTGGATCCCTTTTGGTGACGTGCACTTCCGGTATCACGTTTTTCGCTAGTCAGCCGGACAATTTTGAGACCCTTGTATTTGCTTAGATTTGTCATCTCTCTCAAAGAAGCGTGCTTTAAACATTTATCCTTAATTTAAAAACATTCTGTTGGCTGGGGGCATTCAAATTCATCTAAACATTTTTACTGAGTTTGTGCTAGCCGTTGTTGCAACTGACTTTTAAAAAATTTGCTTTAGTTTTGCCAGGTCACTTAAAGGACCGTGTTAAGTTTTCGTGTGTAATTTAAAACCAACCCATTACCATGGACATTTAAATTTGATTAAACATTTTCCTGTTGCTAAATTTGTGCTACTTGTTGCCACATTTGACGTTCAAACATTTTGCTTCAAATTTGTCAGGACACCTAAAGGACTGTGTTAAATCTTGGGTGTGTAATTTAAAACCATTGTGTTAGCCCGCTACATTTAAGATATCATATTTGTTTAAGCATTTGCTATCGTTGTTAAATTGGTTAAGCCTTTGTGCTCCTTTGAATTTAAAGCATGCCACTCACTTTTTTTAAGAACTGCTGATTTCTAAAAGATTATTTAATTGTGTTTTACTATTGCTGCTTTTTTTTGAAGAAAATCGTATAATAAATATGAATCAGTTGACAAACAATGAATGATGCCATCACCTGGGGCCTAGCCATTCTATGGATTCTTGTTAACCTAGTTCTCTGGAGCTCACCGGCTTCTCACTTTTTCAGTGTAATTGTACGGTTGACGATAATATGGATTCGCCCCACAATCCGATGGTGTTGCATCTAGGCAACAAATGGCTGAGTCCAGATATCAAGGAAAACTGATAGTATTATTGATATCTGCCAAAAAAAATTTCTGATTAGTTAAATATTCTCTGAACTGGCCTATGATTACTGTCGTTGGATTTGTTATTCTTCGTCCTGTCTCAATTCCTGATTATTATTGGTCAATTAATTAAATACCCTGCCTTTTTAAGGGACTGGGCGACACTGTCCCTGAGGCCATTCCACATGAGTCTATACACAACGGAAAAATGTCAGTTTTACAATTTATGAAGTTTTTCATTATCTATGCTGGTAAGGACGCAAATCATGGCAGCCATTATCCTGGATATAAAATAGCTGTTCGAATTTTTCTTTAGACCTTGCCCATGGTTTACTCAGAAAGGGTTAATCTGGTACACTAGTCCATGTCTGGTAGATAGGTAGCAACATGAAGCGAACATTTCCCTTAATGGGAAATGAAAAACTGAAGAAAGGTGAGTACGTAACGGCGTACAGAAACAAGTAGAAAGACAAGAGAATCGTTTCAAACGACACATTTAAAGAATTAAAGTCAGGAATAGCATCGTGCAAAAACCAGTTGTTGTCATAGATCACAACAAGAATATGGGAAGCGTTGATAGGACAGATTCCCAGATGCAAAATTACCAAACGGTCACGAGTAGATAGGCGAAATATTATCAGAAGATTTTTCGCCGTTTATTGGACGTATCACTCATCAGTACCTACAATTTGTGCAAAAGAAACATGGCGTCAAAGATGATAGATTGGAATTTGTGACTTGTCGCTGCGAACAGTTGGCCGTATCCTCTTCACAACAACGCTCATCAATTGGACGCCATTCTTTTCCGTGTAAAACGATTTTCTACATAAAAACGACGAGTAATTTGAGGAAAGTACAACTTCATTCTCTTCTTTAATACATTAATACATTGATTCTGGATGCTGTTTCCAACTGACAATCTGAAGGTCCTTTGGTCTTGGTACGTTAATCTTTTTCTCACATATCTCTGATACTTGAAAAAGTTTCTATACATTTATCTTCATGGCTATGTACAGGAATATGATAATCTTCTTAGGTGCAGACGTAAACTTGACTATAGACCGGTACAGACTAATGCAGACTGGTACAGACTGGGGCAGACAAATGCAGACTGACTAATCGGAGGTCTGTACACTCGTTATAATACCTCGCGCGTTCAGGTATCACTGTGCGAGTGTGATCCGCGAGGAGAAAAGGTTCTACATTAGCAGCAAACTCATTGACTGCGTTACATATTAATACGCGAATCGGGGGAAACAGAATTTGGTCCGTCTCTAAGGCAGCGCAATCTCGTAGTGCGGAGACGGACGAGCGCTGCACCTTCGCTGTTGTGCTTAGCGGGACGCGCTCTAGTGGGAAAGTTGTGTACGCGCTGACTATGCGGAACTACACTCCTGGAAATTGAAATAAGAACACCGTGAATTCATTGTCCCAGGAAGGGGAAACTTTATTGACACATTCCTGGGGTCCGATACATCACATGATCACACTGACAGAACCACAGGCACATAGACACAGGCAACAGAGCATGCACAATGTCGGCACTAGTACAGTGTATATCCACCTTTCGCAGCAATGCAGGCTGCTATTCTCCCATGGAGACGATCGTAGAGATGCTGAATGTAGTCCTGTGGAACGGCTTACCATGCCATTTCCACCTGGCGCCTCAGTTGGACCAGCGTTCGTGCTGGACGTGCAGACCGCGTGAGACGACGCTTCATCCAGTCCCAAACATGCTCAATGGGGGACAGATCCGGAGATCTTGCTGGCCAGGGTAGTTGACTTACACCTTCTAGAGCACGTTGGGTGGCACGGGATACATGCGGACGTGCATTGTCCTGTTGGAACAGCAAGTTCCCTTGCCGGTCTAGGAATGGTAGAACGATGGGTTCGATGACGGTTTGGATGTACCGTGCACTATTCAGTGTCCCCTCGACGATCACCAGTGGTGTACGGCCAGTGTAGGAGATCGCTCCCCACACCATGATGCCGGGTGTTGGCCCTGTGTGCCTCGGTCGTATGCAGTCCTGATTGTGGCGCTCACCTGCACGGCGCCAAACACGCATACGACCATCATTGGCACCAAGGCAGAAGCGACTCTCATCGCTGAAGACGACACGTCTCCATTCGTCCCTCCATTCACGCCTGTCGCGACACCACTGGAGGCGGGCTGCACGATGTTGGGGCGTGAGCGGAAGACGGCCTAACGGTGTGCGGGACCGTAGCCCAGCTTCATGGAGACGGTTGCGAATGGTCCTCGCCGATACCCCAGGAGCAACAGTGTCCCTAATTTGCTGGGAAGTGGCGGTGCGGTCCCCTATGGCACTGCGTAGGATCCTACGGTCTTGGCGTGCATCCGTGCATCGCTGCGGTCCGGTCCCAGGTCGACGGGCACGTGCACCTTCCGCCGACCACTGGCGACAACATCGATGTACTGTGGAGACCTCACGCCCCACGTGTTGAGCAATTCGGAGGTACGTCCACCCGGCCTCCCGCATGCCCACTATACGCCCTCGCTCAAAGTCCGTCAACTGCACATACGGTTCACGTCCACGCTGTCGCGGCATGCTACCAGTGTTAAAGACTGCGATGGGGCTCCGTATGCCACGGCAAACTGGCTGACACTGACGGCGGCGGTGCACAAATGCTGCGCAGCTAGCGCCATTCGACGGCCAACACCGCGGTTCCTGGTGTGTCCGCTGTGCCGTGCGTGTGATCATTGCTTGTACAGCCCTCTCGCAGTGTCCGGAGCAAGTATGGTGGGTCTGACACACCGGTGTCAATGTGTTCTTTTTTCCATTTCCAGGAGTGTATGTACACAACATGAACCAAGCGTCTTCTGCTGTGGAGAAACACGGTGTTTGGCTGTAGTTCTCAGCATCTTTGGTGTAACTAATCTTTTACGCTTAGACAAGTTTCTCAGTATATTATTGTTGTGGATTGGCAGGAGAGCCAACCCACTAATGTTAGAGGAAGCCGAAAGGCATGCGTTTAAGCTCACGCAGGCTGGCGTGAGGTCTGGAACAGGACAAGGAAATTAGAACTTAGAAAAACGGACGCAGATGGGGGAATACTTAACTTTAATCCATGAATATTGAACGTAGCTCTTGTCTGTACATTATTTACAATATCAATAGTAACTGAACATGGCGCCTTGCTAGGTCGTAGCAAATGACGTAGCTGAAGGCTATGCTAACTATCGTCTCGGCAAATGAGAGCGTCTTTTGTCAGTGAACCATCGCTAGCAAAGTCGGCTGTACAACTGGGGCGAGTGCTAGGAAGTCTCTCTAGACCTGCCATGTGGCGGCGCTCGGTCTACAATCACTGATAGTGGCGACACGCGGGTCCGACGTATACTAACGGACCGCGGCCCATTTAAAGGCTACAACCTAGCAAGTGTGGTGTCTGGCGGTGACACCACAATTATTCCTCAGTGCAGCGAAATTTGTTTGTTGGTTGGTTGGTTTGGGGAGAAGAGACCAGAGAACGAGGTCGTCGGTATCGGAAAGGGAGGGGAAGGAAGTCGGCAGTCCCCGTTCAAGGGCACCACACCGGCATTTGCCTGAACCGATTTAGGAAAATCACGGAAAACCTAAACCAGGATGGTCGGACGCAAGATCTGAACCGTCGTCCTCCTGAATGCGAGTCCAGTGTGCTAACCGCTGCACCACCTCGCTCTTTAAGTTTTTACTACAATGATCGGCCGCGTTCGTCTCTTGCAGGGTGATGCCATTCTAGGTAGCATTCAGCTTTCGGTTTCCTTCTTTGCGGCGAAGATTGACGGCTCTCACTTATGTGTTTGAGGGACTCTGTTCAAGGAAATTTTTCTAGTAGTACTCCCACAAGGTGCTTAGAGGGCGATCCGTGTTTTGTCTACCTCCTCAAAACGTTTTCCTTCAGCTGTGTTGGCGGGATCGTTCGTGTACCGGAAGCGGGTAGTGGAATTCGGTTAGTCATTAGCATGTAGCGAGAGTAGGAGGGGCGACAGTGCCCTACGCACGTCGAGCCAGTTTTTCCGCTGTTTCCATCGGCTCTTTCAGTCCAGCTGCGTAACACTGCAAACTATGCTTTGCAGCAGATTTGTAAGCTGGTAATTTTTAAGTGTGTCATATTGTTTCGTCACTGAATGGAATGCAGAGCTTAGGTCAACTTAGGCTAGTCCTGTTTTTGCTTACTATCATATCTTTCCTCGACATGGTCAGTAAGGGAAAATATTTGGCTGATGAGGGATGAGCTATGCGTCCACGGTGCCTGCCATGCTATCCGGAATCAGTCATTTACATAGTTTGTGTAAGTAACATAATAGCGAGATAGGGCGATTGGGCAACCTTGGTCTTTCCCAGGCTTTGACAGCGCTAAAACCTTCGCTTTTTTCTACAACTTTGGGTTCTTGCATGTATTGATGTAGTGTATGATAAGATACAGGATCCGTTGTTTGGCTCGACAGCACGTTTGGCCTGTGCCACACAAATGTCGTTCACCCCTGGTGGTTTCCGGTCTTACATTGTGTTTAGTCCCAGTCTGAGTTCTGTAAAGGAAATGCTGTTGTTGTTGTTGTTGTGGTCTTCAGTCCTGAGACTGGTTTGATGCAGCTCTCCATGCTACTCTATCCTGTGCAAGCTTTTTCATCTCCCAGTACCTATTGCAACCTACATCCTTCTGAATCTGCTTAGTGTATTCATCTCTTGGTCTCCCTCTACGATTTTTACCCTCCACGCTGCCCTCCAATACTAAATTGGTGATCCCTTGATGCCTCAGAACATGTCCTACCAACCGATCCCTTCTTCTGGTCAAGTTGTGCCACAAACTTCTCTTCTCCCCAATCCTATTCAATACTTCCTCATTAGTTATGTGATCTACCCATCTAATCTTCAGCATTCTTCTGTAGCACCACATTTCGAAAGCTTCTATTCTCTTCTCGTCCAAACTATTTATCGTCCATGTTTCACTTCCATACATGGCTACACTCCATACGAATACTTTCAGAAATGACTTCCTGACACTTAAATCAATACTGGATGTTAACAAATTTCTCTTCTTCAGAAACGCTTTCCTTGCCATTGCCAGCCTACATTTTATATCCTCTCTACTTCGACCATCATCAGTTATTTTGCTCCCCAAATAGCAAAACTCCTTTACTACTTTAAGTGCCTCATTTCCTAATCTAATTCCCTCAGCATCACCCGACTTAATTAGACTACATTCCATTATCCTCGTTTTGCTTTTGTTGATGTTCATCTTATATCCTCCTTTCAAGACACTGTCCATTCCGTTCAACTGTTCTTCCAAGTCCTTTGCTGTCTCTGACACAATTACAATGTCATCGGCGAACCTCAAAGTTTTTATTTCTTCTCCATGAATTTTAATACCTACTCCGAATTTTTCTTTTGTTTCCTTTACTGCTTGCTCAATATACAGATTGAACAACATCGGGGAGAGGCTACAACCCTGTCTTACTCCCTTCCCAACCACTGCTTCCCTTTCATGTCCCTCGACTCTTATAACTGCCATCTGGTTTCTGTATGTAAATAGCCTTTCGCTCCCTGTATTTTACCCCTGCCACCTTTAGAATTTGAAAGAGAGTATTCCAGTCAACATTGTCAAAAGCTTTCTCTAAGTTTACAAATGCTAGAAACGTAGGTTTGCCTTTCCTTAATCTTTCTTCTAAGATAAGTCGTAAGGTCAGTATTGCCTCACGTGTTCCAGTGTTTCTACGGAATCCAAACTGATCTTCCCCGAGGTTGGCTTCTACTAGTTTTTCCATTCGTCTGTAAAGAATTCGTGTTAGTATTTCGCAGTTGTGACTTATTGAGCTGATAGTTCGGTAATTTTCACATCTGTCAACACCTGCTTTCTTTGGGATTGGAATTATTATATTCTTCTTGAAGTCTGAGGGTATTTCGCCTGTTTCATACATCTTGCTGACCAGATTGTAGAGTTTTGTCAGGACTGGCTCTCCCACGGCCGTCAGTAGTTCCAATGGAATATTGTCTACTCCGGGGGCCTTGTTTCGACTCAGGTCTTTCAGTGCTCTGTCAAACTCTTCACGCAGTATCATATCTCCCATTTCATCTTCATCTACATCCTCTTCTATTTCCATAATATTGTCCTCAAGTACATCGCCCTTGTACAGACCCTCTATATACTCCTTCCACCTTTCTGCTTTCCCTTCTTTGCTTAGAACTGGGTTTCCATCTGAGCTCTTGATATTCATACAAGTCGTTCTCTTATCTCCAAAGGTCTCTTTAATTTTACTGTAGGCGGTATCTATCTTACCTCTAGTGAGATAGGCCTCTACATCCTTACATTTGTCCTCTAGCCATCCCTGCTTAGCCATTTTGCACTTCCTGTCGATCTCATTTTTGAGACGTTTGTATTCCTTTCTGCCTGTTTCACTTACTGCATTTTTATATTTTCTCCTTTCATGAATTAAATTCAATATTTCTTCTGTTACCCAAGGATTTCTACTAGCCCTCGTCTTTTTACCTACTTGATCCTCTGCTGCCTTCACTACTTCATCCCTCAAAGCTACCCATTCTTCTTCTACTGTATTTCTTTCCCCCATTCCTGTCAATTGCTCCCTTATGCTCTCCCTGAATCTCTGTACAACCTCTGGTTCTTTTAGTTTATCCAGGTCCCATCTCCTTAAATTCCCACCTTTTTGCAGTTTCTTCAGTTTTAATCTACAGGCCATAACCAATAGATTGTGGTCAGAGTCCACATCTGCCCCTGGAAATGTCTTACAATTTAAAACCTGGTTCCTAAATCTCTGTCTTACCATTATATAATCTATCTGATACCTTTTAGTATCTCCAGGGTTCTTCCATGTATACAACCTTCTTTCATGATTCTTAAACCAAGTGTTAGTTATGATTATGTTGTGCTCTGTGCAAAATTCGACCATGCGGCTTCCTCTTTCATTTCTGTCCCCCAATCCATATTCACCTACTATGTTTCCTTCTCTCCCTTTTCCTACACTCGAATTCCAGTCACCCATGACTATTAAATTTTCGTCTCCCTTCACAATCTGAATAATTTCTTTTATTTCATCATACATTTCTTCAATTTCTTCGTCATCTGCAGAGCTAGTTGGCATATAAACTTGTACTACTGTAGTAGGCGTGGGCTTCGTATCTATCTTGGCCACAATAATGCGTTCACTATGCTGTTTGTAGTAGCTTACCCGCATTCCTATTTTCCTATTCATTATTATAACTCAACAAAATTATTAGATTCTTGATCTGAGTGTCTTCTGACTTTGGTATTCCAACATCTTTTGTTGAATTTTCCATTTAGGTGGAGTTGGTTGGCAAATCGAATGGGTGTTGCTTGACTACCTATTTTTTGACTAAGCTGCATGACACTTCGCTGCTGTGGGTCATGCCCATTCCTTCCAGGGTTTCAGTCCACTTACTTTGTCTTGTCTCACTCAGCATTTACCGTCATTGACTCCGCATGATATGATACGCTAATTACAAAGAGTCCTGCTTGTGTAGAGCCTCATATTTGTTCAGGATTTTCTTTGATTAATCTGAGAGGTTAAGGTAAATTGCCCCTTGCGATCTCACGAGTTCTTGTGGATAATCGCTGTAAAGTTTTTGTAGTTGTCCTGGCATCAAATGGCTGCAAACTGGGCATCGAGGAAGATTGTCGCTTTCTTGACACTGGTAACTTTGCATGTCGTCTACAGGTCGTGTAGAAGGTGCAATGATTTGTGCATTCGGGAAAACGGACACTCATTTGAATGCATCACTTAAATGAACGTACCACCACCAGAACACCCATCTGAAGACATCCAGTAATGTACACCATGTTGCATCCACTCCTAAAACTTCGATCGTTTTTAACTCCCTAACTAACACTGATATAAATTTGATTTAATCCGAATTGTACAAATGGCTCTAAGCACTATGGGACTTGACATCTGAGGTCATCAGTCCCCTAGACTTAGAACTACTTAAACCTAACTAATCTAAGGGTATCACACACAGCCATGACCGAGGCAGGATTCGAACCTGCGACCGTAGCAGCAGCGCGGTACCGGACTGAAGCGCCTAGAACCGCTCGGTCACAGCGGCCAGCTGAATTAATCCGACTTTCACATAGTTGGGTTAACTACAATAGCTACATTATTGGTGTAACTCTCTGAAAAATAACTATCTAACTATTTTCATAATTCCACCGAAACAGTAATATTTCTTACTTTACATATCTAAATGGATATTCCTTCCACTTTTTTGTAAGTTATCTCAAACATCTTGTATATTTAGATTAGTCTCTAAAAAGAACGTGAGCTGGCTCGTTAGGTTACTGGAAAAGCTCTTTTTTCAAAAGAAAATTATGAACTGGTATTTTCTGTCAACAGCTCCCGATTTCGGTTATATTTCTAATATAACTTATTTGTGAATTTTCGATCGCTGAGAATACATGCATTACGTTTCGAATACAATCCTTGTACGTAAGGAAAAAGTAATTATAACATAATGTCCCAGCAGATCAAAAGCTCCTAAAAGAACATAAATAAAGGAATCGTTGTTTTCAGAGAAACTGACACAAGAAAAGTAGACTTTCTGGGCCATATACTGTGACGTGGCAGGCGGATGATTAATATTTTCGGAGCGTAAGTTAACAGCGGTCGAGATAAACACCTGGGACACTCTCCTTTGAGAACATGAAGAAGACACCAGCCATATCGACAGAAAAGGGAATCAGAAGATTGACCATAGTGGTTGCAGCGACAAGTCTGAGAATTTTTATAAACGTTTTAGCTACGTTACATGTCCGATCTGCCATGGAAAAAGGAAACTAGACATCTGCATTGACGAATCTTGCAAACTAGTGACTTTTTACAACATGAAAGGTATTAAGGGATTGGACATCTGAAATATTCAGTATTCTTGTGCTGCCACACAAAATCTAGGTAGTCATTTTTGCTGTTATTACTCGATTATTACTCTTGAATACAATTTCGTACGTGGTCAACAAGCTGACAGTGGACACGATAAATGAGTTACAACAAACAATGTAATTCAGTTTTAAATCATCAGCACAATAACACAAAACATGGTAGCTGGGAAAGATTATTAACAATCATTATTGCGTACCTATTTGCGTGTGAAAATCTGCTAAAAGTTATCAGAATACCACGTTAGTGCAAGTAGAGTAAAATGTTGCATACAAAATACAGAATTACTGAATTTAGTCGTTCATGAACCTGAAACACTTACTTAAAACAATAATATTTTTAATTTATGTTACTTTTTAACTGTGCATCATCTCATTCAAGAAACTAAAAGAAAAGAGAATTATAAACATCAACAATAAGGAACAGGCACTAGACAATAGGCAAAAGGAATATTGATACAAACCATCATAAGCTAATATTATGAGAAAGTAAATTACATTCGCGAAACTTGTGACTATAAAAGAAAACGCAGTTGCACTGAGGCCATTTCATATAGTCGTTAAAGCAGCTCTGTTTACAGAAACGTCTGCCCATTTAATGCTCATTATTCGTCAATAACTCTATCATGTATACCATGCCTTTTGCATAGTGGACCTCTTCTACACAATCTTCCTTCGCATCAGCCAGCTAGCAACCTGTATTCACGGTGACCGCCTTCCACTGAGTTTCTCTCGCTAGTTCTTCGCACAACTACCAATATAATATTCAGTCTGAGAAGTCGTCGTGGCCATTTTGAGTTTGTCAAATATAATTCTGCTCTTCTTGAAAATTATTGAATTTTACATTGGTTTTTCAGGTTGTGGGAGGAGGAAAAAATAAGCGTACGAGATGCAGTAAAAAATTATCTAGAATTAACGTTCTACAATTTATTAAAAAAAAATGATGATTCGATATGTCCGTTATTTTTCAACATGTTCAAATAATCCCCTTCCTTTTCAGCGCTCTTGGTTCACCGGTACACAGACTTGCGTGCTTCTGGCAAGAAGGTTTTTGCTTTGTCCCAAATACACTTTTACACCGCTTTCTCATCTGAGGAAAAGTCGATGACCTCACAGAGCACCCTTGATCAGCACAAACAAACGAAAGTCGGAGGGAGCTAGGTCAGGGCTGTAGAGAGAACCATCCAACGGTTCAAAACCCAGTTTCATGATAGTGTGGTGAGATGTGAACGAAGATGCAACAGTGACTGACTTTGTTGTTTGCTGCGAATTACTGGCTTCCACTTGTTTTGCAAGATGTCAAAGTTAGATTCTTAATTGATGGTTCTTCCCTTTGTCTCGATGGTCTCTTGCGATACGCGCCCATTTGCTTCCAAAATAATGGTTTACATAACCTTTCCCGCCCATTGTAGAATCCTCAATCTTTTTCCTTTGGTGATCTGCGGTGTTCCCAATCTATTCTCTGGCGTACTGATTCTTGCTCATAGTGATGAACCCACGTTTCATCACTATCTCTATTAAAACGACCAAGCAAGCATTCGCAGTTGTCAATACTTTTTCTTCAGTAAGGTGTCTTGCCACCCATCGCTCAGAAACTTTGTGGAAGACGAGTCCATCGTAGATGATTTGATTGGCAGAACGATGACTGATATCCATAGAAGATGTTACCGTGTCGATGGTAACTTGCCTAGCAAGCAGATGCGAATCCTGGATGTAAGGCGATACTCTTTTCGAGGAACACTATTGAAAAAATTTATAGAAACAACATTTGAAGCTGACTTTAGGATTCTACTGCCATCAACATATATTTTGCGTTAAGACCACGAAGCTAAGGTACGAGTCAGTCATAGGGAGGCATATAGACTGAGAGGTGGCGCGCCATACTCTCACTTTAACAACGTTGTCGTTGAGATTAATGTTCATACTTTAGGTCATGATCTCGGTGCACCCCCCACCCCCGCCACAGTACTACATTTGGTATGTGTGTTTTACGACTTTTTTACATGAGGAAATTGTGGCGGAATGTTCTTGTAACTGCATTTGTAGCATATAGAGAACTTATACCTGAGGGGCCGTAGTGGGGGCTATGGAGAACACAGAGAGAGATGAATTGGGGGCCATAAATTATGACTGCATCGACCAGGCTGTGTGACTGATTCAGGGGAGGCGGCACTCAGTGGATCGTACGTGCAGAGGGGATTCTGTCCATAGTACTCTCATTCTTTCACTTGGGGTTGGACAGGAGGCCGTGAATTTGCAAAATATTTTACCTGGGCCAGGCGGTAGTCCATTACAAACGTGGCCAGTTGGCTAAAAGTGGGTGGAGGAAGTCATTTACGAGAGACTGTGAAACGTCCCCTTAGAAAAATTATAGAAGACTGTGCTTAAACTGACACACAATATTTTTAGCGCAACGCAATCTGACTTTCAAAAACCCCTACAAAAAAATGGCCCTGACTAACATTAACCTATGCGTTTTACAAATCGCTTACCTCACAAAAATCTTGGTTACTCGAACTACTACAATACAGCGAGCGCTACTACTGCCAGCTAAATAAAAGATTCAAACTACGGAAGGCACTAACTACTGATAGGCATAGTTAGCAAATGAAAGATTTTGATAGAGAACAAACAATGTATTTATCTTAATAGTCATAATATATATAGCAGTTCATGACATCCAGTCTTACCAATATCAAAACTCCGCCATCTCTCTTCCCACATCCACCACTGCTGCCGCCTCACCTCCAACTGCGCAACGCTATGCGCTGTTAACATCCAGCTGCCCAACACTACAATGGCAGACAACAATGCAAACTAGCCACAGACTGCACACAGCACAGCCAGTGATTTTCATACAGAGCGCTACGTAACGTTGCCAATAAGAAAACATAAACAGCCTACTTAGAACAGCAATGCTGTTATCCAGTCCCATGCTGAATTTTTAACACACATGCAAATACTAACAGTTCCTACTTCTCACATATTGTCCATATGCTATGACCAACAGAAACGTGTGCAGTGAAATGGAACTTACAAGTTAATAATATGATGAACTGGTGTCAATTACAATTTTATAACATAACAATACAATTACAAAGGTACAAAATACATCATTAAAGAACATAACAATACAGATAACATTTGTAGTACAGGCTTTACAGGAGAATCGAAATAACATATACATCAGTGTTACAGGAATTATGACATAAGTAAATACATAAAAGATCAGAATAACTTTTGAAATATCAACTTCACACATGAGCATTAAAGCAGAACAGAATAAATAATGTCTAAACATCTTTACAAAGAAAATAACATATTATCAGAAAAATTCTACAACATAACTCTTATTAGCTAAACACATAAAGACAGGAAAAAGACAAATACACAGGGATACATAAACACATAGCGGAATAATACAAAATGAAAGACAGGGTTCGTTTTCAGGGTAACAACAAAACTTTCTTTACTTCTCAGAGATCTCCCTTCGTGCTTCATTATTTCCAAAAAGTCCTATCTATACCTGCTTTCTGTACTTTTCTCGTATAGCCTCTCAGTGCATTTCTTCAAATTCATTGCAACTCATTCTCTTATAGGCTATCCCCTCTTAAGCTAACTTAAATCTACTGAGCTCAGATGCTAAACTACGGGACGAGGCAATGCAGCAGCATAAAACAATTAATACAAACAGCAATGAAAAAAATGGAAATTGTCAAAGCAAGCCACAATAAATCTAAATTACCAAGCAATGCAACATTACAACTAATATGAGCCAATGTGCAGCAACAAGAAAAATAAATCAGTAGTAAAACTAGCTTAACAGAGTTATACAAAGTGAAATTTAGTAGCACTATGCCTGGCAAACAGCAGCAGAAAATGCAATAACTGATATCTAAACATGACAAAGCTCAATCAGAAAAAATATTACACTAAAGATGGCCATGTCTAATACCTGTGTCACATATTAATACTAGAGTGATGCATCACGATAAGTTACTGTAGCAGACAAGTTACCAAATCATTTAAAAAATTATTTATGCAGTTCCTGTGAAGGGAAATGTCTATTAATGTGCCCTCGTTTTCTTGGAAGTAGATCATAAATTTATAATTCACTGGATCTGTAGGCATAAAATAACTATATTAGTACATCTATTAAATTTTATTTTCACCAATGCTGCAGTGCAGCTAGAAACTAGATATTAAAGAAAATGAGCAGATAAATACATAAAGCAAGCCATATGGCATTTCTCTCAACTAGCAAGACAATAGCCGTGAAATGTTTCTCATTGTTTCATTAGGCATTTTAGTAAATATCATAAACTAAGAGCTCCACAGTATAATCATATGTTTTCAAGTTTGAGCGTGTCATATTTGCGATGCTTTCTACAAAGGAATGTCAATAGCGAGGAAATGGCCTCCCTTTTTTTTCTCCACCTGTGCCTCTGAAAGGCACAGACTAATGGCTTTTTTCCAGGTGTCTGTCGCACAGCTGGGTGCCCACGACGCATTACGTGAAGGTGGTCACTTAACTTTATTACCGAAATATTTACGACAGCAGTTTCCACTACAGTGACAGTCTCTTATAAAAATATTTCACAGGTCGAGAATTTGTGTTGCAAATGTGTAGAAACAAAATCCTATGAATATAACAGTGTTCAAAAAGTTTTCGTCGGCATTGTGATACATTCACGCATTTACACACATTTCATAACTCTTAAAGTACGATTCTTGGTTTCCAACATCCTTTTCCACAAATCAGAGTCCCTAAACACTACTCATTCTTCATATACGTATTCGTCGACACATCTTCAATATTTCAGCATAATAAATGCGTAGCATAATCAAATTCCTCATATACAGTAGTATTATCTTATTAATCATAAACATACCTCAACAGCATAATACACACCATCGTTGTAAAAATAACATCATAACACCTCAGTCAACTCTCAAAATCGTCGTAGCTTCCTCCAATAATTTCAAAACCTAAAAAAAATTCTCTACTCATGTCAAAAGTGTCATCTGCCTCAAACATACTCTAAAATCATGATCCCATAGCAAATATATAATTCAAAGCTCTCATAATATCACAATGGGTCCGAAAAAATACGAACAGTTCACGAAGTACAGACAAAATACAATTTTGTAAGTGTGAAGTTATCCAACAGTGTAATTACGTAAACATCTGTCACTGCCGTAGTAAAAAACTTTGTCTCTCTCGGTTAAATGATCAGATAGCTGTGTAACTATGTGTTAGAGAAATATGGTACTGACATGTAAAGTTGTGTAAGCAAATACCATATTAGCTAGGGCTCCTTGTGCTTGCCAAACACATGATACACAAAGTAAGCGTGTACCCCCCTGAGGATTAATGTAATTATGCCCTCAGGTGTTACAGATTACAGCAATGGAATGACATGTATCACGGAAAAATTTCTTTGTAATTCAAAAATCTTGAAAAATAAATGATTTAAGTACAAAATTAATCACTCAAATGCGTGTCCTGTAGCGCTAAATGTGTGTCTTGCTGTAAGATAATTCTGTGAAAGTGTCGTAGTTATCGTCCTCCGAAAGCTAAGTTCTGCTGAAGTCAATGTACTTACCTCATCATAAACGAAAGTGAAATGCTTTGCGTATATATATCGTAGTTATTACGTACCTTACTGTGATCAAGAAAGTACTATAATGTGACGTATTGTTGTGCTACGAAAAAGGCTGTCTCATTTTAGCTATACCACAAAAGTTACTACTAAAACATGTTTTACTTTCCGGAATAATACAGAAAAACTGTGCAGATATAAAACAGATACACCGCAAAAGCAACATTGTAAATTGTCACTCATTAGTAGCGTCGTGATAAAATCGTGTAGCTGTCACATTACCTAACCACTGTGTCATCTGGTATCTCACAGAAAGTACTTTAAATCCAGAATGTATTTTCAAGTAAACCAAAATGTTGCATTAAAATCTCATTAGCAGTGCCAGTATATGTCCTAAGTATGTAAGCCTGATAGTCGTTATGTAATCGTGCAACTAACAAGCAAGAATGTACAAATACAACACTGTGTCGTCTGTTCACTATAACAATGCATTCGTAATTTCTGTTTAAAAATATTCCCTAGGTTCTAGACTGGATATTTAACTTCAAACATTGTTGCATGTTAACAGTTTCTTAAGTCTGACAAAGCATACTAGAAATGTGAAGTGAAAAGTTTTATGGCAAAGACAAAGTTAAAAAGCAGATTATCTTTCAATAAACGGTTGTACATGTGAAATGTGGTGTAAACCTTTACTCTTCCTAGTACGCCGAGTTTCAACTTGAATGCAATTATCATACGTTATACGTCAGTAAAGAATACTGGAATTTTTCTCAAGGTTAGCGTCTATGTAATTTTTCTCTGAGCCAGCCGGCGCACGTGGCCGCCTGCGGTGCGAGTCATTGTCTATCTCTTTGTTGGCGCGCGTCGTTATTAGGATTAGGAGACCTAACTTCTACAAATTCACTTTGTCGAGAGGGCCCTGCTCTGTTTGAATCCCGCCAGTTCTGATGCAATTCAGCTCTGTCGTTACGATCATGTCGTCTGTCGTCATGTCGGTAGATTCCATAGTTTCTTTCTTGTCGGTCACGTGGTGGAGAATTTCTCCCTGAATCGTAACTGTGTGCTGGACCGTTGCGTCTAAAGTTATTCTGTCTCCTTTGATAATAATTATTTTGGTTTCCAAATTGTCTGTTTCTCTGATTGTTATCTCTGCCATGTTCATTACTACAGAAATGCGATCTTCCTCTGTAACTATTACTCTGCCAGTGGTTGTCATACGGGTGGTGTCTGTTTTGGTCACAATTTGCATTGTAAGAAAAGCCTTGTCGTGTCCACTTATTATTTCTTTCATCGCGGAAATGTGACGAATGTGACCTGTAACTGTTGTGTTCCTGTTTTCGCGTTCCGCGATTGTCAGTGTCAATTTCTAATTCTTGTAAGAGTCCCTGAAAAGCTTCAGTGTCGTCTTTGCAACGTCCTGCCAAAATAATATGTCGTAAATGTTCAGGTAATTTGATTAAGCAAATGCGGATGAGTTCTGAGCGGCTGTATGGGTTTGACAGGTACCGATTCTTGTGCAACATGTCTTCAAAATATTTCGCAAGACTGGAAAATTCAGATTGTTCGAAAAGTTTCATCATTATGATGCTATGTTTTACTCGGTCTTGTGTAGTTTGAGACCAATATGCTGAGAGGAATGCATGGTAAAATTCTCCTTCACTGTGGCAATCGTGAATGACCGATCGCATTCTTACAGCTGGTTCATTCTCTCTGTGTTCTAACGACCAGTTGGGAGGAAAACAACGAGAGAATTGATGGAGCCATGCTTGTGGATGAATGTCGTTGCCAGAATTCTTAAATGTTTTAAATTTACGTGTGGTAATGAACAGCTTATAGTCAAAATCATCATGTAGGCGAGTCGCATATCGGTCATTGTTACGTCGTTTCGGCGGTTCCATTTCAAAATTCAGTGTGCCTTGCCAATTTCTTTCATAATTTCCGAAGTGTCCTGTGTTATTATTTTGTGGTTGCTCGGTATTTCTAAGTCCCTCTTCCCGTGTTGGAGCTCGAGTGTCCTCTGAAATATGTAATTTTTGTATTACTTGTGCCAACTGATCTTGTACTTCCCGGATTTCTCTTTTGTGTTGTGTATTAATTTGATTCTGATTTTGTTTGAATTTCTTAATTTGTTCATACTCTTCTGTGTCAGTGATGGCTACAGGTCTTGTGTCATTCAGATCATCATCTACCTTTGTAGATAAGTTAGTGAACTGATCTGAAAGTTCTGCTACTTTATCCAATAGTGGAATTATTTCATCTTTCAGAGTGTCCATTTGTGTTGAAATCGTATCTACTGTGTCCTTTAAGTTTTCCTGAGTATTTGTAAGTTGCGTAACTGAATCGGTAGATGCAACTGAGTCAATTTTAACTTGCAAGGTGTCGTGATTTTCATGAACAATGGTTTGCAGCTCTTTTATGGCTGCTTCGTGATTGTGTAATGCATTTTCATGACGCAAAAAAATTGGTTGGAAATGCTCACAAATTTGTGTTTTTATGTCATTACAGACTTTTTGACATTTTGATTCAATGTTATGTAACTCACAAGGGAACCTCCCCATCGCACCCCCCTCAGATTTAGTTATAAGTTGGCACAGTGGATAGGCCTTGAAAAACTGAAAACAGATCAATTGAGAAAACAGGAAGAAGTTGTGTGGAGCTATGAAAAAATAAGCAAAATATACAAACTGAGTAGTTTATGGAAAGATAGTCAAAGTCAAGAACACTGGGAAGGCTGGAGCGCCGTGGTCTCGTGGTAACGTAAGCAGCTGCAGAACGAAACGTCCTTGGTTCAAATCTTCCATCGAGTAAAAAGTTTAGTTTTTTAATTTCAGTTTATGTGACAAACTCTTATGTTTTCATCACTTTTTTGGGAGTGATTATCACATCCACAAGAAAACTTAAATCAGGCAAGGTAGAAGAATCTTTTTACCCCTTCGCCAAGTGTACAAGTTAGGTGGATCGACAACATATTCCTGTCATGTGACGCACATGCCGTCACCAATGTCGTATAGAATGTATCAGATGTGTTTTCCTGTGGAGGAATCGGTTGACCTATGACCTTGCGATCAAATGTTTTCGGTTCCCATTGGAGAGGCACGTCCTTTCGTCTACTAATCACACAGTCTTGCAGTGCGGTCGCAAAACACAGACACCTAACTTTTTACAGTGAACAGAGACGTCAATGAACGAACGGACAGATTATAACTATGCAAAAATAAAGAAAATAAAATTTTCACTCGATGGAAGACTTGAACCAAGGACCTCTCGTTTAGCAGCTGCTCACGCTACCACGGGACCACGACGCTTCTCAGCTCACATTGTCCATGATGTTGCATATGCGACCTGTGGACTACTCAGTTTGCATATATTGCTTATTTTTTCACAGTTCCACACAACTTCTTCCTGTTTTCTCAATTGATCTGTGTTCAGTTTATCAAGGCCTATCCACTGTGCCAACTTATAACTAAATCTGAGGGGGGTGCGATGGGGAGGTTCCCTTGTCAGTAGTTAAATCTTCACGTGTTTGTTCAAGTGTGGTGTCTAACTTTTGAAGCTTTTGCTGTGTTTCTCTGTGATTTTGTTCAAGCGTTGTGTCTAACTTTTGTAGCCTTTGTCCCATTTGTTGCATTAACTATAATAGCAATGCACTGGTGTCTGAAACATGTTCGTCATTGCTATTCGGCAGTGCATTTGAACCGGCAATATTCGCATTTTGAAAAGCAGAAAATGTGTCTTGACTTATTTGAGAAAACGGTGAGGACCCACAAACCTGAATCTACAGTATTTGCGAGATTGTGTCCTGTCATTTCGGAATCCTGAGGCGAGCTGTTGCCGACCGATCGATCAACAATGCTTCCCTGTTCACTAATTGTTTCACTGCCTACACCATTATTTGCAGCCCGCTCCATTTCCCTATGCACAATTACCAAATTACTACTTTGAACATTAGTTAATTCATTACATGGTGGCGCTAACACACTGCTTTCGTCTTCGCTGTCATTTCTCAGTTTACTTTGGAGCCTAGTAGTACCTTTTTCACACGCCATAATTGTCACAATATTTCACACGACAACACAGAAAAGCACAATTTGAAGAGAAAAATAAGATAACATAGCAATGGAAATAATGTCTACTTAATTGCAAGCGCAGCTGCGAAATACTTGGTGCAAATCTACATGCATGTCACAACTGTTTTACTGTACAACAATGAAAAACTACAATTACAAAGGAAATTCCCTCTATGATTACATGCTAGCAATAAACAAAGGCTACACTAATTACACAAACTACAAGAAAAATATCAGAAGATTCCAGTGCGCTATCTAAGGGTCGACATATGAAACGTCCCCTTTTGAAAAATTATACATGACTGTCCTTAAACTGACACACAATATTTTTAGCGCAACGCAATCTGACTTTCAAATATCCCTGCAAAAATATGGCCCTGACTAACATTAACCTATGCGTTTCACAAATCGCTTACCTCACAAAAATCTTGGTTACTCGACTTCTGCAATATAGCGAGCGCCACTACTGCCAGCTAAATAAAAGATTCAAGCTACGGAAGGCACTAACTACTGATAGGCATAGTTAGCAAGTGAAAGATTTTGATAGAGAACGAACAATGTATTTACCTTAATAGTCATAATATATATAGCAGTTCATGACATCCAGTCTTACAAATTTCGATAATCCGCCATCTCTCTCCCCACATCCACCACTGCTGCCGCCTCACCTCCAACTGCGCAACGCTACGCGCTGTTAACATCCAGCTGCCCAACACTACAATGGCAGACAACAATGCAAACTAGCCACAGACTGCACACAGCACAGCCAGTGATTTTCATACAGAGCGCTACGTAACGTTGCCAATAAGAAAACATAAACAGCCTACTTAGAACTGCTGTAAACTTTTGTGGAAATGGCGTGAAGATCATAAAACTAAGCGTGCATTCTCATGTTAGAAACTGGGCCGATATGGACAGACCAGCTGCTGCAAATGTTTAGTGGAGGACTGCAACTCCCTTGACACCAGGAAGTCGCCAGGTACTTTTAGCGGGCGGCTTAAAAATAACATATTTATTTCACGGGCATGATTGTCTGGGAAGCTTAACAGCCTTCTTTCGATAATTGGAAATGGTCAGCCTGGAAAGATTATTTCTCATGGCCGTGCTTACAGCCTTGTATCAGATATTGGAAATGGCCAGTCTGAAAAGATTAGATCTCTCTATAAATGACGGACTGTGGTCACGTCTAGGCGTTATTTTGCCCAAGATGGCCGTGCTTACAGTGAGAACGACGTATTCTAAAACCTTTTTCAGACAGGATATATTTAGTCACTGACTGACACTTCTCAGGGTATGCAAGATGAAGGTTTGTTCCTCCAGCGTGGAAATCCTGGCAAGCCAACAGAACATACAAGAGGGGAAATTCAGTGAGTAGAGGACGGTTCGATTGGTTTGCGTAATATGGGTGCGATTTCGTTTTTGGTAATTCAGCTCCGGTACCGAGGTTTGACGGAAAGAGGTGGTGATTCTTTGCTTCCTTAGTCTTCTGGTCGTTCCCTGGTGGAGAACTGCAAGTCTTTCCTTAGTGGATGGGACTTGTGGTCTGTATCTTATGGTGGACTAAGAGCCAGTGGCGGTTTGCAACTGCACCGATAGCGGAATTGCATAGCATCTCGGAAAGGCGGGCTGATGTGGCTGAGTGGTTCTAGGACCTTCAGTCTGGAACCGCGAGACCGCTACGGTCGCAGCTTCGAATCCTGCCTCGTGCATGGATGTGTGTGATATCCTTAGGCTAGTTAGGTTTAAGTAGTTCTAAGTTCTAGGAGGCTGATGACCTCAGATGCGAAGTCCCATTCTGCTCAGAGCCATTTGAACCATCATATCGGACATATAGTGTGTTAAAGGGTGAACTTAACCCTCCCGAGCTAGCCATCTGACGTTTGACTTTTCCAGCACGCACTGTCGTGCCTGCGAGTCAAATTGGTTTGACCAGATCAACGAACTGGTGCACCTTAAACTGAAATCTGCAGTGATTTTAGGGTTCTGATAGTTAATTTTGCCGTGTTCTGATAATAGAACGCCAGACAACGTAGTTGGAAAATCGTTGTGGAGACATCAGAACATCACAGCTGCTGCAGCGCGCCGCTTCTCGCCCACGGCACTCTGTTTTCTGCTCCTGCCTGAGTCAAGGTGTAAGAGGAAGATACTGCTGCCCCGTGTACGGTTGTTTAATGACATTCACAACTCCCTGGTCTCCGATTAACCGTAGTTTTTGGTATACTTGGTCGTAGCTGATTCCATTTGAACAGAGTTGGACTTCACGGTAGATTCATGTAAACAAAGTCAGACTCCGCTGTAAAAAGGATTAACTCAGCGGAGAATTTGTATAGCTTCCACCCAAATGTATGCTTTGCCAGTCAAACACCATGCTCTTTCTGATTTGTGTCTATTATTATTTTGTGTGAGATTTATCAGCCGATCGTAGTTATAAAAGGATTAATAAAACTTGTAATTTCTTTGTAAACGTAAGTACGCCACTGTTCTTATTCATACTCCCTCAGGTATTCGCTGTTTTTATTGTATTCTGATACACCAGAAAATTAATTTTCAGTTAAATTAATTAATTTGAGTTCAGAAAGTGACAGCAGTTATAGGCAACAAAAGTGCCACAAGTAAAATCACTAACGTCATACATAAAACTTAAGAGTGAAGCTCAGAATTTGATGGTTACTGAGAAGATAATTCTTTTCTTTGTGTAAAGATAATAACATTTAACATAAGTCAGACATATATTTAGCTCTATTTGTGAGTGGAATAGAAAAGGAAATGCCTAGTAGTGGCACGCGCCCTATGATGGCTTGTGAAGTATACTCACATATGTAAATGAAAATCGAGTCTACCTGTTAAGATGTCAGTCCGTCAATTTATAGAAACACAACACTCATGTAAGAATGTTATCTCCTATTTATCTAGAAAGAAAAAGATGGAAGTTTTGCTGCTGATTGTCTCACAGTAAAAACATCATATCAGAATCTAATTCTCTCATAGCAGTCACTTCACGAAGCATATGTGACTGGCTGCAATGTGTTTGCCCACGACACTTAGAAGAAGCGGTCTTAAGCTCACTTCTCGGCTCCCATCATGTTCTCACGTATCTTCCAGTTTTTGATATACAGCATTTCAAAAGGTTCAAATGGCTCTGAGCACTATGGGACTTAACATCTTAGGTCATCAGTCCCCTAGAACTTAGAACTACTTAAACCTAACTAACCTAAGGACAGCACACAACACCCAGCCATCACGAGGCAGAGAAAATCCCTGACCCCGCCGGGAATCGAACCCGGGAACCCGGGCGTGGGAAGCGAGAACGCTACCGCACGACCACGAGATGCGGGCTACAGCATTTCAATGCACCTGGTTTTACAAGTAATATATTGTGGGGAAGGCGAAACAAAGACTGCGCTTTGTTGGCAGAAAACTTAGAGGATGCGACAAACCCACTAAAGAGACAGCCTACATTACACTTGTCCGTCCTCTGTTGGAATATTGCTGCGCGGTGTGGGATCCTTACCAGGTGGGGCTGACAGAGGACATGGAAAAAGTGTAAAGAAGGGCAGCTCGTTTTATGTTATCGTGAAGGCGTTGTGCTTTTTATTTATTTACTTATTTATTTATTTATTTATTTATTTTTTTTGCGGCGAGATCTATTTACGAAATTTCAATCAACAACTTTCTCCTCCGAATGCGAAAATATTTTGTTGATACCCAGCTACGTAGGGAGAAATGATCACAATAATAAAATGAGAGACATCAGAGCTCGAACGGAAAGATTTAGGAGTACCTCCTTCCCGCGAGCCATTCGAGAGTGGAATGGTAGAGAAGTAGTATCAAAATGGTTCGATAAAACCTCTGCCAAGCACTTAAGTGTGAATTGCAAAGTAACCATGTAGATGTAGACTATGTAAGAGTTGTTCCTCGCTAAGTCATAGACCCTGCAAATTTTCTCGAAATCGCATCACGTTCCATTAGCACTGTACCTATAGTTAGAAGGCTGTCTAATTCCTCTGCCTGCCACAGGCAATGTAGAGAGCCATGACAACGAGGAAAAAATAGCACACTAACATTTAGGGAGAAATTCTCCACCAAGCGGATGCTCCTATCCAAATACTTTTTGCGATTCGCACTGCTTCTAGTGATTTGTAGTTTATGATGTAATAGAAGAGTAAGAGTAAATCGGTGCATGGCAGAAGGTACCCTGTGCCACTACTAACCATTTCCTTTCCTAGTCCACTCGCAGAGTGAGGGAAAAAAGACTACCTTGTAAGCCGTCACTTGCTTTAATCATAAATATATGTCTGAGCGATTGTGAACGTTATTATTCCCTGCACATGTCCTAATCTCCTTTATTCAGCTCCAACGACCACCATTGTGGCTATAGCTTATCGTGTCGCAACTCTGCTACAGAGAGGAGCCTACATCTAAATACGTATTCTGCAAACCACTGCTCGGTGTGGACTATGTCGTAGCAGTATTATCGAGTTCTTCTTTCCTTCTCCAGTCACATGCTTAGTAATCCAATAAAAATGAATATCTGTATGCCTCTATACATACCCTAATCTGCTCTATGATCGCTACACCATATATGTTTTTTTTTAATGGTCAAGGAAGTCTTACTGCTGCACCTTTTCTATACGAGGATTGCACAGAGAAAATCTGATACATCTGCAGTGCAACGATAGCGAATGACTGCCTACAAATGTGTCACTATAAGTGTCCTAATCTCCTTTATTGTATTTCTATGACTGCTACACTAGAAATACGACAGTGTAATGGTGTCAGACTCTTCGTTGACAGTATAGTGTTTTGTGAGCAATACATCACTTGTTTCTTCAAATAGCGTATACCTCCGTAACACGAACCTAACAGCATCGCAAAACTTCCAGTTCACTACCCATTGAGTCATTTACATTTCACAGCCTCACACCTCCACGTATAATTCAGAGCAACAGCAGCAGTAGGGGTAGATGCGAAACTTAATCACAGTGTTCCTCATTTTTAGTCCCATGCACAGTCGATAGTGGACCGATCATAGTACTGACTGTGAGCTTGGGACATAAGGATAATCGATAATATGGTGTTTTGTACCCTCCATAACGCACTGTGCAGCCTCTTGCAGGGTATTTGTTTCACTTGTGGGATGTTCGTAGGTGATGGTTTTGTCTACAAGCAGACGGGAAGACTTGGGGTGGAGTTGGCAGTTGATCTGGACGTAATTAAGTCTGTTGTACATTAATAAAACTACAAATCCCATATACTGTCATCGGAAGCTATAACTGCCGTAAAACGTCTACCAATAAGCATGTGGAGCGAGCTGAAGTTGGGATTAGATTCATTTGCTGGAATCTTAAAGAAAGCAATGCAAACACTAAGAACTGACAAGTTGGTGAGCTAAAGTAGAAGAATATGTCTGGCTCAAATTCATTTGCATAGATTTTTAAGCTATGTGTGGTCCGTCCACTAAGAAGAACCGTTGAAGGAGGTGAGTGAGCGTAAATCCCGTCTGTATGTCACCTAGAGACTGTGGCACTACAGTTCGGATCGAGGTGTAAGGTGTACTGAGATGACTGCTGTTGCTGGATGAAACACTGACACATTTGGTCTGGCTTGTACTTGTTGGTTGATCGCTGCCGATGTACGATAGTAGGATAAACGTGTAAGTTCTAGGTTTACTTCTAAAATAAAAATAACTATCACTACGCATATGCTCTTCTCTAAACGGAATACGGAATCATGATCGGTCCACTGTCAAATAACGCGTAGGGGTAAAAAATGAGGAATGCTGTGATTAAGTGATGTTTTTCTCACGAAACAATACGCTGTCAAGGAAGACTCTGACACCGTTACACTGTCGTAATCACAAGAATACGTTTAGGAAGATTAGGGCACGTAGAGGGACATATTTACAGACAATCATTCGATATCGACGAGTTGCAGGTGTAATCAAATTTTCTTTAATCAGTCCTCGTAGAAAAAGGGCGTAGCAGTCAGGCTCCATTGACTACTAAAAAACCTATATCGGACGTACCGATAATAGACGAGATGAGCAATAATATCAGAAATTGAGTCTGATTTTTACTATTCGTCTTTTGAAATACAGTTTTCTATGGATACTTTCATACTACCTTATTTATTGTATGTTACAGCATGTTTTAAGAATTATTGTCGCTGTTTGCGAAATATTTCCTGTGCGCTTTTTTTCTGTTGCTGTTTTTTACTCAGCGAACATCATGTCATGTGAAACCGTGTGAGCCTCTGTTAGTAAACAAAATACTAAAAGATGAACTTCGTATGTCAGCAATATACACTTGGGGTTTTGGTATTGTTGTGGAATCAAGTTATTTGGTGTGTACTGGGCTGTTATTTAGCTATTTGTGTACTCACGTTCGTTGGGTGGTATGCAGCTGCTTTTATACACAGAAAAACAACACTTTCGCACTTTGTTTCTGATCAAGAATATTACGCCATGTGCTGTTTGCGTGTGTCGCGAGAGGTGTATTGCATGTGGCGAGAAAGGCTGTGAAAACTGTAGCGCGAATTACGACGACTTCTGTTCCTTTTTTATGACTCTGTGTGTGATGGGGAAGTGGTTTATTTGCGTGTGAGTGCTTTCTGTTCTGTATATTGTTCTTTCTTTGTTTAAATTGAATATTGTTTTTCTTATTGAGTTTGATTATGATTATTTCTTTCCTGTTATTTTTTTAGGTTTCTCTGTTTGTGACGTCCTTGGTCAGTTCTCTCAGAGCGGTAAAGAGTGTGTTGTTGCAAAGTGTTGTGTTTTAGTTTATTACATTTTTCCCTTCGACTATAGCCTTTTGTATGTAGTAATTTTCTTTCATTGTTAGTTGTCGGTGTAGACGGTTGCTGTTTTTCATAACGTGTAGTTCGCTTTCGATATTAGCGGGGTTCTGGTTTTTGTTCATTAGATGTTCTGAGAAAGTTGAATGTGTGGTGTCACTGTTTAGAGCTCCAATGTGCTCTGTGTACCTCGTTCGGAAGTTTCTGCTTGTTTCTCCTGTGTATTGGGTCCGACAGGAGTTCCAACTGAGTTGATATAGTCCAGCGTTGCTGAATCTGTCAGAGGTTTTTCTGGCTGGTCTTAGTCTTTTCTGAACTGTATTGTTTATTCTGAATGTTATTGGGATCCCTTGATTTTTCAAGATGTTTCCTATTCCATGTGATATTTTGTTATTGTATGTTAGTGTGTACCATCTCTCTTTTTTTCTGAAGCGGTGTGGTCTGCTGTGTTGTTTGTGTGCACTGCATATTCCAGTTTTACCTTGTTGTTGAGTTTGTTTACGATGTCTGTTTTGTAGTCGTTTTCAACAGCAATTTGTTTGATTATATTTAGTTCCTGTGTGTAGTTTCCTGGTTTAAGAGGTGTTCTTTTTATCCTGTGGAGCATGTGGGTGAAACTGGCATATTTATGCACTGTCGGGTGGTTGGATGAGCACAGAGCTTGTGGATGTGGGTTTTATGTAGATGGAGAATTCATGTTGGTGGTTGTTTCTTGTGATTGTAAGATCCAAGAAATTTAGTTTCTTTTTTTTTTCTATTTCCGTTGAGTCTGATATTATGGTTTTTCTATGCAAACACGGACCAAATGGAAGAGTTCCAAGATAAAATTAGAGGAGATGAGAGTATATACAGAGGCATACATATATTTATTTTTATTGATCATTAAGCACGTGATTGGAAAAGGAACAAAGAACTCGATAATACTAGTACGTCATAACCTACACCGTACAGTGGTTTGGAGAATACGTATTTACATGTAGGCTCCTCTGTGTAGCAGGATTGTGATGCGGTAAGCTATAGCCATTTGTAGAGGACTGAGGATTGGTGGGTGTTGGAGCTGAATGTAGATAAATGTAACTACTGAATCTAAAATAACCGAAGAGACCTGTTACTATTCTATTACATCACTGACTACGAATCACTAGAAGCAGTACCAATCGTAAAAAATATTTGGATGCGAGCATCCGCTTGGTAGGGAATTTCTCCCTGAACGTCAGTGTGCTATTTTTTTCTCGTTGAGATATCTCTTTACATAGCCAGTGACGGATAGAGGGCTCGACAGATTACTGACTAATGGAACAGTGTTGTCGCAACGTGATGGGATTTCGGGAGAATTAGCGGGGGTCTGAGATTTAGCCGAGCGTATATGTCGTTACATATCGAAGACTGGAAGACCCGTGTGGATACGGGAGGTAAGCGACACTACGGCAAATGTCAGGCTGAGAGGATATCTCCTTACCTCTTCTTCTAATCCTTGTGACTGTCTCCCACATACGTCTCTCGAAGTGACTCCAATGGGGAAATTAGAGGCAAATACGATGGTTTTTACTAAGAGACAATCAGCAGAAGAAGTTCCATCTTCTCCTTTCTCGATGAATAAGAACCAACATTCTTCCGTGTGTTTTGTGTGTCTGTAAATGGACTAAGTGTCATCTTAACAGGGAGACTCAATTTGCATCGACATATATAGGTGTACGTCACGAGCCATCGTACAGTGCGTGGCGGAGGTTAGCCTATACCGCTACAAGTCACTTCCCTTCCTATTCCATTCGGAAATAGAGAGAGGGAAAATGAATGTCTATACGCCTCCATACGAGCGTTAATTTCTCGTATCTTATCTACGTGGTCCTCATCCAAAATGTATACTGGCGACAGTAGAATCCTTCTGTGGTTAGCTTCAAATGTCGTTTCTCTAAATTTTGTTAATAGAGTTCACATTTCAGTTACCTGGTGAGTGTAATCCGATTGTAGCGAAAGAAAGGTTAGGGACTGATGACCTTAGCAGTTAAGTCCCATAAGATTTCACACGCAGAATTTGCCATGGGGAATGCCAGGTCTTTGTTTGTCCTTTCAACATCCTTAGGGCAGATGAGTATGTCCATTTTTATTCAGTTATCTATGGTTTCAAATGACTCATGTCAAAGCTCTTCCACTCACAAGACAAGGTCTCAAAAAAATAATGCGTTTAACAGGGAGCCTGTGCATGTTCTCGGCTAGGCTACATTGTTGCCAGATTTCCAACCGTATCATCAATGATGTGACCATGCAATATCGCCAGATTTCTCCACTCACTTCTCTTATGTCATGATCCAATTGCCTTATAAACAACAATGCAGGAGATTCAATATAGGCCATTTGCGCGAGATGCAAAATGAAGGAAAATTCAAAAATGCAAGATGGCGGACTGGAGTGCAGCCTCTATGACGACAGAATGCTAAAAGGAAAATTCTCTTACTGCCGTGAAATTCGAAAAATCCACGATGGCGATCGAAGATGGCTGTCCCGAGCATATGAGGCTAGCCTCTGTGATGTAAGCGTATAAGGTGACAGACAGTGGAAGGTGAGGCTAGCCTCTATGATGTCAGAATCTAAAATGGCACACCTGTGGACATGAAAGCAGTTTTTATGGTTACCAGGTCGCTTGTTCTAAGTATAGAATTGAAGATAGCAAACATGGGGATTCGAGACCAGCTTGCATGGTTGTCAGATCACTTGCACTATGTTCAGACTCTAGTGATCGAATGTGGGGTACCAAGTTTTTCCCTAACATCACAAGCCACTTGTGACATCCCAGAAATCACTTTAAAATGATGGTAGCGCAGACTTCCAAAGCTTTAATATCTTCCCCATACCTCTGTTATCACAAATCATCGACAGATCATTTCCACCAATCCTCGCTCCCCACATGCTATTGGTAAGAGCCCTGTTGCCTTAAGTCTGAAACTGTCAACTGTTTAAACTTTTATGTCGTGTGCATATGCAGTAGGATGGGAACAACTGTGTCTTTATTTAAATAACTGATGCCGTGGAGCCCTCAGAAGTCTTCTCACAACGTATCTGAATGACTTGCCCATGCTGCACTGTGTTGGAGAGGTATAAGCTTAGAATAAGACAGCCGACATGTCCTAAGTTAAATATTGTGGCAAATTCAAAATCCAAGATGATGAAATCAGCACAGCTGTTCTCCTCATCAGCGCTGCTCACGTACTGCCTCCACCTCTTCCACAAAGTTTAGAACCTGAGAGCCCATTAACTCACGCTGAAAAATGGCAGAAAATTCAAAATTATTCTTGATTTACTATGGCATCCCTGGTGCAATGGCCCACACATACATCAAACCAACACAACACAGTTTTATTAAGTGTTGTGGAATGAAATTCAAAACCCACTGAAGTACATTCATTCTCTGATGAGAACTTCTGCTGTGTCTCAGGAGATAAAAGATTCAGGTGCTATGTTTTTTAAAATTCGCCACCAAAAATTAATTGGTGTGAGGGGTTGCAGCTATTAACCAGGCAGGTCTCATCAACAGCCAGCTCCCACTCCATAAAAAACACACAAAGATGTATGCACCAGGCATGCATCAGTCATGTTCGAGAGAAGACGTTGGTAATCTAGTTGTGCGATACATTTCAAGATGAAAAAACTGTCAGCAGCATAGTCATTGGACTACAATGCATCCTAACGATAGAGATACAGAGACTGCAGCCAAAGAGAGACACCAACAGGTTAATAGGAGACGGCGTGAGGTCCACTACAGGGTTGTGTGGAAACTCAAGTCGCCCCATAGCTGGAGTCCATCGATGAGCTAGCCGCCCAGACACATGACTCAATGGGAACAGGGTTGCATGCAAATATACAGCTGCCTACTATCAGAGTGAAGAGACTAAGGATACCACGACAAGAATCCAGTGCTGCAGTCCAGGCCATTCCATATCTGATTTAGCAAGGTACTAGGCAGCTGACCACTGTGTGCATATACCTGAGTGTGTCGCCATATATGCAAACATATGTATCCCCTTCTAACGTCCAGACATGCTACATCTCATTATACTTTAATTCAACTAGCAGTAGTGTAGTGAACATGAACTTTTTTCGATATATGACTGTGTTACTCTTCAACTAATGCTAATTTTTGGTGTGATCGATATTTGTCAGTAGCCATATCAGAGGAGAGTTCTATGTCAGTTCTTGTAAATGTGATATGTTACTATTATAGACGTGAGAGTGGTTGTCATGCATGTTGGTAGAATGGGATCTTCATAGGATAAATCCTATGTAAGTCTGAAAGAGCTTATGGTGTGGTCGGAGATAATAGTACCGTCCTTTTGTCTGCAGCGTATCGAATGATTCCAAAAATCATCCTATTTGAAACGGTACAAGCCTGTAGTCGAGGAACTTTACACTGATAGGATACACATATAGTGTGTTATACTGGACGGTGAATATTGCACTTCTCAGTATACATAAACGATACAGCAGATAGCGTCAGCAGCATTATATGACTGGTGATGATGCTGTTGCGTAGAGGGAGGTATTATTGTTGTAAAATCATAAGGAATTGCGTAAAACCGAGGACAAACTTTTTCTTCGTATAATGAAAGACGCCAACTTTTAAAGTATGATAACGATCATTACCTACAGAAAGAATGTGAGAGTATTTAATTACAAGACAGTGGTGAGCGTGATACAATTATATAGGTGTAATAGTATTAAATGGAACGACTACGGGGAAAAATCAGTATATCTGCAGAGTAAACCACATATTGTTGTGGTCTTCAGTCTAGAGACTGGTTTGATGCAGATCTCCATGCTACTCTATCCTGTGCAAGGTTCTTCATCTCCCAGTGCCTACTGCAACCTACATGTTTCTGAATCTGTTTAGTGTATTCATCTCTTCGTCTCCCTCTACGATTTTTACCCTCCACGCTGCCCTCCAATACTAAATTGGTAATCCTTGATGCCTCAGAATATGTCCTATCAACCGATCCGTTCTTCTAGTCAAGTAGTGCCACAATCTCTCCAATTCTATTCAGTACCTCCTCATTAGTTATGTGATCTACCCATCTAATCTTCAACATTTTTCTGTAGCAACACATTTCGAAAGCTTCTATTCTCTTCCTGTCCAAACTATTTATCGTCCACGTTTCACTTCCATACATGGCTACACTCCATACAAATAGTTTCAGAAAAGACTTCCTGACACTTAAATCTATACTCGATGTTAACAAATTTCTCTTCTTCAGAAACGCTTTCCTTGCCATTGCCAGTCTACATTTTATATCCTCTCTACTTCGACCATCATCAGTTATTTTGCTCCCCAAATAGCAAAACTCCTTTACCACTTAAAGTGTCTCATTTCCTAATCTAATGCCCTCAGCATCACCCGACTTAATTCGACTACATTCCATTATCCTCGTTTTGCTTTTGTTGATGTTCATCTTATATCCTCCTTTCAAGACACTGTCCATTCCGTTCAACTGCTCTTCCAAGTCCTTTGCTGTCTCTGACAGAATTACAATGTCGTCGGCGAACCTCAAAGTTTTTATTTCTTCTCCATGGATTTTAATACCTACTCCGAATTTTTCTTTTGTTTCCTTTACTGCTTGCTCAATATACAGACTGAATAACATCGGGGATAGGCTACAACTCCGTCTAACTTCCTTCCCAACCAGTGCTTTTCTTTCATGCCCCTCGACTCTTATAACTGCCATCTGGTTTCTGTACAAATTTCAAATAGCCTTCGGCTCCCTGTATTTTACACCTGCCATCTTCAGAATTTGAAAGAGAGTATTCCTACAAGAGTCAAATGCCAAAAGTTATGGAGTATGGTCGCATTATTTGGCACCCTTGGGAAGGTGAATGGAAGTGTTCTGGGAAAACTAAAAGCATCTTTAAAGAAATCTGTGTAGAAGGTTCTGGTCCTACCAATTCTGCAATACTTTTGCAGTGCTGTATCCCTCCTCGAGAAAGCATCACAACAGACATCTATTTCAGTTATGCAATGCTGGTATCTTAACAAGTCAATACAGCCTTCATGCGAAAGTGCAGCATAATTGCTCAGTGGTTTTAAACGGGATTCCTGGAAGAACGTCGGCATAGCTCTTTGAAAATTGCAAAGGTGTATGACTATCGAACTGGAGATAGAGAACTCTGAAAACAGGTGATTATCATCAAGCATCTCATTAGACAAAGCGATGAAAGCGAGTTCATTAGCAGAAATAGATATACACAGGCAGTGGCGTTTAAAGTCTTGAGTTAAAAGAAAGCTGCAGATATTGTAATGACACTGTGAACATGAAGAGAACACTTCTTCATAGTGGTCCCTCCCAATAACTCTCAAGCGAGTGGCTAGAGAAATGTACACAAAGCAGTGACAGAATCTCACTGTCAAAATCGTCACAACCAGTTAGCTGGAGGTTTCACACCGAATTAAACATGTTTGGCAGAGGAAGAAGAGATATGAATAATTCTTTTCCACTAAAGCGTAATTTCTGATTACCTCCTAGCCATAGATGTGCTTTGGACCTAACAGACTTTGAACGAAGGCAAATAGTGAGCAATCATTGCAAATATTCTTTAACTTTATAGAGATACTTTATCCACTGTTATGGGAGCTCATACAGAAATTTCAACTGCTAAGTGCAGTATAGGAAGAGGAAATAAATTAAGTTAAACAAGCCGCGAAGATGATGGTTGGGCTTAATATGCTGCTGGAAAATACTGTCAATGAAAATAATGGGACACTAACTGTAGAAAGTTTACAGCAATGTTTGAGGATTCACATGAAGTAATCTGTTACTGTTGTGCTGTATCACTAGTGACACACTGAGAAGTTTTATGCAATTTGGTTTGATGCTTACCTGTACTCGAATATGAAAGTATGATGTATGGGCAGTTGGTTGAGTTCTGTTACAAACTGTCACAGTGAATCAATCTACCAGTGTTACATGCAATCTCTTATTATGTGTGGGAAATTATAAAAAGTAGGCAAATAGAGGCATGACACCAAAAGAAAAATATAGAGAAGAGGCGAAAAAAGTAATAGTGATTTCTTTAGTGAGAAAGGCCACTAATCAATATGGAATAAATTTCATGACAATACAATATTTCTATAAAAAAAATGAAACTGCTTCTATCAGTGACCCTAATCCATCTGTGCCTATTGTTTACAAAAACTGTTGTCATGTTTTATTGAAATCTGAATGAAATATCCACAATAAACAGTAGACGCTGTAATAACGGCAAGCTTAAGCTGAGTCGGTGCTGGATAAAGCGTTTAAACCCATTTCTCAACATTTACAAAGTTTGATCCAAGAAGGACAGCTATTCAGAAAGGAGAAGAAGAAGAAGACAGACTAAGCAATAAAATGAACCAGAAGAGCACATAAATCCAAAGAGAACAAAGAATTTATGAAAGCAAAAGGCAGGGACATTAGAGGATATGAAGGCGAAGAAGATGATGATTGTAGGGAGGAATATGACGATGATGATGCTAAAGTGTGCAAGGCTATCCAGGAGAAACCGTATTTGTTTGGTATGCAGGCTGCTAAGTTTAAACAACTGTGTGAAAAAGATTGAGGATGAAGTATTTGGAACAACACCAGATTGATCGAATTCAATACTGTCAGAAACTTCAAACCTCAACAAGTATTTACCAGAACATGTAGAAACCTATGAGCGAATATTAAATATGACTGATGTGTATCAGAAAGCCAATGGAGGGATAAAAAGCTCAAATGGTAGGAAAGACAAAACAATATCATATGAACGTTGGCTCTGTCAATATTCAGCATAAAGAAAGTGGATAGACAGTCTCTGCTATATATGACAATCCAAAGGAAATAGTGAAATAGTTACAAAAAATATGTGTGTTCACAGCATCGTCCATAACTGGGAATGAAGTTCATTCGAATGAAATTATTTCAAAGCTTTGAGAAATACTTATTATCCAATAACTATGGAGACAGTAGGACAAGAGCTTCACAAATTAGCATGCAAGACATTCCATATTCAGTATATTATAATATGATGTTTAAACGACTTACAGCATGTGGACTTTCTAGATGGTATGCAGTATTCAAATGAGAATAGAGGTTTCAGTTACGTTTTACTTGTCGTTGTGATGGAGCATTTTATCATAGATTTTAACCACCATAACATTGTTAAAATGGTTGTGTAATGGATGTAAGCAGATTTAAATACTTCTTGGCAATAAACGTGACATTTTAGATGGAATTTATGGTACTAATAACAGTTACAAGATTGCCCCAGTTATCCAATAATAACTATAAACCAAGGTGTTTGTCAGTTGGATTCGTCTTCTTATCAAACATCGAGAGATATTAAGCTATTTAGAGCAGGGTGTATTGACACTTTAAGCTATCACATAGCGCAAGTTGTCCCATGAGACAGGTAACCAGAAACGGTCTATGTTTGGTGCAAGAATGAGACAGCCCAAAAAAGAGGAAGTATGTGTGGGTGAGCCGTACAAGTTGTCTATGGGATGTAGGATATGTGGGCTCCTGCATTCTACGTTTGGGACCCGGCGCCTGAGATTTACGGCTGCATGGGAGTGGCGGAGGTGTCTACAGCGCTAGTGAGGTTGGTGACAACTGTTATGCAGCTTTTCTGGCATGGTGCGGTATGTGCGAGTCACTCGGAGACCTTGTGAGCAGGATGTGCGTGGAATTAGTTTAAATAAGGAGGAAACTATTTCTGTCCTATTATAAACACACTGAAAACATTTGAACAGTGAACAGTTTCAAATTTGAGGAACTGGGCTCTCATCATTGGCATTTTGGGTGTCAGTGTACTGTGACGTTGGAGGAGTGGGTGAAATTGTTTAAACTTAGGACAAATGGGCTAACGCCATGTTAAACTGAGTGACGTGTGAGGTTAGGTGAATACGTCATAGTCATCTTGGATCAGCTTCTTGGATTATAAGCACAGGACAAGTGATCTGGCAAACATGTAAGAATGCCATCTTGGATTCTATACTTAGAACAAGTACCCTGGCAGCTACGCAGGCTGGTCTCATATGCACACATCCCCCATCTTGGAGACTGACTACATTTGCTGAGTTCTGACATATTGGATGCTGTAGTTGCAGAGGTTGGATTTGTGTCCTTTAGTCAATTATCTTGAAAATTTTGAGTGTCATACCAATAGGACCACTACGCTTCTTGGATTCTGATATCATAGTGGTTGGTCCCAAGAACACCATCTGTGCAATTTTAAATTTCCTCCAAATCTTTGAATTTGCCACTATTTTGTACGTAGGGAAATTGGACTACGGTGTTAGGAGTGTCTGGTAAGAAATCTGGCAACATTGCATGACGACATCATTGGTTATGTCATAGGAAAACTGGCAATAATGCATCCTGGGAGAGAACATATACAGCTACCCTACTAATAATATGCTGGGTCTTTTGCCTACTGTATCCAGCGGGAATATGGAGAGATATGGACTGTGAAGTTGTGTTTGCACGTCCAGTACATCATGTTGTAAATGAATATTGATCTTTTTGTGAGGTTCTACTATGATTGGAATCTTACGAAATTACTATCTACCTCCCTGGTCTTTGCTTAATGAATCTTTCAATGTGTTGGATATCTCCACACATATTCTGTCAAGAAGCACACTGTCGAAAAGAAACGCATTCTTTATATTTATACTGAAAGATGGGTTGAAATTTGGAAATTTGTGGTAAAGTCTTATGGAACCAAACTGCTGAGGTCATCGGTCCCTAAGCTTAACAACTACTTAGTCTAACTTAAACTAACTTACGCTAAGGACGACACACACAGCCATGCCCGAGGAAGGACTCGAACCTCCGACGGGAGACGCCGCGCGGACCGTGACAAGACAGTTGAGACCACTCTGCTACCCCGTGCCGCCGATGGGTTGCAGTAGACTGCCTTAAGCAATGGTTACAGTAACGTTAAATAGGGATTTGCGCTGTACAGGTAAGTGTGTGTCACTGTTGAACTTCGAGATACGAGCCAATGGAGACGGAGTCGTCGAGACAATTTCTACAACCACACCATCTCTCTATTTTTAAGATTATTATCTAATGTAGAGCACATTGGCATTGCACGAATTGTATTTATAAGTGGTAGTTAACTGACATACATTATGTTGTATTGTATTGTATGTTGACCGGGGGCCTAGAAACGACCCCGCCGCAGCCGCAGTGGTCCACAACCCCACGACGACTACTGCAGTCCATTTCACCCCTCAGCAGGCCCACAGCGAACTAGTCCTTCAGGGTTATTGTACGGTTTGCCCCCCGGTGGACCCACCCCCTCTCCCCCCAGGGATCGTCTCACACCAGACGGGTGTAACCCCTATGTTTTCATGGTAGAGTAATGGTGGTGTACGCGTACGTGAACTTGTTTGCGCAGCAATCGCCGACAATGTGTAGCTCAGGCGGAATAAGGGGAACCAGCCCGCATTATCTGAGGCAGATGGAAAACCGCCTAAAAGCCGTCCACAGACTGGCCGGCTCACCGGACCGCAATACAAGTCCGCTGGGCGGATTCGTGCCGGGGACCAGAGCGCTCCTTCCCAATCCGGAAAACCGTGCGTTAGACCGCACGGCCAACCGGGCGGGCTACTGACATACATAGTTATCAGATGTATTTCAGTTTGTAGCTCTGGTTAACCTTGCGCACACCTTTTGTTATTTCGCTGCTCTTTGGGAAACTCCTTGCCAGTCCGAAACTTGAATCATCTCAGTCAATTTGCGTTTACTTACATATAGTTCAGATCCGATGTAAAGGGGTGACATTTCAGAGCATGAAACCCATGGTCGTAGTCTGTTATGAACTCCTCCGTTACAGTAATTAAGGGATGGCAAGCTTTTAGTATGGTACGACGAAAGTATAGATGCTTTTTGACTCTCCGTCGTAGATGTTCAGAAATGATGAGCTGTAGAGTTAAATTTGGGATATGACGATGACGATGAGATGGAGCTATCTGGTGTCTCACAACGTGTCGTCCGTAATGGAAAGCCAGGAGTCAGTTTTTAGAGGTACATAAGTTTGGCGCCTTGCTGTCACCTGCTCGGAACAGAGATTTTAACACCGGCAGCTTTCCCAGCCAGACACACAGCTAGCGGCTCGCAGACCGCGGCTGCGGTGACCGGCCGCGTCAAGGCCGAGGGGCTGTGGCGGCGGCTGTAATGGAACTGTAACGCGGTTAGCGCGCACAAATCACTTCATCAGAATATTCATTGCCATAATCGGGTTTCTTGCAAGGGGCGGGGGCGGGCCGGAGGCAGGGCGGTCGGTGGTGTAGGCGGCGGCAGCGGCGGCGGCGGTGGCGGCCGGCTAGACCGAGCTCTGCTGCGCCCGGCTTATTGCGTTAGGCGGCAGACAGGTCCGGCGGCGGCCGCCGCCTCTGGCCTCTGACGCCGACGCCCGCCCCACGTGAGGCGAGGGTGCTGCTCGGTGCTCACCCACAGCCGACTGACCGTATTGCGAAGATAGGCGCGTCGCCCCGACCACGGCCACTGCGCAGGGTCGTACCGAGCCGATGGTGAGGCAGGTCCCAGGGGGCAGGCAAACAGGGACCGCGAACCTGGCAGGTAAAACAAAGACGGTTACGGTTCCCTGCGCCGTCGTCACATTTCCCGACACTTTAGCACAGACAAAAATGACAGATATTTACAGCAGTGGGTCACTGAAGCTGCTTACATTCCTAATACACAGTGTTAGAGGAACACGTATTATGACTTTTCTGGAGACTAGAAATCTACTCTGTAGGAATCGGCATGGGTTTCGAAAAAGACGATCGTGTGAAACCCAGCTCGTGCTATTCGTCCACGAGACTCAGAGGGCCATATTCACGGGTTCCCAGGTAGATGCCATGTTTCTCGACTTCCGCAAGGCGTTTGATACAGTTCCCCACAGTCGTTTAATGAACAAAGCAACAGCATATGGAGTATCAGACCAATTGTGTGATTGGATTGAAGAGTTCCTAGATAACAGAATGCAGCATGTCATTCTCAGTGGAGAAAAGTCTTCCGAAGTAAGAGTGATTTCAGGTGTGCCGCAGCGGAGTGTCGTGGGACCGTTGCTATTCACAATATATATAAATGACCTTGTGGATAACATCGGAAGTTGGCAGAGGCTTTTTGCTGATGATGCTGTAGTATATCGAGAGGTTGTAACAATGGAAAATTGTACTGAAATGCAGGAGGATCTGCAACGAATTGACGCATGGTGCAGGGAATGGCAATTGAATCTCAATGTAGACAAGTGTAATGTGCTGCGAATACATAGAAAGAAAGATCCTTTCCCATTTAGCTGCAATATAGCACGTCAGCAACTGGAAGCAGTTAATTCCATAAATTATCTGGGAATACGCATTAGGAGTGATTTAAAATGGAATGACCATATAAAATTAATCGTCGTAAAGCAGATGCCAGACTCATTGGAAGAATCTTAAGGAAATGCAGTCCGAAATCAAAGGAAGTAGGTTGCAGTACACTTGTTCGCCCACTGCTCGAATACTGCTCACCGGTTTGGGATCCGTACCAGATAGGGTCGATGGAAGAGATAGAGAAGATCCAACGGAGAGCAGCGCGCTTCGTTACAGGATCGTTTAGTAATCGCGAAAGCGTCACGGAGATGACAAACTCCAGTGGATGACTCCGCAAGAGAGACGCTCAGTAGCTCGGTACGGGCTTTTGTTGAAGATCCGACGACATACCTTCACCGAGAAGTCAAGCAGTATATTGCTCCCTCCTACGTATATCTCGCGAAGAGACCATGAGGATAAAATCAGAGAGATTAGAGCCCACAGAGGCATACCGACAAGCTTTATTTCCACAAACAATACGAGACTGGAATAGAAGGGAGAACCGATAGAGGTACTCAAAGTACCCTCCGCCACACAGCGTCAGGTGGCTTGAGGATTACGGATGTAGATGTAGATATAGAAATACGGCGTGTTACCTTCGCAGACATTGAAATCAACATTACAGCTGCCCTCTTTGCTTTCGTCAGCCAATAACAGCTCAGGACGTGCGACCTCGTCAGACAATCACAGCGAAGGACACTTAATAGGTATTGTTTTTAGGTTGGAAGGTAGTAACACAGTTTGTTGTGAGTGAAACGAGCAGGAATTACGTTAATATACACTGATGTGACAAAAGTCGTGTCGGACCTCTTTCTGCCTGGAGTAGTGCAGCAACTCGACGTCGCATGGACGCACCAAGTCGCTGGAAGACCCCTGCAGGAATATTGAACCGTGGTGCCAATGTAACCGTCGTAATTGAGAAAGTATTGGCGATGCAGGATTTTGTACGCTACCTGACGTCACGATTATGTCCCATAAATGTTCGATGGGATTCATATCGGGCGATCTGGGTGGCTAAACCGTTGGTTCGAACTGTCCAGAATGTTCTGGCATGGCCCATTGTCACCCATAAAAATTCCAACGTTATTTGGGAACTCGGAGCTGTGGAATGGCTGAAAATGGTTTCCAAGTAGCCGAACATAACCATGCACAGTCAATGATCGGTTCAGTTGGATCGTAAGTCCCACTCCACGTAAACAAAGCCTACAAAATTATGGAGCCACCGCCAGCTTGCACAGTGCTTTCTTGAGAACTTGGTCCATGGCTTCGTGTGGTCTGCGCCATCAGCTTTTACCAACAGAAATCGGGACCATCTGACCACGCCACTGTTTTACAGTCGTCTGGGGCCCAATCGATATGGTCGCGAGCCCAGGAGAGGTGCTGCAGGCGATGTCGTGCTGTTAGCAAAGCCACTAGCATCGGTCGTCTGCTGCCATAGCCCATTAAGGCCAGATTTCGTCGCTCTGTCCAAATGGATACGTTTGTCGTACGTCACACATTAATGTCTGCGGTTTTTTCAGACGGTTTTGCTTGCGTATTAGCATTGAGGACTATACCCAAACGCCGCTGTTCGCGGTCGTTGTCCAAGGTGAGAGGTAACGCCTGTAATTTGATATTCTCGGCACACTGTGGATCCGGGAATTGTGAATTTCCTAACTATTTCCGAAATAGAATGTCCCATGAGTCTAGCTCCAACTACCATACCCCGTTCAAAGTCTTAATTCTCATCGTGTGGCCGTAATCACGCCGAAAACCTTTTCACTTGAATCACTTGAGTACAATTGAGAGCTCCACCAATGCAATGCCCTTTTATACTTTGTGTATGCTGTACTACCGCCATCTGTATATCGCTATGCAATGACTTCTGTCACTTCAGTGCACAGGGTGACCCAAATCCCGTTAACATTTGGTCACGTACTAATTCACGGAATAATTTAGTCACAGAGGTAAAAATTGACACGAATGCAAAAAGTGGTCAACAGATGGCGCTGGACTGCAACACGTCAGCCGGCCGGTGTGACCGAGCGGTTCTAGGCGCTTCAGTGTGGAACCACGTGACCGCTACGGTCGCAGGTTCGAATCCTGCCTCGCGCATGGATGTGTGTGATGTCCTTAGTTAGGTTTAAGTAGTTCTAAGTTCTAGGGGAGTGATGACCTCAGATGTTAAGTCTCATAGTGCTCAGAGCCATTTGAACCATTTTTGCAACACGTCAGTGACACTGCATGAGAATCGTGTATAAAATGAGCTGTAGTGAGAGAGAGAGTCAGATCATCCCTAGCCTGACCTATCAGCACCTGCTGAAGGTACAACTTTTATGCAGGAAGGCCCTCCACCTCATCGCTGCACATGTGAAACATCTCTTGGGCGCCTCGTTTGGTGAGCCACCACGTCGATCATACTTGGTCTCCTGAGACACCAGCCTCAATCCGTGTGGTCATTGGTTGTAGTGTTACGTGAAGTCGCAAGTCTACCACGATCGTCCAACCTCATTAGGGACACTAAAAGACAACATCCGACGGCATTTCCTCACCATACCTACTGATGATCTGTACAGTGCTGTTCACAACATTGTCCCTCCACTTAAGATGGTGAATAACGGCCGATATGTTGAAAATTTGTTACAAAGAACATCGTCTTTGCTAAAAAGCAATTGTTATGCTAATTCTTACATTTGTATGATGCGAAGAGCCATAGGTTGGCTATTTTGTCCGTTTTTCCTTGTTTCAAAAAGACCTTATGTCATTTCAAGCATGTATGTCAATTTTTAGCGGTCTGTGTAGATTATTCCGTAAAGTATCGAATTTTCAAATGTTAATTGACTTTTGCGTCACCCTGTATTCCGTGTGTTGATACGAGAAGAATCGTACTTACATTTTCTTTGGTGCAGTGTCACAGAATTGAAGGCATAAGGGCACCTTATACAGTACTGACTCTTCATTAATATTCTCGCAGCTTGTACGAGCGTTAATTCATCCTGTCGCTCACGAGCGACGGTGCAATCTCCTCTGCTGTGATTGGCTGACAAAAGCAAACCGAGTAGCGACCGAGACGACTTCAGTCTTTACGATGCGAATATGCTGCATTTAGTGGTTTCCGTATTTATACTTGCGTATTACGAAAACGTGCAGTTTCAGTGATACATCATATTAAATCTCTCTCCAAAATGCGTCATTAATAATAAGGTTTGTTGCTCTGGAGTGTTAGGAAATGTGATGCCGGCGCCAATAAACGGTGACAGACAAATCAAGAAAGACAGATGGCTTAGAAGGTAACGGGGAGACGTACTTATTGAGTTCCATATCCTCGTTCTCCTATCTCCTGCCTATAAGACGAAACCTCGAGATCGAAATCTGGTATGGTGCAGCTCTCGACGCTACGACATGCCGTGTAAACCTCTTGCTCTCCGAATGGCGACTGCAGTCTACATACGTCTGAACCTGTTACCCACCAAACTTCCCTCTGTTACCAAAGTGACGACTACTTGATGCAGTAAGATGTGTCCCATCAAGTGATCCCTTCTTTTAGTCAACTTGAGACATAAATTTCTGTTTTCCCCAGTTTCATTCATTACCTCTCTATTACTTTCTCAAGACGCATTTAATCTTCAGTATTCAATTATGCCATTGCATTTTAAATACTACTATTCTCTTCTTGTCTGAACTGTTTACAGTACACTTTTCAGTTCAGTGCAAAGTTACACTTCAAATACCTTCAGAAAATAGTTCCTAAGACGTAAATTTATTTTCGGCGCTAACAGGTTCCTCTTTTCCAGTAATGGTTTCCGTACTATAGCCCATCTGCAGTTTATATCCTCTCTACTACGCCCGTCGTCAGTTATTTTACTGCCAAAGCAAAAACCCTGATACACTACTTTAGTGCCTCGTTTCCTAGTCCAATACCCTCAGCATTCCCCGATTTAATTCAGCTACATTCCATTACCCTTGTTTCACTTCTTTTCAACATTATCCATTCAGTTCAGCTCCTGTTCCAAATCCCTTGCTCCCTCTGACAGAATTACAATGTCGTCGACAAATTTCGGAATTATTCCTTCTATCTGAATTCCTAATCCAATTTTTTTGTTTCCTTTAATGCTTGCTCGATGTACAGATATAATAATATTGGCTATAGGCTACAACCCCCTTCTCAACCAGTTTTAATTTCATGTCCTTCGACTCTAATAACTGTAGTCTGGTTTTTGTACAAGTTGCGAACAGCCTTTTGTTCCCTGTATTTTATTCGTGCTGCCTACGACATCTGATTTCTCGTGGTGATCATTACTGGAGACGTGAGACCACGTAATATGTTGCCCCGCTTCTCTTGGAACGTACGGTCTCGAAATCTCAACAGTAAAAATAGCATCTTGGTTCACAACCTTCGTAGCGTCTGCCACTGTAGTTTATTGAACGTTTCCGTAAGTCTACAGCGCCGTAATGCGCCTCTGTCCGTAGGATCTTCTCTATCCTTTTTGTTAATCCTGCTTGGTAAGGGTCCCAGACTAACGAACAGCATCCAAGAACCGGTCGAACGAATGATTTTTAAGCCACTTCTTTCGTGCAAGGCTCACATTTCCTTAATTTTCTCCCTATGAATCTGGCATCTGCTTCACGTATTTGTTTCCTGTAGTCATTCGACTTTATGTCACTCCGGAATGTTAATCGTAGATATTTTACAACAGTTACTGTATTATAACGGAACACTAATGCGTCTATCGAATGTACACAAGCAAGTCGTGTTCAGCAAGAGAGTGGGTGCAGAAGCAATTCATCCACTTACCTGTAACTCGAATCGATGAGTTTCCGTGTAATTGATTCGTTACGTTACTTTCGAAGTTTTCCGCTTTTTTTTAAAAAAATATTGGCAACGTTTTTGAGAAATTAAAAGTTGGCTTTGTTACCTGTTAGCACGGATATGACTTTCATCAGAGCAAATAGCATCTCGCTTCTAGTACAGTGTCAGCCTTCGGCAGACCACATCTGTTTAAGCAGAGACAGACTGTGAGTTTTCATAACCCTGAACAAGGGAACTCTTATGGCAGGAGATATACATACATGTTTGTTATATTGGTCAGGGAACGTGACGAAAACTTCCGACTGCGCAGAAAAGCTGAGGTAACTTTGTGTGATCCCGCAACTGGTGAACGTGACACAGAGAGGAGGTGATTCCGGACGGACTGTGATGCAAGCAGTGGATAACGAAATCTACCTTTGTTTTTTTATTTCCCCCAGCGGCAGTGACCTGTGAAGCCCTTCGATCATTTTCCAAGCTCTGGACGTTTATGGCCGCAGAATTTCTATTAGCTGTTTTCCACCAATCTTAAAATGCATAACGATCGGTCGGTAATTTGACACGTAATCTGGCCCGCATGGGCGTTCTTTTTACACATATTCTTTCTTTGTATTCTCCTACGCCAAGTGTGTTTTTCAATGCTTTTTATATAGTTTAGAGTTCGCGAGATTTGTATTTTCGGCAACACGTGGTCACGAATTGTGTGCCTGTAACATTTGGCGATTTGTATGCTTAAACTGTGATTGTAATTCTCATTGTTCTTGATTTTTCGACTTGATATAGATTTATTTGAAGTTGCTACTCATTTGTACGCATAGTCTTCATAATTATTCCGTAGCCCTCGGTCACTCTTTCGCTTGGTCACAATTTCTTCTTATTGTATTAGATTGAGCTATGTATATTGCACACACTAGTGTATAGATCTTGTTCCTTTAAGCGTATGATGTAAGCATGCAGCTGTATGAATCTACAAGATGTGCGACAGTTGCACAGAAAGATTCTATCGTATAAATTGTTACAGATTAATTGTTACAGATTAATTGTTACTGATTAATCACACTGATTCATTTCAGGCCCAAAACAAAAGATATATTGTTAATGAATATTACTTACGACCTTCACCCACTAGTAAAGGTAGTGTCTGTTATCAGTAAGATGAACTGCTAAGAATCAGTAAGAAACTACTCAAACACGCAACTTTGAAGATTCACACATTTTTTGCTCTTTAAGAGGTAGTTTCCCTGCTTCGGTAGCTGAATGGGTAAGTATAGGACTGCGAATCCAGAGGTTCATGTCTCACTCCTCTGTCTGCCCTACAACTTTTTTCCTGTCATTTGCCGCTGCTTTAACCTCAACTTTGATAATGTGAAAATGCCAAGTTGCACCGTAGTCGGGACGCCAGGCTGAACTACACTCCTGGAAATTGAAATAAGAACACCGTGAATTCATTGTCCCAGGAAGGGGAAACTTTATTGACACATTCCTGGGGTCAGATACATCACATGATCACACTGACAGAACCACAGGCAAATAGACACAGGCAACAGAGCATGCACAATGTCTGCACTAGTACAGTGTATATCCACCTTTCGCAGCAATGCAGGCTGCTATTCTCCCATGGAGACGATCGTAGAGATGCTGGATGTAGTCCTGTGGAACGCCTTGCCATGCCATTTCCACCTGGCGCCTCAGTTGGACCAGCGTTCGTGCTGGACGTGCAGACCGCGTGAGACGACGCTTCATCCAGTCCCAAACATGCTCAATGGGGGACAGATCCGGAGATCTTGCTGGCCAGGGTAGTTGACTTACACCTTCTAGAGCACGTTGGGTGGCACGGGATACATGCGGACGTGCATTGTCCTGTTGGAACAGCAAGTTCCCTTGCCGGTCTAGGAATGGTAGAACGATGGGTTCGATGACGGTTTGGATGTACCGTGCACTATTCAGTGTCCCCTCGACGATCACCAGTGGTGTACGGCCAGTGTAGGAGATCGCTCCCCACACCATGATGCCGGGTGTTGGCCCTGTGTGCCTCGGTCGTATGCAGTCCTGATTGTGGCGCTCACCTGCACGGCGCCAAACACGCATACGACCATCATTGGCACCAAGGCAGAAGCGACTTTCATCGCTGAAGACGACACGTCTCCATTCGTCCCTCCATTCACGCCTGTCGCGACACCACTGGAGGCGGGCTGCACGATGTTGGGGCGTGAGCGGAAGACGGCCTAACGGTGTGCGGGACCGTAGCCCAGCTTCATGGAGACGGTTGCGAATGGTCCTCGCCGATACCCCAGGAGCAACAGTGTCCCCAATTTGCTGGGAAGTGGCGGTGCGGTCCCCTACGGCACTGCGTAGGATCCTACGGTCTTGGCGTGCATCTGTGCGTCGCTGCGGTCCGGTCCCAGGTCGACGGGCACATGCACTTTCCGCCGACCACTGGCGACAACATCGATGTACTGTGGAGACCTCACGCCCCACGTGTTGAGCAATTCGGCGGTACGTCCACCCGGCCTCCCGCATGCCCACTATACGCCCTCGCTCAAAGTCTGTCAACTGCACATACGGTTCACGTCCACGCTGTCGCGGCATGCTACCAGTGTTAAAGACTGCGATGGAGCTCCGTATGCCACGGCAAACTGGCTGACACTGACGGCGGCGGTGCACAAATGCTGCGCAGCTAGCGCCATTCGACGGCCAACACCGCGGTTCCTGGTGTGTCCGCTGTGCCGTGCGTGTGATCATTGCTTGTACAGCCCTCTCGCAGTGTCCGGAGCAAGTATGGTGGGTCTGACACACCGGTGTCAATGTGTTCTTTTTTCCATTTCCAGGAGTGTAGATGTCTCCCTATAATTAGCTGGATGAGTTACTGGACAAGTCGGGGAAACGCAAGGGCGTACCACCTCCGTTAGACGTGTGCAGTGGAGCACCGTGAGGTCCGAAGCGGGCGTCGGGTCTATGAGAGCTCAAGTTAGCGAGGTACTCACTGCAGTGTACATTGTGTGCTGCCTACAGTTCTGTGCCGGACTGGAAACAGAATCCGGTAACTTGCACCTTAAGAACAGTGCACCATTACATTACTCGTAACTTCAGACACAGATCATGGACATTATCCAGTACTGTTCTATACTCGCGTTTACGAGTCACTGGTCCAGTGTTTTGAAAGTCAGTACTGACTTAAAATGTAACAGAAATAATCGGAACGCAAAATATCTAAGCGACTGAAACGCACGTAGAGCTATTCTGACACTAAATAATCATAAGTCAATTTTTTAAAAACTAAATGCTGTCGTCGTCTACAAGCAGTTGTTGAAACTCTTCTTGGAGCTTCTCTGAAATTTTCTCAGACATACCTCCCATCATCCACGTTTGGAGATAATCGTATTTCAATATTCGTTCGTTTAGTATGAAATGCAATATGCCTTTAAAGAGTTGTTAAAGCTTTTCCATTTGCTTGATGCTGTAACAAACCACCGCATTTCGATCAAATTTATATAATTATTATACACATTTTGTTGATCGAATTTACATGACAGTACATTAGGGTAAGTGCCATGTAATTAACACACCTTCTGCTGTTACTTTGCTTGGAGGGCAATGAGGCTGGCTAACTTTAAAGACTTTGAAGATTTAACCGGTGTACGAGTGTCCTCCTCGCACTTACCCGAATTCTTTTGAAGGAAAACAAGGCGACAAGGCGTAAAGTTCTGTCTTAAGAAAGTGGCTGCACGATGTCCTCTTCAAGGGGAGGAAAAAATAACAAATCCCATTGTTGCCAGGGTGCTCTGACACTGTCGCACGCTAAACGATTATGAAACATGTTTTATGCTCACATATTCTGTGTTAGCAGAAGAGCCAACACCGTGTTACGAGTGGAAGCGGAAATGCACGCGTTTTAGCTCAAGCAGGCTAGCGAGAGGAGGGAAGAACTATACTGACGTGAGGTCTGGAACATGACAAGGAATGAGCATTCAGAAAGTGGACGTAATTACTTTCATTCTTAACTTTAATCCATTAATGATGAACGTCGCTCTTGACGGTACATGATTCACAACATTATCTGTTCAGAATACATTCTTGAAGTAATTATAATAACTGAATATGGCGCCTTGCTAGATCGTAACAAATGACGTAGCTGAAGGCTATGCTAAACTGTCGTCTCTGCAAATGAGAGCGTATGTAGACAGTGAACCATCGCTAGCAAAGTCGGCTGTACAACTGCGGCGAGTGTTAGGGAGTCTCTCTAGACTAGACCAGCCGTGTGGCGGCGCTCGGTCTGCAATCACTGATAGTGGCGACACGCGGGTCCGACGTATGCTGACGGACCGCGGCCGATTTAAAGGCTACCATCTAGCAAGTGTGGTGTCTGACGGTGACACCACACATATTATGACGCTGTTAGAGAACGAATATCTCCTCTATAAATGTCAACACAGATTCCGCGACTAGAAATCTTGCGAAGCTCAGCTCGCTCTTTCTGTGCATGAGATCCATACCCCCTACCAGGGCTTCCGTGACTTCGTGCGGGCGCATGGTACAGGCCGGCATTGCCGTTTAGTGAACAAAATACGAGCTTACCGACTACCGGACCAAATGTGCGACCTGATTCAGGAGTTCGTTGCTGATGGAATTCAACACGTCGGTCTTAACGAAACAAAATCTACAGATGCAAAGGTAATTTGGAGGTACTCCAGGAAGTGCGAGAGGACCGGTAGTGTGACTCTTCAGTTTCTCCAGGCGTATTCGTTGATGCATCAGTCCACTGCTGTACTGCCGGTCCATGGTGTCCAACGGGCACAATGTTTCGGCTGTGCCGCCATCGTCAGCTGCGTTAGCGAACTGAGCTCCTGAGGACACGCGGTCAGAGGGCACTGCTCGGCAGTCGCGGAGACGCTTGCGTCAGCGTCTCTGGTACCGTCTCTGGGGCCGTCCTGGTTGTTAGATCGGTTTCTTCTTTCTTTTTTTAAATTAGACCAGCGCTGGTTCCGAGGCCTTGCTGAGATTATAGCCGTATTCCCGGTTGATAAGATTATCCATCGAGCGACTTTCGATAACTTGTCTAAAGACACTCCCGAGTATCCAGAAGTCTAATATGGTCGTATTCCATCAGTCTCTGAGAAACAGTGCTGCCGACTTGTGTGAGGTACATTACTTGAGTGTACCACTGGTGTTTTCGGCATCGATCTTCGACAGAGCGCACTGTTTGTCCAATACATGTCACTCCATATTGGTACAGAATCTGATATAGATCGGCCATTCGCAAACCGATGTCTTCTTTGACACTCGCCAATAATGCCCTTGTTTTATTAGGCAGGCAAAAGACAGCTCATTCACGGTGCTTTTTCAGTATGCCCCGGACTTCTCCCGATAGCGCGCTGGTATACGGTATAAAGCCCATGACCACCTCTTCCTCCATGAATTCTTCCGTCTTCACATGTTGTAGTGGTGGGGCGAAGAGCACGCTTAATCTGCCAATACGAGTATCCGTTTCTTCGGAACACAGTTTGAGGTGTCCCAGTTCCTGGGGCAGACGCTCTGAGTCTGATGTGGTGTGCGCCTGTGTATTGGTGTTTTGAGTACCCCTCTGCCCTGCGCAGGGTAGTGGCAGCTATCTGCATGCATATGAAGGTCGGTGCGCCTCTTATTTCGATACACACCGTGGCCCAGAGTGCCATCAGCTCTTCTCCCGACCATGACGTCCGGCAATGGTATTCCTTCTCTTCGGTCTCCGAAGTGAATTTTATGTTGGGATGCGTGTAGTTCAGATGTACAAGGAAGTCAAGGAGTTTATCCTGTGTGGCCAGATGACGAAAGTGTCATCCACACAACGGGAAAAGCATCCATTTGGATCAGGGCACGACCTCTTCCTCGAAGTGCTTCATACGAGGGTTGACTGAAAAGTAGCCCCTCCACCTTCATAACTTTTCAACAGCTGGCAGCATTGGTATGCGGCAGGTACTGGCTTGTTCCTTAGCGTCTTCTCTACAGCTCCAGTTGGCGAGAAGCCTTAGCACTGAAGGGCTGTGTTGTTACAGTGTAAAGTATTGTACCCTGCACAGACGGTCGGTCAATGAGATTTAAGCAACGTGCAGTCATTGAATTCTTGACAGCAGAAGATGTCACACCAAAGGAGATTCATCAGACAATGAAAGCAGTTTATGGTGATCGTGTTGATGCGAGTCTACGGAATATCAACATAAAGACTCGCCCCAGAAAAAGAAATTCAAGACGCAGCCCTCAGCTGGAAAAATCATGGCCACAGTGTTCTGGGACGCAGACGGTGTTATCCATGTTGATTTCCTTGATCGTGGAACAACAATAAATTCAGAGCTTTGGATCACAACGCTGCGAACTCTGAAACGACGGCTAACAAGGGTCTGAAAGGAAAAGGAAAATGTTTTCCTGCTGCATGACGATGCCAAACCACACACTTCACCTGCCACCACAGCAGAACTTCAGAGACTGAATCTCACCACCGTACGGCATCCTCCATACAGTCCAGATTTACTACCGTCTGACTTCTGTCTGTTCCCGATAATGAAAGACGATCTGTGGGGACATCATTACGCTTCTGATGAAGACGTTGAGAGAACTGTGAGACCTTGGTTGAGGAAACAGAGTGTTCACTTCTTCCGAGACGGCTTCAGGAAACTTGTTCATCGTTGGCAGAAATGTATCCAGTTAGCTGGTGATTATGTGGAAAAGTGGATACTGGTAATTAAAGAACACATGCTAAGCATTATTTCTGCATTTATTAAAATATTCCCATCCAAACCCAATTAACGAAGGTGGTCGCATTACTTTTCACTCAACTCTCGTATATACAAATTCGCAACAACTGACGAGAAGAGCTGGTTGCCCATTGTGACACCATCTGTTTGCTCATGGTATTCCCCATTAAATAAGGGTTAGGTTATGCCTGAAAAAGTCGGTGCCCTTCTCGTCAAATATCTCACCAATGACTCAGGTAGACGCATCTTGGGGAACAACGAAACGACGCTAAAGCTCGCCGTGATATCTGAGTGCTTCGGTCTGAAGTTGTTGAGGCATTTCACAGAATCCTCATAAATGCGGATGTTATGTGGGATTTTACCCACATAACGAGAACTGAATATTTTCAATGTCAAAGTCGTTCTCTGTTCTTTTCTTACTGTTAATGTTATTGTTAAATATGTTATGTGCAGATGGTTGACGATTGGTGCAAGAATTGGCTGATGACCTTGAACTTAAAAAAATGTAACTTATTGCGTATCGACAGGCGAAGAAATATACAACAGTACGATAATACCACTCATGAGAAATCACTGGACCGCAAAATGTCTAGCGGTAACCGTTCAGAGCAACCTACAGTGGAATTATCACGTAAAAGCAGATGGCAGACAGATATTCATAAAAATATCTTAAGGAAATATGATTCGTTTACTCAAAAGAAGTGGCTTCGAAAACACTTGCTCGACTGATACTTCAGTATTTGCTGATGCTCACCAGTACGGGACCCTTACGAGGTTTAATTAACAAAAGAAAGTTTAGACAAGATCCAACGAAGAGTGGCGCCTTTCGTCACGGGATTCTTTAGCCAGCATGAGAGCGTTACGCATAAACTCAACAGATTCCAGTGGCAGTCACTACAAGAGAGACATTGTGCATCACGGAGAGGTTTAGTATTGCAATTCTGAGGCAGTACGTTCCGGAAAGAGTTGCATAACAAATTCTCGTACTTCCTCTCACATATATCTCACGAAATGATAGCAATGAATAAATCCGATAAATTAGAGCTATTACGAAGGTGTGCGATATCCTTCATTCATGCTACGGCTCATTCACGAGTAGAACAGGGAATGGGGAACAAATAGTTATATCAGAAGTACTCGCCGCCACCAACCTCAAGATTGCTTGCCGTGTGTTGATGTAGATTACGTAGATTTGTTTGGTAAATGGCAACATTGGCGATGACCCACGTCGGAACTCTTTTGTTCTTGTATTCTCTTGAAAAGTGATCCTAAACTCAGGAATCCCAAACTCAGTATTTTTTGACAAGTAACCCACCACGAAGATGACGTGCTTCAGACGCGAAATTTTAGCGACAGGAAGAAGATGCTGTGATATGCAAATGATTAGCTTTTCAGAGCATTCACACAAGGTTGGCGCCGGTGGCGATACCTAAAAGGTGGTGACATGAGGAAAGTTTCCAGCCGATTTCTCATACACAAACAGCAGTTGACCGGCATTGGCTGGTGAAACGTTGTTGTGATGCCTGGTGTAAGGAGGAGAAATGCGTACCATCACGTTTCCGACTTTGATAAAGGTCGCCTATCGCGATTGTGGTTTATCGTATCGCAACAATGCTGCTCGCGTTGGTCGAGATCCAATGACAGTTAGCACAATATGGAATCTGTGGGTTCAGGAGGGTAATACGAAACGCCGTGCTGGATCCCAAAGGCCTCGTATCACTAGCAGTCGAGATGACAGGCATCTTTTCCGCATAGCTGTAACGGATCGAGCAGCCACGTTTCGATCCCTGGGTGAACAGATGGGGACCTTTGCAAGACATCAACCATCTGGACGAACAGTTCGACGACGTTTGCAGCAGCATGGACTATCAGCTCGGAGACCATGGCTGCGGTTACCCTTGACGCTGCATGACACACAGGAGCGCCTGCGATCGTGTACTCAAAGACGAACGTGGGTACACGAATGGCAAAACGTCATTTTTTCGGATGAATCCAGGTTCTGTTTACAGCATCATGATTGTCGCACCCGTGTTTGGCGACATCGCGGTGAACGCACGTTGGAAGCGTGCATTCGTCATCGCCATACTGGCGTATCACCCGGCATGATGGTATGGGGTGCCATTGGTTACACGTCTCGGTCACCTCTTGTTCGCACTGACGGCACTTTGAACAGTGGACGTTACATTTCAGATGTGTTACGACCCGTGGCTCTACCTTTCATTTGATCCCTGCGAAACCCTACATTTCAGCAGGATAATGCACGACTGCATGTTGCAGGTCCTGTACGGGCCCTCCTGGATACAGAAAATGTTCGACTGCTGCCCTGGCCAGCACATTCTCCAGACCTCTCACCAATTGAAAACGTCTGGTCAATGGTGGTCGAGCAACTGGCTCGTCACAATACGCCAGTCACTGCTCTTGATGAACTGTGGTATCGTGTTGAAGCTGCATGGCAGCTGTACCTGTACACGCCATCCAAGCTCTGTTTCACTCAATGCCCAGGCGTATCAAGGCCGTTATTACGACCAGAGGATGTTGCTCTGGGTACTGATTTCTCAGGATCTATGCACCCAAATTGCATGAAAATGTAATCACATGTCAGTTCTAGTATAATATATTTGTCCAATGAATACCCGTTTATCATCTTCATTTCTTCTTGGTGTAGCAATTTTGATGGCCAGTAGTGTAGTAGTGTGCTGCCTGACACAGCTACTTCGCTTAAATACCCAAGTGTAACGTTGCAAAGCGATGTGAAATGGAACGAAAACGTTAGGGCGGTTGGTAGAGAAGGCGGATGGCGACGTCGGTTTATTGGGACAGATGCAGGAGAGCGTAGGTGATCTACGAACGAGACAGTGTATAGTTGTGCGACTCATTCTTGAGTACAACACAAGTGTTTGGGATCCCCGGACGGACGGATAACAGGACGATAACGGAGGAATTCAGAATGATGCCGAGACGTTCTTTTCGTGAACTACTCTTGGGAAGAGGCATTTGCATCTAACTGCCGAAGGATTCGCCGCCACCGTAAGTTTGGTGTAAGAATCGCAAAGCCAAGATAAGAGAAATTGCCCTAATTTCTCATACGGAGGCATCGGGACAATCGCTTTTGCCTTTTTCCATTTACGACGGTAATAGGGAAGGAAATGGCTAGTGATGGTTCATGGTACATTTCGCGTAAGGACCACGAAGACAAGACAAGGAAAATTAGAGCTCATACAGAGGCATATAGACAATCATTTTCTCTCGCTCCATTTACGAGTGCAATAGCGAAGGGAATGACTAGTAATTATCCATGATACCCTCCATAGTACACCATACGGTGGCTTACAGAATGTGTATGTAGTTGTAAATGTAATGTTTTAACCTGATCGCATTTCATAAGATATAACTGTCTGACACATCGATGTTATGGGCGGTACGTTGGCAGACGCAATGGACTCTTACGTGTCTGCAGCGGAATTTATCACTGCTTGTAGTTAGTGACTGGTTATCCAGTAGGAGTGTTATTCGTTATATAACTCGCAGACTACAATTAATCGTCATTGTCTTATGCTTTCAGTCGTTCTTTGATAGCTTCTATATTCTTGGAGACGTGCTCCGCCTATGTAACTAAATGAAAGGGTACATTTTTTGTCGCATACACCGTTTGGATTATTTTACTTATGACTCATCTTTTTTGGCTGTTTATGGACGTAATAATTGCGTTTTATAACAATTCCTAAAATATGACGATATTACAATTTTTGTTATTTTCTTCTTTTTAGGTATGAAAAGACTATTTGAAGGTTAAATTACTATTTGGTTCAGTAACGATTTTGTAATCGTATTACTCCAAATTTTGGGTACACCAGGATTACCGATTTTCAGCGTTTGCGAACACATTTGAATTGAAAACTTTCGGTTTCACTGTGTGGTTTGTGTGTGTTTACTGTAGGTAGTGCTGCCAGATGTCACCGTGTGTTTTTCGTTGTCTTTTGTTTGTGTCATCGTGTCTGTGTGTAGCTTCACATTCGTTTGGTTGTTGTTTTTTGTGTCCGTGTATGTGTGTGTGTGTGTGTGTGTTTACGTGTACGTGAGGGGACTGCTCTGTAAAAAGGAAGTGGAGGGAATTGCACAAATTACTTTTTTAAGTGACTGTAATGGTGAGATTAAGTATTGTTTAGTCTGTCGCTGTATGTTTGAACTGATGTTTGACGCAGAAGGTTGCAGAGGCAGGAGTGGCGCTGCTTCCAATTCGAACAAATTTATCGACGTGGACAAATACTTGCGCGAAATCGAGTCGTTCAAAGCCCGGGGAACTGGCCAAGGTTTAGAATTGGTAGTGTAGGAGAAGATTCAACAATTACCATTTAACCTGTCTGTGTAATGCATTCGAAGGTTACCGTGTGGAGAGTAGGAGTGAAGCAGCAGCTATCACCATCTTCTCTCGCCATCACAAACAACGTGCGTAAGATTTGAAACTAAAATTCCATTATGTCAGTCATGTAATGCGTATGTTGGCACTAACTGTTCTAACTTCTGAAGCCGCGTTTACCCGGCCATGTTTTACGGCAGTATATGGTCGCTGTAGTGATGACGCCATTACTGCAATGTCGTTGCAACATACATCACTACTGAGATGGCCTGACAATATTGCTGATTGCTGACAGAGCAGGCTGCTGCAGGTAGTTGTTGCGGTATAGCAAAGGTGTTGTCGGCATTGTACAGCAAAGGTGGAGGATGTTTCGTGTGTGCCTGTGTCCTTGTCTATAAATGTTCCACTCTCAGCCTTGCTTCTTCTTTCATATGCCGACACCGTTGCAGTGCCAAATCACGTAATGTAAATGGTGGAATACCGTCATTTCACTTCAGTTCGAAAAATGTTGGCGTGCGTTCGAAGAGCCACTCGAAAAGTTTGTTGTCTACAAGAATGTAGAAGTGAGCAAATAAATTTGATTCGGAAATCTACGACCAAAGCTATGAAGCATAGCAATTAATACGACGTGTAACGCGTATCAGTGCAGTTATTTTAATGTGTAGTACCTTAATATGTACACACACCCCATTGCTGGTTGTTTCTTCTACGCGTAGAACTGCCTTCTCGCAAACACCTCGCATAATTTACTGTCTTTTCTGCGTAGTCGTAACTGTGTCACTAAGTGGACTACCCCCGTGAGTACAGGCTAATCATTCTGCGGCAGTGCTTCCACACTTCAACACCTGACTTGCTGCCCGGGGCAAAATAAGGGTTAGTGGCTTGCTCGTGCCACATGCACTTGGAGGCATCACGCAGCCTGCGACTTGTAATAGGTATAATCAGAGGTGCTTTGGTAGTTCCAGTACAGTATGTAAATGAAGTAGTAAATGTGGGTTTACGTGTAGTATTGGCAGCACTGGTGGGGACTTACGTGAGAAAGAAACTGGCAGCCGACGACTTCTCTTTGTTTTTGTTTGTCTTGCACTTAACTAGAACTGCACATCGTTCAGTGGTAGTTCACTATGTAATTTATATTTTACAAAATATAAACTGAACCAAATGAGTAATAATTATTAGTTGATCACGTAAGTTCCACGCTTTTATGCAACAGAAGCGACTACTCTTGATGCAAGTGCAGTTTACATGCACAAACATAAAATAATCCACCTAACTACTGTTGTTATTTTATGCTAAACAGACCTTTCTTCTTATAACCACAGGTAAATGTATTCTGTTATTATTGATACGTGCAAAAGTTGTTTTTGAGTAACATAAACTTGTTTTACATACGCTCTAGGAAGTAGTGAAGCGATGTTTGAAACGTTTTCATTTTGAGTTCTTTTTTCAAATTCCACCACCCCTATTTTTGAGGACGTTTCATTTTCTCCTGCTGTATGATAAATTTGTATTATTTTTCAATTTTTACCACAACATCCCTGTATTACACGTTCGAAATGAACAATTTTCGGATAAAACCTGAAGTTAACATTGACAAGTTCAAATCTGCTACAATTACTGTTTATTTTTAAGTAATGGACAGGAGGATAAATATACATAACAAAAATGTTCTGCAGGTTACGCGACCCTTCATCTATTTTCTCACTCCACTTCTAGATGGTTTACTGCTTCTGTGTTCTAGATGTGTCATGTAAGGCACTGACCGCATAAGCTAACAAAGGGATCGAAATGAGGTAACGCCCGATAGATATGCAACAAAAATGGTTCACATGCCTCTGAGCACTATGGGACTGAGGTCATCAGTCCCCTAGAACTTAGAACTACTTAAACCTAACTAACCTAAGGACATCACACACATCCATGCCCGAGGCAGGATTCGAACCTGCGACCGTAGCGATCGCGTGGCTCCAGACTGAAGCGCCTAGAACCGCTCGGCCACCCCGGCCGGCGATATGCAACACTTCTAAAGTACAGGTAACGCGGTTATGGTCTTAACTGACCTAGGCTACTAGGGAAACTACTTTTTGTCTACGATTATTTGTGATAGTCTGTGGTAGCCTACTGTGGTTTTACAACACTTGCTATGATTACCAGTCTGCAAATTGCGTAAATACCGACGTAGTATTGTTCAGTGTACTGTCTTCAGTCAGAAATAGAAATATCTGCTATTACACTGGTTACATCTTACACAGAAAGACTGCTGTCCTCCGCAGCAGAAGATGTGCATCAGTGAGCCATAATTATGCTTACGTAGGATAAGTTCTTTAATCTTTTTTAAGCTTGTTCAAGTGTGTTTCATGATCATGAGCAGCAGCTTGCCAACTGCTCTTTTTTTCTCCATCATTTTTTTCGTACACATTACTTTTCACGCCCCATAACACTGGTCTTAGATATATCGCACTTATGAAATTCTTAGTTCTCTCATTGTTTTGGTGACCGACAATTGAGTGTTAACATAAACGTTTGATTCCTTGAATCTTTTCACCATATCGTTAAGTACTGTAACGAGGTGCATCAAACTTGTGTCTAAGTCACGAGTAGCCAAAAACGAAGGTTGGTGACCAGTCAGGGTGTCAACTGGTATACAATCTTTCATATTGGTTCCGGTCTCACCAATTCTTGGATCAACGGCTTTTACGACAAATTTAAATCGTGTTCAATATCCTGGATAGGTGAAGAGATGTATAGTTGCTGAATTAAGGTTTGGGAAGTAGTTCGTTTACATAAAAATGAAAGCATCCATAAAGCCAAATTACCTCTATCTTCCTTACTTTCTTCCTTGTAGAATACAAATACGGGAGAACTATCTACCAGCAGCTCTCTTTCATCTGTTTCGAGGGAATCCTGTGGCCGTGTGAACACGTCTGACCCGAAAATGTATTGCCGCGAATAACGCCGTGAAGCTTTGACCAGCAGTGTTGACGACACCTGCCAGCAGTTCGTGACGCAGAGTTAACATTGTCGGCCTATATGGCGGGCAAAATGCAGTTGTATTACCCGTGTAAACGCACCTTAACAGCTGCCATAGGCCTACATCTACATCTACATATATACTCTGCTAGCCACCAAGCGCTGTGTGGCGGAGGGCACTATTCGCGCCAAAGTCATATTTCCTCCCCCCCCCCCCCACCCCCCACCCCTCTGTTCCACTCGCGGATCGCACGAGGGAGAAACGACTGTCTGAACGCCTCAGTATGAGCTCTAATTTCCTATATCTTTGAATGGTGATCATTGCGCGATTTGGAAGTTGGTGCTAATAATATATGCTCTACATCCTCGGCGAAGATCGGGTTTCGGAATTTAGTGAGCAGCCCCTTCCGTTTAGCGCGTCGTCTATCTGCAAGTGTATCTCACTTCAAACTTTCTGTGAGATTTGTAACGCTCTAGCGATGGCTAAATGTACCAGTCACGAATCTTGCCGCTCTTCTTTGGACCTTTTCAATCTCGTGAATGAGACCCAACTGGTAAGGGTCCCATACAGAAGAACAATAATCTAAGACTGGACGAACTAACATATTGTAAGCAATTTCCTTTGTTGAAGAACTGCATCGCTTCAGGATTCTACCAATAAACCGCAATCTAGAGTTCGCCTTGCCCGTTTCATGTGTAATCTGATCATTCCATTTGAGATCATTGCGAATAGTCACACCCAGATACTTGTCAGACGTCACCGCTTCCAAAGACTGGGTATTCATTTGTACTCGTACATTAATGGGGATTTTCCCCTTCTTATACGCAGTAGGTTACACTTACTAATATTGAGAGATAACTGCCAGTCATTCAACCACGCATTTATTTTCTGCAAATCCTCATTGATTTGTTCAAAACTTTCGTGTGTACTACATTCGTGTAGACTACAGCATCATTATTCAACCAGATCGTTTATGTAAATCGCAAAAAGCAGCGGACCCATTACGCTGCCCTGGGGCACACCTGAAGTTACTCTTGTTTCTGTTGAAGTCACCCCATTCAGGACGACATACTCCTCTCTGCCTGTTAGAATACTTTCTATCCAACCGCATATGTCATCGGATAGACCGTAAGCGCGCACTTTTTGGGGCAAGTGACAGTGTGGAACTGAGTCGAGCGCCTTTCGAAAGTCGAGAAATATGGCATCAACCTAGGAGCCGGTATTTAGAGCCTGTTGTATATCATGCACAAACAGGTCCAGCTGTCTCGCATGACCGCTTTTTCCTAAAACCGTGCTGGTTTGTGCAGATGAGCTTCTCAGAGTCTAGAAAGGTCATTATGTTTGAACACAAAATATGTTCCATGATTCTACAAGAAAATGATGCCAGTGAAATTGGCCGGTAATTATGTGCATCCGATTTTCTACCCTTCTTATAGATTGCTACGACCTGGACCTTCTTCCAGTCCCGTAGAACTTTCTGCTGTTTCAATGATCTCTGATAGATGATAGATAAGAATGGTGCTATATTTGTAGCATAGTCAACGTATAATCTTACAGCGATACCGTCTTGGCCAGATGCCTTCCTGACGTCTGAGGATCTTAACTGTTTTACAATCCGAGATACACTAAATACTATGTCATCCATCCTTGCATTTATTAGATAATTGAAAGGGGGAATGGTGCTGCAGTCCCTTTCCGTAAACGAGTTTTTGAAAGCTGGGTTTAGAATTTTGGCCTTCTGTTTATCATCATCCGTTATATTACTCGTACTGTCAGCAAGAGAAGGTATTGAATTATTGGCAGCGTTCATAAATTTTACGTAAGATCAAAATTTTTTTGTGTTTATTTTTAGAATCTGCAGATAAAATATTGCTTTCAAATTCGTTAAAAGAAACTCTCATTGGCCTTTCGACAGCTGCTTTCATTTCGCATAGTTTCTGTTTGTCAGCGGGGCAGTGACTACGTTTAAAACGACTGTGCAAAGTACTCTGCTTTCTCAGCCACTTCCTAATATGTTTGTTGTACCAAGGTGGATTCTTTCCCTCCCCTATATGTTTGCTAGGTACATGCTTCTCTAGTACGTGGTGAACAATACCTTTAAATTCCGACCAAAGATGCTCAATATCTTTTCGTCCCGTGGTGAATGCTTGGAGCTGACTAATTTTCCCTAATTTCAGCTCCCGCTGCGCATTGCACACGATCCGCCGGGACATGTCGCTAATGGACACGTGGGAAAAGATCCATGGGCAGCGAGAGGGCTACACATTTTACTCTAGCCACTCAGCGAGCAGGCTGTATCGGATTTATGTTTCTGACGGATTAAGAGATCACATGTTGGTTGTTGAATGTTGGCCCATAGCTTTTACGGATCACCTTGCATATTTATGCACGTTAACCCTTCCACGTCAGCGGATCTGGCGGAGCCGTAGTTCGTGGAAACTTAATTCATCCTTATTGATGAGTCCCGAATGTCGCCAGCGGATCTGAGAAACATTGCAGATATGTACTCGCCGTCTGCCGCTGCACCGTACGGTTCTTTCATGGTGGCTGCAATGTGCAAAACCGGCGATACGAAGAGCTCTCATAACGTATGGCAAGGAAAAAGCGAGATGTCTCCGAGATACACGTGATTTTTACTACATGGTGCTTCGTGATCTGTCCCCCAGGGCCCCAACGCCCGTGCGTCAAGCGGAAGTTCATCGCATTCAGGCGTGCAGTTTATCGATCACGAGACGTCGATTGGACTTTCGATCCGTGCTTGATGCTTGGTCAATGTCGATGGCGAACGTATTAGCATGCATTATGTGTCCAAGGGACATGCGCGTAATCAGCATCCTTGATCAAAGTGCTCCATGATGGTGATGGTCGGCCCTTGACGTCACAACAGGACATTGCTGCATTACCGCCTCCTTTTCACTGGGACGCCGACGGACAATCGGACAGAAGAAGAAATTTTGCGACAGATGCAAACGGAGGTGGATAGTCCGGATGCAGTGGCGTTATTGGAACCCCTAATGGAAGATGATATACGGAGAGTACTCACGAAGGGTTCGGTGCATAAATCCTTTGGGCCAGATGGGTTGACTCTCGAATTTTATCGTGAATCTGCTGATTCAATGATGTCCCAGTGGGTGATGATGTCCCGTCGCAACTCATGGCGGTAATGCTTATACCAATTCTGAAATCGGCAGTTAGTATCAGCACCTATCAATTTCGACGGCTCACGATCTTTGATCGAATGTAGGTGGCAAGGCTCAAGACTGCAATATCCAAGACATTACCACCAGACCAGTCTTGTCTAGCGGTTTAGAAATTCCCAATATGGCTCTAGTATTAAGCAAATGCGTACTGTGTAGCAAGAATATTGTACGCAACTAGCTATGATGCTTTCTGTGTTGTCCAGGGAGCTTCCACATCTAAAACAAATTATTCGCGTGAAGTACTCTGCTGTCATGCGCGGAGAAATGTTCCGTTACCCACAAAGCAACAGCTGCAACTTTTTGCCCATGCTTCAAGTTGGCGTCACAGCCACTCTGGAAACAGCGGGAGACTTTTGCTTGTCACGGTACGTTTCACAACGCCCCTGAAAAACTCTTTCTTATTACAATTCGATAAACAATACCTATTAATACAGATGGCGGATAGTACCTCTTACGTGTTACGTAGTTTTTTAAGCGGCCCAAATGGGTTTTTAATGAGATGAGGGAAAGGCAAGAGGCAAAACCATTGGTTGCTTCTAAGCAACCCGCGTCCATTATAGTCAGTTATAAAACAGTAGCCGACGACTTACAAGGCTGAACTTAATTACGCTTTGCAAGAAAGACTTGATGATTACATAAAAGCAGAAACCACTTGAAAACAAATGGGAACGCTGTAAGGAAAAAACGTACTATTTACATTTGCTAAAGAAACAATGCTGTGTTTGAAAGCGGAATCAAATTTTGTTTAATGTTTCGGCTGCAGTTAATTTTTAATTGATAATTCCTTGAGACAAAGAAGACGGAGGCTTCATTTTCTGCTTCATTAGATGTCACATAATATAACATCACATTTACAACAGATAATTAGTTCTACATCTACAACTACATCAGTACTCTGCAGTTCACTCCTAAGTGTCTGGCGGAGGATTGTTCGAACCACCTTCGGACTGAATACTACCGTTCCATTCTCTAACAACTCATGGCAAAAATGAACACCTAAGCATTTCTGTGCAACATTTGATTTCTCTTATTTTATATTGAAACATCATTTTTCCCTATGTAGGTCGGCGACAGTAAATTTTTTTCGCATTAAGAGGAGACAGTTGGTGACTGAGACTTTGTGAAAACATCTCGCAGCAACAAAAAACACCTTTGTTTTAATGACTATCACGCTAACTCACTTATTATATCTATGCACCTGTTTCCCCTATTTCACGATAATACAAAACGAAACGCCCTTCTCTGGACTTTAGCAGAGGACGAACAAGCATAGTGTAGGCAGTCTCTTTAGTAGACCTACTGCATTTTCCAAGCGTTCTACAAATAAAACACATTATCTATGTGATTGTTTCAGTTTAAGCTGTTTGCCATTGTAATTTCTAGATATTTAATTGAACTGGCAGCCTTTAAATTTACGAAATGTATCTTGTAATCGAAATTTAACGGATTTATTTTCTTTCTCATGTGAATAACCTCACGCTTTTCCTATTCAGAGATAAGTGCCATTTTTCGCACCATGCTGATAGCGTTTCTAAGACATTTTGCAATAGGTTCTGTTCTTCTGATAACTGTACTAGACGGTGAATGCAGAATCATCTGCAGACAATCTAAGAGGAATTCTCAGAGTGTCTCCTTAAACGTTTATATAGATTAAGAGTAGCAGAGGGCCTACAAAACTTCCTTGTAGAGCGTCGAATATTACTTTTATTTTACTCGAAGATTTATCGTCAATTACTGCTTACTTGACCTTTCTGGCAGGAAATCATGAATCTATTCGCACAACTGAAGCGATACTACTTAGGCACGTAAACTGATTAAAGTCTCTTGTGAGACACAGTGTTAAAAGCCTTCCGGATATCAGATATATGGAATCAATCTGAGATCCCCGGTCGATATCACTCATGACTTCGTGAGAGTAAAGAACAAGTTGTGTTTCACAAGAACGATATTTTCTAAATCCAGTACTCACTATGTGCCAATAGACCGTTAGCTATGATGTAATTAATAGTGTTTGAACTCAATATACGTTCCAAAATCCTACTGCAAATGGACGTTAGTGATATGGGTCTGTAATTCAGCGGATTGTTCCTATTTGCTTTCCTGAGTATTGGTGTGATCTGTACAGCTTCCTGGTCATTAGGTACGGATGTTGCGTCGAGCAAGCGGTTGTATATGATTGCTGAGTATGGCATTATTGTACCAGCATACAATAAAAGGAACCTAACTGGTATGCAACCTGGACTGGAACACTTACCTTTAGTAAGTGCTTCAAGCTGCTTCGCTACACGTAGGATATCTACTTCTAAGTTAAGCATGTTGGAAGTTATTCTTGATACGACTTCTGGTACTCCGCTTTAGCTGCGATGTCGTAGGTAATATTACCACTGGTATCGTGCAATGAAGGTGTTCATTGTGTCTTGTCGCTCGCATTCTTTATGTATCACCAGAGTGGCTTTGGAGTTTCGTTATAGTAGAAAGTACTCTTGTTTCTCTCATCTTTGTGCGACAGAAAAGCCTGTAAAATTTGTGCTTTTAATGATATTTTCAAAGTCGTAAAAACGTGTTACTCTTATTTTAATTCTATATTCAATAGTTTTTAACAGTATTTAAATGAGAAACAAGTGAATTATAGCGTCCACAGGAAGGAGAGTTATCTTTCCTCTGTTGCGATCTGGCGGCAACGTTAATTCACATTGTTGTTGTTGTTATTGTTGCGGTCTTCAGTCCTGGGACTGGTTTGATGCAGCTCTCCATGCTACTCTATCCTGTGCAAGCTTCTTCATCTCCCAATACTTACTGCAGCCTACATCCTTCTGAATCTGCTTAGTGTATTCATCTCTTGGTCTCCCTCTACGATTTTTACCCTCCACGCTGCCCTCCAGTGCTAAATTGGTGATCCCTTGATGCCTCAGAACATGTCCTACCAACCGGTCCCTTCTTCTTGTCAAGTTGTGCCACAAACTCCTCTTCTCCCCAATTCTATTCAATACCTCCTCATTAGATATGTGACCTACCAATCTAATCTTCAGCATTGTTCTGTAGCACCACATTTCGAAAGCTTCTATTCTCTTCTTGTCCAAACTATTTATCGTCCATGTTTCACTTCCATACACAGCTACACTTCACACAAATACTTTCAGAAACGATTTCCTGACACTTAAATCTATACTCATTGTTAACAAATTTCTCTTCTTCAGAAACGCTTTCCTTGTCATTGCCAGTCTACATTTTATTTCTTCTCTACTTCGACGATCATCAGTTATTTTGCTCCCCAAATAGCAAAACTCCTTTACTACTTTAAGTGTCTCATTTCATAATCTAATTCCCTCAGTATCACCCGACTTCATACGACTACATTCCACTATCCTCGTTTTGCTTTTGTTGATGTTCATCTTATATCCTCCTTTCAAAACACTGTCCATTCCGTTGAACTGCTCTTCCAAGTCCTTTACTGTCTCTGACAGAATTACAATGTCATCGGCGAAACTCAAAGTTTTTATTTCTTCTCCATGGATTTTAATACATACTCCGAATTTTTCTTTTGTTCCCTTTACTGCTAGCTCAATATACATATTGAATAACATCGGGGAGAGGCTACAACTTTGTCTTACTCCCTTCCCAACCACTGCTTCCCTTTCATGCCCTTCGACTCTTATAACTGCCCTCTGATGTCTGTACAAATTGCAAATAGCCTTTCGCTCCCTGTACTTTACCCCTGCCACCTTTAGAATTTGAGAGTATTCCAGTCAACATTGTCAAAAGCTTTCTCTAAGTCTACAAATGCTAGAAACGTATGTTTGCCTTTCCTTAATCTTTCTTCTAAGATAATTCGCAAGGTCAGTATTGCCTCAAGTGTTCCAATTATTCTACGGAATCCAAACTGATCTTCCTCGAGGTCGGCTTCTACCAGTTTTTCCAATCATCTGTAAGGAATTCGTGTCAGTATTTTGCAGGTGTGACTTATTAAACTGATAGTTTGGTAATTTTCACATCTCTCAACACCTGCTTTCTTTGGGATTGGAATTATTATATTCTTCCTGAAGTGTGAGGGTATTTCGCCTGTGTCATACATCTTGGTCACCAGATGGTAGAGTTTTGTCAGGACTGGCTCTCCCAAGGCCGTCAGTAGTTCTAATGGAATGTCGTCTAGTCCCGGGGCATTGTTTCCACTCAGTTCTTTCAGTGCTCTGTCAAACTCTTATCTGTCAAACTATCTTATCTCCTATTTCATCTTCATCTTCATCCTCTTCCATTTCCATAATATTGCCCTGAAGTACATCGCCCTTGTATAGACCCTCTATACAGGGTGTTACAAAAAGGTACCGCCAAACTTTCAGGAAACATTCCTCACACACAAAGAAAGAAAATATGTTAGGTAGACATGTGTCCGGAAACCCTTACTTTCCACGTTAGAGCTCATTTTATTACTTCTCTTCAAATCACATTAATCATGGAATGGAAACACACAGCAACAGAACGTACCAGCGTGACTTCAAACACATTCTTACAGGCAATGTTCAAAATGTCCTCCGTTAGCGAGGATACATGCATCCTCCCTCCGTCGCATGGAATCCCTGATGAGCTGATGCAGCCCAGGAGAATGGCGTATTGTATCACAGCCGTCCACAATACGAGCACGAAGAGTCTCTACATTTGGTACCGGCGTTGCGTAGACAAGAGCTTTCAGATGCCCCCATAAATGAAAGTCAAGAGGGCTGAGGTCAGGAGAGCGTGGAGGCCATGGAATTGGTCCGCCTCTACCAATCCATCGGTCACCGAATCTGTTGTTGAGAAGCGTACGAACACTTCGACTGAAATGTGCATGAGCTCCATCGTGCATGAACCACATGTCGTGTTGTACTTTTAAAGGCACATGTTCTAGCAGCACAGGTAGAGTATCCCGTATGAAATCACGATAACGTGCTCCATTGAGCGTAGGTGGAAGAACATACTGACGAAACTAAAATGAGCTCTAACATGGAAATTAAGCGTTTCCGGACACATGTCCACATAACATCTTATCTTTATTTGTGTGTGAGGAATGTTTCCTGAAAGTTTGGCCGTACCTTTTTGTAACACCATGTATACTCCTTCCACCTTTCTGCTTTTCCTTCTTTGCTTAGAACTGGGTTTCCATCTGAGCTCTTGATTTTCATACAAGTGGATCTCTTTTCTCCAAAGGCCTCTTTAATTTTCCTGTAGGCAGTATCTGTCTTACCCTTAGTGTGCTCCCTGCCGCCGTTGGATAAGCAGCAGAGCAGCAAGTCGTATACTCCTAGGTCACTCGTTTGTTACATAGTTTAATTCTTAATTTCTTTGCGTGTTTTTGGTACTTGCATTGTTTAATTCATAAATTTCGGGCGTATTATATTATTTGAGAGTTGTAGAATCGTGTTTTAGTACCTGAATAGTGTAAATTCGCGTAGTCGTTTGTCTATTGTTTTTGTTTTGAACGGCCAGTGTCGGTTGGTCTCAGTCAGTGTGCTCCCTGCCGCCGTTGGATAAGCAGCTGAGCAGCAAGTCGTATACTCCTAGCTCACTCGTTTGTTACATAGTTTAATTCTTAATTTCTTTGCGTGTTTTTGGTACTTGCATTGTTTAATTCATAAATTTCGGGCGTATTATAGTATTTGAGAGTGTAGCATCGCGTTTTAGTACCTGAATAGTGTAATTTCGCTTAGTCTCCTTCCGCCGCCGAGCAGTGTCAGCAGTGCGCAAGTAGCAGCATTACTGCATTTACTAGGCAATCTTGTATTTTAATAACCGTTTAAATTTTGTCGATTTGTTTGCGCTCTCTGTAGATTAGTTCAGACGTTCTTTGCAAAACAGTTTTTAGCATGGATAGGGACTGCAACTGCTGTGTTCGGATGCAGGCTGAGTTGGCATCCCTTCGCTCCCAGCTTCAGGCAGTGTTGGCTTCGGTCACACAGCTTGAGGCTGTTGCCAATGGGCATCACTGTGGGGGTCCGGATGGGGGTTTGTCGGGGACGGCCAGCTCGTCCCACGCATCCCCTGATCGGACTACGACTGTGGTTGCCAGGGATACTGCCCGCATTGAGGCTGATCCCTCACCTGTGGTAGAGTGGGAGGTCGTTTCAAGGTGTGGCAGGGGGCGAAAGACATTCCGGAGGGCTGAACGGAAAGCCTCTCCAGTTTGTCTGACGAACCGGTTTCAGACTCTGTCTCAGGCTGATACTGATCTTCGGCCTGACATGGCTGCTTGTCCTGTTCCAGAGGTTGCCTCTCAGTCTGCAAGATCCGGGCAGTTGCAGAGGGTGGGCTTGCTGGTAGTTGGGAGCTCCAACGTCAGGCGCGTAATGGGGCCCCTTAGGGAAATGGCAGCAAGAGAGGGGAAGAAAACCAATGTGCACTCCGTGTGCATACCGGGGGGAGTCATTCCAGATGTGGAAAGGGTCCTTCCGGATGCCATGAAGGGTACAGGGTGCACCCATCTGCAGGTGGTCGCTCATGTCGGCACCAATGATGTGTGTCGCTATGGATCGGAGGAAATCCTCTCTGGCTTCCGGCGGCTATCTGATTTGGTGAAGACTGCCAGTCTCGCTAGCGGGATAAAAGCAGAGCTCACCATCTGCAGCATCGTCGACAGGACTGACTGCGGACCTTTGGTACAGAGCCAAGTGGAGGGTCTGAATCAGAGGCTGAGACGGTTCTGCGACCGTGTGGGCTGCAGATTCCTCGACTTGCGCCATAGGGTGGTGGGGTTTCGGGTTCCGCTGGATAGGTCAGGAGTCCACTACACGCAACAAGCGGCTACACGGGTAGCAGGGGTTGTGTGGCGTGGGCTGGGCGGTTTTTTAGGTTAGATGGCCTTGGGCAAGTACAGAAAGGGCAACAGCCTCAACGGGTGCGGGGCAAAGTCAGGACATGCGGGGACCAAGCAGCAATCGGTATTGTAATTGTCAACTGTCGAAGCTGCGTTGGTAAAGTACCGGAACTTCAAGCGCTGATAGAAAGCACCGAAGCTGAAATCGTTATAGGTACAGAAAGCTGGCTTAAGCCAGAGATAAATTCTGCCGAAATTTTTACAAAGGTACAGACGGTGTTTAGAAAGGATAGATTGCATGCAACCGGTGGTGGAGTGTTCGTCGCTGTTAGTAGTAGTTTATCCTGTAGTGAAGTAGAAGTGGATAGTTCCTGTGAATTATTATGGGTGGAGGTTACACTAAACAACCGAACTAGGTTAATAATTGGCTCCTTTTACCGACCTCCCGACTCAGCAGCATTAGTGGCAGAACAACTGAGAGAAAATTTGGAATACATTTCACATAAATTTTCTCAGCATGTTATAGTCTTAGGTGGAGATTTCAATTTACCAGATATAGACTGGGACACTCAGATGTTTAGGACGGGTGGTAGGGACAGAGCATCGAGTGACATTATACTGAGTGCACTATCCGAAAATTACCTCGAGCAATTAAACAGAGAACCGATTCGTGGAGATAACATCTTGGACCTACTGATAACAAACAGACCCGAACTTTTCGACTCTGTATGTACAGAACAGGGAATCAGTGATCATAAGGCCGTTGCAGCATCCCTGAATATGGAAGTTAATAGGAATATAAAAAAAGGGAGGAAGGTTTATCTGTTTAGCAAGAGTAATAGAAGGCAGATTTCAGACTACCTAACAGATCAAAACGAAAATTTCTGTTCCGACACTGACAATGTTGAGTGTTTATGGAAAAAGTTCAAGGCAATCGTAAAATGCGTTTTAGACAGGTACGTGCCGAGTAAAACTGTGAGGGACGGGAAAAACCCACCGTGGTACAACAACAAAGTTAGGAAACTACTGCGAAAGCAAAGAGAGCTCCACTCCAAGTTTAAACGCAGCAAAAACCTCTCAGTCAAACAGAAGCTAAACGATGTCAAAGTTAGCGTAAGGAGGGCTATGCGTGAAGCGTTCATTGAATTCGAAAGTAAAATTCTATGTACCGACTTGACAGAAAATCCTAGGAAGTTCTGGTCTTACGTTAAATCAGTAAGTGGCTCGAAACAGCATATCCAGACACTACGGAATGATGATGGCATTGAAACAGAGGATGACACGCGTAAAGCTGAAATACTAAACACCTTTTTCCAAAGCTGTTTCACAGAGGAAAACCGCACTGCAGTTCCTTCTCTAAATCCTCGCACAAACGAAAAAATGGCTGACATCGAAATAAGTGTCCAAGGAATAGAAAAGCAACCGGAATCACTCAATAGAGGAAAGTCCACTGGACCTGACGGTATACCAATTCGATTCTACACAGAGTACGCGAAAGAACTTGCCCCCCTTCTAACAGCCGTGTACCGCAAGTCTCTAGAGGAACGGAGGGTTCCAAATGATTGGAAAAGAGCACAGATAGTCCCAGTCTTCAAGAAGGGTCGTCGAGCAGATGCGCAAAACTATAGACCTATATCTCTGACGTCGATCTCTTGTAGAATTTTAGAACATGTTTTTTGCTCGCGTATCATGGCATTTCTGGAAACCCAGAATCTACTATGTAGGAATCAACATGGATTCCGGAAACAGCGATCGTGTGAGACCCAACTCGCTTTATTTGTTCATGAGACCCAGAAAATATTAGATACAGGGTCCCAGGTAGATGCTATTTTTCTTGACTTCCGGAAGGCGTTCGATACAGTTCCGCACTGTCGCCTGATAAACAAAGTAAGAGCCTATGGAATATCAGACCAGCTGTGTGGCTGGACTGAAGAGTTTTTAGCAAACAGAACACAGCATGTTGTTATCAATGGAGAGACGTCTACAGACGTTAAAGTAACCTCTGGCGTGCCACAGGGGAGTGTTATGGGACCATTGCTTTTCACAATATATATAAATGACCTAGTAGATAGTGTCGGAAGTTCCATGCGGCTTTTCGCGGATGATGCTGTAGTATACAGAGAAGTTGCAGCATTAGAAAATTGTAGCGAAATGCAGGAAGATCTGCAGCGGATAGGCACTTGGTGCAGGGAGTGGCAACTGACCCTTAACATAGACAAATTTAATGTATTGCGAATACATAGAAAGAAGGATCCTTTATTGTATGATTATATGATAGCGGAACAAACACTGGTAGCAGTTACTCCTGTAAAATATCTGGGAGTATGCGTGCGGAACGATTTGAAGTGGAATGATCATATAAAATTAATTGTTGGTAAGGCGGGTACCAGGTTGAGATTCATTGGGGGAGTGCTTAGAAAATGTAGTCCATCAACAAAGGAGGTGGCTTACAAAACACTCGTTCGACCTATACTTCACAATATATATAAATGACCTAGTAGATAGTGTCGGAAGTTCCATGCGGCTTTTCGCGGATGATGCTGTAGTATACAGAGAAGTTGCAGCATTAGAAAATTGTAGCGAAATGCAGGAAGATCTGCAGCGGATAGGCACTTGGTGCAGGGAGTGGCAACTGACCCTTAACATAGACAAATTTAATGTATTGCGAATACATAGAAAGAAGGATCCTTTATTGTATGATTATATGATAGCGGAACAAACACTGGTAGCAGTTACTCCTGTCTGACGGAGGAGATAGAGAGGATCCAAAGAAGAGCGGCGCGTTTCGTCACAGGGTTATTTGGTAACCGTGATAGCGTTACGGAGATGTTTAATAAACTCAAGTGGCAGACTCTGCAGGAGAGGCGCTCTGCATCGCGGTGTAGCTTGCTCGCCAGGTTTCGAGAGGGTGCGTTTCTGGATGAGGTATCGAATATATTGCTTCCCCCTACCTATACCTCCCGAGGAGATCACGAATGTAAAATTAGAGAGATTAGAGCGCGCACGGAGGCTTTCAGACAGTCGTTCTTCCCGCGAACCATACGCGACTGGAACAGGAAAGGGAGGTAATGACAGTGGCACGTAAAGTGCCCTCCGCCACACACCGTTGGGTGGCTTGCGGAGTATAAATGTAGATGTAGATGTAGATATGTGCTTCTACATCCTTACATTTGTCCTCTAGTCATCCCTGATTAGCCATTTTGCACTTCCTGTCGATCTCATTTTTGAGACGTTTATTTTCCTTTTTGCCTGCTTCATTTACTGCATTTTTATATTTTCTCCTTTCATCAATTAAATTCAATATTTCTTCTGTTACCCAAGTATTTCTACTAGCCCCCGTCTTTTTACCTACTTGATCCTCTGATGCCTTCACTACTTCATCCCTCAGAGCTACCCATTCTTCTTCTACTGTATTTCTTTCCCCCATTCGTGACAATTGTTGTTCCTTTATGGTCTCCCTGAAACTCAGTACAACCTCTGGTTTAGTCAGTTTATATGGGTCCCATCTCCTTAAATTCCCATCTTTTTGCAGTTTCTTCAGTTATATTCTACAGTTCATAACCGATAGATTGTGGCCGGAGAGCACATCTGCCCCTGGAAATGTCTTACAATTGAAAACCTGGTTCCTAAATCTCTGTCTTACCATTATATAATCTATCTGATACCTTCTAGTATCTCCAGGATTCCTCCATGTGTACAACCTTCTTTTATGATTCTTGAACCAAGTGTTAGCTGTGATTAAGTTGTGCTCTGTGAAAAATACTACTAGAGGGCTTCCTGTTTCATTTCTTATCCCCAGTCCATATTCACCTACTATGTTTCCTTCTCTCCCTTTTCGTACTCTCGAATTCCAGTCACCCATGACTATTAAATTTTCGTCTCCCTTCACTATCTGAATAATTTCTTTTATCTCATCACACATTTCATCAATTTCTGTATCATCTGCAGAGCTAGTTAGCATATAAACTAGTACTGCTGTAGTAGGCGTGGACTTCGTGTCTATCTTGGCCACAATAATGCGTTCACTATGCTGTTTGTAGTAGCTTAACCGAACTCCTATGTTTTTATTCATTATTAAACCTACTCCTACATTACCCCCATTTGATTTTGTATTTATAACCCTGTATTCACCTGACCAAAAGTCTTGTTCCTCCTGCCACCGAACTTCGCTAATTCCCACTATATCTAACTTTAACCTATCCATTTCCCTTTTTAAATTTTCTAATCTATCTGCCACATTAAGGGATCTGACACCCCACGCTCTGATCCGTAGAACGCTAGTTTTCTTTCTCCTGATAACGACGTCCTCTTGAGTAGTCCCCGCCCGGAGATCCGAATGGGGGACTATTTTACCTCCGTAATATTTTACCCAAGAGGACGCCATCATTTAATCATACAGTAAAGCTGCATGCCCTCGGGAAAAATTACGGCTGTAGTTTCCCCTTGCTTTCAGCCGTTCGCAGTACCAGCACAGCAAGGCCGTTTTGGTTAGTGTTACAAGGCCAGATCAGTCAATCATCCAGACTGTTGCCCCTGCAACTACTGAAAAGGCTGCTGCCCCTAATTCACATCAATACACATTAATTGTGTACTGCTATTTTGGTTCATTGTTTGTTGTGGTTATTTATTGCGATGCCTCAATTTCCATGTGGCTTGATTTCAAAGAAAAATTATCCGTATCAGTACCACCGAATTCGTTCTCGGTTTTGCAGTGCACAACAAGATGACCAAAATGTATGTGTCAGCGCACTTCCTTCGCTCGAGGCTAAACACTAATGATAAGAATTGTTTCCGACAGAAGAAGTAGGGCCATTTAAATTTCGGAAGACTACGATTTTCGATTTTATCTGTCTTGGCCTACTGTAACTTTCAAAACAGATATAAAAAGATAAGTCCGTCTCGACTCCTCAATGGTGAATATATTATGAATTCTCTGGTCACATGTTCGATTTCTGGTCTGCACTACCACGTTTATCAGTTACTTTATCACTACTTTCATCTATGGCAGTTTTTGTTAATATGCAGAATGCCGAGTTGCGTATTGGTTCGGACTCCTCATGAATCAACAGGTCCCCCTTAACTGGCTGATCGAGTCAGTTCAAAGGTCGGAGAAAGACAAGGACCACCTCCACACCTGCAATAGGAGCAGACCTATTAAAGCACTGTGCTTTTCAAACCAATCTCCGGGCTGATATTAGTACATACTGGGTGTCAAATAGATGAGGCAGTACTGCTCAAAAGCCGGCCGTGGTGGCCGAGCGGTTCTAGGCGCTTCAATCCGGAACCGCGCGACCGCTACGGTCGCAGGTTCGAATATTGCCTCGGGCATGGATGTGTGTGATGCCCTTAGGTTGGTTAGCTTCACTTCTAGAATGAAATTTTCACACTACAGCGGAGTGTGCGCTGATATGAAACTTCCTGGCAGATTAAAACTTTGTGCCGGACCAAGACTCGAACTCGGGACCTTTGCCTTTCGCGGGAAAATGCTCTACCAACTGAGCTACCCAAGCACGCCTCACGCCCCGTCCTCACAGCTTTACTTCTGCCAGTACCTCGTCTCCTACCTTCCAAACTTTACAGAAGCTCTCCACAGTTTTAATCTGCCAGGAAGTTTCATATCAGCGCACACTCCGCTGTAGTGTGAAAATTTCAGTCTAGAAGTGAAGTGCTCTTTGATGATTACAGCGTCACCTTTCCTGAGCTCGCTTGCACCCCTACACACAGCTCACTAGGAGTGTTGTAACTGCAACGTATGGATTCTTCGCAGCGCGTCGGTGCCCTGTGCTGCCCTGCTGACTCCACATTTGTATAAAGCGCCCGCCGGGACGTGCCTTCTAGCCTGCCAGCGGTCTCGCAAACCTGTCTCGCAGAGTCGTTTGCAAAATATCAACATCGCCCGAGACTGCCATTCAATGTGCCAATCGCTCCCTTGGATACTGCCTTCCGGCTGCGCGAAATTCACAAGAATTTCCCCAAGTCCACCCCTGTTCTTATTCGCGACGCAGCAGAACGTTACAGCAACATGGCTGAGTACATGTTTGCAGAATACATTACCACTATCCTTCTGATTGGTGGAACCCACGGTAACCGAAAAGCTGCTCGTCCTTTTCATCAAGATCGTTCTCCACAATGACTGACTCGAACACATACTCCTTTCGCCACAATTAGGCAATGTGTTCGAGAAAACTACCTTGACTGTCAGCAGGCGTGGCTGTGATGCTCCAAGTAGATCCTCCACACCCGATTTGAAGGAGGCTGTGCAGTATCACCTTGAAGATACACTTGCAATTTCTTTGGCCATTAATGGGTGAAACAGTAAAACAAGTTATGTATTGTGTCACGCCTAATCAATTACTTGTGAAAGTTCTCGCGGTACCAACATGTTTTTAAATGATTGTAGTACGGAAGCGGTACGTTTCCGGAGATGGGTTTCAATTCCAAGTATTATCTACTCACTCTCCTCCACAAGTCCTAGAAGTCTGTAACGTGATTTTCCGAACGCATTAGAATTAACTAGTCCTGTTGCTAGAAAGAGAGAGTACTGATCAGCAAATTGAAGAAGAATCTTGATAATTTAGAACTGAACATGAAAGTAATGAGTCACGACTAATCACGAACAGCGAGCACATAGACGGGGGCGTACTTACAGCTTAATAACTAACGGATATGCAACGAGCATTTATCACGAACGTCTTTGATTATGCGTACCAAGAACAGCAACGAACTGAGACCGAGAGGCCATCGCTCAGCAGTTTTGTTACCTCGGACGCTGCACAAGTGTGCGCCGCCTTCGAGAGCGAAAGATCCGTGTGGGGAACATAACTGGGTGCGGACATGCCGCCGGTCACTTTGGCGCAGCGATCGGCGAACGGGCTATAGCTACTAATCAGCGTACCTGAAGAAATTCTGCGGTCTACGATATAGCATGTTTTTTTTTAAAAAAAAAAAAAAGTCCAGTATTCTTACAGGAGACGGCACTGGCCAAAACAAGGAAATCGTTCTACACACACTCTTCTGGAAACAAATACTTGTTGAGATGTGATCCACGTTACTTGTGTCCGTACTCAGTGTTTTTTCTTTCTTCCTGTTTACGTACATTGCCTGTTTCTCATTCGTTATGTTTGTATCTGCACTCGGTCCCCTGTAGGTATTGTTTTGAGGCCTTGCTGGCATCAGAACAAAGTTAGTCATTCCGTGGAGTGTGAGCTATGTAAAGATGCGGTAAGAGGAGGACAGGGGTTGTGGCATGGTTCTTAGGGAACGGTATTGTCACAACTAGTTTTCAAGACGGGAGCGAGAGAATGCAACCACCATCTTTTCAAAAAAATCCTAACGTAAATAAATTAGAAACAATTGGAGGAATGAATTTGTGGTGTGTTACGAAACAATTAATTAAAATGGTTTATTCCTTGAGTAACAAACGTTAATCGGTCACTTAAAAGTTATAATTTTAAACTGTCCGAACAGACAGTCACCAAGAACAGCTCCCCACTTTTACTTTCGTCTCATTAAGTGCGACATCCGTGGCGCCTCTGTTTAAATTAACGGAAATTTTGCACACTCTTCTGGAAACAAATACTTGTTGAGATGTGGTCCATGTTACTTGTGTCCGTACTCAATGTTTATTCTTTTTTTTTACTGTTTATGTTCATTGCCTGTTTCTCATTTTTTTATGTTTGTATCTGCACTCTGTCCCCTGTAGGTATTGTTTTGACGCCTTGCTGGCATCAAAACAAAGTTAGTCATTCCGTGGAGTGTGAGCTATGTAAAGATGCGGTAAGAGTAGGACAGGGCTTTGTAGCATGGTTTTTAGGGAACGGCATTAATTGTCACAACCAGTTTTCAAGATGGGAGCAAGAGAATGCAGCCACCATCTTTCTAAAAAGTCATAACGTAAATATACAAATTAGAAACAACTGGAAGAATGAATTTGTGGTGTGTGACGAAATAATTAATCAAAAATCGTTTATTCTTTGAGTTCCAAACGTTAATCGGTCACTTAAAAGTTATAACTTTAAATTGTCCGAAAAGGTAGTCACCTAGAACAATTCCCCACTTTTACTTTCGTCTCATTAAGTGCGACATCCGTGGCACTTCTGTTTAAATTAACAGGAATTTCGCAAATTAGTGCAGGGCAGCTGCTTCGAAAGTCGTGGCGAGAGAAAAACGGCGCAGATTTCGGCAGTTAGACGCTCGGATACCAGGTCTCGAGACAGCATGGCGGTAAGAATAAGGAGTGTCGACTGGTTACTGCCCTGTACGACCGCGTCTCGCCAACAGTGGCGTGAGAAGGCAGCAGCGGGGGTGGTTACTTCAGGCCACCCTCGCTTGAGTTGGTGTCCTGTACCCGGTGGCGGGAGAGCCGATCCCTTTAACGGACTAATTTGAATGGCGGATTAATAAAAGCGACAGTGTATCGTTGCTAAAAGATAAATTCGCTGTAAACCCTTTGTCCATGGCACCGCGTCTACGTGTCAGCACGCTTTCCTCATGAGCCCGTCTCGTCATTAATTTCCATTGATGTGCACTAACAATAAACACTTGATAAATTATTTTTTGGGTGACTAGCTGTGGTACAGCAATGCGTTCTTTCTTATTTCTAAAGTGTTTTGTAGAGTATTCGTGTGTGTGTGTGTGTGTGTGTGTGTGTGTGTGTGTGTGTGTGTGTGTGTGTGTGTGTGTGCGTGCGTGCGTTTGTGTGTGTCTGTTTTACTTCATGTATTTGCGAACTCCAAAGCACGAGTATCGCTCCATTTAATTTTAAGTTACCATTTGTCCACAGCTAGGCGTCACCCGTAATATAATGAACACAGCTCTGAAAGGCCAATACCAACTACATTCCCATTGCTAAAGGTGTTGTGACCAGACGAAATTATAGTCGGCTTACCGGAACTGTGAGTTCTTTGATTTGTCGGTGAGGTTGTACATAGGAACTGGAACACATGAAATACTAGTTCGCTTTATTACATAAACGATAAGATTTGCTTAACTTTGACACACTTCTTTGCCAGCGGAGTACTGGATAATTTACAACTGTCGTTGACAAGCAAAGCATTACTGGATGCACTAATTAACGAACTGTTGCCTTGAGGTACAATGTTCGATCTTTACTGAAGAGGAAGCTCATTAGAAACTTAACAACTTGTTGGTGCTACAGTATGATGTTGACTCTTTCACATGAGGACACGAACTGGAGCTGAGCTCCTGCGCGGTCTAAGGCGCTGCAGTCATGGACTGTGCGGCTGGTCCCGGCGGAGGTTCGAGTCCTCCCTTGGGCATGGGTGTATGTGTTTGTCCTTACGATAATTTAGGTTAAGTAGTGTGTAAGCTTAGGGACTGATGACCTTAGCAGTTAAGTGCCATAAGATTTCACACACATTTGAACAATTTTTTAAATTTGAGGCCGCAGATCGTGGTCTGTTTTTGCAGCTGGTAAACAGTGAAACAGTGACAGTGACAATTCAATATAGAGTGTCTGACAGTGATGAAGATGAGGAAAAACAAAACGCAAGTGAAACAGAATGGAAATAGACACACACACACACACACACATAGAATCAATTAATTTCAGGCATACAAATAACAATTTTCAAATCGTAATTTTGGCTTAAACAATTTATCTACCTTAAGGTGAAAGTGTTTGCAGATGACAAAACAGTCACTGTAGAAATACATCAGAAAAACCACACCATGTGGTAAAAAGATATGAATTCATAATTTGATGTGTTTTTTCAAATATCTGCAATTACTGTTTAAAAACTAATAGTTACATGTATACAAACAGTAAAGAACATTCTTTATCTTTAACAGCCATAAAATAAAAGACCACTGAAGATGCTGCAACTGCAGTGAAACATGTTTGGGTTAAAAAACAATATTGTATTTTCCTAAAGGCGGACCCTATCCGAAAACACATCTATTCGCAACACATTTTGCAGGCAGTGTTCACATATGCCACGGAATGTACCTTCAAAATTATACCTTTGTACAACGCATACTTCAGGAAATTTGAGGGCCGCGCGAAATTAGCCGAGCGGTCGGGGCGCTGCAGTCATGGACTATGGCGCTGGTCCCGGCGGAGGTACGAGTCCTCCCTCGGGCATGGGTGTGTGTGTTTGTCCTTACGATAATTTAGCTTAAGTAGTGTGTAAGCTTAGGGACTGATGACCTTAGCAGTTAAGTGCCATAAGATTTCACACACATTTGAACATTTTTTTGATAGTATAAAGCGTCAATACATCCTGCCTTAAATAGCTTAATATCTCTCGAGGTTTGATAAGAAGACGAATCCAACTGACAAACACCTTGGTTTATGGTTATTATTGGAAAACTAGGGCAATCTTGTTACTGTTATTAGTACCATAAATTCCATCTAAAATGTCACGTTTCTTGGCAAGAAGTATTTAAATCTGCTTACATCCATTACACAACCATTTTAACAATATTATGGTGGTTAAAATCTATGATTTTTTATTTGAGCTCCTGCATGCTCGTCACTATACTGACCTCAGCGTGAGGGCGCTGATATGCCGAGAGGGCGCGCATTATCTTCCGGAGTGCCTCCCTTTGGTTGCTGCGGGTTGCAGCGAGCCCTCGCTAGTGTCTGTCGTATCAATTTGCATTCCCGAATTTGGTGTGGCACCGTGATGTCTGGACGATACCTCAAAAGGCGTCAGTGAAATGATTTTACTTGTTATTCTTTTATAAACAGAAGTCGACTTGCGTGAGCAATAACTAGTTACCCATCTTGACAATTGACTATCTATGTACGCGTAATACAGCCGTTGTATAACGTTAAATACTACATAATTATTTCTCCAATATGTGTGATTAAGGGATATTATTTCATTTATGTTTTGAACTAATTCTATAGAAGAAAGCTCTGCTATTACCATAATAAGAAAGCGTAGTTTACTGTGGATTAGTAAAAGCTGGTAAAGTGCTCAGAATTAGATTTACTGTGCTGATTGTAATCATATGAGGACTGTCTGTAGCTTGTATACAAAATTCTATTAATTCTGTTCCGAGACTGATAGCGACGCGGTCGGAGACCTTTTAGCTGTTGCAGAATGTGACGAGGCAGATATGGGTTCAACCAAATAACAACTCCGACCCGTGCCAGCTTATCGCCTTGTTTTTTTTGCACCTGAGGACGTTGAAAGCCTGTCGCTAGTGAGAAGTCGGCGGCATCGCAGCATTGGCATTCCAGACAGGAAGTGGCGTTGTATCTAATGCGACTGTCCAGCACCAGCGATTCTGAGCACGTCAGCCACTCACACGTTCATCGAACTTCATTGTCAATTCACTGGAATCACTAACGCACTGCTCCCTCTAGATCGCGAATTCTGAATTTTATACACGTGTAGTAAGAAGTCCTATACCTTCATTCATCGCTTTCTGGCGAGAGTGCTATTAAATTTCAGCACTGCTGCTGATGCCTGCAAAGTACTTGATAGGAGAAATCTGTAAATAGTTCTTCTTGTGAAAAATGTAATATTAGCGAGAGGCGCAGCACTGATTTATAGCAACAAAGAGGATAAGGAAGGCGGCGGGCACGCATTAAGGAGCTATCCCAGCATTTGCCTGAAGTGAAAAGCAAAGCTTTAATTGTGGTGTCACCGCCAGACACCACACTTGCTAGGTGGTAGCTTAAATCGGCCGCGGTCCATTTAGTACATGTCGGACCCGCGTGTCGCCACTGTGTAATCGCAGACCTAGCGCCACCACCAAGGCAGGTCTCGTGATACGAGAGAGCACTCGCCCCAGTTGTACGAGAACCTAGCTACCGACCAGATGTACGAAGCCTTTTCTCTCTCATTAGCCGAGAGACAGAATAGCCATCAGCTAAGTTAATGGCTACGAACTAGCAAGGCGCCATTTGTATCAGTGCCTATAGCTTACGAGTATTCAAGAGAGATGTATTCCAAGGACTAATAAAAAGATAAGTAATAAGCATCTACATACTTTTCTTCTTATTCATTTATAAGTTCTCATGTTCCAGACTTCACGCCCGTCTGCTTTAGTCTAGCGTGCATTTTCAGCCATCTCAACTTCACGGTGTCGGCCCAGCTACCGACACAACATTGGCGACGAGATAAACGAGTTCTTTCTGATTGCTTCCATTTAATTGTGTCATGGCTTCCCAACATTCTCCAGATGTACTGTCCGAATTTTATCGCTTGCAGAATCAGCAGACGCAGGCGTTACTGGATGCCATTGGACAGCTCGTCCAGGGTCAACGTACCATTCAAACCGATGCGGCCGCCGCCGCTTCTTCGCTACCGCTGCCACTAAACGCTGTTGCACCTCCCTTTCGACCATACGTGGCAGCCGATGAGACCTGGCACGAGTGGTCTCGCCAGTTCAACTTTCATCTAGCAGCCTACAGAATTCAAGGTAAAGAGCGGCAGCCGTTTTTGCTTTCTTGTGTCGGTGTGTCCACATACCGTGTGATAGTGAAATTGTTTCCCCGACGCGACGTAGCAACTCTGTCCTACGAGGAAATTTTGTCTGCATTAGATGCCTATTTCAAAGAAACAGTTAATGTGGTTGCAAAACGGTATACGTTCTTTCGTACGACACGTACGGCCGGTCAAACTAATAGGGAGTGGGTAGCAACATTGCAAGGACTTACTAGGGACTGTGCCTTTGAATGTGACTGTGGTCTCTCTTATTCAGATACAATGGTGCGTGATGCAATTGCACAGAACGTTTCTGATGTTCGCATACGGGAGCAAATTTTGAAACTAGTTAATCCCTCCCTTCAACAAGTGATAGACATATTGGATAGACAGGACACACTTGACTGTGCTCAGGAATCTTTTGAAACTTCGCTAGCCGTGTGTAACATTAACCGGCCCGCTGGACGCGCTGCGCGGCCCGGTCACCGGGCCTCGCGCACGTCCGCACAACTGCCATCGCACAAACAAACGCAGCTGCCGCCGCGCGCTAAGCCACGTGTGCCGCGCCAGCCCACAAATGTAGTGAAATCATGCCCGCGGTGTGCTACTAGACATTCGCGTGAACATTGCCCGTCACGCCAAGCTATTTGTTTTTTCTGCAATAAGAAAGGACATGTTCAAAGTGTTTGCCAGAAAAAGCTCAGATCAGACAATCACAATCATTCCAGGCCCTTTGCTTCGCGCCGGAATCGAACCAAGGACACTCAGGCTCGTGGACCTTCGCCTATGGACATTCATGTCGTTAATTCCACTTCGTCCAGTGACACTTTCTCTAACAGTAACTGTGTTCGTCCCACAAAAACTGTGCGTCGACGTCGCCGGAAATCACGTCAATTAGCAAGTGATTCTGTACCAGTGTCTGTTCCAATTGCACAAAACAGTCGCTCTTGTCGTCAGCAGAACAATAAACTTTTTGTGGACTTAGACTTTGAAGGCAAAGTGATACCATTCCAGCTCGATACCGGAGCTGCAGTTTCATTGCTCAATCACGACACGTACAAACAACTGGGCAAACCTCCGTTGCGTTCCGCAAATGTTAAGCTAACTACATATTCCGGACAGAAAATTCCTGTGTTAGGACAGTGCAGCCTTCTTGCAACATACAAGGGACAAACAAAACTTGTGTCATTTTACGTTCTTCGTTCTTCTTCTGCAGTGAATTTGTTTGGTCTAGATTTATTTCAGTTGTTTAACATGTCTATTGTAAATCAGGTCCTATCAGTGAATCAAACTGTGCCTACAGACAGTGTTTCTCGGCTGTGTGACGAATTTGCAGACATTTTTGCACCGGGCTTAGGTTGCGCAAAAAACTATGAAGCACATTTAGAACTGAAGGTAAACGCGCAACCGAAATTTTTCAGGGCGCGCAATGTTCCCCACGCATTGCGTGATGAGGTCGCAAGAACGTTACACGATCTCGAATCACAGGGTGTAATTGAACGTGTGCAAGCTTCTCTCTGGGCCTCACCCTTAGTAATTTTGCCAAAACCTTCCGGAAAATTGAGACTTTGCGTGGACTTCAAGGCCACAGTGAATCCACAGCTAGTGACTGCTACTTTTCCTTTGCTCCGCCCGGAAGATCTTTTTGCTAAACTGTGCCCGGGAAAATATTTTTCAAAGTTGGACCTAGCCGATGCGTACTTGCAAATACCGGTGGACGACGAATCCCAGCGCGTATTGGTGGTTAACACGCATCTTGGATTGTACCGCTTCAAAAGACTGCCATTCGGGTGTGCATCCGCCCCTGCCTTGTTTCAGCAATATTTACAAACTATTTGTGCGTCGGTCCCTACTGCAGCAAACTATCTGGACGATATAGTGATCTCCGGACAGACAGAAGAAGATCATCTTGCGAACTTACGAACATTATTTCAGGTCTTGCGGCAAAATGGTCTTCGCTTGAGGAAGGACAAATGTGTGTTTTTTGCTCGTGACTTACCATACCTGGGACATGTCATTAATGCCCAAGGCATACATCCGAGTCCAGAGCACCTCCGTGCCATACAAGAATTGCCTTCCCCTCAAAATGTGAAACAGCTACAGAGTGTGTTGGGTAAAATTAATTATTACAATAAATTTGTGCGCAATGCCTCTTCCATTTCAGCTCCGCTTCATCGCTTACGCCGTAAAGGTGTTCCGTTCGTCTGGACGACGGAATGTGATCGCGCCTTTCGCCAGTTGAAATCGGCGTTGCTTTCTAATACTTGCCTTACGCCATTCGATCCCCAGAAACCCCTTTTGTTGATGGTAGATGCATCGGATTTCGGGATCGGTGCTGTGCTTGCGCACAAAGTTGGCTCCCATGATCGCCCTATTGCCTTTGCGTCCAAATTGCTCTCGTCTGCGCAAAGAAATTATTCACAGATAGAGAAAGAAGCTTTGGCTCTCGTGTTTGGTGTTACTAAGTTCCATGATTTCTTGTATGGTCGTCACTTTACCATCATCACAGACCACAAACCTTTGACATCGCTTTTTCATCCGACCAAGCCTGTACCTCCACGTACAGCGCAGAAATTCATTCGCTGGTCTATTTTCCTCTCGCAGTACCGCTACGATATCTTGTATCGGTCCACTGCTAAGCACGGAAACGCCGATGCGTTGTCCCGTTTGCCTGTTGCTGAGGATAAAGCATTCGATTCTTCCGAACTTGCTTGCATGTTCATTGATTCGGAAACCGATGAAGTGGTCGAATCGTTTCCGATTGATTTTCGTCGTGTCGCTACAGCCACAGCTGCTGACCCTGTCCTTGCTACTGTTTTACGTTTTGTTGCTACGCAATGGCCTTTGTCAAAGTCTCGGATCGAGGATCCGTTGGTTCGCCGATTTTTTGCTCACAAGGAGCGACTTTTTGTTCGACGTGGTGTTTTGTTGTTGCGTTCTGATAATGATCAGTCCAGAGTCGTGGTCCCACGTTCGTTACAGTCCTCTGTTTTACGGCTTCTTCACCAAGGACATTGGGGTATAGTGCGAACGAAACAACTTGCTCGTCAGCACTGTACTTGGTTCGGACTCGATGCTGCGATTACGAATATGTGTTCTTCGTGCCCGGCGTGTGCCGAACAACAGTCCGCACTGCCGCGGAAAGTCTTTGCGTGGCCAAAAGCCACTTCCCCTTGGCAACGCTTGCACATTGATTTTGCTGGTCCATTCTGGAATGCTCGATGGTTAGTTCTGGTCGACGCCCTCAGTAATTTTCCTTTTGTTGTCCGGATGTCTTCCACGACGTCCTCCGCCACCATCCAAGCGTTGTCTGCTATCTTTTGCATTGAAGGTCTTCCGCAGACTATTGTTTCCGACAATGGCCCACAATTCATGTCCGCAGAATTTCAGTCATTCTGCCAGGCCAATGGTATTCAACATCTGACATCCGCGCCGTTTTCGCCTCAGTCCAACGGTGCCGCTGAACGATTGGTCCGGACTTTCAAGTCACAGATGTTGAAATTGAAAGAGTCGCATTCTCGGGAGGACGCATTGTTGCTCTTTTTGTCTTCGTATCGCTCTCAGCCCCGAGATGGTCGCTCGCCGGCTGAGTTGCTCCACGGTCGTCCTCATCGCACCTTGATGTCTTTGTTGCATCCGCCGCATCAGGTTCCTGTGCAGCGGCAGACTCCTGCTTTTGCTCCAGGCGACGTTGTATTTTATCGCAACTATCGAGGTTCACGGCGTTGGCTCGCAGGGCGCATTCGTCGCTGCCTCGGCCGCGCGATGTATTTGGTTTTGGGGGCCTCTGGTGAGGTGCGTCGGCATCTCAATCAGCTGCGCCTCTGTCGTCGCTCGGGTTCTGCCGCTCCCCGTCTGCTTTCAGCGACGGTGCCGTCCGGTCAGCGCCCTGGGGACCCATCTACTGGCTCGCCTCATCCCCAGGTGTTACCGACGATGCCTTCCATTTTGCCCCATGGCGACGCGCCGCCGCCGCCGCAGCAGCAGCAGCCGCCGCCGCCGCCGCTTGTTCTCCCGCCGGCGCCGCCCGCGTTCGACGCTTCGTTGCAGCCGCCAAGCGCCTCCCAGGGTCACGCGCCGCCGATCGCTTCCCGTGACCAGCTGTCCTCCGCCATGGAACTCCCGCCCGCTCCGGACCACATGACGTCATCGCGCGTCGGCTACCCCGACGCAATGGAGGTTGATCCTTCGGTCCCTCCTGTCTCTTTACGGGCGCATACACCGCATGTTGACGTGCACCCTGGACTAGTTTTTCAGGCGTTTCCTAGCTCCCCTCGGACCGAATGGCCGGGTGCGGGTGGCACAGCCTCGCCTGTTGTTAGGCTCCCCACCTCATCGCATATGTCAACATGTGGTCCTCCCCACGGCGGGCGGAAGCCTTATCACACGACCGTTCGCCGATTTGCGGGGGAGGAATGTGGTGTCACCGCCAGACACCACACTTGCTAGGTGGTAGCTTAAATCGGCCGCGGTCCATTTAGTACATGTCGGACCCGCGTGTCGCCACTGTGTAATCGCAGACCTAGCGCCACCACCAAGGCAGGTCTCGTGATACGAGAGAGCACTCGCCCCAGTTGTACGAGAACCTAGCTACCGACCAGATGTACGAAGCCTTTTCTCTCTCATTAGCCGAGAGACAGAATAGCCATCAGCTAAGTTAATGGCTACGAACTAGCAAGGCGCCATTTGTATCAGTGCCTATAGCTTACGAGTATTCAAGAGAGATGTATTCCAAGGACTAATAAAAAGATAAGTAATAAGCATCTACATACTTTTCTTCTTATTCATTTATAAGTTCTCATGTTCCAGACTTCACGCCCGTCTGCTTTAGTCTAGCGTGCATTTTCAGCCATCTCAACTTCACGGTGTCGGCCCAGCTACCGACACAACATTAATGTTACGAACTTTTTATAAAAAAAACAGTTGTGGCTGTCAGTGTTTTAGGAATTTGTAAGATTTAGAGGATAAGGTACTATTTATTCAAAATTTTGTTATTAATTCTAAAATTAATATATTATTTTGATGAGGGAGAGCTGCCATATTAGTTCGTAATGATTGATGAGATCTCATTAACTGTTGCATGGATTTAATTTTCTGGTTTGAGTACAGTTTACATTCTAGAAGAATGTGACTGATATTCCCTGCTTTTACTCCCTCATAATTACAATAAATATCATCTCAAACGTGTATTTGTTGAAGAGGCTGGTGAACTATCCACGATTAAATTTCATGCGGATTATGAAACTTATAAACTTTTTATTTCCCTTAATCATGTCTAACCATAGATTAGAAGGAATGTTTGGCTGTATTTGTTAATAATATTTCGCTTTACTGTGTGCCAATGATTGATATGTTTCTTGCTGGCCAAGGTGGTCAAGCGGTTCTAGGCGCTCCAGGCCGGAACCACGCGGCTGCTACGGTCGCAGGTTCGAATCCTGCCTCGGGCATGGTTGTGTGTCATGTCCTTAGGTTAGTTAGGTTTAAGTAGTTCTAAGTCTAGGGGACTGATGACCTCAGATGTTAAGTCCCATAGTGCTTAGAGCCATTTGAACCATTTTGATATGTTTCTTCACACTGGTGACATGTTCTTCTATATGAAATAGTCATCACGTTTCATGCCATTAATAAGATATTTTTAAATGTGCCGCTTTGAGCGCTTAGTCACACAGATCTCGGGTGAAAACCACACCCCAAAAGAAACCTATTGGCTGAAATCTTAGGAAGGAAAAAAATATGCATAAAACTAAATGTGTAACCACACTGAAGGATCTAACAACCCTACCACAACAAAGGTCAGCATTTAATAACGATTGTGGTGTTGCTCACGCTGCTAAATACTGCATTTTCGGGCAACAACAGTCATATTATGTGGCAGGTGTCATTAGAGCACAGTTAATAAAGTCATTTCATGTAATAATAAAAAAACTATGCACTCATGTTTTCGCGTTTCCCACACTGGTCTCGTATTATCATGGCTCAATCGTTGAAAATCTAGGTGGTTTTGATTCCAAGCTCGGATGCAAAGAGGCCTAGGTTTTATTCTGCTATATTCAAAAGTTTTGTAGATGCGCTCCACAAATCATTCTTGAAGATTACACTTTTGCTGGACAATGGTGATGTAAAAAAATAATCAGCACTCCGAATTTAAGTTACACTTCCTTTTAATTGCTTTTATTGCAATATCACGTGACACACCAACATCACTTCACAATACAAAACATACTTGAAAACATCTTCTTAACAGTCACTGTTAAAGTTCACATTTTAAAAGCGGACTACAATATGCGTCTTTCCAACATGACGTCCAAGACTAGACCGTCTCAAGGTCCGACTCTCTAACAACTCAACTGTGGTGTCAGCGCTAGACACCACACTTGCTAGGTGGTAGCTTTAAATCGGCCGCGGTCCATTAGTATATGTCGTACCCGCGTGTCGCCACTGTCAGTAATTGCAGACCGAGCGCCGCCACACGGCAGGTCTAGAGAGACTTATTAGCACTCACCCCAGTTGTACAGCCGACGTTGCTAGGAAAGGTTCACTGAGAATTACGCTCTCATTTGCCGAGACGATAGTTAGCATAGCCTTCAGCTAAGTCAATTGCTACGACCTAGCAAGGCGCCATTTATCCTTTGCTATGTATCTAATGAAGCATGTACAGTAACAAGACCAATGTTCACCAATTGTGGATTAAAGTTAAGTATTCCAGCAGCTACGTACTTTTCTTTATAGCATTCATTACGTATCCTGTTTCAGACCTCACGCCAGCCTGCGTGAGTTTAAGCGCGTGCCTTTCGGTTACCCGTCACTGTGGACTGGCTGTCTTGTCAGTCCACAACATCAACAACTAACTAACAATCGCTTACGCGCCCAAAAATCAGAGTTACAAGTACGTCAAAGATCATAGTGACAAAAGAAAGAATAGACATAAGAATAATATAATTGCAATATAAACATATTGATGTATCACAAATGAAATCAAATCCGAATGTTGTCTCAGAAATATGTTAAGTAGTTAACAGAAAAACAGTAGAATATTACTGGTATCGAGAGGTTCAAGTGAGGTACCATAATGGTACAAAACTAAAGATGCAAGCCGAGAGTGAAAACATTAACTAAATGAAAAAATGTGGTAGTGTTGTAACTGCGACCAGGATGGTCGCGGGGTAGCAATGACGGCAAGCATGGCGGGACCCGCGGAGAGGCCCACGAACAACAAGAGGACGGACACGATCAACAAAGGACGGAACGAATACAACAAGATCGCACAATGGAGTCACAAGGAAACAAACACGTCCACTCGTACACAGAACAAGGAAGCAAGCTGTCTAACGCGAGGCGCGGTGTCAACCAACGTACGAGAGATTAGACTGCCTGGCCGAGCTGTTTTTTTCTTTATTATGATTTCATTTCCGTGCCCCGTATGGGCAGCGGAGGGCTGTCAGTGGCACAATCCTCCGCTCTTCAGCCGAGTGATATGGCAACTAAAACAAGAATGAAATGTTACATATATAAGGCTAAAAAAGGCGAACATAAAACAGAGTAAGGGGAGAAAATGGAGGTAAAAATACACTGACATGGAGACGTTCATGGTGGACAGTTAAAAACGTCACCAGAAAGTTCTTAAGACACAAAGAAGACACTGAAAAAGTCGGCCACAGTATTAGAAACACTCCAGAACAACACACTTATAACCCACTTGGAGCACATACGATGAAGAATAAAACTGCCAGGTGGGACCTGCCGAGGGAAAGGTCAGAGAGGATGGAAAATGAGGGGAGAGCAAGGGGCAGCAGCAGAGGCCGCGGGAGGAAGAGAGTAGGGGCGTCAGTGAGTACACTAAGAGGAAGGAGACACATGGGGCAGGAGATGAAGAGGGAAGATGAGGCAGGAAGGAGTGCAGAGACACTGAAAGGGAGCCCAAGAGAGGGAGGGGGAGTAGGAGGAGGAAGCCGCTCAGGGGGACGAGAGGGAGCTCTGAGGAGGAGGCAGGAAGATGCGATTAGAGTTGGTATGAAGGGTAGATGTCAGGGTGAAGCTCATCATCCGGGTGAAGGGTGAAGCTCATCATCCAGGCGGGGTAGATGTTGGAAGTTGCGTTGGGAAAGGAGATGGAGGTCTGGAGATGGAGAGAGGGTGGGGGAAGGGGATGAGGTCATAGAGGATGTGCATGGGGGATGGAAGGTGGATGCAGAAGGCGAGGCAGAGTGCATGGCGTTCGAGGACTTGGAGGGCTTTATAGAACTGGGGAGGGGCAGAAATCAAAGCTATGCTGGCATAACAGAGGATGGGGCGGGATTTGTAGGCGTGAAGGATGGTGGTAGGATGCAGACCCCACGTCCGGCCGGACAGGAGTTTCAGGAGGCGGAGTCGGTTGTGAGCTTTGTTTTGGTTGGTAAGGAGATGGGGAGTCCAGGTGAGGTGGCAGTCAAGGGTGAGGCCAAGGTATTTGAGGGTAGGAGTGAGTTGGCTAGGATGGCCATAAATGGTGAGGTACAAATCATGGAGGCAGAAGGAGTGGGTGGTGCAGCCTACCAAGCAGTGAATTGGTCTAGGTGGGTTTGGAGGGTACGTTGGGACCATTGAAGGGTAGGATAAAGGGCTAGGAAAGCAGTGTCATCAGCAAACTGGAGAAGATGAACAGGTGGGGGAGGTTTTGGCATATCAGCAGTGTACAGGAGATAGAAGAGAGGGGAAAGGACAGAACCTTGGGGCACGCCAGCAGAGGGATAGAAAGTACAGGAGTTGGAATTGTGGATAAACACGTAGGAGGGACGATGGGAGTGGAAGGAAGCAATGAGACAGACGATGGCGAGAGCATAGGTCTGGAGTTTCTAGAGGAGTCCAGGATGCCAGACATGGTCATAGGCGTTCTGGAGATCAAGGGAAACAAAGATAGCGGAGCAACGGGAGTTAAGTTGGAGGGAAAGAAGATTGGTAAGTTTAAGAAGCTGGTCGTCGGCAGAGAAGGAAGGCCGGAAGCCACATTGGGTAAGGGGAAGGAGATGGCGCTGGTTAGGGTGGCGGTGAATATGGTGAGAGAGGATGGCCTCGATGACCTTACTGAACACAGAGGTGAGGCAGATGGAACGATAGGAAGAGGTATCAGAGGGGGGTTGGTTAGGTTTAGGGAACAGCAGGACACAGGAAGTCTTCCACAGGTTGGGGTAAAATCCAGTGGAGAGGAGGACATTGTACAGGGTAGCAAGGACAGACAGGAAGGATGGGGGGATTACTTGAGGTGGTGGTAGGTGATGCCAACATGACCAAGGGAAGTGTTGTGTTTGGAGTGGAGGATGAGTGTGATGTCTTGTGTGGTGATGGGAGTGTTGATGTCTGAGGGGGGGTAACCAATCCAAGTACTGGAAGCTAGGGGTGAGTGGGGGGACAGAGGTGTCAGTGCAGTCAAGGACGGTGGAGAAGAAGGAGTAATCAAAATGGGGATCATCAGGAATGGAGAAGACCTCATATAGGTGGGAAGCAAAATGGTTAGCCTTACTGAGGTGGTCAGGAAATGGTATATCATCATGGAGGATGGGGTAATGCAGTGTGGGATGGCTACCAGTAAGACGGTGGAAGGCTGACCAGTACTTGGAGGAGTTGATAGGGGGGGGGGGGGTGGAGATGATGTGTGTGCATGTCCGGCGCCAGTCCCGGCATTTCTTTGCTGTAAGGAGGTTCCAGATGAGTCACTGTAATTGCCAGTGGCAGGTTAGTGTATCCCAGTCATGGGTGCGAAGGAAGGAGCTGTAGAGCCTGCGGGATTCACGCAGAAGAAGGATGGCCTGTGGATGAAGCGTAGTGCGGTGAGGGTGGATGAGTTTGGTAGGGACATGAGCCTCCACAGCATCAGTGATGGTCTTCTGAAGGAAGGAAGAGGCATGAGTGATGTCAGCAGGGTGGTGAAAGGTGAGGGGGTGGCTTTCGACCTGTAAGGCAATGGATTCCCGGTAGGCATCCCAATTGGCACGGTGCTAGTCATGGACAGACTTTGGAGGGGCAGCAGGGTGGGTGGCTGCAGGGGTGGGTGGGTGGCTGCAGGGGTGGGATGGGTAGAGGAGATGGTCACTATCAACAGGATTGAGGACATCAACGGTGATGCGACCAAGGAGGGTGGGGGAAATGAGGATAACATCAGGGGTGGAGTTACTTTCAGGATGGGTGTGCTGTGGGAGAGAAACAAGGTCACTGTGGAGGGTGGCAAGGAACTGATGCCACTGCCGAAGTCTGGCAGGGTCATGGCTGTGGACATTGCGGTCAGCGGCGATCACATAGGTGGAGAAGGTACGGTCAACATGGGAAATGATGGCAAATGGTAGAGGAGCAGCAGGGTGGATATAGATAGTGGCACAGGTGATGGTGAGGGAGGGAAAAAAATAGGCTGAGGAAAAGATGTTTGGTCAGGTCATTGAGGAGGGGTTGTGGCTGGTCAGGGAGATGCTTGGGGTGGCCTATAGCAACCCCACCTCAGGCTAGGGGAAGGGGATGGCCAGTGCGGTGAAGGAGATAGGGGGAGGTGCGGACAACATGGTGGGGTTGAAGGAAGGTTTCATTAAGGATGAAGGGGTCAACCTGGTGCTGAGAGAGGGTATGCATGAAGAGGTATTTGTTTGCAGGGAGGCAGCGAATGTTGAGGTAGAGGAGACGATACTGTTATTGCACCAGGAGGTTGGAGGTGGGAAGGATGCGGGAAAGGGAAAAAGGGGCTTAAACGAGAGTGTCGAGGTGGGTGAAGGTAAAGTGGGCCTGGTTGTGGGAGTAGATGGCATAGGTGTTTAAGTGGAAAACAGAGCTGGTGGCAAGGGAAATCTGCTGGAGTGTGTGGGATTGCTGGAAAGGGTGGATGTTCAGCATGACGATAGTGAAGAACCGGATGATGTCTTCTCTTGTAGGGGGAGGGCAGAGGGAATTGTTAGGGTGAATGGGTGGGTCGATGGCGCAAATGGGGACAGTGAGTTCAGGGTTGGTGGGAGTGGGTTTGGCTTCGCATTTGGAGGAATAGGTGGGGTGAGGTTCATTGCAGGTGTTGCAGGAAGGAGGGAGGCGAGTGTGGTACATTGTTTAAGAAGTGGGAGGCTTTACAATGGGGGCAAGTGAGGAGGTTCTAGCAGTTTTGGGTGAGGTGGTCATTGTACAGGAGACAGCACTGGTAGTGGTAGGATTGAGGAGGGGAGCAGGACGGGTCAACAGGCTGGCTGGGGTTGAAAATCAGGGCTCCCTGTACGAGGAGGTGGTCAATGGAGGAGGTGGACTCTGTAAATATACACATGAGGAAAATAAGGCCAGAGGAGTTGTAAATACGGCGGGCCGAGCGGACTTCCAGGGTGGGGTGGGCATTCAGTTCCACCAACACCTCAGCCTCCATGACCATAGGGCTGAGTTTTGTGATAACGGTGGTGAGGGTCGGTGGATGATGAGGGGGTTGGGTCTGACGAGGATGTAAGGAATGCAGTGAGGGATGCATGGGGCCCAAAGGTGAGGTGGGGAAGGCGCTGGAGGAGATCAGTATGGAAAGAGGGAGAGGGAGACTTGATGAGAACAGAGTCTCTGCGAGGGATAAGTTGGGTGACGGGTGCACTGGTGATGTACTTCTGGATTTCAAGGGTGAGGGTGTGGGCATCCAGGAATTTCAGATCAGGGTTGGCTAGGATGAAGGTATACACAGAGGAGGCTGGAGAGGAGCGGGGTGGGATGGTATCCATGGTAGGGTCAAATGGAGGTGGAGCAGGCATTGGTTTTTTGGATGAGGAAGTAGAGGAGAGGTCGCCACTCGGCCGTTTGGAAGATTTTTTTGTGGTTGTTGCCTGGGAGGAGGGATGAGGGACTGGATGGATGGGGAGGTGGTGGGAGGCAGGGCCCTGATGTGAGGCAGTAGCACCGGGTGAGAGGGTGGGGCACTCTGTGGCAGCGACTGTAGCGTGGCGGGTGGTGAATCGGGCAGGGGAAGCTGGGGTAGTTGCAGGGGGAAGGGTGGGGATGGGGGGAAAGTCGTCACGGCGGGCGACAGGAGGGGGGGCGGGAGCAGGAGCAGGGGTAGGGGCAGGGGCAGGAGCAGGAGCAGGAGCAGGAGCAGGTGCAGGAGCAGGAGCAGGGCCAGGGGCAGGGGAAGGAGTGACATACAGGTGGGGATACATTGATGGGGAGGAGATAGATGGGAAGGAGACCCTGAGTAGGGGAAGTGGATGAGACGGGTTAATCCCAGAGAATGCACCCCATGATGTTACAGTGGGGGCAGGTGAAGGGGAGGTGTAGATGATGGTGGTAGTTGGGGTGTCCATGATTGCAGGCAGTGCCCATGGGCGACAGGAGTCGCCGAAGTACAAAAGGAACTAAAACGCGGGGCGGCGACGAGCACTGGGCGGCGCGAGCACAGGGAGACGGCGGCGGTGGCGGCGGCAGCAGTAGCAGCGAGCACCGAGAGATGGCGACCAGGCGGCGGCGTCGGCGGCGGCAGCGGCGAGGACCGGACGGCGGGCAGCAGTGACGGTTCGCAGACGGGCAACAACACGACAGGCACGGTTGGGGCTCTCCCACGTCGAAGATACACCCTGTGTGGAGCCCACGCAGTGTGAGTCCTCGATCAGGAAGTGAGGGAATCCAACCCTCGAATCCCTGGCTGAGCGAGAGGCAGGCGCTTAAGTACGCTATTGGCGGCGCCGCTATTGGCCGCTGGAACCACATGTTCCACTGTGGCGCCGTCACACTAAATGCGGGCCAGGAGGCGCGCGCCGCCACAGCTTACAGCGCGATGGTGCAGAGAGCTCTATGGGTCTTCGACGTCCAGCGCGGATTCAAGTTCCGTGGCGCGCTGTACCAGAGGTAGACTGTGTTAAGCAATATAGCAGATGGCCTGGAATGACTGATTGCAAGAATGAAAAAGGATGAGCCTGCCAGTCTGCAACACACTACAATCTTCTTCAGTCTTTTTGGACACAGCGCAAGAGAAACACAATTGATGGAAAGCCGAACCCGAAGTCTAACAAATAGCACCAGAGGGAGCGAGGAAGAGATAAAATGGAGGTAGGGTGTAGGCATGGGAGAGAAGGTCACATGCTCCCCTTTGATGGAGTGACATAAACATCCCTCTTGGACAAAATTTAATACTAGATCAGCCATTGAGACATTGTCATCTAACACTGCAGGTATTGCTTCAGGAACGTTAATGGTCCGTCTCTGGGCTGCTAAAATTGGACAGTCCAACAAGATTGGATCACTGTCAAGTGTGAACCACAGCGACATTGAGGTAGGTCCTCGCGACGTAAGAGGTGACTGTGAATGAGCCAAGTATGGCCGATGATGAGCCGGAAAACAACGATGGAATCCTTGCAAGAGGCTCACTTGGAGGACCATCACATATTCGTCACCTCCTTTACCATACATAACTTGTTCGGCAAAGTCACAGAGCGCCATTCCGAATGCCGGAGTCCAAAAACCTTGCACCGTAGTAGCACACGAAAATCAGATTTGGAGATCAGTCTACGGTACGCCAATCTCCAGACTCGATTTCCTAGTAGCCTGTTTGGCTAGCCTGTTAGCTAGTTCATTTCCCAGAATTCCGACATGTCCTGGGGTCCATACGAAAATCACTGACTGTCAATGTTGTTTGAGGACATAAATGGTCTCTTGGGTGACCATTACCAAAGGATGGCGAGAATAGCACCAGTCGAGAGGTTGTAAGGCGCTCAAGGAGTAGCTGCAAATGATTGCAGGATCAGATATGCTCAGGAGAGTGTGAGATGGCTACCAGCTCTGCAGTGAAAACAGTGCAGCCATCAGGCAAGGAGCGCTATACAGTATGTCCTGCAGGAGCATAAGCGATTCCAACCATCAACCATCGAGCCATCATTGTGAAATACCTCTGACTTCTGGAACATGTCTAGAATAGAGAGGAACAAATGGCAGAGGGCTGCATTGTGAACTGAGTCTTTTGGGACTTGTGATGGGTCTAGATGAAGCTGAGGTCAAGATGTACTCCATGGAAGTGTACATGAGTGGATACCTAGGAAAGGTGGTAGAGCGAAAGACTAGAGTTCAGTGAGAAGGGACTGGACATGGACTGCATTTGTAATCCCAAATCTGGGCCGCCTTTGCTAGAGATGGATCGCCGTGTTAGGGAAACAAAGAAGTTAATTTGGATATTCAGGTGAGCTGTGAATGTGCATGGCATAATTTGCAAGCCGTTAGTGTCGCCTGGTCCGCAATGGAGAAACTCAAGTTTCCACTGGTGGGCTGTCCACTGGGCTCGTTTGTAAAGCTCCCAGGCAAGTGGAACTCCACAGTGGCGTACATCACCCAGCATCCTCAATGCTGCGAGCGATGCTGAACCATACACCAGGCTCCCAAGTCAAGTAGGCACTGTACAAGGGTTTTGTACAGGTGGAACAGTGTAGGGTGATCTGCATCCCTGTCACTTTGACTCAGGCATCAAAGAATGTTAAAGTGCAGCCAGTACTTTTGGTGAATCTGACGAAGATGGGGAAGCCAAGAAAAGCAGGCGTCGAAAACCAGTCCTAAAAAGCGATAAAAGTCCACGACATTAAGGAGACGGTCATCAAGATAATGTTGTGGGTGTGGGTAAACTGTATAAGGCCAACAGAAGTGCATGACGCATGACTTGGTGGCTGAAAACTAAAAGCTGTGGATGGGGGCTCATGACTGTGCCTTTCGTATGGCTCCCTGCATCTGACGTTCAGCCACATCAATAGTATATGAGCAAACGGAAATGCAAAAGTCGTCAGCATATAAGAAGGGTGATATTGAGGATCCTACAGCTGCTGCGAGACCATTAATGGCCACTAAAAGGAGAGAGACACACAGTACAGAGCCCTGCAGGAGTCCATTCTCTTGGATGGGATGAACTGTCTGAAGCATCAATTTGAACTCTGAGGTTGCGAAATATTGGGAGCAGGCCCTGCAATGTAGCGCGGCTGTGGCGTCGCAAGTAGTGTCATAGGCTTTCGGCAAGTCAGAAAACCGCAATAAGGTGATGACGGCGTTCTGATGACAGACTCCAGGTACACTAAGTCGTCGGTAGTGGAACGAACTTGGCGTCCTGGGAGGAGCCAGAAGGTCCCGAGACTCAACCAGCCAACACAACCGTCAGCTCATGATACATTCGAGCAGCTTGCACAGAACGTTGGTGAGGGCAATAGAACGATAGCAGTTCATATCTAGCGGGTTCTTTCCGGTTTTAGCACTGGAACGATGATACTTCCTCGCCATTTCGATGGTAATTCGCCATCTCTCCAGATGTTGTTGGAGGTGGCGCAGGAAATCCTCTGACAGATGTTTAATCATTTTGTGATGGATGCTCTCTTGCCCAAGGGGTGTGTCAGGACAGTCTATAGTGGCGCTGAAAAATTCTCACTCACTGAATGGCTCAGAGTGGCGTGTAGCGTTATCATTCCACCAGCTGTTTTACGGGACGAAAGGCGAGGCGGTAACTCTCAGAATGCAGGGGTTCGGGCACAGTGCTTGACAAGACACCCAGTGATTGCGTCTCGGTCGGTATATACTCCATGTGTGGAAATACCAGGTGTACCTGAAGGAGTCTGATATCCGTAAAGGTGTCTGAGCTTAGTCCAGAGCTGGGAAGGAGAGGTTCCTGTTCCAGTGGTGAAGACATATCGTTTCCAGCACTCCTGCTTCCGTCTTTTGATTAGATGACGAACTATGACATGGAGATGTTTGAAGGCAATGAAGTGCTCAATTGATGGGCGCTGCTTATGACATTGTAGAGCCCACCTACGATGTCTAATACCTGCGGTGATTTCCAGCGACCACCAAGGCACTGTATTCCACTGTGGACAAGCTGAGGAATAAGGTATTGCCGATTCAGCTGCAGAAACATCCTAGGTTATCACATGAATGTTACCAAGGCAATGGAGATCCAACGATGGTAGCAGGGGTGAAATCGCCCAAGTCAGCCTTGTTAGGGCAAGCGTCCAGGTGAGTGACGCCAGGAGAGGGACAGGAAGAGGGGAAAGTGGTCACTGCCACACAAGTCATTGTGACCTCTCCAGCGGATAGATGGTAGAAGGCCAGGACTGCAAACTGAGAGATCAGTGGCGGAGCATTTGCCATCTACCACACTGAAATGAATGGGGGCACCTGTATTTAGGAGGCAGAGGTCGAGCTGAGTTAGGAGATTCTCAACATCTTTACCTTAGCCAGTAATCTTGGTTCCACCTCACAAACGGATATGGGCATTGAAATCACCCAGAAGTAGAAAACGTGGGGGGAGTCGAGAAATTAGCAGAGCCAATACATTTTGTGATACTTCACTGTCTGGAGGAAGGTAGATAAATGATAATTTCCTGCATTGTCCTCACCCTCCCAGCTACAGCTTCTAAAGGTGTTTGAAGTGACACAGGTTCACTATATACAGAGGTAAGGACATCTATACGTACTCCACCTGACGATTTTTGTAATCTCCCCAATACCCACAAAGGGGTCCACATTTCTGGAAACCAGGTATTCTGAAAGGCAATGCAAAAAGCAGGTGTAATACTTGTCATAGTTTAACCAGGTAGGTAGAAACCACCGCAATTCCACTGGAGGATGACACATTAGTCCGGGAGTGCGTGAAATCATCAGGATGGCAGTTTAGACCTCAGAGTCACTTGCTGCCGCCGGCTGAGTGCTTGTGTCCAGTACTGTTGCGTCTGAAAAGTCGGCGAGATCTAGGTGCTCGGGGATGCTAGAATATCCACCTCGTCCTCAGACGTGGAACTTATGGAGAGTTGTGGTATGGGGGCCACTGGAGTCTCTTGTTTCCGAATGATGCTCTTCTTCACCTGTTTTCTGTCTCGCTTCTGTTTAGGGACTTGCTGAGAGGACTTCTCCGAAGTAGTTTCAGAAGACCATGAAGTCCTTCGAATAGCAGCTCGTAACTCCTTCAGCCACTGACTGTCCACTTTTGCACGGGTGGAGACCTTGGAAATTAGAGTCCCAAGGGATCCCTTCTGTGCGAGAGGAGCATGAGGATACTGTTGCTTCTCCAGTTGGAGGAAGGGAAGGACGTCTTGGCGTCTGCGTGGGGGAGGGGGGGTTGTTGCTCCCAAAGTAGATGCTTTGGGGCCAGCAGAAGAAGAAGTGCCCCAACCACCTAGGGAGGGCCCACTGATGTGGCAGGGATAATGGGACAGTCGCCGCCAGCGAGGACGACGTCGTTGTAGCTGCAGGAAGATTTCAAGGCAATGCCTCTTGGTAAGTCAGCCTACCAAGGGTCTTGTATTCCATATTTTACCTTTTTCTTCGAAGAACTGTGCAGTCCAGCGAGCAGGGGTGGTGGCGCACTCCACAGATGACTCAGCTGGGAGGAGGGGCACATGGAGTTTTCGGATGCAGTGAACCACTGCAATCTCTACATGTGGCACGGGAATTGCACTGGGAATCATGTGCCCAAATTTCCATCGTTTAAACCACCGCATAGGAGGAGGGACATAAGGCTTTCCGTCTCATCGGAATTCCATCAACTTGACCTTTTCAACTTACGAATGACCCTCAAAGGCAAAGATGAAGGCTCTGTTAGCAATCCTATTATCTTTAAGTCAACCATAGACTCGCCAGACGAAGTGAACACCCCATCATTCTAAATTGGCACATAGCTTGTCGTCGGTCTGCAGTAGGCGGTCTTGAAAAATAGTCCCCTGGACCATGTTGAAGCTATTACGGGGAGTAACCGAAATGGGAATGTCACCCAGCTTGTCACAGGCGAGCAATGCCCATGACTGGCATGGGGATACAATCTGAATGACTGACCCATATCGCACTTTTGGACTGCGCCACCACTTTCCCAAACTTATCCTCTAGATTTTCAACCAAAAATAGAGACTTTGTAACCAGAAAGGAGTCCCCATCGGTATGCTGCATACTAATTACTGAGACGAATATGGCTCTTCTTTTTCTGAAGCCATACATTCCTCCCATGGAGGGGAACGATTTGGGGTCCTACTTCTCAGCATTGAATTTTACCTTTCCCTTTTTAAAGACTGCATGTACCATTCAGTCACCAGCAACAGATGACTTGGTCCGCTTCATTGCGAGTCATTCTCTCTTATACCACCCCTTCAACCAGGGGCTCTTCATATGGGCGCCATCCAGCCTTACCAAAGGCCACGTGACAGGATGGTCGTTTCCAGGAGTTGTGATGCCCCAGGTGGATGGGCTCTACTCTATGGCATATGTTGGGAGTTTGTAGCTCAGGCATCAGCAGTGCAATTCCTGGGTTATCACGAGGCTACAACCAGTTGGTACATGATGGGCCCTCCATGACGGACTGGCTACCGTCCCAGATATTTAGTGTGAAGAAATCCAGTATTGTTCCTGGGCAAAAGAGGACAGCGGACAATGGAAACTTATTATGTACCCTTTAAGGTGTCCTCGCCCAAATAGCTGGATTACAAGTGGAGTTTCAGAGCTGTGACAATAATAGGTGCAGAAGGTCTCAGCACATGATGGAAATATGATGCACCACTTAAGATGTCCTTCCCCAAACGGCCCACACTTCTGAAAATTTTGGGATGTGTGGTCAGACCCTAAATAGGACCACAATACTGAAGGTCTGAAAGTAGGAGACTCGTTTTAGTCACCTCTTACGACTATCTTCAGTAAGTTGTCGAATTATTTTATTATACAGGGTGATTCAAAAAGAATACTACAACTTTAAAAATGTGTATTTAATGAAAGAAACATAATATAACCTTCTGTTATACATCATTACAAAGAGTATTTAAAAAGGTCTTTTTCTTCACTCAAAAACAGGTTCAGAGATGTTCAATATGGCCCCCTCCAGACACTCGAGCAATATCAACCCGATACTCCAACTCGTTCCACACTCTCTGTAGCATATCAGGCGTAACAGTTTGGATAGCTGCTGTTATTTCTCGTTTCAAATCATCAATGGTGGCTGGGAGAGGTGGCCGAAACACCATATCCTTAACATACCCCCATAAGAAAAAATCGCAGGGGGTAAGATCAGGGCTTCTTGGAGGCCAGTGATGAAGTGCTCTGTCACGGGCTGCCTGGCGGCCGATCCATCGCCTCGGGTACTTGACGTTCGGGTAGTTACGGACAGATAAGTGCCAATGTGGTGGCGCTCCATCCTGCTGAAATATGAATTGTTGTGCTTCGTGTTCGAGCTGAGGGAACAGCCAATTCACTAACATCTCCAGATACTGTAGTCCAGTTACAGTAGCACCTTCGAAGAAAAAGGGGCCAAAAACTTTATTGGCTGAAATGCCACAGAAAACGTTCACCTTAGGCGAGTCACGTTCATACTGAGTTGTTTCCCGCGGATTCTCAGTGCCCCATATACAGACATTGTGACGGTTGACTTTCCCGTTAGTGTGGAAAGTTGCTTCATCACTAAACACAATCTTTGAAACGAAAGATTCATCTGTTTCCATTTGAGCGAGGATAAAATCAAAGAAATCGATTCTTTTAATCTTATCAGCTGCAGACAGTGCTTGAACCAATTTCAGACGATAAGGTTTCATAACTAACCTTTTTCGTAGGACTCTCCAAACAGTTGATTGTGGAATTTGCAGCTCTCTGCTAGCTCTGCGAGTCGATTTTCCTGGGCTGCGAACAAATGCTTGCTGGATGGGTGCTACATTTTCATCACTCGTTCTCGGCCGTCCAGAACTTTTCCCTTTGCACAAACACCCATTCTCTGTAAACTGTTTATACCAACGTTTAATACACCACCTATCAGGAGGTTTAACACCATACTTCGTTCGAAATGCACGCTGAACAACTGTCGTCGATTCACTTCTGCCGTACTCAATAACACAAAAAGCTTTCTGTTGAGCGGTCGCCATCTTAGCATCAACTGACGCTGACGCCTAGTCAACAGCGCCTCAAGCGAACAAATGTACAACTAAATGAAACTTTATAGCTCCCTTAATTCGCCGACAGATAGTGCTTAGCTCTGCCTTTTGTCGTTGCAGAGTTTTAAATTCCTAAAGTTGTGTTATTCTTTTTGAATCACCCTGTATTTAATGGTAGCATGTACCTTAACCCACATGAAACTTCAGGTACTTTTGTTTTCCTTGTTGGCGTTCGAATAATGATCGTCACTGGGGACTGATGACCTCAGATGTTAAGTCCCATAGTGCTTAGAGCCGTTTTGTCCGTCACCAATAAATTAGTTTTCTTGAGAAAGGCTGCTTTCTGTACATGTTGAAGCTAGCTCCTGATCTCTGTTTAAATCAAAAGGTTTTCTTCTGCAATGCTCTGCAAGAAATATAAAGCTGGAGTTGCGGCTGTGGCTTCTGCAAAAAAAATTAGAAGTTTAACTGGGAAGCGATGTCGATTCTTAGCAACCTGTGCATAACCTATTCTCTCATTACCTGCAGTTTTGGAGTCATCAGTGTATGTCTCGAAATACTCCAGAAGGCTATCAGACAAACAGGCTTTTCCTAATTGCTCTCAGTCGACTGGTGTTTTGTCAAAACATAGGAAACATTTACATCTACATCTACATCATTACTCTGCAATTCACATTTAAGTGCTTGGCAGAGGGTTCATCGAACCACAATCATACTATCTCTCTACCATTCCACTCCCGAACAGCGCGCGGGAAAAACGAACACCTAAACCTTTCTGTTCGAGCTCTGATTTCTCCTATTTTATTTTGATGATCATTCCTACCTATGTAGGTTGGGCTCAACAAAATATTTTCGCATTCGGAAGAGAAAGTTGGTGCCTGAAATTTCGTAAATAGATATCGCCGCGACGAAAAACGTCTTTGCTTTAATGACTTCCATCCCAACTCGTGTATCATATCTGCCACACTCTCTCCCCTATTACGTGATAATACAAAACGAGCTGCCCTTTTTTGCACCCTTTCGATGTCCTCCGTCAATCCCACCTGCTAAGAATCCCACACCGCGCAGCAATATTCTAACAGAGGACGAACGAGTGTAGCGTAATCTGTCTCTTTAGTGGACTTTTGCACCTTCTAAGTGTCCTGCCAATGAAACGCAACCTTTGGCTCGCCTTCCCTACAATATTATCTATGTGCTCTTTCCAACTGAAGTTGTTCGTAATTTTAACACCTAGGTACTTAGTTGAATTGACAGCCTTGAGAATTGTACTATTTATCGAGTAATCGAATTCCAACGGATTTCTTTTGGATCACCTCACACTTTTCGTTATTTAGCGTCAACTGCCACCTGCCACACCATATAGCAATCTTTTCTAAATCGCTTTGTAACTGATACTGGTCTTCGGATGACAGCATCATCTGCGAGCAACCTAAGAGAACTGCTCAGATTGTCACCCAGGTCATTTATATAGATCAGGAACAGCAGAGGTCCCAGGACGCTTCCCTGGGACACACCTGATATCACTTCAGTTTTACTCGATGATTTCCTGTCTATTACTACGAACTGCGACGTTCCTGACAGGAAATCACGAATCCAGTCGCACAACTGAGACGATACCCCATAGGCCCGCAGCTTGATTAGAAGTCGCTTGTGAGGAACGGTGTCAAAAGCTCTCCGGAAATCCAGAAATACGGAATCAACTTGAGATCCCCTGTCGATAGCGGCCATTACTTCGTGCGAATAAAGAGCTAGCTGCGTTGCACAAGAACGACGTTTTCTGAAACAATTCTGATTACGTATCAACAGATCGTTCCCTTCGAGGTGATTCATAATGTTTGAATACTGTTTATGCTCCAAAACCCTACTGCAAACAACGGCTGCTGAAGTCATTTTGTCATATTGATAATCGGAATTAGGATATGACGTCATTCATCGGAGATTAGGTACAAGTTCTTTTAAATATGCGGAACTTCTCCATTATTCAGCTTTTTGTGCAGTTTTTATTCTCTGTTCAGTTCAGGAACTTGAACCCAACCATCTGTCGATCGCGCCATCCAGTTCGCTGCAGCTAAAGAAACCAACGAAAAGACTGAAGAAAGCAATTTAAAGATGATACAGAACGTATTACTGTCATTACAGCTGGTGGAATAATTACTAATGGGTATATGAAGGATACGACCGAAGCAGATATAACATCTAGTACGCAAAAGTAGATAAGGAAATAAAGGGATCATTAGAGGACAATAGACAGAAACATAATATTTTCTTGATGGGTATTCTTTCTTTAGCTCTTCCGTCTTCCTGTCTCTGTTTGAGGGTACTTACTAGCTTCTTCCACGATGTTTTGGCCACACTGTCATCTCAAAGAGGCAGTTAGTCATCAACATGATGGTTGAGTAAACCAGAAACGAGAATAAATATGACATCAGCACTCAGAGAGAACGTAAACAGAGATTTTCTGAAGACAGGTCGGCTCCCGCATGACACGCCGTTCTAAAGAAAACTGGATTACATGTTGTGAGACCTCTAACTAGGAAAGGGACTGCGTGTGTGCGTGTCGTGTCTATGACTCAGCCACAGCATCCAGCAGTCAGTGTTTTGCCAGTGGTTTACTTGGGCAGCATTTACAGCCACTTCTATCTGATGTCAAGGCGAAATGCGAAGCAACTACAACTGTCATGATTCTTCAAATGTAGTTTTTATTTTCATTTCTGATGGCCGCTGTTACGTATAATGTCAATTGTGTAGTCTCACTTCATAGGGTCCATATATACTGTTAAGATTTATCTAGTCTGAATTTACTTTTGATAGTTTTGTGGTATTCTTGGATGCTAAAGACGATTGTACTTTCTTTGTGCGTCAGAGAGTGAAAACAACCTTAAGCCTGACGAGAAAGCACTTACATTGGAGAGCTGTTTACAAAACCTATAGAAAGGGCTTGTGGCAGTATCAAATATTCGTATTTCAATATTTTGTCCTTGTAAAAATGACAAACATAACGTTAAAAGTCATTCGAAGTTAATAGCGATGTGAATAATAAGGACTAGGTGCGCTACGAAGTCCAAGAAAGTCAGACGGAACCTTAATCTCGCTCGTATCGTCTGTTGCTGCGCATACGCGTTAGATATATCCCGCGTGGATTGTGTAATAGGTCGGAAGTGAACCACTATGTAGTTACAGGTACGCACGTTAGGGGCGCTGGTCCATAGGTGTACTGTTTAGGCGCATAGTGTAATACGGGCTTTAGCGTTGGATGGTAATTCCCTAGTCCAGCTGCTCGTAGTTTCTGAACAATGGTGCAGGATGAAACAAAGTGCTCTGGGGAATTCGTAATTTTCTCTCGGACGACAGGTGGAGACCTGGTCGATTGGAATCCTGACGACGACCCTCAAATTGCCGTCCAGTCCAACACTAGGCCGCAGTCAAATCTGAGAGCACAATAAACGTGGGTGTCGCGCAATTCGATCGGCCGGCCAAATGTAGACCCACAACCAGACACTTTCAAACTCTATAAGTTGCTGATAACGCTATCTCATACGGATACGCAGCATCTCTGCGTCCTTCATGGTGATCACTCAGTACCTGACGCTGTTGACGCGCCTTATGTATCCTAGCGGGCCTGCTAACAGCACAAAACACGAAGAACACTAGTGCACCCTCATGTGCGTTGCAGCTGGCTCAGACTGCAATTCAAATCGTATCATACGCCGGCCGCTGTCACAGAGCTGTTCTAGGCGCTTCAGTCTGGAACCGCGCGACCAGTACGGCCGCAGGTTCGAATAGTTCCCCGGGCATGGATGTGTGTGATGTCCTTAGATTAGTTAGGTTTAACTAGTTCTAAGTGCTAGGGGACTGATGACCTCAGATGTTAAGTCCCGTAGTGCTCAAAGCCATTTGAACCATCATATCATAACTGCCACTTGTGTATACGTATCCGAAGCTACATTTACATCCGACCATGTCTTCTCAACGCGTCAATTTTTTAGTCGTCAGTGTATATACACTATTGTCCATTAAAATTGCTACACCAAGAAAAATGCAGATGATAAACGGGTATTCATTCGACAAATATAATATACTAGAACAGACATGTGATTACATTTTCATGCAATTTGGGTGCATAGATCCTGAGAAATCAGCACCCAGAACAACCAACTCTGGCCGTAATAACGGCCTTGATACGCCTGTGCATTGAGTCAAACAGAGCTTGGATGGCGTGTACAAGTACAGCTGCCCATGCAGCTTCAGTACGATACAACAGTTCATCAAGAGTAGTGACTGTCGTATTGTGACGAGCCAGTTGCTCGGCCACCATTGACCAGACGTTTTAAATTGGTGAGAGATCTGGAAAATGTGCTGGCCAGGGCAGCAGTCGAACATTTTCTGTATCGAGAAGGCTCGTACAGGACTTGCAACTTGCGGTCGTGTATTATCCTGCTGAAATGTAGGATTTCGCAGGGAAAAAATGAAGGGTAGAGCCACGGGCCGTAACACATCTGAAATGTAACGTCCAATGTTCATAGTGCCGTCAATGCGAACAAGAGGTGACCGAGATGTGTAACCAATGGCACCCGATACCATCAGGCCGGGTGATACGCCAGTATGGCGTTGACGAATATACGCCTCCAAGGTGCATTCACCTCGATGTCGCCAAACACGGATGCGACCATCATGATGCTGTAACCATAACCTGGATTCATCCGAAAAAATGACGTTTTGCCATTCGTGCACCCAGGTTCGTCGTTGAGTACACCATCGCAGGCGCTCCTGTCTGTGATGCAGCAGCAAAGGTAACCGCAGCCATGGTGTCCGAGCTGATAGTCTATGATGCTGCAAACGTCGTCGAACTGTTCGTGCAGATGGTTGTTGACTCAGGGGTCGAGACGTGGCTACACGATCCGTACAGTCATGCGGATAAGATGCCTGTCATCTCGACTGCTAGTGATACGAGGCCGTTGGGTTCCAGCACGGCGCCCCGTATTACCCTCCTGAACCCACCGATTCCATATTCTGCCAACAGTCATTGGATCTCGACCAACGCGAGCAGGAATGTCGCGGTACGATAAACCGCAATCGCGATAGGCTACAATCCGACCTTTATCAAAGTCGGAAACGTGATGGTACGCATGTCTCCTCCTTACACGAGGCATCACAACAATGTTTCACCAGGCAACGCCGGTCAACTGCTGTTTGTGTATGAGAAATCGGTTGGAAACTTTCCTCGTGTCAGCACGTTGTAGGTGTCACCACCGGCGTCAACCTTGTGTGAATGCTCTGGAAAGCTGATCATTTGTATACCACAGCATCTTCTTCCTGTCGGTTAAATGTCGCGTCTGTAACACGTCATCCTCGTGGTGAACAAATTTTATGACCAGTAATGTAAATAGAAATTTACCTGTTATTGCTGTGTGTGAAGAGAGGCACAGCTTTCTTTGAGATAGTTGTGAATTGTCAACTGCGATGGTTGGGAAATGGAACACCCTACCGCAAGAGCTCTTTACCAACCATTGAACAACGTTGCCAAGCATGGATTCATATCTCGTCTTTTGCAATGTTCGGAGGGACCATCATAAATTGTGGTGAATTCAGTGTAACTGTTGTCTTTGAGTAAAAGTGTCATTTTAGTTACATTTTGTACTAGGCCGTAGTAGTTCTGTCTTTTTTGTGTTCCAAGTTGCGTCGAGTTAAGTTATTTGGCAGTGTCACCTCATGCCAAAATTATTGCGGTTGCATAAGTTTCGCACACCTGTGTCTCCAGGATTCTCATGACATCTTTTTTATTTAAAGTGCTTGATTTGAGTAGCAAAATTATTAGGTTGAAAGTGAGTCTTCAGGTCACAACACATGACAGAAGAGCTTTGAAATTATACTTTGAGGGACATGAGGTATATGTGTTGGAGAGATGACGCGTCTAAAATCGAAGTCTCACATGTAGTTTCACTTGAATCAGTACTGCAACTTTAATGTGAGTATTGATTTTGTGAAGAGTGCTCGATAAGCAGCTCAACAAGTATCCGAAATCTGATTTTGTTAGTTTTGTAAACCCTCGTTGTCAGTTTTGTAAACCTTCGTTGCAAGGTTTTGTAAAGGCCTCGTCGCTACTGCCGTGGAGGCCGAGTTTATGGTTTCGTGAGACGAATTCTAGTGCAGTACACCGCTAAGACAATTTCTCCCTATGAGTATTATGCTGCTGCCCCCCAGGGTAAGGTAACAGGACAGGAGAACGAAGGTTCTACAACACTCCAACAGATTAGTAACAAAGTCACACAAATGAACTAGAAAAGTTCAACATTAAATCTGCAACATTGCATATAACACAAAAAAGGCCCTCAACGGCTAAGTGCATATAATCGTAGCCGGCCGCGGTGGCCGAGCGGTTCTAGGCGCTTCAGTATGAAACAGCGCGACCGCTACGGTCGCAGGTTCGAATCTTGCCTCGGGCATGGATGTGTGTGATGTCCTTAGGTTGGTTAGGTTTAAGTAGTTCTAAGTTCTAGGGGACTGATGACCACAGATGTTAAGTCCCATAGTGCTCAGAGCCATTTGAACCATATAATCGTAGGTAAACTTCACAGTACATATCAATGCAATTACAACAACTGTCTGTTCACTTCCAAGAGTTTACTAAACGACGTTCCCTGTCAAAGTCAGCCCTGGACGATGATATACAATCAAGTGGACGAGAGCTGCCCTTCTGTCTTCTGAGTAGGCTTCAGTCCGTTGCCGTCCGGTCATTGGCGGACTGTACTCGGCCGGCAACTGGCCGAGGCAAAGTCGACCTGTTCATCCTTAGCGCCGTGGTGCTGGTCGCATGTGTCGAGTCTCCATGGCACCGGCACCAGCTCGTATCTTTGCGCCTGTGGCGCTTTTTCCCTGGTTGCATCTTGTTCGGGCGACACAGCTGTTATTCGCCGAACAATATAGAACAAAATTATATCAACTAAAAAAAAGCGGTCAGCGCGACAGAATGTCAATCTTAAGGGTCCGGGTGCGATTCTCGACTGGGTCGGAGATTTTCTCCGTTGAGGGACTGGGTGTTGTGTTGTCCTAATCATCATCATGGATGCGTCTTCGTTTATTAGTGCTACTTCCGTGATATTTATGTGCAAAATCCACTTCCAGATCCAACATGTGTCCTTTCATTTCTTGTTACTGAAGCCTTGGCTTGATTCTAATGTAGCAGCTCGAATGGTTTAACAGCGCAATTCGGAGAACGCTCAGGAAGCAAAGACAATTGCCCTCGCGGTACAGGAAAGATCGGGAGAATGAGGGCAGGCAAAAGTTAGTAGAGATTCGTACTGCTGTAAAAAGAGCGATGCGCGTAGCATTCAACCACTACCACCGTCATACGTTAGCAAAAGATCTTGCTGAAAACCCAAGGAAATTATGGCCTTACATAAAATCGGTAAGCGGGTCGAAGGCTTCCATCCAGTCACTCACTGATCAGTCTGGCCTGGCAACGGAAGACAGCAAAACGAAAGCTGAAATTTTAAATTTAGCATTTGGGAAATCTTTCACGAAGGAGGATCGTACAAACATACCGCCGTTTGAGTCTCGTACAGATTCCCGTATGGAGGACATAGTGATAGACATCCCTGGGGTTGTGAAGCAGCTGAATGGGTTGAAAATAAATAAATCGCCTGGTCCTGATGGGATTCCAATTCGGTTTTACAGGATACTCTACTGCATTGGCTCCTTACTTAGCTTGCATTTATCGCGAATCTCTTGCCCAACGTAAAGTCCCGAGCGACTGGAAAAAAGCGCAGGTGACGCCTCTATATAAGATGGGTAGAAGGACGGATCCTCAAAATTACGGACCAATATCCTTAACATCGGTTTGTTGCAGGATTCTCGAACATATTCTCAGTTCGAATATAATGAATTTCCTTGAGACAGAGATGTTGCTGTCCATGCATCAGCACGGCTTTAGAAAGCATCGCTCCTGCGAATCGCAACTCGCCCGTTTTTCACATGACATCTTGCGAACCATGGATGAAGGGTATCAGACGGATGCCATATTCCTTGACTTCTGGAAAGCGTTTGACTCGGTGCCCCACTGCAGACTCCTAACTAAGGTAAGAGCATATGGGATTGGTTCCCAAATATGTGAGTGGCTCGAAGACTTCTTCAGTAATAGAACCCAGTACGTTGGCCTCGATGGTGAGTGTTCATCGGATGTGAGGGTATCATCTGGAGTGCCCCAGGGAAGTGTGGTAGTTCCGCTGTTGTTTTCTATCTACATAAATGATCTTTTGGATAGGGTGGATAGCAATGTGCGGCTGTTTGCTGATGATGCTGTGGTGTACGGAAAGGTGTCGTCGTTGAGTGACTGTAGGAGGATACAAGATGACTTGGACAGGAGTTGTGATTGGTGTAAAGAATGGCAGCTAACTCTAAATATAGATAAATGTAAATTAATGCAGATGAATAGTAAAACGAATCCCGTAATGTTTGAATACTCCATTAGTAGTGTAGCGCTTCGCACAGTAACGGCGATTAAATATTTGGACGTAACATTGCAAAGAGATATGAAGTGGGACAAGCATGTAAAGGCAGTTGTGGGGAAGGCGGATAGTCGTCTTCGGTTCATTTTGGTTTTGGGAAAATGTGGTTCATCTGTAAAGGAGACCGCTTATAAAACACTAATACGACCTATTCTTGAGTACTGCTCGAGCGTTTGGGATCCCTATCAGGTCGGATTTAGGGAGGACATAGAAGCAATTCAGAGGCGGGCTGCTAGATTTGTTACTGGTAGGTTTGATCATCACGCGAGTGTTACGGAAATGCTTCAGGAACTCGCGTGGGAGTCTCTGGAGGAAAGGAGGCATTCTTCTCGTGAATCGCTACTGAGGAAATTTAGAGAACCAGCATTTGACTGCAGTACAATTTTACTGCCGCCAACTTACATTTCGCGGAAAGACCACAAAGATATTAGGGCTCGTACAGAGGCATATAGGCAGTTATTTTTCCGTCGTTCTGTTTGGGAGTGGAACAGGGAGAGAAGATGCTAGTTGTGGTACGAGGTACCCTACGCCACGCACCGTATGGTGGATTGCGGAGTAAGTATGTAGATGTAGATGTAGATGTAGAATGACAACAGCAATATTCCTCCGAATAATCACAGTTCAGGCCGTGTGGAATACGGTGCCACTGAAATTTCAGCAGGAGCGTGTGGAAGCAGCGGGACGCGGCGCAACTGTCGTGTCAGCCGCTACGCCACTCGCAGTTGGCAATCCTCCTTCAGGATGAGCACGGTGTGACGTGAGAGGCTTGCGGTAGTCGTTCCGGAAAAAACTCGGTACGATCACGGCGTGTGTCGGGCATGCAGGGCTGGGACCTGCCACCAGAAGAGATCACTAGCGTGCCAGCGGCTGGGCGCGCGGCAACCAGAGGACGGCGCGCTGTCGGCCATCCATCTCAGGCGGGGGCGGCCCCGCCCCTCCACCCCCGCGCCGCCCCCAGGGAGCGTTCGCTCATCTCGACCGCCCCCGGCCGGCCCGGCCCGGCGTGGCGCAGCCAGGTCATCACTCAGCGACGCCTGCTCGGCAGCTCCGTCCGTGCGTCTGCCGCCACGTTCACCGCACCTCACCTCACCTCGCCACTGGAGCCGCCAGAACGCCTGCGCCACAGTGTTGCGATAGTCGCTGCAGCCTACTATGTCCAAAATTACGATTGGCGGCAGTATGTGGGGGCGCGGTGCAAGGCTGCCACATCCCGTACTTAACACCTGCGTAATGTCCCACTTCACTCGGTTCGCTCGAACTTATAGTCCGTCCTAACAAAGATATAACGGATGCCAGAGTGTTGTGCGAGAGCTGCACTGTGTTTTCATTTTGGTTTTATTTACGGCAGCAAATTATTCAAATGGTTAAAATGGCTCTAAGCATTATGGGACTTAACATCTGAGGTCATCAGTCCCCTAGACTTAGAACTACGCAAATCTAACTAACGTAAGGACATCACGCACATCCGTGCCCGAGGCAGGATTCGAACCTGCGAACGTAGCAACCACGTGTTTCCGAACTGAAGCGCCTAGAACCTGTCGGCCACAGCGGCCGGCAGCAAATTATTAAGACGATTCGTGGACGTTACCGTACTTTCGTGAAACTTATTTGTTACGAATTTAGCTGAATACCTCATGTCAATTAAATCTTAGGAACACAATCCATTTCCGTCCGCTTCAAACTAGAATCCTGCCAGAAAAATGTCTGACACGAGATAATCTGAGACATACCTGACGCATTAGAGAAACTAGGCGGTCAACTGTTATCACATTTTCTCGCCAGACTTTCTACTTAATACTAACATCACAAAGGAAGATTTTGCCTATTAATGGACGTATCTCACTGGCTTAGAAGACAGAAGGTCGACAATGCGTAACACACTACTTCAATACTGCAGCAATTATATTGCTGTCAACGAGAGAACTATTTTGCTCGATGAAGATTGAGTTTCTTAAATGAAATTCACTCTGACGTACTTGTTGTTTAGTGAAAACTTAAAGATTTTGCAGAGCAGATACTTAAATCGCGAACTCAATACACTGAGATGAGTCCCTTCTGTGCGTGTTTTTTGTGGTGACAATGGGGAAAAAATTGGCAATATGCCCGTGTCTATGAGAAATGCTTGAAGTGACACTGTAACAGTCATTAATGGCATTCTCATTTCCTGTACTGAATTTTCTAAAATGGCTTCATTATGCCATGGTTTTTTCCATGAAAGACAGCTTTCCATCACTCTTCAGAGATGGCTCTCCTAACAACTTCGTCGGAGGCTCCATCAGCTGCAGACGGAGTAATTTTCTTATTATATTTGGAAATTCAACATTAAACGTGGATGCATATCAATCCTGCTGTGTTGAAATGCTAGTGATACGTGGCAACCTAATGACAGAAACCCGTATTTTTTGCATAACTGCAGAGTGTTGGATAATGTGGAACAGCAACTCGTTTTAGATTGTAATGCAAAAAGAGACAGCCAGCGCTACAACTAGAATGAATGTTTATTTAGTCGGTGACCGGTTTCGCACTATGGTCATTTCCAAACCACCCAATGTTTGCCCAGTAAAATGTCCGTCCAAAACAGCAGTAAATGAAGTGCGTAGATATGTGTATAACATGTGTATATGTGTGTAACATATTGTTCGAACATTAGTTGGGACCACAGACATATGTACACCATTTACTGCTGGTTTGGACGGACATTTTACTGGCCAAACATTGGGTGGTTTGGGAAAGGCCATAGTGCAAAACAGGTCACCGACTAAATAAACATTCATTTTAGTTGCAGCGCTGGCTGTATCTTTTTGCAACACCATATTTTTTTTGCCAGCTCGTCGATTTCGTATGTGGGGAACAGCTACATCTCATGACTCTTCTGCTATTCACACTTTAGTTTTTCGCAAAGGGTACATAGTACTATGACTATTTCTCGAACAGCACGTAGGAAACAGGGACATCTAAACCTTTCCGTGCGAGCTCTGATTTCTTCTATGTTTTTGCGATGATCACTTCTCCATTTTTAGGTGGGAGTCAACAGAATATTTTGGTATAGGGAGGAGATACCCGTAACAATCTCTTCCATATTTCACGGTAATACAAAACCTGAACTTTTATCGACGTCTTCCTTGAGTCCTACCTGGTATGGGTCCCACATCGCCCACCAGTATTCTAGAAAAGTACAAACAAGCTTAGTATAGGCAGTCTCTTGGTAGATTCGTTGCATCTGATAAGTGTTTGACGAATACGGAGAGATATTAATATAAGATCCACGTTTTCGAGGTCATTATTTGCTTCGACTTTGCGACGCTGAAGCCAATCAACCATCTGCTCCTTGCGCTTTGCCATGGTTGGCACATCGTCGGTAACTAATGAACGGATATATAATCATCTGAAACAACTGTAGACGCTGTAGAAACATAACACGCACCTTGCTTCTCTCGACTGAATTCACACACCAATGCTCTGGCCAAGATAATGACGCCGCACTTTTCCACCGATTGTGAGGAGCTTCTGACGCAACTGCTTCTTACATTGTTCAGTGTCACACGACACACAACAAGCAGTCGTAATAACAGATGAATTGCAAATCACCACCCGCAAGAAACGAAAAAAAATTAGATCTCAGCACGCAACGAAGCAAGCTGCCTAAGACTATAGTGCAAACCGCGAATATTTAGTCTGGTGGCGGAGAAGGTTTGGCAACCACCTGGTGTTGCTGTATGCACCACGAACATCTCGGCCTTATCCCACTACTTCGTTCGCAGCTGTGAATCCCAAATTAATTTTGAACACAGTGGACTCGCATCAGCTGCACTCCAGACTGAGAGAAAACTGTACAGGTCGTTGGTGAGCTGTGCAAGGCGTCCCAGGAGATACCGTAAGTATTAAGAGGAATGACAGAAAATAGCATCTTAAACACAAAATTCATGCATGCAGTGAAAAACTTTTTATACGAGTAAGTTAACACTTAACAATTCTGCGGTCTCGGCAAAATACTGTGTCATTTGATTGTTTTTTATTTCCTACGAATGCGAAAGAATTTTTTTTCCAGATCGAAGAAAATATACAATGGTTGCTTTTACACTACTGCTATTTTACCGCTTGCTATGGGCACCGCCACTGTCAAAATCAATCAGTTTTCGAATTGGATAATGGGTGTGTCAAAGGCGGTGAATTGCGTGTGTAAATCTGTGAGTTTTATTTCAAAATATCGTACTGTTTTTTGCTTTTAAATTTATTTTTTAAACACAGTGACAGAGAAATTAAAAAAAAAAAGCCGCTACTTCGCTGATGGAGCCGTTTAAAGCAACTGACGAAAAACAGAGGTGCCAAACGGAAATCTGTAAGTAGTTCGGCATTGCGAAGTCTGCACTGTTAACGAAAGTTAAAAGTAGAGGCCAAACTATGAGAGTGGCTGCGTGCAGTATTTTACAGCCAGATGAAAACCTGTGAGAACGATTAAACATGGAGATGCAGGGACTGCATTGCTTGTTTGGTTCAGATGTGGTTGGCTTCAAGAAACCTTTCCACATCACGAACTTTATTGCTGGAGGGAACTGATGGACTTAAAAAGCAAATGGCTATTGAATTTTCTACAAATGCAGGTTGGTTCGAACGTTTCGAAAGAAAGAATGGCATAAGGTTAAAAAGTGTTTTTGAAACCATACAAGTTTTATTAACTACGACTAGGAATTGCTATCACTCTACATGGTTTTCAATATCTGCGCGATACGGCACGAAAGATATTTTCAACGCTAACGACACTGGAATTACATTTCACAGAACTCATTGTACAGTAAAACCAATAACGCTGCATTAATTGAACGGCCAGACATTAACAGATCGTGAAAAATTCTCAGGAGTTGTTCTACGTAGGGCCGACTGGAATACAAGCGCCCATGCTGCTACAGAGACACCCGGCTCACCACCGCGCGAGAGCCTGAGACACACAACTCTCATCATGGCGAACTGCTGTAGTACTGCAGCTGCAGCTGGAGTCCGTGTTCGACGACAAACGTCAATGTAGCGATACCGCAGGCTTTCGTTTAAACGGACATTAACTTTCGTTTTAATTAAAATTTTTATATTACCCGCGATGGAGGAAAGGCAAGCCGCACACAGCAAACGTGCTGTAGGAAGTATGAAACCACAGCTTCATTAGTTTTACTTATTCATAATAAAATGATAATTAAATGGACACCCTAGCTGCAAACAGGCGTTCATGTACTTTATTGGGGACATGTTGAAAATGTGTGCCCCGACCGGGACTCGAACCCGGGATCTCCTGCTTACATGGCAGACGCTCTATCCATCTGAACCACCGTGGGCACAGAGGATAATGCGTCTGCAGGGACTTATCCCTTGCACGCTTCCCGTGAGATCCACATTCCCAACATGTCCACACCACTACATTCGTAGTGCGCCTAATAGATGTTTGCCCATCATACTCATTACTCGTGGCAGATTAATCTACCAAGTCCCGTACATCTCTCTATTGCAGCGTCCGCCATACTGAAGTCTGTTTAGACTCTCACTAACGCTCTCGCACCGACGAAACATCCCCGTGGCGAAATGCCCGCTGTGCGTCGGATCTTGTCTATGTCTGCTGTTAATAATACCAGGTTAGGAAGCCAAACTGGTGATCAGTACTCAGAAATCCGTAGAACAAATGTCCTGTAAGCCACATGTTTCATCGATGAATTACATTTTTTAAAGATTTTTCCTATGAATCTGTCTGCCATCAGGTTTTCCTGATAAATATTTCAAAAATTGTTCAAATGGCTCTGAGCACTATGCGACTTAACTTCTGAGGTCATCAGTCGCCTAGAACTTAGAACTAATGAAACCTAACTAACCTAAGGACATCACACACATCCATGCCCGAGGCAGGATTCGAACCTGCGACCGTAGCGGTCGCTCGGCTCCAGACTGTAGCGCCCAGAACCGCACGGCCACTCCGGCCGGCCGATAAATATTTCATGTGCTCATTCCGCTTAAGGTCGCTCCGGATGGTTATTATTGTGGATATTTTACGGTAGTTGCTGTTTCCAACCATTTGTCACCGACAGTGTGATAGCACAGTAGCGAATTTCTTCTCCTATGTATGCGGAATGTGTTTCATTTACTTTCAGGGTCAACTCTCAGAGCCTGCACCATTCATAAATCATCTGCAAGTCGTTCTGCAAATCGAAACTGTCTTCTGGCTTTGCTACTTTGTTATACACAACTGAAACTCTTGTGGAACACTGCTAGAAGTGTTTATGGTGTGGTACACTCCTGTCCGCCTTCATTACTCTCCACGCAGCAGCATTAACATCAGTGATAGACAAACAAGGTTGACTTGAACTGGCGCGTCTTCGAGGCAGTAGATATGCATCTGAATATTGCAAAGCGCCATGGGTGGACTTCTTCAATCAATGGAGATAATTTTCTGCAAGCACTGAACGACTGTCAGCTCTTGATAAATCCCGTACTTGAAAATCTCCACAACACCTCCTGATGGCAGCAATTGCACAGGTCATAGCAGGCGTTCTGTCAGCTAGTTGCTATGCATGTCCGCTCAGAATGGAACATATATTGAAGTTGCTTCTTACTGCTTCACTGGAATTTACATGAATAGAGCTGTTACACTAACACAATACAAAATTCTTATACTCTGCTGAGAGACTTTATAATTAGTACTATTGTAAAGGGTAGTGACTTATCCTTGTTAATACCAGGTATGTGTAATTATTGATTCATTAAGTTAAAACTTGGCTGACAACGTTTAAACTTCAACTCACAGATTGACACTTAAAGTGCCTACATCAAGAGCGCGTCTCCCAACATTTTGGTCAGTTAAGAAGTAGATTAGCTTGTACGGTATCTCAGAAGACAAGAGTTACACAGATAAAAGAAAAAAGGTATCGATCAGAAGGGTCAGTATGGCATATCTGGAGAAAATGTTTTGAAAACCTGAAAAATAATAGTTTTAAATGCATTGCGGCACTTTCAATGAACATATGAAGTCAAGAATCAGGCAACCTTGATGTAAAAATATCTTGATGTCACCTTAATTGGGTCGGGAGTTTGAAACTCATTGTTGGAAGCTCATGTTCCTAGCTAGGTTATCTTGCAGTAGTATTCTGTCCTGGAACTATATCAGTGAGTTTTGTTGTTAGAAATGAATTAATAACTGAAAACAATGACGATTTATGATTGACCCTGATAAAGAAAGAGGCGTGGTGAGCAGCACCTGTATGCAACAAGGTACGAAACAACGGGCTGTTTCTTGCCTTTCCTGTTGTGAAGGCGGACCGAATCCGCCTAATCCCTGTCCGCAGCGGCTTGCCACAGCCATTAAACCAGCGTCGTTCGTTACGGGGAGGAGATACTGCCCTTAAATTAAATAGCATTAGACGGGCTAAGGCAAAATGGGCTTATGTTGTCTCGCCTGCACCCCTGATAAGGTGGCCAGGATCTACAGCCTCGGTCAGATGAATGTGCGGGTGGCGAACTTCCAACCGGTAGGACACTACCAGGCGACAACTCTGCTTGGTCTTTCCTCAAGACGACGTAGCAGCCAGCTGCGGCAGTGCAAGCAGTCTAGCCTTTGTTCCGTTTTTTAACTGTCGTCAGTCACTCTACTGCTGTGAAATCGTCCTGCGCCTCTGTCTGTAGGAGCTGTTACCTTTTCAGTTATGCGTGTCTATTGTACGCTCCTTTTTCAACGGCCAAAGTAGACATCTCTGTTTTCTAAGCTTCTTTTTCTTAAGGAATGGAACGCAACGTCACACGTGAACCGTGTTACTACTCAATTCTTTAGAAAATCAAAATTACAACCTCACCACAGTTATTTAAAGGAAATAGGAAGCCCAGGATCACTAGTGATGGACAAGCTTGTGATTTTTTTTTACAATTTTAATTCGGCTCAAAACACAAATGTTCACTTTAATTGAATTACATAAACACGAATAAGAATCATACTTTGCGTCCGCAACCAAAATCATAGATAATACGCACGGTGATATAATCAATCGTTCTTGTTTAACCATATCTCAAAAGACTAGTAACACTATGCACTTGCAGCCCAAAGTTACAAAGCCACACAATAAAACAACTTCATTTAAAAAAACAAAGATCTTAAAACTGAATAAAACTGAACTGCCCATATAAAGGTTCACAGTGAAACATGCTTACACTAAAAGTGCAAAGGTCGCAAACTGGTACACAGGAAAAATAACGAGTTCCACATTCGTTAAAGATATACAAATGATTAACATAAGGTTTAAATAAGAATGGTTAGCAATAACTCAACCAGTAAAATGTCTTATAGAAATACTAATGTTAACAAAGTGGCCTCACTTAACTAACGGACATAATGAATCAGAATGATTCCCATATTGCACTTAACTTTAGAGAACAGCGTTAAGGCCCACAGCAGTATTTGGAAGCAATAACGCTACGGCCGGCAGGCAATACGAGCGTTCACTCCCCACGGCTTGTGCACAGGGTCACTAGCAGGCGGTATACAGGATGAGTCGCCTAACATTACCGCTGGATATATTTCGTAAACCACATCAAATACTGACGAATCGATTCCACAGACCGAACGTGAGGAGAGGGGCTAGTGTAGTTGGTTAATACAAACCATAAAAAAATGTACGGAAGTATGTTTTTAACACAAACCTACGTTTTTTTAAATGGAACCCCGTTAGTTTTGTTAGCACATCTGAACATATAAACAAATACGTAATCAGTGCCGTTTGTTGCATTGTAAAATGTTAATTACATCCGGAGATATTGTAACCTAAAGTTGACGCTTGAGTACCACTCCTCCGCTGTTCGATCGTGTGTATCGGAGAGCACCGAATTACGTAGGGATCCAAAGGGAACGGTGATGGACCTTAGGTACAGAAGAGACTGGAACAGCACATTACGTCCACTTGCTAATACCTTTTCATTGGTCTTTTTCACTGACGCACATGTACATTACCATGAGGGGTGAGGTACACATTCGACGGGCATTTCATAGGACGTTGAGGACGCATAAATTGGCCAGCCCGTTCTCCTGATCTTACACCTCTGGACTTCTTTCTGTGGGGTACGTTAAAGGAGAATGTGTACCGTGATGTGCCTACAACCCCAGAGGATATGAAACAACGTATTGTGGCAGCCTGCGGCGACATTACACCAGATGTACTGTGGCGTGTACGACATTCATTACGCCAGAGATTGCAATTGTGTGCAGCAAATGATGGCCACCACATTGAACATCTACACTCTATTCCACTCCGTAACTGAAAACGGAATCCACGTGTGTACGTGTACCTCACCCCTCATGGTAATGTACATGTGCGTCAGTGAAAAAGACCAATAAAAAGGTGTTAGCAACTGGACGTAATGTGCTATTCCTGTCTCTTCTGTACCTAAGGTCCATCACCGTTCCCTTTGGATCCCTACGTAATTCGGTGCTCTCCGATACACACGATCGAACAGCGGAAGAGTGATACTCAAGCGTCAACTTGAGGTTACAATATCTCCGGATGTAATTAACATTTTACAATGCAACAAACGGCACTGATTACGTATTTCTTTATATGTTCAGATGTGTTAACAAAACTAACGGGGTTCCATTTAAAAAAAACTTAGGTTTGTGTTAAAAAACATACTTCCATGCATTTTTTTAATGTTTGTATTAACCAACTACACTAGCCCCTCTCCTCACGTTCGGTCTGTGGAATCGATTCGTCAGTATTTGATGTGGTTTACGAAATACATCCAGCGGTAACGTTAGGTGACTCACCCTGTATATCTATATTTAGTCCGACCGGCCTCACAATGAGAGGTCCTGACAAGAATCCATAACCGCACCGACGCCAGGAAACGAGCAGACTTAACAAATGTCCTACAGCACAAATAGATTGCAATGAAAACAATGTCAAATCAAAGCCGCACTGGAATATATAATTAGCACGCCTCCAAATTCTTATGGAGCAATACTCTAACATTACCCGTCTCTCAGTAAATTAGCAGGAAACTTAGAGATCACTTCCAGTTGCGTTAAGGCACTTTCAACAATAAATAAACATACCAAACATACCATGCCGTGACAAATGATTAAACCATTAACTCTACGGCTGCCGTGCGCGTACACAAACGCAACCAGTCCCAAAGCGGTCAATATGTCCTAAAACAAGTTAAAATTTGCATGAAAATCACTTAAAACACACACTCCACAGATGATAAGAAACGAAATGAGGAACAGCAGTCTCCTTAAAATAGCCAATGTGGAACCTTGTTCAGAACCACCTCCGGCAGCTACCCATGCCACAATATGTTTCAACATTCTTCTTAGTTAAACAGAGAATAGAAGTCATACGTAACTAAGAGATTGCAAATTAGGAGCTGGAAAGCTTTTCAGCGTGAGACGACGAACCCACCACAATTTTGCACGTCAAGGCGCCCAATGATCGGCACCGTACATCCGGCGCGACAAAAGACAAGGGCGGCGAGCACGGCGAAGCCCATGCACCAGGGTTAGGGAGCAGGCTTGTTTTCAACACAAGTTGGCTCGTTGAACAGCCGAATATCGATATCAGCGATGCAAGTAGAACACCCTACCGCCAGTCGCCACGGTTCACCACGTTTTCTCGTTTATTCCTTTAATTGTCTCTTTATCTCACGCTTTATTTATCCCATTAATGTTTTACGTCTCTCTGTTGCAATGCATCTCAAATGTTTCCACTTTCCATTCCTCCGGTTTTTCCGTGTTCTCGCTTCACATCCACGCCACGCTATGCTCCAGACCATTTCAGGGGTTTACTCGTAAATGATACATATTTACGAGGGTCCTTACACTAAGGTGACGTAAGCCATGGGATACCGATATGTAAGGCGGTAGTATCGCGTACACGTGGTATAAAAGGCAGTGTATTCCCGGAGCTGTCGTTTGTACTCGAGGTGATTAATGTAAAAAGGATTCCATCGTGATTATGTCTGCACTACGGATATTGACAGACTTTGAACGCGGAATGGTAGTTGGAGGTAGACGCATGGGACATTCTGTTTCACAAATCGTTTGGGTAATTGAATACGTGGAGGTCCACAGTGTCAAGAGTGAGCCGAGAATACCAAATTTCAGGTATTACATCTCACTACTGACAACGCAGTGGCCGATAGCCTTCCCTTAACGACCGAGAGCAGCGTCGTTTGCGTAGAGTTCTCAGTGCTAAGAGAAAATCAGCATTGCATGAAATAACCGCAGAAATCAACGAGGGACATATGGCGAACGTGTCCGCGAGGACAGTGGTGCAAAATCTGAGATTAACTGGCTATCACAGCAGGTGACCGACGGAAGTGCCTTTACTGAAAGCGGGACACGCCTGCAGTACCTCTGCTGTGCTGGTGATCATTTCAGTTGGACCCTAATCGAATGGAAAACGGGGGGCCTGGTCAGATGATTCTGGATTTCAGTTGATAAGACGTGATAGTAAGATTGAGTGTGGCGCAGTCCCCACGAAGCCCTGGATGCAAGTTGTCAGCAAGGCACTGTGCAAGCTGGAGTGGCCCCCATGCGCTGTGTTTAGGTGGAATACACTGGGTCCTCTGGTCCAATTGAACCGATTATTGGCAGGAAATGGTTATTTTCAGCTTCTTGAAGACCATTTGTAGCCATTTATGGACTTCATGTTCCCAAACAAAGGTGGAATTTTTATGAATGACAATGCGCCATATCGCTAGGCCTCAACTGCTCGCGACTGGTTTGAAGAAAATTCTGGACAGCTCCAGCGAATAATTTGAGCACCCAGATTATCCTGCATGAATCCCATCGAACATTTATGGGACATAATCGAGGGGTTAATGAGTGCACAAAGTCTTGAACCGGCAACACTTTCGGTATTATAACGGTTATAGACGCAGTATGGCTCAGTATTTCTGTAGGAGACTTCCAGTGACTTGTTGAGCCCGTGGCATGTCGAGCTGGTGCACAACACTGGACAGAAGGAGGTCCGACGTGTTATTCGGAGTCATCCTATGACGTTTGTAACCTCACTGCAAAAAAAGTAAGTTTTCCATTACTATGCCAGGCCAGGTAACTTTTATTGAGTGTTGCACTAGACTTCAACGCGACACAGGTCCATGACACTGCTTTTCCGCATAGTCACCGAGTCTGTGCAAATAACTGTCGGATCGTCCTACCAATCGTTCCATTCCTTGACGACAGGTATCCACTCCTTGGTCACGGAACCATTCCAGGACGGCCGCGTGAACTCCCTCAGCATGGAAAGAGAAGTGCTGTGTATCCACTGCACGATGTAGTGTAAAATTTGTCTCATGACTCCAGAGAACATTGCCCGGCAATATGTCATCAACTTCGTTCTGTACCATAAACTGAAGAGCAAATTCAGAACGTTGTCGTGAATGGGAGCATGATAGCGCGGAGAGAGAAGGAGGGAGGATGAGATGGACAGGCAGTGAGAGGCAAGGAGGAGACCGGCAGAGAAAGAAGAGGGTGAAATGAAGAGAGAGAGAGCAGAGTTGAAGAACTGGACAGGGAAAAGAAAGAGAAGGATATAGACTGAGACAGGGGGAGGAAGAGAGAGGCAGAGAGAGAAGGATCACACAGATAGAAGAGAAGGACAGAGGTAGAGGTGTAGGGGAGAGGAGGACACGTGCACAGATGGAGATGGGGAAGAGATGAACAGGTAGATGGGGAGGAGGAGATAGAAGGGGAAGAGAAGATGGACAGAGAGAGGAGGAGTTGGAAACAGACAGACACAGGGTATGAGTAGGTGGAATTAGAAAGTGGTCGAGGAGAATGACAGAAGGGGAAGGAGCAGATGGACAGAGTTGTAGGAGTAGTTTGACAGAGAGAGGAGGGAGGAGAACAGAGAGAAGGGAAGGGGGAAAGGGGATGGACACAGAGTGGGGTTTGGAGCTGGTGGGGGGAGTGAGCGGGTGGAGGGAGTTGGCAGAGAGGCAGTGTAGTAGTAGTTGGAGAGGCCTGCAGGCTCTGATATATGTAGGTGTTGTTGCACTCATCACAATATCTACCTAGACCATGATACCGCCTCTACTACAGTGCCATGCTTCAGAATGTTTTCAGTATGGTTACAAGTCTCTTCTTGTTTTCTTTGCACCTGCTTCTGTCCAAATATTTTAGGACTAGAATGAAATTTTCACTCTACAGCGGAGTGTGCGCTTATATGAAACTTCCTGGCAGATTAAAACTGTGTGCCGGGCCGAGACTCGAACCCGGGACCTTGCCCGCGAAAGGCAAAGGTCCCGAGTTCGAGTCTCGGCCCGGCACACAGTTTTAATCTGCCAGGAAGTTTCATATTTTAGGACTGTCAGGACGCACAACTCTTTCTCCAGGAACAGTAACTTTTTATATTCATTATATGGCACTCTTGGTCACTACCATCACAGTCGCAACGATTGCTACCTTATTAGATTATAATTACTCGGATGATCCCAAGTAAGATAGCACTCTTCAATATTGAAGAGTTCCTAGATAACAGAGCGCAGCAAGTCATTCTCAATGGAGAGAAGTCTTCCGAAGTAAGAATGATTTCAGGTGTGCCGCAGGGGAGTGTCGTAGGACCGTTGCTATTCACAATATATATAAATGACATTGTGGATAACATCGGAAGTTCACTGAGGCTTTTTGCGTATGATGCTGTGTAGTATATCGAGAGGTTGTAACTATGGAAAATTGTACTGGAATGCAGGACGATCTGCAACGGTTTGACGCATGGTGCAGGAAATGGCAACTGAATCTCAACGTAGACAAGTGTAATGTGCTGCGAATACGTAGAAAGATCCTTTATCATTTAGCTACAATATAGCAGATCAGCAACTGGTAGCAGTTAATTCCATAAATTATCTGGGAGTACGCATTAGGAGTGATTTAAAATGGAATGATCATATAAAATTAATCGTCGGTAAAGCAGATGCCAGACTGAGATTCATTGGAAGAATCCTGAGGAAATGCAATCCGAAAACAAAGGAAGTAAGTTGCAGTACACTTGTTCGCCCACTGCTTGAATACTGCTCACCGCTGTGGGATCCGTACCAGATAGGGTTGATAGAAGAGATAGAGAAAATCCAACGGAGAGCAGCGCGCTTCGTTACAGGATCATTTAGTAATCGCGAAAGCGTTACGGAGATGATAGATAAACTCCAGTGGAAGACTCTGCAAGAGAGACGCTCAGCAGCTCGGTACGGGCCTTTGTTGAAGTTTCGAGAACATACCTTCACCAAGGTGTCGAGCAGTATATTGCTCCCTCCTACGTATATCTCGGGAAGAGAGCATGAGGATAAAATCAGAGAGATTAGAGCCCACACAGATGCCTACTGACAATCTTTCTTTCCACGATCAATACGAGACTGGAATAGAAAGGAGAACCGATAGACGTACTGAAGGTACCCTGCGCCACACACCGTCAGGTAGCTTGCGGAGTATGGATGTAGATGTAGATTAGCACTGTCCACAGCTATGGCTCAGTACAAATGATTACTTCTGTCTTCAACATTACATCACCACAGCTTTTCACAGTGACAAGCGAGAGACGCTGAAAGACTGCGGTAGCGGTACTTTATTCCTATTGTTTAAAAAAGTGGTACACGCACCATGGCATGGAGGTGCCCGTAATTATACAAGGGGGCGCCTCCGTCCCGTATCTGTGGCCGGTGGCTGCGCTCTTCTCCAGCGGCTGGCGCAGGCGGCAAGAGTCCAGAGAGAAGGCAGTCCAGGCTATCTGCGGCTCACTTAGTGCAATCTGTGCGTTCTCCAGGCGGCCGCGCGTCTGGCGCCGGCAGGTGCGGCCAGAGGCTCTGCTCTGCTCTCCGGCTGAGAGCCGGCGATATGGGCCGCGCGAGCCGGCCCCACCTGCCACGCACCGAACGCGTGAGTGGCGCGCAGCCAGCCGGCTGTCGGCCCGCACTCCTGCACTGCGTGTAGGGGGCCCGGGGCCCCACCGACGCTCGTTCACAAGCACTCGGCGTCCCAGACCGTTGCCAAATTATACGCGCAGCGGAAGTCCTAAACGACTGTTTTGAAATGAGGCATGAATAGATGGAAATAAATACCAAGCTCATTCAATAAATAGTGGCTCAAATGGCTCTGAGCACTATGGGACTTAACTTCTGAGGTCATCAGTCCCCTAGGACTTAGAACTACTTAAACCTAACTAACCTAAGGACATCACACACATCCATTCCCGAGGCAGGATTCGAACCTGCGACCGTAGCAGTCGCGCGGTTCCAGACTGTAGCGCCTAGAACCGCTTGGCCACTCCGACCGGCAATAAATAGTGCCCTAATTATTTTTACAGCTGAGAACGCTTATAGGAAAACTCTCCCCACCCCCGTGGCAGATCCTCCCAGGTTTTTATACTTTATCAGTGTGATGCGTTACTGTTCTGTTTCGGTGCCGCTATTCAGTGTCTTCTAGTGACGTGGTTTTAATTGTGTGCTCGACCTGTTTTTCCTCCATGACTGTTCCATGCTACGCCGTCCACCACGAGGCTGTTTTGATCGTTCTACGACATTTATGCTCCGGCCGTAATTTGCCTAGTGCCTTTTAATCTAGTGTGTGTTTTTTGTGTCACATACTTTTTTTAGATTTTTATCTCCGGTTTACAGTCATCGTTTTGTATGCTTTCTTTTCTTCTGTTCCGCCTTTTTGTTTCTATATTTCGCCATGTTTTCTTCTTTATATTGTTTTACATGTCTCCTGTCTATTTATGTCTCTCGGTTGAAGAGCAGCGGTTATGCTGCTGCCAGCCCGCCCCTGATGGAAATGGAAATTGCAATAAAAAATTATAGGAAAACGAAACGTAACACCACAGTCGACAGCCTAACCTTCGCGAATGATATGGCACTGCTGCGTGAGAACGAAGAAGACGCAAAAATGACACCGAAAAGAATTTTTGTAGTCGCGTCAAAAGGCGAGGCGACCTTAGGTTCAAATGGCTCTGAGCACTATGGGACTCAACATCTGAGGTCATCAGTCCTCTAAAGCGCCTAGAACCGCACTGTCACCGCGGCCGGCTGCGACCTTAGGTGTCCAATAAAATCAAGATCTTGAATGCAGAGACCAACTGGAGGGTTGAAGGGCAAATGGTGAAGAATGTGAGCAGCTTCTGTTACCTGGAGGAAAAAGCAACACTGGAGGGGAGTTACAGATCAACAACACCGTGATAGACAGGTGCGAAACGCCACAGAAACGACGAGATGTTGCAACACCAACCTCTTAAGGCCTGGCCAGACAGAATACGGCCTGCCGCTGAAACGGACGGCGCAGCGGCAGGCCCGGCCAGTCAGCGGCCAGGGACGCCACACAGGCAACGGCCGGCCGCAGCGACTCTTGATGCGTCAGCTGTTACACTGTGGAAAGGGCCGAACCCCATTATTAAGCTTAAAGTGCAGAAATGAGTAAGCTCGCACTAGCGATACGAAATGGCACCAAGAAGAGGAGATGTTGGGTGCACGACATTAATAGCAAGAGAGAAAGCTTAGGAGAATACCATCGGCTGTGTATTGATCTAGAGTCTGACGAAGATAGGTTCTTCAAATATTTTCGTATGTCGCGAGAATGTTTCCGGTCTCAGGCGCTGCTGTCATGGACTATGCGACTGGTCCCGGCGAAGGTTCGAGTCTTCCCTCTGGCATGGGTGAGTGTGTTTGTCCTTAGGATAATTTGGGTTAAGTAGTGTGTACGCTTAGGGACTGATGACACTTGCAGTTAAGTCCCATAAGATTTGACATACATTTGAACATTTTTGAGAATGTTTCGAGGAACTGCATCGCGTGATAAAAAGGTAGCACCGAGGAGTGCACAACGAACCGGAGAAAGCCAATTGATATAAGGCAGAGACTAGTCATTTGTTTGAGGTAAGTTTTACAATTTGTGGCCTCTTTGTGCTTCAAACAGAAGTCGTATAATTTATTCCATTTCAGTTTTGCTGTATCATATGAAAGGTTCGGCGCAAGAAAGTGCTATCCCACAACGTAGTTACGAGTGGAGTGATAAATTTAAATGCAGTGTTTACGAATACAGCAAACGATAGTGACATCTAGTTCCGTATGTCCCGCTAGAGAGAACTTTCTACTTAATAGATTGTTTTGTTTCATTGTATTCATAACATTGTCATTGAATTTAAACAAACATATCTTTGGTCGTTAACTTATCTATTCGTTCTATCGGCATAATTTATCTTAATCTTTTCCAGATACCCTGACTACAGGCGACGGTCACCAGACCATAGCATTTTCTTTTCGGTTAGGACGTTCAACAGTCTCAGAAATTGTGGAACAAGTGTGCCGGGCAATATGGACTGTTCTACAACCCAAGTATTTACCTACTCCTACAACAGAGATGTGGAAGAAATCTGAAGAAGGATTTCTAGAACTTTGTGGGTTTCCGAACTGCCTTGGAAGCATAGACGGAAAAGATGGTTAAAATGCCCGAAGGATAGTGGATCCCAGTTCTTCTGTTACAAACAATTCTTTTCGCTGCTTCTCCTGGAGATCGTTGATCCATACTACGAGTTTACAATAGTTGATATTGGAAATTATGGACGTCACAGAGACAACACTATTTCTGAGAATTCAGCTATCTATCATATCGAGGGCAAATGTATTCTACCTCCAAATCAGGACCGCGTGTATCATACAAAAAGTTGTATTGTCTCACCTCCTCTACAAGTCTTTCTGTGTGCATGCACTACGAGGTGCAAGACAAAAACCGCCTCACGCCGCTGCTTCTAGTGTGACCACACAGCATTTCAGTGCGCCAACAGAGGCAGGCAGCCGCTCCGGCTTGCGGCGAATCTGTAACCTGTGACAACCCGGCGGCGGCGGGTGCGGCAGGCCGGCTGCCTGTGCGTCAAAGCCGCATTCCGTGTGACTGCCGCCATACAGTAACGAGCGATTCAACAGTGCGGCCTGCCGGCTGCGGTTCAAGGCCACAGGCCGGACGGCCAGGCCGCATTCTGTCTGGCCAGGCCCTTACGGCGTAAAGTCAAGCGCTGGCAAGCCAGTCGGGAACGATCGAGAGGAGATGGCTGTGAGATGTCAGCCAATCGCACACTGACCGACCTCTCTCCAGGACGACAACGCAACGGCAGCAGCCGTATGTGAACACATAAGCACCACGACCGACTGGTGATGGCCCAGTTCAATAGCAGCTTCAATATCAGCAACTTAGATATAAGCATCAACGATAGTTTCTTCACTTGGACTCTCTATGTAGCACTTGGAATTATCTATACTGAAGAAGATTGCTTATTTTGTATGTCGCCCTTTGCTTGCGACACACCTGTGTAATTGCAAAAGTTAAATATTGTAATTTTCTTTTTGTAGTGAAACTCATTAATATAATTTGTATGAATGTTTTTCTATCGAACCGAGTATGCAGGCTTCCTAGAAACCACACAACCTGTGGAAAGTAAGACCTGTCCTGAAATGCTAAACTGAGAAATTACATGCCTTCTACACATCGAGGCAGGAACTATGTGGGAGTGTTGAACCAATTTCAAACAATACGTCGAAGACAAGATTTAGATTTGCCAGGCACATCATGAGGATGCAGGGCTACACACTGGCCAAAAAATGTGGAACGCAACATGCTTAACAGGGAACAAATGAATGAAAGAAGTCATGGAAGATTGAGAAACAATTCGAATAAGCAAATGAAATCCATGTGCAGCATTGCATGATAGGTCTAGCTACAGAAATACAGTGTGTGGTATGGGTGGGCTAGCTCCACATTCAAATTAGGATCACGGATATAAATTAGAGTGCTTCAAGAAAATCACCTTATGCATGCAAGTTTTTTTATTTATCTTGTACACTCACAGCGTTTCGCCTTAATTGCAATGCACCTTCAATGAGTGTCCTGAAACAACACACAATTTTTTCGTTTGCACGTACAAATTATCGTTTGCACTTATGGGTTTTACATCTAAAACCAGTATGTGAAAACGAAAAAATCGTTTGATATTTCATGGCACCCGCTGAAGATGCCACGTAATTAAGGCGAAACGGGTCTGGGTGCAAATGATAAATAAAAAACTTAATGTACAGCATGTAAAATGCGTTTTTCTTTTGAACCACTGTAATTCATACACAACTGCTGCGAAAATGACCAGCACAAGAAACTTATTAAGATCACAGAATTAGGGGGAACCATGGTAAGCGGGAGAGTGAAGAGGTACTGGGAAGAAGGAAGACGTACAGAAACAACCAATGATATACAGCAGAACGTTCTTGCAGGTGCATCGAATCTGATGTCTCTGGGCACGTGTGCGAAGTTTTCAACAATTCCAACAGATGTCAGAGGCGTAGGGATCTATCAAAATGACGTGTAACCAAGGTAATTACAAATAACTTGTTCCAAATGAAGAAACCGTGGTGAACATTCATAAATGTTCGTGTGCAATGTATAGCAACAATGTAGTTGGCAGGAGTACTGTTGGGCGATGGGTAAACGGAGTTAAAAGCATCACACAGCTAAAACTAAGTTCACTGATCGGCGAACTTCGGAATGTCCTATTACAGCCACTGCCATGGTGAACAGCACGGATGCCGTTATTAGTGCAGACTGCGCCATCACAGCTCCACAACTGGCTTCACAGCTTCCGGTGAGCAATGGAGGTTCGTCTGGAATGAGTTAGCTTCGTTGACATTCAGATGTGTACCCAATACGATTTTCATGAATGCTCACAGAACACCAAAGTATTCAAAGAAGTGCCATTTCACATAAACTGTTGGAGTAGTTTGAGAACAATGGAGAGACTTTTCTGTCACGAATCGTTACAGGTAACGAAATCTAGTTGCCGGAAAGAAAAAGGCTATCACAGGAGAGGTCCTACTCGCAGTCACTGGAATAAGAAGAAATTCAAGACAGCTTTCCCTACTGGGATTGCAATGATGACATGTTTTGGAATAGTGATAGTGTCATTCTCGTGGATGTGTTGCCGAAAGGATCAACCAGTAACTCAGAGGCGTATGTGAAGACTCTGAATAAACTCGAGGATCGTTTCAGACGTGTTGGGTCTGACAAAAATCCAAAAGAAATCTTGATGGAACACGACAATGCACGCCCACTGACAGCCTCGGTGCCCTGAACACAATGCCAAATTGGATTCGACTTCACCCAACAACCCGTGTCAGGCACCCTCGCACTTCCATCTGCTTGGGCCTGTGGTATCGACGGTGTCCACGTCGACCGCACTCTCGCGTCGCACGCCGCTCTCTTCTTCGCAGAAGAGACATTTAAACTGGCCGCCGGCGGTCGCTGTTTGGAAGGGCTCCCCAGACGCCCTTGGTGGCGCTACACACGTCACCAGAGGACGAAGAATTCGCATCGCCTCCTTACCTGCAATTGTGACTGGTCCGCCTCAGATTGTCCTCAGATTATCATCATACTATTGTCCGATCATGTCGAGCGGACGACGACATTGCAGTGAGATCTTACGAACACAGCACGACGTCAGTGATACCTTACGAACCTAGCTCCCCGCCAGTGTTACTACGACTGCTAGTGAGTATTGTAAATGTTGTACTTTAGGAGACTTCAGGATACAAAGTAATGTGTGCTTTATACCAAACGTATTGTAAATAAATACGTTTAGGTTGTAGTCTTTACAGTGTTTGGCGTTCTGGAGTGTTCATCCACATACTTACAACGATGGACATAAAAGGACCACTTGACGATTGTCTGTCTAGGACATACTTTGAATATTTTGAAGAAAATTGGAGCATTCGTGAAGTGAAAAGTGGATGCGAGCTTTTACGCATAGGAAGCACATCTCTTACACAACGCTGGTATAAGGCCATATAACGTGATGCAGACTATTTTTAGAAAAAGAATGTATGCAAAAAAATTGTTGACTAATATTTTTACCAAAATCCAACTCTTAAGAACAAGACGATTACGAAGCAATTATCCGAATGGGATGGAGACTGCTAGGTGTCATGTACATGTACAGTTTCAGAAAAATTTGATCATTTATTCAGATCAAAGAGCTCCGCAAACTGAGAAAGTCAACAACACATCTCTGGCCCTTGGCGCTGATTCATGGTTGTTGAGCGTTCTCCTGAGGGACACCGTGCTGTTTTATGTCCATTTGGCACGCTGGATCGTTAAAATACAGAGCTGGTTCGAGGGCTCTACCCGTAATGGACAAAAGATCCGATGACCATGGTGTCTGAGCTAGGGTTTTGCAAGCACCAAAAGCAGCAGGGACTCCCGCCTAGTGCGGGTAGCAAGCCGTCCGCTGTGGACGAGCGGTTCCAGACTTACCATCTGAGATGTTCAGTCCCCTAGACTTAGAACTACTTAGACCTAACTAACCTAAGGATATGACACACATTCATGCCCGAGGCAGGATTCGAACCTGCGACCGTAGCGGTCGCGCGGTTCCAGACCGTAGCGCCTAGAACCGCTCGGACACTCCGGCCGGCCGGCCGGCCTTAGTCACCACAATTTTCTCGTCAACGACATTCGAGGGAACTTCTGTAGAATATGTTTTTGGAGTTCAATAACTTTTTCAACAATCAACGTTTGTATTCTGACGTGGAATCTTAAAGTTATTCCGTAGGTGGAAGCCAGTCATAAGTAATGTGTGATAAAATATTACTGGTTTGTTTCATTACGTTACGTAATGTCGATTATCTAGCTGAAATTAAAGGAGTTGCTCTTTTGTCACGAAACTTCGGATATTCTGTGGCTGTCTACATATTTTTTCCGTAAAGGTCGTAAGATAATATTAAATTAGTTTCAATTATTACATAAGCCTATAAGATGTCATCCTATTCGTGCTTCAGTCATCTGAGAGAACTCTTTGACTTTAATCTGCTTGTCTGTATTTTTACCAAGGCGACATTACTTTCCAACATGAGTCTTTCGGTTCCTTTGGTGACTACTAAATGACTGGTGCCGTCTTCGCTGCATGGTGAGTCAAATCAGGCTTCTGTCGTTGCTGATTTTGATTAATATGAGCTGCTCACTTTACATCGAATATCAAAGTGCATGGATTGGACAGAAGTATGGAAACATAGCGAGAATGGATGCCTGAACATAAATATAGATGCTAGACAGTCCCACAGGTTTCTCTGTTCCATCTGACCAAGGAAGACAACTGTGCAGCGTCCTCAGAACGTTGCAAGTGCCACTCGAGCTCAGAACAGTGCATTACGTTGGAGCTAAACGAATTTTAACGTGGACAAAATGGTGGTGCTTTTATGGTGGGTTCCTCCGTAACCAAAGTAGCCGAAGTATTTGATGCTTAAAGAGGCACTGTATCAAAAATTCATAACACGTACAGAGGAAGTGGAAAAACATCGTCCTCTAAATCACAAAGAGGGCGGAAAATGTGTGTTGAGTATCGTGACGGACGGTCGTTGAAGAGGATTGAGACCAAATACAAGAATACGATAGCTGCAGAAGCCACTGCAGAACTGAGAAACAGCACTAAAACAGCACTAAGGGAACTCCATAAGCTGAATTGCAGGGCAAGCTTGAATTCTGAAATCAGTCATCGTCGATGCCAATGCCCGTAACAGGAAAAAAAGTTCTACGGAAGCCATGAAATCGAGACTATGGAGCAATGCCGCGGCAACAGAATTACTTCGTCTACTTCATGATCATCAACTTTGATGTTAAGTTTCTCACCATTCCCATTTCTGCTACACATCATCAACTTTGTCTTTTTCCCGTTTATTCTCAATCTATATTCTGGACTCATTAGAGTGCTCATTCCATGCAACAGATCCTGTAATTCTTCTTCACATTCAGTGAGAATGGCACTGTCATCGGCGAATCTCACCACTGATATCCTCTCACCCTGAATTTTAATCCCACACAAGTACCTTCCTTCTGTTCCCGTCATTGCTTATACGATGTATAGTTTAACATTACGGGTGAAAGACTGCATCCCCGTCTTACACCCGTTTTAATATGAGGATTTCGTTCTTTGTCCTTCAGTCTTCTTGTTCCCTCCTGGTTCTTGTATATTTTGTATGCCAACCGTCCTTCTCTACACCTATTTTCTATTTTTTTAGAATTTCGAACAGCTTGCAGCATTTTACACTGTCGAATGCCTTTTCTAGGCTTATGTATGTCCGTCCTTATGCCTGGAGGTTTCTCTGTGTCTACTAATACTAAAAGCGTGTCTTGATTTTTTCTTCAGATTTGCTTCCACTGTCAAGCACGAAGTGAGAACTGACCCTCTGGTGCTTTTACCTTTCCTGAAGCCTAACCGATCGTCTCACAACTGATCTTCAGTTTTCATTTACATTCTGTTGTATACCATTCTTGTCAGCAGACTGAATGTGTAAGCTTTCAACTCGATTGTGCGATAGTTTCGGATACTCATTAGCGCTTGCTATCTTAGGAATTTTGTGCATCAGATTTTTTCGAAAGTCCGATGGTACATCACCAATCTTACAGATTTTACACTCCAATATGAACAGTGGTTTGCTTGCCACTTACACCAATGATGTTATAAATGTCGACGGATGTTATCTATCCCTTCTGCCTTATTTAATCTCGAATCTTCCCGAGGTCTTTTAAATTAGACTCTAACTTCTTCTCCTACCACGTCACCAGACCTTTCCCTCACAGAGTCCTTCAATGTACTCTTTCCATCTATCTGCTATCCCTTTTGCTTTTGACAGTGGAATGCCCATTGCACTCTTGATGGAGCTACTCTTGTTTTTAATATCACCCAAACTTGTTGTTACTTTTTTGTATGCTGAATCAGTCCTCTCGACGAACATTTCTTTTCCGATTTCTCACATATCTCCTGCAACCATTTCTCCTTGACTGCCCTAAATTTGCTGTTTAATTCATTCCTTTCTCTGACCATTTTTTACTCCCTTCTTTAGTCGATCAACTGAAGTTCTTCATCTGCTACCCAACGATTCTTCGTTGTTACCTTTTTGTATTTATGACTGTCCAACATCTGCAATTGCCCTTTTCAGAAATATCCACTCTTCTTCAACTGAACTACCTACTCTGGTGTTCTTTCTAGCAATATACACATCTTTTAGCGAACCTCAAACTCGCCTCGTCATTCCTTAGTGTCCGCAGCTCGTGGTCGTGCGGTAGCGTTCTCGCTTCCCGCGCCCGGGTTCCCGGGTTAGGTTCCCGGCGGGGTCAGGGATTTTCTCTGCCTCGTGATGACTGGGTGTTGTGTGATGTCCTTAGGTTAGTTAGGTTTAAGTAGTTCTAAGTTCTAGGGGACTGATGACCATAGATGTTAAGTCCCATAGTGCTCAGAGCCATTTGAACCATTCCTTAGTACTTCCTTCCACAATATTTGTTTCCGACTGTTTTCTTAAATTTCAGTCTGCTCTTCATCATTACTAAATTGTTGTGTGAGTCAATACCTGCACGTGTCTATTCCTGGCAATCCAATATCTGATACTGGTGTGTGTGATGCAGCTTATGTGCAAATGACTCTGAGCACTATGGGACTTAACTTCTCAGGTCATCAGTCTACTAGAACTTAGAACTACTTAAACCTAACTAACCTAAGGACATCACACACATCCATGCCCGAGGCAGGATTCGAACCTGCGACCGTAGCGGTCGCTCTGTTCCAGACTGTAGCGCCTAGAACCGCTCGGCCACCTCGTCTGGCGCTTATGTGCACTCAACAACGATGTTATTAAAAGAAATAGATGTGGACAAAATGACTAAAATTGTTGCCACGGTGTGAGAAGAAACCTATAAAATCGACTCCTACTTCACCCTCATGAGCCACACAATCGCTCTGTGTCATAGGCAATGACACAACGGAGAAGGTTGAAAGATGCTATACATTGGATTAAGACAGAAGTGAAACCACCGAAGAGCTAAAAGGAAGGCGCAGGCGAATGTAACTGACTGGCCACTTATGAAAAGACATGGGTGTATCAATCACGGTGGTATCACATTAAGAACATCTCCCTAAAATTTTAGGAAACAAGTTGGACGGATCACACAGCCGTAGAAAGTTAATCACATTCGTTTCAATGTCACTTAAAATACAGGGCAGATGTCTCGGCAAATCTGTCGGTGCCCTCTGGTTTGAAAATAAAACACTGTCGGGTAAAATGTTAGTCATCTGTACGCCAAAAGCTCCACACATTGGAGGGTCGTCTCGCCAGAGTAAGAAGCCATGTGACAGAGGACTGCGCCCTGTGCAGAGACGAATAAGCAGGACGTCATTCTGTATTAATAGCCGAATGGAGGTACGCCACGGCGGATAGTGGGATTTACTAAACTGAGCTTAGTGTGTATCACTTCCAGCCTTTCGTTTACCACCGACCATCGACTCTCAACAGCGAAGTGATAGCATATAGGGAGAGAGCATAGTGAAATAACTGGGGATCTCTATACGCCTCCTTGGCTGCTACATCCACCATCTGTTCCCCGAAATACCCATGTGCCCTGGCACCCAACAGAGAGACACCTCTTTCTCCAGAAGTTTTAGTTTCAGGAGCGCTCCCTGGATATTCTGGACTACTTTACCTTGTGGGTACAGACATTGCAGAGAGTGAAGGGCACTCAGAGAATCGTAACAGACAGGGAATTTAGCACTCGATGCACGTCTAATCTGCTCCAGCACCTGCAAGCTCTCATACCTGATTTAGGAATCTCTATCTGACCGTAATGTAATATAGCTGGAACCTTTATGTGTCTCCCGGTGTTTCCCGAGTATACTCGTACTCTTGATAACCATACAGTCAGGACCTGTATTTCTCCGTTCCCACACGACTGGACGCCGTTTCGAGTGCCAACGGTTTTTCTACACCGCTTGGTAAAGTGTTACGTTTTTGGTGATTCCACGTCTTCCTCTACATCCTGTATACGCAGATGTATACTACACTGTACGTGTCAGTAGCAACCGCTACGCCACCATATCCTAGAGAACATCTCGTTGAACGCAGTGTCTCCGTGGGAGGCAAAGTGCTTGCTTCCGGTCTGTGTCTCTATTTCAGTGTACGGACGACTGCCAAGGCGTGTGATTCAGGGGCGTCAGCTCACGCTGCTGCCCTCGCTGCTGGAAGTCAAACAGCTGCAGCTGGCGCGGTGCCTTCTCCTGGCTGACACGTCACCCTCCTCCGACTAAGATGCTTTGTTAGGCAAACAGGCTCGTTCTGGTGACGGAGGCAACGCTCCACTTGTTAACTCTTGGGAAGATAATGCGTCATCAGGACCACCGCGTAGGCGGTGAATCATCAGATCGCATCTCACCCATTTGCAGAGGTCTGCCAGTTTGCAGTCGAGGAAACCAGTGTTTTTCACTGACCAGTGAACCATTTACAGCAAACATGTAAATTCAAAAAACTTATGTTGCAGCGGTCAATGCTAAACCGTATCAGGAAGTTATAAATGCTTGCCTTGCATCATCTGAATATAGACTGCAGTAAGATGCGACATGCTGAAGACGAAGACTGCGCTTTCTGATCATTCGTGTGACTTCACCTCGTGCACTCCACAGAATCTTATCAGGGTCAACGAAAAAGACGCTCAAGTGGACCAATACTGAAATACATATTACTAAACGGCTGAAACGGTCACCCAGTGACCCAGACGCAGTTACAGGTTTCCTACTGGCAACAGAAATTTGACTTTCAGTGTTTTATATCATTGTTCATCGAATTTAAAGATTGATAATAGCTTCATGGTCTACCCATTAACAAATGTAATGTTACGCAAATAGTTGCTACATCTACATCTATGTACATACTCCTCAAGCCACCGTACACTGCCTGGCGGAGAGTACCATGTACTACTGCTAGTTATTTCCTTGCCGGTCGGTGTGGCCGAGCGGTTCTAGGCCCTTCAGTCTGGAACCGCGCGACCGCTACGGTCGCAGGTTCGAATCCTGCCTCGGGCATGGATGTGTGTGATGTCAAAAAATGTTCAAATGTGTGTGAAATCTTATGGGACTTAACTGCTAAGGTCATCAGTCCCTAAGCTTACACACTACTTAACCTAAATTATCCTAAGGACAAACACACACACCCATGCCCGAGGGAGGACTCGAACCTCCGCCGGGACCAGCCACACAGTCCATGACTGTAGCGCCCTAGACCGCTCGGCTGTGTGATGTCCTCAGGTTAGTTAGGTTTAAGTAGTTCTAGGTGACTGATGACCTCAGATGTTAAGTCCCATAGTGCTCAGAGCCATCTGAACCATTTTTTAGTTATTTCCTTTCACGTTCTACTCGCAAACAGAGCGGGAGAAACGACAGCCCCAATTTCTCTCCTCTTATCTTAGTTGTCTTTACGTGAAATGTACCTCAACGGCACTAGAGTCGATATGCAGCCGGCCTCACATGCCGGCTCTCTGTATTTTCCGCAACAGTGCCTCGCGAAAAGAGCGTCGCCTCCCCTCCGAGGATTCCCACTTGAGTTGAAGAAGCGTTTCTGTAATACTTGGGTGCTGATCGAACCTGCCGTTAACAAATTTAGCAGCACATCTCTGAATTGCTTATAAGTCTTCCTTTAATCCGACCTGAAAAGGATCGCGAACACTCGATTAGTACTTAAGAGTGGGTCGCACTAGCGTTCTATTTGCCGTCTCCTTTACAGATGGGCTACACTCTCCGAAAATTCTCCCAATTAAACGAAGTCGAGCATTCGCCTTCGCGACCACCACCCTAACGTTTCACACAAAGTCAAATATTAAAGTTAAAAATCATGTGTGTGCATTGAGGTAGCTCAATTTACGCCTCGCAAATTACCGAGACTATAATCACCTAGTAATTGACAATGACAACACTGAACGTCTTCGAACAAACTTAACAAATAATTTAAAGCCGTTTCGAAGCCTTTTTCACGCTGACACCCAGCACAGAATAATGAAATGAAAAATGTTATCGCTTACTGTATCTTCGCTGCTCATACAGTAAAAATTCAGCATCAAGCATAACACTTTGATTTATTACTTCTTTGCTACAAACTCTTTTCGCAAAAAAAATTGAAAAAAAAATCCTGAAACCTACCGTCTCTCTCTCTCTCTCTCTCGCTCTCTCTCTCTCTCTCTCTCTCTCTCTCCCCCCCCTCACGTACAACACACACATACACAGAGAAAAAAATTACTTGTAATAATAATAACAATAATAATAATAAATTCTGAAACCTGCTCTGTCTCTCTCTCTCTCTCTCTCTCTCTCTCTCTCTCTCTCACACACACACACACACACACACACACACACACACACACGCGCACATACAGACACACACAAAATGCACAACACACACACACACACACACACATACACACACACACACACACATACATACATACAGACACACACAAAATGCACAGACACCTCTGAAAGATTCAGAACAACCGCCAGGAACACCTTCAACTATTCCACCGTCAGCCATCTTGTTTTTACACCTTCAGTTGTTCCACTGTTCGCCACGTTTGTTTTTGCAGCTGGTAAACAGTGAAACAGTGACAGTGACAGTTCAATATATAGTGTCTGACAGTGATGAAGATGAGGAAAAACAAAACGTGAAACAGAATGGAAATAGACACATACACACACACACACACACACACACACACACACACACACACACACACACACACACATAGAATCAATTAATTTCAGGCATACAAATAACAATTTTCAAATCGTAATTTTGGCTTAAACAGTTTATCTTCCTTAAGGTGAAAGTGTTTGCAGATGACAAAACAGTCACTGTAGAAATACATCAGAAAAACCACACCATGTGGTAAAAAGATATTAATTCAAAATTTGATGTGTTTTTTCAAATATCTGCAATTACTATTTAAAAACTAATAGTTACGTGTATACAAACAGTAAAGAACATTCTTTATCTTTAACAGCCATAAAATAAAAGACCACTGAAGATGCTGCAACTGCAGTGAAACATGTTTGGGTTAAAAAACAATACTGTATTTTGCTAAAGGCGGACCATATCCGAAAACACATCATCTATTCGCAACACATTTTGCAGGCAGTGTTCACATATGCCACGGAATGTACCTTCAAAATTATACCTTTGTACAACACATACTTCAGGAAATTTGAGGGCCGCGTGAAATTAGCCGAGCGGTCGGGGCGCTGCAGTCATGGACTATGGCGCTGGTCCCGGCGGAGGTTCGAGTCCTCCCTCGGGCATGGGTGTGTGTGTTTCTCCTTACGATAATTTAGCTTAAGTAGTGTGTAAGCTTAGCGACTGATGACCTTAGTAGTTGTCCCATAAGATTACACCCACATTTGAACATTTGTTAAATTTGAGCCCGCAGGTCGTGGTCTGGAGGCTCCCGTTGCTGCCTATGGATCACGTGGTGCCGGTCCTATTCCCAGCAGGATCGGGGTTTTTCTCCGCTCTGGGGCTGGATATTTGTGTTGCCCTCATCATTCGGGAAATTGACGAGACTGGACAGTGATCGGATAAGAAATTCGTACGGGCGCTGATAACCACGCAGTTGAGGGCCCAACAAACCAAATATCGTCATCATCATCATCGTCATTACTTCAAGAAATTCGATCCGTCGCACCGCGAAGTACGTGGAAACTAGCTTAACGCTTTAACTCATTGGTAAAGTAATTAGACATTTGAAGCTACTTTACGTGGGAGTTCCATTCTTTAAACAGTCGTGGGCGAGGCGTTTACTAGTGCTTTGGTATAAACCCTGAACAGTGAAAGTGTCTTTGTGGCCTTTTTCTTATCTACATCTACGTCTATACTCTGCAAGCCATATTATGGTGTGTGGCGGTTGGAACTTCTGGGACCACTGTCACTTCCCTTTCCTCCCCCCCCCCCTCCCCCCCGCCCAACCCCCTTAACTCTTGCCTTTTCCATTCGCGAGCGAGGAGTTGGAAAAATAACTGTCGGTGAACTTCCGAATGAACTCTCGTAACTTCTCTTCTTTTCACGCCGTGGTCATTTCGCGAAACATACGTATGTCGGAGGAAATAATTTGTTGCACGCCTCTTTTGGGAGCGCATGCTTCCAGAATTTCAGCAGTAAACATCTCCCTGATACACAACACCTCTCTTGCAATGCTTCTCTGCCTCGTGATGACTGGGTGTTGTGTGATGTCCTTAGGTTAGTTACGTTTAAGAAGTTCTAAGTTCTAGGGGACTGATGACCATAGATGTTAAGTTCCATAGTGCTCAGAACCATTTGAACCATTTTTTTCTTGCAATGCCTGCCACTGCAGTTTGATGAGTATCTCAATAAGGATTTCGCACTTGTTAAACAATCCAGCTGCGAAACGTGCCACTGTTTTTTGGACCTTATGGATGTCTACTCTTAGTAAAATAAAATTGGGCATTCTGACATCGCAGTGCGATTCCTCATGTACTAACAATACAGAATCCGTCATAAAATTTCGACCTGCGCATATTTTGGGTAATAAAAGGACGTTAAAGACTGCCAATATTGTAACACTGTAATCACTTGTACCGAAACTGCATCTGTCAGGTAATAACATCATTGCTGTGCAGTTGGTGCAGTGGATAGCGTTTTGGGTTAGCATGCGGGAGGTTGAGGGTTAGATTCTGGGTGGAGGCTTCTTTGTTTTTATTTGCTTAAAATAGTGTATGTGGTGCGGTATCCCTTAATAGTTATACAGCGATGACGGCGCGTCTTCTACAGAACATTTGCAGGTACGTACCAATAACTCAGAAAGGGAAATACAATCGTGTTAATTGGTCGGCTTTTAACGAAACATTTTGCACGTCGTGGGCCTCGAAATTGTTTCGCACCATTACATTTAATAAATTTCAAACTTGATTTGTGTGTACCCTACCATATCGTCCCATCGATTAATACCAACTATATTATTCTTGCCACGTTTAGGTCCATTACATTTCTTTGGGGCCTTACGCCACCGTTATAGCTAGCAACGTGCTTTGAAAATAATTTCGATGGGACCATTGGGGAAGGGTGCATAGAAAACAGGGTTTGGAATCTAGTAGATGCAGAGGGGCAGAACAAGACTTCTTTACAAGCTGACCAATGAAAACGACTGTACTTCCGTACCTGTACTCCTAACACGTAACTGAAAATGTTTAATAGGAGACCCACCGCAATCTCTGCATGACGGTAAAGACTCAAGGTACCTTACCACGCAGACTACTTTTAGCAAATAAAAACAAATAAGCCTCGACGCAGAATCGAACACTCGACCTTCTGTATGATAACCAGAAAAAAACTGCACAGCACTAGTCACTCTACTCACAGAGGTAATTACCGTACACGAGATTACAGTGTTTCCAGATTGCAACACTTTAAAGTCCACTTACTGACTGAAGTATGCAGAGGACCAAATTTTGTGAGAGACACTTATGTACGGCTAGTACACACATCGAAAAAAGTTATGCATCACCCAAGTTCCCAGAACTCCTGAAGATGGCGTTGAGGATATTGTATCACAGACACAGCCCCTGTGACTGTTCAGAGATGTCACTAAACCCGCCCAAAGATGTAAACAACCATCCATGAGCAGCACCTATTAGACGGAGGAGGTCCGACAGCCGATCAGTTCCTGTCATTCCACCAGTAGGGAGGTACAGGGATCGTCCGTAGTTCAACCATTCCTAGACGGTCAGTACCGCTGCTCGATCGCGTCCGCATCGTTACGGGAAGGGCTCTCAACAAGGCAAGTGTCCAGGCGACGCGGAGTGAACCAAAGCTTTGTTGTTCGGACAGGGAGAGGATACAGAGAGACAGGAACTGTCGATGACATGCCCCGCTCAGGCCGTGCAAGGGCTACTACTGCAGTGGATGACCGCTACCGACTGATTATGGCTCGAGGGACCCTGAAAACAACGCCACGCTGCTGAATAATACTTTTCGTGCAGCCACAGGACGTCGTATTACGAATCAAACTGTGCTCTTTAGGCTGCATGATGGGCAACTTCACTCCCGGCTCCATGGAGAGGTCCATCTTTGCAACCCCGACACCATACAGCGCGGTACAGATGGGCCCAACAACATGCCGAAAGGAACGCTCAGGACTGGCATCACGTTCTCTTCACAGATGAGTGTCGCATGTGCATTCAAGCAGACAATCTTCGGAGACGTGTTTGGAGGCAATCTGGTCAGGCAGAACGCCTTAGACACAAAGTCCAGCGAGTGCACCAGGGTTGAAGTACCCTGTAGTTTTGGGGTGGTATTATGTGGGGCAGACGTACGCTGCTGGTGGTCATGAAAGGCGCCGTTACGGCTGTACGATACGTAAATGTCATCCTCCGACTGATAGTGCAACCATGTCGGCAGCATATTAGCGAGGCATTCGTCTTCAGGGACGACAATTCGTGCCCCCATCTGCACATCTTGTGAATGACTTCCTTCAGGATAACGATATGGCTCGACTAGAGTGGCCAGCATGTTTTCCAGACATGAATCCTAGAGAACACACCTGGGATAGATTCCAAAGGGTTGTTTATGGACGACGTGACCCACCAACCTCTCCGTGGGATCTACACCGAATCGCCGTTCAGGACCAACAGTGCCTTGACGAACTTGTGGATAGTATGCCACGACGAATACAGGCATGGATAAATGCAAGAGGACGTGCTACTAGATATTAGAGGCACCAGTGTGTACGACAATCTAAACTACCACCTCTGAAGGTGTCGCTGTATGGTGATACAACATGCAATGTGAAGTGTTGGCAGAAGAGCCAACACCGTGTTGCTGTAGGAGGCCGAAATGCACGCCTTTAAGCTCACGCAGATTGGCGTGAGGTCTGGAACAAGGTAAAGTAATTATCCTATAAAGAAAAGAACGTAGTTCTTGGAATACTTAACTTTAATCCATAATTGGTGTACATCGCTCTTGACGGTACATTAATATGCTCAATATAAACTGGTAATGGCGCCTTGCTAGGTCGTAGCAAATGACGTAGCTGAAGGCTAAGCTAACTATCGTCTCGGCAAATGAGAGCGTATGTGTCAGTGTAGCATCGCTAGCAAAGTCTGCTGTACAACTGGGGCGAGTGCTAGGAAGTCTCTTTAGACCTGCCGTGTGGTGGCGCTCGGTCTGCAATCACTGACAGTGGCGACACGCGGGTCCGACGTATACTAATGGACCGCGGCCGATTTAAAGGCTACCACTTAGCAAGTGTGGTGTCTGGCGGTGAAACCACACAATGTGTGGTTTTCATGAGCAATAAAGATGGCGGAAATGATGTTTATGTTGATCTCCATTCCAATTTTCTGTACAGGTTCCGGTACTCTCGGAACCGAGGTGAGGCAATTTTTTTTTTTTATGTGTGTATGTAAGGAATCGCGCTGTTAAGTACGAGTGCGGGAATTTTTCTTCAGCGTGACTCCCAATGAGATGGCTTGCTACACGTCGGTATTTTACGGCAGTTACTGATTCCAATAGTGTAATCGAACGCGTAACGCCTAAGGATACCAAATTAAAATAAAAGTAATTTGCCAAAACATGAAAGCCGCGGGCCCCATAAAACGAGATGAGCGCTAGGAAAGAAAGAGTTTACTCGCAGTTATGGCACTCTTCTCCTTCCTCTTTCCTCTAACGTTTGTTTACATCGGTCTTGTATAGAAATATGTGTCAGTTTTATTCTGGAGAATTCTGTGTAGCAGATACAACCTTCAAATCAAATGGCCTTAAGCACTATGGGACTTAACATCTCAGGTCATCAGTCCCCTAGAATTTAGAACTACTTAAAACCTAACTAACCAAAGAACATCATACACATCCATGCCCGAGGCAGTATTCGAACCTGCGACCGTTGCAGTCGCGCTGTTCCGGACTGAAGCGCCTAGAACCTCTCGGTCACCATGGCCGGGCAACCTCATGTAGATGCTTGGGGCGGAGTTATCATCTCCAGTCAAATGAGTTTCTGATTTTCCGTGTGGTTGTGGTCTTTAGTCCTGAGACTGTTTTGATGCAGCTCTCCATGCTACTCTGTCCTGTGCAAGCTGCTTCATCTCCCAGTGTGTACTGCAGCCTACATCCTTCTGAATCTGCTTAGTGCATTCATCTCTTGGTCTCCTTCTACGATTTTTACCCTCCATGCTGCCCTCCAATACTAAATTGGTGATCCCTTGATGCCTCAGAACATGTCCTACCAACCGATCCCTTCTTCTAATCAAGTTGTGCCACAAACTCCTCTTCTCCCCAATTCTATTCAATACCTCCTCATTAGTTATGTGATCTACCCGTCTAATTTTCAGCATTCTTCTGTAGCACCACATTTCCAAAGCTTCTATTCTCTTCTTGTCCAAACTATTTATCGTCCATGTTTCACTTCCATACATGGCTACACTCCATACAAATAGTTTCAGAAACGACTTACTGACACTTAAATCTATTCTCGATGTTAACAAATTTCTCTTCTTCAGAAATGCTTTCCTTGCCATTGCCAGTCTACATTTTATATCCTCTCTACTTCGAACATCATCAGTTATTTTGCTCCCCAAATAGCAAAACCCCTTTACTACTTTAAGTGTCTCATTTTCTAATCTAATTCCCTCAGCATCACCCGACTTAATTCGACTACACTTCATTATCCTCGTTTTGCTTTTGTTGATGTTCATCTTCTATCCTCCTTTCAAGACACTGTCCATTCCGTTCAACTGCTCCTCCAAATCCTTTGCTGTCTCTGACAGAATTACAATGTCATCGGCGAACCTTAAAGTTTTTATTTCTTCTCCATGGACTTTAATACCTACTCCGAATTTTTCTTTTGTTTCCTTTACTGCTTGCTCGATATACAGATTGAATAACATCGGGGACAGGCTACAACACTGTCTCACTCCCTTCCCAACCACTGTTTCTCTCTCATGCCTCTCGACTCTTATAATTGCCATCTGGTTTCTGAACAAATTGTAAATAGCCTTTCGCTCCCCGTATTTTACCCCTGCCACCTTCAAAATTTGAAAGAGAGTATTCCAGTCAACATTGTCAAAAGTTTTCTCTAAAACTACAAATGCTAGAAACGTAGTTTGCCTTTTCTTAATCTAGCTTCTAAGATAAGAAGTAGGGTCAGTATTGCCTCACGTGTTCCGATATTTCTACGGAATCCAAACTGATCTTCCCCGAGGTCCGCTTCTACTAGTTTTTCCATTCGTCTGTAAAGAACTCGCGTTAGTATTTTGCAGCCGTGACTTATTAAACTGATAGTTCGGTAATTTTCACATCTGTAACACCTGCTTTCTTTGGGGTTGGAATTATTATATTCTTCTTGAAGTCTGAGGGTATTTCGCCTGTCTCATACATCTTGCTCACCAGATGATAGAGTTTTGTCAGGACTGGCTCTCCCAAGGCTGTCAGTAGTTCTAATGGAATGTTGTCTACTCCCGGGGCCTTGTTTCGACTCAGGTCTTTCAGTGCTCTGTCAAACTCTTCACGCAGTATCATATCTCCCATTTCATCTTCATCTTCATCCTCTTCTATTTTCATAATATTGTCCTCAAGTACATCGCCCTTGTATAGACCCTCTATATACTCCTTCCACCTTTCTGCTTTCCCTTCTTTGAACTGGGTTTCCATCTGAGCTCTTGATATTCACACAAGTGGTTCTCCTTTCTCCAAAGGTCTCTTTAATTTTCCTGTAGGCAGTATCTATCTTACTCCTAGTGAGATAAGCCTCTACATCCCTACATTTGTCCTCCAGCCATCCCTGCTTAGCCATTTTGCACTTCCTGTCTATCTAATTTTTGAGACGTTTGTATTCCTTTTTGCCTGCTTCATTTACTGCATTTTTATATTTTCTCCTTTCATCAATTAAATTCAATATTTCTTCTGGATTTCTACTAGCCCTCTTCTTTTTATCTACTTGATCCTCTGCTGCCTTCACTACTTCATCCCTCAGATCTACCCATTCTTCTTCTACTGTATTTCTTTCCCCCATTCCTGCCATTTGTTGGCTTACATTCTCCCTGAAACTCTGTACAACCTCTGGATTAGTCAGTTTATCCAGGTCCCATCTCCTTAAATTCCCACCTTTTAGCAGTTTTTTCAGTTGTAATCTACAGTTCATAACCAATAGATTGTGGTTAGAGTCCACATCTGCCCCTGGAAATGGCTTACAATTTAAGACCTGGTTCCTAAATCTCTGTCTTACCATTTATAATCAATCTGAAATCTGTCAGTATCTCCAGGCTTCTTCCATGTATACAGCCTTCTTTTAAGATTCTGCAACCAAGTGTTAGCTATGATTAAGTTGTGCTCTGTGCAAAATTCTACCAGGCGGCTTCCTCTTTCATTTCTTACCCCTGTGAAAGATAGAATGCACGAAAGTGACAGTTAATAGTCCGATATCAGTAGCACTTGCGTCTGAGGGCTTGAAAGCGTCCGGATGAGTACGTACTCTACGCGCAGAAGCAACTGAGGAGAGGATTTTGAAGATCAAACGAAGTGGAAGCCACTACAATGTCCACGCAGCCAGTCGATGGCACAGCCGAGGGGAGTGCTTTTAATAACAAGCAGGGCGCGCCGGCCGGGGGGTCGTGGTACGGTGTTTAATCGCCGTGGCCGAGTGCGGCGACCACAGTGGTTGGGAGTCGAACCGCGATAACAGAGTCAAGGGGGCCGGCCTCCCCCGCGCCCCATTGAGCAGCCGGCGCCGCTGTTATTTGAAGATAGGCTAATCAGCGCTGCGGACAGATTCCAATCTCATCGGCCGCGCGCTTCAAAAGGAAAGACGAGGCGAAACGTCGAGATTATGTCATTGATCACGTGGCACCGCGCCCGCATAAAACAACGGTGCGGCTGGTGGCGGGAGGCGGGGTGGAGCCCGGCCCGGGGTGACGGGCCAACCCCCGGCCGACCGCTAATAAGTATGTGTGCCACCCCACCCCAGCCGGCCGCGTCTCATCCCCGCCCCTCTTTCTCTTTTTTCCATCAGTTTCATCATTGTCAGATCTCCAATGGAGTCAGTGTGTAATCCAACCTCTATGAAGGGAATATGAAAAGGGAGCACTGCCTATTGTTCTGCGCGGGGCAGAGGAGCAGAGGCAGACGGCGGGGGCGGGGGAGAGGGTACCGCAGCAGGCGGAAAAAAAAAGCGATCTGGGTTGGACGGGGTGCTGGTGGCGGGTTGCAAATAGGGCGCTGGTCGGGGAGCTGCTGAAAGAGGGGGTGGACAAAAGACTAGACAATAATGGGGCGCTTTCAACCCCCGGCGGCCGCGGGCTGGTTCCCTTTTAGAAACCCGAGTAAACAGCGGCTTGCGGTCCGCCGCCACCGCCAGCGCCGCCTGCGCGGCCGCAATTCGGTTTCGGGGGTTCCCCGGCGCGGCCTAATGAGCAGATACGGTGTCGCGTCGCGGCGGTGGCGACCTCGCTCTGCCGACACCCACGCCCCGGCGCCGCGCGGCGGCCGGCGAATTAATTATTCCGTTTTGTGGCCGACTCCTCGCCCGAGTACACACAAAGACGCGGACGGGGGAGGGGGCGCGGGGGGCTACCTCTTTCTCTTTGGAGTCGAGGCGCTGACAATGAGAGGCGGTGCGGGGGTGGCGGCGGCTGTAAAACTCATTTGCTGACCGCCAGCGACTCTTTTTGTGTCGCACGTGGGTGAGTCAGTGGCTCGCGAAGATTCTCCAGCCGACGCAGGGATAACCGACGGAGAAGGCCGGCGTTCTGCTGGTGACGCGTAGTTTGTTCCGCTCCCTCCTCCTTACTTCAGCAGTTTCTCTCGTGTTATATCGAACACCTTTGTCCAGAGCAGACTAGTGTAACACGACGTGTTCCACGCGTAAGTGATACGTGTTGTGTTGCTTTTTCGTTGAGTAACAATACAAATTTCTGCTCCTTTGCAGGCTCGGCGTTCTACATCGTGAGAAGGAACAGATAATAGGGGCCGTAGAGGAGGGATGACGACTGTGAGAAACTTCAAATATACCTGTGTCCCTTTTTTTGTCATCTGTCTTCTCACTGATTTGATGCGACTTTTTACGAATTCCTCTTCATCTGAGAGTAGCATTTGCAGTCTAGATCGTCAATTATTTACTGGATGTATTTCAATCTCTGTCTTCCTCTACAGATTTTTCCCTCTGCAGCTCTCTCTCGTACTGTGGACGTTGTTCCCTGGTGTCTTAACAGATGTCTTATCATCTTGTTCCTTCTTTTTTTCATATATATATTCCTTTCCTTTCTAATTCTGCGCAGAACCTCCTCATTCTTTATCTTATTAGTCCACCTAGTTCTAAACATTTCTCTGCAGCATCACATATTCTGTTCCACTTTTCCCACAGTCCATGTTTCACTACAATGCTGTGCTCCAAACGTACATTCTAAGAAATTTCTTCCTCTAGTTAAGGTCTCTGTTTGATAGTAGTAGATTTCTCTTGCCCATGAATGCCCTTTTTACCATACTAGTCACCTTTTGATGTTCTCCTTCCGTCATCGGTTATTTTGCTACCTAGACAGTAGAATTTCTGAACTTCATCTACTTCGTGACCAAGTTTCTCGCTTTTCTCATTTCTGCTACTTCTCATAACTTTCGTCTTTCTTGCATTTACTCTCAATCGATATTCTGTCCTCATAAGACGGTTCATTTCGTTCAGCAGATCATGTTATTCTTCTTCACTTTCTCTGACGGTATCAATGTCATCAGCGAATCATATCATAATATTCTGTCATTTTGAATTTTATTTCCACTCCTGAACCTGTCTTCTATTTCTACCATTGCTTCTTCGATGGACAGATTGAACAATAGTGGCGAATGACTACATCTCTGTCTTACACCCTTAGTAATCCTCCACTTTGTTCTTAGCCTCACATCGTTGAACGCCTTTTCCAGGTCGACAAATACTTTGAGCTTGTCTTGAATTTTCTTTAGCCTTGCTTCCATTATCAACTGCAACGTCATAGCTGCCACTCTCTCCTCTGCATGTAACAGTACAATTCCCGTTGCACTCTTAACGTTGCCACTCTTGCTTTTAATTTCACTGAAGGTTGTTTTGACTGTCCTATACGCTGAGTCAGTCCTTCTGACAATGATTTCTTTTTCGATTTGTTCACATTTTTCATGCAACAATTTCGCCTTAGCTCCCCTGCACTTCCTATTTATTTCATTCCTCAGCGACTTGGATTTCTGTATTTCTGAATTTACCTGAACATTTTTCTACTCCCCTCCTTCATAGATCAACTGAAGTGTTTCTTCTATTACCTATTATTTCTTCGCAGTTACCTTCTCTTTATTTCCGTTTTTCTTTTCAACTTCTGTGATTGCCCTTTTCAGAGGTGTCCATTTCTTTTCAACTGAACTGCCTTTTGAGTTAGTCCTTATTGCAGTATCTATAGGCTTAGAGAGCTTCAAGCGTATGTATTCATTCCCTAGCGCTAGTGTATCCAACTTCTTTGCGTTTTGATTCTTCCTGATTAATCTCTTAAACTTCAGTCTATTCTTCATCAATCTGATCTGAGACTTTATCTGTTCCTAGGTGCATCCTACAATACAGTATCTTATTTCGGAATCGCAGTCTGACCATGACGCAATCTAACTGAAATCTTTTCCAAGTATACCTCGTCCTCCTGTGATTCTTGAACAGAGTATTCGCTATTACTAGCTGAAATTAATTATAGAACTCAATTAGTCTTCCTAAGCTGCCATTACTAGAATCAAGCCCATATGCACCTGTATCTTTTTCTTCTACTCCTTCCGCTACAACGTCATTATATTCCCCATGACTTTTAGATTTTCATCTCGCTTTAAGTACTGCATCATTCGTTCAGTATCCTCATACACTTTCTCATTCTATTCATCTTCAGCTTGCGCTGTCGGCACGTGTACCTGAACTATCGTTGTCGTAGATTTGCTGCCGATTCTGATAAGAACAGCCCTGTCACTGAACTGTTCACAGTAACAATCTCTCTTCCCTATTTTCATATTCATAACGAATCCTACTCCCGTTATACCATTTTCTGCTCCTATTGATATTACCCTGTACTCATTTGATCAGATATCCTTGTCTTCTTTTCATTTCACCCACTGTATCTAAATTGAGCCTTCCTACCAAGTTCTAGCTTCCGACATTCCGTGCCTCGATTCGTAGAACTTCATCTCTTCGGCAAACCTCAAAGTATTTATTTCTTCCCTCTGCATTTCAATTATTACTCCAAATTTTTCTATAGTTTCCTTTATCTTCTTGCTCAATGTACAGGCTGAACAACGTCGGGTATAGGCTACAAGCCTACTCAACCCCTTCTCAACCACTGCCTCCCTTTCATCCCTTCGACTATTGTAACTACCGCCTTGTTTCTATACAGATTTTAAATAGCCTTTCGCTCCCTGTATTTTACACCTGCCGCCTTCAGAAATTGAAAGCGAATTCGGAATTTCAAGTCAACACTTGTCTCATAGCAGATCCAAACTGACCTACGACAACGTGATTCAATACACAAACAAAATGGAATTAAATCAGACAATTAAATCGGCAGTTTATAGGAGAACGGCAACCACAAACTTGCGGGACATTTTAGGAAGTAAAGCAGCTCTACAAAACATTTACTGGTCTCATAGCATGATTTAACTCATCTAGGGTCACGTGGTCCCGGGAACAAGAAAGTGGAATGAAATTAGAGAGTTACGTCAGTAAATTAAGGGAGAACAGAAAGGAAACGTTTCCGAATAATTTTAATCAGTGATAGGAGCACTATGAATACTTTTACATTATCTTGTGCTTAATGGGAATCTCTCGAGAAGCAGAACGCCAATAATAAAAGAAATTAAGGATAGCAACAAAGACAAGAGATCAGCGAGTATGTGGAGTTGCTGTCAGTTGAGAAACAAATTTTATCCTCCCACGTCAACATGTCTGCAAAAATCAATTGTAATTAACATAGTAACGAATATGCGACAGAATAGTTTTGGACTCCCGTTACAAACTATCAGAATGTATCTCGAGACCAATCTGGTAGATACCACAGCGTACGTAACTGATGTTGGTGAAATACAACACAAGCCATGTTAAGAATGCAACGAATCATGGTTCTTCGTTTTTGCGAGAATTCACAGGACTACACCGAATGCAGCTTTACTGGCCATTCTGGGAATTTGACCAATAGATCAACAAGTTCGGTAGAAGGGCGCAGAGTACTTGCTGAAAAAGAGGGCGTCCAAAGGGCGAAGGAAATCATAGGACCACATATACCGACTAAATAAGAAGTTAAACGACAGCCTCTTCAGGAGCTGCACGGTTCCTGGGACACAGCGACCACAGGATGGTCTGTTTCCAGCTTCCGCCAAAACGTGAAAGATCCGTTTAAGATAAATGAATCCCTTAAAGGGTATGGTTCATTACTTCACTGGGCACGCACCATACCCCAGTTACCGCACGGAGCGCCGGCCGAAGTGGCCGTGCGGTTAAAGGCGCTGCAGTCTGGAACCGCAAGACCGCTACGGTCGCAGGTTCGAATCCTGCCTCGGGCATGGATGTTTGTGATGTCCTTAGGTTAGTTAGGTTTAACTAGTTCTAAGTTCTAGGGGACTAATGACCTCAGCAGTTGAGTCCCATAGTGCTCAGAGCCATTTTTACCGCACGGAGTGTCCGCGCGGTTTGATTCGCCTAGTCACGGATTGCGCGGCTCCTCCCGCAGGAGGTTCGAATCGCCCCTCGAGGAAGTGTGAGTGTGTGTGTGTGTTGTTCTTAGCATAAGTTAGTGTAAGTAGTGTGTAAGTCTAGGGACCGATTACCTCAGCACTTTGGTCGCATAAGAATTCACACACATTTGAACATTTTTGAACATACCCGAGCTATCTAAAGAGAATAAACGAAACACGTAGAAACTCATGTGGTTGTGGTTGTGAAGGAACACTGGATCATGTGGGATAATAGTGTAACGGACGGCCAGAAGTGACGTATGATGATAGGCATTTCTCCCAGAATGAAACACTGTCTGTAATATTGAAAGAAGAAAGCTGTGGCACAAACTTGGCTAAATAACAATTAAATTTCATTGAAACAATTACAAACCTATCTGTACGAAAGAAGAGCTGGATCAGCCACAGCGGAAACACAGGCACCCGTCTTGTAGGAGCTTCCAACGCGAGCGAGAGCGTGAGGAGGTGAAGCAGAAGGTGAAACAACGACGGAATTGAAGCCAATAATAGGGGAACGCAAACAGGATGAGGGCGCCGCATAGCCACTTCAGGGGTTATGGAGTTTCTGCCAGGCTCAAATGGGGCTCTTTTATGTGAAGTCATGGAACTGAGGTTCCAGAGACCCTGAAGGGCGTGTGCAACTACAGTCGTGGGATGTGTCCTGGTATACTGCGTGCAGAATCTGAGGAAAGAGAGGACGACACCAGACATATCTATGGTTCGAAGAGATGTTAAACCACCTGCAGTTGGGTTTGTCTCCTGGATTCCAGTTTTCGTGTGCCGGGGACGAGCACACCTGCACGGTAGGGCGCTAAGGAGTGAAAAATAGATATTTTTTTTAAAATAATGAAACCTACTTGTTCACTGGGGCCCGAGCTACAAGTTCGTTCTTTTGTAAATACTTACTTACATTTTAACTTGTATCGCTGTATCGTATATTAAGCATAAGAAGCAGCTCACATGTTGAAGTCAGATGAAACTCTATGGACCCAGGGATTTGATGCCTGAGATCAAAAGGTAAGATTTCTGGATACTACACGCAGGTAACATACATAAAGCCACATTTTACTGGCAATTTGATTGTGTAATTAGAAAGAGACGGCTTGCAACAAAATCTAGGCTGCAGACTATTCTAATTTTGTAAAATGTATTACTGTAATAATAAATTCAAAAAAAGGCAAAAAAATGTATGCAGAACCTTTCGATTTGCAACTGATGCCTATTGAAATCTCCATAGACGATACCACATCAGTAGCCAACACTTCAAATTCTGAATACTAGTACATGACCCTCTGTTTAAGAGCGGCAAGGAAACTAGTATACGCATGCGTATTGAAATACAAAGATATATAAACAGGCAGAATAGGCGCTGCCTGTATAAGACAAGTGTGTGGCGCAGTTATTAAAAGATCGGTTGCTACTGCTACAGTGGTAGGTTATCAAAATTTAAGTGAGTTTGAACGTGGTGTAACAGCCGGCGCACGAGCGATGTGGCACAGCATCTGCCACCTAGCGATGAAGTGGGGATTTTCCCTTACGGCCGTTTCACGAGTGTTCCGTGAATATCAGGAATCCCGTAAAATATCAAATCCCCAACACCGCTGCGGCTGGAAAAAAGATCCTGCAAAAACGGGACCGACGGCGACTCAAGAGAATCGTTCAGCGTGACAGAAGTGCAAACCTTCCGCAAATTTCTGCAGATTTCAGTGCTGGACCATCACAAATGTCAGCGTGCGAAACATTCAACTAACCATCATCGATATGGGCTTTTGAAACCAAAGGCCCACTCGTGTAACCTTGACGACTGCACGTCACAAAGCTTTACGCCTCTCCTGGGCCCTTCAAGGCCGACATTGGACTATTGATGACTGGAAATATGTTGCCTGCTCGGACGAGTCTCGTTTCAGTTTGTATCGAGTGGATAGACGTGTACGGGTATAGAGACAACTTCATGAATCCATGGACCCTGCATGTCAGCAGGGGACTGTTCAAGCTGATGGAGGCTCTGTAATGATGTGGGGCGTGTGCAGTTGGAGTGATATGGACCCATGATACGTTTAGATACGATTGTTACAGGTGACACGTACATAAGCATCCTGTGTTATCACCTGCATCCATTCATGTCCATTGTGCGTTCCGACGGACAATGCAACAACCCACACGTCCAGAATTGTTGTAGAGTGGCTCCAGGAACGCTCTTATGAGTTTAAACACTTCCACTGCCGACCAAACTCCCCAGACATGAACATTATTGAGAATATCTGAGATGCCTTGCAACGTGCTCTTCAGAAGAGATCTCCACCCGTGCAGAATTCAAGGTGTCAGTTCCCTCAAGCAATACTTCAGACATTATTCGAGTCCATCCCACAACTTGTTGCAGCAGTTCTGCGTGCTCGTGGGGGTCCTACTCGATATTACGCACGTGTACCAATTTCTTTGGCTCTTCAGTGTAGTTGTATTACAGAAGTTTCGTGCAGTTAGAGAAAGTTAAGCTGGAAAAGAATGCTTTCTCATTTAATACTGCAGGCTTTCGTGGCCTTGTAATTGGTGGTAAAATCTTGTGATTCATTGGTCGACGTCGTCGAAGTTCTTCACTGCACGAGTGCTTGACCACATCCGCACTGCGGAAGCATACGAAGTGACATATGGTTGGGGCAAAGTATACAGGGTGTTACAAAAAGGTACGGCCAAACTTTCAGGAAACATTCCTCACACACACAAATAAAGAAAAGATGTTATGTGGGCATGTGTCCGGAAATGCTTGATTTATATGTTAGAGCTCATTTTAGTTTCGCCAATATGTACTGTACTTCCTCGATTCACCGCCAGTTGGCCCAGTTGAAGGAAGGTAATGTTGAATTCGGTGCTTGTGTTGACATGCGACTTATTGCTCTACGGTAATAGCATCAAGCACATCAGTACGTAGCATCAACAGATTAGTGTTCATCACAAACGTGGTTTTGCAGTCAGTGCAATGTTTACAAATGCGGAGTTGGCAGATGCCCATTTGATGTATGGATTAGCAGGGGGCAATAGCCGTGGCGCGGTACGTTTGTATCGAGACAGATTTCCAGAACGAAGGTGTCCCGACAGGAAGACGTTCGAAGCAATTGATCGGCGTCATAGGGAGCACGGAACATTCCAGCCTATGACTCGCGACTGGGGAAGACCTAGAACGACGAGGACACCTGCAATGGACGAGGCAATTCTTCGTGCAGTTGACGATAACCCTAATGTCAGCGTCACAGAAGTTGCTGCTGTACAAGGTAACGATGACCACGTCACTGTATGGAGAGTGCTACGGGAGAACCAGTTGTTTCCGTACCATGTACAGCGTGTGCAGGCACTATCAGCAGCTGATTGGCCTCCGCGGGTACACTTCTGCGAATGGTTCATCCAACAATGTGTCAATCCTCAGTTCAGTGCAAATGTTCTCTTTACGGATGAGGCTTCATTCCAACGTGATCAAATTGTAAATTTTCACAATCAACATGTGTGGGCTGACGAGAATCTGAACGCAATTGTGCAATCACGTCATCAACACAGATTTTCTGTGAACGTTGGGGCAGGCATTGTTGGTGATGTCTTGATTGGGCCCCATGTTCTTCCACCTACGCTCAGTGGAGCACGTTATCACGATTTCACACGGGATACTCTACCTGTACTGCTAGAACATGTGCCTTTACAAGTACGACACAACATGTGGTTCATGCACGATGGAGCTCCTGCACATTTCAGTCGAAGTGTTCGTACGCTTCTCAACAACAGATTCGGTGACCGATGGATTGGTAGAGGCGGACCAATTCCATGGCCTCCACGCTCTCTTGACCTCAACCCTCTTGACTTTCATTTATGGGGGCATTTGAAAGCTCTTGTCTACGCAACACCGGTACCAATTGTATAGACTCTTCGTGCTCGTATTGTGTGTGATACAATACGCCATTCTCCAGGGCTGCATCAGCGCATCAGGGATTCCATGCGACGGAGGGTGGATGTATGTATCCTCGCTAACGGAGGACATTTTCTGTAACAAAGTGTTTGAAGTCACGCTGGTACGTTTTGTTGCTGTGTGTTTCCATTCCATGATTAATGTGATTTGAAGAGAAGTAATAAAATGAGCTCTAACATGGAAAGTAAGCGTTTCCGGACACATGTCCACATAACATATTTTCTTTCTTTGTGGGTGAGGAATGTTTCCTGAAAGTTTGGCCGTACCTTTTTGTAACACCCTGTATATCGTCGTAACTAGACAGTAAAAGAACCGTTAAAGAGCACGAACGTCACACATGCGTATGTCAAACTGTAAAATCAGCGGTAGTGGAACACCAAGAAGGACAGTGATCAGTTTATGGATTTCAAGAACATGCGCCTACTACTCAGAGAATGTGGTATTTATAGAAGGAAAGAGAGCAGATCAGTCGAAATATAGAATGAACGCAATTTCAATAGAAATGAGAGGCATAGGGCTCCGTCTTCGTGGCTATCCACTGTCACGGCGAGGAACATAGAGAGCTACCGACATGTGTTGGGCAGTGCGTCTATTATGCCTGACGATCGTGTCAAGTCGCTCTTTTCAGTTCTGAGCCCACAGTGAGCGCGTATAGATGTCTAGAACAGTTGTGTCTCCCGCCAAGTATGGGTGCCGGCTGCGAGGTTTCGCCTGATTTCACGCAAGCCCATATAACTTAAAATGTTCTGCAGTTCCTTGTTCATGACAATTCTCGGCCGCGCACTGCAGGGGCAATGAGAACACTCCTGCAGCGTTTTCGATGGGAAGCGTTTGCTCGCCCATCACACAGCTCGGACTTGGTTCCTTCTGATGTTCATATCACATAAACCACTGGCTATGAAGACAACGTTTTGGCACAAACAACGAACTGCAGAGCGGAGTAGAAACGTGGTGGAAAGCACTGGCGGCTGCCTTTTATGACGAGGTTACTGGAAAGTTAGTACTACTCTGTGACAAATGTCTAAGCTGAAGCCCCGAGTATGTAGAAACGTAGCTGGAAAGTGAAGCTGAAGCCTGCACACAAAACATTTTTCATTTTCACTGTAGTTTCCTTTTCGCGACCGATCGGATCGTACTTGCTGAACAGCTCTCGTATTTTGCATTCCTTTTTCCTGTCACTATCTGCTTTCAGTATTTACCCAATGCTAGCAGTCCAGGGATACCAGACGGAAGACCGAGCGAGGTGGCGCAGTGGATAGACACTGGACTCGCATTCGGGAGGACTACAGTTCAATCCCGCGTCCGGCCATCCTGATTTAGGTTTACCGTGATTTCCCTAAATCACTCCAGGCAAATGCCGGGATGGTTGCTCTGAAAGGGCACGGCCGACTTCCTTCCCCGTCCTTCCCTAATCTGATGAGGCTGTTGACCTCGCTGTCTGGTCTCCTTCCCCAAACAACCCAAACCCAACCAACCTACCAGACGGAAGACTTTTATCCAGCAACTCAACTTCTCCGAAAAGCGAAGGAAAATAGCTTTCTGTGAGAGAAATCGTCGCTGTCTTTTGACAGTGTTCGAGTATCCAGTGTAATCCCGAAGATGATCCCAACGAGGGATAGAAACGTCAAGCCTGAAGACGTTTGGAGAGAACTATGCTGAGGCGTAACGACGTAGAATATTTTACGAGGGGCTTTTAATATGTAATGAAACACACTTTTTCTAGGCCATTTTACGTTAAGAAAATGAGGCGTTTGTTGTGGGACTTCGTGGAAGATTCCCGCTTCAGCTCCTGTAAGTTCATGAACGTCCGACGGGTGGTGGCACTATACGCAGCCTTCAAAATAACGTCTGTTACGGAGGTGCGGTCCAAGTGGAGAGCTGACACTAAGTTTATTTTTGCGGGAAATGAGAGCCTCGCATATAATCTAGGCGCTTGCAGATGTCTTCGGAGACCTGGCAATGAACAAAAGCACTGTGAGTCGTTGGAAGAGGGGTCTGTCATCATCGCAGCAAGGTCGCGCAAATGTGTCCGATCTTCCTTGTGCTAGCCAGTCTCACAGAGCTGTTACTCCTGCAACGTTGGAACGTGCGGACACTCTCATGACAATCGAACACTTCGCTGTTCGACTTGACATCTCTGTTGGTGGTCCTGTCGCAGTTGTCCGCCAGTTGGGATACTCAAAGGTTTGTGCCTGCTAGGTTTCTGGCCGGCTAATATAAGACCATAAAGATCTATGAAGGCTCATCCGAGCATAATTACTTGCGAGTTAAGAGGCTGATCGTGGTAATTTTTCGTGCAGCATCGTCACTGGCCATAAAACATGAGTTCATCACTTCGAATGCGCAACGAAATCTATGGAGCGGCAGCACACCGCTTCTCCCTCAAAGAAATTGTTCAGCCGCTAAAGTCATGGCGACGTCTTCTGAGACTGTAAAGAGGTTATTCTGTTTGATGTCTTCCTTCACCCAGCAACGATCAGCTTTCAAGTGCATTATGATAGCTTCAGGAAATTTTAGAAACAATTTCAGCTTGTTCGTTGCCACAAAAGAGAAAACGAGCTTCTCTTTCTTTATTAAATCGCAAGGTCTCACACAGTTTATACACCCGAGAGGATATCACAAAGCTTCGTTGGACTGTTCTTCCTCATCCACCCTACAGAACGGGTCTCGCATCGTCCAACTTCCATCTGTTTGGTCCAATGAACAATACACTCTGCATCAAGCAGTAAGTAGAAGATGGGGAGGTTACAGATGCAGCATGACGTTGGTTGTGACGTCGACCAGTAGAATGGGTCTATGCGCGCATACAGGCTCTTCCAGCAAGGTTGCGTAACGCCATCGCATTCAATGGAGATTATGATGAAAAATAGGGTTTTGAAGTAGTGTAGAGTAATATCGTGTACTGGAATACTGAATAAAACTATCCTGCTTTCAGAAACAAAATCTACATTTGCATCTACATCCATACTCCGCAAGCCACCTGACGGTGTGTGGCGGATGGTACTTTGAATACCGCTATAGGTTCTCCCTTCTATTCCAGTCTCGTGTTGTTCGTGGAAAGAAAGATTGTCGGTATGCCTCTGTGTGGGCTCTAATCTCTCTGATTTTATCCTCATGGTCTCTTCGCGAGGCATACGTAGGAGGGAGCAATACACTGCTTGACTCCTCGGTAAAGGTACGTTCTCGAAACTTCAACAAAAGCCCGTACCGAGATACTGAGCGTCTCTCTTGCAGAGTCTTCCACTGGATTTTACCTTTCATCTCCGTAAAGCTTTCGCTATTACTAAATGATCCTCTAACGAAGCGCGCTGATCTGCATTGGATCTTCTCTATCTCTTTTATCAACCCTATCTGGTACGGATCCCACACCGATGAGCAGTATTCAAGCAGTGTGCGAACAAGTGTACTGTAACCTACTTCCTTTGTTTTCGGACTGCATTTCCTTAGGATTATTCCAATGAATCTCAGTCTGGCATCTGCTTTACGGACGATTAATTTTATGTGGTCATTCTATTTTAAATCGAAAATGGTTCAAATGGCTCTGAGCACAATGGGACTTAACTTCTAAGGTCGTCAGTCCCCTAGAACTTAGAACTACTTAAACCTAACCAACCCAAGGAAATCACACACACCCATGCCCGAGGCAAGATTCGAACCTGCGAACGTAGCGGTGGCGCGGTTCCAGACTGTAGCGCCTAGAACCTCTCGGCCACATCGGCCGGCCATTTTAAATCACTCCTAATGCCTACTCCCAGATACTTCATGGAATTAACTGTTTCCAGTACTTGACCTGCTATATTTAGCTAAATGATAAAGGATCTTTCTTTCTATGTATTCGGAGGCTAGCCGGCCGAAGTGGCCGTGCGGTTAAAGGCACTGCAGTCTGGAACCGCAAGACCGCTACGGGCGCACGTTCGAATCCTGCCTGGGGCATGGATGTTTGTGATGTCCTTAGGTTAGTTAGGTTTAACTAGTTCTAAGTTCTAGGGGACTAATGACCTCAGCAGTTGAGTCCCATAGTGCTCAGAGCCAATTGAACCATTTTTTTTATTCGCAGGCACATTACACTTGTCTACAGTGAGATTCAAGTGCCATTCCCTGCACCATGCGTGAATTCGTTGCACATCCTCCTGCATTTCAGTACAATTTTCCATTGTTACAACCTCTCGATGTACTACAGCACCATCCTCAAAAAGCCTCAGTAAGCTTCCGATGTTATGCACAAGGTCATTTATATATGTTGTGAATAGCAACGTTCCTAAGACACTCCCCTGCAGCACATCTGAAATCACACTTACTTCGGAAGACTTCTCTCCACTGAGAATGACATGCTGCGTTCTGTTATCTAGGAACTCTTCAATCCAATCACACAATTGATCTGATAGTCCACATGCTCTTGCTTTGTTCATTAAACGACTGTGGGAAACTGTATTAAACGCCTTGCTTCAAGAAGCTTCAAGAAGCACGGCATCTACCTGGGAACCCGTATCTGTAGCCCTCTGAGTCTCGTGGACGAATAGCGCGAGCTGGGTTTCACACGATCGTCTTTTTCGAAACCCACGCTGATTCCTACAGAGTAGATTTCTAGTCTCCAGAAAAGTCATTATACTCGAACATAATACGTGTTCCAAAATTCTGAACTGATCGAAGTTAGAGATATAGGTCTATAATTCTGCACAAAATGTCTCTGAGCATTATGGGACTTAACGTCTGAGGTCGTCAGTCCCCTAGAACTTAGAACTACTTAAACCTAACTAACCTAAGGACATCACACACATCCATGCCCGAGGCAGGATTCGAACCTGCGACCGTAGAGGTCACGCGGTTCCAGACTGTAGCGCCTAGAATCGCACGGCCACACCGGCCGGCATAGTTCTGCACATTTGTTCGACGTCACTTCTTGATAACGGGGATGACCTATGTCCTTTACCAATCCTTTGGAACGCGATGCTCTTCTAGAGACCTACGGTACACCCCTGCAAGAAGTGGGCCAAGTTCCTTCGCGTACTGTGTGTAAAATCGAACTGGTATCCCATCAGGCCTAGCGGCCTTTCCTCTTTTGAGCTATTTTAATTGTTTTTCTATCCCTCTGTCATTTATTTCGATATTTTGCATTAGTTACTGAATGCCCTTCGTGTCATGTAAAGAATGTTGTTTGTCCGTACTTGAGGCACCACTTGGTCTCTTGTGATTTAAGGAAACTAAGAATATCGCAGGCCTCGTGTAATCTGTGAGTTACGGATAGCCGAGTACTCTTCCTGGGACGAGACAAAAGGCGGTCACGAGTGTTCGGTGCGAGCCGAGTCGAGATTTGGGAGCCCGCGCGGCGGCGCGGCGGACGGCGCGATAGCATCGGCCCGCGGCTCTCGCCCGTGACTTACGGCGCCAGCGTCCCATTGAAATGTGCGCGCATGCGCATAAAGAAGGCCCGCCGGGCAGCCGACACGTCGCGACGCGCCCAGACAATGGACAGCGACCATCGTGTCGGCGCCCGGCGCTCCCGCTTGTCCTTATTCATAATGTTCATATTTACATTCCAAATAAGAGCAGCAGCCCGCTGCCTTGCCCGGCCTGCTGGCCTGAGTCATGCGGGATATATACGGCCGGAGATTCCCGGCGCAGATTCCCGGTACAGCGCGGCGCAGGGCCGCAGGAATTCCGCGCGGCCCGCGGGGCTCCGTTCTGGGGCCTGCGCTGCCGGCTGCCGGCTGCCGGCTCTCGCTTGTAAACAGCCGCCGCGGCCCGGCAGTAACTCGGCGTGGGCTACCGACGCCAACACCGTGCTCGCTCTGCCCTCACCTGCTGCCCTGCTCCACAGGAACAGCCCCACGTCCAAGCGTCTTATTACGTCTACTGCTTCCCTATACCCACACATTTCTCTGTACTTGAGGCACTATCACAGAATATGATTACGACCATAACCTGTGTGGGTCATACAGTGTTCAACTTGCATCTATATGACCTTCCTGATACTTTCACCAGAAAATTCTGCTGGACATGGACACAACAGAAGCGATCCTGACCAAAGATTTGTCTATGCTACACAATTACTTCAAAATCTCGAGAATTCAACCCAGTGTGACTAAATCAAACGTGTCTGGCTTCCATTTCAATAATCGTTTGGCGAAAGTGAATCACATTGCAGAGTTTCTTCGTCACAACTGGAATCCAAAATATCTTGATGTCGTCTTGGACCGCACACTATCCTTCAGATATCACCTTCTGAACCTGGTTCGAAAGTCGAGGACTCGAAACAACATTATCCATGAAACTTCATGGCAGATTAAAACTGTGTGCTGGACCGAGACGAACTAGGGACCTCTGCCTTTCGCGGGCAAGTGCTCTACCATCTGAGGTACCCAAGCACGACTCACGCCCCGTCCTCACACTTTTACCTCTGCAAGTACTTCGTCTCCTACCTTACAAACTTCTGTAAAACCTTCCAAACCTACTTTCTATACTTTACAGAAGTTTGGAAGGTAGGAGGGAAGGTACTGGCAGAAGTAAAACTGTGAGGACGGGACGTGAGTCGTGCTTGGGTACCTCAGATGGTAGAGCACTTGCCCGCGAAAGGCAAAGGTCCCAAGTTCGAGTCTCGGTCCGGCACACAGTTTTAATCTGCTATGAAGTATCAGCGCACACTCCGCTGCAGAGAGAAAATCTCATTCTGGGGACATTCTCCATGGCTATGCTGAACTGTATGGGGATCTGCAGCAACCACTCTGCGATCTTCAGCTTGGGTTTGGTGTACTCAAGCGCAGAGTATTGTGCACCTATGTGGATGAACAGTCATCATAAGAAGCTTGTTGAGAGCCAGCTACATACTACAATGCGTATAATATCCGACGCAATCAGAAATACTCCAGTCCATTGGCTTCCACTACTAATAGTATAATGCCTTATGTTCTAAGCCCCTCTGCTGCCCTTTTGAGAGAATCCCACAAGATCTCCAAGAATTGTAGTCTTCTTGTGCGTATTGGCATGCCACTTCTGAATCTTAAAAGACTAAAATCGCGTCACCCAACCCTTCGTGATGCTGCTAACACAGATGTCAAACATTTTAAACCTCTTGATATTGAAACATCCCCTTGGAAAAATTTATAAGTGACACTGCTGGAGAACCTCTACGTTATTTGATTTTCAAACAGCTGAGCAAAACTGAACGTACTCAGATATTTCTCTCTTTACTTATTCTGATCAACACTTAACTGACACACAATATTTTTTTTAGCGCAACGCAATCTGACTTTCAATAAACCCCACAAAAGAATGGCTCTGACTGACAATAACCTATACCTTCCATTAATCATTTACCTCAAAAAAACCTTCGTTACTCAAACTACTGCAATACAGCGAGCGCCAATTCTACCAGCTAAATAAAAGATTCTAACTACTGAAGACACTAACTCCTGATAGACGTAGTTAGGAAATGAAAAATTTTGATCCACCTTTACAAATTTCTTTTTTCTAGCGGACACACGTCCAGATCGTCCGCTTATAGTAACCTCTCAAAACTCTGGCATCTCTCTCTCCACATCCACCACTGCTGGCGGCTCACCTCCAACTGCCCAACGCTACGCGCTGTTCACATCCAACTGCCCAACATTACAGTAGCGAATATTACAACAATGCCAACCAGCCACAGACTGCACACAGCACAGTCAGTGATTGTCATACAGAACGCTACGTGGCAGTACCAACATAAAAAAAAGTGAACAGCCTATTTACAAAACGTCTAGCAGCCTGCCTCCGAACTGCCTCGATATCTTCCTTTAATCCGACCTGATACGCATCCCAAACATTGGAGAAGCACAGAAGAATAGCTGACATCAGCCTCCTGTAGGCGGTCTCCTTTACAAATGAAAATTCTCCCAACAAACGGAAGTCGACCATTCACAATCACAACTGAGCAAGCAGTAAAGGAAACAAAAGAAAAATTCGGAGTAGGTATTAAAATTCATGGAGAAGAAGTAAAAACTTTGAGGTTCGCCGATGACATTGTAATTCTGTCAGAGACAGCAAAGGACTTGGAAGAGCAGTTGAACGGAATGGACAGTGTCTTGAAACGAGGATATAAGATGAACATCAACAAAAGCAAAACGAGGATAATGGAATGTAGTCAAATTAAATCGGGTGATCCTGAGGGAATTAGATTGGGAAATGAGACACTTAAAGTAGTAAAGGAGTTTTGCTATTTAGGGATTAAAATAACTGATGATGGTCGAAATAGAGAGGATATAAAATGTAGACTGGCAATGGCAAGGAAATCGTTTCTGAAGAAGAGAAATTTGTTAACATCGAGTATAGATTTAAGTGTCAGGAAGTCGTTTCTGAAAGTATTTGTATGGAGTGTAGCCATGTATGGAAGTGAAACATGGACGATAACTAGTTTGGACAAGAAGAGAATAGAAGCTTTCGAAATGTGGTGCTACAGAAGAATGCTGAAGATTAGATGGGTAGATCACATAACTAATGAGGAGGTATTGAATAGGATTGGGAAGAAGTTTGTGGCACAACTTGACTAGAAGAAGGGATCGGTTGGTAGAACATCTTCTGAGGCATCAAGGCATCACAAATTTAGCATTGGAGGACAGCGTGGAGGGTAAAAATCGAAGAGGGAGACCAAGAGATGAATACAGTAAGCAGATTCAGAAGGATGTAGGTTGCAGTAAGTACTGGGAGATGAAGAAGCTTGCACAGGATAGAGTAGCATGGGGAGCTGCATCAAACCAGCCTCAGGACTGAAGACCACAACAATAACAACAACCACAATCCCCACATGCTCGTTGCATTTCATATCGCTCTGCAACGTTACGCCCAGGTACTACGTACAATATTAGTGCTATGATTCACTGATGCCGTTGAAATCTTCAGTGAAAGTGAGGAAGAATTACAGAACCAGTTGACCGGAATGAACCGCAATTGAGCACGCACTATGGATCGAGCGTGAACCGGAGAAAGGCGATATTAGTGAGCAGTGGTAACACCGGGTCCCGTCAGATCACCAACGTCAAACGCTGTCGGGCTTGGCTAGCACTTGGACGGGTGACCATCCGGTGTGCCGGCCGCTGTTGGCAAGCGGGGTGCACTCAGCCCTTGTGAGGTCAACTGGAGAGCTACTTAGTGAGAATTAGGGACTCCTGTCACGAAAACTGACAGAGTGCGGGAGAGCGGTGTGCTGACCACAAACCGCTCCACATCCGCATCCATTGACGTCTGTCGGCTGAGGATGACACAGCGGTCGGTCGGCACCGTTGAGCTTTACGAGACCTCCTTCGATGGTGTTTGGGTATTTCATAAATTTAACATCTTGCTTAGGGGCTACAAAGTAGACGAAGTGAAAGAATTCTGCTAACTTGGATGCAAAACAACAGGCAACGGATAAAACAAGGCCACAAGAAGTTCGTTAGCACAGTCAGAGAGGACGTACCTGGCCAAAAGAAATCTACTAGTATCATACGTGGACGTGACTATAAGAAATTTCTGAGTATGTACGTTTGCACCGCAACATAGTACGGCAGTGAATGATGGACCATGGAAAAACCGCTAAAGAAGGTAAACGAAGAGTGTCAGATGTGGTGCTACAGAATTGTATACAAAACTAGGTGCACTAATAAGATCATGAATAAGGAGGTTCTCCGCAAAATTGTCGAAGAAAGACGCGTGTGGAAAATACTGACGAAAAGAAGGGAGAAGTTGATAGGATATGGCTTAAAAGAGAAGGAAATGATTTCCATGGTACTGGAGGCAGCCATAGAGGGTAAAACTATAAAGGAACACAGAGCTTTAAAAGTAGGCAACAAATAAGGTGAGAAGGTCCTGTGCGATTGCCATCCTGAGATGAACAGGTTTCCACAGGAGAGTAATTCTCGACCAGCCGCATGAGACGTCGGAAGACTGATGACCCAAAAATGCACTGGCTGCGATATCACCCACGTATATGATATGAAGCTAAGATAAATTAGATGAAGATACAATGTACTTAGTGATGTCGTAATCCTCTTTTAATTCAACACATTTTCCCTAATGCTTTCCTTGTGGGAAAATTCTATCCCAAAGTACTCTTCTGAAAGGTCTGTAAAATACACATCTCGGTTGACATTATCGTTTCATTTATCTCGAAACTTTCCCCACACACCAATTTTTTTATTTGTGATAAATAATGGAAATTATATGATCCCTAATCTAGGGACAGGGAAAGTTGTTCAAACGATTCGCTCTTCAAGTCTCTCAATTTTTCCACTGGCAATATGGAATTTTCAGGTTCCTTTTTAGTCTTATCTTCGGAAAACCCTTAACGTCTTTGTAGGCACAGTTCTCGAAAAAAATTACGTTCTATCCGTAGCGAAGCGAGACTAACATATTACACAACCATTTTATGTATAGGTTGTCAATGTATGTCAGAAACTGGATATGATTGTAATCACGTTCTGTAGTTGTGTAAAAATAAAAAAGTGTAGTCATATTCATAAATTGTAATGTATACATCGCTATAATTATAATTGAATAACTATGAAATAGGCTCTGCTGAACAGCTTCTAATACTATTAATTTTTAAATGTCCACAGCAAATCTAAGAATGAGACATTATGGATAACTCTTCGATCGTAATGTGTAATGTCGCGAAGATATTACAGCACTTTAATCAGTTTAAATGTTTTGGCTCCGATATCACCTACGTATATGTCATGAAGCTAAGATAAATTAGATGCAGATACAATGTACTTAATGATGTCGTAGTCCTCTTTTAATCCAACACACTTTCCTTAATGGTTTTCTTCTGAGAAAATTCTATCCCAAAGTACTATTCTGAAAGATCTGTAAAATACTCACCTTGGTTGACATGATCTTTTCTTTTATCTCGAAACTTTCCCCACACACCAATTTTTTTTTACTGTGATAAATAATGGAAATTATATGATCCCTATTTTAGGGACAGGGTAGGTGTTCAAACGATTCGTTCTTCAAGTCTCTCAATTTTTCGACTGGCAATGTTCCATACTGCGAGGTGCATATTCCTGATTTTTCCATTGTCCATCCCCTTGTGAAGTGATTAACAATAAATATCCGTTTCGCATAATGGTTGATACTGACCATAGCTGTTTTGTGCTACTGATAACGTACGCCAGTCACTACAGGCTTAGCTTCCCTTGATGTATGCCGCACTACAGTCCTCTTCTGCGAATGTGTTATGTCATTTTCTATACGATGAATGATTAGGCATGCTTAATGACTCGAAGGCTATTAAGCTCTAAGAGTCGTTACAATGATGTGTAGTCACCACAGAGAAAAATGCTCTCCTATTATGTTAAGTAGATAGTACATTCGTGCCATTAACCGTATGCGAACGTACGACATGTCCCAAGTATAAGGCATCCTTTCTTCATTTGGAATCTATGTCACGTGTATGGCATTCATTCTTCATTTTCTGTTTGGTAAGCTTTGCCTCTCACTCCCAGTATTACATTTAATGATCATCTATTTTTCGTACCTCTTGTTTTTCTGCTGATGGCGTTGTCTCGTTTTGTGCTCGTTAGGCCGCTTACTACATTTAAATTCTCTTGCCGCTAACTCAAATAGGAGTTCAGCGGTACGTGGTTACCAAATGTGGGATTTTCTCATTTCTCGCCTGTCATTTCCGTCCCTAGTTTAGATATTATATGAAAAATATTTGTATACTCTTCAACAAGGTTATCATTATTATCAATCCTTTTGTTCGCTTAGATTGTCATCTCGGGTCTTTTCTTACCTCTGGAAATCCAGTCCTTGATTTCGCTAACACATTCTCCTGGCTACGTGATCCCTCCATTTCGGTATGATTTTCTTTGCTGTCACAATCACATTTCCGTCCTGTCCATTTCTTCACCCTTTGTTTCTGTTGTCTCACCTAGTAATTCTACATGGATCGTCGAGTAACCTCACGTTTCTAAATCGATGAAATATAAACCAAAAATCTTTTCTTTCTTTTGTTCGTGCTTCCAATAGTTTTGTACACTTCATCGGGTATAACTTCCGAAGTGTCTTTATTTTTATTACTACTGTCAGCGTTTCTAATTCATGCACTGAACTTTACAAACATTTAAAGGTAAGTTCGAATATTTGTACAGTTTTGTCTCTGTTGATAGTTATGCACTGTTTTGCACCTTAAGAGATGAAATATAATGTTTACCGACAACTGTGTTACGGTCTTTGACACTATTATTTAGAAGACGTTACCGAACAGTTTTGTGGTGCTATAGAGCATAAATAAGCGCAGTAAATTTAACTATAGACGTTAACAATTAATGCTCACATTTATTGTTTGTTGGCTAGACCTATTTAGACAATAACTTCAATTTCAATAGCCCTATAAAACAAAAAACAATATACGGAAACACAGTTATTAATATTAGAATAAAGAAACACGCAACTACGTGTACAGTAAAAATGGTTCAAATGGCTCTGAGCACTGTAGGACTTAACATCCGAGGTCATCAGTCCCCTAGAACTTAGAACTACTTAAACTAACCTAAGGACATCACACACATTCGTGTCCGAGGCAGGATTCGAACCTGCGCGGTTCCAGACTGAAGCGCCAAGAAATGTTCACTACATAAATTAAAATTGACACCGTATGAGACCTCAGCCAATGGCTGAGTCAGTATGTACTAGGTGCGTTTCTCAAGCATCCTAGTCGGGGATTGAGTGGACCAGCTGCTGGAAATATTTGTATAGCTACACGCGCCTCCATAAACTAATACAGCTTGATTTGTATGCGTGATTAAAATTAAGTTGACGTGAAATAATACATAAAAGTTCTTTACATTATTCACATTGTATACACGTAGTTCGTATTGGGGCAAAGCGCTCGACTGCTATGACGAGTGCCAGATCCTGGTTCGTGACCCGTGGCACTGCTCTAGTTTGATGACAGCGGTGTTCTCTGTTCTACGCAGGAGAATTCATTTACTCACGAGTTACAAAACTACCGTAGACTATCGTAAGTAAATGCAAGCTACAGTAATTTTTTTAGTAGCTTTCGTCGGATAAGAACGTACATGCGTTACCTCTACGTTAGGTATTTTGTATACCTATTGGTGTTTACCTTATTTATCTATTTATTTATTGTTCCGTGGGACCAAATTAAGGAGAAGTCTCCATGGTCATGGAACGAGTCAATACATGAAATTATAACACGATATTAGAAACAGATAAAATGAAATGTAAAAAAACATATTCAGGTGACAAGTCGTAAGTTTAAATGAAGAAAATCAACAATGTAACACTGGAATTTGCGTAATTTTTTAGCTCTTCCAGGAGCACCTCGACAGAATAGAAGGAGTGAGCCGTGAGGAAACTCTTCAGTTTAGACTTAAAAGAGTTTGGGCTACTGCTAAGATTTTTGAGTTCTTGTGGTAGCTTATTGAAAATGGATGCAGCACAATACTGCACTCCTTTCTGCACAAGAGTCAAGGAAGTGCATTCTACATGCAGATTTGATTTCTGCCTAGTATTAACTGAGTGAAAGCTGCTAACTCTTGGGAATAGGCTAATATTGCTAACAACAAACGACATTAAAGAAAATATATACTGTGAGGGCAATGTCAGAATTCCCAGATTTTTGAATAAGGGTCGACAAGAGGTTCTCGGACTTACACCATATATAGCTCGAACAGCCCGTTTTTGAGCCAAAAATACCCTTTTCGAATCAGAAGAATTACCCAAAAAATAATACCATACGACAAAAGCGTATGAAAATATGCGAACTAGACTACTTTTCGTGTTGAAGTGTCACTTATTTAAGATACTGTTCTAATGGTAAATAAAGCAGCATTTAGCTTCTGAACAAGATCCTGGACATGAGCTTTCCACAACAGCTTACTATCTATCCGAACGCCTAGGAATCTGAACTGTTCTGTCTCGCTTATAATATGCCTATTCTGTCTGATCAAAATATCGGTTCTTGTTGAATTGTGAGTTAGAAACAGTAAAAACTGATCCTTACTGTGATTTAGCATCAAATTATTTTCCACAAGCCACGAACTTATTTCATGAACTACATTATTTGTTACTGTTTCAATATTACACACAAGATCCTTCACTATCAAGCTGGTGTCATCAGCAAACAGAAATATTTTTGAATCACCTGTAATACTAGAAGGCATATCATTTATATAAATAAGCATGTTTTGTTTAAGCATGCGGTCAGTGCCCTGTTAGAGTCCCCTAGCGGTGAAGCGTCTAGAAACTGAGTGAGTTTATAAACTATATGATCAAAAGTATCCGGACACCTGGCTAAAAATGACTTACAAGTTCGTGGCGTCCGTCCTCCATCGGTAATGCTGGAATTCAGTACAGTGTTCGCGCACCCTTAGCCTTGATGAAAGCTTCCACTCTCGGAAGCAAACGTTCAGTCAGGTGCTGGAAGGTTTCTTGGGGAACGGCAGCCCATTCTTCACGGAGCGCTGCACTAAGGAATGGTATCGATGTCGGTCGGTAACCCTGGCACGAAGTCGGCGTTCCAAAACATTCCAGAGGTTTTCTTCAGGATTCAAGTCAGGACTCTGTGTAGGCCAGTCCATTACACGGGTGTTATTGTCGTGTAACCACTACGTCACAGGCCGTGCATTATGAACAGGTGCTCGATCGTGTTGAAAGATGTAAATCGCCATCCGCAAATTGTTATTCAACAGTGGGAAGCAAGAAGGTGCTTAAAACATCAGTGTAGGCCTGTGCTGTGATAGTGCAGCACAAAACAGCAAGAGGTGCAAGTCCTCTCCATGAAAAACACGACCACACCGTAACACCACTGCCTCCGAATTTTACTGTTGGCACTACACACCCTGGGAGAAGACGTTCACTGGGCATTCGCCATACCCACACACTGCCATCGGATCGCCACATTGTGTACCTTGATTCGTCACTCCACCCAACGTTTTTTCCCTGTTCAATCGTCCAATTTTTGCGCTCCTTACACCATCGAGGTGACATTTGGCATTTAGCGACGTGATGTGTGGCTTATGAGCAGCCGCTCGACCATGAAATCCCAATTTTATCACCTCCCAACCAGCTGTCATAGTACTTGCAGTGGATCCTGATGCAACCTGTAATTCCTGTGAGATGGTCTGGATAGACGACTGCCTATTAGACATTACGATCGTCTTCAACTGTCGGCAGTCTCTGTCAGTCAACAGACGAGGTCGGGCTGTATGCTTTTTGTGCTGTGCGTGTCTCTTCACGTTTCCACTTCACTACGACATCGGAAACAGTGGACGTAGGGATGTTTAGGAGTGTGGAAATCTCGCGTGCAGACGAATGACACAAGTGACACCCAATCACCTGACCACATTCGAAGTTCTTGAGTTCCGCGGAGCGCCCCATTCTGCTCTCTCACAATGTTTAATGACCACTGAGGTCGTTCATACGGATTACCTGGCAGTAGGTGGCAGCACTATGCACCTAATATGAAAAACGTACGTTTCTGAGGGTGTCCGGATGCTTTTGATCACGTAGTGTATAAAGGACCGTGTAAACTACGGAACATTTCTGTTCAGCGAAGCTAACACTTAGAAATAAACAGTATGCGCAGCAAAATTAAAATTGTCAATGTGTAATTCATGTTTAATTCGAATATTATTGATTTGTAAAAATAAACTGAGTGATGCTGTAGAAAAAGATAAAACACATTTATCATATAGCGCTATAAAACGCAATTTCATGAAATGGATAACATTTAAGAAAACGTAAAACAAAAATCTATGAAACTTCTTTTCAGTATTTTGTCCAACTTATATAAAATATGTTTCTGTTATTCATAAATAACGCTATTATTTCTCAATAATTGCACGAAAGTCTTGTCTTTGATCACGATGATGAATTTCCTATTGAGTACAAAATAACAACAATGATTAATATAGACTTTTTTATGTTTCTTCATGGAAACTGTACGCGCAAGAAATATAATTGCTTAATTTCCATAAAAAAGCGCAGTTTACACCAGCAGCTAATTTTTGTTATTTATAAAACGCAGTTTTTCTTCTGTGATGATACGAAATACACAGTGGACTAATACTGAATGGGGAGGTGTTCTAATTGTGTGCAAAACACACAGCCAAACAAATAAAAAAAAACAAAGAGAAATTGTCAGCTCTCAGTTCCTCTCTTACACTATTATTTTGTTACTTTCCGTATCGAGGCTATCAAGTATTACCGGTAGTCCTATTATTTACTGTGTCATCAGTGTACTGTACAAAAACTGCCGAACAGTAGATCTGATAGGCCGCAACTCTACTCACGGGTGATTTTTGTCACGCTAAGAGACTCCACTTCAGGGAGACAACTTCAGTTTTAGTTTATCCCGTAGAGTCTTTGCTCCGAATAGCGTGGGGAAGTTAGATATCGATATTACCAGGTATTCGATGTCCCGTCGTCAGTTACGTAATTTCTGCTTTACAGGTGAACTACACTTTCCTAACATTTTCCCAGTAAAGCGTAGTTGACCATTTGCCTTCCTTACCACAGTACTCACATGCTCTGTCCACCTCATATCACTTAGCAGTGTTATGCCCAGATATTTAAACGACTTGAGTGTGTCAAGCAGGACACTAGTAATACTCGCCGAACATTATAGGTTTGATCTTCCTACTCATCCGCATTAACTTAAGGGGGGTATGACGTCAAACGGGCCGACTTGGAGCAGGAGAGGCATAACAGGACATTTTAATTTCCAGTGTCTATACTTCTAAAATTAATTCTTAAAACTTTGTCAGCATCACCAGGAAGGATTCAGGATGCACACTCTCTGCAGTGGAAGTTCGAAAACATAACAAAATAAATTTTTTTTACGAGTGAAATTTCATCATTTTTTCACTTACTAATGGCTGCATTTGTTGCTATACGTACACTTTTCTTCATAAGTTACAGAGATTCTTCGATGAATTTTGCACAGCATACATACCATACTTACAGGTGTATGAAAGTATGGAATTTATTTAATTTATGAATAAACGAATGATCTGTTGTATTTTAAACTTCATGTTTAGAAAAAACACAAATGTTATAGTTAATTACCTCAATTTTTACCACAGTTTTTAATAGATTTGGAAAATTCTAGAGTTTCATACACCTTTAAGTATGGTTTGTATGCTGTGCAAAATTCATCGAACCATCTCTCTTACTTATGAAGAAAAGTGTATCTATAGCAACAAATGCTGCCATTAGTACGTGAAAAAAATGATGAAATTTGACTCGTAAAAAAATTACTTCTTTATGTTTTCGAACTTCCACTGCTATGAGTGTGAATTCTGAATCCTTCCTGGTGATGCTGACAAAGTCTTATGAATTTATTTGTAAAAGTATAGACAGTGGAAATTAAAATGTCCTGTGGTGCCTCTCCTGCTCCAAGTCGGCACGTTTGACGTCCTACCCCCCTAAAGTTTTTACACATTTAGGGCTAGCTGCCATCCACCACAACAACTGGAAATTTTGTCGAAGTCGTCTTGTATCTTCTTACAGTCACTCAAATTCGACACCTTACCGGCTGAAAGAAATTTGGTTCTAGAGTGTAATCCCCAGAAAACGCCGGAAATATTTCGCCTTTATAACGGCCTTAGACTTGTCGGTACGCAGTGATAGCGAGAGTTTAATACCGGGCATCTTGCGACTCGGGCGCGCCGGCTTCCGCTTCGAGGGCTGCGGGGCTGGTTGGCAGCCGCCCCCTCTCTGGCAATCAGAGCCGCCGCCTCGGAGGTGCTCATCCGTAAAACGATCTCTCACTCTGCGAATTACCATAAAGAGGAGCCGCCGCGCGCACAGCTGCTTCCAATAAAATTTTAAGAGTCTTTTGCGCAATTTTTATCTCATTACCCGCCGCCCGCGACACAGCGCCGGGGGCGGCAGAGGAGCGGCCGCCGTCTTTATCCGAGTTGCGCCGTAAAAACCGGATTGCGGGGGCGGGCGGCGCTGGGCCCAGGGGCGCAGCCTCAGCCGCGCCGCCCCCGACAGCAGGTGGCGCCCGCCACTGTGGGTTCTCCTTCCAGCTGCGCTGCGTGCACTGTCAAATGGTTCAAATGGCTCTGAGCGCTATCTGAGGTCATCAGTCCCCTAGAACTTAGAACTACTTAAACCTAACTAACCTGAGGAAATCACACACATCCATGCCCGAGGCAGGATTCGAACCTGCGACCGTAGCGGTCGCACGGTTCCAGACTGAAGCGCCTAGAACCGCTCGGCTACACTGGCCGGCGCGTGCACTGTCGCTGCCATTAATCGCCAGCGTCATCCACTGATCGTGCAGTACTGTAAAGGGAATTCCTCAAGCATCACCAGCTCCAACTTTCCTCATCCATGTTTGTCCAGTTTGATACTAAATGCCAATGAATACATCTTCCACTTGATCGTCCTCCAGATCTCTTTGTATCACCCAGACTCTTCCAACCATTCGTCACGTAACATGTCCAGCCCATCTCCATTACTGTTTCATAATGAACCGTGGATTTAATTTCAAAGAGTATTCTTAAAAATTTATTTTATTTACTAGCGATTCATCAAGAACATTAAAACATTTAATCACACTATGTGAGCGTGGAAGTAGTTGCCAGGGAGTAACTGATGAAATCATAATGAAATTGCTTTTAACAAATGGAAATTTTATTTCTAAAAGCATTATTTTTAAAGAAACAGATTTAAAATTATAAGCAGAACGCACCCTCTAAATATCAAGTTACCATTTATTCAGACGCAGAAAGAAACAAATTTTTTGTGCATGAGCTTTCGGGCTGAGAACCTTGCCGCTCCCTTTTGACACGGCCGTAGTCACGACCGCTCACAACAACCTTTGAGAGACTACACAGATGCAAATCTGCAACACACCAGATTACTTTAAACTAAAGGTTTTAACAATTCACACGAGCACACAAACTACGCACCACGTAGGAGGGATGGAAATGGTACAAAACACTAGAAGTAAAAGATTAACTTGACTCCGAAGGTGCAACTTGATTTTAACTTCTAAGAAAAGTCATACGGTGCAAGGGTGGAAACTTTATATACTAAAATGACCATTTAAATAAAAGCCCATGAAATGCAATCTTACATAAAATTACACAATGTTGGCCAAACATATTCTACAGTACACATATACTGCCTCTCAAGATGATAAGCAAGATAAAAACATATTTCAGGAATTAGGCCGTTACACTCCAAGCAATGAATTCGTTAAAACATCGAATCCGACAAACATGACAGAGGCAGCTACTAACGTACGGCACATTGATAGGGAGATTACCGAACAACCCGAGCCGCAGGTTGCTCTAACCCGCCCCTACTCCACAAGGGAAAAACGGATCACCCAATTCATAAATAACCACCTTTCCGCGGGTGGGCAAACGGAGAATAATGGTGGGACGACCCCAAAACAAAGCGGCTGCTGACCTCACCAACAAGTAAATAAATTTAACAAGTAAATAAAACAACATATCACCAATCACTTAACCTCTAATAAACTGCGATTTCTGGACAAGACCAGGCGCAGCACCCCCAAATCGCTCTCCCGAACCGTCCGCTGCCAGCCGCTTCAACGGATGCAGTAAGGCGCTGCGATGTCCCGCCTCGCGGCGTCACAGCTCGCACCGGCCAGGCAGATGTCGGTTGACTCCTGTTGCTCTCGTATCGGCCGCGAAGCCACTACCCCTCGCTATACGTCGCGGTTCACTCGACTCACGTGGCGACCTCGCATGCGCCGACGCTCAAGACGGACCAGTCATCTCGTGTCTCAGTGCGCGACCGACCAACCGATCGATCCGACCGCCAATGACCATTGCCTGAACAAACTCGAGCAGACTGGCGGCCTAATGCGCAGACTCAGATGCAGGAACTAAGCCCCGACCGGGCGACCACTCGCTGAGTTCTCTTACTGGCGGAGTGGAAAGACTCTCATTTATGCGGCTTTAAAGACTGATCCGAACGAAATACATACTGACACTCCGGACTACAGACAGACACTAACTGCCCCACAAACCGGACGAGATACAGACTAGCAAGCTGGAGGCGAGAGACTGACCCAGACTGACTCCAGACTCACCCAGACTGACCCTCTGGCGAGTTCATAGCGCCCCTTAAATGCGCGTGAACAGGCAATCTTTCCCCTTTCCCACCAGAGGGAGACACCAAAGCTGCGATTGCCACAGCGGCGCCACCGCCAGAAACGGAGGGCGACTGCTTCACATTACGCGCTGCGGCGCGCTCTTCAAAACAGCAATTTTTACCACGGCTCACATAAGACATTATCACGTCCTCAACCCTTTTCTCTTATCATTCTGTACTTTGTTTTCTTATCACTTATTCCTCCGCCCAATGGGCATTTTTCCGTTTCTTAACAGGAAAGCGTCAGTTTTTGAATTCTTTTCGCCTTTAACGCCCATGTTTCACTTTCTTAATCCCGTTCACACCCTCTGGTTACAATTCTGTACTTTAGTTTGACTGTGTCTTACCTGCAACAGAAATACTCTCTCCTAATGGAAACCTGAGGTACACATTTGTGTATGTTCAACCTTGTCATCACGTGAAAATCTGTAACAGTTATATTTTTAAAAAAGAAAAAAATCCTTTATTCAGAAGTTAATTATAATAACACATGTCAACCCACTACCTTAGCGGGTCCTAAATTTTACAATCATATTAAAGTTACTGCTGCTTAATTTGCTAATACTACAGTATGTTAGTACTTGTATTATTTCACCACTATAGGCATTTCTGATTTACTGTTTACTATTACTCTATTCTACATGTATCTTGGTTGCTAGTTGATAGTGACTAGTTCTCAACAGCTGTTGTTTGTTTTATGTATATGCAACTTTATCTGTACGTAACTCATCTACACTACCTGCAGTGTTACAGGTGTGCCAGCGTGTTACAAACCTACTTTGTTGGCCTCGCCCACCGAGCTAACCCCAGTGGGCACGCCCCTGGCGCCGGCCACTGTGACAGAGCGGTTCTAGGCGCTTCAGTCAAGAACCGCGCTGCTGCTATGGCCGCAGGTTCGAATCCTGCCTCGGACATGAATGTGTGTGATGTCCTTAAGTTAGTAAGGTTTAAGTAGTTCTAAGACTAGGGGACTGATGACCTCAGATGTTAAGTCCCATAGTGCTTGGAGCCATTTGACCCATGCCCCTGGCACTGGCCTGGCCTGAGACGTTGAATCGCTGCAGTGCTAACCTAATGAATTTTCCTATCTTATCCAACATCTAACCTATTTCTTATATCTACAGTCATTGTCGGTGCGTGTCACGATCGATTGAAAGTGTACTTCCTACCCCCTAATCCGAGACATGGCGGATTCCAGTCGTGAACCGGCTGGTCAAGTCCACGCCTCGGCGGAACAGGATAGGTACACGGAGTCTAATTCGGGTTTGGATCATTGTGGATTGTTCCTTAAGAGTTCCTTAAGAACTTTGCTGGATATTTCATCTGAGAGTTAATTCAGGATGTGGAAAGTGTCCTCTTGCCTGAGCAGGTGGTGCGTGTCATGGTTAGGAATTTGTTGCCCTAAGTTGACCTGTATCATCGTCGAATAGGGGGCACTCATACACCACATGGTCCGGAGCGCCCTGCACATCGCCACCGTCACACGTTGGTATAGCCCGCTTCCCTAACTGGCTTAGGTGTGTCGAGTAGGGTCCACGTCCAGTGAGAAAGTGCAGCAGTCCTCTGATTCGTTTAAGGTAGGTAAGCTTTAAGCGCCCCTTAATGTTCGGAAGCAGCTCATGAGTTCTTCGCCTTGCATAATTTGATACATCACTGCACTTGCCATAATCCATCCCCCCGCCCCTTTCTTTTAATTCCATTATTTCCACTACTTTTTCCCTCCAGTCTTTCTTCACCTAGTACCAGGCGGACTGTTCTCTGATTTTTATGTCAAGGGGACAGAGCCCCATTAATACTAGCATTGCCCCCCCCCCTCCCCCCCAGGAGTTGTTCTGTATGCCCCGACCGAGCGTAGGAGCATGTTTCGCTGCACTCTTCTTACGGCCATGGCAAGCGTGACCTTTGTGAGCTTGTGTGCCCAGACCCACGACTCATGATACCTACGTTTGACGTTAAGACGCTGATATAGTATAATTTTATTAGGTAGGATGGGAGATGGAAGCGATTGTGACCAATTCCAATTCCATCACTGTGAAAATATCAGCAAGTCATTGCAGCAGAGCACAGCAGCTCGTGGTCACCAGAATACACGGATGTGGTTGGTTCGCTATGTTCCACTTGTAAGAGGTCCATGACTAAGGAATTTATTGCTAGCGCACTCGAGCAGATGTAACTTCGATGGATTGCTCACGGGCTGCCTGCGAGATGTAAGCCACAATAGAATCGCAGACCAGAGAGCAGTAGTAGTAGTAGCAGTGGTAGTAGCTCGCAGTCGGGCGGTTGGGTCAGGTCGCTCTTAGGGAGCAATTGTCTAGTTGTATAGCTCACAGAGAGCACTTGTGTCCTATATGGAATTACCAAGGCCGGTCGTGGAGAAAGATGGCGGTGCCTGAGCCATGTAGTACAAGGTAAAAGCAAAAATTATTATTATTTATTGCCTCACGCATATGTAATTTGCTAAAACTCATTTTGTACTATTGTTATATCAAAATCACACGTAAATATTTTTCAATAATAATCTTTCTTATGAAGATAACTTCTGACAGTCATTCACCTGAATTTAAAGTTTTTTACTAATTTTTCCTATCCATAGTCATGGCAATTGTCGTAAAGACAAATCAGTTGTTTTTATTTATACATAACAAAATCTCGTGGCCAGCATTGCACTGATCTGTGCCAGAAAAATTTCTTGTAGGAGCAGACATATAAGCGTTATCCAGCGACACAATTAAGGTAAGAATCTTCAGTTTATTCAGAATGACTTTTAAGGGCCATGACAAAGCATTGCTGACGTCTAGATTTACCACTTTGGATTCATAGTCAGTTAATTATTGAAAGGTTGTATATGAGTCACATTTTATTGAGAACTTACGGAAATTATCTGTTGGGAGGTTACGCACTGTATAATTGAATATTGTTATTGTTATTTTGTATGGTAATTATTGAATGATCATTTTACTATTACAATACAGAATATTTACTAACGAGTTATTTTAGTCCATAAAATGAACGGGTGATATAATCCTACTGAATGTGGTGTCACCGCCAGACACCACACTTGCTAGGTGGTAGCTTAAATCGGCCGCAGTCCATTTAGTACATGTCGGACCCGCGTGTCGCCACTGTGTGATCGCAGACCGAGCGCCACCACAAGGCAGGTCTCGAGATACGGAATAGCACTCGCCCCAGTTGTACGGACGATATTGCTAGCGACTACACTGACGAAGCCTTTCTCTCATTTGCCGAGAGACAGTTAGAATAGCCTTCAGCTAAGTCCATGGCTACGACCTAGCAAGGCGCCATTAGCCTTACATAGTTTGATAGTTATCGTATGAAATGTCTCATCAAGAACGTTGTAAACCAATGACGGATTAAAAGTTAAGTATTCCCAAAGCAACGTACTTTTCTTTATAGCAATTCATTGAGCGTCCTGTTTCAGACTTCAAGATATTCTGCGTAAGCTTATAGCGTGCCTATCGGCCCCTCAAAATAACACTGTGTCGGCACTTCTGTCGACACATCACTGAACTCTCTTGATAATTTTGAGATCGACTGCGGTCACTTGAATTTTTCTTAATCGACGGTTCTTTTGAAAACACGTTTGTAAAGTATGTGACGTAATCTACCCGAATTCATATTAGAAACTTTTCGATACAGGTGGGTATCGATAACTTGATTTATATAAAAAAATTAAATTTTGTCTAAATTGAATCCTTGCTGAACTACTGCTTTCATCTGATACAAATTCAACAATTTTGTAGTTGATTACCAGAAAGAATAGACGTATTTATTTTATGAAGTTATTTACAATAATTTTTCATATTTACTTAAAGGACGTTGTTGAAGCAAATTTAAATACGAGAGTTATTCTTGTTTCAAGGTTTGATTGATCGAGGAATGGGAAAATCATAAATGTTTTATTTGCAGCATTCAGCTACACCTTCCAGTAAATTCACTATAGAGTCGTTACTCCGCCTTAGAGATTTATTGCAGTGTTGCACCAACTTTACAATATCCTCGTAACAGAGGGCAGCCTCCTGTGCTTTCCCCAAATTCTCTACGCTGGTCTGGAGCTCGCTGTCTGTGCCAATATGCTGTCCTCAGGGGGATCCATCTCCGGATTGTTCCCACCGAAAACGCTGCAGGAGTGGCTTTGTTGCAGCTGCATTCTGCGGCCGAGCGTTGTCGTGAAGAAAGAGAATGTCTGGTGACAACATTCCTCTTCGCTTGCTCAGAATTGCCCTTCGTCGATGATTTTCTAGACTCGCCTGATCAACTCACCGAACAAGGTAACCGGTTGACACTCTCTTCTTTCCCTGACCGCCTGCACCGTGAACGCCTGTCGTCTGTACGCCCTGCTTTAAAGTTCCTGCACCATTGCCGCGTATTGCTGTCACGCGTGGCAGTTACATCACATTAGGTCATGTGGGCGCATGAACTTTTAAACATTTTTGGAAGGTGGCTATTAACAGTCGTCAAGTAAAGTATAAAATGCATGTCAGACCATCAGCTGCTTTTTTGAAGAAAAAAAACAACAAATATCAACCGGTTTTTGTCTTAGATCACTCTGTTATGTTTACACTTGTTTGCCTTTAAAAGTCCTGTTTGTGTACTGGAATTCATCGCATTCATGAGACGTGTCCGTCATTTAAATAATGACAGATGTAATGTTCCGACTTAAACTGTTTTAACACTAATCCGTGAAGACGGTCTATGACTGAAAGCGGTCGATATTTGGGTTACATTTAAAAAAAGCAGCTGATAGTCAAACACGCATTTTATACATTGTATGAACTTTGGTTCTCGACGGGCATACTCAAAACACTGCACAACGTATCTGTATCAAGCGTCAAAGGATTTTCACTGTCGTTTTAATCTCGCGAGCCAATCGGATCTTGAAAAGGAAAATGGCCCAAGTAGTTTCATCGGTAGCTGTGTAAGTGCTTACACTACTGATAACTATTGCATCTTTGATTTGCTACCTCACGCTTGAAGCGAAAACGTGTTGTATTAATGTGTGTTTTGTGTTCGGTTGTAAGAGAGATCCGTTTGTGCTGTCACACGGAGGTGTATTTGAAATTTGGTTTATCATTATGAAACACTTTGCCTGTTAACTACAGAACAAATTTAAAAAAATATTGGAAGAGAAAAACTTATGGGAACTCATTTTTTACCAGCATGAGCTATCCTTGTAATCCAAACTAATAAAACCTGTCCTATACTCATACTTTGAAGCACACAACGAAGTCAAATAAAACGAGCTAAATATCAAATTTTATAATTGGTCAATGTGGGCATGACTACTTTTTTCTTTTTTGTTTTATGAATAATGATGTATTTCCAACTGCACATCAACTTTACAGATAATAAATATTGGAAGAGCTCGTCGCAAGTATAACCCAAAATTTTACCTCATAAAAGTTAGTTGTAAACTATTATGACAGAGGCTTTTGATTACAGAGTAAGATTGATTAAAATCCTAGTCCCTAATCATACTAGTCATTTATACTTACGTTTTCTCTCTCAATGAATAATTCAAATACTGAGCTTTGGTTTCCTGTTTCGTAATTATGTGTAACACTATGAACATTTATTGGAAGGGAAAACCTCCTGTTATTCACAGTGACACAAAAAATTTTGTGAGGAGGATAGCCTCCCATGAATAAATCTCATGAAATGTCATATAATTTTGGCTCGTCTTTAAAATCTTTTGAAGAGACTTAAGTATTTCAATAAAATCACGAGGTCAAAATACCTCGATTGTGATTACAAATTTTACTTGAGAGACGATGTTTTAATTACTGCTGATTAATTAAAATATAGAACAAAGTTTTGCTTGTTGCATGGAATCTAAATTACTATTTAATGCGTGAAATGATATTTGCACCTGTAGCTCTGGAAATTCAAGCCACCGAGATAAGTTTATCCACAGAAATTGTGGATTTGGGATTGTGAATTATTAGTGGCGGTTCGTGTTATGTCATTTTCGTAGTTACATCTTAAAGTCACCTGGTAAATTTAATTCTAAATACGACTTTTACGTCCCCAAACGAACGAGTCATTTTTAATATTTTCTTTATTTCTTTCACTGTTCATCCGCCGGTCCTGTTGTCGTTTCAGTGGTCTTAATTTCGAGAACTGGTTTGACGCCGCTCTTTGCGGAAGTCTATTCAGTGCAAGTGTCTGCATCTCTGCATAGCTAATGTAATCGACATCCATTTGCTTACCGGATTTCATGGTAGCCATAACGGCATAACGACAGTTGACGAATTTTATTAACAAGTTTTCCATCTGCTTACTCCACTCAAGTCTTGGTCTGTATTTGTAATTTTAACCATCACATTTCGCTGTACTATCAGCTTCTCTTTTCCAAGATGCCTCGGGATATGCACTATCAGCCAAATCCTTCTTTTAGTCAGGTTGTATCACAAATTACTTTTTTCACCAGTTCGGTTTGGTATCTCCCAATTACTTATTTGAACTACCCGTTAATCTTCAGCATTCTTCTGTAGTACCACGTTTCAAAAGCTGCAATTCTCATCTTCTCTAAATTATTTATGATCCATGTTTTAAGATTACACTCTGGACAGGTATTTTCAGAAAATTTTTGCAGAGAGGTAAATTTGTATTCGATCTAAACAAATTTTTCTTTTTCAGAAAAGATTTTCTTGCAGCCTAGACGCTTCTAGTGTCTCATTTGCTAATCTAATTCGTTGTGCAGCGCCTGATTTGATTCCACTACACTCTGTTACCCTTGCTCTACTTTTCTTAATGTCGATTTTATAACCTGTTTTCAACACGCTGCTCCAAGTCCTTTCCCGTCTCTGACGATACTACAATTTAGAGTAAAATGACAGCATCAGTTTAACTTTTACTGAAATCAGTACTACACAGCTGCGGAACGTGTGTCACCATTCTACATCTGCTGGACAAGAGAAGAGTTACAATATCATTGGCGAATCACAAAGTTTCAGTTTCTTCTACTAAAACTAACTGTCTCGGCAAATTTCGCTTCGTTTCCTTCACAGCTTGTGCACTTATCCTATGCACACAAATTAGTGAACTTTTTCTGTAACATAGTCATCAGTCCTTACTGTCTGGAAATTCGCAAACTGAGTTTACATTATTCCGATCTTACTGTAATTAGTATTAAGGCCACTTTGATACTCGCTCAGTTCAGTTGCGCCATCCTCGGCTGAAGTTCCGTTAGACTCGAAGTTAACAGCATATTTATGCAAATTAACTGGTGATTCAGAAAACATTCATTTATATGTATTCGCTTCTTCTAACAAATTTTATGGTTTGCAAACCTCTTTCGAAGGCGAGAAAAATACCTTTGGTGAAATGGGATCTCATTGCCTAATTCTGTTCCCAATTCTGATCTTTTCACTCTAGATGTTTTGAACGGATGCTGTAGCCTAGTTGTTTACACTCTTTAAAGAAATTGATGTAAGATGTTTCTCAAATTTTGCCAGTATAGATCTTATCGTGACATATTCCTCACAGTCTATAAATTGACACAACGTGGACACTAGTTTTCGCTGCATCTTTCTATAGCTTCGTTGACAACCTGCAGATGGTCCTTTAAGTGACAATCTTTCCTCCGGACGTTTTGAGTTTCCAGGTATTAGAGAGGTGAAGCAAACGGAATCTAGTGAGTGGCGATCTGGATCGTCGCTTCCGCGGTAAGAGTTGCTGACTGCTGTCGCGCAGGCACGCTCCGCCATCTGTGAACCGAGCAAAGGCGAGGAGTGAGACGACGAAAGATATGAATGAGTACGAGGGAAACGGTTTCTCAGCGATGTCTCACGTAGAAGAGCTAGTCCGGGGTGAAGGAACGAACAATGCTGCAGCGTGAAGTATCCTGAAAGAAATACGGCGTTCGCTGTGAGACGGCAACAGAGATATACGGACAAAAAGCGCAGTACAAGATATCGTAACTGTGGGATCCTGCGCACTCGTCTCTTATAGGGTGCATAAAGGATGCTGCTTTCCCGGGTAGCTATACAACAATTCAAGCAAATCACATTAATAGTATTTATCACAAAAAGTGTATTGTCAATACTTTGTAGTTACAAAAACGTGTCGCAAGCGATTGTGGACATGCAAACAGGAAGTGTCCTTCAATGTATACAGTGTCCATGTAAGCAATTAATATAAGGCACAAATCTCAGTGTAACAGTTAGGATTACTCCTAGTGTCACTTCTGCCAGTGCTGGTCTACTACTGTGCGGCCGAGGTGGCAGGAGCGGCGCTTATGTTCTCTTCTTGTACAGACCGCTCCTGTCGTAGTGCGGTCCTAGTCAGCGAGCTATTCGCTGTCGTCATCTCACAGCCTTCTCTGCTCTTGCTTTCTTCGTCCTCGTGCCGGTGCTTGTAATTACGCCTGAACAGTAACAATGATTTTGTAGTCCAGTGTTCCAGGTAAGTCACCGGAAGCATACTCTACTACCATGCCGGGAATAAAAATGCGACATAACGATCGACGCAGTTCATGAGGTTTTAAACGGCTCAAATTTTAGTATCCGACAATGGTTAGGCTTTGTGCCGTGTGCTCCTGCGATTTGATTGTTCCGGTGTAGTGTGTTCGCTCTCTTTCGATTCGCCTTGCGGTGCGTGGGTTGGTGCGCCCTCTGAGATTCCGTGCAGGAAGCCCAAAGGGAGTCCCGGGCAGAGAGAGAGACGAGCGGGCCTGGGTGGAGCGACGCCGGAAGATCGCGGAAGTCGCGTCGGCAAGTGGAGTGAGTGTGGCAGTTGCATTGGGGCCGGCCGAGCACCGGAACTGGAGGTGCTGCAGTGACTCGCTGTCGTTCGTTCTGTTTACGAGTTCAACCTTCCCCACGCTGTGGCTACGGGCTGATGTCATTCTGGCCATTACCTTGTTAGCGGCATTTGGATTAATATTGTTAAAGGTGAGCTGTTAGTTTGGTGCGTATTCATCTGGTGGAGTTACAGCGAGACTTCCTTCTGTCGTATTCTGGCTAGCGCTGCTGAGCAGTTGAATATTCCCATGTCGCGTGTCGAAATACTGACTTGTGCCCTGGTTGATTTACGTATGAACTGGAGTGCCTATGTGGGCGTGTTTGCTTAAATTGTTGATGAAGTGTTTCACAATGCCCTTGCTTGAGTGTCTCTTAATTGCATTTCAGTTTGTTATTGAACTTATGTTAGTTAAGGGACGACCAAATTGTCACGCTAGTCAAGTAAAGTTTAAGACTACTGTGACACCACTGTTTACCTGTTGATTAAAATTAATTCAATCTTAACCAAAGCTAGGTATAATTCAAGGCTAATTGTAAGTGCCGTGTGTGTTTCTTTGGCCTTTTCTCTTATTCACTACTGTTGAGTGTTAAACTGTTTTGGAAACCCCTTGACGTCATTTCACGGTGTGGTTTTAGGAAGAGTTCTGCGGGTACTGTTGTTAACGGCTCCTGTTGCAACGTGGTTTCTGGCCCATACACAGCTATCGCATGCCAGGGGTTTAATGCAGACCGCCAACAGTGCGGTAAATTGTTATCAATCCTTTTCGAATCACCGCCTGGCCTACGACTATTGACGGATTTCTGTGGTAAAATTCAAATGGAGGCACTGTCTTGTTAACTTGTCTGAACTGAATGTTCAAAAATGGTTCAAATGGCTCTGAGCACTATGGGACTCAACTGCTGAGGTCATTAGTCCCCTAGAACTTAGAACTATTTAAACCTAACTAACCTAAGGACATCATAAACATCCATGCCCGAGGCAGGATTCGAACCTGCGACCGTAGCGGTCTTGCGGTTCCAGACTGCAGCGCCTTTAACCGCACGGCCACTTCGGCCGGCGAACTGAATATGCTTGCCTTGTAAAACAGTTCATTACTGATTAATCAGTGGTAGAGCACTCGTTATTCTGGACCAGACTGTACTTGGCATTAATTGCATTGTCTTGGTAAATCGGTGTGCTACGTTAGATTATAACGCAAGCGCCATTTTGGGTAATATTTACCATTTAACTATATGAGTTGGTTCTGTGAATCATTGTCGCACACAAGGTCACGTAAGACAGTGCTGTAGCGGGCTGGTATTGCTATACGTCTGTGATATTATTTTCTGTAAGCCATTGTTCCCGTTAGGTTATGTAAGGCTTAAATACAGTGACCAGTTTGGTAATTTTCTGTGTTTCGTAATAACATTTTACAAGCATTAAAATTTTGGAAATGTTTAAATCTCATATTTGCAGATTGTTTGATGTTAGATAACTTGTTGATGATTCATGTTAAATCAGCTGATGTACATTTAAATTGAACAAGTTATATGTCAATGTGTTGTTACCAGTACCTTGCATGAATTTTCTTGCGTAATAAATTAAATTTTATATTCTATCCTCAATTTGTTGCTCAGCCTTCCACTCCAGCAGCCCCTGTATCCTGCTCCTAACCATATATGAGGGTGCCCCATCCAGCCGAAGTGTCGATATGGAGGAAAGGTGAGAGACTCTCGGGCTTCATAACGTAGCCGAGGCTTACTCTCCCAGATGGCGATGTCGGAGCTGCAGGTGTGTTACGCATTCCTCTCCACTGACGCGAGAGTGCTTGTAAGTACCTAGGGCCGCACTTGTCCGGCAGTTCTGTGCACTCTCTGAAAGCTTCTACAGGCGCTATCAACAGTAGAGTGATTGACCTCGCCTGTCTGCTCGATTCTGATGATTCCCTAGACCGTTTGCGCGCAATTACGACGACTTCCGCGTCGCTCTGGATTTAATTCACTTCGTGAACTCAACCGTCATCGACCACACGAACCGCCAGCATTAGCGCCAGAGCGAGTGATCATAGATTCTGCTCTAACCAAGTCGACTAGGATACAAAACAAATATTCCAGCGGATATTCTGCAAGGAAGGATAATTATTTTCGAACCCAAGAAGAAGCTGTTCGCCGTACCAAAGAAAACTGCCAGGTAACACTGTATCGCAGGCAACGCGAAAGGCGCGATGGAGATGTTACGAGCCCTTGTCAGACGATCGCAGTGCCCGGGAGGAACTCGTTCGATGCTGTTTGGATGTGGCGCTCGCTACGTAAACGGTAGACACCAGTATATCTGTTTACTTATACAAAGCTGGCTACCTTCTCAGAACGCCAAATAAACTTGTGGTCTTGTCGAAGATCATTATATACAGGCGTCCAAAATTAAAGCAACTAACCGCTGTTTCCCCGTTCAGCGTCTAATTCACAATATAAGCATACAAACTGCCAACAGATGTTCATATACTCCTGCACGGGAGATGGCATTTCGGTCAACGGACAACCACGCCAGCGATGACGTCAAGGCACCTATCAAAAGGGGGTGTGTTTATCGGGGAGCCCCTCGTATACAGTCGGTGTGCACAGTCACAGACGGTGCGATATGGCGCAGAATGAGACGCCTACCAGACTCTGTGAGTGGAGGACCATGGGAAGAATGGAAACAGGACAGCCGCAAACTGATGTGGCCCTATGACTTAATGTGAATCGTTCTGTTGCTTCTCGGGTCTGACGACAATTTATAGTGCAGAGCCGATGACTTCAGAAATAGAGGCAACTGGTGTCTGACCTCGCAGCATCCACTGGACGTGTTGTATCGAGGCAAACGGTGTACAGAAGGCTTCCGCAACGTGGCTTTTGCTGTTGGAGACCTAGTGTATGTATACCTCTGACGCGTCTTCATAGAGGGGAACGTCTAGAGCGGAGTCGTTAACATGCCGTATGGACTGTGGAACAGTGGGCCAACGTTCTTCTCACAGATGAGTCCAGATTTGGTCTGTAGAGTGATTCTGCAAGCATTCGCATCTGGAGGGAACGTGGAATAGGATTTCGCGACCCAAACATTGTGGGAAGAGACCGGTATCGAGGGGGATCCCTAATGGTGTGGGCAGGGGTTATGTTGATCACTCGAACATCTCTTCTTGAAATTGTATGGGTGAATAAGATGCTGTTAGATATCTTGACGATGTCTTGGGACCTCACGTGAGGTTGTTGCGAGGTACTGTGTGCCCAGGCTTCGTACTGATCGACCTCAAAGAGCGGGGGTGGTTGATTTTTCTGTGAAATGGAAGATATTTTGCGCATGGCGTGGCCTGCTAACTCTCTCGATTTGAATCTTATAGAGCACGTCTGGGATGCACCAGGCAGACGAGCTGCATCACATCAGAATCCACCAACCACTCTCCAAGTCCTGCGAGCAGTTATGCAGGAAGAACAGGCGTTATTGCCTCAACATGCCGCGCGGGATTAGCGGAGCCGTCTGAGGCGCTGCAGTCATGAACTGTGCGGCTGGTCCCGGCGGAGGTTCGAGTCCTCCCTCGGGCATGGGTGTGTGTGTTTGTCCTTCGGATAATTTAGGTTAAGTAATGTGTAAGTTTAGGGACTGATGACCTTATCAGTTAAGTCCCATAAGATTTCACACATTGCCTCAACATGAGATTGATGACATCACTTACAGCAATCTCTGTTGGTCCATCATGACCGGGGACATCGGCTGGTACGTACTTTTCAATGTCAATCAACTTTACCAACAGCAGTACACTTTAATATATATTTTAATTTTATTCTGAAAGCAACCAGTTTCGGCAATTCGTTTTGCCATCTTCAGGCCCCATGCGCTTTTTTCAAATCAACACAACTATTGCTGTCACGTCTTCGTATGAAGCATCTGTAAAACCATTGGAATTCACGATGTCCAGTTTTATGGCGCTATACGTTAAGTTCGTTGATTTGAAAAAAGCGTATGGGGCCTGAAGACGCCAAAATGAATTGGCAAAACTGGTAGCTTTCAGAAAAAAAAAACATCTTAAAGTGTACGCCTGTTGGTAAAGTTTATTGACACTGAATAATCACTTACAGCATGTCCCGTTGTTCTCAGGCCTCTGTTGCTGCCAGAGGAGGTCACACCCCATACTGAGCTCATTGAGGAGTTGTCTGAATGTGTGAGCAAGTCCATAAGTTGGAAAAAACGAAGAACATTTTTGTCTATCGTTATGCATGTACAGTGTTTACGTTCTGTATTCGTTACGTTGTTTCTACGTTACTATTGCCTGTTTACACTGTTTTGTGGCAAAATAGAGGCAAACTTGGAAAATTTCAATTTGTTGCTTTAATTCTGGACACCAGTGTAGTCATAGCAAATATCTTCATTCTAATAAACTTCAGCACAACAGTGATGAGTGCTGGTAAAAGATGTGAGAAACTGCATGATGTTCGTGATTGGACATGCCGAGGATTTTGTTCGAAGATCACAGGGTGTTTTTCACAATAAATATTACAGGGATCTAAGTTTTTTAAAGGGACTCGCTGGATAAAGTTTTTGTGGTGTCACCGCCAGACACCACACTTGCTAGGTGGTAGCTTTAAATCGGCCGCGGTCCATTAGTACATGTCGGACCCGCGTGTCGCCACTGTCAGTGACAGCAGACCGAGCGCCACCACACGGCAGGTCTCGAGAGACTTACTAGCACTCACCCCAGTTGTACGGACGACTTAGCTAGCGATGCACACTGACGAAGCCTCGCTCATTTGCAGAGCAGATAGAATAGCCTTCTACATCTACATCTACATTTATACTCCGCAAGCCACCCAACGGTATGTGGCGGAGGGCACTTTACGTGCCACTGTCATTACCTCCCTTTCCTGTTCCAGTCGCGTATGGTTCGCGGGAAGAACGACTGTCTGAAAGTCTCCGTGCGCGCTCTAATCTCTCTAATTTTACATTCGTGATCTCCTCGGGAGGTATAAGTAGGGGGAAGCAATATATTCGATACCTCATCCAGAAACGCACCCTCTCGAAACCTGGCGAGCAAGCTACACCGCGATGCAGAGCGCCTCTCTTGCAGAGTCTGCCACTTGAGTTTATTAAACATCTCCGTAACGCTATCACGGTTACCAAATAACCCTGTGACGAAACGCGCCGCTCTTCTTTGGATCTTCTCAATCTCCTCCGTCAGACCGATCTGGTACGGATCCCACACGTATGAGCAATACTCAAGTATAGGTCGAACGAGAGTTTTGTAAGCCACCTCCTTTGTTGATGGACTACATTTTCTAAGCACTCTCCCAATGAATCTCAACCTGGTACCCGCCTTACCAACTATTAATTTTATATGATCATTCCACTTCAAATCGTTCCGCACGCATACTCCCAGATATTTTACAGAAGTAACTGCTACCAGTGTTTGTTCCGCTATCATATAATCATACAATAAAGGATCCTTCTTTCTATGTGTTCGCAATACATTACATTTGTCTATGTTAAGGGTCAGTTGCCACTCCCTGCACCAAGTGCCTATCCGCTGCAGATCTTCCTGCATTTCGCTACAATTTTCTAATGCTGCAACTTCTCTGTATACTACAGCATCATCCGCGAAAAGCCGCATGGAACTTCCGACACTATCTACTAGTTCATTTATATATATTGTGAAAAGCAATGGTCCCATAACACTCCCCTGTGGCACGCCAGAGGTTACTTTAACGTCTGTAGACGTCTCTCCTTCAGCTAAGTCAATGGCTACGACCTAGCAAGGCGCCATTAGCCTTACATTGCATGTATCTACAGAGTCTCACTTGTATCGTCAAGAGCGATGTACAGCAATGATGGATTAAAGTTAAGTATTCCAGCAGCTACGTACTTTTCTTTATAGCATTCATTACGTATCCTGTTTCAGACCTCACGCCATCCTGCGTGAGCTTATAGCGTGCATTTTGGTCTCCTCAAAACACACGGTGTCGGCACTTCTGTCGACACATCAGTTTTGATGAGGAACCCATGTTCCGAAGAGTACCGCTCGAATGTAAAGTAAGCGTGAAGTGAGGACCGGTTTCAAATATTCCGCCCCACAGTCCGCACACAGCGGAACGACAACCTGTGCGATCAACAGGATGTGTTTCGGCTACCCGTTGGCAGGTTCTCTTCTAAGTGACGAAAGACGTCCTCCACAGTGTCCAAGAGTGCGGCACGGCTTCGTGGCTCTACAGCCGGCCATCCAAGCGGTGAACATACCAGTTTGTCGCAGCGGTTGTTGTAGTTGCAAGAGAATGCTATGCGATGTTATAATTACGACAGGGACTGGCGACGGCGTCATCTTCACAGTTGTGTGTGCACCGTGAAGCGGGAGACTTGAAAACGATCCTATCTTCAAACTTATTTTACACTGAAGAGCCAAAGAAACTGGTAGACCTGCCTAATATCGTGAAGGGCCACCGAGAGGACGCAGAAGTGTCGCAACACGACGAGCCATGGACTCGACTAATGTCTGAAGCAGTGCTGGAGGGAACTGACACCATGAATGTTGCAGGGCTGTTCGTAAATCCGTAAGAGTACGAGGGAGTGGAGGTGTCTCCCGAACAGCACGTTGCTAGGCATCCCAGATATGCTCAATAATGTTCATGTCTGTGGAGTTTTGTGGCCAGCGGAAGTGCTTAAGCACAGAAGAGTGTTCCTGAACTCACTCTGTAACAGTATTCTATCTGTGGGGTGTCGTATTGCCCTGCTGGAATTGCACAAGTCCGTCGGAATGCACAAGGGACGTAAGTGGATTGTGATCAGACGAGATGCTTACGTACGTGTCACTTGTCAGAGTCGTATTTAGACGTATCAGGCGTTCCATATCACTCCAACTGCACACGCCCCACACCACTACGGAGCTTCCACCAGTTTGATCAGTCCCCTGCGACATGCAGTGTCCATGGATTCGTCAGGTTTTCTCCATACCCGTACACGTTCACCCCCTCGAAGTAGTTTGAAACGAGACTCGTCGGACCAGGCAACATGTTTCCAGTCATCAACAGTCCGATGTCGGTGTTGACGGGACTAGGGGAGGCGTAAAGCTTTGTGTCGTGCAATAATCAAGGGTACACAAGTGGGCCTTCGGCTCCGAAAGCCCGTATCCATGACGTTTCGTTGAATGGTTCGCACGTTGATACTTGTTGATGGTCCAGCACTGAACTCTGCAGCAATCTGCGGAAGGATTGTGTTTCTGTCGCGTTAAACGATTCTTCTCTTTCCGCCCGCAGCGATGTCACCGGATTCCTGATATTCACGGTACACTCTTGCAATAGTCGCACGGGATATTCCCCACTTCATCGCTACCTTGGAGATGCTGTGTACCATCGCTTGTGCGCCGACTATAACACAACGTTCAAACACGCATAAATCTTGATAACCTGCCATTGTAGCGGCAGTAACCGATCTAACAAGTGCACAAGACACCTGTTGTCTTATATAGGCGTTGCCGACCGCAGCGCCGTATTCTGCCTGTTTACATACCTCTGTATTTGAATACGTATGCCTATACCAGATTCTTTGGCGCTTCAGTGTATATCGAAATGGGGCATTTGTGGACATGGGTTCATTATTAGTACTTTATCTGCTACCGAGGAGAGCACGGCGTCATAACTCTATTTGCCATAAACATCACTCAGTGAAAGACAGATCAACATAACACAGGTCTCGGGTTATCCTTAGATATTCGACCGCTTCTGAGAAAACGACCGTCAAAATTCTCGAAATACTTCATGTGCATCTTAGTAAGTAAATATTTCGGCCGAAGCGGCGGCGCAGTGGCTAGCGTCCCAACTTCACATTTTTGTTCCCCGTTTCTGAAACCCAATTATTGTGTTTATTCTGGTTTCCTATTCATCTACCCATGTCAGTAGAAGACTACTAATGATGAATGAATAAAAAAGGGCACAAAAATGAACGCTAAAAATGATTTGAACAGCTTTCAAAAATAGTAAAAATGGCTCTCAGCACTATGGGACTTAACATCTGAGGTCATCAGTCCCCTAGACTTAGAACTACTTACACCTAACTAACCGAAGGACAACACACACATCCATGCCCGAGGCAGGATTCGAACCTGCGACCGTAGCGGACCGTTCCGGACTGAAGCGCCTAGAACCGCTCGGCCACAGCGGCTGGCGAACTGTTTACGGGAAAATTCTTGTAGTGTATCTCGATTCATAATCAGCCACAGGCGCCAGCGGTCCGTTATGCGTGGTTTGCCGCGAAACTATTTCCAACTCGTGAAATCGTCAGCAATATTAACGAGTGTTATTTCCCGAGTGAGAGTCATACGAAGAAACGTCACGATGCTTGTGGTGTTTGGAATTTCTATGTTTGGAATGTTTCTGTGATGGCCATCACTCAAGGGAGTACACCGTAACTTCCTGCAGAACAGACGTAGTTAAAAATTATTAATTAATACACGAATAAAATATAAGAACACGACTGTGTAAAACGATTGAAGTCCCTGAAAATACTATAAACACATATAATATATAATAAGTGTATGACACTTATTGTGAAACCCAGTAGTAATTTAACAGTTAATTTAACGCCCTTGTATCCCGTAACTTGACAAGAAATAGTCGCGTAATAACCTTTCACGGGCAAGGGAAAATAAATGTAAGAAATAAAATAAACGAAAACAATAATCGTGTTTCGAACACAGGACGCAGAAGTGACAAACGGCGAGGATGCCCGCTATCGCACCAGCTGAACCGCGGTTATCCAGAGCTAAAAGACATCCGTATAACGTCGAAAACTTTGCCGGTCGTCTTCTCAGAAACGGTCGAGTATCAACGGACAAGCCGTGGCTCAAGTTCGCTTAGTTTGCCTCCTCTTCCACCGAGCGGAGTTTCTAAGAAATCGGGTTTTCATCTACAGTCCCCCCTAGAAACCTGTAATAGAATTATGAAACACTAAGTATAGTTCCATTACATAAAACATCGGTCTCATATCTGCGCTGCTACACACTGTACAAATTATTTGCTTATGTCAGAATATTCGCCAAATTTCCAGAATGAGATTTTCACTCTGCAGCGGAGTGTGGGCTGATATGAAACTTCCTGGCAGATTAAAACTGTATGCCGGACCGAGACTCGAACTCGGGACCTTTGCCTTTCGCGGGCAAGTGCTCTACCATCTGAGCTACCCAAGATATCCTCACAGCTTTACTTCCGCCAGTACCTCGCCTCCTACTTTCTAAACCAAGCCAGTAGGAGAGAACTTTCCCGCGAAAGGCAAAGGTCCCGAGTTCGAGTCTCGGTCCGGCACACAGTTTTAATCTGCCAGGAAGTTTCATTCGCCATATTGTTTGCTATAATTTAGCGAAAAGCACGCCCTACTCTTTCTGGGTATACTAGGGCAGGCCTGTCTCAGTACAGCCTTCGTCACCAGCCATACGATGTCCGCTACTTTACGAAGGGTACCCTACCACTTGCCTATCCCACGCATAACGGACTTCATCGATAAGCATGTACACATCCGTGTTACCTCCGCAATTTTCCTAATGTCCACCGCTGCAGAGGCGGCTCTCGAAAGCACGGCAGAGTCAAAACACACTTCATGCGCAAAACAGGCCGACGAATGATGTCTATTACCTAGTGGCAGGTAATAACAACGGCGGATAGTAGGGGAAGAAATGTGGGTCACGGTAATTGTGGCGGCACTTGGCGTTTTGTATAACGGTAGACACCAGCTACAAGAACAGGAGGAAGCAGAGGAAATCCCTGCCCCACTTGCGGGAGGGGGAGGCGAATGTCTTACGTGGCTCATAAAACACTTGTCCCGAATTGACTGCGGGTGCCATCTGCCGCTAACGGGGCGACATCTGTGCCTCTAAGTGGAAGGTCGTTGCACCGGCTGCTCAGGTGCCATATGGGACCCCGCTAGCGGACGGTACTCTACGTCACCAGACATCCAGGCTGACTTGCAGTCTGGTAGGACGACTGCCGTATTCTTTGATGCGACCGTCAGGAATTATATTTACCTGTTCCTGTTATATCCGTGAACAATTGACCATTCCTTCTGGACACCCTGCATATTTTAGGGTCTTCAAATCTATGTTTCTTGTATATGTTCAAATGGTTAAAATGGCTCTGAGCACTAGTAGTAGTAGTAGTAGAGGGGTTTTGGGCGCACGACAGCAAGGTCTTCAGCGCCCATTCAGTAACAGAGGGAGACGGGCGTCTAGAAAATTTCCAGAACAGGAATATAAAACGAAACATAAAACACGGGTAATAATCGAAAAAAATATGTGATCACCCACATCGAAGCGTGGGATGAAGCAGGGAGTCAGCAGTAAAACATGGACAACACAGGAAGAAAATGATAGAGGGAACTAAAACAATGTAGCAGATGGAAGTGGCTGGCTGACCACAAGGAAAAAAGGGGAGGAGGCAGCCACTCTGCAATACACTAGAACCTCCAGCCTAAAAGTTTAGGCCAGAGTCCAGACACATCACAAAACTTAAAAACCCTAAACACACTCGTCTCATCGTTAGCTAAAACAGAAGGCAGATCCCCATCAACTTGTGCTTCTGCCCTTGCATCACGGTATAAAATGCAGTCTGTTAAAATGTGCCGGACAGAGATGTGCACAACACAAGCATCACAAAACGGAGGATCCCCCCGCCGTAATAAAAAGCTATGTGTGAGAGGACAGTGCCCGATCCGAAGACGTGTGAGGGCCACCTCTTCCCGCCTGAGCAACCGGCAGGAGGAACGCCACGGCCGAGTGGTTGACTTGACCAACCGCAGTTTGTTGGCCGTCACAGCCAGCCATTCGTCCTCCCACAACTCCATGCACTTCCTGTGGAGTGCAGCAATGACCGACTGCAAGGGGATAGGACACTGGACCACATCCTGCTCTCTGCAGGCCTCCTTGGCAGCCCGATCAGCCTGTTCATTGCCCCATATGCCGACATGACCAGGCACCCAGCAGAAGGATACCTCTTTACCCCGCCGTTGGAGCAAGTACAGTTGGTCATATATCAGCTGGACCATCTCCTCAGTCGGGTATAGGTTCTACAGTGATTGTAAGGCACTAAGAGAATCGGAGCAGAGAAGAAATTGATCGCCCCGAACACGATGCATCAGCTCCAGTGCCTTCAGAATCGCGTGGAGCTCCGCTGCGAAAACGGTATATTCAGCAGGGAGGCGAATCCGGGTAACATGATCAGGGAACACCACAGAAGAGCCACGGAAATTCTCCTGTTTGGAGCCATCAGTGTAAACGACAGTGAAACCGTGATGCGAATCTAAAATGTTAAAAAACAGTGACTGGAATGTAAAATCTGGCGTGCCATGTTTCTTAAAACGAGTCAAAACTAAAAAAGTTTGGGTCTCCGGAGGAGCCAAGGTGGAGATCTGCACCAACCGCGACGTAAAACACGAAGACCAGCCATAGAAATTGCAGCGAGGCAATCCTGTGCGCGAATCCCATAGGGCTGCGTCGCACGTTGCCGGTTATGAAATAACCGTGCCAGAGGAGGCTGAGCAACGGTATGGTACGCAGGTGTGTATGGCGTGGACAAAGTTTTATACGCCTGGCGTACCGTAAGTAGCCGTCGCCGCATATGAAGTGGCGGTTCACCAGCCTCTGCACAGAGGCTTGGTATGGGGCTAGTGCGGAATGCCCCTGTGGCCAACCGAAGTCCTTCATGGTGCACAAGTCCAAAATCTTTAAGTAAGAAGGCCTCGCAGACCCATACACCGTGCACCCATAATCGAGCCAAGATCGCACAAACGCCCTGTAAAACTGGAGCAGACAAGTCCTGTCAGCTCCCCATGTACTGTGGCTAAGACATGCTCTGAGCGCTATGGGACTCAACATCTGTGGTCATAAGTCCCCTAGAACTTAGAACTACTTAAACCTAACTAACCTAAGGACATCACACACATCCATACCCGAGGCAGGATTCGAACCTGCGACCGTAGCAGTCCCGCGGTTCCGGACTGAAGATCCTAGAACCGCACGGCCACCGCGGCCGGCTCTTGTGCATGTGTGCGAAGTTTAGAACAATTCCGACATGTGACTCAGCTGCAGTAAACCATCGAAATGGCGTAAGAAACAACGGGCTGTAACTGAATTATTGGTTGCGGAAAAAGAAACCGTTCTGAAGATCCATAAACGGTTATGTGCAGTTGACAGGACTGTTGTTAGGCGATGGGTAAGGAGATTTAAAGTGTCAGGAAATGCAGAAATTGAGCTCCATGACGGGCCGCGTTCGGGACGTCCTGTGACAGCCACTGCTGCGGCGCATCAAAACTCGATCATTGTCTCTACAGCAATCGGTGAGCATTGGAAGCGCGTGAGCAATGTGTGAGACCTTTAGATATTCAAAGGTGCACTCAAGATGGATTCCACGAATGCTCGCAACAGACCACGAGATTCGGAGAATTGTTGGAGCACTCTGAAGTCAGTGGAGAGGTCTTTCTGTCGCGAATCGTTAATAGTGAGAAAAAGGCAGATGAAATTCAAGACAGCTCCCATTGCTAACAAAGTCATGATGGCAGTCTTTTGCGATAATGATGGTGTCATTTTCGCAGATCTGTTGTCAAAAGAGTCAACCGTCAATTCACAGACGTAAGTGAAGTCGGGGAAAAGTCACGGACCAATTCTGATCTGTTGTGGCTGACAGAAATCTAAGACAAATGTTGTTTAAATACCGCAACACACGCCCATACCGTTGTCACAGGACCGCTGAAGACATCACCAAATTGTGTTGAACATCATTGCCTCGTACCCTATATACCCCAGACCTCGTGCCCTCGGCATTAGTTTCGGCCAACTAAGGGTTCTCTACATGGGACAAACTTTGAAAATGATAACAACGTAATTCCTGCAGTGAAAACATGGCTACGAGTATGGGACAATGGATTTTACCGGCAGGGAATAGTACACGCTTTTACACAACTCTGGCCTAAGGCCATAGAACGCGATGGAGGCTGACTCTAAAAACAATACACGCAAAAAAGATATGCTGCTTGACATTGTCACTAAATTCTACCTGTTAAGAATGAATATGTTTTGAGAAAGAAATTGTATGACGTTATTTCTTCAACGACCCTGTAACAAATGAGATCATTAACAGATGGGTAAGTTAAGATGCTGCTTCGGGCAGCTATAAAGTCGCAAAAACCTGTATCTATATGATGGTGGGGGAATTTAATTAAAGAGACGTCACTCTCATTTGCACCAGAGAGTTGCAGAATGTAGAATGTCCTGATTCGAGCTTTGTTTCTATTCGTAATCGAATCATTTGACAAAAGTTCACAGCCCTTTCTGTCGACTGAAGTTACAAAACCGCATCAGAACGCAGCGTAACAGATTCCATTGTCTTGCTGATTGAATATTACGATACTCTTTCCGCTGAGGCTCATTTCCACAACACGACTTCCGCCCGGGTGGAGAGGGGCTTCCTCGAAAGTTTGTCCTCCGGATCGCTCTCCGTTGTGCCGTAGATTCAGTGGGGGCGGCCCGTGGAATATTTCGCAGACTTACACAGACGAATTTGCCGGCCCATCTCCCGAAGTAAGTACGAGTGCCGTGATGAAGCGGATAAGCGCATTCTGAAGGTCCAGGCGTGGACTTAGGGTGATTGGGGGGGGGGGGGGGGGAAGAGGATTTGCTTGCCTCTGTCTATTACCTCGTTTTCTAGTGATAAGCGGGATGAGCGCTAAGGAATTTACAGCAGAGAACGTACATACCCAGGGACTTCGGGGCAGCCGCTCCCCCATATCTCTCACAGAAACGAAGAACTTATAGTGTTGTCCTGTGTTTTTCTTCCAAGAAACTGGAACTTTTTTTATAACTGCTTACAGTCACCAATCGTCTTCCAAGATATTAAAATATTTCAAACCGCCACATCTGACCCCCCGCCCCTCTCCCCCACCCACAAGTAACTATCCTATGGGCGACCTTAGGGAGACAACTGCAACAATCGTGCGCCTCGCTTCAGTTCTGATCGTTTGTTGCTTCTCTGAACTACCGCTGTCACAGACGGCGCCGATTCCAGTTCCTACATTGAGAAAGGGAAGTTGTAGGATTCAGAATTGTTGGATCTGAAGTCCCTCTCTAGATTCGCGCGGTAGCGGCAAAACGCCGGATTCTGGCTGGCATTGGCAGTAGTCTGTGCAGAATGCTCTGCCATCCTCAGATCTATGTCTCCAGCCATTGTTTGGAGACACCCTGCTTCAGCATTGCTGCTATTGGTAACCGACTGTATTTATTGGAAATCCTTCTGATGTTATCCCACACTTTTGTGTTTTTGAGTAATACGAAACCAACTAGCACACTAAACGGCTGCAGTGCTATTTAAATTTGATACTTTTGAAGTTTTCCTCCCTTCACCCTTCTCACACTCAGACAGAGTGGCGTGGTGATGCTGAAAGTGTGCCTCTAGGCAAGAGGCACGCAAGCGAGATCCTGCTTGCGTGCCACATTCTTGACAGTCCCTGCTTTATAGTGTTGCTTGCTCAGAAATAATCACATATTGGCTTATTCTTGGACTGTTGGCTGTTGGCCTTACTGTAATGTATTTCCCCAGACCATATAAAGCTTCAGGAATGGAAAAGAAAGATTTAGGCGTTCCTTTTTCCCACTCGCCATTCGAGAGTGGAATGGTAGAGAAGTAGTATGAAAATGGTCCGATGAACCCTCTGCCAGGCACTTAAGTGTGAATTGCAGAGTAACCATGTAGATGTAGATGTAGATGAAGATTTCGATGCAGTACATAGTGAAATACAGGGAGCGAAAGGCTATTTACAATTTGTTCAGAAACCAGATGGCGGTTATAAGAGTCGAGGGGCATGAAAGGGAAGCAGTGGTTGGGAAGGGAGTGAGACAGGGTTGTAGCCTCTTCCCGATGTTATTCAATCTGTATATTGAGCAAGCAGTAAAGGAAACAAAAGAAAAATTCGGAGTAGGTATTATAATCCATGGTGAAGAAATAAAAACTTTGAGGTTCGCCGATGACATTGTAATTCTGTCAGAGACAGCAGAGGACTTGGAAGAGCAGTTGAACAGAATGGACAGTGTCTTAAAAGGAGGGTATAAGATGAACAACAACAAAAGCAAAACGAGGATAACGGAATGTAGTCGAATTATGTCGGGTGATGCTGAGGTAATTAGATTAGGAAATGAGTTTTGCTATTTGGGGAGCAAAATAACTGATGATGGTCGAAGTAGAGAAGATATAAAATGTAGACTGGCAATGGCAAGGAAAGCGTTTCTGAAGAAGAGAAATTTGTCAAGATCGAGTATAGATTTAAGTGTCAGGAAGTCGTTTCTGAAAGTATTTCTATGGAGTGTAGCCATGTATGGAAGTGAAACATGGACGATAAATAGTTTGGACAAGAAGAGAATAGAAGCTTTCGAAATGTGGTGCTTCAGAAGAATGCTGAAGATTAGATGGGTAGATCACATAACTAATGATGAAGTATTGAATAGAATTGGGGAGAGGAGGAGTTTGTGGCACAACTTGACAAGATGAAGGGACCGGTTAGTAGGACATGTTCTGAGGCATCAAGGGATCACCAATTTACTATTGGAGGGCAGCGTGGAGCGTAAAAATCGTAGAGGGAGACAAGGAGATGGATACACTAAGCAGTTTCAGAAGGATGTACGTTGCAGTAAGGACTTGGAGATGACGAAGCTTGCACAGGATTGGGTAGCATGGAGAGCCGCAACACACCAGTCTCAGCACTGAAGACCACAACAACAACAATAACACAGCTTGAAGTGGAACTTCAAGCAGAGGTAATTGTACCAGTAGCAAGTAATCGAATTGACAGAGCTTCCCTTGACGCGACTGGTATAGAGTCTCTATGTTTCGCATTTTCCTTCGCTGTGATTGGAGCACTCGAATGAAGTATTACTTCGAAATCACGATTGCAGTTATGGAACAGATTAATCCTCGCGATCTTGACCTACTAGTATAACGTAACCCGCAGTGCGCCAGCTTGCGTGACATGGAAGTAAACCAACATCCATCGAATCCGCGTGATGGACTATCGACTGTGAGCCTTAACACCGACCAGCTAAAGGGTGGTTTTTAGAAGGTTTCCAATGCTCGTTTAGGCAAATACTGGGCTGGCACCCAAAGTCCACCTCAGACAATACGATGACACACGCTACAACATTTAAGCGAATCACAGGCAGTTGGCTTACACGATGTTCATCCATTATGTTGACGTCTGTGGCATCAGGAAAGGCATCCAACTACGCGGTTAAATAATAAAACAAAATTTTCCAAATCAGAAAAATGGGACCCGGCTAGACAAGGCAAACGTTAGCGAACAAGCAACAGAAGCCCTGCCATGTTTACCTCTTGAGCTATACTCATACATTGCGTAAAAGATATTAACTATTCAGTACTTGCTCTTTTTTCTACGATTTCGCAGCTGGTATAGCTGCGGCGATAATTGTTCTCAGTTAAGTGGACATCTTGATCACTGGAAAAGAGTGCGTAATCATTCTATGTGTGACTGGAACCACGCGTGCACATATGCCTGCATTGACCTAAGCGCATGCCTCTTACCTAAAACTCACAACAGAGAAAAAGGACGTAAATTTACAGACATTACTTAATTACTTCCTTATAATGTACTAGCTGTAACTGGCCACACTTTTCTGTGGCTCATTCTGGTTAAATGGAAAAGTGCTAAATATGTATGGAAAGTGGATAAACTTCCCAGTCTCCTTCTCTCCACCCGTCCCTGTCCATCTCCTAGTCTCCCGCCCTCTGTCCTTCTCTCTGTCCATCGCCTTCTCCTATCTGTCATCTTCTCCTCCCCTTTCTCTTCATCTTCTCCTGCCTCCACCCTCTTTCTCTCTGTCTATCACTCCTCCCCCCCTCCATTTTCCAGTTCATCTTACCTCCTTACTCTCTCTATTTCTCCATCTGCTCCTGCCCCCTCTGTCTACGCCATTTACTTGCTCAAAATGTCGACGCATATCGCATTATGAAGGCAGAAAATAAGTCTCCATATAAATGAACATAAAGTATCGTAATGTTGACTGAAAAACTGATGCAACAGAAGTCAGTACATAAGTAAACATAAAGCTCTCTAGAAGCTCAATTTAATCGTGAATGTTCCACTATCTCTGTGGGGCTGTACCTCATGTACGTTGAAAGGTGCTTGGGAAACGTTACACATGTCCCTAATCTGTGCAGCTACCAAATGCCAAGTAAATTAGTCCAAGGACCACGAAAATGGTTCAAATGGCCTTGAGCACTATGGGACGTAACTTCTGAGGTCATCAGTCCCCTAGAACATAGAACTACTTAAAGCTACCTAACCTAACGACATAACACACATCCACGCTCGAGGCAGGATTCGAAACTGTTAACGTGGCTGTCGCGTGGTTTGTAGCGCCTAGAACCTCTCGGCCACACCGGCCGGCGGACCACGAAACAGTACAATTAATCAGGCAACTCAAATTGCGTTGCAAATCCTGCAAATTGTGGGTTGCGCAGGAAGTGCACAGAGCAAATGTGACACTTACTGAAAACTCAGCAAATGTTCACCAGAACCCACATCAGTGCCACGAGTGCCCCAGACAGCTTTCACACGACAAGCACCCAAAATTCACCTTTAAACCTAAGTGTCGAAGTTTTGAAAACTGTACTTGGAGAGGAGGGTACTCAACCATTGCCACAGTCGCAAGTGAGCATTTCATTTCACTTACATGAATGAGGTTGGTGTCCGCTTATAGCCATGTTCCACTCATTAGTTGAGCTCTTCGCACCTAAACATAGTTGAGGACAAGACTTAGTTGATTGTATAACAAGATTTGGAGGAAAAGTATATCGGTGGTGAGATGTGCGGTGGCTGCTCGTTCTTGGATCTGTGTACAGGGAGGAGAATTTTTTTTGCACAGTTACACTCCAGCAGTGGTACAGCGACAGGTGCCTTCAAAAGAGGAAACCACATTCGTCGACAAAGCGAGGAGCACGGGCTTATCACAATCGCTTACGTGAACTGCAGTGGCCTGGGGATCAATTTTCCTCCTACATAGCTTCCGTGACTGACTTAATGTGGTCAGAGCATACTAGGAGGCGAACATCTGGGCCGATTTGTGTCTTCACAAGATAATTTGGAGCCTTCCTCCAGAGTTAGCAAGCTCTGTAGTCACCTGAAAAATAGCTAAGAAACTAGCAGGAAAATATTCAAATATCGCTCAGCGATGTATGACGGTCACATTGAAGGTGTGATACGTTGGATATCTAGCCACAAAGTGCGTGGAAGAACTGTAGCAGCCAGTGCAGCCTCTGACAGAGGGGGGCTGCCAAACAAAAATTAATGATTTTCATTACAGCTTCCGATTCGTCTCCAAACTACGTGTCATAGACTAACCCGCTCAGTTATTTAAAGGTCGATTTAATTAAATGCGAATTAAATAATAACAGACGAGTTCAAGCCAGCAACTAGGGAGATCCGTAGGCTTATCTAACCACAGAACTTATGGCTAGTGAAGAGATTATAATTTCCTGACATATGATTTAATTAATACAGAATTTGTACGATGTGTCGTATTTCTGGCCGCCCGTAGTGGCCGTACGGTTCTAGGTGCTGCAGTCTGGAACCGCGCGACCAATACGGTCGCAGGTTCGAATCCTGCCTCGGACACGGACGTGTGTGATGTCCTTAGGTTAGTTAGGTTTAAGTAGTTCTACGTTCTAGGGTACTAATGACCTCAGAATTTGAGTCCCATAGTGCTCAGAGCCATTTGAACCATTTTCGTATTTCTGGAAGACTAAGGTAGCCGTTAGGCTGAATTTCAGCCCTTCTTGACCGGCGCTGGGGTATATAACACACCCGTGGTTTTCGCAGAAGACCCGCTATACCAGGTCTCTCAGCCTGTGGGCCACAGGCCCTGACTTCACGAACTGGAATAAATTCGAAAGATGCGCACCTGTTATAAGTTTTGTCACGGGGCTGTTTTTCTTGTCGGCGGAGGTACAATGTGTCGCTGGGTCTTCGTACACGCCATCAATGCCCCGGCTGAAGTTAGCTCATAGTTATATGAGGTTCGCGATCATCGTCAGAGTGTGAGCTGGGCTGCCGCCATTACTCACGGGTGTGCACGTTGTCACACCGACAGCGGCCCCTGACCGTGTGCCTCATTACAGTACGGTCGGTAATCAGTTTCCAATTGCTAGTCCGTAATAATTCCGACGCGATGCCACAGCTTTTGCAACTGACAGCAGGCACGGTGCTCGTATTGTGTTTCTGGAATAGCAATCTAAACCGCCCCTTCCAGGGCCGATCTCCTCAATTCTCATGACTGTTGTGTTTCAGGTATCTCTCGGCGCACTCTCTTTTACTCCAGGGGTTGGACCATGAAAGTGTCCGTAACTATTTCCTGTTTAATCGTTCTTGTGTCTTGACCTGCAGAAAGACTAGTTCCCGCGAGTTTCTTAGCTTAAATTGTGTACAGTAACCGTTATTCACTTGTAAAAGGTTACCTCTCATTCTGAGACAATCTATGCAACAATTTACTTTTTGGTCTGTGCTTTGCCCCTGTAGTCTATTTTTACTATCAGTAGAATAGGGGAACCCCAGCTAGATGTGATGGAGATTGATGCTTGCCTTGGTCAGGACAACAGCAGAACTGCAGGGGAGATATAACATTGTCAGTTCATTAGGGGAACAGGGAAACTGACAACCAATGTAATCGTTGCTAATATACGAGGGTCACTGCCAAAGAAATGCACACTGTTTTTTTTTTTAATCTGTATTTTATTCTACATGTTTGAAAGTTTTACAGTGTGTAGATACATCCTTTAGGAACAATATTTTCATTTCTCCACATAATTTCCATCCCTCTCAACTGCCTTACGCCATTTTGGAACCAGCGCCTGTATACCCGCACGGTAAAATTCTGGATCAACCTGTTGCGAGCCACTTATTGGCAGCGTGCACAAGGGAGTCATCATCTTCAAACCTTGTTCCACGAAGAGTCTTGCAGTTTCCCAAAGAAATGATAGTCACATGGAGCCAGGTCAGGACTGTAAGGCGAGTGTTTCAGTGTTGTCCATCCAAGTTTTGTGATCGCTTCCATAGTTTTTTGACTGACATGTGGCCGTACATCGTCGTGCAACAGCAAAACATCCTGCTTTTGCCGATGTGGCGGAGCACGACTCGGTCGAGCTTGAAGATTCTTCAGTGTCGTCACATATGCATCAAAATGTATGGTGGTTCCACTTGACATAATGTCCACAAACAAGAGTCCTTCGGAATCGAAAAACACCGTAAGCCATACCTTTTCCAGCAGAAGGTGTGGCTTTGAATTTTTTTTTTCTTGGGTGAATTTGTGTGATGCCACTCCATTGATTGCCTCTTCGTCTCTGGTGAAAAATGACGGAGCCATGTTTCATCACGTGTCACAACTCTTCCAAGAAATTCATCTCCACCATTCTCGTACTGTTCCAAAAGTTCGCTGTATACCGTTTTTCTTGTTTCTTTGTGAGCCACTGTCAACATCCTGGGAACCCACCTGGCAGAAACCTTTTTTAACGCCAACACTTTCGTTCACTGTGCGTCTGTCTGCAGTCATCAATTCGTTAACTCTCTGCACATTGTCTGGAGTGTGTGCAGTAGGAGCCCTGCCGCTGCGAGGACAGTCCTCAATATTGCCGTGCCCGCTTTCATCACGTAACCTGCTTGCCCACCGACTAACTGTACTGCAATCGACAGCAGCATTTCAATACACCTTCTTCAACCTTTTGTGGATGTTTCCCACTGTCTCGTTTTCGCAGCACAGGAATTCTATGACAGCACATTGCTTCTGACGAACGTCAAGTGTAGTAGCCATCTGGAAGACATGCTGTGACGGCGCCACTGAGGGGAACAAGTTGAATGAAATAAGTTTGAAAACAAGCGGGAAGGATGTAGCTACACACATGCAGAATGAAAACTGTATTTTTACAAAAATAGTGGGCATTTCTTTTGGAGTGGCCCTCGTACTTTCAATTAATCTCATCATGTCGCCGAATCGCAAGAAGCATTACAACCGTAACATTAGCTTTGTTATACACGTTAAAAGCGGTGGCTCGTTTTATTTTACAGGTTATCATTCCTTGCTGTAGGGGCTGTGATTTTTGATATTTTTTGTCTAAACCAGCAAGGCAAAACAGAGGCGACTACTTCCACCACACCAAGTGGATTTCGTGCTCACGTACTCACACTGAGCCGTGAACACTTCCCAGTTTATCAATGGGGAATAGTTGAACATGATTACTACTGTTATCGGTACCATGCGTGCAATGGTCGTGTCAGGCGCCCGATATGGAATCTTTATACTATCGTTAGTGGCACGAGACCTGCACGACCTTATACCAACCGTTATAGGAAAGAGAGAGAATGTAAGATTTACGGACTCATCTATTAAACAGTTGAGAATCGAATAACAATACAACCAAATGGGGGTGGGGGAAGAAAGATTCGAGTTCAGCAGCCTGCCCTAACGTACGTTCATAACACGCCACGATAGCAGGAGGAAAGGAATTTTAGTAACGATCGCCGTATTATCAAACAGAATCCAATGTAGTAAAGGAAGGGGTTGCAGGCATGCAACGACCACCCCCAGGAATTAGCCAAGACTAAGAAGATGCTACTGTGCGTGAATCGCTCGGTAGCCTCCCGAAAGACGCGAAACTATTCACAATGACGTATCAGGTTCCCTCTGGGGGTGCGAATCTACAGTGCACGTCGGCGCTCATGCTTACGGAACTTCACCTCCTGGAAGCGGCACCTCCGGCCTCCGGCACGGTCGCACTTCAACTGCCAGCTACTGCCCCTCTGTCCACCATCCACCCGCGGAGGGCGGTTGGCGCCTACCCGCGAAAAACGGGCGCCCACCTGAACTGGCCAATCATATGGCCGGAATTTCACAGGGAGGCGACCTCGTGACGTTAAAATCGAGCAGAAATAGCGGTTACAAGGTTGGTAAGGCAGGTTTGGGAACTGAGAACAGGAGAAACTTTGGCCGCTACTGAATGTTCAAACGACACCACGTGCTACCCTGGCGATCGGAAAAGGGATGGGAAACGGGAAGCCATCATGGCTGCTAGAAAGACTGCTGCCGTGGCCCACAAAAAAAGAAAATTTCTAGCGCCAAGCTCCTCTCACAGATCAATGTGAAACAAGCTGTAAAAATCGTCAAATAAATCAGGCAACCCTTACTAGTTATTCATATTACCTGAATTATTATTTTACCGAATACCAGAATGAATACGAGCACTGAATTGTGAGTGAAGTGCACGTCTTTAAACGTACGACGATGGCGCGTCCACACCCATACTCTATGACCAGGGCTTCCCAACATTTTCAGCTGGCGGACCCCTTCTACAGTCGAAAATCCATGGCGGACCCCTAGTCAGTCAAGAGCGCAGTAACTTTAAATTTCAGACCGAAACCCATGGGAACTGAAAGCTTCTTAATGCAAGTGCCATGTTCCCAATTACCCCCCCTCCCCCCCCCCCCCCCCCCCGAAGTATCAATAGTCTTTGAAGCTTCTTGTGATTGTTCTTCCTTTGGTCGTCCTCCCTCCTCCTTCATTTCAACTGGAAACTTCCCTTGTTGTGAAGGCGATGGAGAAACCGCACACTTCTTCAATGCTCCCAACTTCAGCAACGGGTCAATGTTAGAAGTAATAATCTGGTCAAAAATCGATTTATGAAATAGGTAGTGCACTGACTAACCAAGTTTAACATTTAACGATGCCTGGGGCTGCATACGTGCCATTGAGCGCTGTGATTGGTCGACAAAGCTCGCTCCGCGCATACGTAAAAGGTTTCAGCGCATCTAGCGCCGTGAGTCGGGGCACAAACGACCCCCGAATTGTTGCGAAACAGTCGATCAGAGAAGCCGCCTTCTCCGGCATTAAACTGTGTATGCGTTCTCCCTTAGGAACCGCAAAGGCTGTTTGGGAATACGACCTGAAGTAAAAGTACACATGTTTTTCACACGAAAAAAAAATAGTGATAAATTCGATTTTCACATTTTTATTCAATAACTTTATTCATTATTTTACACGATTTGGTGAAAGGTGGCCGCAGACCCCCTAGAAAGAGCCGGCGGACCACACGTTGGGAAGCCCTGCTCTAGGATATGGTGCTCACCCAAGAGAAGTCAATATTGATTGAATTTTTATGGAGTGTCTGACCAACCGTGTATTCTGTCTTATACTCTGTGAGGCACGAAGCCAAAACAGAGCACAAGCCACTCCCCGCTAGTGTCTAGCCAACGAGACGTGGAAACAGGGGTGGTACGGAGAGCGCAGACATTGTAGTCGCGCGCGCCGCCGTCCAGCCGCGGCAAAGTGCGCGCATTGTGCGTGCGCGGCCCGCCAGCCGGCCTGGCAATCGGCGAGATGGCGCCCCGTCTGCCCAATTAGGCAGATGGCACTGCTATAGTGCCCCGCCCCGCCCCCGCCGCGGGGGTGGAGGCTGCGCCGTTTACAAATTGCGGGCGGCTGTGCTACTTGCCGCTGCGGCTGGGGCAGGCCAGGCCCCCACGAACTTTGACTGCGGCGCGGACGGCTCGGCCGCACGCCGGCTTTCTTCTGGTCCATTAGCTCGCTGACGGGCGCCGCCGCGGCTTTGTGCCCGCACCACTGGCGCCAGCGTACCTGCGCGCCGTAATCGATACGCCAGTGAGCGCGAGCTGCGCGTCGCGCAACCCCGCCAACTACTGCACTCCGCTAATAGCGCCTTCCTCTCCCCTCCTTCACACAAAACCACGCTCACTCTTTGCGAACAAGAGAAGCTGAATTCCTTTCTCTAAGGACACAATGGTTTCGTTTAGTTGTATCTCGTGAGAGTTACGTTACAGGAAGTTTGAGCTACTGGAGTTTATTTATGCGACTTTATTCCAGCTTATATCATTCACCTGTTTTCATGATGTGTGACCACAGGAACGGCTTGAGGAGTGGACGCGCGGTTTGAGGCGCCATGTCACGGATTGTGCTGCCCATCCCGCCGGAGGTTTGAGTCCTCCTTCGGGCGAAGGTGTATGTGTTGTTCTTAGAATAAGTGACTTTAAGAATCATGAAAGAAGGTTGTATACATGGAGTAACCCTGGAGATACTAGAAGGTTTCAGATAGATTATATAATGGTAAGACAGAGATTTAGGAACCAGGTTTTAAATTGTAAGACATTTCCAGGGACAGATGTGGACTCTGACCACAATCTATTGGTTATGAACTGTAGATTAAAACTGAAGAAACTGCAAAAAGATGGGAATTTAAGGAGATGGGACCTGGATAAACTGAAAGAACCAGAGGTTGTAGAGAGTTTGAGAGAGAGCATAAGGGAACAATTGACAGGAATGGGGGAAAGAAATTCAGTAGAAGAAGAATGGGTAGCTCTGAGGGATGAAGTAGTGAAGGCAGCAGAGGATCAAGTAGGTAAAACGACGAGGGCTAGTAGCAATCCTTGGGTAACAGAAGAAATATAGAATTTAATTGATGAAAGGAGAAAATATAAAAATGCAGTAAATGAAGCAGGCAAAAAGGAATACAAACGTCTCAAAAATGATATCAACAGGAAGTGCAAAATGGGTAAGCAGGGATGGCTAGAGGACAAATGTAAGGATGTAGAGGCTTATTTCACGAGGGGTAAGATAGATACTGCCTACAGGAAAATTAAAGAGACCTTTGGAGAAAAGAGGAACCACTTGCATGAATATCAAGAGATCGGATGGAAACCCAGTTCTAAACAAAGAAGGGAAAGGTGGAAGGAGTATATAGAGGGTCTCTACAGGGGCGATGTTCTTGAGGACAATATTATGGAAATGGAAGAGGAGGTAGATGAAGATGAAATGGGAGATATAATACTGCGTGAAGAGTTTGACAAAGCACTGAAAGACCTAAGTCGAAACAAGGCCCCGGGAGTAGACAACATTCCATTAGAACTACTGACAGCCTTGGGAGAGCCAGTCCTGACAAAACTGTACCATCTGGCGAGCAAGATGTACGAGACAGGCCAAATTCCCTCAGACTTCAAGAAGAATATAATAATTCCAATCCCAAAGAAAGCAGGTGTTGAGAGATGTGAAAATTACCGAACTATCAGTTTAATAAGTCACAGCTGCAAAATACTAACGCGAATTCTTTACAGACGAAAGGAAAAACTGGTAGAAGCTGACCTCGGGGAAGATCAGTTTCGATTCCGTAGAAATGTTGGAACACGTGAGGCAATGCTGACCCTACGACATATCTTAGAAAAGAGATTAAGGAAAGGCAAACCTACGTTTCTAGCATTTGTAGACTATGTTGACTGGAATACTCTCTTTCAAATTCTGAAGGTGGCACGGGTAAAATACAGGGCGCGAATAGGTATTTGCGATTTGTACAGAAACCAGATGACAGTTATAAGAGTCGAGGGACATGAAAGAGAAGCAGTGGTTGGGAAGGGTGTGAGACAGGGTTGTAGCCTCTCCCCGATGCTATTCAATCTGTATATTGAGCAAGCAGTAAAGGAAACAAAAGAAAAGTTCGGAGTAGGTATTAAAATCCTTGGAGAAGAAATATAAACTTTGAGGTTCGCCGATGACATTGTAATTCTGTCAGAGACAGCAAAGGACTTGGAAGAGCAGTTGAACGGAATGGACAGTGTCTTGAAAGGAAGGTATAAGATGAACATCAACAAAAGCAAAACGAGGATAATGAAATGTAGTAGAATTAAATCGGGCGATGCTGAGGGAATTAGATTAGGAAATGAGACACTTAAAGTAGTAAAGGAGTTTTGCTATTTGGGGTGCAAAATAACTGATGATGGTTGAAGTAGAGAGGATATAAAATGTCGACTGGCAATGGCAAGGAAAGCGTTTCTGAAGAAGAGAAATTTGTGAACATCGAGTATAGATTTAAGTGTCACGAAGTCGTTTCTGAAAGTATTTGTATGGAGTGTAGCCATGTATGGAACTGACGCATGGACGATAAATAGCTTAGAGAGAAGAGAAGAGAAGCTTTCGAAATGTGGTGCTGCAGAAGAATGCTGAAGATTAGATGGGTAGATCACATAACTAATGAGGAGGTATTGAATAGAATTGGGAAGAAGAGGAGTTTGTGGCACAACTTGAAGAAGGGATCGGTTGGTAGGACATGTTCTGAGGCATCAAGGGATCACCAATTTAGTACTGGAGGGCAGCGTGGAGGGTAAAAATCGTAGAGGGAGACCAAGAGATGAATACACTAAGCAGATTCAGAAGGATGTAGGCTGCGGTAGGTACTAAGAGATGAAGAAACTTGCACAGGATAGAGTAGCATGGACAGCTACATCAAACCAGTCTCAGGACTAAAGACCACAACAACAAACAAGTAGGCCGGCCGGTGTGGCCGAGCGGTTCTAGGCGCTTCAGTCTGGAACCGCGCGACCGCTACGGCCGCAGGTTCGAATCCTGCTTCGGGCATGGATGTATGTGATGTCCTTAGGTTAGTTAGGTTTAAGTAGTTCTAAGTTCTTGGGGACTGATGACCTCAGATGTTAAGTCGCATAGTGCTCAGAGCCATTTGAACCATTTGAACAAACAAGTAGTCTGTAACTCTAGGGCCAATGACCTCAGCAGTCTGGTCCCGTAGGATTTCACACACATTTGAACCACAAGAACCTCCTTGATTTTCGAATATAATTCAAGAAAAAATCAAAGAACGACAAGTAAAAGACATAGATACTTGCGATTTGCTGCATCAAGTAAAGCAACTCGAGAATTTTTGTGTAGACGTTTTTTCCCTAAACGATTCCTTCTGTGTTGTTCCATACTGTGATTTTGTCAGAGATCGCAGGGCCACACCAAAATCGGCCACGCATATTGATTTCGCAGACGTTAGAAATGTCTCGCTGCAGTCCGCGACGACATGGAGGAGGCTCTCCTAAAGACGATGCCTCCCCTCTCAGCACAGCTGCGCCCTCACGCTGAGGTCAATATAGAGACGAGCTAGCAGGATGTCTGTCCACTTTGAGACCTCAGCTACAGCACTCAGCGGAATCGTCTACGACCGTGGCAGTTGTTAAAGTTTCTGATGAACTTGTGCTTTGGTAAAGGGTGAACATTGTACCTTAAGACAATAGTTCGTTAATATGGGTATCAAATGACGTTTTCGTAGTCAATGACAATTGTAAATTATCCAGTACTCCTGCGGGAAAGAAGTGCGTCAAAGTTAAGTAAATCTTGTATTCATTTATGTAATAAAGTGAACTAATATTGCATGTGTTCTAATTCTGGTGAACCTTCTCGCTGAGCAGTGAAAGAACCCGCAGTTATGGCCAGTACTTTTGCTGATTACATCACAGATGATAATTCCAGAAACGGTTACATCTCGACAGAGAACCCAATGTGTGCGTAAGCGGGAAGGACATCGCCTATTGCTGTACGAAGAAAATTCCCGCCTGAATTCCAAATGGAACCACTAGATATTATTTACAAATGAGGTTTGGTTTGACACGTTCCTAGCCACTGGGAGTGTTAACTGACACACAAGTGCTGGCAGAAAACGCACATCTGATGAAATGGTAATGCAAATCAGAAAGACCTCCCAAAGTCATGTGAGCTAAAATTCCCTTGTTCAACAGTTCACAGGAAGCTGCACAGGCGACTTCTCCTGCACCCTTATAAAGTTCAGACCGTGCAAGTATTGAAGTAATCGACTCGCATCTTTGCCATATTTGTTATTGCCGGCAGGAGTGGCCGTGCGGTTCCAGGAGCTGCAGTCTGGATCCGAGCGATCGCTACGGTCGCATGTTCGAATCCTGCCAAGGCATGGTTGGCTTAGGTTAGTTAGGTTTAATTAATTCTAAGTTCTAGGCGACTGATGACCTCAGAAGTTAGGTCGCATAGTGCTCAGAGCAGCCATATTTGTTATTGAAGTGTCGGAATGGATAGGACCAAACACCACCAATCTAGGAAATGTCGTTTCCTCTGACGCAGCAACTTTCTACACATGTTAGGAGTTAGTTGGCGCTGCACTCACAAATGGTGTTCACAAATCTTCCACAGTTTTCGACAACATGTCAGAGATAGCGAAAAGATAAATGTATGGTGAGCGCTGATCGAAGACATCATGCATGGATAATTTTTCTTCATTGAGCAAATAGTAACAGAAACGGTTTATCAAGACATCCTCGAGTAATTTGCTGTCTCTCATCTTCATACCCTTCAGACCTTCCGTCGGTATGGTGCACCATCTAACCGGAGTTCACATGTTAGTGACTTTCTGGGCGGAACAGTTTCACAGCGATGGTTAGAGCGCTATAGATCAACCAAATCGCCACCGCGATCTCCGGACGTAACTCCTATGGATTTCGTACTGTGAGGTTATGTGTGTACTCCGCCTGTACTTCTTCTGCGGAACCTCTGCATAAGAAGTGAGTCACTCTATGCAGAAACGACTTCAGCCCACTATTCCCTGTTTTGATGAATTTAAAAAAAAGCATTCTGGCCCTGCAGTGTGAGTTCAAAACTAAAAGAAAAAATCGCTATTGTTTATTGACAGAGTTCGAAAGTCCGTACAGAATTTCGGTGAATTGTATATGTTTTAAGTTACAAAAAAATAAAGTTTATTTGGTGTCGGACTGAGGTCCTTTCTGCATGGACCAAAATACTGTTTTACATTTCTAGTATTTCCTTTGAGTTTCATTTATTACTTGGAGTATATGCTTCTAGTTTAGGGATGGGAAAGGGTAATGACGATTAGTTAAATGACTTGTTTTCAGTCAATGTTTAAGGAAATTATGGAGAAGAAAAAGCAAATGCAATACACCATTCCGTGTTTCGTTGCTCATCTTGCTGTTGTGGGTTAACAACTTCAACATAGGCGAACTTGTAATTTCGTGCTAGGATTCTTGATGTTCATTAGGTATGCAAGTGAGTAATCTGGCAATGTCTCTTATATTTGTTGCTTTTACTGGATTTTTTCTTCGTGGCATACGCACAGTTCGTTGGAAAAGTAAAATTAGAAATATACCCAACATGAGAAAGACGGAATTTGGGTTTCACGATACCATCAATAAACTGAGATTTATGACACGTCCACAGAATTGGCTATTTTATGAAAATTACGCCATTGTGCTGATGCCAAAATGTACTTTCCTGTCTCTTGGCACTGACATCGGGACAGTTTCTTCTAATATTCAGTTTCTTTTACATGTCATTGGGCACCACTTCCCCGTATCTAAAATACCCTCTGTTTTCACTTCACATACCTCAAATTGCACAGATGTACGACTTCCTGTGATCAGTTTTGTTATTTCGCCCTCAGAGTACAGTCGATCACACCTTCTAAAGGGTGCGTTTGATTGTAGCAAAATCCCTGTCGCAGGCTAGGAAACAACGGCCTGTGAGAGGAAAGAATTGCTCGATTTTTTTTTTAATGGCCCAGTGTCTGTTAAAAATAGAAGCAGCCTTACTAAAACATGATTCTTATTCTGTCCTGTACTGTTACAGGAAAACAAATATAGCTCTGTAATTTGAGCAGGAATGTCATGCACGTAATTATACAAGAAAGAACACACTTCATTGCAGCCTTTTTAGGTAGTACCCGCGTGATAAACGTATATTCTAGCTCTATTTTTCTCAGTGTCATGAATGCAAAACATATTAGTTGTCAGGTGGCCCAAGTAAAATGTTTCCTGGACAGGGGTAACTGGTAATTTAATGTTCTGCATTAAATCTATGTAAGTAGGCTATTTAGGTTTTTTTATTGGTAACGCCACGTAGCGCTCTGTATGAAAATCACTGGCTGTGCTGTGTGCAGTCTGTGGCTAGTTTGCATTGTTGTCTGCCATTGTAGTGTTGGGCAGCTGGATGTTAACAGCGCGTAGCGTTGCGCAGTTGGAGGCGAGCCGCCAGCAGTGGTGGATGTGGGGAAGTGAGATGGCGGATTTTTGAGAATGGATAATCTGAAGGTGTATCCATCAGAAACAGTACATTTGTAAGAATGGATGTCATGAACTGCTATATATATTATGACTATTAAGGTAAATACATTGTTTGTTCTCTATTAAAATCTTTCATTTGCTAACTATGCCTATCAGTAATTAGTGCCTTCCGTAATTTGAATCTTTTATTTCGCTGGCAGTAGTGGCGCTCGCTGTATTGCAGTAGTTCGAGTTACGAAGATTTTTGTGAGGTAAGTGATTTGTGAAACGTATAGGTTAATTTAGTCAGGGCCATTCTCTTGTAGGGGTTACTGAAAGTCAGATTGCGTTGCGCTAAAAAAAATGTGTGTCAGTTTAAGCACAGTCATGTATAATTTTTCTAAGGGGACGTTTCATCTATAACCAGACAATACATGGGACTGATGTTTCATCAGGCTTAAGCTTCAAGTTTCTTATAGTATTTTTTAGTGTTTGTCTTGTGCACCATCATCTCAGTCAATGCACACACTTTTACTGCATCGTTAATATGTGGTTTGCAAATCTTAACTTTTAATTCTTTACACAAGCAGTGGGTATCTACCTGAGGTCGCCCAAACGACAAGGAGTAGTTTTCATTGAAAAACAGATCAGTAGTCTGGTAGCTACATTTAACATCAGTATGTTCGTCCTCGAACATTTCACGAATCAACTTTCTATTGAGCCTTGCGTCTAAACACTTAGTTGTCCTCCGAGAGTATTGACATTCTTTTACTGCGTAGCTATTTAGGTGTTCTCTGATAAGATACCTCATTTATGGTGACAAAGCGTTTACACTGGGAGATTTTCCTCTTTCTTCATGTAGTCTGTGATCTAATATAACAGCTTTCTCAGTCGTTTCTAGTTATAGCTAGAAGAGCTTTGTAACGTAGCTTCCTTTTGTTATTACCTACAGTTACATGGTAAGTGAAAACTCTTTCGACCTGTCGAAATGAATCCTCTTTTCTAGGTCGACGTCGCTAGACGTCATAAATATCTATATTCGACTGGATGTAAATGTCTTGCTCATCCTTAGAGGTGAGGTTATGAAGACGTTTTAAAAAGCTTCTTTTTCATCTGCACTAATGCCTTGAAAGCACTTGAACCTATTGCATCTGAAATCATAAAAAATTCTGTCTGGAAAGCCATTTAATTAATTAACACTATTATACTTGTAATACAGTATATTATATGTTACAAACAATAGTAACAGTGCTCAAGAAACTGTCAGTAACATTCCATGCAGTTTAAAATTACCTGCAGTCAGTTCTTCCAATTTTAGCTTCTATGCGTTTTCCTTTATAGTCAACATGTTCTTGGCCCTTTTAGCTTTGCTATTGTTGAAATATTCGTCTTCCATGTAAAAGGATTACTTTTTCTTTTCTTCCTTCATCTACGTTCTTCTTACTCTGATGCAATGAAGTCGTCTATGTCTTTCGTAAATAAAAGTGCAAATATTATCTACAAACTATATGTGTAAGTCTAAAATGTGCAGTATCAATTGTTTGCCTCCGGTAAATAAAATGTTCAGGTTAGTTATATACCGGGTGATCAAAATGTCAGTATAAATTTGAAAACTGAATAAATAACAGAATAATGTAGATAGAGAGGTACAAATTGACACACATGCTTGGAATGATATGGGGTTTTATCAGAACCAAAAAAATACAAATGTTCAAAAAATGTCCGACGGATGGTGCTTCATCTGATCAGAAGAGCAATAATTAGCATAACAGAGAAAGACAAAGCAAAGATGATGTTCTTTACAGGAAATGCTCAATATGTCCACCATCATTCCTCAACAATAGCTGTAGTCGAGGAATAATGTTGTGAACAGCACAGTAAAGCATGTCCGGGGTTATGGTGAGGCATTGGCGTCGGATGTTGTCTTTCAGCATCCCTAGAGATGTCGGTCGATCACGATACACTTGCGACTTCAGGTAACCCCAAAGCCAATTATCGCACGGACTGAGGTCTGGGGACCTGGGAGGCCACGCATGACGAAAGTGGCGGCTGAGCACACGATCATCACCAGACGACGCGCGCGAGAGATCTTTCACGCGTCTAGCAATATGGGGTGGAGCGCCATCCTGCATAAACATCGTACGTTCCAGCAGGTGTTTATCAGCCAGGCTGAGGATGATACGATTCTGTAACATATCGGCGTACCTCTCACCCGTCACGGTAGCAGTCACTGATGTGTTGCTGTCCAGCGCCATCTTTCGGACATTTTGTGAACTATGTTTTCTTTTTTTTTTGTTCTAATATAACCACATGTCATTCCAAGCATGTGTGTCAATTTTTACCACTCTATTTTCATTATTGCGTGGTTTATTAAGTTTTCAAATTATACTGACTTTTTGATCACCCGGTATTCTGAACAATAAAGTTAAAAGAATTTGACTGTGAAGAGTCCTGCATCCTTGCTGAAATGCAGTTTCTTGACAAGAAGGACTTCAGGCGTGGGCTGAACAGGAAGCTTCAGTTTGTATATTTCCAAGCAATGAATAGAATACCTTTTGCTCAGAATGTGAAAGCAACCATAAAGATATGATTTCAATCAAAGTTTCATTTTGCAAATTTTGTGACAGAAGACCTTTCGGTATGGAGCGATTCAAGGATGGATGCAATAGTCCCCATCACCTCACACACTTGTGCTCAAATGGACTGAACCATAGTATCGTCTAGACAGTTTATGTGCTACGAAACACCGCCATAAAAAGGTATGTTTTTTTGTTGTTGTTGGAAACTTTCTTATTTACTTCACGTGATGCCGCAAATCGCATTTGTGTGTCATAGTTGTTTTTCATTGCCTTTGAAAATTTGAGAGATTTCATAATGCCGCCCTGACTCGTGTACACGATAAATTGATGCTCAGTGATTGTCTCTAATACATAAACATTCAGAACTGGCCTGAAATTTTTAATTTAGAGAAAAGAAGCACTACACTTGCTAACTATGCTTCTCGATAACAGACGATTTCTTCTTTTTTACTTCACTGTTTCGATATGTAAATTTCCTCGTTGATATTACAGTAATAATACTCGATTGAATTTAAGAGATTACTTTGCATAAACTGTTGTAAGTTGCATGAAGGGCAGATTAATATACAAAAATGTTGACATAACCATCGTTGATTTTAGACCAACCAAGTACGACATGAGATTAGCAGCTGTGAAGTTGTAAGGAAAGAAAGGAAACGAGATCCTCGTCCAGGCCGTGAAGGCCCAAGTTGTGTCGACCGGCCGCCGTGTCGTCCTCTGGCTCATGCAGATGCGGTATGGAGGGCCGTGTGGTCATCGCACTGCACCCCCGGCCGTTCTGCCGACTTTCCAGACGGTGGAGGCGCTACTGCTCGGTTAAGCAGCTCCTTAGTCGGCATCATGAGGCTGAGTGCACCCCCTAACAGTTCTGCCACCAAGGAAAAATCCTTAGCAGTACCAAAAATCGAAACCACCAGGGTCGTCCACTTCGCAGGCACGTGCACTGACCACTCAGCTGCTGAGACGGACTGGTCACAAGGACAACTCCACAAGATTCAGACGTAGTCGGAACTCATAAAACATATACATATACAAACACATAATCAAATAGAAAATTTTAATATTTATGTTGGCCAATGGAAAACATCGTCCCAGGAATGAATCGAAATAATTCCAATCCCGCTGTCCGACCTCGGTTTTCGGGAGATTTCCCTAGGGCGTCAGGCGAAGATTGGAAATGGGTAAGCCGCCCCGCACGTTCCCAGCTTGGATAACCATTCGCCCGACTCCAACCATACAGGGGTATTTGGCTCAAGGAAGTAAGTTCTACAACAGCATCTCCTCTTCTCACGAGTTGGGTAAGAAGATATAATAAGAAATAAATCGGACGTGCTAATCCTCATGCATCCACGAATTTGCTACTGCAAAATGCTGTGACAACTGAAATGGTGGGCGCATGACGCGAAGAGCAACCTAAAGCGAGACCTGGAGGACGACAACCCTATGTTCAGAACCAGTGTCTGGAGGCGATGGCTACAGCATTAGTAACTGTTGCGAAAAGGCCTCTACAAGTAGTTAATTGTAACTGCCTGCCGCGCGGAGCGGCCGCGCGTTTTTTTAAAAATGGCTCAAATGGCTCTGACGTTATGAGACTTAATATCTGAGGTCATCAGTCCCCTAGAACTTAGAAATACTTAAACCTAACTAACCTAAGGACATCACACATCCATGCCCGAGGCAGGATTCGAACCTGCGACCGTAGCAGTCCCGCGGTTCCAGACTGAAGCGCCTAGAACCGCTTGGCCACCGCGGCCAGCGCGGCCAAGCGGTTCAGGGCGCCATGTCAGGGACCGCGCCGCCCCTCCCGCCGGAGGTTCGAGTCCTCCGTCGGGCATGGGTGTGTGTGTTGTTCTTAGCATAAGCTAGTTTAAGTATTGTGTAGGCCTAGGGACCGATGACGTCAGCAGTTTGGTCCCTCAGGAGTTCACACACATTTGAACATTTGTAACTGCCTCCTCATTCCTAGTCACTTTCATGTAACAATTAAAAAGCGTTAAACCGGAACTGACTCTTCTCATTTATAATAAGCAGTTCTATTTCATCATCAGTGCAGCCGATCGTACAGTTTTAACCCTAGCATCCGGGCTGGCACCTGTAGCGAACTTTGTCCTTGTGCTTTAGGAAAGAGGATGCACTACGAGAGTCCAGGAGAATGTTAAAAACAGTGACCCATGGAGACTCACCTCAGGGCCCTTCCATCGAAGCACATTGTGCTGAGAGCGTTGTACGTTGTACAGCAAGTTCTCAGAAGGCAGGTGGAAGGAGCGGACCCATTTGAACAGATCGATATCTGCTGCAGCTCCTGAAAGCAGCCGAACTATTCAAACTCTGTGTTTTTGCGCCACTCGATGAAAGCGCATTGCGATAAACAGACGCCAGTACCCGCGAGATGAGAAATTATTTTTCCACTCAGAGCCAAGAAATAAACACGTTGGGAGTATTTAAAAACAGCTGGAGTGGGAGACTTGGACTCCTTTTCTGAAGTTTTGACCACGAAAGAGGATAGATTGGCGGAATAATGAAGCGAGACAATCATATCAGCTCGAGAGTCTAAACTCTAAATTCTCTGAACAGTGCAGGTGAAAAGCTGGCTGCTTGATTCTTATACAGTATTTGGTGGGAGAAAAGTATGAACATAAAAATTACACCTTTGGCTACAGCTCGACAGTCATTTTTCCTTACTGGTGGGCGATTTTTAAATGTAAACTCTGAGGAGAGGTGTGTACAGCAGATGCGGTTCAGACTCGTACACAGACTCTCCTCTTTCTCGCGGTGGAGAAAATTTCTTGATTTGGCTTCGCGGAGGAGACTTGATAATGACTTTTCTTGGTCGAGAGACGCAGATTATCCTTGCCCTTAGACTTCTCAGTGATTTTGAGGCAGCGCGAACTACGAGACGAGTTCCAGTGGCATCCATCTGCACCATCAGCAGTCTAGTCATCAACACACAACCATTTTGGTGAGAGTATCTGTTGGCATCAGCTGCTTACGACAGAACGAAGTCAGAGGTTTGCCAGTATTTCAGTAGGCTCATCCACGACCAGGCAGACAGGCAAAGCTGCATGTTTAATTTCACTTCTCTTTCCGTTATGATCACACAATCACTGCTGCCCAGCCGCGGTTATGTTGTGTTGAAATGGTCAAATGTTCAAATGTGTGTCAAATCTTATGGAACCTAACTGCTAGGGTCATCAGTCCCTAAGCTTACACACTACTTAACCTAAATTATCCTAAGGACAAACACACACGCCCATGCCCAAGGGAGGACACGAACCTCCGCCGGAACCAGCCGCACAGTCCATGACTGCAGCGCCTTAGACCGCTCTGTTGTGGTGAATTAATACGTTATGTTGTTGACTGGTACCCCGTTACCTGTCAGATAACTTTGCCAGACAAGCCAATGTTTATTGTAGCTTACTTTCATGTTTCAGTAAGATGTTATTTGATTATTTGTCGTGTGATCAACTAAGTTCTATGTAATGTTCTTATTAACATAAGCACACAGAATATTTTGCCATAAATATTGGGTACACATGGACGAGATTTTTGTTCCACAGTTGGTTAATTCCCCTCATGTAGTTTATTAATACTGGATTATGGAAGTACCGAAGACTTAGTACTAAAGCCACGGTTTTCATTAATAGCGTTTATTAAAATCCATTGCGTAACATTGTAATTAAGCTTTTCAGGGAGCGAACTGCCTCTCAGCAGCCCTGCTGATGCTGATCATTAAGTCACTCCGGAGTGAAGATTCAGCTCAATTAGCGTTTCACTGAATATACCGACCGGACAGCAGTCGTTTTAGTATTGCACACCTTACTAAAATTTTGTAATACCTATTTCTCACAGCTGCCAATGGTTGCTTATTATCAAGTAACAATATTTGAAGAAGTTCTTTCTGTCAGCACACATATAAATTAATGCCATTGCACTGCATTATTGAAGTCTTTATATCTTTATTGACACTGAAATTTCTGAATATTGTTATTTTCGCTGGAACAATGAAGCAACATTACACTACAGTGGCAATGACGAGTGATATTAAATACTGTTAACAACGGAGTGAAATATTGCGTAGAAGTCGATGAATGACACCTTCAAATTTTTTCTGTATTGCATGTTGCTTTTATTTCTTTTTTTTACCGTTTCAACAGTGTTGAGTTTAAGTGTTTTATGTCAGTGCCATCCATGATATAGTCTAACATTGATAAAGTGTGTAAGCCCACACAAAATGGGGCAAGCAGAAAGAATCGTACGTATTCGAAGAAGGGTTACGCGAATGGTCGCAGGTTTACTTGACAAGCGAGACAGCGTCCTTGAAATGACGAAAAACGCAGGCACTTGAAGGCAGCCACTAACTATACCACAAAAGCGTGCTTAAAATGGGGAAGAAAGTGCGTAGGAAATACTTTTCCGTCTCCGTTCCTCAGCTGTTGTTCGTCCAACCCTACTTCCTATCGCGTATACCAGAATTTGGAAGCCGCCGAACTACTTCTTTGTTTACGTGAATCTGCGGTCACCAGCCCCGCAGCCACAACACGTCACGTCGGAGTACAGCAAGATACTGGCTCCATACTCTGCCGTAGACCTCGTCTAGCACGAAGAGTGCGGCTGTTACTGGCATACTACTGGGGCGAGGGACCACTGAGGAATGTCGACAATAAGCAAACTAAACGAGCGCGGGAACGTCTTCAAACTGCAGACATTTCGCTGGGCGAGTAGGATTACAGTAGTCCTAGAGAGATAAAACCAACGCAAGAGTTCATCTAAAGTGTAACGTCTTCTGAAACTCGCTGCAATTGCGCTCTTAGTCTGGGCAAGACTTGTCGTTACGCGGCTTTATAGCTACACGCCGTGCTCTTGTGCCCGCATATTAAAACGTCAAAAGGAAATTTCAGCATGCTTTAAACTTAAAGCCGGCACTGCCGAACCACGATTTACATGCTCCGCTTGTCATTAACCGAGTACTACCTGTATAACATTAGTTCTCACTAGATGCTCATTTCCCGCTGCCATAATTACTTCCGTCTTCAGCGTACGTTAAACATGCACTCGTTCTGGATATACAGAAGAAAAAGGGAACAGAAATAGCTAAGAAAAGAGCTTTGGCTGTGGCTCTCAACCAGCATGAAGCAGGTATTAGAAATATTAAGCAAACACTAGATGTATTTTGGAGATGTGTGTTTCACTCACCAAGTGTGGTGTGAACGTCCACACCAGCAGGAATGTAATTCAGTAGTTGATGGTAATGGTGTTCCGATGGCGATGATTCAGAGACAATATCTCCCATTTTTGAGGTAACCTTATCACAGAACGTATTTTCCTAAGGCACGTATAGTTGGCTCCTTAAAATGTCTCGAGTTCATAGGTTGCTGCATGACATGTGTGGAGTCTAAAGCGTAACGCTATGCCAGTAAACATTTCTTCAGGATGTTGGGGCAAAACTGATGGTAAGAATAGGTTCTGCAGCTAGCTTACAGTAATGAGAGATAAAGAACAACCACATTCGGACATAATCGTGAATTTATTTCAGTGTACGATACATTTCGAGCCCTGGGGACTCATCTTCAGCTGCTTTGACAGACTACATCAATTTTTTCATGAATTAACCTAAATCTGAAAAAACTGATTTACACTGTCAAAGCATCTGAACATGAGCACCCCATGGCTCGAAATGCATCGTGTGTTGAAATAAACTCGGATTGGAACTGAAAGAATTTGTTGTTTATCTTACGAAAGTAATAAAGTCACTAAAGAAACACTGACAACTATACATAAAATTAAGTAATAAGAGAAGTGTAAGTTCTAAATGATAAAGGAGCGGTAATGTGGATGAAGATTACTAACACAGATGTTACTCTCTCTGTAAGCTTGCCGGCCGCGGTGGTCTCGCGGTTCTAGGCGCGCAGTCCGGAACCGTGCGACTGCTACGGTCGCAGGTTCGAATCCTGCCTCGGGCATGGATGTGTGTGATGTCCTTAGGTTAGTTAGGTTTAAGTAGTTCTAAGTTCTAGGGGACTAATGACCACAGCAGTTGAGTCCCATAGTGCTCAGAGCCATTTGAACCATTTTTTTTTTCTCTGTAAGCCCAATGCTTAATGACCGATGACCGGATTTTGAAAAATTTTAGGAACTCTTCTGGAGTAGGGGGCAGAGCTCTGCAGAAGGAAATGGGCAGCGTGTGTAGCCTTCGGAAAGAAGGGAGAAAGTGATTCTGTTTCGTGATCCCGAATATAGGAAAGCAATGTGCAGCCCAGAAGGAATGGGGGAGATTCGGCCCAAGCGCGATTAGGGAACTGGAAGAAGTTGTTCCGCTTACTTGTAGCGGAAGCAGAGAGCGTCACGGGAGTGGCAGAGTTCAGATTTAAGAAAAATGACTGTCACTTTCCAGCAGAAGCCCTGTATTAAAAATGAATTGCTAAGGGCAAGCTGAGGAAGTGTTTTGGTCGAGGGAATGGACTCGTTCTGATTTGTTACAGTGGTTAAGCGCTGTGCAGTTTTTGTGGAAATCGAAGTGTTTGGTCGATGACCACCATACTTTAGGCAATGGTCGTGAGACTGATCGCGCTAGAGCCCAAAGCCTGTTGACAGAGACCAGGGAGCAATGAAAGGAATAAGAAGAGCGCTGTGATTTTTGTCGGTCACCCAGGAGTCTCCTGAGGATAAGCACAGAGAATCACAACTCGAATCGATATCTTCGATACTTATTGAATCAGTGTGAAGAATGCTGTAAGGTAAAGGTGGCAACAGCTTGCTGCTACAAAACTTTCTCGAAGGAGCCCGGGGCAGCTGTAGAAGAAGAGGCGTCACTTTCACCCGTCTTCCCCCCCCCCCCCCCCTTTCCCCCGGCGGAATCCTTCATTGAGAGGCTGAGTTTTTCAAGGAACAGAGAAACCGCACACGGGAACAACAGCTTGATAGTGATGATGATGACAATGATGATGATGATGATGATGATGAAGAGGAGGAGGACGTTAAACAGCAAGATCATCAGCGCCCTTGCATTAATGATATTCCACCGAACGTGGAGAAAAACTATTAAAATGACAATAGAATGGGAAACTAAGCTACATTACGTCACAAGAATTGAAAGACAGCTGCGATAAGGTGTGCTTCAGAAAATCCCATGGTAAAATCCCGACGCGACAGAGCAGAATAAGTAGATATAATCATGGATAAAATACCAGAAACGACGTGTGGCTGGATGACTACTCATAAATAATCAGTGACCGAGCCACTCTGTGACACATTAACATCTCACACTCGATATTTTCGGAAGAATTCCAGACACCACACAAAATCTTAAAACACGAACAACACCCGCCTCATTATCAGTTAAAATAGAGGGCAGGGCCTGTGGGAGACGCAGTTCGTCGTTGGTCTTAAAAAGACACTCAGTTAAAATATGTCATACTGATAGCTGCGTCCCGCATCTCTGACATACTGGGGGCTCCTCCCAACGTAAGAGGAAGCAGTGTGTCAATGGGAAATATCCCACTCTAAACGGTGTAAGGACTACTTCTTCAGACCGTCGCTGGCGGAATGAGGTAAAGCACGGTCGCACTGAAAGTTTTACGGAACGTAGATTATTATTCTTTACTTACAGCCACTGAGTCACCCACCAATGGATGACCTTCCTGGTCGCAAATGAGGTAACCGTCTGCAGGGGAATTGAACTGCGAGCAGGAGGTGGAAGGGAGCGAGCCTCCTTGGCAGCTGCATAAGCAAACTCGTTTCCCCGAATCTCTGTGTGCCTTGGAACCCAGCAGAAAATAGTTTCCTTGTATTCACTTTGCAACCGATGCAGAGCATCCTGCACCATTCGATCTGCTGGGTACATCTGACCACTACCGAGAAGGGTGAGGAATTTCTCATCATCACGCCATTCCATCAGCTCCACTGCCCTTAGGATAGCAAACAATTCCGCTTGTTAAACTGAAAAGTGGCACGGGAGTCCTCTGCTGAGGACAATGAGAATACGACAGAGCAACTGATAAAATCTTCTTGGTTCGATCCATCAGTCTAAACAGTAATAAAATCTGGGTGGCGACGTAAAATCTCGTTAAATGTAACTGTTAAAAACATAGTGTCGAGTATAATGCTTCCTGAAAGCAATCAGTTCTAAAGGTAATCTGCGCCTCGTTACACTAGCCAGGTGAATGTCCTACTCTACCCCTGGCTTTGGACCTTAATGCCCCCCACCTGTAATAACTCAAAGCTCTCCCTTGTACGGATCCCAAATAGCCTTGTTGCCTGTGGCCGATGACTGAAAATCTGTTACAATGGCTGATGCGCAAGGCACATAGATCGCGGCGATGTAGGAACAGACAAAGCCCTATAGCTTGTCATACACGAAAAGAAGACGCCGAATACATAATGGAGACTCACTGGCTTCCACACACAAGCTAGCAACAGAAGCGATAGGCCCCTGTTGACAGTCTGATACCCTTATGGTGAACGGCATCCAGCTTCCACCTTCCATGAAGGCCCTGCTAACCCTATAAGCCTGGCATTGTATTCAAGATGGGGTCGCCCAAAAGCCTTATAAGGTTGGAGCAGATGTGCCATGTCGGCTCCACAAGCCCAATGACTAAAGAATCTATGAATATCTATGGAGTTGGGACAACTCAGTTTCAGCTCTTCAAGACGTGGCATAATCAAAAGCAAGGTCCAGATATTTCACCGTTTTCCTTAAGGGGCTCCGAAAAGGCTCAAAATCATGAAAAGTTCAGTTTTTACTTTTTTGCGTTTTCTGAATATGCAGACTATTGCCTTTTAATAGATATATAATTTATTCAATTCCGAAGACTACAACTATTTTTAAATTTTTTTTGAAATGTGTTCTACATGGGCGTGACCCACTGTAGCGCTGTTAAACTGCTGTCAAATGGTGTTATTATTAACGTCCGTGTTCATCAGGTACATTTTAGTGATGTGAGATAAAGTATGTGTTGTGGCTAACCTGTGATGGTTCAATATATATCGCTGGTGTGATTGTCGATTGTTTCATGTTTATTTACTCTGTCGATATCTCGAAAATATTCGTAATTAATTCTGTTTCTTGAGTCTCTGTTTTGTTGAAGTATAATAATGAGTAAAAGTAAAGTTATTAGAAATCCTCTGAAGGCTTTTGAGAAAAGGAAAAATGTTGGAAAGCCAAAGGTGTGTGTTATTACTGTAAACAATAAAGACGATAACCAAGTGAGTGAACCTAACCTCCAAAGTACACCTGCCCATAGCAGTCAAACTGGGAAAGAAAATACTTCACAGAAGAAGCTTGGTTCAATGAGTGAAAACTATGAATGTTTTATGGGCGAATCAGATGTGAATGAAATATTTGATATGTCGATTCTCAAAGGAATTTTTTCAAACTGTGTAAGATGTATTCATTGTAGTGAAGTTAGTCTGGAACTCTCCATAATAAAGCACGTAGGACTTGCTAGTGAAATACAACTGAAATGTGATAAGTGTTCATACATGACCACCTTTTGGAACAGTGTTGCAGTAACTGCAACTGAAGAAAATGGTAGCAAAATCTAAGAACACAACATTAGATTTGTTTATTCCTTGCGTTGAGTTGGTAAGGGTGCTACTGCAGGTGCAATTTTCTGTGGCGTCATGAATCTTCCAAATCCCCCAACCAAGTTTACGACCTATAATAAATTAATAGTGTCTAAAGTAGAAGATGTCTGTATAGAATCTATGAAGAACGCTGTGGAAGAGGCAGTAATGGAAAATAATGGTAACAGAGATTTGACTGCAGCGTTTGATGGTACCTGGCATAAACGGATACACACATCTCTTCATGGTGTAGTATCTGCCACCGGTACGTATACAGGGAAAGTTTTAGATGTAGAAGTAATATCAAAGTATTGTAGATGTCCACAAAAATATAAAGGTACACATGAAAATAATTGCAAGGCTAACTATAGTGGCAGTAGTGGAGGAATGGAAGTGGCTGGTGTTGCCAGTACATTCCAGCGTTCTGAGGCGTGTGATAAAGTGCGATATGTTAATTACCTTGGTGACGGTGAGTCTAAAAGTTTCAAACATGTTCAAGGACTGGAGCCCTATGGTGATGATGTTGTAGTGCAGAAATTTGAGTGTATTGGACACGTACAGAAGCGAATGGGAACAAGACTTCGGCGACTGAAAGCTTCGTACAAAAAACAAAAACTCAGTGATGGTAAAGGGTCGGATGGGAAAGGAAGGTTAACTGACAGTGTAATTGACAAAATACAGAACTATTATGGAATGGCTATTAGGCAAAATACACAAAGTGTCGACGAAATGAAGAAGGCTATTTGGGCTCTTTTTTTTCATACTTCTTCAACCGATGAAAATCCCCAACATAGCTTGTGTCCCAAAGAAGAAGACAGTTGGTGTAAATATAACAAAGGATTGCTAACTGGTGAAGTGTACACTCATAAGCATAGTCTGCCTCATGCAATAATGGAGGTGATAAAACCTATTTTCAGAGACTTAGCAGCACCTGAACTGTTGAAAAAGTGTATTCACGGAAAAACTCAAAACCCCAATGAAAGTGTAAATAGTGTTATATGGTCGAGAATCCCCAAGACTGTATTTGTTGGAATAGAAACACTTCACTTTGGTGTGTGTGATGCTGTTGCGACTTTCAATGATGGCAACATTGTAAGGCGCAAGGTATTTAGAAATATGGGAATGAAGATAGGTTCTAACATGGTGCGAGCGATGCTTGCTTTAGACAAGGAACGCCTTCGGGCTGCAGACAGGGCTGTAAAGAGTCTAGAAATACAAGCAAGAGTAAACAGGGTGAGGAACAAGAGGAAGCTGGAGGAGGAGTTTGCAGAGGATGAAGATAATCCATCCTATGGACCTGGAATGCACTAAAAAGTTAATCCAATCTTTGTCGCTCGATTCTCAAAACTTTTATTTTCTCATACTAATTACATGTTTTCTAAGAATCTTCCAAACATATTTGTTTCAAACTTTCAGTAAATGTTACACAGTACCTTCTGCATAATTTAACACAGCCTTTTTCCAAAAAACTGTATATTTTTGAATATATAAATAAAAAATTGCAAAAAAATGTTGTGAATTTTCATTACAATTGAAAAAAAATCATTTTAATAACTGAACTAAAATTTTGTAAAATCCCTGTGTTAAGTTGTAGCCCATATTCCAATAAATAATCTGTAAAAAGTTCAACTTCCTACCTCAAATACTTTGTGAGGAAAGATGTAATTTATAAGCGTTATTTTAACATTGCAAGTATAGGGCGTTCCGGAGCCCCTTAAGAGTTTTAAAATGGGTGTATTGAAAGGAGAACGGGAGGGATTAAAATCAACACAAACAGTTTTTTCCAAAAGAATTTAAATCCTGTGATGCAAAACCGTTCTTGCAACAACGTTCAGGAGGTCGCACTGTGCCTATAGTACTGTTTATTGCAATGGCGAATGCCGTGACACTTAAAAAATTCCCTTGAGGGACATCATTTTCCTGCTTAAAACGGTCGGACAGGAAAGCCCCAACTTTGTATCTAAAATAACAGCCGAAAGGAAGGACCGTATGAAGTTCGGCACACGACCACGGAACCCCCACTCATAGAGCTGCAAAAAATAGTATTCTCCTAGCTAATATCGTAGGCATTTTCCAAATCGGAGAAGACACCGGTAAGGTGCTATTTCGAACAGTCAGGTTACCTAATGTGGAGCGTTACCTCCTGAACACACACTGGGAGCGACGCACCAGGGACCTGGTTCTTAGAACCCTCACTAGGGCCAGTTGACCATACACCACAGTGTCTGTCTTATGTGAGTTGCCAGGCCAATGCTACGATAACTACCGGGGTTCACCCAATCCTTCGCTCGTTTAAAAATTGGGCATAAAATAGATACTTTCCACGAGATGACAAACCCTCCCGTCATTCAAATTTCAATGGAGAGCTGAATGAGGACCTCCTCTGACCGTTTGTCCAACTGTTTCAACGTTCTATACGCTATCAGATCGTGTCAACCTACTGCCAGTGCTGAATCCGACACTCACAGAGAGAAATCAAAATCAGTCTTCTCCTGTGTCTTCCGATGTCGACAGAAAGCTGGATCAAGGCTAGAATGACCCATAAGGGACTTACACAATTCAGCCATTGTCTGAGAGGTGTTTCTCTGTAATGTGGGGGGAGACCACTGCACTTGTACTGTTGCCATTGGCTGTCGTGAGTGGCACATTGAGATCCTCCCGATGGCTTCCCACACTTGCGGATGTGGACATACTGATGGATTTTAAGAACTCTTGCCAAGATCTTTGCTCACTCTACCGAATTTTTCTACTTGCCTTTGCCTGCACTGTTCGGAAGGCTGGAAAATTCGCATTTGTAGGGCACCGATTGAATCTGCGCGTAGTCGCTCTCCTGTCTCTGATTGCGGAACGACAGTCATCCTTCTACATCTACATACATAATCCGCAATCCACCATACGGTGCGTGGCGGAGGGTACCTCGTACCACAACTAGCATCTTCTCTCCCTGTTCCTTTGTCAAACAGAACGAGGGAAAAATGACTGCCTATATCTCTGTACGAGCCCTAATCTCTCTTATCTTATCTTTGTGGTCTTTCCGCGAAATATAAGTTGGCGGCAGTAAAATTGTACTGCAGTCAGCCTCAAATGCTGGTTCTCTAAATTTCCTCAGTAGTGATTCTCGAAAAGAACGCCTCCTTTCCTCCAGAGACTCCCACCCGTGTTCCTGAAGCATTTCCGTAACACTCGCGTGATGATCAAACTTACCAGTAACAAATCTAGCAGCACGCCTCTGAATTGCTTCTATGTCCTCCCTCAATCCGACCTGATAGGGATACCAAACGCTCGAGCAGTACTCATGAATAGGTCGTATTAGTGTTTTATTAGCGGTCTCCTTTACAGATGAACCACATCTTCCCAAAATTCTACCAATGAACCGAAGACGACTATTCGCCTTCCCCACAACTGCCATTACATGCTTCTCCCACTTCATATCGCTCTGCAATGTTACGCCCAAATGTTTAATCGACGTGGCTGTGTCAAGCGCTACGCTGCTAATGGAGTATTCAAACATTACGGGATTCTTTTTCCTATTCATCTGCATTAATTTACATTTATCTATATTTAGATTTAGCTGCCATTCTTTACACCAATCACAAATCCTGTCCAAGTCATGTTGTATCCTCCTACAGTCACTCAACGACGACGCCTTCCCTTAGACCACAGCATCATCAGCAAACAGCCGCACATTGCTATCCACCCTATCCAAAAGATCATTTATGTAGATAGAAAACAACAGCGGAACTACCACACTTCCCTGGGGCACTCCAGATGATACCCTCACCTCCGATGAACACTCACCATCGAGGACAATGTACTGGGTTCTATTACTGAAGAAGTCTTCGAGCCACTCACATATTTGTGAACCAATCCCATATGCTCTTACCTTAGTTAGGAGTCTGCAGTGGGGCACCGAGTCAAACGCTTTCCAGAAGTCAAGGAATATGGCATCCGTCTGATACCCTTCATCCATGTTTCGCAAGGTATCATGTGAAAAAAGGGCGAGTTGCGTTTCGCAGGAGCGATGCTTTCTAAAGCCGTGCTGATGCATGGACAGCAACATCTCTGTCTCAAGGAAATTCATTATATTCGAACTGAGAATATGTTCGAGAATCCTGCAATAAACCGATGTTAAGGATATCCTTCCACCAAGAGCCAAGAGACAGATCCCCTGCTAGGTGTTTCCGTTGACGTTGGGATGGGTGCACCAGCGGCATGGTGAATCACAGCTGTAATGTGTGAGAGTTTGTCGACGGGTTGATGGGGCAGCAGGTATACAAAGCACACTATGACAGCAACCTGAGTCACTACGCAACAGCAGCCTCTTGTAGCGTTGTGGTTAAGAGCACACGTGAGGTGTTCTTGATGAATATTGCTGCCCCACCGTTTGCTCTGTCACCAGTAAGGTCGACAATTCTGTGGATGCGATAGCCTCCAATTACAGGTGACTTTTTGAAATGAGTATCTTGAAGACAGAAGTAAAAGGATCTGCGTCGTACAATGAGTCTCAATTCATCCAGATGAGTCTATTCATATTCCAGTGGGGTATGGAAGCCATTTCTTCAGTGTGGTTTTGATTTGCCCCGTCCTTGCGCTGGGGTGGTGAGGAGGCGCTTATTGAGTAATTTTTGGGGGGGGGGGGAGGGAGGGGGAAGGGGAGAGATGGGCTGCACGGATCCAGCGATGAGACGTCAACATCCATGATGTCCTCATCATCAGCCAAACGTGTCAGAATGACGACTGATGGTGCCTGAGAAGCTTTCGATCAGGAATGCGGCGACCGTTTCCCTTTCCCTTCAAGGATGAGGGGGAAGGGGGCGCTGGGAGCCACATTGGTTTGAGGAAATGGAGCGCTGACAGGCACTCTGCTTTTGGGTGTCTTCGCGATTCTTTCTGCTGAAACACTGCTTGTTTCTTCTGTCGTAGCTACCTGGATCGCTATGTCTTGAATTAGCTTGCTTTGGAATGTACAGGTGCAGTTACAGACACTGGTGGTGGCTAGCGGTACGCTGGATGTCGTTTGCGTCGAAGCGTCGGCCTTGGGAATACGTTTCTGGACCATGGAAGCGTAAGAAGTAGCAAAGACAGGGGGTTTAGTTGCTTTATATTCATTTTTGTCTTCAGTGTAGGGCAGTGGTTCTCAGCCTTTCTAGCGGCGCGGACCACCTATTTTGTGAAAAACCTTAGAGTCCCAGGAACTAAAATACACAAGTAAAAAATACAAATGCACACACACACACACACACACACACACACACACACACACACACACACACACACACACACACACCATGTGTACGCATGTCAGTAGGTCTAATTAGTACAACAAATCGAACATTAGGATCTAAAGATATTCATATTTTTAATAAATTAAAGGTTTTTATTGTATTCTCTTAGTTGTCACGAGAATCATTATCTACTTTCACTCTACTCATGTACTTTTTTTTTTTCTTCTCAAGAAAGTGAAGTGGAAAGGGCTCGTTCACATAAATAGATAGTCAAAAAGCTCATCAAGTGTCTCAGTGCTAATCTGGCAATTGGTTAATACTGTTGCCGGTCACTTTTGAAACGGTACAGTAGTTTCCGCTCTATTAACAGCAGGTTTCGCTGCTCTCTTGCACCGGAAAATACAAACAGAGGCGGCTCCGCCGCCAATTTTATTACACGACGCGGCCGGCCGCGGGTGCAACAGAACCCATGTGGACGGCTGGAAAGAAAGGTGTCAGGCTTCATAATACGTATTTATATGTGTCGTGCATTATGCATTTCTTGTACGTGAATGTGAATCTGCACATGAACTTTCCTAAACCTTGTCACACCTTTCCGTAAAGCGTGACCAAATCTTAGTTGGGAAATAGTTCTGTAGTATAGTAGTGCCAACCTTACTCCTGAGTAGGGGATCAGAGAGACAGCACAGGCAGGTAAAAGTCAAAGACTTTCCAGTGTCACAAGATTTGGGGTGGAGAGGTTGGTCACGGCCAAGTGTTTCGACCACCCCCTCCACCGGGGCCCAGGAAGACCTCCGGGTGACCGCCATATTCTGGGAGTGTTACAGAAGATGGGTAAGTGAGCAGATGTGCCCTCAGTGCGTCTGTCCCAATGTTCACGCATGGAAGAGAGGTATTTGAATATTTGTACTAATTCTTTTATTTCCAGCTTCGGATTGTGTAAGGAAATGAATGTTCTCGTTTAATTTCGGAAATTTGACCCCCTGTGTTACTGTATCTGGTCCCCAGTTTGCCCGTTATCCTCCTCACATAGTGAATGTCCTATGTAAAATATTGGGAGACTTTGGTGGTATACATTTGGCCAACGCAATTCCGTCTTACTCGTAGAAAATGTGCGTTCACATTAGTATATAACGTACCCGAACTATAAGTTGTAAGACTGTAATATCTGTAAATTGGAATAATTGAAGCAATCGTTGTAAAATCGAGTGATAATGTTTAAAATAAATAGGTAATCAATTGTCATCAATCTTTAACATACCTTAAAAAATCACGTAGGAGTCTAGTTAAAGGAATTGATTTAAAAACAGAAAATATAGAATACAGGGACCCACACATCAGCGTGTGAGCCCTCCAGCCCCTTGCCTAGTATCGTACAGAAAGGGCACGCTCTCTAGGTAGCGCTCTCAAGCTCCCCTCCCCAGTTATCCGTTGCGCAGTTTTCATTCAGGGCTTGACGACATCAACTTAAGACTGGCGTCCCTAGGCAAGGAAGTTTGACGGTAATCTTTCAACTTCTTCAGACTGCATCAGTGGTGTTTTCAAAAGAACGCTTTTAGAGTATGGTCGCATGACATTTCAGTTAACGAGTCTTCTTCACTTTCTGGCATTTTTAATTCTTTTAAGTAATCTTGTTCAAATGGATTTCTGATTTTTTTTTCATTTCGCTCTGCGTTGTAGGGAAGTAGTTGCTAAAATAAATATGAAAAGGCTTAAAACTGCTGTAGTAAGTCACAATGGTAATTTCGCATTGGTATGAATGAAGAATAAAATGTGTAATCACAGTGTCAGATTAGAAAAAAAATATTATTAGCTTTGAATGTCGTAAGATAGTGTTCCAGAAATTAACATTTTTAGATAATCGTACTGTTTAAAGAAAATTAATGTTTTCAATTAGGCTTAGTACAAATATTTGCATGAAGGTAAGGAAAATATATACTTTTAAAATACCTGCGGCTGGAGACCAAAGAGCGCTTTTAGAGTATGGTCACATGACATTTCAGTTAACGAGTCTTCTTTACTTTGTGGCATTTTTGATTTTTTTAAGCAATCTTTCCCTAAGGAATTTCTGGTACTGTCTTTTATGGTTGTAGCTGTTGTTTTATCAATTTTGATTTGTTGATTTCCAGAAAATCGTCTAGCACCCGAAATACGTTGAAGGAATCTTGTTTCACTTTTTAAGTCCATCGCTGATGTTTCGTTATTGTTGCTTCTATTTTGTCTTGCACAGAAAACTTACGCAGGTCGTTGCCCTGCAGCGTTACGTTAAGAACGTTGAGGGAACCGAAAATATCTGACAAATATGTCAACCGTGTCAACTATTCACTCAGTCTAAGTAGGAACTTGCAAGTTTTCCATCACAATTCTCATCCATAAAAAAAGTCCTGTGTTTGTCACAGAGTTCGGAAAATATTGACAGTACTTTGCCTCTTGACAACCACCGAACTTCTTAGTGAAGTTGAAGCTGTGTGCGTTCACTCTCCAGTTGATCACACGAAACACCGAAAAGTCGCGAGTGTTTAGACCTTGCTTTAATAAAGTAGACGACTTTTATTGCACCGTCAAGAGTTTTGTTGGAACACTCGTCCAGAACCTCAACCGTAACAGTGTCTGTAAGTATGTCGCCATGTGTCATCTGAACCAAGGGAGCAACTGACCTAAATTTGGCGACTAAGCCAATATGAGTACCAGACATAGCTCGTACCCCATCAGTTGTCACTACTATCAACTTTGACCAATATACTTAATTTTCTTTCATAAATTTGTTAACACATTGCAAAAACCTCGTCGCCAGCTATTTTTGTCTGCTAAGATTGGCAAAACAAGGGTTCTTTTTGAATATTGTCATTCAACTGAAAACGACCAAAATCTGATAAATTATCCTAGCCAGCAACCTATGTACTTTCATCAAGCTGCAGCGAAAAATGCTCGTTTTGTTTCAGAGGAGTAATGACAGTTTTTTCACATTTCCAGCGTTTCATCAATTCTTGTCTTCACTGTTGTATTAGATAATGGAATTTCATTTAATTTTTGTATACTTTTCCAACAAACATAGCATTATTTATTACTTTTGCTGTGGGCATAATAGGTTCATTTCTCACAATGCAATTGACAAAGACATCTCGTAAGAAACTCTGGTACTTAGTATGGTCTCTGTTGAAGCCTTTCCTATGGTGAACTTAATCAGAGAATAATTTCTTTCTTGATTGAAACAAAAGGAGAGACTTTCCTACACAGTCAGGATGTTTAGTTGCAGATGCCTTTCGAGTTTGGACAATTTCGTACATTCGTTGCGAAGCATTTCGAAACAAATCGCATACGGAGGCATAGTTTCTTCGTCGGTACCAGAGCACACACACAGTTTTAAAAAATAGACATTATATTTACGAAAACACCTTTTAGTTTTCTTTGCTGTTTGGTACTACTTGGACTCGACATTGACTTACTGACAATCCCACTACTTATAGCATCTGATGTGGAAGTTCCTTCATCACTTTATTGCTTCGCCTGAAGCCAAACATCCATACTCACTTCAAGCAGCAGTAACTGATAGCAGACACAACCCTATGGCGCAACACACAGTTACTGACTAAAACAGTGGTGCGAACAGTGTCACACGCCTTTCGGCTAACCAACTTCCAAAATCTGCTAGAAATTGGACAGGAAAAATGTTTGTATGAGGAACAACGAATTCTGTTAATGCTGAGGATCCTGCGCTGGTAAGGCCTCTACTCTCCCCTAGGCTAGTAAGGTAGTTACGAAACAAACAGATTTTATTTTCTTAGGGGGCTCCGGAACGCCCTATACTTGCAATGTTAAAATAACACTTATAAATTACATCTTTCCTCACAAAGTATTTGAGGTAGGAAGTTGAACTTTTTACAGATTATTTATTGGAATATGGGCTACAACTTAACACAGGGATTTTACAAAATTTTAGTTCAGTTATTAAAGATGATTTTTTTTCAATTGTAATCAAATTCACAACATTTTTTTGCAATTATTTATTTATATATTCAAAAATATACAGGTTTTTGGAAGAAGGCTGTGTTAAATTATGCAGAAGGTACTGTGTAACATTTACTGAAAGTTTGAAACAAATATGTTTGGAAGATCCTTAGAAAACATGTAATTAGTGTGAGAAAATAAAAGTTTTGGGAATCGAGCGACAAAGATTGGATTAACTTTTTAGTGCATTCCAGGCCCATAGGATGGATTATCTTCATGCTCTGCAAACTCCTCCTCCAGCTTCCTCTTGTTTCTCCTCCTGTTTACTCTTGCTTGTATTTCTAGACTCTTTACAGCCCTGTCTGCAGCCCGAAGGCGTTCCTTGTCTAAAGCAAGCATCGTTCGTTGTTTTGTTCGTAGATTTTGCTACCATTTTCTTCAGTTGCAGTTACTGCAACACTGTTCCAAAAGGTGGTCATGTATGAACACTTATCACATTTCAGTTGTATTTCACTAGCAAGTCCTACGTGCTTTATTATGGAGAGTTCCAGACCAACTTCACTACAATGAATACATCTTACACAGTTTGAAAAAATTCCTTTGAGAACCGACATATCAAACATTTCATTCACATCCGATTCGCCCATAAAACATTCATAGTTTTCACTCATTGAACCAGGCTTCTTCTGTGAAGTATTTTCTTTCCCACTTTGACTGCTATGGGCAGGTGTACTTGAGAGGTTAGGTTCACTCACTTGGTTATCGTCTTTATTGTTTACAGTAATAACACATACCTTTGGCTTTCCAACATTCCTCCTTTTCTTAAAAGCCTTCAGAGGATTTCTAATAAATTTACTTTTACTCATTATTATACTTCAACAAAACAGAGACTCAAGAAACAGAATTAATTACGAATATTTTCGAGATAACGACAGAGTAAATAAACATGAAACAATCGACAATCACACCAGCGATATATAATGAACCATCACAGGTTACCCACAACACATACTTTATCTCACATCACTAAAATGTACCTGATGAACACGGACGTTAATAATAACACCATTTGACAGCAGTTTAACAGCGCCACAGTGGGTCACGCCCATGTAGAACACATTTCAAAAAAAATTTAAAAATAGTTGTAGTCTTCGGAATTGAATAAATTATATATCTATTAAAAGGCAATAGTCTGCATATTCAGAAAACGCAAAAAAGTAAAAATTGAACTTTTCATGATTTTGAGGCTTTCCGGAGCCCCTTGAGGGTGGTAGTGTATAAAACTATAAAGACTTATAAATTTATGCGGTTATTCATTTATTTTGAATCTTACCTCCTTTCTCAGAACTTCATCTTCAAATTTAAAGTTGTGACAAAACATCCAGAAGCGCCAGAGACCAGCACGAATCGTCAGGATAGAACTGAACATGGTGTTGCCCATCTTGTTCCTATACGAAATTTTGGCAATGCTTGTTCGACTAAAGCACCTTTCTACTTCTGCATTTATCCAGGGCAGCACTAGAAGTATCTTAGCCAAACTCATAGTTCACTAAATTTCTGCTTACTTGCGTCCTCATGTTTTGATACTCCAGATCAAAATCTAATCGATTTGTCACGTTCTCCCACTCAGCAGAGTGAACGTCAGACATTATGATCGGTCTGATATCTTTTTTCCAAAGTTAAGGGTGTGGTGCACTTCTTTACTCCTCTTAAACAGTTTTCTGGTGATACAGACGAAACCTCGCGTAGCACTTCAACATTGTCTGGGAGACAGGATGGGAGCTCACTGACAATGCGTACAATAAAGTTAACACAAATTTGCCGAATTTCCGTATGCAGTAATAATAATGAGAAAATTCATCGTCAAACAATGCGCATTCTGAATGTCCACCCAAAATATTAATGCCAGTATTAACTCAATTAACGTTAATATTTTAATAACAATGTGAATTGAGTTGGTTAAATTATTTAATTTTATTTAATTTACTAAAATAAGGCAATACGAGAAATCTGTCGGCTGTCGGCTGAGAATATTATTTTCCGGTTTTAAGGAATACAAATTTGACAGAATCAGCCGAAAATCGGTTGATATGGCAACACTGGACAGAAGGTGGATTTACACACGCAAGGGATGCAACAATGCTGTGACTGCCCCCTGATTCCACCGATGTGGTTGGAAGTGTTGTTGTACAAATTTAAGTGGCAGTGTTCACACTCGTACGTAGCGTGATCGTGTAAGTGCAGACCGCTCTCTCGCCGTCGACGTATCTACATGTCGCTCAGCCTCTTCTCTTTGATACTTACGTTTCCCTTCATTAACGATTTTCCTTATATTGTCACAAATACCTTATAGCCATTGTTAGTTGCACACATGGAAACTGTAACGTTAAATTCTAATTGTACCATGCGAAATGTGTGCCTCAGTTGTTAGACATTTTCTTTCTGACTCCATTGTTGGTGATTTATCCGTCGAAGCAAGGCATTTCTAAGAAAATTAGCGGAGGAAACATTATTTAGAAATCACTACAACCTCCTTCACTGAAGGCATTCATACATTTTCCGTTATGTCTGTACAGTTTTCAAATCAGATTAAAACCGCGTCTACACACAAAGTACGCGATTTTAATGATACCTCTGTTCCAATTTTGTATAAAACTGTCGAAAATAGTGAGCTATACACAGAGGTTTCGGATGCCAGCTATATCAGTGTATCGTGATGACTGGGTGTTGTGTGCTGTCCTTAGGTTAGTTAGGTTTAAGTGGTTCTAAGTTCTAGGGGACTGATGACCTAAGATGTTAAGTCCCATAGTGCTCAGAGCCATTTTTTATATCAGTGTATATTTAATATAAAGAATGACTTTTCGATGTAGTCTAAAATTTTATCTGTGAAAATTACAAGCAAAATTCAGTTAACAATTTCCTCGTTTGGCTCTCTCTCTCTTTATTTCGTAACGACTTAGCTGTAAAATTATTGTTGATGCCTAAATGCCAGTATATCAGTATCAATTCCACAAACCTGAAGAAATTGAGGGTTTGGTACATAACGAACAATTTGGCTTTAGGAAAGGGAAAGGCAGCGGAGAGGCAATTCTGACGCAACAATTGATAATGAAGACAAAACTAAAGAAGACACGTTCATAGGATCTGTCGATCTGAAAAAAAAAAGCGTCCGACAGCGTAAAATGGTGCAAGATGTTCGAAATTCTGAGAAAAGTAGGGGTAAGCTATAGGGAGAGACGGGTAATATACAATACATACAAAAGCCAAAGGGAATAATAAGAGTGGACGACCAAGAGCGAAGTGATCGGGTTAAAAAGGGTGTAAGATGGGAATGTAGTCTTCCATCCCTACAGTTCAATCTGTATCTCAAAGTAGCAATCATGGAAATAAAAGAAAGATTCAGGATTGAGATTAAAATTGAAGGTCAAAGGATATCAATGATACGATTCGCTGATGGCACTGCTATCCTCAGTGAAAGAAAAGAAGAATTATTTGAACTGTTGAATGAAATGACCAGTGTAATGGTTACAGAATACGGATGGAGAATAAATCGAAGTAAGACGAAAGTAGTGAGAAGTAGCAGGAATTAGAGCAGCGAGAAACTTAACATCAGGATTGACGGTCACGAAATAGATGAAGTTAAGGAATCTGCTACCTAGGCATCAAAATAACTAATGGCGAACGGAGCAAGGAGGACATCAAAAGCAGACTAGAACTGACAAAAAGGGCATTGCTGACTAAGAGAAGTCTACTAACATGAAACATAGGTCTTAATTTGCGGAAGAAATTTCTGAGAATATACGTTTGGAGCACAGCGTTGTATGGCAGTGAAACATGGACTGTGGGTAAACGGGAACAGAAGAAAATCGAAGCATTTGAGATGTGGTGCTGTAGACGAATATTGAAAATTAGGTGGAGTGGCAAGGTAAGGAATAAGGAGGTTCTGTTCATAATTGGAGAGGAAAGAAATATGTGGAAAAGACTGACAAGGAGACGGGACAGGATGATAGGACATCTGTTAAGACATCAGGGAAAGAGTTCCATTGCATTAGACGGAGCTATGGAGGGGAAAAACTGTAGAGAAAAACAGAGATTGGAATACATTCAACAAATAATTGAGGATGTAGGTTGCAAGTGCTACTCTGAGATGAAGAGATTGTCACAGGAGAGGAATTCGCGGCGGGCCGCATAAAAAAAAAAGATTGCGAAATATGAAGAAGAGTGAGTGAATACTAATTCAGCATTATCTCCACGGGGACTGAGCGATATTGTGTAGTGGCGAAAGCCCTCAACTCGCATTCGCGATACTCCGGTTCACTTGTCGGTTCGGCCATCAATATATCGATTTTCTGCAGTCACCGACATTACTCGATGCAAATGCCAGATCGTGTAATACGAATCTTCCTTTCATTTTCGCGTGTCTGGTTACCAAATGAGAAAATTCAAACAAGCCGTTCTTGTGAACGGTTGCATTCGAGAAATCGTCAGCAGGACGAAATACGTTGGGAATGTGGCATGATGTGTGTTTACGCCATGAGCAGCCAACCAAGCAGCGCTAGAATCCTGAAGCGCAGTCTGTAGTAGTGTACTGTTCCAGGTGCTTGGGGGACACGACATTGGTGGTTTTCAACATTAATAAAAATTACTGACAATTTGTCTTAACAGCTTTCGGTGTGTAAAAAATGTAGGACAGGCCTAGAGATGACAGAATGGACCATTCCCTTGTGAATGGCTTAGGACAGCGATATGGCATTTCATATCTTATCCTGTACTGACCCTGACGACTGACGAGTGAAAGCCCTGAAGCTTCCGGTGATTTTTGTCGTGCTTTCGACTCTATATTAGCGTTCACGGCCCAGTGCCACACTGCCTGCGGCACAAAAGTGGGTTGGGAAACTCTGATGTACAGAATCCAGTTGGTCGCTTAATTCCTGAATCTGCGTTCCTCAGCAGAAAGATACCAGCTTCGGCTCCAGACTGCGTGGCTCCCAGCGCAGTTAACGCAGACTGATGGAGATGGACAGTCAATCCCAGCTTCATGAACTGTCGTTTCACACTTCCCACAGGTCGCATCGCCTCCTTAACTCAGCTTTGTATGGTCAAAACGCCGGCATTTGTAGCATCGCACACGGTTAGGTACATAAAACTTAAGTCGAGGAGACAGAAGCTCATAATGACGGTGACGGTCTTCTCAACTTGTCCATTATTCCTACGCGTCCTTTGCTCTACATCCAGTATCCCCTATGATTCCCATTCCTGTTTCAACTCAGTTACATCCATGTCCATAATGTCACAGCACGTGACCACATCCTTGCTGCAGTTAAGGGAGTTCTACAACTCAACATTTATATTCATAGTCACCCATCATTTTGAGACCTCGTAAGAAGTTCCACCTGCTTTACCCTGTTAATCTCAACCAGTAAGGAACTATTTAGAAGTCGCTTGATAGGTTTTAAGTTACCAGCAAGACCTTCTGTCTTTCTAATTATAGAACTTCATCCGAACAAGCGTAGGAAGGCCCAACGGTACCGACCGGCCGCCGCGTCATCCTCACCCCACAGGCGTCACTGGATGCAGATATGGAGGGGCATGTGGTCAGCAAACCGCTTTCCCGACCGTATGTCAGTTTACGTGACGGGAGCCGCTACTTCCCAACCAAGTAGCTCCTCAGTTTGCCTCACAAGGGCTGAGTGCACCCCGCTTGCAACAGACCAGGTGGTCAGCCATCCAAGTGCTAGTCCAACCAGACAGCGCTTAACTTTTGTGATCTGACGGGAACCGTTGTTACCATTACGGCAAGGCCGTTGGCACTGATTATTGAAGGAAACTTTTTCAAACGCCCTTTCATCTTGATCAATACACAAGCATTCCGGTTTATGACTCTTCGGGCTTCATTACTAAACACAAGTTGATTATCAGGAGGACTAGCCTCCTTCATTGGTTTGGCTGAGTGGGTGTGAGTATTCCCAGGTGGTTTACCCATCACGCTGGGAGGTGGAAAGATGGTTTAGAGGGCTCAATCCCACACACCACGAGCAGCTAGGGAAAGTACACTCAGACAGAGCCCCACTTCCCTAAGGAAGCCTTATACACCTGAGGTGCGGCATTTTTCCCAGGATTGTCCGCTAACTACTGTTCCAACTCAACAGCCACGCATCCTATCGGCGAGCAGCACACCCAGATATTGGGGATTTTTTGATAGATTTGTCCTATCCTCGCTATCGGGGCGGTCCCCAGTCCCGCGACATACAACGTCCAACCGCTGCGCCGTACGGTGGTTGCTGTAGCACGGCCTTAGCTTACGATGACTGGCGGCTCTTACCAGCCCCCAGCTCAGGAATCCGGGATCGTTAAGCCCGTACCCAGCAAACGATTGCTAAGACCCTGAGACCACAACGGCTCGAAATAGCGAGTCCTAATTTACGAATTACTAGTACAGTGAGTGACATGGGGTAATAAGTTCCAAAAATGCTATATATTACGTAATGAATCAGTATTTGAACCAAAAGGTGGTCTAACCTGTGGTGGGAAATCTGACGAACACCAACTGGCTCATTTTAAAATCGTGCAATAAAGTACGTAGCCAATTGCAGCCCGCTGAAGCCGCTAAGCAGAAGCGCACTCTTGGCTATAGTCTGGTAGAGGAAGTGTGTGGCTAGATACTGCGCGAGATTGGCATGCATTTATTTACTTGTTTTGTTACTAACGTATTTCTTCTTTGTTAATTGCTGTGGTCTTCAGTCCGAAGACTGGTTTGATGGAGTTCTACATGCTCCTCTGTCCTATGCGAGCTTCTACATCTCCGAATAACTATTGCAACCTACATCCTTCTAAATCTGCGTACTGTATTCCCCTCTTGGCTCCCTACGATTCCCCCCCCCCCCCCCAAACACACACACTTCTCTCCAGTACTAAACTCCAGTAGTAAACATCCGTTGATGTCTCAAAATGACATCTAAAATGGTTCAAATGGCTCTGAGCACTATGCGACTTAACTTTTAAGGTCATCAGTCGCCTAGAACTTAGAACTAATTAAACCTAGCTAACCTAAGGACATCACACACATCCATGCCCGAGGCAGGATTCGAACTTGCGACCGTAGCGGTCACTCGGTTCCAGACTGTAGCGCCTAGAACCGCACGGCCACTTCGGACGGCGAATGACATCTATCAGCCTATCCCTTATTTTGGTCAAGTTGTGCCACAAATTTCTTCTGTTCTGTACTACTTCTTTACTTGCGTGCTCTACTCATCGTTTCAGCATTCTTTTGTAGCACCACATTTCGAAAGCTTCTGTTCACTTTTTGTCTGAACTGCTTATCGTCCATGTTTCCCTTCCATACATGGCTGCACTCCAGACAAAAACTTTCAGGAAAGACTTCCTAGCGCGTAAATCTATATTTTCGGTTCCCAACATTCACTGCTGTGTCTGCAGCCCATGACACTGCCCTCGACGATGATGCTAGAGGTATTTTAATTGCCGTGCGAGAGGATGATCACGGCATGGCACACCGCCGCGAAAGCGATTCTACTTTACGTCGCTACAATGTAGTTCCAGCAAGGACTAACTGACACGAAATGGTTGGTTTGTGTCTAGCTGGTTGCTCGTATACCGAGTGTTTTTGAACATCTGTTCCACTGCTGGGTGTCGGTACTGACCGTTAGAGCGTCGCGAACTTCTGCAAGCAAAAAGGCTTTATGCTTTTTGTAGTAACCAAAACCAACTGCGGGAACGCCTTGGGCTGCGGATCGGAGCCGCCAGGCGGGGAAGCCGCCGGCGGTGGAGCACGCACCACCGGGTAAACACCGGACGAGTTGGGCGACAGACCAACGACAACTGACAACAACCGACAACGACCGACTATGACCGACACAACAAGGAAGAGACAAACAACGGAGGCTTGTGGAAACCACAACACCAAACACCAACAGTAAATCCACTCGGAACCAGAGCCAGGCAAATGTCAACAACGAGCAACGACCAGAACGCAGTACCACCAAGATAGAAACGAAATCCAGAGCGAGTACCAGACTGACTGGACTAGGGCAGAGCGGGTCCCTATATACGAAACCGGAGGGAGCGGCTATTGACCGCTGTCTGCACGTGGCGTAGCGGTGTCGCCCTCGCTGCGCGAGAGCCGCTGCGCGGAATAGCCACCGCGGAGGCGGAGCTCTCTATGGACTGGCCACGTCCATTTGTTCTGCCGCGTGTTCGACTTCCGCGGCGGAAGGTACTAGACTTTTGACATCTTGTTTCTGGCAGTTTCTACGTTCGTTATGTGGGTACGTCTTGCAGAGCGTATTTCGGGTTGATTATGAGTAAGTGAATATTGTAGTTTGGCAACGATCGTTCTGTGTCTGGATCACGTGGTTGGCGGCTCCGAGGTGTTCGGAAATGGAAACATGCTTTGCAAAAGGCGCGTTTTGCTTCTCACTAAGTGGCTTTCGTTTTTTGACTGATGTAAAGGTGTACATACAGTACAGTTGCACCGTCTTCTGTGGCCCTCAGGGGCTCAGCATTCATTTGCTGGGTACGGGCTTGGCGTAGGTGGGGTTGTTTGCGTGCCTCAGCGATACAAAAACCCTACCGTAGGTGCAATCACAATGAAGGAGTATCTGTTGAGAGGCCAGACAAACGTGTGCTTCCTGAAGACGAGTAGCAGCCTTTTCAGAATTTTCAGGGGCAGTAGTCTGGCTAATTGACTGATCTGGTCTTATAACATCACGAAAACGGCCTAGCTGCGCTGTTACTGCCAACGGCTGAAAGCAAGGAAAAACTACAGCCTTAATTTTTCCCAAGGGCATGCAACTCCTCTGTATAGTTAAATGATGATGATGTCATCATAGGTAAAATATTCCGGAAGTAAAGTAGTCCCCCATCCGGAGTTCCGAGCGGGGACTATTCAGGAAGATGTCATCATCAGGAAAAACATAACTGGCATTCTATGGATCAGAGCGTGGAACGTCAGATAAATCGGTCAGGCAGGTACATAGAAAAATTTAAAAAGAGAAGTGGATGATTGAAATTTATATTAATTGGGAATTTGTGAAGTTCGTTGGCAGAAAGAACAAGACTTCTGGTCAGATGAATACAGGGTTATAAATACAAAATCAGATACGGGTAACGCAGGAGTAGGTTTAATAATGAATAAGAAAATAAGAATGCAGGTAAGCTACTATGGACAGCATAGAGAACGCATTATTGTAGCCAAGATAGACAGGGATCGCACGCCCACACAATAGTACAAGATTATAAGCCAACTAGCTTTGCACATGATGAAGAGATTAAAGAAATATATGACGAGATAAAAGAAATTATTCAGATAGTTCAAGAGAAACGAAAATTTAATACTGATTGGGGACCGGGATTCGATAGTAGGGAAAGGAAGAAAAGGGAAAAAAGTAGGTAAATATTGACTGGGGGACAGGAGTGAAAGAGGAAGCCCCCTGGTAGAGTTTTGCACAAAGCATAGTTTAATCATCGCTAGCACTTGGTTTAAGAAGCATAAAAGGAGTCTGTAAACGTGGAAGAGACCTGGTGACATCGGAATGATTCAGATTGATTATATAGTGGTAAGACAGAGATTTAGAAACCATGTAGACTCTGACCTCAATTTATTATTCATGAACTATAGATTAAAAGCTGAGGAAATTGGGAAAAAATAGGAAATTAAGGAGATGGGACCTGGATAAGTTGAAAGAACCAGAGGTTCTTGAGAGTTCCAGAAGGGTCATTAGGTAACGAATCACTAGAACAGGGGAAAGGAATACAGTAGAAAACGAATCGGTAGCTATGAAACATTGAGGGCAACAGATGATCAAATAGGTAAAATACAAGGAATAGTTGTTAACCTTGGATAACACAAAAGCTATTCATTTTAAAACATGAACGGAGAATATGGAGAAATACAAAAAATGAAGCAGGCCAAAGGGAAAACAAACGTTTAAAAAATAATGTTGACTGGAAGCTCAAAATGGCTAAGCAGGGGTACCTAGAGGAATATGTAAGGATTTAGAACCATATTTCATTAGGGCAAAGATACCTTGTGAATGGCTTAGGACAGCGATATGGCATTTCATATCTTATATCATTCTGTACTGACCCTGACGACTGACGAGTGAAAGCCCTGAAGCTTCCGGTGATTTTTGTCGTGCTTTCGACTCTATATTAGCGTTCACGGCCCATTGCCATACTGCCTGCGGCACAAAAGTGGGTTGGGAAACTCTGATGTACAGAATCTAGTTGGTCGCTTAATTCCTGAATCTGCGTTCCTCAGCAGAAAGATACCAGCTTCGGCTCCAGACTGTGTGGCTCCCAGCGCAGTTAACGCAGACTGATGGAGATGGACAGTCAATCCCAGCTTCATGAACTGTCGTTTCACACTTCCCACAGGTCGCATCGCCTCCTTAACTCAGCTTTGTATGGTCAAAACGCCGGCATTTGTAGCATCGCACACGGTTAGGTACATAAAGCTTGTCGAAGGAACCCTGTCGTGATATGTTCAGGTAACGTTGGAGACAGAAGCTCATAATGACGGTGACGGTCTTCTCAACTTGTCCATTATTCCTACGCGTCCTTTGCACTGTTGATGGCTGGAAACAAATTGCCCAATCGGACGAGTCTCGTTTCAAATCGTATCGAGCGGATGGACGTGTAAGGGTACGGAGACATCCTCATGAATCCATGGCATGTAATCAGGGGACTGTTCAAGCTGGTGGAGGCTCTGTAATGGTGTGGAGCATGTGCAAATGGAGTGATATGGGACGCCTCATATGTCTAGATACGACTCTGACAGGTGACACGTACGCAAGCATCCTGTCTGATCAATTGCATCCATTCATGTCCATTGTGCACTGTGAAGGACGTGGGCAATTCCAGCAGGACAATGCGGCATCCCACACGTCCAGAATTGCTACAGAGTGCCTCCAGGAACACTTTTCTGAGTCTAAACACTTCCGCTGGCCACCAAACTTCGCAGACATGAACATTATTGAGCATATGTGGGATGCCTTGTAACGTGCTGTTCTGAAGAGATGTTCACCCCCTCGTAGTCTTAGGGATTTATGGATACACGATGTCAGTTCCCTCCAGCACTACTCCAGACATTAGTCGAGTCTATGGCATGCCGTGGCTCTTCAGTGTATTATAATTATTATTAATACAGTGTATGCCCTACACCTTAGTAGCCATTACGTGTTTACTGTGTGTTGCATTGTTGGTTCGTTTATTTTTGCGAAGGGAATAAAGAAGCAATTTATGGTGTATTGTGGGAACCACCGACAACTCGGGCAAGATATTTTCATGAGATAACTATGCGTGTGTGACCTATACGTCTCAGTTTTGCTGTCATACATGCAAGGCACAAAGCAGTGGATGGGCTACGCAAGGAAGTTGTTCATACCCTCGTTTCACAAAGTGAAGTATATATCACACTGTATCACACACTGAAGCTAGTGTCTGAAGAAAATGCAATTATTGGCAAATTATACAATCAATATTACACTCTAACGAAATAGTGACAATATTGATTTTAAAAATAATTTAGTTTCATGAGCGAAACACAATTCAACCGTGTGGGTTTTACCCCCCAGAAAATTTCATTCTACCCCTCAGGAGGTAATTACCGCCATGTTCGGGAACACTGCCCTAGACAACGCTGTTGTTGCGGCAGCGGCTGGTATTTCACTGAGCGCTACTCAGGCAGTCCTTGTCGTCTCGTGACCACCACAGCCGTCGATGCGCCATCCGATATCGACTTGCAAAACACGGCTGACGAACGAACGGAGAAGCAGGCAGAGGAACTATTTCAGTCGGTTGTTGCGGCGTGAATTCAAAAGTGCCGGACAAAAAAAAAAAAAAAAAGCAACCCTGATCGTGTATTTACTTACCTTTCCTAGCCGGAAATTTATTTGTCTGACAAACAAACCACTGCAATAAACACATCACCATCACGGAAAATTTTCACATTCTAGATACACTTAACAGCGAAGATAAACTTATTTCAGATTTTAGGATGGTACAAACTATGAAGACACAATCTATTTTAATGTAAGTCTGTTTATGTCGTGGTACATACAAGGGCCACTCCGAAAGAAATCCCCACTATTTTTGTAAAAATACAGTTTTCATTCTGCATGTGTGAAAGTTTTACAGTGTGTGGATACAACCTTCCCGCTTGTTTTCAAACTTAGTTCAACCTGTTCCCGTGAGTGGCGCCGTCACAGCATGTCTTCAAGATGGCTGCTACACTTGACGTTCGTCAGAAGCAGCGTGCTGTCATAGAATTCCTGTGCTGTGAAAAAGAGACAGTGGGAAACATCCACAAGAGGTCGAGAAAGGTGTATGGAGATGCTGCTGTCGATCGCAGTACAGTTAGTCGGTGGGCAAGCAGGTTACGTGATGAAAGCGGGCACGGCAATATTGAGGATTGTCCTCGCAGCGGCAGGCCTCGTACTGCATACACTCCAGGCAATGTGCAGAGAGTTAACGAATTGGTGACTGCTGACAGACACATCACTGTAAACGAATTGTCATGCTACGTTGGGATAGGGGAAGGAAGTGTTTGCAGAATACTGAAAGTGTTGGCGTTAAAAAGGTTTCTACCAGGTGGGTTCCCAGGATGTTGACAGTGGCCCACAAAGAAACAAGAAAAACAGTATGCAGCGAAGTTTTGGAACAGTACGAGAATGGTGGAGATGAATTTCTTGGAAGAGTTGTGACAGGTGATGAAACATGGCTTCATCACTTTTCACCAGAGACGAAGAGGCAATCAGTGGAGTGGCATCATGCAAATTCACCAAAAAAAAAAAAATATTCAAAACCACACCTTCTGCTGGAAAAGTTATGGCTACGGTGTTTTACGATTCCGAAGGACTCTTGCTTGTGGATATCATGCCAAGTGGAACCACCATAAATTCTAATGCATATATGACGACACTGAAGAAACTTCAAGCTCGACTGAGTCGTGTTCGACCATATCGGCAAAAGCAGGATGTTTTGCTATTGCACGACAATGCACTGCCACAAGTCAGTTAAAAAACCGTGGAAGCCATCACAAAACTCGGATGGACAACACTGAAACACCCGCCTTACAGTCCCGACTCTATGTGACTATCATCTCTTTAGAAAACTTAAAGACTCTCTTCATGGAACAAGGTTTGAAGATGATGACTCCCTTGTGCACGCTGCCAAACAGTGGCTCCAACAGGTTGGTCAAGAATTTTACCGTGCGGTTATACAGGCGCTGGTTCCAAAATGGCGTAAGGCAGTTGAGAGGGATGGAAATTATGAGGAGAAAAAAAATTTTGTTCCTACAGGATTTATCTACACACTGTAAAACTTTCAAACATGTAGAATAAAAGATGGATTTAAAAAAAAAATAGTGTGCATTTCTTTTGGAGTGACCCTCGTATAAAATTTGTGTTTCTTGCTTATACAGCAATGAGTACAGAGTTAAGACAATTTTTTTAGTTAACTGTTAGTATTACTTTGCAAGTTTTCATTTATGGTGCAGTACATGGTAAGTGGTTGCCAAATGGTAAACTAGAAACATAAATTTCTTTCAACATTCATCCAGTGTGAAGTGCTTGTTTTATTAATATAAAGAGTTGACGAAATAGCTAAGGTAGAGAACAGCTGGATGTCAGTGCTCAATGGACACATACTTTGGAAAGTGTCAACGTTGCCATCATCAGGAGCACTAGCTAACTGATACCCAACACGCAGTTGCAGTTAGCGGCAAGTGCATCATCTTGTTTGATGTCCTTGGTGACTTGGGAGGTATTGGCCTTGAGGCTTCTCCTTCTAAAATATAGACATGGGAAAAAATAATGTCCACGTCGCATTAACGATATGCTTGCACTTTGGTGCATTTTTGAATTCTAATGGCAAGCTATTTTGACTGTAGCGATTTTTTTTTCTCCCACACTCTCAGTCATTCACACATTCATGCACACATTCAAGCAACGTGCCTGCCATCTGGTGGTGGGCAGCGGGTGGATCTTCTGTACAAATTGCCGGATGAGTACGTCCAGCGACTCTCGTGCCTTGTTGTAAAACATCCCTGTAGATTGCTGCAACCTCTCTCGCAGTGGTTGAACTTGTGCCAAATCGTGACACTGGACCGCCGAGAAGCGTGGTGGTAGGCGCAGGACACGCTTCAGTGCACGGGTGTGCACAGCCTATAGTCTAATCAGATGCGTCGAGGTGGCGTTACCCCATACTACTACTCCGTTTTCCAGCACTGGCCACACCAGTGTGACAGACAGGATGTCGCCTAGGATAGGTTGTGTGTGGACGTCACGTTGAGCACAGTCTGTTTGTTGTTACCGTCTTTCCGACTTCTTCGAAGGGCGGCTGGCAAGTTATGCGGCTGTCTATCGTCGCTCCTAAGGTATCTGGAACTGTGGAACTGACTGCCTAAGAGCTGGTGCCGGGTTTAAACCTTCTACCCCCCCTCCCCCCCCCCCCCCCAACGCCTACCTGGTGCTCTCCACGCGGTCCGCACCCACGCGTGCGTGCACATACACCATCTGCTTACCCCTCCCCTTTCCCGTCCTCTCCGTGGTCCGTGCCTGGTCAAGCATACTGGCGGCGTCTCTTTGTCTGCTGCTCCTCCTCCTGTCCCCGAAATCAGTCCATCGTGGGATCCCTCCTTCCTCTTCTTAATTAGACTAAGCGAGGGTTCCCAAGCCTTACTAGGATTTAGCCACCTTCAGGGCTGATAAGCGATTCCCTTACTCGAATCCCGATACATTTCTTAATGACACAGTTCCAGAAGTTAAACGTCCGTTTCAGAACCATATTAAGGTATGACGTGTCTAAAAATGTATTACTGGTCTTATTTGTAATTGCGGATGTTGGCGTGGAGGCTAGCTACCGTTTGAGATCTGAAGGCGGGTTGTTTAAATGCCGCAGTATCGCTCTTAGATGAATTTTCGGTCTGACTAAAAAGTTTCACTGATAATTCAGTCCTAAATAAGATTGGTTTCTTTCCAGCGTAGCGACAGAAGCCGGCACGAAGATGAAGAACGCTAGGGCAGAGAAGGCTGTGAGATGGCGTCAGCCAATAGCCCGCTGTCTTGGAACGCACCACGGCAGGAGCGGCCTCTACAAGAAGAGTATATAAGCGCCGGTCCTGACAGCCTCGGGTCCCCTCCTTTTCCATCCTCTCTGACCTTTCCCTCGGCAGGTCCCACCTGGTAGTTTTATTCTTCGTCGTGTGCTCCAAGTGGATTTTAAGTGTGTTGTTTCGGAGTGTTTTTAATACTGTGGCCAACTTTTAACCTGTGCATGCACATTCAGTGTCTTCTCTGTGTTTTAAGAATCGCCAACTGTGTTTTTTAACTTTCTGGTGACTTTTTTAACTGTCCCCCATGAACGTCTACATGTCAGTGTATTTTTACCTCCATTTTCTCCCCTTACTCGGTTTTATGTTCCCCTTTTTTTCTCCTTATGTATGTATCATTTTATTCTTGTTTTAGTTGTCGTGTCACTCGGATGAAGAGCGGCGGATTGTGCCGCTGACAGCCCTCCCCTGCCCATATGGGGCAGGGGAATGAAATCACAATAAATAAAAAAAAAACAGCCTCGGGGACAGTAGAAGACGGACGCTAGTAGAAACCACGCCTTAGAACAGAGCACTACGATAGCCGTTATTAGTGACCCACAAACTCTGTGATAACCTTGCATGAACATTGTATATAGTAAAGGACACTGATTGTTTGCATGTCGCCCATCGCTTGCGACAAATCGTTGTAAATCCAAAGTTAAGTATTGTCAACCTTCTTGAGCCGTGGTAAAATCTGCTGTTTTGAAGAGCGCGCCGCAGCGCCTAGTGTAAAGCAGTCGCCCTCCGTTTCTGGCGGTGACGCCGCTGTGGCTATCGCAGCTTTGGTGTCTCCCTCTGGTGGGAAAGGGGAAAGGTAGCTTGTTCACGTGGATTTAAGGGGCGCTATAAGCTCGCTAGGGGCGAGTCTGGTCAGTTGGTCAGCCGGGTGAATGTGGGGCAGTCAGTGTCTGTCTGTCATCCGGAGTGCTAGTATGTGTTAGGCCGCCAGTCTCCTCGAGTTTGTTCAGGCAATGGGCATTGGCGGTTGGATCGATCGGTTGGTCGGTCGCGCACTGAGACACCAGATGCCTTGTCCGTCTTGAGCGTCGGTGCAAGTGAGATCGCCACGTCAGTCCAGTGGGCCGCGCCGTATAGCAACAGAAGTCAACCGACGACATCGGTCTGGCCGATGCGAGCTGCGACGCCGTGACGCCTTCCTGCGTCCGTTGAAGCGGCTGGCAGCGGACGGTTCGGGAGAGCGTTTTGGGGGGTGCTGCGCCAGGTCTGCGTCGGTGTGCCGTACGTTAATAGCTGCCTCTGTCATGTTTGTCGGATTCGGTGTTTAGGAATTTATTGCTTGAAGTGCGCCGAATTCCTGAAATATGTTTTTATCTCTCCTATCATCTTGAGAGGCGGTATATGTGAAATGTAGAGCATGTTTGTATATTTTATGTAAGACTGCATTTCATGGGTTTTTATTTAAATCGTCTTTTTAATATATAAATTTGCCACCCTTCCACCGTAAGAGGTTTTTTAAATCAAGCTGCACCTTCGATGGCAAGGTTAATATTTTAATGGTTAATGTTTTGTACCATTTCCATCCGTCTTAGGGGTGCATAGTGTAAGTGCTGGTGGGAGTTGTTAAAATTTTTAGTTTAAAGTAATCTGGTGTGTTGCAGATTTTCACCAGCGTAGTCTTTCAGATGTTGTTGTGAGCGGTCGTGACTACGGCCGTGTCAAAAGGCAGCGGCAAGTTTCTCAGCCCGAAAGCTCATACTGTCAATATTTGTTCTTTCTGCCTATGAATAAAATTATAACCTGATATTTTGAGGGTGCTTTCTGATTATTATTTTAAATCTGTTTAAAAACAAGGGCTTTTAGGAATAAAATTTCCATTTGTGAAAAGAAATTTAATTTGTTTTCATCAGTTACCCACTGGCAACTATTTCCTCGCTCACATAGTGTGATTAAAGGTGTTAATGTTCTTGATGAATCGCTAGTAAAGTAAAGTAATTCTTAAGCATAGGTTTTGAAAGTAAAAATCACGGTTCACTTCCTCATTGTAATCATTGCTTGAATTTTTCTTTAGATATCCGAGAAATCACCATCCTTTTAGGCGTCCTACAACATACGAATGGGCAGGAACCCACAGCTTTGATGTACTTCTGTGTTTCTATTGCTAACCATCTTCGTCTAAACGTAGCAGTTGCTTTTATTGTTTCAAAACGATTTATTTCGCGTAGTAACACACGTCTTCAGATGACTTCCTGTAGTTACAGAACAATCAGTCTCGTATATGTATGACACTACCCGAAACTCATCAGTTCGAAATAAAAAAAAAAAGTCCATTTTTTACACATAAGGGTTCCAGGTAATTTTATGTGACAAGTATGTCGAGTTTTTATAATCCAATAGTTTCATGTCTGTCTTTTCCCTCGTGCGTGTTTCACAGCCATAGAAACCTGTGCTAGAAAAACCGCTTTTCGTTATATTTTTCTGGTTTTAAGGCATCAAACAGCTGTGAAACGCGAAACATAAAAAACTTCGTCTGAACAGGCGTCGGGAGATTCAGTGCAACCGACCGGCCGCCGTGTCACCCTCATGACAGGCGTCACTGGAGGCGGAAATGGAGTGGCATGTGGTTACTGTCCCGGCCATTGTCGGTTTCCGTAACAGGAGCAGCTGCATCTCAGTCAAGTAGTCCTCAATTGGTCTCACAAGGTCTGAGTGCATCCCGCTTGTCAGCAGATCTCGGCAGACGCAGACGGTTACTGATCCAAGTGCTACCCAAATCCGACAGCGCTTAACTTCGGTGACCTTACGGGGTTCGGTATTACCACTCCACAGTGGTTGGCGCGAAACATAAAAAGTATAATGAAAAACAAAACAGTGATAGTTGCTATTTTTATTTAAGGCTCCCACTTTTACTGAGATTGTCAGGCTGTGACGTAATTTTCTGTGACGGCACTTTCGCAGAAGATTTCAGAAGTTCTCCGAAATTCGTTAAAGGAAACCGTAAAATTGGGAACCGAGGTCGAACGCAGATCTACCGAGACGAGAGAAGTGGTCCAGCCCTTACGGATCTTTAACGTCGTAAACGTCAGGAATTAATATTGTGGCAGAAATACAGCACTTGTACGGAAAGACATAAATTCTCAACTGGTCTGGACTGGTGAACGGGAGATTCCTCCACGGCCTGCTGTAAGTGGACAGGGTCCGACCGCCCTGCCAAGATTAAAGGCAGCAGCCTGTGAGAAATCACTTTGCGGGAACCCGGGGCCGTAAAAGAAGCCCTCCTTCCACGTTGTTCTATTAGGGGGCCGTCGGAATTAGCGTAATTTAGTGGGCGCTCGCCGCTCCGCGGTGATACCCGAGTGGCTCGTAAAGCGCGAGAGGTGCGGGGCTGCGGGTGCTAATCACAGCCTGCCAGCCGGACTTCCAACGGTAGCGCCCGGCCGCAGCTGGCGTCGAGACTGACCGCAGACCGGAGTCGTCATCGTCCCGAGACAGGTCCATCACCGTGTCTCGTATGGGAGACGTCAGTTTCACTTCGGCGGCTCTTCTACGTGACGTCACTACGATGTGTGCATACCCCGTTTCGACCGTCAGGGCTGTCTATCGACTATCGTCGCGGAATGGAGTCTTAGCGCGATGGGCCACCCAGTAACACGAAGCTCGCATGTGAGATACTTTCTGGGGTAACTTAATCGTTCTTGGAAATAATAGTAGGATACGGATCAGGGGTCTGGGCACTCACGAGGGTATTCCTGCTATGGCCGTAGGAAGGATGCAGCTTAATATGCTCCTACGTTCAGCAGGAGCATACAGAACAACACCTGGAGGGGCGTTTCTTGTGTTAATGGGGATCTGTCCATTGGACATTATTTCGTGAGCAGGCCGCCTGGTACTGTGCGAAGAAGGAGAAAAGGGATAAGATAAGGGAGATACTGGGGGTTTACGCTGGAGACAAAACTGCAATTAAAAAGAGAGGGCTCGAACTTTGACAGGAACAGTGGAACAACGAGGATAAGGGGCGCAGAAATTATGAGCTGTTACTGGACATAGAGGAACGAGTAAAGCTTACGTACTTCATGCCTACGAGAGGAATGCTGCACTTTCTTACTGGACATGGACCCTACCCGACATATCGATGTCGGTTTGGGAAGCAGACTACACCCACGTGTCGTGCTATGCAAGGCACGCCAGAACATGTGGTGTACAAGTGCCACCTCTTCGATGACGTAGCAAACGAACTACGACGACAACTTCCGAATAACGACACGTACCTTCTGCTAATGCATGACAAACACCTTCAATGTCTTGAAAAAATTGACAGACGAGATTTCGAAAAAAGTCCTTAAGAATTTTCTAAGGAACAACCAGTAAAAATCACACCAACTTAGACTCCGTGCACCTTTCCTGTTCCGTCATGCCCCAGCTGCTTCAGGCGATCCGCCTTGCTCTGGACTAGGGGGGAAGGGTGTACATTAACCGGTTAGGACAACGCACCAGTTGTGACACTAGCCTTAAAACAGTTTAGTATGTAGAAGAGAGGATAAGGTTTTCTAGGACAGACTGCAGTGATACCAAGTTACCGGCCAGCCAAGTGACAGGGGAACGCCCACTGGGATTAGCTCAGAGGGCCAGGCCAACATCCGTCAGGTTTATAGGTCACTGGCACACCTGTAACGCTGCAGGTAGCATAAGTTTTGTAGATTAAGTAGAAATAGGAACCGTGTAATGGTAAGACAAAAATTTAAGATTACCGGTAGCATAGAAAAATAGCTGCAAATATGTGTATCAAATTAGGACCCACTAATGTATTCAGGTAGTGGGTTAATATGTATAATGTAATGATTTGAATAAAGATTTTAAAATATGCGACTGTTTTCTGTTTTCAATACCTAATTACTTCCAGGCATGAAAGTGTGGCTAATCAGTATACGTTCGTTTCAAAAATGCTGTCTGCGCATTCATGGTTGTTGTTTGTGCCTCATAAGTGTTAATAACTAGAAACGTATGTATGGGTTGCGCACCAGTGGAGAAATCATATCGTGCCTCAACTTATTCGATTTACCTGTTCACTGACTTCCGTTTATTTGATCTGTTTATTCATTTGAGAACTATGTACTGTATATAAGGTGGGGTCGTCTAGTTACAAATACAAAATTAAATAGTGTCGTCTAGTTACATATGCAAAATTAATAGTGCTTTGCATACCAGAATAATATATGTAATATTACCATAACTCTCTTGTTGTAAATACGGAGTACCGCTGTCGCTGTGGTACCCATTTTGCACATGAACTAAAGCAGCATCTCACTATACTCACGTGGTACATTTATTGCAATTATGAAAACAATTGCTACCTTGTATCTCTTTAAAAGTGATAATTTTACAACTTCAAACTCATTATTTTCATATGTATTACGAGTAGTACTTAACAATAAGCTCTCCCATAACTGTGAGGAAAATGAATTTTTTCCTTTGCACTCGAAAGTAACTAAAACAGCGATAAGAAACAGCAGCAGGAACATACCTGTAACAGAACATCGGTAGACTTTATCTACGTAACTACTTTAGCTGAAGATGTTCTTGTCTGGAACAGAAGTCTCCTGAAACAACTACCTAGTAAATTTTCTTTTATACTTCATACACGGTGGAAACCGAGTTACCTTGCAAGCTGTCACTCACTTTAATCATTTATATATGTCCGAGTGATGCTAAATATTATCACCTTTCCATAAAGAAAAGTATTATCTTCTCACTCATCTTAAAATCTTGAGTTACACCCATGATTACTGAATTTACTCATGGAACTTTTGTTGTCTATGCCTGTGTTTAATTTCATAACTCAAATAAATAATAAAATTGACTTAATAAGACATACCGTGACTTAATAAGATTGAACCATAATAAAATAAGAATAGTGAATAGTAGAGGGAGTATGAATGGAAATAGTGGCGTATTTAAGTTTACAAAACAATGACAAGTTTTACTAAACATTTTGTAACTACAAGTAGCTGATAAATCTTACACAAAAATGAAAAACACAGATCAGGAAAGGAATGGTATTTCATTTGCAAAGCATACATTGGGGTTGGAAGCAACACAAATTCTTCCCTGAATTAATCCCTTTTACAACGCAGTCTGCCTTTGTTTACATGAATACACTGTGAGGCCAAACTCTATTGAAACGGATTCGACTACCAAGTACACCACAAACTACGGTTCACCCGAGAATAGGGTGCTGCGAATATCGTTTAACAACCCTGCGCCGGTGCACCAAAACTTCATCCTTTCACCTTGATTCAGAACGTGGGAAACTTGTAAGCGGGCTGCTTCTGTGTTGGCAGCGCTGTGTAGCGCTTTGCATTGGATCTCTGACTGTACTTTCTTTGTAAGAGACTCTGTGGCTGATTGGACTCGTTGTTGGAAGTTTATCGCCAGTAGTGTTGGGCAGTTGGAAGTTAGTCGCCAGCAGTGATTGAAGTACTGTTGGGCAGTTGGAGGTGAACAGCCAGCAGTGATAGATGTTAAATGTGAGAAGTTAGCATTGATGGAGGGTAAAGGTCTGAAGTGTTAGCGTAGGCTAACGATGTGTACATGTTCGACTTAGAGATTCAATATTATTCATGATTATATACTTTTGTACTAGATGTCAATGACGATTTATATTCGTGTCTGACTGGATGTCACATTATTAAGGTAAAAAAAAATACATTATTTGGTTCGCAACAAAATCTTTGCTTTGTTAACCACATGCCTATTAGTAGTTAGTGGCTTTAGTAGCTAGAATGTTTTATTTAGCTGGCAGTATTGACGCTCGCTGTATTGCAGTAGTTAGCGTAATGAAGATTTTTGTGAGGTAAGTGCTTAATGGAATGTATAGGTTATTGTTAGGGTTTCTTTTTACTCAGGGCCATTCTTTTGATTCAGTTATTTGAAGTCAGGTTATCTTTTTGAGCAATGAGATTGAGTTGCTCGAGCGTATTGTGGGTCTCAGTCAATCAGCAATTTAAGTACAGCAACACTCATTTAAGTAAAGAAGTTTCAAAATTTCCCATCAGAGCCCTGAAATCCCAGGAGATTTCAGTGTGAGGTGCACCCGTTCGCTGGTCTTGCGAAACCAATTCGACTCAAAGGTACGATGGTGCGTGCTGGAAATTTCAAACGCCAGGTGGCCGACTCAGGACGAATAAGTTTACCCTTGTGACACACAATATGTCCGACACGATACGCAGTTCCACTGTCGGTACAGTTGGAAACTGCCACTGGCTCTTAGTCCACTACAAGATAGTGACCACAGGTCTCACCCACTGAGGAAGTCCTCAAGTTGTTCACTAGTCGAGGATCAGAATACGAAGAAAGCAAAGAATCACAACCACTTTCCACCAAGCCCCTGTTTTGTGCTGAGGCCGCAGCGGCCGACTGCCAACTTCTACGCGGACTTCTGTTGCGGTTTCTGTTTCACGGATTAGCTGATCTGATTTCCACTGCATCACTCTACTGATCACGTTGCGTACTTCACCTACCAATTCGTCCATTGTTCCTTGTTTGCCCTGAGTTCCATACCGACTGCATAAAGTGGTCAGAATTCTGCGTTTCCCTACTGTTGCTATTTCTGTTTTCTTGAAAATTACCACCATACGTCCCCCTTCTGCTTCTGTCATTACACTCAGGCTCATTGCTAAATCTTTGGCCTTGATATTGGTTCCTTTTCACCCTGCTTCTGTTTGTGTTTTGCCCTTCATTATTTCCACCTGATGCACCTTGGAATTTCGTTCATTATGTCTCATTTCCCCCTTTGCGCTCTGTGCTTCCTTGACGAAGTATAACTCACGTAGAACACTTTTGAATGACTGCGTTGTGTCGTTACATTTGCCAGTAAGCAGTTACTGGTAGCTCAATGGCAGCTGCATGTAGCAGCATTGCGGTATGTACAAAATTGTTGAGGCTTTCGTGGCCACTTGTTGACAAACTGCCTATTGGCTTCTGTCTCGGGTTCTTCGGCCGACGTTCATCTAATGATTTTTCCGACGTTTCGCCAGCACGAGTGGCTGGCATTGTCAAAGCTTCACCATCCATTGCCGGTGGTGAACTGGAGCCGAGCTCGCGGGCGCCAACGTCCGAGGGCTTCTCCGCGGTCATTTCCGGTGCGGTTCTCCTCTTGCTACCTGCGACGATCGTTCGCTGCAGTACGGGAAGCCAGGATCCGTTTACCTTAAGGCTTTCCTCTTTCTTGTTCAAACTGTTCGCGTGTTTTTCTATTTCTACAGCTTCTCTGAACAAACGCGTGTGATAGTGGTTCTCTACAGCCAGAACTTCCGTGTCGGCGAATTTTATTGCGTGGTCGGTCTCATTCAGTGCGTGTTCTGCCACGGCCGATTTCTCCACCTGCCCCAACCTGCAATGTTAACACCAGAATCAAGGAGCATAAGAGACATTGCAGTTTGGGGCAGGTGGAGAAATCGACCGTGGCAGAACACGCACTGAATGAGACCGACCACGTAATAAAATTCGCCGACACGGAAGTTCTGGCTGTAGAGAACCACTATCACACGCGCTTGTTCAGAGAAGCTATAGAAATACAAAAACACGCGAACAGTTTGAACAAGAAACAGGAAAGCCTTAAGGTAAACGGATATTGGCTTCCCGTACTGCAGCGAACGACCGTCACAGGTAGCAAGAGGAGAACCGCACCGGAAATGACCGCGGAGAAGCCCTCGGACGTTGGCGCGCCAGGTACATATAGTCTGCGCCCGTGAGTTCGGCTCCAGTTCACCACCGGCAATGGAGGGTGAAGCTTTGACAATGCCAGCCACTCGTGCTGGCGAAACGTCAGAAAAATCATTAGATGAACGTCGGCCGAAGAACCCGAGACAGAAGCCAATAGGCAGTTTGTCATTGCGGTATATAATTGTTACTATACGGTTGGTAAACCACCTAACAGTTCTTACTGACATGCGTCTCGAAAATTTTACCGGACTGCGGAACCTGAAGTTTTCGTAATCCTTCTCTAACATAATCACTTGTTTAATCCTTTCTTGGGTGTCCTGTGACTAGTAGGTATTTAGCAAAGCCTCTCTGAATTGGCCGTAACTACTGGAGTTTGTTGCAACGCTACGCATGTGCTCCGCTATTGAACTTGCGATTCAACAGCCTCCTGTACTACTGCTGCACTGTAATGCGTCTTGTCTTTTGCTGATTTAATTTTTTTTGTGCGCGTTATATTTGTATAATTGCCTTATCTTCGTGATTTAAAGGATATCATTTGTAATGGTTTAGTTCTGTGGGTACCACGTGTGATTTTTATGATCGGAGGCCGTCAGCCTTGGCAATTTAATTCTAGCTTGTTCTGTTTCATTTGCTATTGTGATTTTGACTTGAAATTTCGCCTACGTCGTGACATGAGAGATCCTTGTGTTCTTTCTTTGGAACTGTGTGAGATCGATTTCACCAAGTGGTCATTCTGTTTGCACATTGGGTGCACGATTGGCCATTGCGGGTGTTTACTGCTAAGAATTCCACGAACGGCATAAACCTTTCTGTGGAGTAGTGCATGTCAGGAATGGTAGTGTTTTGTCCTTCTCGACCTTTATTTTTCTGTTATATGAATCTAGTGTGAATGATAGAGTGTATGCTTTACCTTTGTGCTTTTTTGTTCATTCCATATTAAATCGTCTTACGAGATCTCAGTGATGCAAGATATAGTTTAATTTGCTGGTCAGGCACCAGATATTTGTAGTTAAATACTTTTCTCCTTTGATACAATGTTGTTCGGCGAACAAAAATTGTTTCGTAAGTAATAACATTGTGCCTCCTGTACATTATTTATCGCACGCTAGTTTAGTACCTTCCTTTTTATATTTAAAAAATTAATATTTCACCCCCTGATTCATTATCAAACTTAATTAGATCTATTCTATTCTTGCTATATTGGTTAGTTCATTTATTCTTATATTTTTTTAGAAAAAACTTCATGTTCAGAATTTCCACTTCAATTTTCTTAACCTTTAGGAAGGGCTGGGCACCGTGGCGACCAATATTAGGTCTAGATGCTTTCCAGCTCTCAGTTAGGACACCTTACACCTGAAATGACAACAGTAACATTTACGTGAATAACAACGATATCAATTGATTTACACAGTACACAGTACCACAAAACTTTATTATACTGGATCATACATGCACGCATCACTCAAATGAAATCATAAAGGACAACATTAAGTGAATAATTACAGAACATGTGGAACAGTTACAATAACCTACACAGTTTTTGTTGTGGACTGGGCGCGTCCACTTTGGTGAGAACATCTCTGACGCTGAAAAAGAGTAATAAAGGTTTCTTGGTAGGACGTATGCTTGGGTTCTAGTGCAGCACACGCTTAACGAAACGAACACAGAATAGTGAAGAGCAAAATATATTGATCAGCTTTGGTAACGGTAGTTGCAACAATTGTAAACTGCAGGTTTAGCCTATCTGTCCTGCGTTGACTATAATTCCGTGAACACAAGCTAAAAAATGTTCTTGGAACTGAAGTCAGAAGAAAATTAATCTCCTGTCTTGATATACTTTTCGAAGAACCAACTTTGATTCCTTCAGGAACCGTTTTGTGCCTCACTTTCCTTATTCGAAGAACAGTTCCAAACTAGCAGTACTCAGTTAAATCTGTAGGCAGGCAGTCTCTGCCCATACAAGATAATTATAATCCCTGTTCTGTTTCTACTGAGGACTAACCACTGTCTACACATGGACCACTGTTTCTACCTCACACGTCGACTTGAAGACTTTAAGGAACGACGAACGTTCTGCGGTATCTCTCTAGCAAGACACGGACTGACTTCTAACTTGCGGCCGGCCGGTGTGGTCGAGCGGTTGTAGGCGCTTCGGTCTGGAACCGCGCGACCGCTACGGTTGCAGGTTCGAATCCTGCCTCGGGCATGGATGTGTGTGATGTCCTTAGGTTACTTAGGTTTAAGTAGTTTTAAGTTCTAGGGGACTGATGACCTCAGATGTTAAGTCCCATAGTGCTCAGAGCCATTTGAACCATTTTTTATAGTGTGAATCACGAGAAAAAAGTATATGCTTTTAGGAGCGTGGTACTGGTGATTCTGGACAAAAAACATTTATTAACCGTATCCGACATACAGTTGTTCGAAAATCAAGAGCGTCAGTTGCATACTCTTTTTCACCGGTATTCACATTCGAATACTACCAAAGCGACATTAGGCTAAGTATTGTGGTTATTGTGGTCTTTACTGACCATTTCAGCGCTCACTTTACTTGAGTAATTTGGTACGACGAGTCCTGCAAGTGTACGCGTTATTTCAGGTAATCGTTCCAATGGAGTACGGTATCTTGTTTTTCTTTAAAATGAGTTACCAGAATATCTGGAAGATATTCCATTGTTAATACGACGCCGTGTGTGCTTTCAGCACTACGGAGTTTCTACTCTTTCCGTAGGGTCAGTGACACAGTACATCGCTGAAACGTATCTCGGGCGTCGGATTGGTCGCCGTAAAGTCATTTCTTGGGCACCGAGGTCACCCAGTCTTGCTCCATTAGATTACTCTTCGTGGGGTTGGCTTAAGACCGATGTCTACAAGCGCAGAGAGAACACAAGGAGGAACTTCTCGCTCGTATTTTATACGGCTGTGCTAAAAAAAAAATGGCTCTGAGCAATACGCGATTTAACTTCTGAGGTCATCAATCGCCTAGAACTTAGAACTAATTAAACCTAACTAACCTAAGGACATCACACACATCCATGCCCGAGGCAGGATTCGAACCTGCGACCGTAGCAGTCGCTCGGCTCCAGACTGTAGTGCCTAGAAACGCACGGCCACTCCGGCCGGCGGCTGTGCTCAGTTAAAGGACCCTACGAATGAGTTCAGACCAGCAACACAGCACCTGCGTACAAGCAAGAGCTGCAAAATGCATTGCAGTTCACGGCGGACTGTTTGTAACTTTTTGTGAAGAAATGTACACAATTAGACACAACTTAGATCACAATTTTCCATTTACTGTCACCTGCATTTCTCCTGTTTGCCACTGTTTTCATTGGTTAAGCTTGTACCTTTCCTTCTGACTCACCCTGCATTCCTTCTTCTTGAGCTTCCCTTGATGACTTTTAATTTTTTTTACTGTGAATTGAGTTATTCAGCAGGAAATTACGTTTTCCTTAGATTTTTCGCAGTATCTATCTAAATTCAACCTCATGCTTCGCAACAAATGCTGGCCCAACACCAGATTCACACTTGACATTCAAATCGCTTAGCCAATAAAACACACTCTTCGGTTCGTCTTCACCACAACATTTTCTATGTGTTCTTTCCAACTGTAATTTTCCTTAATTGTAATTGCTAGGTACTAAGTTTACTTTACCACCTAGAGATTTTATTGATTTTTCGTCTAACCGAAATTTAACGGACTGCTTTTAGCACTCATATGGATGACCTCACACTTCTCAATATTTAGAATCAATTGTCAATTTTCGCACCATACGGATAACTTGTCTAAATCTTTTGCAATTGGTTTTGATCTTCTGATGACAAACGGCAGTACTATCTGCAAACAACCTGAGATGGCTGCTCATATTGTCTGCTAACTCGTTTATAAAGATAAGGAACAGCAGATGGCTTCCACCACCTCTTTGGGGAACGCCGGAAATCACTTCTGTTTTATTCGATGACTTTCAGTCAGTTACTAAGAACTGGGACCCCTCTGACAGGAAACCACGAACCCGGTCGCATAACTGAGACGATGTCCCATAAGTACCCAACTTTATTACAAGCCGCTTGTAAGGTACGGCGTCAAAAGACTTCTAGAAACTTAGAAATATGCAATAGATTTGAAATCCCACGTCGATAGCACTCAAGACTTCGTCTGAGTAAATAGCTAGTTGTTTCACAATAATGATGTTTTGTAAATCAGTGCTGACTATGTGTCAACAGACCGTTCTCTTAGAGGTAATTGCCGGTCGCTGTGGCCGAGCGGTTCTAGGCGCTTCAGTCCGGAACCGCGCTGCTGCTACCGTCGCAGGTTCGAATCTTGCCTCGGGCATGGATGTGTGTGATGTCCTTGGGTTTTTTAGGTTTAAGTAGTTCTAAGTCTAGGGGACTGATGACCTCAGATGTTAAGTCCCATAGTGCTGAGAGCCATTTGAACCATTTCTTAGAGGTAATTCATAATATTCGAACACAATATATGTTCCAAAATCCTGCTGCATATCGGCGTTAATGATATGTGCCTGTAATTTAATGTATTACTCCTATTTCCATTCTTGAGTATTGGTGTGACCCGCGCAACTTTCAAGTCTTTCGGTACGGATCTTTCGCCGAGTGAGCGGTTGTTAGGTATGGAGCTATTGCAGCAGCGTACTCTGATAGGTACCTAAGTGGTATACAATCTGGACAGGAAGATTTAATTTTATTAAGTGATTTAAGTTGTTTCACTACTCCGAGGACATGTACTTGTAAGTTACGACTCATGTTGGCAGCTGTTCTTGATTCGAATTCTGGAATATTTACTTCGTCTTCTTTGGCGAAGGAATTCCGGAAGGCTGTATTTAGTAACTCTGCTTTAGCAGCACTATAGTCGCTAGTATTTCCATTGCTATCGCACAGAGAAGGCATTGATTGTGTCTTGCCTCTAGCATATTTACATACGACCCCACATCATCATGTGTGTTGTGTACTATTTCGTACACAACAGTAAGAAGGGGTGGACTACAGAGCGGCTCAGGATCTGTCGTCGTAGGGAAGCTGGACAGTAGCAGAAATGATTAGCGAATACGTAAATACAGTAAACAGAAGTTTTACGTAAGCTGTAGCTTTATCCAAGCGTTGTGAAGAAACTTTACACAGGAACGAACAGCAATAAAGTCCAGCTATTAGAAGAAGAAAACTGAAGAGCACTGTGCAGGGTGCCGTTCCCACAGCTAAAGCACGAGTGAACTGTCGATGTTTAACTCAGACTGAAGGCTGTCGAAGCCTGCGGCTGAGACCGAGCCGTGCAGCTGCCGCCGGCCATCCTACATCGCGGCGGCGGAGGGCGCCCGTAGCGGGAGCCGCTGAAGGCGTGGCGCAGCGGGCGCGCATCACTGGATCCGCCGGTTCCCTGCGTGACTGCTGTCGGCGTATTGCGGAAATGTGCTTCTCCGTTGCCAAGTGTTAGACGCCAGCCAGGGTGGTACCGATCTGTGATACCACAGTATGCCTTTGATGATACGTTCACTGCAGCTTCTTGTCCTCCTAGTAAGCGCTAGTTTGGAATTTCATAAGGGCTACGATCTTTACAAATTAATATGATTCCTTCTCGTCATGAAAGCGTAAGGTCATTTTAATAGCTGTTGTTGATAACTTACTCTCCCATATACACTACTGGCCATTGAAATTGCTACACCAAGAAGAAATTCAGATGATAAACGGGTATTCATTTAACAAATATATTATAGTAGAAATGACATGTGATTACATTTTCACGCAGTTTGGCTGCATAGATCCTGAGAAATCAGTACCCAGAACAACCACCTCTGGCCGTAATAACGGCCTTGATACGCCTCGGCATTGAGTCAAACAGTGTTTGGATGGCGTGTACAGGTACAGCTGCCCATGCAGCTCCAACACAGTTCATCAAGAGTAGTGACTGGCGTATTGTGACGAGCCAGTTGCTCGGCCACCATTGACCAGACGTTTTCTATTGATGAGAGATCTGGAGAATGTGCTGGCCAGGGCAGCAGTCGAACATTTTCTGTATCTAGAAAGGCCCGTACAGGACCTACAACAGTGCATTGTCCTGCTGAAATGTAGGGTTTCGCAGGGATCGAATGAAGGGTAGAGCCACGGGTCGTAACACACCTGAAATGTAACGTCCACTTTTCAAAGTGCAGTCAATGCGAACAGGAGGTGACCGAAACATGTAACCAATGGCACCCCATACCATCACGCCGGGTGATACGCCACTATGGCGATGACGAATACACCCTTCCATTGTGCGTTCACCGCGACGTCGACAAACACGCATGGGACCATCATGATGCTGTAAACAGAAACTCGATTCATCCGAAAGAATGACGTTTTGCCATTCGTGCACCCAGGTTCGTCGTCGAGTACACCATCGCAGGCGCTCCTGTCTGTGATGCAGCGTCAAGGGTAACCGCAGCCACGGTCTCCGAGCTGATAGTCCATGCTGCTGAAAACGTCGTCGAACTGTTCGTGCAGATGGTAGGTTGTCTTGCAAACGTTCCCATGTGTTGATTCAGGGATCGAGACGTGGCTGCACGATCCGTTACAGCCATGCGGATAAGATGCCTGTCATCTCGACTGCTAGTGATACGAGGCCGTTTGGATCCAGCACGGCGTTCCGTATTACTCTCCTGAACCCACCGATTCCATATTCTGCTAACAGTCATTAGATCTCGCCAACGCGAGCAGCAGTGTCGCGATACGATAAACCGCAATCGCGATAGGCTACAATCCGACCTTTATCAAAGTCGGAAACGTGATGGAACGCATTTGTCCTCATTACACGAGGCATCACAACAACGTTTCACCAGGCAACGCCGGTCAACTGCTGTTTGTGTATGAAACATTCCTCGTGTCAGCACGTTGTAGGTGTCGCCACCGGCGCCAACCTTGTGTGGATGCTCTGAAAAGCTAATCATTTGCATATCACAGCATCTTCTTCCTGTCGGTTAAATTTCGCGTCTGTAGCACGTCATCTTCGTGGTGTAGCAATTTTAATTTCCAGTAGTGTATTTTCTAGGAAGGTTATGAAAAGAACTTGCTATGAGATTTTATTCGCGGAGATACTACTATCAACTAAAAATGGTCTGTTACAGTTGACGCAAATTGAGACACGTATAGCGCGCGTTGCGCGGCGCACGACAGCGCACATTTTTGTAACTCTACAGGTTGAAACGGGACCGCGTAAACTGGGAGGCGACGCGACGGGGACGCGACACACGCCTGCCCCAGGTCGCGTGCCGTTGTGGTTGAGGCGCAGTTTCTCGCGGCGTGCGCCACGCAAGCACTACGGGAGGGGCTAGGCGGGGAGGGGGAAGGCAGACTACCATATGTTCACATCAGCAAGGCGCATGTGGGCAGTGGCAGTATTGGACATCCAAAAAGTATTTTTATTGAGTAGTGTTTCGTTTCTCGCCATTTAAGCGCTCCATCTTTTTTCGTTAGTACATTATATTTTTCAGTTATTCACTTCTGTATAACTTTTTGTTTTGTTTTTCTTTTCTCAAGAACAATGCACAGTTCAGTGCTTGGGATTATATCTTCTGCCTCCACAATGTTTTCACATCGCAATAAGGGACAGACGATACATCATGAGGAATTGTATAAAATTATGTGATCAAAAAGCAAGGCAGGAAAATATAACAAGATTATCTGCATGCTGCCTGTCATAATGGCGTATCTGTATGATCTGTTTCAAAAATTGGGAAATGGGTTGTTTCCACTGGGGTCATCCGTTTGTGTTCCTTGTAAAAAGCATCCAAGATCTGAAGTACGTACGTTTCATTTGCTTACTTGGAAATGGATGTAATAAAATACATTATACTACATGCATGTGGACATGACATTTCCACTGCAAGCAGAAACAGTAGAGAAACCCCTACGAGTGATAATGTTTTAATTGGCTTGTCGTGACAGGAAAAATCATTTCAGTGGTTACATATACAGTATCAGCATTAATAAACTAATTATACGAAAGGGTGCACAAATGAACAAGTGGTCGGTATTATTCCGAAAGTATGAGTATCCTAAACGATTGTTATTATTTGATATATTTTATTTGTTAAAATGTATTGCTGCCAAGGATACCTACATTCATGAGAATTTTTTTCCAACACTTGCTAGGTGGTAGTTTTAAATCGGCCGCGGTCCATTAGTACATGTCGGACCCGCGTGTCGCCACTGTGTGATCGCAGACCGAGCGCCACCACAAGGCAGGTCTCGAGATACGGACGAGCACTCGCCCCAGTTGTACGGACGACGTAGCTAGCGATGCACACTGACGAAGCCTCGCTCATTTGCAGAGCAGATAGTTAGAATAGCCTTCAGCTAAGTCAATGGCTACGACCTAGCAAGGCGCCATTAGTAACATCGCATGTATCTAAAGAGTCTCACTTGTATCGCCACAATCTCCAGATGTACCAAAAGGTTGGATTAAAGTTAAGTATTCCAGAAGCTACGTACTTTTCTTTATAGCATTCATTACGTATCGTGTTTCAGACCTCACGCCATCCTTTTAACTTAGCGCGTGCCTTTCGGCTTCCTCTCATTATGTCTAGGCTGTCTTGTCTAGACACAACAATGGGCTCTTCCTCTCACAATGCACACTTGGCTAGCTTCCGCATTCCTGTCGCGTGCATTATTTTCAGCTACCGACAGCCGTGGATGACTAGTTCACTTTACCCAATGGCAGAAGAAAAGTTAACAGAGACAGTGAGGGAACGCAGGAAACTTTATGACACATTTTGCGTCGCGGGGTTGAAAATAAAATACCTAGATACAGGGCTGCAACGTTATATAATTCCTTAAACAAAGAAAACGGATTTCAGCGATCATCACCTATCACAAAGACACTGACAGTTTCTGTTCAGTTGCAATCGGCTCCTGTGCACTGCAACCAATTAGGTCAGTGTGCGCTGTACGATTCCGCGTACTTCAGAAAACTGCTTTTGGGTCATTCTGAAGTAATTCGTAAAATCAGCATCACTCATCTTAGTCGCAGTTAGAAATAGTCCACATCTTTTCCTTTCTAACAAGATACTTTTATTTGATGATTTGAATGTTTTATTCATCAAAGATTAAAGCAACACTTCGTCTGCAGCATTAGTATCCGAATCTGACTGGGAATACAAATCTAACGATAGTAACTTTTTTATTCGAGAATCAAACACTTTCAGTTTGACAAGCAGTAGATCAGTGACCGGCGCCTGGTATGTGTTCATCATCCCAACTGAATGTCATTCTGTGTTCAAATGTCTGTGAAATCTTATAGGTCATCAGCCCCTAAGCTTACACACTACTTAACCTAAATTATCCTAAGGATCAACACACACACCCATGCCCGAGGGAGGACTCGAACCTCCTCCGGGACCAGCCGCACAGTCCATGACTGCAGCGCCTAGACCGCTCGGCTAATCCCGCGCGCGAATGTCATTCTCATCATACGCGTCTCAATAGCGCAGGTGTGCACGACAAGTGTTCATTTTGTGTTAGCAGGAGAGCCAACACTGTGTTGTGAGTGGAGGCCGAAATGCACGCGTCTTCGCTCACACAGGCTGGCGTGAGGAGGGAAGAACTGTACTGACGTGAGGTCTGGAACATGACAAGGAATGAGAATTCAGAAAGCGGACGTAATTAGTTAGATACTTAACTTTAATCCATTAATGATGATCGTCGCTCTTGACGCTACATGATTCACAATATTATCTGTTCAGAATACATTCTTGGAGATAGTGATTATAGTAACTGGATGTGGCGCCTTGCTAGGTCGTAACAAATGACGTATCTGAAGGCTGTGCTAAACTGTCGTCTCTGCAAATGAGAGCGTATGTAGACAGTGAACCATCGCTAGCAAAGTCGGCTGTACAACTGGGGCGAGTGCTAGGGAGTCTCTCTAGATCAGGGCTTCCCAACGTGTGGTCCGCGGACTCCTTGGAGGTCCGCCGGCTCTTTCTAGGGGGTCCGCGGCCACCCTTCACCAAATCGTGTAAAATAATGAGTAAAATTATTGAATAAAAATGTCAAAATCAAATTCATCACTTTTTTTTTGTGTGAAAAAGATGTGTACTTTTACTTCAGGCAGTATTCCCAAGCAGCCTTTGCGGTTCCTAAGTGAGAACGCATACACAGTTTAGTGCCGGAGAATGCGGCTTCTCTGATCGACTGTTTCGCAACAATGCGCTCACGGCGGTAGATACACTGAAACTTTTTACGCATGCGCGGAGCGAGCTTTGTCGACCAATCACAGCACTCGCTGGCACGTATGCGGCTCCAAGCATCATTAAATGTTAAACTTGCTTTGTCAGTCGATTTTTGACCTTCAAGTTGTTTTCATTCATCTCTAAACCAAAGACTATTGATACTTCGGGGGGGGGGGGGGGGGGTCATCGGGAACATGGAACTTGCATTAAGAAGCTTTCAGTCCCCACGGGTTTCGCTCTGAAATTTAAATTTGACTGACTAGGGGTCCACCATGGATTTTCGACTGAAGAAGGGGTCCACCAGCTGGAAAGGTTGGGAAGCCCTGCTCTAAACTAGACCTGCCGTGTGGTGGCGCTCGGTCTGCAATCACTGATAGTGGCGACACGCGGGTCCGAAGCATACGAACGGGCCGCGGCCGATTTAAAGGCTATCACCAAGCAAGTGTGGTGTCTGGCGGTGACACCACAGTTTACTTGGTAAAATCATGTCACTTCACACGTGCTATACTCGTCTCAATTTGCTCTTCTAATTAGAGTCCTGTTATTGCTTAGTACACAGTCATAATCATTTATGAAACTAACCAAATCACCTTCGAATTACTGGCATTTCCTAATTCATTTCATCTAAATCTTTTCGGAAATCTTGTATACTCGCTAGCTCTGAATGGAGGCCATTGCAGGAGGAGGGACAAGAGTCGCCGGGACGTACAAAAGGAGGAGGAGGAGGAGGAGGAGGAGGAGGTGGAGGACCTCACCGCCAGCGCCGTCGAGTGGGCCGTTCACGCGTTACCTAACAGGGAAGCTGCGGGAACATCGCTGCGCTGAGAGCCTATTATAATCACGACAACAGGCCTTAACGAGAAGCTTTTTCTACCGTCAAGCGAATAATTTGCTAATCACTTTTTTGTCAGCACCTTTTACTGCCTTTTAATGAAACATAATTGTGAGGTCACGGTACGTTAATAAATGTCCAGGCACTCCCTTTTGTCAGCGCTGACTTCTGCCGTGGAGTTCCTCCTCGCCGGGTCCATCAAATTGTCTTCTCGCTCAGTTAGATTTCTAGCTATATATACATGCAACGTGGCATCCCTGTAAATGTACAACTACCACATGCCGTATAAAAACCACTGTGTGAGGGTCAGAGGAACGCAACTCCACTGTAGCTAGTTTAAAGGAGAGATGAAAAAAGGTTTTTAAGACATAAATTTCGAGAGATGAAAAAGGGCGTTTAAGATATAAATTTCGAGAGATGAATAAAGGTGTTTTAAGATGTAAATTTCATGTTTCAGTGACGTCGTACAAGCTTTATTGAAAAATTTCTACACTACTCAGGAATACACTGAAAAGCTGTCAGATGGTAACATACCTTTAAAAATACTGCTTACTGGTTTACAATTTTTAATTGTTTAACATAGTGCTAAGGAGTTACGTATTATGATTCTAAGTGAATCAATCTGCATAAACGTTTTACACTTTGGAAATACGCACATGGTTTGCCAAGATATAAAATAAAAGGTTATTTCAAAATGGATCAAATGGCTCTCAGCACTATGGGACTTAACTTCTGAGGTCATCAGTCCCCTAGAACTTAGAACTACTTAAACCTAACCTAACCTAAGGACATCACACACATCCATGCCCGAGGCAGGATTCGAACCTTTGACCGTAGCGGCCGCGCATTTCCAGACTGTAGCGCCTAGAGCCGCTCGGCCACCCCGGCCGGCATAAAAAGTTAATTTACTCATTAAAAACGGATCAGTTACTGTATAATGAAAACATATTAGTGGATTTTTGTTCTAACGTCACCAATGAATGTTCACTTTCTAGCTAACTTCACCATAACCGTTGCCACCACAGTCTGAACCACCTGCTTTCTCTTCTTGTAGACACTTGTAAAATTCGTGATTCTGTTCCTTGATAATGCCGGTGCGGCACAGATCCAGGAGGTCTTTTACCTTTTCTTCTTGAAGTTTTAGTGGTCTATGGTATTTCGAACCCAAATGGAAGATGTATCGGAATTTCGGTGTTTCCTGGAAACTGGCAAACTTTTGAATTGTTGATGATAGAAATGCCTGAATAGATGACCCCTTTGCAATACTGAAGTCGCGTCACTTTAAACCATTGTAGATGATTTCCTTCGCTGTCAATTTTAGTATTCTTAAACATTCTCTTCTGCCCATCTGCATAGCACAAAAATCCAGGAAGTCCTTCTGGTCCATTTCAGCGACTTCATACAGTCTTTGTTTTGTAGCAGTCTGAAGAACAGTGTACTAACCTGAAGGATCACAGATAAGAAACATTGTTGTATCATAGGAATGTCAAATGTCGGTGAACAGAACAACTGCACAGCCATTTGCAATCTTCTGGAGTTCCTGAACTATACATGAGGCTACTGCAACTGATTCGTGCTTACTCACATCTTCATGCCGCTTGTAATTTCTAGATTTCCTGGGAACGGTATTGTATATTGTGGGATTGTATACAGCGAGTTTTCTTTTGTAACAAATGGATTTAGCTGCTATTTGTGGACAGTAACTTAACAGCATCTATTTCAGATTCCAGTAAATGACATTCCCCCGCTTGGGCCGCTCCTTCATTTCATTTTTTAATTTTCTAACAGCCTCTTTCCTCTTTAGGTGGTATTCCTCTGCCGCCTGATTTTCTTCGGAGAGATTTTGAAAAAAGGATAGCGATGGTCTCATGTACCTTTTCTTGCTACATGACAGCCTAGGTTAAACTCTGTAATGAATATTTCTCTGTAGAACTAATATTTTTCAGCAGTAACCTGTTACTCTTCGCTACGTCTATTGTGTAGTTCTTGCATTATTTGTGTATTCATATCTCCTGATAAGACCTGTCGCACAGTGCCCTGTCGGCAGCAGTGCGATGGCGCAGTGGGAAACAATTTTGTAATTTATGGTTCCTTATTCTCTCCCTTGTCTCGTGGCGCCTCCTTAAACCTGAATGATGACGACCCCTCTTTTCAGCAGTCAGAATCAAGTTGATGTTGTCTCTATCCTGTTGTAGGTATCGCACAAATGTTTCTGATACTATGAAAGTGTTAAGGAAAAACCCTAGAAACTGTTGAACTTCACAACCATCTTTCAGGAGAAAGTACTCCCTTCTCACGTTTCGTCGAGACTGAGCACCTGCAGAACGTGATCTTGCTTTAGGTACTACCTTAATAAGTGGGGCTAAATAGCGCCGCTGCTTCTGTATAGCTTTTATCATCCACAGTCTGTGGAACATCCCTCCCGTCTCTGTCTCGCTAATGTTCTCGCTGCACTATCTCGGGCATTGGAACAATTCTTGTATTTAAATGCTCTGGCTGGCACTTCTTTATTAGCAGTTGATGTGTATGCCTTTCCTGACTGCCTGTTCATTTTTCTTACATTCCTTCTCCGCTTGTCTGTGTTCTTACTTCTTTTTCTCGTTTTAGTTTACTTTTCAACTTCAGTTTCTCTACCGAATTGCCCAAGTTCTTTACCATTAGAACCAACAGTCACTGGATTTACTTCTTCCTGTTGCATGTTTATTAGCATCACAAAACCTTTGCCCAGACAAAATAAGTAAACAGGACTGAATAACTGGTTTGTCGGTGACCTTCCTTGGAAAATGGAAATTGTGTTATTGACTTTAATCAACTGTGAATCTTACACAGTTCCACTGTATTATGAAGCTTAAAACGTGCGATAATTGCGACAAAATCTACCCGTTCACCTAAAGACAAGATAGTGTGGCCCCAGGTCTACTGAAATGCACTTGCGTAATTGTTCCAGTAACGTCTCAACTACGAGAAGAAATAAATCAGAATCTAATCCAGGACCACTAAGGAAAGGTGTTTGTACAACCATATTAAAACGATAGTATCAGTATATGTGTTTTGTTTGTTTTTATTACTTTACTTTGTTACATTGTTTTTGTTATATTACATTACATACATTACAAATGATAATTCGTGACGGAGAAATATTAAAGCAAGACCAACAGTGGAAACGGATCATCATTTTACATACTTAGATTTTCTAAAGATCGTTGCATTTTCTGTTGAACTGCAGCTCTCCTTTTCGTTGGCCTTGGACGTGCTGATGTTGTTGATGAACAACATGTGCTGCTTTCGGGTTTGTAGTTTTCTGATGAATCCGAACTAGGCACTCTGAATTTATTACATTCTTCTTCGCTTATCTCTGGCAGTCTTTCCATATAGAAACTGTTTTGTATTACAGACGAAGTATCACCATTATTTTCTTCTGCTTCAGTAATTTCTACTGTTTTGTATTACAGACGAAGTATCACCATTATTTTCTTCTGCTTCAGTAATTTCTAAAATGTATAAACAATCAATAGGAACTAAGTCAATCAAACTGTCAATCTGTACTTGCTTGGATGACTGTCTCGCAGATAAAATCAAAAGTAATTGGTCGTATCATAATCGGATGTTGAATTCCTTTCATTGCGGAAACTTTGCGTCACTCACTCGTGAAGTCATTTTTCATCCAACAGAGCGCGCACTGACATCAACCTCTCCACAGTGAATACTTCACGAAACTGAACAAAATGTGACGTGACAATGAAAGCAGTGTGACTGTTTGGACGTTAGCAATGCTTACAACGGGCACTCATTGTTTACACTTCGCTTACTGATTCTCTCCAGGGACATGCAATAGCTTGAAACCTCGTACGTAAAGTGTTTCGAGAACTGATGGAGAGACGAATGATCCAGCAATGAACGTTGATTCGACGTATCCGCCTTGCGTCGCAAGCTTTGTTATTAGCTGCCGGACAACACACACTTCTCTTTCAGCACACAGGAAAATAGCTCACAAATGCAGCAAAATTATGTTATTCAAAACAAGCACATTATCGTCTCTACTGAGTTAACACGTATTTCCAAATTCACGTAATGAAAAAGCAGTCAGGAGACCGTAAGTGCCCAAACATTTTACTGATCACGAAAACTGAGATGCACTTACTCGAGACAGAAGAACTTAAGTGCCAAAATGTCTATTTGTGTCTACATTAAGCTCTCAACTTGGAGATACGCAGCATCTCATTCTCGCAAGGAAGAACGCAACTAGGAGCTAATTACCATTAAGTCATAAGGTTAAAAAACCGAAAATCATGTTTTTGATAATACGTCCCTCTGACTCTCACACAATTAATTGATAACGCTACCTACTTGCGAATCTACATCTACAAAGGTACTCTGAAAATCACGTTTAAGTGCCTGGCAGAGAATCATCTGCACAATAATTCCCTATTATTCCAATCTCGTACAGTGCACCGAAAAAACGAACACCTATATCTTACCGTTCGAGCTCTGATTTCTCTTATTTTATTATGATGATTGTTTCCCCCTATGTGGGTCACCATCAAAAAAATATTTCCACATTCGGAGAAGAAAGCTGATGACTGAAATTTTGTGAGAAGATTCCACCACAACGGAAAACTCCTTTGTTTTAATGATGTCCAACCCAAATCCTGTATCATTTCAGTGACACTCGCTCCCAAAACTTGCTGCCCTTTGAACTTTCTCGATGTACTCCGTCAATCCTATCTGGTAATTACCCCACACCACGCAGCATTGTTCTAAAACAGCACGGACAAGCGTTGTTTAGGCAGTCTCCTTAGTAGATCTGCTACATTTTCTAAGTGTCCTGCCAATAAAACACAGTCTTTGGTTTGCTTTCCCTACAACATTTTCTATGCGTTCTTTCCCATTTAAGTTGTTCGTAACTGTAATTCTTTGGTATTTACTTGAACTTACGGCCTTTAGTTTTGACTGATTTACCGTGTAACCGAAGTTTAACGGATTCCTTTTAGTACCTTACACTTTTCGTTATTCAGACTCAACTGCCAATTTTTGCACCATACAGATATCTTTTCTAAATATTCTGCAATTTCTTTGGATTTTCTGATGACTTCACTAGCCGATAAACGACAGCATCATCTGCAAACAACCTAAGACGGCTGCTCAGAATGTCTCCAAAATCGTTTATATAGATAAAGATCGGCTAAGGCCCTATAACACTACCTTGGAGAACGCCAGAAATCACATCTGTTTTACTCGATGACTTTCAATCAGTTACTACGAACTATGACCTCTCTGATACGAAATAATGAATCCAATCACGTAACTGAGACGATATTCCATAAGCACGCAATTTCACTACGAGCCCCTTGTGTGGTACAGAGTCAAAAGTCTTCTGTAAATCTATTAATACGGAATAAATTTGAAATCCCTTGTCTAAAGGACTCAATACTTCATGTGAGTAAATAGTTAGTTGTTTCCCACAAGAACGATGTTTTCTAAATCCATGTTGACTGTGTGTCAATAGACCGTTTTCTTTGAGGTAATTCACAATGTTCGAACGGAATGTATGTTCCAAAGTCCTCCTGCATATCGACTTATATGGGCCTGTAATTTAGTGTGCCGGCTGCGGTGGCCGAGCGGTTCTAGGCACTTCCGTTCGGAACCGCGCTACTGCTACGGTCGCAGGTTCGAATCCTGCCTCGGGCATGGATGTGTGTCATGTCCTTAGGTTAGGTCTAGGGGACTGATGACCTTAGATGTTAAGTCCCATAGTCCCCCATGAACCATGGACCTTGCCGTTGGTGGGGAGGCTTGCGTGCCTCAGCGATACAGATAGCCGTACCGTAGGTGCAACCACAACGGAGGGGTATCTGTTGAGACGCCAGACAAACGTGTGGTTCCTGAAGAGGGGCAGCAGCCTTTTCAGTAGTTGCAAGGGCAACAGTCTGGATAATTGACTAATGTGGCCTTGTAACAATAACCAAAACGGCCTTGCTGTGCTGGTACTGCGAACGGCTGAAAGCAAGGGGAAACTACAGCCGTAATTTTTCCCGAGGCATGCAGCTTTACTGTATGATTACATGATGATGGCGTCCTCTTGGGTGAAATATTCCGGAGGTAAAATAGTCCCCCATTCGGATCTCCGGGCGGGGACTACTCAAGAGGATGTCGTTATCAGGAGAAAGAAAACTGGCGTTCTACGGATAAGAGCGTGGAATGTCAGATCCCTTAATCGGACAGGTAGGTTAGAAAATTTAAAAAGGGAAATGGATAGGTTGAAGTTAGATATAGTGGGAATTAGTGAAGTTCGGTGGCAGGAGGAACAAGACTTCTGGTCAGGTGACTACAGGGTTATAAACACAAAATCAAATAGGGGTAATGCAGGAGTAGGTTTAATAATGAATAGGAAAATAGGAATGCGGGTAAGCTACTACAAACAGCATAGTGAACGCATTATTGTGGCCAAGATAGATACGAAGCCCACACCTACTACAGTAGTACAAGTTTATATGCCAACTAGCTCTGCAGATGACGAAGAAATTGAAGAAATGCATGATGAAATAAAAGAAATTATTCAGATTGTGAAGGGAGACGAAAATTTAATAGTCATGGGTGACTGGAATTCGAGTGTAGGAAAAGGGAGAGAAGGAAACATAGTAGGTGAATATGGATTGGGGGACAGAAATGAAAGAGGAAGCCGCCTGGTAGAATTTTGCACAGAGCACAACATAATCATAACTAACACTTGGTTTAAGAATCATGAAAGAAGGTTATATACATGGAAGAACCCTGGAGATACTAAAAGGTATCAGATAGATTATATAATAGTAAGACAGAGATTTAGGAACCAGGTTTTAAATTGTAAGACATTTCCAGGGGCAGATGTGGACTCTGACCACAATCTATTGGTTATGACCTGTAGATTAAAACTGAAGAAACTGCAAAAAGGTGGGAATTTAAGGAGATGGGACCTGGATAAACTAAAAGAACCAGAGGTTGTACAGAGATTCAGGGAGAGCATAAGGGAGCAATTGACAGGAATGGGGGAAGTAAATACAGTAGAAGAAGAATGGGTAACTTTGAGGGATGAAGTAGTGAAGGCAGCAGAGGATCAAGTAGGTAATAAGACGAGGACTAGTAGAAATCCTTGGGTAACAGAAGAAATATTGAATTTAACTGATGAAAGGAGAAAATATAAAAATGCAGTAAGTGAAACAGGCAAAAAGGAATACAAACCTCTCAAAAATGAGATCGACAGGAAGTGCAAAATGGCTAAGCAGGGATGGCTAGAGGACAAATGTAAGGATGTAGAGGCCTATCTCACTAGGGGTAAGATAGATACCGCCTACAGGAAAATTAAAGAGACCTTTGGAGATAAAAGAACGACTTGTATGAATATCAAGAGCTCAGACTGAAACCCAGTTCTAAGCAAAGAAGGGAAAGCAGAAAGGTGGAAGGAGTATATAGAGGGTCTATACAAGGGCGATGTACTTGAGGACAATATTATGGAAATGGAAGAGGATGTAGATGAAGATGAAATGCGAGATATGATACTGCGTGAAGAGTTTGACAGAGCACTGAAAGACCTGAGTCGAAACAAGGCCCCCGGAGTAGACAATATTCCATTGGAACTACTGACGGCAGTGGGAGAGTCAGTCCTGACAAAACTCTACCATCTGGTGAGCAAGATGTATGAAACAGGCGAAATACCCTCAGACTTCAAGAAGAATATAATAATTCCAATCCCAAAGAAAGCACGTGTTGACAGATGTTAAAATTACCGAACTATCAGCTTAATAAGTCACAGCTGCAAAATACTAACACGAATTCTTTACAGACGAATGGAAAAACTAGTAGAAGCCAACCTCGGTGAAGATCAGTTTGGATTCCGTAGAAACACTGGAACACGTGAGGCAATACTGACGTTACGACTTATCTTAGAAGAAAGATTGAGGAAAGGCAAACCTACGTTTCTAGCATTTGTAGACTTAGAGAAAGCTTTTGACAATGTTGACTGGAATACTCTCTTTCAAATTCTAAAGGTGGCAGGGGTAAAATACAGGGAGCGAAAGGCTATTTACAATTTGTACAGAAACCAGATGGCAGTTATAAGAGTCGAGGGACATGAAAGGGAAGCAGTGGTTGGGAAGGGAGTAAGACAGGGTTGTAGCCTTTCCCCGATGTTGTTCAATCTGTATATTGAGCAAGCAGTAAAGGAAACAAAAGAAAAATTCGGAGTAGGTATTAAAATTCATGGAGAAGAAATAAAAACTTTGAGGTTCGCCGATGACATTGTAATTCTGTCAGAGACAGCAAAGGACTTGGAAGAGCAGTTGAATGGAATGGACAGTGTCTTGAAAGGAGGATATAAGATGAACATCAATAAAAGCAAAACAAGGATAATGGAATGTAGTCTAATTAAGTCGGATGATGCTGAGGGAATTAGATTAGGAAATGAGACACTTAAAGTAGTAAAGGAGTTTTGCTATTTGGGGAGCAAAATAACTGATGATGGTCGAAGTAGAGAGGATATAAAATGTAGGCTGGCAATGGCAAGGAAAGCGTTTCTGAAGAAGAGGAATTTGTTAACATCCAGTATTGATTTAAGTGTCAGGAAGTCATTTCTGAAAGTATTCGTATGGAGTGTTGCCATGTATGGAAGTGAAACATGGACGATAAATAGTTTGGACAAGAAGAGAATAGAAGCTTTCGAAATGTGGTGCTACAGAAGAATGCTGAAGATTAGATGGGTAGTTCACATAACTAACGAGGAAGTATTGAATAGGATTGGGGAGAAGAGAAGTTTGTGGCACAACTTGACCAGAAGAAGGGATCGGTTGGTAGGACATGTTCTGAGGCATCAAGGGATCACCAATTTGGTATTGGAGGGCAGCGTGGAGGGTAAAAATCGTAGAGGGAGACCAAGAGATGAATACACTAAGCAGATTCAGAAGGATGTAGGTTGCAGTAGGTACTGGGAGATGAAAAAGCTTGCACAGGATAGAGTAGCATGGAGAGCTGCATCAGACCAGTCTCAGGACTGAAGACCACAACAACAACATAGTCCTCAGAGCCATTTGATTTTCTAATATAGTGGATTACTCCTACTAACTTTCTTTAACATTGCTGTTACCTGTGCAACTTTCCAATCTTTCGGTACTGATCTTTTTTCGAGGGTATGGTTATTTATGATTGTTAAGCATGGAGCTATTGAATAAACATATTCTGAAAGGAACCTGATTCGTATAAAGTCTCGACCGGAAGACTTGCTTTTGTTAAGTAATTTAAGTTGCTTCACTACTCAGAGAACAACTATTTCTACGCCACTTTCATGTTGGCAGCTGTTCTTGATTCGAATTCTGCAATATTTACTTCGTCTTCTTTGGTGAAGGAATTTCGGGAGGCTGTGTTCCGTAAATCTGCTTTCGCAACACTGTCGCTGACAGTATTTCCATTGCTCTTGCGCAGAGAAGGTATTGATTGTGTCTTGCCGCTAGCACTCTTCACATACGACTAGAATCTCCTATGATTTTCTGCCAGGTTTCGAGATAAAGTATCGCTGTGGGAACTATTATAAGCATCTCGCATTGAAGTCCGCGCTAAATTTCGAGCTTCTGTAAAAGCAAAAACAGTGTTCCGACCCGTTTCGTGTATTTTAATTTATTTGGTATAAATATCTCAATTCCTGTTGATGCTATTTCTTTGATTTCAAGCCACATCTTGTCTGCACTTACATTGTTAATTTGGAAGAAGTGGAGATCGTCTCTCAGGAAGGCGTCAAGTGAATTTTTATCTGCTGTTTTGAATAGGTATTAGTGTTCACTAATACCCGTATTCGTTTTGATGCTTGTTATTAGCTCAGGACTATTTGTTACAAAGAGGTCAAATGTGTTTTCACAACGGTTTACTATTCGCGTGGCCCCATGAACTAATTGTTCGAAATAATTTTCAGAGAATGCATTTACCACAATTTCAGATGATGTTTTATGCATACCTATTCAGCGGAACCCGAAATCCAACCACCCTATGGCGCAAGTCGAGGGATCTGCAGCTTACACGGTCGCAGAACCGTCTGAGCCTCAGATTCAGACTCTTCACTCGGTTCTGTACCAGAGATCCGCGCCGGCCGGAGTGGCCTTGCGGTTCTAGGCGCTACAGTTTGGAACCGAGCGACCGCTACGGTCGCAGGTTCGAATCCTGCCTCGGGCATGGATGTGTGTGATGTCCTTTGGTTAGTTAGGTTTAATTAGTTCTAAGTTCTAGGCGACTGATGACCTCCGAAGTTAAGTAGCATAGTGCTCAGAGCCATTTGAACCATTTGAACCAGAGGTCCGCAATCGGTCCTGTCCACTATGCTGCAAATTGTCAGCTCTGCTTTCATCTCGCAAGCAAGACTAGCAGCCTTACCACGTCTGTTAGCTGCTCAGAACCAGAGAGAATCTCCGATACAAAGCGACACACCCCACTGGTATCGATGTGAGCTATCACCTGCAGTTGGCTGCACCGTGTGCTCTTCATGGCATCCGAAAGAATCTGTTACACGTCTGGAATGACTCCACCCGGCATACACACGGAGTGCACATTGGCTTTCTACCCCGTCTTGGTAGCCATGTCCTGAAGGAGCCCATGACGCGCCTAACGTTGGAGTTCCCAAGTACCAACAATCACACCGGTTGCCGGGATCTTGCAAGCTGAGAGGTTTCCTCTGAAACAGGACAAGCGACTGCATCTAGCTGAGGGGACACTTTTTTTTTTTTTTCACTAGCTGCTTATATTTTACGACCCACCGTCTAATTTCTTATGGTGGGTCGTATGTTGCCACTTAGCCGCTGTGACTGGGTCCGGGGTCCGGAGTGACTGAAAGTAACACCACACCGGCTCCCGTCCCCACTCACACCGTTGCCCGTGTCCCGCCACGTGGAGGCGGGCTCTATTTGTTTACATCCATTTGATATCTTTTTTTGTGCAGCATTAGAAAAGCTTATAACTAATACAAAATCAAGTGAGATATTAATAAACAAAACGAAATTAAATATTTAGAAAGAAGGAAGGAAGAGAATTGAATAGAGGATACGTAATATATTGCCCGTCACCTGGTTGTGGGCGGCGGCCCGGGTCTTGGAATGACCCTCAAGACGCTGGCCGTTGCTCACCATGCTTTTAACATCTACCATCCTAAAAACTACCTTAACTAGAAGAGATTAGGACGTTAAAGCTAGAAACTAAGACTAAGACCTCCATGTCCAGCCTGCTAAACTATTTACGATATACAATAGGGAGGTAACTGATTTTGTACTTGGCTCAAAGTTGCTAATGGAAGGGTACTCGAGGTAAAAGTAATAAGGTAATGACGCTAACGGTTTGTGTTGAGCCTGCAAGGCTCCTAGTAGAGTACATCAGGCGCAAGCACCTCCCGGCCCCGCCGACAACACGACCTGAACGGTGGTTTTCCCCGATCTACCATAGGTATCCGTCAGGTTGGGCTCAAAAGAGAGGAACCACAATTAAGATCCTTCCATCCAGGACGTGCGCCGCCTCTTACCAGGGGGGCGTGGGTCCCTTGAAGAGGTGCCCAACTTTAAGCTTCAGATGAGAAGTTCTTAGTATAGTGGAGGTTGAGGTATAGGCTGTGTAGGTTGGTTGTACAAACAGTTCACACTGAGCCAATGAGACTTACAATGATACATGGTGTGGCAGTTAGCACCTTCCGGCCCCGCCAGCAACACAGCCTGAGCGGTGGTTTTCCCCGATCTACCATAGGTATCCGTCGGGTTGGGCTCAAGAGAGGGACCACAATTAAGATCCTTCCATACAGACTGTGCGCTGCCTCTTAACGGAAGATGTAGCTCCCTTGAAGAGGTACCTAGCTTTAAGCTCTTATTGTACATGGAGATGCTGTTAACTATTTATATATACGGTGCAATCTGTTTTTAGGATTGTGTGTGACTTGTGCACCTCTTGTCGGTTGTTCCACTCTGTTCTTTGAATTTGACTTGGTTGACACTATGGATCATCCGCGCTGGACGCTTCAATATCTGTGTTGGTGCCCTGGTCTGTATCTGTTTCTTCTTCATCACTCGTGGTGCTAATCATATCTGTATCCCCCTGGGTATCGTGACGTCTGTTTGGACCGACTTGCCTTCGGTAGGGTCTGTTGCGCAAGTATTCTATTTGTTGGATCTTCGAGATTTCGTCCGTTAGTTTGTTGAGTTCAGTCCACCTTTCCGGGTCGCGTATTATGGCATGTAGTTCGTTCTGTGTGTTCAAGCGATTTATGTGTACTGTGTGTCTTATGTTCGTGCGTTGTCCGCAGAAGAAGACAGTATGTTCAGGGGAACCTTCTTCCCCGCATGTGCATCTATTAGTCTGCTGCAGACTCACGCGGTACAGGTGCGTGGGATAAGGGCCATGTCCTGTGATGAAATGTACCATACCGCGGCTGGGATCAATATGTTTTAGTTTTAGTCTTTCCCGGATGTCAGGGAAGAAGTTGTAGACACGGCGGCCCTTATCGCTGTTGGCCCCCTCGCTCTGCCAGGTATCCACTCGCCATGCTCTGAGTTGGCGTGTTGTCTCAATCGGTACACCAGTTATCTGCCGAACCTGGTCTATTCTCCCCATCCTAAGCCAGTACATTGCTGCGCGGTACCTGATGGTGATATCTATGGGGAAAATTCCCATGACGACACATAGTGCGTCATTTGATGTTGTGTTGAATGCCCCTGTTAGTCGAAGTAGAACACTTCTTTGGCCTCGACGTACAATGGTTCTGTTGGTTGAGAGATTTAACCTGTGGGCCCACGTACTGGCAGCAAAGCATAGTACTGACTCGAAGAGAGCGCAATGGTATGTTCGTGTCACTGACAGGGGTAGTCTGAATTGTTCCGAATTTAGCCTAGCCAGTTTGTGTAGTATCTTTTCTGCTTTGTTTGTGCATATTCGCATGTGTTAATGGAAGTTCAATCGTTCATCAATGTATACTCCTAGATAGCGTGTGACTGCTAGTCTTTTTATGTTTGTGTCCCCGACTTTGACTATTGGGTTCTGCGCAGGATACCCTTTAGCAATGTATAAGTTGTTTTGTTTCCTGCTATCTTTAATTTATTATCTGTGCAACATTGGGTTATTGTCCTAAGTGTTCCATTGGCTCTTTCTTCTAGCTGGGCACGGTTATTTGCTGAAACTACGACGAGTAGATCATCAGCATAAGCGACAGTTCCATCTGTCAAGATGTGCTCCTCTAGTAACTGTAGGAGCGGTTCTATAACTATGTCCCAGAAGATGGGGCCGCAGATCGACCCTTGTGGACAGCCTTTTGTAATTCGTTTAATCACTTTCTGGTTGTCCATTTGCCAAACGACCGTTCTGTCTCTGCAGTAGTCCATGAAACTATTATACAGAGACTCCGGTACCTGCAGGTGTCTGAGCCTCTTGAACAAGGCCGGCCACCAGAGGTTGTCGAAGGCACCTGAGATGTCTATCATAATTGCAAGTGTGTATTTGGAGGGTGTGTCGTGTACTATTTGGAGTGCTCTGTTAATTGCGTCGTCTATAGATTTCCCTTCCCTGAAGCCGTATTGGTGTGGTGTCAGTCCCCGTAGTGTTCGGTGTGCTTGTAGTCTTTTGCAGAGTAGTTTTTCTTGTACTTTACCGAGTGTATTGATAAGGCAAATTGGTCTGTATGACTTGGGGTCTGATGGGTCTTTGTCTGGAGCCTTTTTGATGATAACCACCTTCGAGGTCTTCCACACTGCAGGCACACGGCCCAGCCTTAATGCATCGTTTAACAACGTTGTGAGAAACGGGGTGATCTGCGGTGCAATTTGTTTCAGTACCTCAGAGTGGATACCATCCGGTCCAGGCGCCTGAGTTCTGAGATCGCTGTCGCCACTTCTTCCTGCGCAAATGGACAGGTGACGGTTGGTGTGGTGTATACTGTGTCTACTTCGCGTCTCAGTGCTGCATGTTGTGGTGTGTCTGTGTCTGCGATGTCGTCGGGCAGGAGTTTGCTCAGCAGGAACTCCGCTGTGCGTCTCCAGCCCTTAGTCATCTCACCATCCTCCTGTCGCAGCGTTCCCAGAACCAGTGGGCTCTTAATTTTCTCTGTCACGATTTTGTATGGTTCCCCCCCAAATGTTTAGTTGTGTTTGTGCTGCTACATGGCTGTTCCAATGGTCTTTCCTGGTCTTATTCAGCTCGAGTTTATATTTATCCTTGGCAAGCCGGTAGTCATGTAGTCGTAATTGTCTTTCTCTATCTGAAATTGCTCGTTGGTAAAGTTTACGTTTACGTTTTGAGTCTTGTTTGAGTCGTGTTAATTGTGTAGTCCAGGGAATATTTTGGTGTTTTGTCATTCTTTGTGTGGTATGCAGGTGTTCTGTGTGTGTGTGTGATGATATCTGTCAGCATGTGTGCTCTGTAATCAACACTGCCGGTGATGTCTTGCGGTATATGCTCATGCATTTTTTGTCTGACCCTGTCCCAGTCTGTTTTGTCAAATAATAGTCTTTTTGGTAGTGTTTCTGTGTTGACGTTTGGTGTGACACTTAAGGTTAGTGTGATGATGTTGTGGTCGCTAGCAGTGATCTGGTCATGTACGGTCCAGTCTCGTACGTAGTTGATGGCGGCATTGTTAACGAGGGTGATGTCTATGTTTGATGAATGACCGTTGTGTCCGATGTGAGTCGGGTGATGTCCTTCCTTGTTGAGGACGTGTAGTCTGTTTTCTTGGATGATGTCATTTATTATTCTACCTCTGTCGTCAGTTCTGTCTGAATGCCACAGGGTTGATCTGCCATTTATGTCTGCACAGATGAGAAGTTTTTTGTTGCCAACGTATTGAGCAACATCTCTGATGAGGTCTGCGTATGGTTTGATGCAGTGACAGAATTGGGCGTACAGCGACGCGATGATCCAAGTATCCCCCTTGTATGTGACTTCAACTGTAACTAGGTGCTCGGAACAGGGTTCTGTAATTTTGACTGGATGTATTTCTTTGTTTAGGATTATGACAGATGCCATGCAGCCTGTCCCCTCCGCAACTGTCACCGCACTTGGAGGAAAGTTGGGGATATGTCCTTGTCTAGTGTAGGGCTCCTGTATGCACAGAATGTCACTTTTTAGTTCACGTAGGACCCGTGGGAGCTCCGAATTTACAAGTATACTCCGCATAGCATTAAGCTGTGCTATTAGCAGTTTGGGTGTTTAACTGTGGCGTAGCACTTGCTGCCAGTTTGACTGTAATCGAAGTATGTTCTCCCATGAGCCCTTACGTGATCCTTGTAAAGCTTGTCCATATCGAATGGTTCCTCCCTGCGGGCGCACACCTGCATGAGCAGGTCTAGTAGGCTGTCTGGATCTGTTGGAATATTCTCCGTTTTGAGAATCAGTCTATCGGTTTGCTCTGATGTACGGAAACAAACAGATTGGCCGTACGGGTGTAGGGTGCGGATGAGCATCCGCTGTGCCGTCTCTAAGATGTCTCTTTTTTCTAGCCTACTTAATTTTACATTTATATCTAGCTTGTCGTAACTAAAACTATCGGTGTCGATGGCGTGTGTTGGCGTCTCTGCAGCCGTGACGTGTCGTGATGGTGTAGTGGCGTTGTTGTGCACCTCTGCGGGGGGCGCTGGATTGGCTTCCTCGTTGGTTGTTGTGGGGGTTTCCTTGGGCGTCGGCATTGAGGTTGTTGGTTGGGAGGCTGCGAAGGTGTTGGTATCATCAGGGGTATGCACTTTAGTATCACTAGGTTTTGAGGCAGCCTGCGATTGCCGCGATTGGTCGTCACACGCTTTCCCTTTCGGGACTCTCTTAGGCTGTTTGGGTTTCCTATGCGGTTTTAGTTTCCTAAAGGCTGCGATGATTCGTTTGTTTTTTGTGTGTGTTTCGTTTGTGCAGTCTTGATGTGTATCAGATGTGTTGGTTGTTTGTGCCTCCATTCTGCATTGATTTGACGTGATTTGGTTCCCACTTGACTGCTCGTCTGCGCTACCTGTGACAGACATAACAGCTTTTGGTATGATATGCGCACTGTCGCCTCTGTTGCCAGACCCTCCGCAGACGTTTGTTGCGGTTGTTGCTGCGGCTTTTTGTGTGGCATTCGTGATGTCTGCCGGCGTTGTGGCCTGTTCAAGGTCGGTATTACTGTTTCGAATATCATTGTTATGAACACTACAATCTCTGGCGTAAGGGCAATAATAGACGTCGTCTTCTTCCTCTGTCAGTGAGTCAGAGAGAGTTATTTTGCGTTTGATTTGATTACAGTCTGAGGTGTCTGATTTGTTCATGTTTTCCGTTTGGACTCCAGTTGTGCTTGCTTGCGTTACGGTTGTGTTTAGCACCTTTGGGTTCAAGGTCTCACCTTGTATGAATTTGATTGGTTTGATGCGTCCTTCGCATTTTGTAGTGTCGTATGTGCGTCGTTGTGCTGGAGTGGATGGGTGATCTTGAGTCGTTAGCAACGCTGTTTTGTGCAGTTGCTTTGGTTGGTCATGTGTGGTATGGTTTCCTGGTCTGTCGGTATCAGGATTTGGCGTTATCATGTCTATTCTCAGTAGTTCGTCTTCGAGTTCGTCTATCCTGTTCATAAGGGTCGTCTGGAATGTCATCCAGTACATTATTTGTCTTTTGATTAGTTTGGCGGCTTCTGGTGACATTTGTCCTGTGAGTGTTAGGTCGTCTATGTATTCAGTGATTGCATGATGGCTGTCCTCCAGGTTTGTATTGTGTATCAAGCCTGGAATGTGACCATTGTTGGGGTAGTCGTCAGGTAATAGTTTTTGCCTCTTACGCCAGAGTATTGCACGTAGATGGTTTCTGTGCCTGGTGGATGGTGACTTGTATGATCTTATTTTTTCAGGGGTTGATTTAAGGAGCATGTTGTTTGACTCAGGGGGGTGTTCAGTTGCCATAGTCAGTACTGTCAATTAGTCTATCAAGCAGCTGTTTGTAGGTCTGGCAGACGCCACCCCTGCTCTTATTGCAAATTCGGTTTCTGTTCCTGCAAGGGATGCAATCGATGGGCTCTGATGCTCGACAGTCCGCGCGTTTGTGGCCCTTTTTGCCACACCTTGAACAGGTCGTACCTGTGTCTGCGCAGGCTTTGGTTGTATGGCCAAGGTCACAACAGTTGTAACACTGGCTCACTGACGTATAGTCTTTGACAGATAGGGATTGGAAGTCTATGTACACCCTTCCTTTTTTGGTGAGGTACCAATAAATTCTTGGTGTGACTTCCAACACTTGGTGGTTATATCCCTTTCCTTTGGGCCCTGTGCGGAATCTGATTTTCACGTCTTTGTCGAATTCGTCTTTTGTGAAATCGTCACTGAGATTTTGGTCGTATAAACACTCAAGAAATTCTCTATCCGAGATAGTGTCTGTCACTCGATAGAGTATCACCAAAGGTTGCCGCTTTCTGGGCCCCTCACACGCGATATTCTCAATATCTTTCGTCTTTTCTATTATTTTCCTACAGTCCTCCTGTGTTGCTGCTTCGACAATCACAGCTGTCTTCGTGTTTCTTATTGACTTAATGTGTAGGTTGTCTCGTCTTGGGTTGATGTTTTTTGTCAACGTTTGTTTTATTGTTTTCGTGTCTTGGTTGTTGGTAGACTTTATGAAGAGAGTGGTTGCCTGCTTGGCTTTTGCCACCTCAATGCGTTTATGTTCTTTGGGTGCGGTGGAGAGTGCCGCAGCGTATGTTAGTGTCTTGGCCTGTTGCTGCGCCTGTTCAGTAACCTTTCCTGTCAGATCCCTAATTTGGTCCCTGAGCTCTTGATTTATTTCAGCGAGTTTTGTATTGTCTTCCTCGAGTTTGTTGACCTGTTCTGTGAGAGACTCAATTCTAAGGTCCTTAACTGGGTCAGCTGAGTGCTGAAGTTCGCGCAGTAGATCTTTGTTCTGCTCTTGCAGCAGCTCGACCTTTGCTTCTGCTGACGTGAGTTGGAAAGCCAAGGGGAATATTTTATTCCTTATCGTATTCAGTACGCTACTCGATACGTGTTTGGCCTTTAATTTCGCCCCAATGTCATTTAATAGCTCGTCAATTGCAGCGATCTTCTGGCTCGGTGACATGACGGCATATTCGTGGGCACCAGACGCCATACCTATAGGCGATACTTTGCAACTGGTGCTGCTCTGCGCTCTACTAAGCGTCCCTTTCGTGGACTTGGGTGTGGTGTTAGCACCACTTAGTTGGCGTGCTCGATCCAGGATTGCGAATCTGTGTTATAGTTCTTAAAGAGTAACCTTTATTTGGTGTGTATTGCGTATGCGGCACCACATTGTGACACGTAAGTCCCAAAAGCGATACGTCACAGAACGAGGCCGAATGTGGGCTGGGTGGCTTCGCCGGCGATGTCCGATCGACACCGAGCGCCGCGGTCAGCTCCGCACGTCAGCCGGCCACATGGTTCGCGGGACCGGGTGGGGACTGTGAGCTCGCGTAAGCTGCTGACTGCCGCGGTTGGGCGCGAAAACACGAGTCGTGCTTAGCAACACCGGTTCGCTGTGGCCAGCGCAGTTTGGCCTACTTGCGAAACACATGCGTAGTGCGTGTCAGCTGGCGCACTGCGACCTACTCTCGAGACTTTGCGTTCCGTCGCTCGGCGTATCGCTTTACGTTACTCGTAATCAATTTTCTTCACTATCGACAGTTTATGACTTTTACCTATAATATGTCTATAATTCAGAATTATGATCGTTTCCCTTCACTGTATGGGTATTGTTCACACTGGTTTCCTTCATATTAAGCTAGTCTTTTCTGCGAGATTTGCTACCATATGTTAGTCTTCGTTATTATCAGTTTTTTATTCGGGACACTTTTGGAAGCTACCCTTCACTGTTCTAACATGTTATCGTGAGTTTGGTGGATATTTAACGTCTAATTACGGAGAAAAATCCTACCATACGTTACTTTGATGATTCGTCACACGGTAACTTTCCTTTCATATTGTTTTTAACACTTTCACAGCACTGCGGTTAGTAATGTTAGTAATGTCAAGCGTTCCTAATCGTATTAGTAGGGTTTTTGGATATTAGTTGTAGTGAAATACCTTTGATGAGGTCCGACATTCTGTCAATGTGCCTGCAAAGTCACTAATGCACTATTTCTCTAGTCTAAACACGAGAAAATTTTGTAGGACTGCTTCACTTCACTATTATCCATCACTGATCACTGTTCGTTTCGTTCACTGGCGTGATTGTTCCCGAAAGAACCGACAAAAAGACCGTAGTTGCGGGAGCGCGCGCGAGACACGTCCGTACGCGCTGAACACACATTAGGACAGTGTCAGCTACAGTCAGCACCTGGAATCTGTTAGTCAGACAAACAGGGGAGGCACTACGTGCGGCTCACTGCGAAGTCTTTCGCCGCCTGCCACATCCTGAGGCGACCACCCACTCGACCACTGGTGACAGGTCAACGTCAGTGCGAGCTGGTGACCGTTGCGGACCGAGAGGCGGACAAGGACCTGCTGGCCTTCCGTTGGATTCCCACAGTCGGCCCACAGGAGTGATGCCCATCCACGGCAGCTTCAAGCTGTGTAACCGAAGCAATCACAGCCTGGAGCTGAGAGCGAAGTGTCACCAACTCGGCTCGCATCCACACAGAGCAATCACAGTCCCTATCCACAATCAAGGCCGTGGAAACTACACTACTCGGACCTTCTATCGACATGTGCTGCGGAACTCTGCTGTAGTCCCTGACGAAAATGCAAGAACTGTGTCTAGTAAATTAATATGCAGAAATTCAAAAACCTAACCACCAAAGCACTCAGGTGAGACTAAATAATTCGTCCTGATTAGAAACTTTTAATCTGTCACAAAATCGGTTTATTTTCCGACGCCCACGAAAACGCAAGAACTGCGCCTGTTAGATATTAAATTAAGACGCAGAAACTCAAGAAACTGAACTATCAAAGCACACAGATGAAATTTTCCAATTCGCTCCTAGTTAGGACCTCGTAAAAGTTACAATATCGGTTATTTTCCTGTTGCTGCTTCTGTCTCGGCACATATAAAGTAACTATTCTCTGCTGATATCTCAAGGTTTATGAGGAACCCCTTTAATCATTTGAAGAAAGTAGTTCTTTCGTCACCTTTAAATAGAATTTACTGGCTGTGTGACTCTAATCTGAACCAACCAAACATTCACCCTAGATCTGTTGGCATTTTGTCAAATTCACCACGACATCAACAAGCATGGTATTTTTAAAGCTTCTTCTAGAGACTTTGGTGTAAGATACATACCCACAACTCTCCTTTTTTGTTTGTAAGATCAATGTAACAAGTATCTTGACATACCCTTCTGTAGCGAAGAAACAGAGCCTTCTTCGGTTCCTTTACGCTTTTAGGTATTTCATCGCAAGTTAACTTAGATCTGTGAAAACAATAATTACTTTCTGACTTCGTTATCACTAAGAAATTGAACTGATATACTGTACACGTGAAGTAGATTAAAACATTGAATCATTAAATCTAGTTTTAAGAAACAGGTAAAGATTGAAGATGGAATACCCTCGAGATAACAAGTCACTGCCGCCAGACCGTTACGGTCTAGGCTGATCGAATTAAGATCGTGTGACGGGTAACCTTTGTGGCTTCGGCTAGTATTTTTTTGTTTTTAAGACTATGTTAACGAGTATTATAAGCAAGAAAAGAGAATATTAAATTCGTGGCTTTCAGATTTCAACATTATGGAATCAGTTTCTTTGTTACGTTCAGAGTGATACATGCTTCTGCCATACAGAATTTAGAATCATTACTTGACGGTGGAGAAATTTCGAATTAAATCAGGTGCCCATGGAGCATAAGTCTGTTATGCGACTAGCTTCATTATTTCCTGTCAGAAACGTCGCAGTTCACAGTAATGACGGGAACTCATCAAGGGGAACCGGAGTGATGTCTGCCGTTTCCCAAGGATGTTTTACAGGCCATCCCCTGTTCTTACTCTACATTAACAGTGAAACGCCCCCTTTTTGAAGAATTATACATGACTGTACTTATCCTGACACACAATACTTTTAGCGCAACGCAATCTGACTTTCAAAAAATCCCTACAAAAGAATGGCCCTGACTAACATTAACCTATACCTTTCACAAATCACTTACCTCACAAAAATCTTCGTTACTGGAACTACTGCAATACAGCGAGCGCCACTACTGCCAGCTAAATAAAAGATTCAAACTACGGAAGGCACTAACTACTGATAGGCATAGTTAGCAAATGAAAGATTTTAATAGAGAACAAACAATGTATTTACCTTAAAAGTCATAATATATATAGCAGTTCATGACAGTCTTACAAATTTCAAAACTCCGCCATCTCTCTCCCCACATCCACCACTGCTGGCGGCTCACCTCCAACTGCGCAACGCTACGCGCTGTTAACATCCAGCTGCCGCTGCGCAACACTACGATGGCAGACAAGAATGCAAACTAGCCACAGACTGCACACAGCACAGCCAGTGATTTTCATACAGAGCGCTACGTAACGTTTCCAATAAGAAAACATAAACAGCCTTCTTACAACAGTTTAGCAAACAATCTGAGCAATCCTCATACGTTGCTTGTAGATGATGCTGTCGTTTACTGTACTGCAAAGTCATCGGAAAATCAGATCGAACTGAAACACGATTTAGACAAGATATTTGCAAGGCGCGAAAAGTGGCAATTGACCATGAGCAATAAAAAGTGCGAAGTCTTCCACGTCACAGCTAAGAGTAATCCACTAAATTTGCGTTACACGACGAGTCACACAAATTTAAAGGTAGTCGATTCTACTAAACGCCCAGAGATTGCAATGACGAACAATTTAAATTGGAACCATTGTTTGGCTAACGTTGCGAGGAAGGACGTTTTACTGGCAGAACACTTAGAAGATGCAACAAATCTGCTACAGAGACTGCCTGCACTAAGCTTATCCGTTCTCATTTAGAGTACTGTTGTGCGGTATGGGATCCTTACTAGATAGAACTGATGGAGGAGATCGAAAAATTTCAATAAAGGACAGCATGTTTTGTATCACTAGGAAACAGTGAAGAGATTGTCATGCATACAAGGAAGTTGGTGTAGCACTAATTAAAAGGAAGACTTTTCCATTGCGGCAAGAAATAAAAGAAACGTTCGGTGTGAAAGGATATCAGTGATATCATTAACTGATAACACTGCTCTCCTCAGTGAAAGTGGAGAAGAATTGCAGGACGTGTCGAATGGCATAAACGGTCTAATGATTATAGAATATGTACTGCGGGTAAATAGAAGAAAGACGAAAGTAACAGCAGAAACGAAATTAGAAGGAATAGTGCTACCTTAGTTGTGAAACAGGAAGGACGAATTACCTAAGCACGACATAAAAGCAGACGAGCTCCGTCAAAAAGAGCATTCCTCGCCAAAAGAAATGTACTAGTCTCAAACATCGGCCTTATTGAGAGAGAAATTTCTGAGAATGTAACTTTTTAGCACAACAAAATTTGTGTGTGAAAGCTTATGGGACTTAACTGCTAAGGTCATCAGTCTCTAAGCTTACACACTACTTAACGTAAATTATCATAAGGACAAACACACACACACCTCCGCCGGGACCAGCCGCACAGTCCATGACTGCAGCGCCTAAGACCGCTCGGCTAATACCGCACGGCAACAAAATTTGGAAATGAATAGTGGACTGTGGGAAAACGAAACAACAAAAACAGAGCGTTTGAGATGTGGTGCTGCAGAGCGATGCTGAAAATTAGGAGGATTGATAAGATAAGAAGCAAGAAGGTTGTCCGCAGAATCAAGGAGAAGAATATGGAAAACACTGATAAGAAGAAGGTACAGGATGACAGGAAATGTTTTACGAGATCAAAAATTAACCTGCATGGTGCTTGAGAAACGCTGTAGAGGACAAAAACTGTTGCGGGAGGTAGATACAACAAATAATTGAAGACTTAGGGTGCAAATGGTACTCTGAGACGAAGAAACTGGAACTGACGAACTGGTGCGCTTCATGAAACTACTGAGCAGGCTGGTGGAAAAAAAAAATCGCTACGAGATATACAGTAGTTTTTTCAGTTTTTAAGTTTTCTTTAATGCTATATTGACTTCTACTACTGAAGAATTTGCACACATGGTACTGCCATATGGACACTTGGGTAAATAATTGGACCATGTCCAATTTTCCCATTTCAGAGTCGGGCATTACTTTTTGAAGCCGATATAGAGATCAGTCAGGGAAAAAAAAATGTACAGCGCCTTGAGAATAGATTTAAGTATTTCTACAAAATGAGATCCCTCTATTTAGTAACAGAAGTGAATATGTAGATCGACTGCTGAAGGTCGGGGATTGTGATATGGAGTTTCACATGTGAAATTTATAATCAAAATGAAAATGAAGAACAAACGAAATGTGGTGTGCGTACTGTAAGACCTTCAGTACACACACTATCAGATTATTTGACTTGTCGCTCTAACGAAGTAGGCAAATGTCAGCAATAGGTCTCGTGGTCTTATCGTGGCGTGTTTATTTTCTGCCGTTAGGTCATACGATAGAAATGCCACTTGCACGCTTAAAGTAGCAGATTGACAGTAACCAACTTTAAACAGGAACACATTTATTAAAAATAATAACTAGTACAGACTGGTACAGACTAATGCAGACTGGTACAGACTGGTGCAGACTGGTACAGATTGATGTAGACTGACTAATCGGAGGTCTGTACACTCGTTATAATACGTCGCGCGCTCATGTATCACTACGCGAGTGTGATCCGTGAGGAGAAAAGATTCTACGTTAGCAGCAATCTCATTGGCTGCGTTACATATTAATACGCGGATCGGCGGAAGCAGAATTTGGTCCGTCTCTATGGCAGCGCCATCTCGTAATGCGGAGACGGACGAGCGCTGCACCTGCGCTGTTGTGCTTAGCGGGGCGCGCTCTAGTGGGAAAGTTGTGTACACGCTGACTACGCGGAGCTATGTACACAACACTTTGGCTCTTCCGTGTATAATAAGAGTACCCGCAGCATACTCAATGCACACCAGTAGTATCCTCTGTCACATGATAGGTAAATACCGCGCACAGAATCTGGAACTAGGTAGACTAGCATATCAACACATCTTACAATGTAACCTTCGAAGGCACTGAACAGGATGCCTGGCTGTACGTCACATTCTGAGATCACTTCACTGAGCAGAGCAAGTGAAGGGACATCTAGTACTGAGCCTATGCAACCTCCTTTTATCGTTCTTCTAAAATTAATATTTATTCCTTTGTGTTGTGGCGTAGGTTAACAGCCACGCCACTCAGAAGTAGCCGAAAGGCACGCGTTAACTCACGCAGGCTACAGATAGGTCTGAAACAGGATACGTAATGAATGCTATAAAGAAAAGTACGTAGCTGCTGTAATACTTAACTTTAATCCATCCTTGTTGTACATCGATATTGACGATACAAGTGAGACTCTGTAGATTCAGGCAATAAACTACTAATGGCGCCTTGCTAGGTTGTAGCCATTGACTTAGCTGAAGGCTATTCTAACTATCTGCTCTGCAAATGAGCGAGGCTTCGTCACTGTGCATCGCTAGCTAAGTCGTCCGTACAACTGGGGCGAGTGCTAGTCCGTCTCTCGAGACCTGCCGTGTGGTGGCGCTCGGTCTGCGATCACTGACAGTGGCGACACGCAGGTCCGACATGTACTAATGGACCGCGGCCGATTTAATGCTACCACCTAGCAAGTGTGGTGTCTGGCGGTGACACCACATTCCTCCCCCGCAAATCGGCGAACGATCGTTTGATAAGGCTTCCGCCCGCCGTGGGGAGGACCTCATGTTGGCGTATGCGATGAGGTGGGGAGCCTAACAACAGGCGAGGCTGTGCCACCCGCACCCGGCCATTCGGTCCGAGGGGAGCTAGGAAACGCCTGAAAACCTAGTCCAGGGTGCACGCCAACATGCGTTGTATGCGCCCGTAAAGAGACAGGAGGGGCCGAAGGGTCGACCTCCATTGCGTCGGGGTACCCGACGCGCGAAGACGCCATGTGGTCCGGAGCGAGCAAGAGTTCCATGGCGGAGGACAGCTGGTCACGGGAAGCGATCGGCGGCGCGTGACCCAGGGAGGCGCTTGGCGGTTGCAGCGAAGCGTCCACTGCAGGCGGCGCCGGCGGGAGACCAAGCGGCGGCGGCGGCGGCGGCGGCGGCGGCGGCGACGCGTCGCCATGGGGCAAAATGGAAGGCAGCGTCGGTAACACCTGGAGATGAGGCGAGCCAGTAGATGGGTCCCTAGGGCGCTGACCGGACGGCACCGTCGCTGAAAGCAGACGGGGAGCGGCAGAACCCAGGCGACGACAGAGGCGCAGCTGATTGAGATGCCGACGCACCTCACCAGAGGCCCCCAAAACCAAATACATCGCGCGGCCGAGGGAGCGAAGAATGCGCTCTGCGAGCCAACGCCGTGAACCTCGATAGTTGCGATAGAATACAACGTCGCCTGGAGCAAAAGCAGGAGTCTGCCGCTGCACAGGAACCTGATGCGGCGGATGCAGCAAAGACATCAAGGTTCGATGAGGACGACCGTGGAGCAACTCAGCCGGCGAGCGACCATCTCGGGGCTGAGAGCGATACGAAGACAAAAAGAGCAACAATGCGTCCTCCCGAGAATGCGACTCTTTCAACTTCAACATCTGTGACTTGAAAGTCCGGACCAATCGTTCAGCGGCACCGTTTGACTGAGGCGAAAACGGCGCGGATGTCAGATGTTGAATACCATTGGCCTTATAGAAAGACTGAAATTCTGCAGACTTGAATTGTGGGCCATTGTCGGAAACAATAGTCTGCGGAAGATCTTCAATGCTAAAGATAGCAGACAATGCTTGGATGGTGGCAGATGACGTCGTGGAAGACATCCGGACAACAAAAGGAAAATTACTGAAGGCATCTACCACAACCAACCATCTAGCATTCCAGAATGGACCAGCAAAGTCGATGTGCAAGCGTTGCCAAGGGGAAGTGGCTTTTGGCCATGCAAAGACTTTCTGCGGCGGTGCGGTTTGTTGTTTGGCACACGCCATGCAAGAAGAGCACATATTCGTGATCGCAGCATCGATTCCGAACCAAGTACAGTGCTGACGAGCAAGTTGTTTCGTTCACACTATACCCCAATGTCCTTGGTGAAGAAGCCGTAAGACAGAGGACTGGAACGAACGTGGGACCACGACTCTGGACTGATCATTATCAGAACGCAACAACAAAACACCACGTCGTACAAAAAGTCTCTCCTTATGAGCAAAAAATCGGCGAACCAGCGGATCCTCAATCCGCGACTTCGACAAGGGCCATTGAGTAGCAACAAAACGCAAAACGGTAGCAAGGACAGGGTCAGCAGCTGTGGCTGCAGCTACACGACGAAAATCAATCGGAAACGATTCGACCACGTCATCGGTTTCCGAATCAATGAACATGCAAGCAAGTTCGGAAGAATCGAATGCTCTATCCTCAGCAACAGGCAAACGGGACAACGCATCGGCGTTTCCGTGCTTAGCAGTGGACCGATACAAGATATCGTAGCGGTACTGCGAGAGGAAAATAGACCAACGAATGAATTTCTGCGCTGCACGTGGAGGTACAGGCTTGTTCGGATGAAGAAGCGATGTCAAAGGTTTGTGGTCTGTGATGATGGTAAAGTGACGACCATACAAGAAATCATGAAACTTAGTAACACCAAATACGAGAGCCAAAGCTTCTTTCTCGATTTGTGAATAATTTCTTTGCCCTGACGAGAGCAATTTTGACGCAAAGGCAATAGGGCGATCATGCGACCCATCTTTGTGCGCAAGCACAGCACCGATCCCGAAATCCGATGCATCTACCATCAACAAAAGGGGTTTCTGGGGATCGAATGGCGTAAGGCAAGTATTTGAAATCAACGCCGATTTCGCATTCCGTCGTCCAGACGAACGGAACACCTTTACGGCGTAATCGATGAAGCGGAGCTGAAATGGAAGAGGCATGCGGGACAAAGTTATGATAATAGTTAATTTTTCCCAGCACACTCTGTAGCTGCTTCGAATTCTGCGGCGAAATTGCAAATGATTCCTGAGCGAAGTCAAGTGTGTCTTGCCTATCCAATATGTCTATCACTTGTTGAAGGGAGGGATTGACGAGTTTCAAAATATGCTCCCGTATACGAACATCAGAAACGTCCTGTGAAATTGCATCACGGACAATAGTATCTGAATAAGGGCGTCCACATTCACACTCAAAAGCACAATCCCTTGTAAGGCCTTGCAAAGTTGCAACCCACTCCCGATTAGTTTGACCGGCCGTACGTTGTGTACGAAAGAAAGTATACCTTTTTGCAACTACATTAACTGATTCCTTGAAATAGGCATCTAAAGCAGACAGAATTTCTTCGTAGGACAGAGTTGCTACGTCGCGTCGGGGAAATAATTTCACTATCACACGGTACGTTTGCACCCCTACACACGCCAATAAATGAGGCTGCCGCTCGTTACCTTGAATTCTGTAGGCGGCGAGATGAAATCCAAACTGGCGTGACCACTCCGTCCAGCTTTCCATAGCTGGGTTAACTGGCCGGAACGGGGGTGCAACAGCATGTTGTGGTTGCGGTAGCGGTGGAGCGGCGGCTGCCGCATCGTTTTGCATTGCACGTTGACCCTGGACGAGCTGTCCAAGGGCATCCAATAACGCCTGCGTCTGCTGATTCTGCAAGCGATAAAATTCGGACAGTACATCTGGAGATTGTGGCGAAGCCATGACACAAGCAAAGTAGAGCAGTAAGAACGCTAATTCCTCTTTTAAGCCTCGTCGCCAACTGTTGTGGCGTAGGTTAACAGCCACGCCACTCAGAAGTAGCCGAAAGGCACGCGTTAACTCACGCAGGCTAGAGATAGGTCTGAAACAGGACACGTAACGAATGCTATAAAGAAAAGTACGTAGCTGCTGTAATACTTAACTTTAATCCATCCTTGTTGTACATCGCTATTGACGATACAAGTGAGACTCTGTAGATTCAGGCAATAAACTACTAATGGCGCCTTGCTAGGTCGTAGCCATTGACTTAGCTGAAGGCTATTCTAAATATCTGCTCTGCAAATGAGCGAGGCTTCGTCAGTGTGCATCGCTAGCTACGTCGTCCGTACAACTGGGGCGAGTGCTAGTCCGTCTCTCGAGACCTGCCGTGTGGTGGCGCTCGGTCTGCGATCACTGACAGTGGCGACACGCGGGTCCGACATGTACTAATGGACCGCGGCCGCTTTAAAGCTACCACCTAGCAAGTGTGGTGTCTGGCGGTGACACCACACTTTGTAAATTATTGTTCCCAGTGTGGTGTATAATAGCTTTGTACGTATAATGGGGCTGCCGTTTACGAAAAGAAGAAATCTCCACGAGGCCCCACCTCGACGTGGTGCTGCAAGTGCAACGGAATACGTCGCAAAAAAAAAAAAAAAAAAAAAAAAAAAAAAAAAAAAAAAAAAAAAAAGGCTCTGAGCACTATAGGACTTAACAGCTGAGGTCATCAGTCCCCTAGAACTTAGATCTACTTAAACCTACCAAACCTAAGGACATCACACACATCCATGCCCGAGGCAGGATTCGAATCTGCGACCGTAGCGGTCGCGCGGTTCCAGACTGTAGCGCCTAGAACCGCTCGGCCACTTCGGCCGGCTCGTCGTCTCAGCTGAGTAGCGTAAGAGCTGCACGGTGGGGTTCCCCGGTTCCGGCCGGTCACCGGAGGAAGTAGGAGGATAGATGCGAAAGCCCCGCCCCGCAGCTACTCGTGTGCGCGATCAGCTGTAGTGGCGTAACGCGCTACCAACACGAGCCGCGGCAGCGGTGTGGAACGGCGGGCGGTGGGCGCTCTGCCCGACGTGGCGGGTGACAGGGGCCGACAGGCGTAGCCCGGGGCGGCGCGCGCGCTCGTGCGTGGCTATCTGCGTGGCGCCGCGGCCGCGGGCGCGGGCATTCCTGGCCGCCGCAATTACAGGCGTGCCGGCACGCGCCAGCGCCGGCGACGCGATGGCCGCGGCGATCGCCGGACCCCACCTCGCCTCGCCTCGGAGCTGCCCGTCCCGTCTGCCGAACCCTGCCAGGGGTTCTCCAGGCAGCGATGCTCTCCTTTCGTTGTTGGTCCAATGTTGGTGTACCAGACTGACCAACGTCAGATCTAGTTTTGCAACATACTTTTCAGTAGCAGCCTTTGCCGCATTTGTAGTTATCTTCTGTTAGTCCGTCTCCTCCTTCCCCTCTTTCCAACTCCTCCCCCCCCCCCCCTATCTTTCCATTCCCCCTGACCTTCTCTCTGTCCACCTGCTTCTTGCCCTTCTTTCTGTCTATCTACTCGTCCCACATGGTCAAACTGCTCCTGTCCTTCTCCTCTATCCATCACCTCTTTCCTCCATATAACTCCATCATCTCTAGAATGAGATTTTCACTCTGCAGCGGAGTGTGCGCTGATATGAAACTTCCTGGGAGATTAAAACTGTGTGCTGGACGGAGATTCGAACTCGGGACCTTTGCCTTTCACAGGCAAGTGCTCAACCATCTGAGCAACCCAAACACGACTCACGACCCGTCCTCACAGCTTTACTTCTGCCAGTACCTCGTCTCCTACCTTCCAAACTTAACAAAAGCTCTCTATCATCTCTTCAACTGTCCAACCAAACCCTCACCCCATCTCCTCCTCCTCCTCTCTGTGTCCATCTTACCCTCTTCCCTTTCTCTGCTCATTGTATCCTTTCCTCTCTCTCTCTCTCTCTCTCTCTCTCTCTCTCTCTCTCTCTCTCTCTCTCTCCACCTCCTCCTGTCCCCAATCTGTGTCCATCTCCTCCTCCCCTATCTTTGCTCATCTTCTCCTCCCCACCTTCTGTCTCCAAGTTATGGCCTCCCTGCCATGTGCTTCTTTCTCCCACAGTATTTCTCTCCAGATATTAAGTGATTTGTGTACCATGTTTGGCTGAAATCGATCCAAGTTTATAGATGAACTGACTTTGCGAGAGTATGCACATGTCTACATCTACATCTACATGGTTACTTTGCAATTCACAGTTAAGTGCCTGGCAGAGGGTTCATCGAACCATTTTCATACAACTTCTCTACCATTCCACTCTCGAATGGCTCGTGGGAAAAAAGGAACACCTAAATCTTTCCGTTCGAGCTCTGATTTCTCTTATTTTATTATGATGATCATTTCTCCCTACGAAGATGGATGTCAACAAAATATTTTCGCATTCGGAAGAGAAAGTTGGTGATTGAAATTTCGTAAATAGATCTCGCCGCAAAGAAAACCGCCTTTGTTTCAGTGGCTGCCACCCCAACTCGCGTATCATATCAGTGACACTCTCACCCCTATTGCGCGATAACACGAAACGAGCTGCCCCTCATTCCACTTTTTCGATGTCCTCCGTCAATCCTACCTGGTAAGGATCCCACACCGTGCAGCAATATTCCAGCAGAGGAAGGACCAGTGTAATGTAGGATGTCTCTTTAGTGGGTTTGTCACACCATCTAAGTGTTCTGCCAACAATGCGCAGTCTTTGTTTCGCCTTTCCCACAATGTTATCTATGTCGTCTTCCCTATTTACGTTACTCGTAATTCAGAGGTATTTAATCGAATTGATAGCCCTTCGATTTGTGCTATTTATCGAATACCCAAAATTTATCAGATTTCCTTTACTGCACATGTAGATGACCTCGTACTTTTCTTTGTTTAGTGCCAATTGCCACTTTTCGCACCATACAGAAATTCTCTCTAGATCATTTTGTAATTGGAATTGATCGACCGATCATTTTACTAGACGGTAAATTACAGCATCATTTGCAAACAATCTAAGGGGGCTGCTCACATTATCACCTAGATCATTTATGTAAATCAGGAACAACAGAGGGCCTATGACACTACCTTCCGGAACACCAGATATCACTTCTGATTTTCTCGATAATTTACCGTCTATCACTACAAACTGTGACCCCTCTAAGAGGAAATCACGAATCCAGTCACACAGCTGAGACGATACTCCATATGCACGCAATTTGATTAATAGTCGCTTGTGAGGAACGGTGTCGAAAGCCTTCTGGAAATCTAGGAATATGGAATTGATCTGAGATCCGTTGTCGACAGCACGCATTATTTCATGGGAATAAAGGGCTGGCTGTGTTGCACAAGAACGATATTTTCTGAATACGGGTTGGTTATGTATCAATAAGTCATTTTCTTCAAGGTGATTCATAATGTTCGAGTACAGTACATGCTCCAAAATCCTACTGCAGACTGATGTCAGTGATATGGGTCTGTAACTCAATGGGTTACTCCTATTTCCTTTCTTGAATATGGGTGTGACCTGTGCTACTTTCCAGTCTTTAGGAACAGACCTTTCGTCAAGTGAGCGGTTGTATATGATTGCTAAGAGAGGTGATATTGTGTCTGCATAATCTGAAAGGAACCTGATTGGTATACCATCTGGACCGGAAGACTTGCCTTTCTTAAGTGATTTGAGTTGTTTCGCGACACCTAAGATATCTACTTTTATGTCACTCATGCTATCAGCTGTTCTGGTTTAGAATTCTGGAATATTAACTTCGTCTTCTTTCGTGAAGGAATTACGGATAACTGTATTTAGTAACTCCGCTTTAGTGGTACCATCATCGGTAACATTTCCATCGCTATCTCGCAGTGGCGGTATTGACTGTTTTCGGTCATGCACTGCCCAGTGGAGCATCTTTTTGCACCACTTTAGGCGTCGCTCAGCAATGAGTACAGAAATGTGTGGATTATGGGGAGATACGCGAACATTGCACGCAATTCATTTTGTAAGTTAGCGTTTTTATATTGCTAACGCCACGTAGCGCTCTGTGTGAAAATCACTGGCTGTGCTGTGTGCGGCCTGTGGCTGGTTGGCGTTGTTGGAATATTCGCTATTGTAGGGTGCATGGGGGCTTAATTAAATATGTTTGAAAATAGTTTTGGATTTTTAGTAGCTGTATGTCCGATTACGCTATTCTCGTAAACGGTTGGCCCTGACTAGAATTATTACGCAATCTGACTGCAAAAAAACAATGAAAGAAAATTTTCGTAAACGCAGTTAATTAATTAAGTCCCCAGCAACTATAAAACCTACAAAACCAATAAGCACAAGAGTAACTGTTCTGTATGTGGGAGTGTGACTCAACGTACACATCTGGCACGGTTCTTCTCCAACAAGACAAGAATTTTTAAATACCAATTATACTGACGTGATAAAAGAAAATTAGAAAAACTATAATTACGCAAGAAAACCAGAATTCACTCTAATACAAGAACACAAGCCAGATGCTTTGTTGACTGAACCTGTCATGACGCATTATTTAAAACATGGAAATAATGAAAAAACACGCAATATTTTACCTTCATATATATTGACGAAAAGAACTCTGATCGTTACAATATCTTCATTAGAATAACATCTGCTATCTCTCCCATCAAATAACTGGATAAAACATGGAACAAGCACTCCTTACTACAACATCTCGACAAGCCTTGCCCACTCGCACATCTCAACACGAACTGTCTTCTACGAGCTCTGCCCACGCACTGACCTCTACGAGTTCTTAACAGGCACTGACTACTACGAGCTCTCGACAAGCACTGACTAGTACGAGCTCTCGACAAGCACTGTGGAGGCGGCTTAATAATACTCTTTGGCGCAATCTCTGGCGCAGTGGCTCAGTGTAGCCACCTTTCAAGGGTTGGGCAGTTGGATGTGAACAGCGCGTAGCGTTGCGCAGTTGGAGGTGAGCCGCCAGCAGTGGTGGATGTGGGGAGATGGCGGAGTTTTGAGAGCGGATGATCTGGACGTGTGTCCATCAGAGAGAGTAAATTTGTAAGACTGGATGTGATGAACACTATTAAGGTAAATACATTGTTTGTTCTCTATCAAAATCTTTCATTTCCTAACTACGCCTATTAGTTAGTGCCTTCAGTAGTTAGAATTTTTTTATTTAGCTGGCAGTATTGGCGCTCGCTGTATTGCAGTAGTTCCAGTAACGAAAATTTTTGTGAGGTAAGTGATTCATGAAAGGTATAGGTTATTGTTATTCAGGGCCATTCTTTTGTAGGGATTATTGAAAGTCAGATTGCGTTGCTCTAAAAATATTGTGTGTCAGTTTAGTGATGATTAGAATAAGTAAAGAGAGAAATGTCTGAATACGTTCAGTTTTGCTCACCTGTTTGAAAATCAAATAACGTAAGGGGTTTACCAGCACAGTAATTCAATAATTTTTCCAAGGGGATGTTTCAATTTTAGCTCGGTACCCACAGTCAATGTGCTAGGTGGGCCGTTATAGATCTTCGGAATTCACGAGTGATTGCTTCTGCTGATGTTTTGCGAGCTTTTTAAAACTATCCTCCACAATGGTTTAAATTGTTCAAATGGCTCCAAGCACTATCGGACTTAACATCTGAGGTCGTAAGTCCCCTAGACGTACAACTACTTAAACCTAACTAACCTAAGGACATCACACACATCCATGCCCGAGGTAGGATTCGAACCTGCGACCTGGAGCGTCTAGAACCACTCGACCACAGCGGCCGGCCTCGACAATGGTCGACGGTCCCTTTGCATCAGTACATGACGTCTGTCTGTTCCTGGTTCCTTGATTGTTGCTTCGCGTTCACGTCACTGTCACATCAGCAACAGTCCACCTGAGCGGCCTAGCAAGGCTGAAGGTCCCTGATGGGTTTTTTGCTCGGGTGACGTCCAGTGACTAGTCCACTTTCGAAGTTTGTGAGCTCCTCTGACCGATAGATCCTGCGATTACTGCTTCCCTAGCAACAACAAAGTGTTCCGCGCTTCCTTTCATATTGGTGGGTACGTCTCTCTTGATCTCTAGAGCGTAATTTCACCTTACGCAGTGGTGTCAGGATACCTTGATGAGGTAACGTAGCCTTGTAGTGGTTGGATTAACATGGCGTGACGATTACCACGAAGCCATTCGGCCAGCAGCGGGAGCTGTCAGCAGAGCACGGAGCACGTGGTCGGCGGGCGGCCACACGCGCGCCGCGCCGCCCCAGCAGACAGCAGTCAGCAGTCGGGTCACACGCGGCCGCTGGCAGCGTAGCGCGGGCTGACAGACCGCGATCTGGCGAGCGGCGGTGCCCGTCACTCGCGCCCAGCACTCGCAATGAGGCGGCGCGGCAGGCTGCACCACGCGGCTCCCCGCCGCTAATCACCGCCCGAGCGAGCGACGCTCCGTGGTCAGCTGCCGTGGTGCGCTGAGTGGTCGCCACGCCTCGCTGTGGACAATCCGTGATCACTTGTGGCAACGTCCGACACACCCGTTAGCTGCACCACGTCGGAGGAAGACGTCCAGGCATGGATTCCAGAATTCGAATCGGGAACAACTGTCAGTATGAGTAACTTAGGAGTAGATATCCTTGCTGTAGTGAAGCAGCTTAAAACACTTGTGAAAGGCAAGGCTACTGGTCCAGATTTTGTACCAGTCAGATTCCTTTCAGAGTATCTACATCTACATCTACATGATTACTCTGCAATTCACATTTAAGTGCTTGGCAGAGGGTTTATCGAACCACAATCATACTATCTCTCTACCATTCCACTCCCAAACAGCGCGCGGGAAAAACGAAAACGTAAACCTTTCTGTTCGAGCTCTGATTTCTCTTATTTTATTTTGATGATCATTCCTACCTATGTAGGTTGGGCTCAACAAAATATTTTCGCATTCGGAAGAGAAAGTTGGTGGCTGAAATTTCGTAAATAGATATCGCCGCGACGAAAAACGTCTTTGCTTTAATGACTTCCATCCCAACTCGCGTATCATATCTGCCACACTCTCTCCCCTATTACGTGATAATGCAAAACGAGCTGCCCTTATTTGCACCCTTTCGATGTCCTCCGTCAATCCCACCTGGTAAGGATCCCACACCGCGCAGCAACATTCTAACAGAGGACGAACGAGTGTAGTGTAAGCTGTCTCTTTAGTGGACTTGTTGCATCTTCTAAGTGTCCTGCCAATGAAACGCAACCTTTGGCTCGCCTTCCCCACAATATTATCTATGTGGTCTTTCCAACTGAAGTTGTTCGTGATTTTAACACCCAGGTACTTAGTCGAATTGACAGCCTTGAGAATTGTACTATTTATCGAGTAATCGAATTCCAACGGATTTCTTTTGGAACTCATGTGGATCACCTCACGCTTTTCGTTATTTAGCGTCAACTGCCACCTGCCACACCATACAGCAATCTTTTCTAAATCGCTTTGCAACTAATACTGGTCTTCGGATGACTTACTAGACGGTAAATTACAGCATCATCTGCGGACAACCTAAGAGAACTGCTCAGATTGTCACCCAGGTCATTTATATAGATCAGGAACAGCAGAGGTCCCAGGACGCTTCCTGGGGAACACCTGATATCACTTCAGTTTTACTCGATGATTTGCCGTCTATTACTACGAACTGCGACCTTCCTGATAGGAAATCACGAATCTAGTCGCACAACTGAGACGATACGCCATAGGCCCGCAGCTTGATTAGAAGTCGCTTGTGAGGAATGGTGTCAAAAGCTTTCCGGAAATCCAGAAATACGGAATCAACCTGAGATCCCCAGTCGATAGCGGCCATTACTTCGTGCGAATAAAGAGCTAGCTGCGCTGCACAAGAACGATGTTTTCTGAAACCATGCTGTTTACGTATCAATAGATCGTACCCCTCGGGGTGATTCATAATGTTTGAATACAGTATATGCTCCAAAACCCCACTGCAAACCGACGTCAATGATATAGGTCTGTAATTCGATGGATTACTCCTACTACCCTTCTTAAACACTGGTGCGACCTGCGCAATTTTCCAATCTGTAGCTACAGATGTATCGGTGAGCGAGCGGTTGTATATGATTGCTAAGTAGGGAGCTATTGTATGCTGATACGATAGCTCCACCTACATCTACATACAGGGTGAAGCGAAATTCGAGCACTCGGGCTTCGCTGCGCAACACCACACATGCCAGCGAGATAAAAAAAATGTCTCTCACAAAATTTCGTCCGGCGTGTACATCCGGCAGAAAATGGTCGTTAAAGAGTGCAACCTGGCAAAACTGTAACCACATGTATCGTGACTATAACTACCTCTGTCAGCACATGGTCCCCGTTGTGTACAGTTGGCGCAGGGCAGACAGTTTTGTGTCAGCATGCAGCAGGTCGAGGGTTCGATGCTGCCTTGAGGCTTATGTTTTTTATTTGGTAAATGTAGTGCAGGTGATACGGTATCTCGCATCTTAATCGTCAACAGCGATTGCAGCCGGTCCTCTAGGAAACACTTGCACTTACATACTACAATCGCAGAACTGGATGATTGGTCAGCTCTGAAAGAAACGCTTTTCATGTCATGGAATATCACAATTACCTCATCCACTAGATGCGAAACCTGTTTTCTTTGTATCCTCCTCCAATGGTCCCAGAGATTAGTAGCAACTACTATTCTTGCCTCGTTCAGGTCCATACATTTCGTTAGGGCCTTAAGTTACCAATAAGACTACAAATGAGCTTTGCGAATAATGTGCAAACTCGGTTACTATTTGTATGGGTTATCACCATGGTCCCATGCCTTTCAACACTGACTCTGGTAACCACACGCTGTTTAGTACATCTTTCAATGCATTATTATTACTATTATTATTCTATTGATGGGATTGTGGAAACATCGCGTCCATTACCGTTAGGGCCAGAGTATAATTCGAAACAGAACATTTCACAATATACGATGTCGGTATGAATCATGCAGAACAATATCTGTCAGAGGGGTAATGCGCATTACATGGAACAGTCGCATCTTTAGCATCTCGAAATTGATATTGTTTTTGTAGTTATTCTGTCCTGCGAGAGTTCATTTGGTTCAACTGTCTATTCCTTATTTGTCTAACCACGTACATCTTACATTCAGAGTTACAAAATGTTGTACATTTAGGATTCATGTGACCTAAGAAACGGCGTATATTACAGTACGAAATGTCAGAATAAAATTAGCAAATAAAAAAAATGAGCCCCAACCCAGGATCGAACCCACGACGTGTGCAGCACAACTGACGTGTGGTGACAAAGGTAGTTACAATACATGTGGTTACAGTGTTGCCAGATTGCCACTCTTTCTGCCGGATGCACTCGCCATACGAAATTTTGCGACAGATATTTTTTTATCGCTGGCATGTGAGGAGTCGCGCTGCGAAGCCCGCGTGCGCGAATTTCGCTTCACCCTGTAATATAGTGCGCAAGCCACAGTATGGTGCCTGGGGGAAGTTACCGCGGACCACTACACTGCTAGTCATTTCCTTTCCTGTTCCACTCGCAAACAGAGCGACGGAAAAACGACTATCTATATGTCTCGTATCAGCCACAGTTTCTCGTATTTTTTTTTTTCTGGCCCCTACACGCCATTGTATGTTGGAGACAACAGAATTATCTTGCAGTCACCTTCCAACGTCGGTTCTTTAAATTTTCTCAGTACTGTTCCTCGAAACTAATGTCGCTTTCCCTCTAAGGATGCGAGGTGCCGGGGCTAGCAGTGTATTTAACACAAAATTCTAGAATCTACACATGTAAATGATGCTCTAAGCCCCCCCTATTCTAACTCCGACTTTTGCTGTTGCACAAGGATTAAAAAATATACGCGAACTGACTGTAATCAACCCTGCAAGTGGAGTAGAAAAGAGTTTGGCACCTCCAATAATTTAATTTGATAAATAAGGTAAATAAAGGAAGGTTTCATTAACGTAGTGAGAAATGATGGGTTGTTCTACCGATTAACAGAATGAAAGTTCTGTCCAAAATAACAAGACTAAACACAAAATAATAAACAAAAACACATGAAACATTTATAATACATCAAATTGGCTCAAATTGGATACACAAACAAACGCTGTGAAGGTGAAGTTGTCCCTAAACTAGATTGTGAGGTTTATGACGAAGTGGTAGGTGGAGCCAATTCCTTGCCACTCAAATCTTAAGAGAGACACACAGCTAACCCAACATTAATTGCTGCTACTCAAGACAGAACAAAGTTAGAAAAAGACGAACAGGCGCACTCTGCTGAGCTCTGATTATCACCTAGGAAAATCCCTATCTGCCGGTGCTGTGGACATACATTACCAAACTGTCTTCTTAACTGCCAGAACACGATCTGGCGTACCGGAGGCGATGGCTGGTTGCTTCGATGTCCTCGACCGAAAGGCGAGAGCCAACTACCTAGAGCACCCGTACAGGCCGAACACACAACATTCCCGCCCCCACGACAGTGGCCATGGTTAAACGTTCCAACCAGCAACTCGAAAACCGGCGGAAAATTCCACTCCATTGCCGGAGCACTACCATTCCACCAATGGAGATTCTTGGCGCCAATTTCTGCGCTGATTTTGCTACGTCACGGAGCTATGCCCTGAGCCAGCCAATCACAGTTACTATTTTGCAGAAAGCGCGGGAATTTTCCCGCCACAACTGCCTGGGTACACAAGTCATTCCCACGCCTCGCTGGTAGCCCGCCAGAAAGTGTTTTCGCTAAGATTCTGCGAAGTAACGGAACCTCTAGCCCAGCCGCTACTTCAGACCCCTCCGGGCGTGTCTTTTGACAATGTCGGCGTCTGCAAAGCATTCACTCGACTTCCTCACACCCGTCGGCTTAACCCTTTCCAGATCAGGAGAGCCCGCCTGTGACCGGACCACCCGGGTGACGAGAGACGCTGCGTGTGAAGTCCGCGTGTGAAGGAATAGCAACTTTTCACCGCATGCAATTAGAGACGAAAATCGTAAGATAGAAATATGAGAGGGGGCTCATGCCACCTCTCAAGGATTCCGATTTGAGTTCCCGATGCATCACCGTAACACTCGCGTATTGTTCGAACCTCCCAGTAGCACAAGTAGCAGCCCGCTTCCAAACTGCCTCGATATCTCCCATTAATCCGACCTGACACAGACCCCAAGCATTGGAGCAGCCCAGAAGAATAGCTGACACCAGCCTCCTGTAGGCGGTCTCCTTTACAAATGAAAAATCTCCCAACAAACGGAAGTCGACCACTCACCTTCCCTACCACAATCCCCACATGCTAGTTCCATTTCATATTGCTTTGCAACTTTACGCCCAGATACTTAAACGACATGACTGCGTCAGGCACCTCACTACGAACGTTGTTTCCGAACATTACGGGTTTGTTTTCCCTACTCATCCTCGTTAACTTACTCTTTTCTACATTTAGAGCTAGCTGTCACTCATCACATCAACTAGAACTTCTTGTATCCTCGTAGAGTCACTCAACTTCGACACCTTAGTGCACACCACAGCATCATCAGCAAATAACCTCAGATTGCCGCTCACCCTATTCGCCAAATCATTTACATTTAGAGAGAACAACAGTGGTCGTGTCACAGTTCCCTGGGCCACCGCTGACGTTATCTTTGTCTCCGACGAACACTCGCCGTCGAGGACAACATATTGGCTTCGATTACTTAGGAGACCTTCGAGCCACTCACAGGTCTGTGAACCTATTCCATATGCTCGTACTTTTTTTAACAGCCTGGAATGGGGCACTTTGTCTAACGGTTTACAGAAATTTGGAAATATGACGTTACATCTACATCCATACTCCGCAAGCCACCTGACGGTGTGTGGCGGAGAGTATCTTGAGTACCTTTATCGGCTCTCCCTTCTATTCCAGTCTCATATTGTTCGTGGAAATAAGGATTGTCGGTATGCTTCTGTGTGGGCTCTAATCTCTCTGATTTTATCCTCATGGTAGGAGGGAGCAATATACTGCTTGACTCTTCGGTGAAGGTATGTTCTCGAAACTTTAACAAAAGCCCGTACCGAGCTACTGAGCGTCTCTCCTGCAGAGTCTTCCACTGGAGTTTATCTATCATCTCCGTAACGCTTTCACGATTATTAAATGATTCTGAAACGAAGCGCGCTGCTCTCCGTTGGATCTTCTCTATCTTTTCTATAAACCCTATCTGGTATCGATCCCACACTACAGATCAGTATTCAAGCAGTGGGCGAACAAGCAATCAGGCTGTTGCCTTTCATCCATAGTTAACAGTGTATCATGTGAATAAAGGGCAAGCTGAGTTTCGAACGAGAAATGCTTTGTAAAACCATGCTAAATCCTTTAAATACCTTTCTCGGTCTCAAGAAAATGTATTATGTTAGAAATGAGAATATGTTCGAGAATTCTGCAGCAAACCGATGTTACGGATACTCATCTGTAATTTTGCGAGACAGTTATTTTCCCCATACAGGAGTCACTTGCGCTTTTGTCCATTGTAACCTCCCCACCGTAATTTTAAAAGAAATAAATATACATGACAATACTTAATAGAAATGGGAGCCGAGTGTAACCTCCCCACAAAAATTTGAAAGAAAGAAACACGACAATATTTAATTATGAATGCTAATGGACATTGCTCTATGCGTAACCTGCCCACAATGAAATGTACTGACAATGGCAACAAAATGTGAAATTCGCAATCTGACTCAAATATAAATTCCTCATGAAAAATTAAAGTCCATTCAGTGATAAGAAAATTTAATTAAACCGAAATATCGGTCTTTGGCCCTGTGTAAAACAATCAGAATTAAAGTCTTACCTCAGAATAAATGGATGTCACATTTCTGCTCTTGTTGTTGCGCACCGCTTGGAGGAACTGCATTGCAAATAATAATATTCTCTTTTTTTGTGATTTTAGTGAAATTTTTCTTCAAAAGAAGCGGAATGAAATGGGAAGTGCAACGAAATCTTTAGTTCAATAAAAAATTAATTTTTTGAGAAAATGCTTTTGAAATAAAATTAATCACTTGTCGTTAATTAATCATTTGTCTAATTACAGTTAATTAATTAATCATTTGTCATTTCAATATAGTAAGAATTATTAGCCTTAATTAATTACAAAGCATTATTAAACAGTACCATAGTTAATTAATTATGTGTCATTACAATCTATTAAGAATCACTAGCTGGCATCATGGGTAATCGTATTACAATAAACAGTGGCGGTCCTTGGCCAGTTACAAAGTATATTTAGTAAGACAGAATAATGTTCATCAGAAGCCTTAATTGAAAAGGAGAGTCAATTATTGGCCTAGCATTAACATAATACATTGAGTGATACAAATTATTGGCACTCATTGGCCATTAACCGAAACATGAAAACTCAACATGGGAAAAAAAGGGCTAATTAATGGCATAATTAATAACAATTCTTCAAGTGACATTAATTATTGGCACTCAGTGGCCAGCAGGTATTGAATAGAATCATCATTCAGTATTATTCAGATTATTATGAAGTCATTATTAAAAATCAGTTAATTACAGTCAAATCATTAATAATCACAGGCATTATAAGTAGTATCATTACAATAAACAGTGGCAGTTATTAGCTAGTGACAAAGCATTATTTTGAATATAGTCTCATTAAGAGGTCATTACTCAAGTGACATGCTATTCAGAGTTGATCAGTATTATTCAGAATTATCATAAACTAGTGACATTATGTGGGACTGGTAATACATTTTTTTTGGTAGCAATGCATTGCGTTGGGATCGATAATTAATTGCTGAAACATAACACTATTTGCTTTTGACCTATTGCAGCAAATGAGGATAGGTAACGTCATTCGTCATGAGTCAGCTGTAGCAAGATTATGTAACAAGGCAGTACATGTGATCATATTTATAAACGATAGACACAAATGGGTAAAAATATAAAAATGCAAGTACTAGAACAGGTATAATAAGTAACAGGTTTAGTAAGTATCATGAAAAACTTCTCCTGAAAAAATTACAAAATGGATTATTGACCTGAAAGAAGAAACGCACACTATGCTGAAAAGTAGTGAACTTCGAATTAACAGGTAGCGAAATGTGTATAAAAATGTGTTTCATAGCTGTCCTTTCCAAAACTTTCCGTCATCCTACTATGCAATATTACACCTGCTGTCAAAGCAAACTGCAACAAATACTTAAATAACTACATAACATAAATACATAACTTCAACATTATCCTCATCTGTAAAGAAAACTTCATTATCCATATCATCATAATTTCACTATTATCATCATCTGTAAAGAAAAACTTCATTATTCATAGTAGCATACTCTTCTTCATTATTCATCAGCATTCATTATCATCTGCAAAAAATATCACTTCATTACTCATTATACAACTATTCCTTATCTCTAGCATATTTCATCACTAAAACTAAGATGTGTAGTTCAGTCTGACAGCCTGCATCAATCACCTTGTATTCTGAAAGAAAAAATTAGTTAAGACTGCTATTCTGTGATGAGTATAGTATAGTCTTGTTAATGCTTGTTAATCCTGATCCATTTACTCTTCCTCATAAAGTTATTGCATCTCCTTTCGTTTATCCCGTAGGTGAAATTCCCATTTCTGTTGAATTTATTTCTTACATGCATCATTTCTTTCTGAAATTGATGACAGAGATTAATGTCCTGCATTTAAATCATATACCCACTAAATAATGACTGGTTTATGGTAACATACTTAAGCATACAGCATAACATGACAGAAAACGTAATATGTCAAAGACATTGACAGTGTTGAGATGCAAAAATGTACACAGAATATCACAGTACAGCAGCAAAAGGAAAAATGTAAAACAATCACGATGTTGAGATATCATAGGGCAAAAAAAAAAGTCAAAGTCGACTGGTGTGTGTTATATCTTAACTATTTCACAGTGCATATAAACAAAACTGGAATACAATCATACATAAAAAGACAAAATGTGACGTTCGTTGTGTTCAGCTTGTATGTAGTGTAGTTAATCGAGGCGAGAATTAAAGACTTTAATGGAGAGAGAATTTGATAAAATTAATACTTCATTACATAGAATTGCATAATTATTCATAAAATACGTAAGTTCATTTGGAAAAACATGCACGGTCTGATGTGTAACGACAAGAAAAGCGACCTGCTAACCTTACCTTGCCGGGCACTTGCCAAGAAAAAATACGATAATCATCAGTAATTAGTCAGGTGAATTAATTGCATTAGTAAATGACATCATAGTGTGTTGAATCATACAGTGGTTTCACTCAATAAACGGTTTAATGTTTGAGACATGGTGATTGCCTTTCGATTTTCTGGTTCTCAAAGTTTCGACGTGTACAACATTGGGGTGAGGGATGCTGCGAATCCGATATGGACCTGCGTATAGAAGTTCAAATTTACTGCACTTACCTTTTAATTTACTGGATAAATAGTGTGTACGTACTAATATCTTCTGTCCAACGTGAAAGTCGCGGCGTGTACAAACCTGTTTTTGCTGTCTTCTCCGGCGCTCTGCGGCACGTTTGATGTTGTTCAGCGCAATGTCAATTATTTCGTGGTGTCGTAGGCGACGACTTTTGGGGAATTTTACTAATTCTTTAATTTTGTTTGGTGGTTCAACGTTTTTTAGTACAACAGACGGAGATAGCATAGTGGATTCATTTGGAATGGAATTAATTACATCTTGGAATGAGAGTATGTGTGTATCCCAATCAATATGTCTTTTGTGGCAGTATATTCGGCACAGCTTACCAATTTCTTTCATTAATCTTTCACAAGGGTTCGAAGAAGCGTGGTACTTGGATATATAGATCGGAGAAATGTTTCTGGCTCGTAACATGCGTGTCCATACGCTACTACGAAATTGAGATCCATTGTCAGAAATTACTTTCATTACATGCCCTACATGAGATAGAAAATGTTTTACAAATGCTTTCGAAACAGTTTTAGCAGTAGCTTTGCGTAACGGAGTGAAAGTAACAAATTTTGAAGTGAGCTCAACAGCGACAAAGATGTAGCAAAAACCTCTGTTAGTTCTCGGAATTGGACCAAAAATATCTACTGCGGCCATATGTCTTAATTTAACAGGTATAATGGGATATAAAGGAGGAATATGTGAAGTGGTGTCTGATTTAGCTTTCTGGCAAATTTTACAAGACGCTAAAACTCGTCGTATACGTTTTTCCATGTTAGTAAAATAACAGTTCTGTCTCAGTATAAGAAAACATTTTCGTGCTCCGTAATGTGCGTAGCTTAAATGAGTGTACCAAATTAATTTGTTGACCAGTTCGTCAGGAATGCATAATAACCAATTGTTGCTGTCAGGATGAGAGCGGCGAAACAGAATGTCATTGCATACAGTGTAATGGTTTCTAATCGTAACATTATTCCTATCTTGCCAAAGGTGTTTAATTTCTTTCCACACGTTGTCTTTATTTTGCTCTTTTGCTATGTCCTGTAATGACGACGAAATAAAATTTTCAAATGCTACTTGTTGAATGTACATGACACTGAAATTTGCTTTGCAGAAGTTGGTTGCTACGTCTTGCTGATTGTTGCCGAGAGAACGCGATAGTGCGTCTGCTATAACATTTTGTGTGCCGGGAATGTGAACAATTGTAAAATTAAATTCTTGTAAATATAGTTTCCATCTACTTAACCTGTCGTGAGTAAATTTAGCCGAAAGTAAAAATTGTATCGCTCTGTGGTCTGTGTAGACGTTGGTGTGTCTGCCATAAAGAAAGTGCCTAAATCTCGTAAAAGCCCATACAACACATAATGTTTCAAGTTCTGTAACAGAATAATTTCGTTCAGCGGGTGACAAAATGCGGCTTCCAAATGCGATGTTTTTAATAACTGTTGAACCATCTTCTTCAATTTCCTGGAAAATATGTACGCCTAAAGCGGTGTTAGAACTGTCGGTGGCAATGGAAAAATTTCTGGTAAGATCCGGGTGCGATAAAAGTGGAGCATTCAACAAAGCATGTTTCAAATAACATTCTCGTGAACAAAATTCTGCGTGTCAAAAGTAATGTTTGCGTTACTGTAATATGCAATCTGTGCTGTATCTGGTTAAAATCTATCGTACGTGTTATTATTTACGGGAGAATGTTGTGGCATATCCACTATATGAACTGTTCTGTTATTTCTTAATGACGTGTTACGCTATGGATGACACCTATTGTCTGTTCCATTCATGATAATGTGTTGTTGCTGATGTTCTTACTGCTGAAAAGATCGACTGTTATTAAATCTACGCTGAAAATTGTGCTCATCATTTTTTTTACGTCTGTCATGATAGTAATTTCTATACGGCGCATTGCGATACGAGTTGAAATGGTGTGTTGTCTGTACGTAGTTATGTAGTTATTTCTTTGCTGCCATGCGTTATTATTTGTTGGACCGGGGACTATACGTGCACGCGACGAAACATTAAAGCCTGGTTGACCTTGTAGACTTCATTGTTGGTTAGGTATGCTAAGCGGTTGGCTTTCATGCTGTTGTGGTGAAAAACGTGTATTGTTACCAAAATGTGGTTGCGACTGCTGAAATTTTGTACATACTGATGATTAAAATTTTATTTGTTATTAAAATTACGCTGGTTCTGGAGTGCCTAAAGAATGTTGTCACTTTCAGTAAAAATTTGTCACATCGGGTTTTCTTTAGCCATTTTTCTTAATTCTAGGTAGAGCAATAGTTAAAGAGCTATTTTGATAGATATAAAGGATAGTAGAAGAAAAGGCAGCAGCGCAGAAAACTAAAGATGAAATAGCACTACTACAGCTCGGGGCCCTATGCTCGCTACGGCACATATTCATTAAAGCGTAATGAATCCCCTGAGGTCAATTACGCACTGCAAATAAATTTTAGCTTTTGCGTTACAGGCAATAGCGGTATAAATTCAAAAGCAAATAGTTGTATCCAAGTTAATTCTGGTTTCTTCATTATAGGCAATGCTGTTGTAAATACAAAAATAAATTGTCGCATCTGGTTCAAAGCTAGTTTCTGCATTACAGGTAGTAGCGGTGAATGTACAAAGATAAATTGTCGTATACAGTGCAAAGCGTGTATCTGTGTTCTCCCGTTATTAAATTCCTTACATTTTCTTACAAATGCACACTGCTTATTATCAACGTTCTCGTCACTGAATTTGAGAACACGTTCGGGTTTGTGTGTGACTCTATTTGTCTGTGTCGTTTCGTACTTCAAGTTACGTAGCTTTTCAGATTTTAAGTCGCGTGGCTTTTCGGATTTTACGTCTCGTAGTCTCTGTAAATTACTCACATTATACGCGCTGCGTGAGTCTGACACATGTTCATAAAGTGGCATCTGTTGTGGTATGTTATTAACTGAAGTGTTTTTCATCTCTGTTACCTCTTGTTGTAGATTTGACAACTTCCTACGTAACGTGTTGTTAGATGAATCGATCTCATTAATTGTCTGCTGTAAATTTTGAAATTCAGGTGTTTGGATAAATGAAACCGGTGCAGTATCGTCTGATTTATTGTCATTAGTATTTTCGATAACATCAATACGACTGGCCAATTCATCACATTTTTCAGTCAGTATTTTAACCTGATCGTCGGTTTTAGAATCAGATGCATTAATCTGTTTTTGCAACTTACGCGTAGTTTCGCTCAGTTTTTTAACATCAGCTTTGATAACATCACAATCCTGTGTTAGATCTAATTGTTCGAATCTATCTGTCACTGTTTGAATATTTACTGTGTGTGTATCTGTTTTTGATTTAAGGTCAGAAATTTCATCTCGTAATTCCGCGTTCAATTGTTCTATGGTATTAATTTTGTCGGACACTGTAGTAATATTATTGTCTACATACGTCTTCGCTTTCGCGAATATTTTACGTTTGTCCTCTTGTCTTTGTGCAGTGATTGTTTCCATGACTTGTCGTTTTACTTTGTTTTGATCTTGAATAAATCTGCGGAAACGCGTATCACTGTTTTGTATGTACTGATTAAAGCGCTCGTTTATCTGAGTGTTCTGCTGTTCGAATTTCGCGTCCATCTTTGCGTCCACTGAGCGCGAAAGTTCTACCGTCATTGCTTTAAACTCGTCCCGTAATTGTGTAGCTTTTTCGGAGCACTGTTTAGCGACTCCGCTAATTTCGTCTCTGAGTGTTTCTGTTGCGGCTGTTTGCATTTCCCTTAATTCTTGCGCAACAGACTTAATTTCTTCGCTATTTTTATGTGAACAAGCCTCAATTTCCACGCGCAACTGTTCCTTAGTGTCATGGCACTGCGCGGCAACGGCTCTAATTTGTTCACTAAGCTGTCTGGAATTGTCGTCTAATTTTTCATTCTGTTGTCTGACCTGCTCACTAAGTTGTTTGAGATTTTCGTCATTATTGTCAAGTTTCTCATTAATTTTATTAAATTTTTTTTCCTGTTCACTAAATTGTTGTTTGAAATTGTTGTCTATTTTCTCACTTTGCTGTTGTAGCAAACCTTTCATAATTCGTACCAAGTCAAAACTAGCGTTTATATTCTCTGTGCTGTTTAGTGGTGGATCTGGAATTGTCTCGCTTTGCGTAACCATTTGGTTATTCTGAGATTCACCAAAAGGTTTGTCAGTCAAACATACACTGTCAGTCCCTATTTCGGAATTAAATAAATCCGTCGTACTTTCACTACACTGACCATTTTCATTCGAAAAATTTGTCTGTATGTTACTTGAATCTTCCAAATCGGGTGTGTTAAGCTGGGCAGCGCTCATTACAATAGAGCGTTCTGCGTCATCAATTGTCGTCAAATTGACAGACGAGACAATTGAGTTCGTTTGTTCATCATCAGGGTAAAAGTCATCATTAGTGGTTGGAATGCACTGATTGTTAGTGAACGCAGGATTGTCATCATTACACTGCGTGTCACATGTCCTATCGGTAAAGTCGTTTGAGCCGGTAATTTCGTTCGTAATACCTCGCGATACACTATTCACAGTCTTTCGCGGCATTTTTACAATAGTCAAAATTTTTCACAAAACAAATAAACACAATGCAAAAGCAACACACAAATACAACAAAGCAACAAATTGCCGTTGACCTGTGGAAGGAAAGTCACAAGATTAGTAAAAGCGTTGCGCCAAATCCTAATTATATCTAAGCAAATAAGAGCAGATATCTGACGGTTGTTCAAAAGACTCTCAACGAAATACGATCCTGGACTGGGTGTCGCCAAGTGTAACCTCCCCACCGTAATTTTAAAAGAAATAAATATACATGACAATACTTAATAGAAATGGGAGCCGAGTGTAACCTCCCCACAAAAATTTGAAAGAAAGAAACACGACAATATTTAATTATGAATGCTAATGGACATTGCTCTATGCGTAACCTGCCCACAATGAAATGTACTGACAATGGCAACAAAATGTGAAATTCGCAATCTGACTCAAATATAAATTCCTCATGAAAAATTAAAGTCCATTCAGTGATAAGAAAATTTAATTAAACCGAAATATCGGTCTTTGGCCCTGTGTAAAACAATCAGAATTAAAGTCTTACCTCAGAATAAATGGATGTCACATTTCTGCTCTTGTTGTTGCGCACCGCTTGGAGGAACTGCATTGCAAATAATAATATTCTCTTTTTTTGTGATTTTAGTGAAATTTTTCTTCAAAAGAAGCGGAATGAAATGGGAAGTGCAACGAAATCTTTAGTTCAATAAAAAATTAATTTTTTGAGAAAATGCTTTTGAAATAAAAATTATTATTGGGGGACTTGTTGGAGAATAATTACAATAAATAAATTTTTACATTATCTAATGATTATATTAATTAATAGTATACCTTATTCACCATCTTGACCAGTGTTGCCGACCGCCTACATCACACAACCGCACTGGGCTGCTACTACTGACCGACCGCTCTGCATGACGACTAAACCGAGCTACCGACTGCCACGACTACAGACAGAGTATTGCCCTCAACTAGACAGAGCTACAGACTCGCAACGACTAACTGACAGACTCGCAACGACTGACAGACTGAGAACCGCTCGCAACACTCGCGCGGTCAAGCGCATACTCTCTGGTCACAGATGCTACAATGCCTCGCCATCGCTGCTATGTTACATACGTGTTTCACCATTCGCTAGGGACTTTGCACTGGTGAGAGATTCGTGATAAATGCAAGCTAGGTAAGGGGTCAGTGCTGTAGAGTACCCTTTGAAAAACCGAATTGCGATTCCATCCGCATCTGGTGACTTCTTTGTCTTCAAGTCATTCATTTATTTCTCTACGACAGGGATGCTTTTACTGACTCGTCCATAAGGGAGTCTGTTCGATGCTCAAACGACGGTATGTTTGCACGTATCGCCTGCGTGAAGGATTTATTGTACGTGAAATTTCAAACGTCGGCTTTCGTTTTGCTATCTTCAACTGCCGCACCAGAGTGGTCAGTAAGTGATTAGATGGAAGCCTTAGACCCTCTTAGCGATTTTTCACAGGGCCAGAATTTTCTTGGGTTCTCTGCCAGATATTTTGCTAAAGCAAGAAGGACGTAGTTGGACGCTTCGCGCATAGATCTTTTCACAAACGCATGAATCTCTGTTAACCGTTGCTTGTCGTCATTTGCGTGTTCTCTTTTAACCGTGAGTTCAACAACCTCTGCTTTCTCAGCATTTTCCGAATCTCGTTATTAAACCATGGGGGTCTTTTCTGTCTTCCGTCCTTAATCCCCTTACTATTAGTACGTACATATTTCTCCAGGCCATGATTTACAACCTGCTTAAACTTTGCCCATAATTCCTCTACGTCCATCTCACTGCCATTAAGTGATGTCAGTCATTGTCTAAGTGAAATGCTATCAACTGCTTATCTGCTCTTTCTAGTAGAAACTCTCTCCCATCCTTCTTAACTGACTTATTAATTTTCGTAACCATAGTTGCTATTGTAATTCTGTCAGAGACAGCAAAGGACTTGGAAGAGCAGTTGAATGGAATGGACAGTGTCTTGAAAGGAGGATATAAGATGAACATCAACAAAAGCAAAACAAGGATAATGGAATGTAGTCTAATTAAGTCGGGTGATGCTGAGGGAATTAGATTAGGAAATGAGGCACTTAAAGTAGTAAAGGAGTTTTGCTATTTGGGGTGCAAAATAACTGATGATGGTCGAAGTAGAGAGGATACAAAATGTAGGCTGGCAATGGCAAGGAAAGCGTTTCTGAAGAAGAGAAATTTGTTAACATCCAGTATTGATTTAAGTGTCAGGAAGTCATTTCTGAAAGTATTCGTATGGAGTGTAGCCATGTATGGAAGTGAAACATGGACGATAAATAGTTTGGACAAGAAGAGAATAGAAGCTTTCGAAATGTGGTGCTACAGAAGAATGCTGAAGATTAGATGGGTAGATCACATAACTAATGAGGAAGTATTGAATAGGATTGGGGAGAAGAGAAGTTTGTGGCACAACTTGACCAGAAGAAGGGATCGGTTGGTAGGACATGTTCTGAGGCATCAAGGGATCACCAATTTAGTATTGGAGGGCAGCGTGGAGGGTAAAAATCGTAGAGGGAGACCAAGAGATGAATACACTAAGCAGATTCAGAAGGATGTAGGTTGCAGTAGGTACTGGGAGATGAAAAAGCTTGCACAGGATAGAGTAGCATGGAGAGCTGCATCAAACCAGTCTCAGGACTGAAGACCACAACAACAACAACAACAGTTGCTATAATGACGTCATGATTACTAAACCCAGTTTCAATACTGACCTCATCGGTAGGGTTCGGCCCATTTGTAGCTACGAGGTCTAAGATATCTCCATTGTGTGTGGGCTGCTGAAATAGCGGCTCAATACAGTCATACAACTTCTTGTTCGTCGAAGCAACTGTACCCAGAGAGTGGAAAGTTGCACAAGTCTTACCAATACTACACCAATATCCAAGAAAGGAAATAGAAGTAATCCGCTGAATTACAAGTCCACGCCACTAACGTAGATATGCTGTGGGATTTTGGAACACATACTGTGCACGAACATTGTGAATCACCTTGAAGGAAACGATTAATTGACAAATAGCTACCACGGATTCAGAAATATCGTCTTGCAAACAGAACAAGCGCTTTATTCTCACGAAGTAATGACTGCTATAGACAGGGGACGTCAGATTGACTTCATGTTTTTAGATTTCCATAAGGACTTTGATACAGTTCCTCACAAGCAAGTTCTAATTATACTGCATGCCTATGGAGTATCGCCCCAGTTGTTTTGGTGGATTTATGATTTACTGTCAGAAATATCACAGTTCTTAATAATTGACCGGAAGTCATCGAGTAAAGCAGAAGTAATATCTGGCGTTCCCCAAGGAAGTGTTATAGGTTCTCTGTCGTTGCTGATATACATAAACGACAAAGGAGACAATCCGAACAGCCCTCTCAGTGTTTGCAGATTATGCTGTCGTTTACCTCCGTGTAATGTCATCAATAGTCAAAACGAATTGCAAAATATTAGAAAAAGCTATCAGTATGACGCAAAAAGTGGCAATTGACTCTAAATAATGAAAAGTGTGGTCATCTATACGAGCATTAAAAAGAATCCGCTAAATGTCGGTTACACGATGAGGAGCACAAATCTAAAGGTTGTAAGTTCAACTAAATACTTACGGATTACAGTTACGAATAACTTAAGCTGGAACGATCACATAGAAAATGTTGTGCAGAAAGCAAACCAAAGACTGCAAATAATTTAAGAATCGTTAGAAAATGTAACAGGTTTACTAAAGAGACTGCTTAGACTACGCTTGTCTACCCTCTTCTAGAGTACTGCTGTACGGCTTGGGATCCGCATCAGATAGCACTGACGGAGGAGGTCGAAAAAATTCAAATAAGGGCAGCTCGTTTTGTATTCTCACGAAATAGTAGAGGGAGTGCCGCGGGGCAATAATTAACACAACAGCGTTCTTCGCTGCGGCAAGACCTTCTCAAGAAATTTCTACCACCAACTTTCTCCTCAGAGCGTGAAAATACTTTGTTGCCGCCCACCTACATAGAGAGAAATGATTATCATAATAAAACAACAGCTCGCACGCAAAGATTTAAATGTTCGTTTTTCAGGCGCGCATTTCGAGAATAGAACGGCAGAGAATTATCTTCAAGAGATGCTATGACGATGAACTCCCTACCAGGCACTTAATCGTGAATTGCCGAGTGGTGATGTAGATGTATAAGGTGTGTTATCTATCCCTTCTACCTTATTCGGTGGAAAGTCATCTAAAACTGTGTGGAACTCTAACACTCTGTATCTCCTACGTCTTCCATATCGACTCCCATTTCTCTTTCAGTCACGTATTTTGACTTTTCTGTATGCTGCAGCAGTCCTTCTGGTATGTACCCAACTCCAGATGGCAAATACCTGCAGTTCGTTTGAAATGTTCGCTCGGGAACTGGTTGACATAGACCTACATTCACTGACAGCGGTAGCCCCTCTTCGGTTAGAAACCGATTGTCACTGATAAGACGTCGCACTCTTCTCCGTTCAGCGCTGGTTAGGATCGCTTCACTTCCATCAACCTGGCTGCAGGTGATACACAATTCGTTGCAGACTCGTTAGTCAGTTCGCGTTGACAAGGCAACAAATCGCGCAATTTCAGTGACTGTGCAGTCATTGGTATGTCTACGCACAATGAAAGCTGTCAGCTGTGGACGATTTTCATGTCACGTACTTGTACGCGAGTCGATAAGCTGTCAGCTGTCGACGATTATCATATCATGTATTCGTAAGCGAGTAGGTAAGCACTTGTATAATTCGCTCTGTACGATCGATATTTTGGTTTCCTAGGATAATTTTATTTTTGATTGGTAACTGTGCGGCATGCCTGTAACAAATAATCTGGGCTCAGCATCTGACGGAGCAGTTGTTTTGCATGGCACAAAGAACTGATTTCGCTACGCCGGCGTGGCTTGCTCCACAGAGACTCCCTCTAGCCTTCCGTCCGTCGCTGCACGCGGGTCTTAGGTCTGCTTCCGTGAGCGTGTAGACTTGTACAGCATAGACACTTGCGTTGTGATAATGAAATGCTCTCGTCCACGCAACTTCGTCCAGGAATTTTGGTGAGATTGTTATTTGCTTGCGTCGCCTTTGCGTAATTAAACGTTTCGACTTTGCTCAGGTGTATTTATAATAGCTGCTTGGTAGTTGTATTCCCTATGTTCCGTTTCTTCGAAATAACATCCTTGTAAGAGCACTGATACGCCCGCTAAACCCGCTGGGCAGAACAGGTAACCAGGATTGTGGAAAGGGCCAAATAGGTTTCGGGTCAGTTTCACCTTCTAATTGAAATTTATTGTAATTTAATAACACTTTTACAACTAAAGCGGGACATAGCCGGACCTTCACCGAATGCAACTCTTTCACGGCTGGAAGCCTCCAAACAAGAAATTTTAACAAATCAACAAGATAAAAATCCAGTTAAGATAGCAACAAAATAATTAAAAATCACAGAAAAGTAGATAGAACAAATATATGCAAGGTGCTATACGAAAGGCTGAAGACCACAGTTAAGTATCAAAATTCTAAAATATATTATCATAATCTTTTAAAGGCAGAAGGCCGTAATGTTTAAGCTTGAAAGATAAATTTAAGAATTAATTTTGCAAAATTTTGAAGAAAAAAGAAGAGTAACCATAAGCTTTAAATTTTAAGTAGCTGAAAATAGATAATTAAATACCAGTGGCACTCAGAAACCTCCAGGGAGGTCGGTCTGCCCTCGTTCACTTAGACGAGACAGGTGGTGAGCCCAACTACACTTGATCCGTCGGAACCAAACCAGGGGACAGCCAGGGACCGACCAATACAACGACTTGCTTCCCATCAATCAGTACGTGAGAACTCAAACAGAAAAGGTTACCAACGTGATAATCCACAACGGAGTATGTATCAGCCGTCAAAATTACACACCATGTTGGACAGAGACAACAGGTGAGGAAAGGACGCTGCCTGCAATTACGTTAGTGGTCAGGGCAGGTAACCGGAACACTAACGGCCACTAGACAGAAAAATTATGCTGGTACACTTGAATTTGAAACACGGTAATATAGTTAACTTCATCCTAAAGAACACTGCCTGAATTTACGTCAGCGCCCAGGGCAGGTAACCAGAACACTCACGGCCACAAGGCAGAAAATTCCACTGGTGCGCTCGAATTGTAGTCAACCAAAATAGTTAATTGCACCGCATGGCGGCTAAATTACGGACATCAGACGTCGTAGGCTGGGCAGAATGGCAAAACATGACAGGCGAGAACGGTGGCGGAACTAACATCAGACTTTAATTCTGGGCAGGATACAAGAGTATCTGTACGTAAAGTGCACCGAACACTCCTAACGATGGGCCTCCATAGCCGACGACTCATGCATGTGCCACTGTTAACGCCATCGGCACTGGACGCTGGTGACAAGGCGTTGAATGATCTGATGAATCCCGATACCTCCCTCATCATACCGATGGGTGGGCGCGTATCTGCCTTCCAGGGGAACAGCTCCTTGACATTTGTACTTCGGGACGGAGACAAGCTATCGGCAGCTCCATTATTCTCTGGAGAACATTCAGTGGTCATCTGAGGGTCCAGTGGAGGTTGGCAAGACATCATGATTGACAAGTAGTATCATACACTGCTTGCAGACCACGTGCACCCCTCCATGACGGTCGTGTTTCCCGACGGCAGTAGCATTTTTCAACAAGATAATGCGCCATGTTACAAGTCCAGGAGGGTGATGGTGTGGTTCGAGGAACAGAGTGGCGAGTTTCAATGGATGTGCTCGTCCCCCAGTTCACGAGACCTGAACCCGATCGAACAGATCTGAGATGTGACTGAACGTGGCTTCAGAGCTTATCGCACTCTCCTCTGAAATTATGGAAATTAAGTGACTTTTGTGTGCAGATGTGGTGCCAATTCCTCCGAGTTACCTACCAACGCCTCACTGCTTCCATTGCACGACGCTGCTATCAGAGCCAAAGGTGGAAATACGCGCTATTAGGTAGGTAGTCATAATGTACTGGCTGATCATATACGTTGAAAGCCAACTGCGTGTATTAATCACGAGCTTTTGTATTAACTTTCTGACCAATATGCAGGGCGATTTTTAACGTGTACAAACTCTAGGGATGGATAGATGAGAGAATACGGAACAAAAAAGGTCTAATGAACCTGTGTCCGGAAATGCATGGTTTCCGTGCTAGAGACTATTTACTCAATCATACATTGTTACAGAGGCTGCGGTCTAATACGCGCTGCACTAGGCGGCCAGAGTTACAGCATGTATTGAAAATGCTTTCCATGTGCTTCAACGCATGCCTGTACGCGCCGTAGCATTTTCTGTCTGTCATGATCACATCGGCCTGACTACATCCGAACATTGTCAAAGGCACATAAATACGCTGTTCCAGAGTCTCCACATCTGGAAAGGACTCTGCATTCACGATACTTTTTAGATGGCACCATAACCAGAAATAGCACAGGTTGAGATCCAGTGAACGATCACGCCATGCAACTGGCCCCCTCGTCCGATCCATCGACCGGGCAAGACAGGATTCAGATGCGTCCGGACGTTAACGGCGAAGTGGTCTGGAGCACCGTCATGAAGCAGCCACATAACCCTGCGAATCATCAATGAAACTTCTTCCAGCAGAGAAGGGAAAGTCACCCGCAAGAAACACCGATAATTCGGGCCTGTTAGGCGACGTAGAAGGAAGGATCCCAAAATACGGTCGCCAATCATCCCCGACCACACATTCCGGCTGCGCCGATGCTGATGACTCGCTGTCACCATACCATGAGGATTCTGCACACTATCCCACAAATATGTGTTATGGAAGTTGAAGGTACCACTCCGCGTAAAGGTGGCCTCGACTGTGAGTAGGGCGGATGCCACAAATCCCGGAATCGTGGTTGTTTGTATGGTGAAGAACCCGGTGGCAAAATTGCTCCCGGTGTGGAAAGCCCGTCTCTAGTAAGCACTGCACGTGCTATAAGTGATAAGGGAAGTAACATGAGACGGCGGTAGCTTTCCACAAAGTTAATCACATTTTCCTCCTTGTCTGGTGTCCGAACATTTCAGGTATGTCCTTCGTGATTTCCTGCTTCCTGAAACGACCCTGTCTCAGACAAACTGCGAAACTGTTGTTGTCGTCGGCGAGGATACGTCTTGCAATACAATCTTGCTGCCTGCCGCCCGTTGCTATTTGCCTTTCCGTAAGTAACCACCATGTCGTTCAAGTTCTCGATTCGAATACGGAACCTTTGTGGACAACGCCGTATCACATCCACTGCAAGATGAGCCAGCAAGAGAAGTGAATCGGACACATCATTATGATTTGTTATGGCAGGAGAGGGCACTAAGGTATCACTAAGGTATCACTCCCTATGAGGAAAACAAGCATACCGTAACCGTGGCTGCTTCGTACACCACGTATTAGACCGCAGTCTCTGTCACAAAGTATGACTGAATAAGTGGTCTCTAGTATGGTAACCATGCATTATCGGACGTTAAGTTCATTAGATCTTTTTTGTTCCGTTTTCTCTCATCGATCAGACCCTAGCGTTCGTACACGGTGGAAACGTCACCCTGTGTAATAGGTCAAATTCAATTCTCAGATATTTTGGATCTCTTATGGAATTATCTTTCAGTCTTATGGCCAATATTCAAAATCCACAAAATGCGTCTAGTTGAAATCTTGTTCATGAAAGCAATGCATTAAGGAAAGTAACGCGTTCATGAAATAAATGCAGTGTATTTAAACATGATAGAACTAACTGCCTACACTAAGTACGGCATTATTGGCCAGGAGACCTCGTCTCGGTTTTTTGGTCGCCCAGCCCAACCCAGCGTAAGTCTTTTTGTTTGGTGGCACTGGCGGCTTGTATATCAATAAAATGATGATGAGTACAACACATCCAGTCTCTGGATACGTACACGAATCGAACCCAGCTATACCCCCCCTCCCCCCCCCCCCCCCCCGCCCACTTTGGCAGTCAACCGTCCTCATCCCCAACAGGGACAGTAAATAAGGTAACTGCGGGTAGCAGCTGATGTGTAAGGCTCGTGTGCAACCAGGAAGACGTCGAAACTTTGCCTTTACATGATTCATTTTAAATTTCTTACTTGTTGTATAATACAATGTGCAGGTCCATCTGCACTGCACGAACTGTGACAGGTTAGCCTACGTTAAATTAATCGTAAGGAATATGGCTTCAATTTGTCTTGATGTAGGTTATGATAAATCGCCCGTTGATTACATCATTCGCTGTTAGAAAGTTGATTCAGTTCAGCAAATTCAGTAAAAGTTGTCGGAACCTATTATAATGGGGCAGATACACAGAGCAGAATTATACCAACGGAAGTGACGTAGAAACGACGTGTCACTCGATGTGGCAGACGCCAATTGATTTTGGCGTATTTTGATGTTTTGTATTATAACTTGCAGTAAACAGTTTCAAGCCAATGGTGGATTAAATATGTATCACAGAGGCGTCAGCCTCTTAATTAAATGTCAGTTAATTACGCAACAATTATGTAACTCTTCAAGAAACACTAAGGTAGCTAACAAAAAAGGCAAAGCCTAACTTTCTTCGCATTAGCGTAGTGGATAAGGACATGGATTATAGAATTGATAGAAGTAGGTTTGTGTCCCGCTATATGCTACTTTCGTTTCCATCTTGGCGTCTTTAACACACCGTGCGGACTTCCTCATAATTGTAGTACAATTATGTTTTACACTATCCTTGTCCGCAGCTCGTGGTCGTGCGGTAGCGTTCTCGCTTCCCACGCCCCGGTTCCCGGGTTCGATACCCGGCGGGGTCAGGGATTTTCTCTGTCTCGTGATGACTGGGTGTTGTGTGATGTCCTTAGGTTAGTTAGGTTTAAGTAGTTCTAAGTTCTAGGGGACTGATGACCATAGATGTTAAGTCCCATAGTGCTCAGAGCCATTTACACTATCCGATGTTATTTACATTTACATTTGATTAGAAAACGAAGGATGAAATAAACATTGAGCTGTTTATTTCCGAATATGTAGCGATTTCTGAGTATGTGGTTAAGCAAGAACCTAAGGAACGGGTTAAACTGCTGTGAATGAAACAAGCAGTAATAAGATTCATATTCATCCTTGTCATAAATATATGACTGTTTATTTGCTAGCGTTCACAAAGATCATGAAGAGACAGATACTTCACATGTCACAACCAATGACATTTCCAGCTGGTAATACTCTGCCGTTCTCGCCATGTCGTATATCATCTACCAGAGTTCCAAAGTCACCAGTGAGTCAACAACTATAAATTGCAGAGGTAAGCTCACCAGACACAGTGCTACTCACTCAACTCCATCATCATCATCATTTCCTTGGGGCCTTTGTCCCACTTCAACGCTGGGTCGGCCCTGTCAATATGTATTTGGCAATGTTAATGTCAGAGGCCCCCCCCCCCCCCACATGAACCATGGATCTTGCCGTTGGTGGGGAGGCTTGTGTGCCTCAACGATACAGATAGCCGTACCGTAGGTGCAACCACAACGGTGGGGTATCTGCTGAGAGGCCAGACAAACGTGAGGTTCCTGAAGAGGGGCAGCAGCCTTTTCAGTAGTTGCAGGGGCAACAGTTTGGATGATTGACTGATCTGGCACGGTAACACTAAGCAAAACGGCCTTGCTGTTGTGGTACTGCGAACGGTTGAAAGCAAGGGGAAACTACAGCCGTAATTTTTCCCGAGGGCATGCAGCTTTACTGTATGATTAAATGATGATGGCGTCCTCTTGGGTAAAATATTTCGGAGGTAAAATAGTCCCCCATTCGGATCTCCGGGCGGGGACTACTCGAGAGGGTGTCGTTGTCAGGAGAAAGAAAACTGGCGTTCTACGGGTCGGAGCTTGGAATGTCAGATCCCTTAATCGGGCACGTAGGTCAGAAAATTTGAAGAGGGAAATGGATAGGTTAAAGTTAGGTATAGTGGGAATTAGTGAAGTTCGGTGGCAGGAGGAACAAGACTTTTGGTCAGGTGAATACAGGGTTATAAATATAAATTTAAATAGGGGTAATGCAGGAGTAGGTTTAATAATGAATAAAAAAATAGGAGTGCGGGTAAGCTACTACAAACAGCATAGTGAACGCATTATTGTGGCCAAGATAGACACGAAGCCCATGCCCAACTAGTTCTGCAGATGATGAAGATATTGATGAAATGTATGATGAGATAAAATAAATTATTCAGGTAGTGAAGGGAGACGAAAATTTAATAGTCAATGGTGACTGGAATTCGACAGTAGGAAAAGGAAGAGAAGGAATCGTAGTAGGTGAATATGGATGGGGGCAAAGAAATGAAAGAGGAAGCCGCCTGGTAGATTTTTGCACAGAGCGTAACTTTATCATAGCTAACACTTGGTTCAAGAATCATGAAAGAAACTTGTATACATGGAAGAACCCTGGGGATACTAAAAGGTTTCAGTTAGATTATATAATGGTAAGACAGAGATTTAAGAACCAGATTTTAAATTTTAAGACATTTCCAGGGGCAGATGTGGACTCTGACCACAATCTATTGGTTATGAACTGTAGGTTAAAACTGAAGAAACTGCAAAAAGGTGGGAATTTAAGGAGATGGGACCTGCATAAACTGACTAAACCAGAGGTTGTGCAGAGTTTCAGGGAGAGCATAAGGGAACGTTTGACAGGAATGGGGGAAAGAAATACAGTAGAAGAAGAATGGGTAGCTTTGAGGAATGAAATAGTGAAGGCAGCAGAGGATCAAGTAAGTAAAAAGACGAGGGCTACTAGAAATCCTTGGGTAACAGAAGAGATACTGAATTCAATTGATGAAAAGAGAAAATACAAAAATGCTGTAAGTGAAGCAGGCAAAAAGGAATACAAACGTCTCAAAAATGAGATCGACAGGAAGTGCAAAATGGCTAAGCAGGGATGGCTAGAGGACAAATGTAAGGATGTAGAGGCTTATCTCACGAGGGGTAAGACAGATACTGCCTACAGGAAAATTAAAGAGACCGTTGGAGAAAATAGAAAAAATTGCATGAATAACAAGAGATTAGATGGAAACCCAGTTCTAAGCAAAAAGGGAAAGCAGAAAGGTGGAAGGAGTATATAGAGGGTCTATACAAGGGCGATGTTCTTGAGGACAATATTATGGAAATGGAAGAGGAGGTAGATGAAGATGAAATGGGAGATATGATACTGCCTGAAGAGTTTGACAGAGCACTGAAAGACGTAAGTCGAAACAAGGCCGGGAGAGTAGACAACATTCCATTAGAACTACTGACGGCCTTGGGAGGGCCAGTCCTAACAAAACTCTACCATCTGGTGAGCAAGATGTATGAGACAGGCGAAATTCCCTCAGACTTCAAGAAGAATATAATAATTCCAATCCCAAAGAAAGCAGGTGTTGACAGATGTGAAAATTACTGGACTATCAGTTAATAAGTCACAGCCGCAAAATACTAACGCGAATTCTTTACAGACGAATGGAAAAACTGGTAGAAGCCGACCTCGGGGAAGATCAGTTTGGATTCCGTAGAAATATTGGAACACGTGAGGCAATACTGACCCTACGACTCATCCTAGAAGAAAGATTGAGGAAAGGCAAACCTACGGTTCTAGCACTTGTAGACTTAGAGAAAGCTTTTGACAATGTTTACTGGAATATTCTCTTTCAAATTCTGAAGGTGGCAGTGGTAAAATACAGGGAGCGAAAGGCTATTTACAATTTGTACAGAAACCAGATGGTAGTTATAAGAGTCGAGGGACATGAAAGGGGCCGACCGGTGTGGCCGTGAGGTTCTAGGCGCTTCAGTTTGGAACCGCATGACCGGTACGGTCGCAGGTTCTAATCCTGCCTCGTGCATGGATGTGTGTGATTAGGTTAGTTAGGTTTAAGTAGTTCTAAGTTCTAGGGGACTGATGACCTTAATGTTGAGTCCCATAGTGCTCAGAGCCATTTTTGACATGAAAGGGAAGCAGTGGTTGGGATGGAAGTGAGACAGGGCTGTAGCCTCTCCCCGATGCTATTCAATCTGTATATTGAGCAAGCAGCAAAAGAAAAGTTCGGAGTAGGTATTAAAATCCATGGAGAAGAAATAAAAACTTTGATGTTCGCCGATGACATTGTAATTCTATCAGAGGCGGCAAAGGAGTTGGAAGAGCAGCTGAATGGAATGGACAGTGTCTTGAAAGGAGGGATAAGATGAACATCAACTAAAGGAAAACGAGGATAATGGAATGTAGTCGAATTAAGTCAGGTGATGCTGAGGGAATTAGATTAGGAAATGAGACACTTAAAGTAGTAAAGGAGTTTTGCTATTTGGGGAGCAAAATAACTGATGATGGTCGAAGTAGAGGGGATATAAAATGTAGAGTGTCAATGGCAAGGAAAGCGTTTCTGAAGAAGAGAAATTTGTTAACATCGAGTATAGATTTAAGTGTCAGGAAGTCGTTTGTGAAAGTATTTGTATGGAGTGTAGCCATGTATGGAAGTGAAACATGGACGATAAATAGTTTAGACAAGAAGAGAATAGCTTTCGAAATGTGGTGCTACAGAAGAATGCTGAAGATTAGATGGGTAGATCACATAACTAATGATGAGGTATTGAACAGAATTGGGGATAAGAGAAATTTGTGGCACAACTTGACAAGAAGAAGGGATCGGTCGGTAGGACATATTCTGAGGCATCAAGGGATCACCAATTTAGTACTGGAGGGCAGCGTGGAGGGTAAAACTCGTAGAGGGAGACCAATAAATGAATACAGTGAGCAGATTCAGAAGGATGTAAGCTGCAGTAGGTACTGGGAGATGAAGCAGCTTGCACAGGATAGAGTAGGATGGAGAGCTGCATCAAATCTGTCTCTGGGCTGTCAGGACTGAAGACCACAACAACGACAACAATGTTAGAGGGTGGCCGGATGCCCTTCCTGTCGCCACCCCGTATCCCCCAGAATGGAAGCAGTGTGCCCCAGCTGCTTGCATTTAGGGTAAGCCATGAAACAGAGCGAACATGTTTCAAATGTCTGCGAGTCGTGTAACTGAGGCGGAACATGGGGGCCAGCCCGCTATTCACCTAGTGGGATGTGGAAAATCGCCTAAAAACCACATCCAGGCTGGCCGACACACTGGGCCTCGTCGTTCGTCTGCAGGGCGGATTCGATCCAAGGCCAGCGCGCCTACCAGACTCCAGGAAGCAGCGCGTTAGCACTCTCGGCTAACCTAGCGGGCACTACTCACTCTGCTAGTGGCAGTTAAATGATAAAAAAAGACATATGGAAAAAGTAACTAAACTGTTCATTATTTCAAAAGTAATCACCACATCTATTAACAGTCGTACATGTGTCCCACTGTAAGACAAGACAGTCAACTTGTTTATGGAAAAATGAATGCAGTTGCCTACGGAACCATGATTGTACCCAGGCGTGCACCACTTCATCTGAACTAATCGATGGCTCTGAAGCAAAGCACGACACATGACGCCAATGTTGTGTAGTACTTCCTACACAATGGTAAGGAGAGGTGGGCTACCGAGTGGTGCAGCATCTGTCGTGCAGCAAAGCTACAGAGGAGCAGAAATGGCTAGCGAACATGTGAATATAGTAAACAGAAGCTTTACTTAACTGATAGCTTTGTGCAAGTACAAAGACGCTTTAAAAATGACATGCAGCAATAAAGTCAAGTTAATAGAATAGCGACAAGAGAATTGTAGGGAGTCACTGTCTTAACACTAATGCACGATGGATAGTCAGGGCCACGACTTGAGCTGCCTCTTGAAGACGACTCTATTGGCACCAGGCCATGCCTCGTTGCAGATGGGCTGTGCGGATGCCATCGACCATCCTATATTGTGGTGGCGGAGGGTGTTCGTGGTACAGAGCCACTCGAGGCGTGGCTCAGTGGGCGTGCTACATTGGAGTCGCCGGATCCCACGTGACTGCTATTGGCTGATAGAAACTTGCACTGACATTACCAACTGTGGGGTGGTATCGATCTCTGATACCACAGCCGAGACTGTTTCGACTACGCTGAAGGAGTTTCGCTTGGATGCCCTCACACATTCTCTGTGTAGTCCTGATCACTCCCCCTGTAATTTCTGTATTTTGGAAACCCTGAGGGAAAACATTCGTCACTGTCAGTAAGGGCGAAGAGGCGGACACCTGGTTACAATCGTGGTTTGACAGGCAAGTACAAACATTTTTCTATGAAGGTATTTGTTGTGGTTGGCAGGAGAGCCAACACCGTGTTACTAGAGGAGGCCAAAATCCACGCTTTTTAGCTCACGCAGGCTGGCGTGAGGTCTGGAACAGGACAAGGAAATTGGAATTTAGAAAAACGGACGTAGCTGGTGGAACACTTAACTTTAATCCATTAATGATGAACGTCGCTCTTGACGGTACGTGATTCACAATATCAATAGTAACTGAATATGGCGCCTTGCTAGGTCGTAGCAAATGACGTAGCTGAAGGCAATGCTAAACTATCGTCTCAGCAAATGAGAGTGTATTTTGTCAGTGAACCATCTCTAGCAAAGTCGGTTGTACAACTGGGGCGAGTGCTAAGAAGTCTCTCTAGACCTGCCGTGTGGCGGCGCTCGGTCTGCAATCACTGATAAAGCCGACACACGGGTCCGACGTATACTAACGGACCGCGGCCGATTTAAAGGCTACCACCTAGCAAGTGTGGTGTCTGGCGGTGACTCCACAGTATTTGTCATCTTGTCTCACACTGAAATGTTGTTGTTGTTGTGGTCTTCAGTCCAGAGACTGGTTTGATGCAGCTCTCCATGCTACTCTATCCTGTGCAAGCTTCTTCATCTCCCAGTACCTACTGCAACCTACATCCTTCTGAATCTGTTTAGTGTATTCATCTCTTGATCTCCGTCTACGATTTTTACCCTCCGCGCTGCCCTCCAATACTAAATTGATGATCCCTTGATGCCTCAGAATGTGTCCTACCAACCGATCCCTTCTTCTAGTCAAGTTGTGCCACAAACTTCTCTTCTCCCCGATCCTATTCAGTACCTCCTCATTAGTTACGTGATCTATCCATCTAATCTTCAGCATCCTTCTGTAGCACCACATTTCCAAAGCTTCTATTCTGTTTTTGTCTAAACTATTTATCGTCCACGTTTCGCTTCCATGCATGGCTACACTCCATACAAATGCTTTCAGAAAAGACTTCCTGGCACTTAAATCTGTAGTCGATGTTATCAAATTTCTCTTCTTCACCCTGAAATAAGAGAATTAAAAGTTACGGCGATTACCTTTGAAGTAATAAACAGTTTATTTACTTTTCTTCCGTGTGTCCCGTTTTCATTTGACTGCCTCTTACAAATGCCCTCCGCTGTAATGTGCTTTCGAGCAAAGAACGAGTGTTGAGATTAGCTTGGTTCCGCTGCTAGTGAGGGGAGGCTCGGCCAGCTGAGACGGGCACAGGCAGCCAGGGAGGCACCTGGGACAGGTGGCCCCCGCCCCGTGCAGTGTGGGGCCGGCTTCCCTCCGCCGCCGGACGTCATCTCCGTGGTCGATAGCGGTCTGAGGCGGCCTCCCCAGGGTGCGGGCGGGATAAGCCGCGCGGCCGCAATATCGCCAAATGAGGGCGGCCGGCCCCGCCGCAATTAGCGGATGCGGCGCAGCGACGGGGCAGGGGTGTTCCTTGCCGTCGGGGATTGGCGAGCCGGGCGCCAGGTGTCAGCGGCGGCGCGGACGCCGCGGCGACGCGTTTAGGGGCTGATAACTGCTGCGATCCGGAGAGCGCATCTTCGCGGAGCCATCTGCGGCTTAAGAACAAGCCAGCTGCTGCGTTTGAAGCGAGGAAACATTTGACCTCAAAAGTCAGAGTCGTCTCCAACACTGCTTGACAATTTCTGATTGTACCCAGCTGCCGACTGAAACTGCAACACCACGAAAGCGGCATGCGGCGAACGTCAAGCTGACGTGAAGTACACTACGTGCTTGGATATGCAAATGATCAGAATTTCACGCACTACTGCACATATTGTAGAAGAGTAGCGCCATCCACATTCTGTTTTATTATCATACGAATTTGACCAAGTCAAGAATGCCAACCCGGCTAGCCGCGCTGTCTAACTCGCTGCTTCCCGAGCGGGAAGGCGTGCCGGTTCCCAGCAATAATCCGCCCGGCGGATCAGTGTCGAGGTGTGGTGTGCCGGCCAGCCTGTGGATGGTTTTTTAAGGCGGTTTTCCATCCACCTCGGCGAATGCGGGCTGGTTCCTCTTACTCCGCTGAACCGTGGCGGCTGGTGCTAGGTTCAAAAATGGTTCAAATGGCCCTGTGCACTATGGGACTTAACATCTGTGGTCATCAGTCCACTAGAACTTAGAACTACTTAAACCTAACTAACCTAAGGACATCACACACATCCATGCCCGAGGCAGGATTCGAACCTGCGACCGTAGCGGTCACGCAGTTCCGGACTGTAGCGCCTACAACCGCACGCTCACTGGTGCTACGGTGTTCTACTTGCATCGCTGATATGGTTCGGCTGCCTCGCTATCTCTGACTGCTCCCCCCGGCGGGTTTTCCGGGTGAACGTGTGGCGAGAGCCTCTTCGGTCGGCGTTCATCGAGCCAACTTGTGCCGAAAACAAGCCGTGGTGCATGGGACTCGCCGTGCTCGCCTTCCTTGTCTTTGTCGCGTCGTATGTACGGTGCCGACTATTGGGCGCCTTGACGTGCAAAATTGTGGTGCGATCGTCGTCTCACACTGAACAGCTTCCCACCACGTAATTTGCAAGCTCCCTGTGTTTAACTACGAAGATTGTTGAAACTTATTGTGGCATGGGTAACTGCCGGAGATGGTTTTGAATTTGGTTTCACAGTGGCTACTTTAGGGAGGCTGATGTTCCTCATTTACTTTCTCATCATTTGTCGAGTGTGTGTTTTAAGTGGTTTTCATGCAAGTTTTAATTTATGTTAGGACATATTGACCGCTTGGGGACTGGTGGCCGTTGTGTACGCGTCCGGCAGCCGTAGAGTTCATGGTTTAATTATTTGTCACTGCAGGATTTGGCATGTTTATTTAATGTTAGAAATGCCTTAAGGCAACTGTAAGTGATCTCTATGTTATCTGCTAATTTACTGGGAGACGGGTACTTTTAGAGTATTGCTCCATAAGAATTTGGGGGAATGCTTATTATATATTCCAGTGTGGCTGTGATTTGATCTTGTTTTCATTGCAATCTATTTGTGCTGCAGGCCATTTGTTAAGTCTGCTCGTTTCCTGGCGTCCGTGCGGTTATGAATTCTTGTCAGGACCGCACATTGTGAGGCCGGTCGGACTATATATAAATATGTACCGCCTGCTTGTGACCCTGTGCACAAGCCGTGGGGAGTGAACGCTAGTATTGCCTGCCGGCCGTAGCGTTATCGCTTCCAAATACTACTGTGGGCCTTAACGCTGTTCTTCAAAGTTAAGTGAGGCCACTTTGTTAATATTAGCGTTTTTTGTAAGTTATTTTACTTGTTATTACTAGCCATTGTTATTCAGCTCTTATGTTAATCATTTGTGTATCGTTAAAGAATGTGCAACTTGCTATTTTTCCTGTGTGCCAGTTTTGTGACCTTGGTTGGCCCACTTCGCATTTTCAGTGTAACCATGTTCACCGTGGACCTTTATGTGGGCAGTGTACCACTGAGGGCTACGACGGGACGAAGCCTCCCCGTCGTTTCTAGGTTCCCGGTTTAATATACAATACACAAGTCAAGAACAAGTGCAGCGGCCTATTCTCTACCTTCCCAAAACTTCGTCGCTCTTGCTCTCTCTTGTCCTCTTCTTTCTTCCGTACATGTCCCTCATCTCTTTTTTATGATTCCTTCTGAAAACTCTTGAATTTCCGTTAATTTCTGTCTGATTTCTATGTCTTTTTCTGTTACTCCCAACTTCTCTAAATCTTTCTTCAGTTCTATAAACCGTGAAATGTGGGATTTGGATTTATATCAAAGGAGTTGTTTTTTTCTCCTTTTTGTCAGCATCTTGTTATCCATTCTGTTTAACTGGCCATAAGATGTAATTGTCCACGTTCTCAAAGGATCCATTACATTTTCAGTTTTTTCATTTACATCGTTGTTGCTTCTCAATTTCCAAATTACATTTTAATATTTTATTTCCAAAATTTTTCTAATTATTTTTCTGTCGTTTCTCCTCATCTGACTCTTTGGCTGCATTTATGACGAGGCATTTTGAGATATCCCTTTGTAATCACTACATTGTAAAGCCTGAATTTTGTAGTCTCTTAGTAGATAAGAATTTTTTGTTGTACATGTTATTTGTTAAGTGGAACACCATTTCAATTTTTATGGCTCTGTTTATGTTACCTGCATTGTACAGATCATTTAACTGGATATTTTTCCTCCCAGGTATCTTCTGAAACTTTCCCTATTTTTCTATACTTTGATTGCAAGTATTTTGGCGCACTTTAACTTTCGTCATGTTTTTTCAAACGAAATTTGTGATCTACTCTTTACTGGTGCCTCTTGGCGAATGTTTGCTTCGTTTCATCTTATGGATTCTCTGTTACATTCTACATGTAAAGAAAAATTACGCTGTGGTTTTCGCATTGAAAGTAGCTTAGTGGACAACGCCGGTTACTGCTTTGAGGGGGATGACCTCGTGCCCCTCCATACCGTGTCCAATGACACCACTGACAGAAAACGACGCGGTGTTCGATCGGGCCTCACTGTCCGTCTTGGCACTTAATGCGGAAGTTCACCTACCTATTTGCCTTTCACATTCAGAAATCGCTTTTAGAAGTTGTTTGCTTGTGATAAAATCTGTCGGCTGTACCGCCGTGGCTTGTCGAAACTGCAGTTTATGTTTCCGCGGTCCATCTGCTTAGGTGAGTGGTCAAAGCGTATGACTTCCATGCAGCGGCCAAGTCGGAGGTTTTCTCCGCGCGGGACTGGGTATTGAGTTGTCGATCGATGTGGCGTCAACAAACGACTTGCTCCTTAGCGGCCGAACATATCTCCCGGTTGGAGACTCCCTGCAACCCACGTCATATGATCATTTTATTTCATCGTTCCGCAATAAGTATGCTCGCGTTGGTGGAGAATATCGTGACTGTCAGGCGAATATCGAACCGATGGGTTCAGGAGACTCATACGCAATGCCAACCAGGTTCTCTGTAGGCCCGTACAATTGGTGCCCGAGGCAGTGCAGGATGGTGCAACCATGTCAGGCAACCTGAGTCATGAACTGTCCCTGTCTGCAGCGAGGCGAGCACCCTCACGGACAGTGCGACGACATCTCGAGCGTCAGCGGCTGTCAGCACGGCGACCATTTGTGTGGCTTCCCTCGGCTCGGCAACAGAGAAGGCTGCACCGACAGTGGCGGTGGTGAGCCCGAGAACAACAATGGCCACAGCAGTGGCAGCACGTCGCCTCGTCAGGCAAATGCTGATATTGCGTACAGCACCACAGTGGGGTATCCGTATGTGGAAGCACCGACGATAACAGACGTTTCCTGATTGCACTGTCATCATCACAGGGCCAAACATCTGACGCGTGGTATTGTACACTGATCAGTCAGAACGTTATGACCACCTTCCTAATAGTCTGTATATCCACCTTTGGCACGGATAACAGAGGCCATGGTACGTCACTGGAAGCAATTGGCACCACGTCTGAACACACAAGTCACCTAATGCCCGTAAATTCCGCGGAAGGGGGCGGTGAGCTCTGACTCCAGGTTCAATCACATCCCAGATGTGCCCGATCGGGTTCAGGTCTCACGAGTTCCACATCAATTGGAACTGCCACTGTGTTCCTAGAACCACTTCATCTCATTCCTGGTCTTGTGAAATTGCGCATTGTCTTGTAGGAAAACTCCACTGCCGTCGGAAAACATGATTGTCACGGAGGGGTGTACGTGGTCTGCAATCAGTGTACGGTACTCCTTGGCCGTCACGGTGCCTTGCACGAGCTCCACTGGACCCTCGGATGCCAACGTGAATGATCCCCATAGCAAAACGGAGCAATTGCCAGGTTGTCTCCGTCCCGCAGTGCAGGTGTCAGTGAGTTGTTCCCCTCGAAGACGACGGATACGTGCCCTCCCATGAGCATGATGAAGTATGTACAGGGATTCATCAGACTATGCAACGCTCTGGCACTGCGTCAACGTCCAGTGCTGATGGTGTTAACATTGTCACATGCATAATGACCATGGGTTAGTGACTCAAATGAATCTGGTCTATGGCAAGACATTTTTTCTTAAGTCAATTTAACAATGTGAGTGTATGTTTCTATTTGCTTTTTTACTCGCTGAGCTGAAGTCATGCTGTTCGGAAGGGGTAACCCGTTCTCAGTTTTAAAAGGACGCCTATTACTTTGTTTCAATCTTTTGCGGTGAACATTGTCTTTATAATTGTACTATTGTTGTAACATACCTGTGTATGTAAATTATGTTATGTTGAAAGGGTACAGTACCGACCGACATTGAAAATAGGTACGAAATACTTGATTATTTTTGTCAGAACAACACATTTTTTTTGTAAAATAACTCAATTTCAATTAATACAGCGAAGCCGGATACCAGTGTGGGAAAGAATGACAATTTATTTATTTAATTGATCACATGTGCACTCCCACAAAGTAAATCCCTACATCCAGTTTGGTGAGATCTGTGAAATGAATGAATGTATGGTCGTCTGCTAACCGCAGATAGTGAATGTGAATATATGATCATCTTTGAGTCGATCCTTTGGCCACCTTTGGTGGGACCAAAGAAATGAAATTTACCAGAGCTTTGAGCGTCTGAAATGTGGCTGACCAATACGATAGCAAGGTGCTTCCCCCACCTCGACACAGGTGCGAGAGGACCTAGAGAACGGCCATGTTTCGGCACTCTGCCGCTGGATCTTGTGCTGTTAAGACTTCTTTTGGTTGTGCTCCGTAATAACGAAAGAGTGGAGGCATGGTAGGTATGTGGAATATTTAAGAGTAGTCTGAGATAATAATTTCTCTATCTCAGGAACTTTTGTGGGGAGAATTAAATGTCAGGCAGGTAATATTAATGGGACTGTAGTAATCTTCGAAAGTGACCAACGGTCACAACGAAACCACGTGTAGCAATAAGTTGAGATACTTCCGTGTGCTTAAGTTAAGCTGAATTACTAGCGTGTGTACAATAAGTTGAAATATTTAAGAAATAGCGTGTGTACCATAAACTGAAATATTTAAGAAATGGCGTGTGCAGAACTTGAAATTAGAGACAAGTACTTCCACGTGGTGAGTACTGTGTGAGTCTCAATCTGTGTATGAGACAAAGGATAAAGAGAAGTACTCGTCCATGGTATCAGTTGAGGACTCGCGTGTGTGCTTAATATTAAACTGCATGATATGATTCCGTGTGACGCTAGATTTAAACTCTGAGAGAGAATCAAGGTGAGTCGGCCGTCTATCCAGCAACGCCACTTGGTTTGCATTGCACAGGAAGACGTGCATTTATCTCCAGAGTTCACGGTAGGAAAGTAGAATTACAAAGTGGGGCAGTGTCGTGTGAAACTGGGATAAATATTGATTGAAGTGGGAAAGCTGAAAGTGATAATGTTGTAACCATTCTTTGTGTAGTATTTCATATTGTTGTGTGGTGTATGTCATGTAATTTGGGTATGTGTGGTTTGCATGGGGGAGTAGGAAGGTAGTTTCAAAAGATTTGTGGGTTATGCTTGTTCCTTCTGTATCGCTCGATCTGGAGGAAAGTTTCGTGATGATGATTGTGAGAGTCGAAGTGTGAGGTATAATAAAAGATCCACCATCCTATCCAGAAAGTGCACTGTAGCCTTAAATAAATTACGAGACCATAATATAGAGATTCACTAATGTAAAGCCATGCCCACTAGGCGGAATTTCTCATGTGATATTGTTGTAGGTTGTAGAATTTGTGTGTTTAGGAATAAATCAGACAGTGAAAAGAAAGAGATTGGTGGCCTTTTTCATTGAATTGTATGTTGTCATAATGTCCCGAATTTATAATGTGTGCGCCATTCGTATTCAGTGGGGTGGCCACGTGTTAATAAAAGCCGTTAAATAAAAGACAAAAAGTAAATGTGGTATTGCCAGTGCGTAGTGTACAGTCAGAATTCTATAAATCACTGATAGTCAGATGCGTGTTTCCGTTGCGTATTATTCATACAGGAGAGTAATTTGTAACTAAATAGTAAGATACGAGAATTCATGTTACTCGATAAATTAAGGAAGAATCCACTCGCTTGGCAAACCACTCATCTTGCAGGCCTGACTGCTTGATGCCACAGTATGAGCAAGGCAAGTGGGTGCCTCTCAATGTCAATTGTTGCTCGCGATGTTACCAACTGAGCGAATGCCTTTCAGTTATAAGCACATCAACAAGTGTTAAAGTCCATCTGAAAGATGACGAGCATAAGTTGACACGGCAGCACCAGTTGTATTTGTGCACAGTCCATTCTAGGGTTGTTGATAGAAATGAAGAACACCTTACGACTTCCGAATATTTCGAATTCAGGACAGAGAATTAGAAAGAACTTTAGATTAGATTCTATTTCAGCTCAGCATAGATCAAACACCTTTTCCACGGAACTTACACTGACTCTTATTTTCATGTTAACCATATGCGGAAAACCATAATACCCACGAGGAGACGGTGAAATGGGAATAGAATTCAATCAGTTACCCGGAGATGACAGATAGAAGGGAATCGTAGATGGACGTAAACCAACGCGTCGACGGTTCACCTCAAGACACAGAAGATTAACAGTGTTGTGTTTCTTTTGTGAACAGTGTTTAAATTCATTCAAAAAAATCCATATTGTAAATATTTTTTTAATTTTCCATTGTAATTCAATTAATTTTCTTTGCAAATGAGAAATATGAGGATGGTAAATCTACCCCGAGGTTTTCCTTTGTGGGGCTTGGCCGAATGGCTAGATTATCCGTTTGAGACATCCCAAGGCGATTGACAGAAGCTTTGAGTGATGATGAAAAAGGTTTCTGATCACATCTCATGCCATCCTCGACAAATGAATAAAAGCAAGCATGTAAGCTATGCATATAAGCTGCATCAGGAATTCAGCACAGGCTTTGTCAGCAATATATGCACCCAAATCTATAATTTACATTTAGATAGTCATTCACTAATACCAAAATATCATAAGAAATACAGTGGACATTAATACTCCAGTGGACATTAATACAGCGTCATAAACAATCACCGATATAGTGTTGTGTGAACGCTCGTGTTTGTTTCTGCCCAAAAACGTTCGTCCACAAGAGGGGCATATATGATGTATCATGCAGCGTAACCTGCTGTGACAGTGCGGAGAGACAAAGATATTGTTTATTACTCTGTGGCCGTCAGCGCTCACATAATTATTCTTAGGATATAGAGTTTTTTGTTCTTGTTAAGAGTAATTTTAGGAGAGGAGAGCCATTCTTGTGATGAAAAAAACCGACGCCATTGCGAGTTTTTGATTTACATTGTAAAATATAAGTGTATATGGAAGGAAATCAGTTAGTAGAACAATAAAATATTGTTCATTTCAAGAAGGTATCTCTTATTATACACCCAGCGATATACTGCTATTGTGATTTACTAATAAACACCAGCTTGAGAACGGTTCCGACGGGAGCGTTCAGTTCTAGTGAAATAGTTCGATGTTTTCTTCGGAAAAGAAGTCACTTCATGGATCATTCAAATCCACAATAGTAACTGGACATTTCTCAGAACTGAAAGCAACCTGATTGCTATGCAACAGAGCCCCGAAGAATATTTCTCCGTACTTTGGTTACCACTTTCAGCTCAACACGGTATCTGCAGCATCCGGAGCAGATTTCTACAACAGCGGAAGCGTGTAATCACTATCAGTTTCACACACCGCCCTGTGTACGCTGTATGTATTTACCCACAACAGTGAACATACAGTTACTCACACACATAGAAAGACAATACTGGGTGGTGTGGGGAAACATTTCAGTATAAAGGCCCTGTAGAGCTAAACAGTAATTAGCCTAGTAAGAAAGGAGTCTGATAATATTTCTGCCACAGCTCGACATTTGTCGTGTTTTACCAGTGGGCCCAGCCTACGATGTCTGTAATGAGGGGTGGCCGATCAACCCCATGTCGTCTGTATGTGGTTTCACCTTGGTTTCGCCACGTGTTGAAGACACTCACCACAGCACACCTAGAACATCTGACAGTTCGTGCAGTTCGCGAAAAGGCAGTTCCGAGCCTCTGGGCCATCACAATGTGCTCTCGCTCTAACTCAGATAGATCGCGTGCCTTCCCCATTATACATACGGACATCGTGCGTTTGTCTGGCTGGAAGTCATTTCTCTCCAGGTGACGCTGCTATCTCCTAGAGGGGTTTATATCGATAGTAGGTCGGTGGCCATAGTGTTCTGGCTTATCAATGTATGGCACTGGATACGTAACACGATCACCTCTCCCTTGTAAATTCTGTAAATGACATTATGGAAAAATATTTGTTTTGATGTCCCCTACAACCTCCCAGAGTTTGTCGGTTTAAATACTTTTCACCCTGTATTGACGTGTTACCCCGATATATCGAGAGCCAATAATGATACTTTTTCGACATCAATATATCGCATATCCAATATTTTTTAAAATACCAACACTCCTAGATAGCAACTGGCGCTGTAAATACAGCAACAAAGTTATGTATACCTTTTTTCTAATTGATATTAGATGTAGAAAAATGTAACATCTGAATTCTATGTTCATGAAAGGCCTATGTTCCTCGCTACTGTATCCACCAAAGAACCACACAGGGTGCGAGGAAGATGTAATGCTAATATAGGAAGAGACAAATAAAGCTGGAACAGTGTTAACAAATTTAAAAAAAGTGTATTTACTATTAAAAACAGTCTTGATCACGATTTATTTATCAAGGAGACCGGTTTCGACCACTACTGTGGTCATCTTCAGACCTACAAGTTGTATACAACGCTATAATTAGAGGGCTACATACATTAAAGAAAATACATAAAGTTATAAAGCTATAAAACGATGAATTACCATTGAGTAGGAATCTCTTCCTGTTGGAGAATCACTACTGGAGAAACCAGTACACGTCTTACTATATATAATGGAGGCTCTACCCACTTCTGACGGCATTATGTCATTACTAACCAATGAGTTATATGTCAAATAACAGTGTAACATTTCTTAGTTAAAAGAACATTGACAAGAATTAAAAATAAATACACACTAAACTCAGCTTATTAAACAGCTATTGTCAATTAAGAGGTGTTAAAAGTATTTAAATATGTAGGATAAATGAACTTCGGTTTGGCAGTACATGGGTTGCCCTCTCAAGGCCAGTTAGTGAACCATTTGGACCCACTGGTTGCCATGGTGAAGTTGGACGCCGTTCCAAAGATGAGGCAGCAGGCTTCTTTGTACTGAAGTTGTAAAGTCGATAGGGGAACTGGTGGTTGCCATGATGAGGACAAACGCCAGTGCAAAGATGTGGCAGCGGGTTTCTTTTTAAAGAACTTGTTGCGAAAGTGGAATGGCGAAGACTGTCACGTCAGACGATGTATTATTGAGCAGCAACACGTCCTTATTGAAACGATTTTCAATGAGTAGGCTGCAATAATCTTTAGTTGACATGTATACTACATGCTGCACAAATGCGATACGAAGTAGTTGTCCATATTTATGAAATATTGTCTATGAAGTTCGTATGTAAATTACATGTGACAATTTTTAAAAGACATTGCTACTCCTTATTCCAACTTCACCATGGCAACCAGTGGTTCCAAATGGTTCACTAACTGGCCTTGAGAGGGCAACCCATGTACTGCCAAACCGAAGTTCATTTATCCTACATATTTAAATATTTTTAACGCTTCTTATTTGACAACAGCTGTTTAACAAGCTAAGTTTAGTGTGTATTTATTTTTAATTCTTGTCAATGTTCTTTTAACTAAGAAATTTTACATTGCTGTTTGACTTATAACTCATTGGTTAGTAATGACATCATGCCGTCAGAAGTGGGTAGTGCCTCCATTATATATAGTAAGACGTGCACTGGTTTCTACAGTAGTGAGTCTCCAACAGAAAGAGGTTCCTACTCAATGGTAATTCATCGATTTATTGCTTTATAACTTTATGTATTTTCTTTAATGTATGTAGCCCTCTAATTGTAGCTTTGTATACAGCTTGTAGGTCTGAGGATGACCACAGTAGTGGTCGAAACCGGTCACCTTGATAAATAAATCGTGATCAAGACTGTTTTTAATAGTAAATACTTTTTTTTAATTTGTTAACACTGTTCCAGCTTTTTTTGCCTCTTCCTACATTAGTATTACATCTTCCCCGCACCCTGTGTGGTTCTTTGGTGGATATACAGGAACACATTGATCACTGCTACTCCCGTAATGTATTCAAAAGTAAAAAAAAAGGTAACCTACGGAAATGAATGAGTACGAGAAAGCTGGTGATGTGGAATCCGGTTTTGTAGTATTAGAAATACCAAAGTGCCGCTCGACGGCGGGAGTTAGGAGTTTTGCGGCCGTCTGGGGCGCTGCCTGCACGCGTGAGGTCGCACGCCTCGCTCAGCCTCGTTTCTCTCTGTGTTTTGCCAGCCGCAGCTGCAGCCGCCGTAACTCGCCGCGGAAGCCGTCAGTAATGACGCTTTATCGCACGGCGCTGCAGTGGGGACGCCCGGGCAGCGCGCGCCATGTTTGTGTGCCTGCCTCTTTATGACATGCACATGGCAGTATAGTTACTTCTGGTCCTCTCCTCGTATTTTCTCCCGGCGTGTCGAGCTTAATACCGAAGTGAACATGACAGAATGCAGCAGCTGATGAATACCTCGCTAGGCGTTTTAGCTTCGGAAAACAACTACGCGCAGGAACAGCTCTACGGTATTTGGACATCTGCGTATAAATTTAGTCTGCGAGTCACAGCATACGTTGCGGCGGAGGGGTAGGTAGTGAATCAGTAAGATTTTACAACCTCACTATTTCAGTCAGGAATAGTGAGCGAATGGAATGACTGCCAGTATGTCACGGACCGTACAAGACGGAATTTATCGACATGGAGATTACACGTGGTATTTGCCTCCCTATACAAGCTAGCTAAAGCGAACTTAGGCTGTGATGTTGAACGCAAAGGACGCCGGTTCGAATACTAGTCGTGGAAGAAGTTTTACACAGAGTACGCGAAGGAACTTGCCCCCCTTCTTGTAGCGGTGTACCGTAGGTCTCTAGAAGAGCGTAGCGTTCCAAAAGATTGGAAAAGGGCACAGGTCATCCCCGTTTTCAAGAAGGGACGTCGAACGGATGTGCAGAACTATAGACCTATAACGTCGATCAGTTGTAGAATTTTGGAACACGTATTATGTTCGTGTATAATGACATTTCTGGAGACTAGAGATCTACTCTGTAGGAATCAGCACGGGTTTCGAAAAAGACGATCGTGTGAAACCCATCTCGCGCTATTCGTCCACGAAACTCAGAGGGCCATAGACACGGGTTCCCAGGTAGATGCCCTGTTTCTTGACTTCCGCAAGGCGTTTGATACAGTTTCCCACAGTCGTTTCATCAACGAAGTAAGAGGGTATGGACTATCAGACTAATTGTGTGAATGGATTGAAGAGTTCCTAGATAACAGAACGCAGCATGTCATTCTCAGTGGAGAGAAGTCTTCCGAAGTAAGAGTGATTTCAGGTGTGCCGCAGGGGGGTGTCGTAGGACCGTTGCTATTCACAGTATATATAAATGACCTCGTGGATAACATCGAAAGTTCACTGAGGCTTTTTGCGGATAATGCTGTAGTATATCGAGAGGTTGTAACAATGGGAAATTGTACTGAAATGCAGGAGGATCTGCAAAGAATTGACGCGTGGTGCAGGGAATGGCAACTGAATCTCAATATAGACAAGTGTAATGTGCTGCGAATACATGGAAAGAAAGATCCCTTATCTTTTAGCTACAATATAGCAGGTCAGCAACTGGAAACAGTTAATTCCATAAATTACCTGGGAATAGGCATTAGGAGTGATTTAAAATGGAATGATCATATAAAGTTGATCGTCGGTAAAGCAGATGCCAGACTGAGATACATTCTAAGAATCCTAAGGAAATGCAGTCCGAAAACAAAGGAAGTAGGTTACAGTACACTTGTTCGCCCCCTGCTTGAGTACTGCTCACCAGTGTGGGATCCGTACCAGATAGGGTTGATAGAAGAGATAAGGAAGATACAACGGATAGCAGCGCGCTTCGTTACAGGATCATTTAGTAATCGCGAAAGCGTTACGGAGATGATAGATAAACTCCAGTGGAAGACTCTGCAAAAGAGACGCTCAGTAGCTCGGTACGGGCTTTTGTTGAAGTTTCGAGAACATACCTTCACCGAGGAGTCAAGCAGTATATTGCTCCCTCTTACGTATATCTCGCGAAGCGACCATGAGGATAAAATCAGAGAGATTAGAGCCCACACAGAGGCATACCGACAATCCTTCTTTCCACGAACAATACGAGACTGGGATATAAGGGAGAACCGATAGAGGTACTCTAGGTACCCTCCACCACACTCTGTCAGGTGGCTTGCGGAGTATAGATGTAGATGTAGATGTATTTAGACGGTACGATAAGAAGAGATTGTGAAACTTTGCAACAATATCCATGAATATATTACAAAGCTCTCGTCAGAGTCTTACTTAGGCTGCTATTGATAGTGATCCCTTCTTTCGATAGTGACGTTAATCTCGGAACGCAGCTGGGCGGTATTCGAGCCAGTCTTCCAGCACCATCCTTCACTATCATCATCGTCGTTAACAATACAAATACAACACTGCAGTCCACACTGACGTCACCACAGTCAGCTACAAGAATGCCACATTCAAAGGCACAACACTAACGTATCTCAGATAAAAAGTGCACTGCGAATGTTAATAAACAAAGACCTTTCAATTACGAAGATGATCCCAAGAAGATAACAGCCAGTAGTGCAGAGCGACATTTACACAACTGGCCATAAAAATTGCAACACCAAGAAGAAATGCAGATGATAAACGGGTATTCATTGGACAAATATATTACACTGGAACTGACATGTGATTACATTTTCACGCAATTTGGGTGCATAGATCCTGAGAAATCAATACCCAGAACAACCACCTCTGGCCGTAATAACGGCCTTGATACGCCTGGGAATTGAGTCAAACAGAGCTTGGATGGCGTGTGCAGGTAGAGCTGCCCATGCAGCTTCAACACGGTACCACAGTTCATCATGAGTTGTGACTGGCTTATTGTGACGAGCCAGTTGCTCGGCCACCATTGACCAGACGTTTTCAATTGGTGAGAGATCTGGAGAATGTGCTGGCCAGGGCAGCAGTCGAACATTTTCTGTATCCAGAAAGGCCCTTACAGGACCTGTAACATGCGGTCGTGCATTATCCTGCTGAAATGTAGGGTTTTGCAGGGATCTAATGAAGGGTAGAGCCACGGGTCGTAACACATCTGAAATGTAACGTCCACTGTTCAAAGTGCCGTCAATGCGAGCAAGAGGTGACCGAGACGTGTAACCAATGGCACCCCATACCATCACGCCGGATGATACGCCAGTATGGCGATGACGAATACACGCTTCCAATGTGCGTTCACCGCGATGTCGCCAAACACGGATGCGACCATCATGATGCTGTAAACAGAACCTGGATTCATCCGAAAAAATGACGTTTTGCCATTCGTGCACCCAGGTTCGTCGTTGAGTACACCATCGCAGGCGCTCCTGTCTGTCATCCAGCGTCAAGGGTAACCGCAACCATGGTCTCCGAGCTGATAGTCTATGCTGCTGCAAACGTCATCGAACTGTTCGTGCAAATGGTTGTTGTCTTGCAAACGTCCCCATCTGTTGCCTCAGAGATCGAGAGTGGCTGCATGGTCCGTTACGGCCATGCGGATAAGATGCCTGTCATCTCGACTGCTAGTGGCACGAGGCCGTTGGGATCCAGCACGGCGTTCCGTATTACCCGCCTGAAGCCACCGATTCCATATTCTGCTAACAGTCATCGGATCTCGACCAACGCGAGCAGCAATGTCGCGATACGACAAACCGGAATCGCGTTAGGCTACCATCCGACCTTTATCAAAGTCGTAAACGTGATGGTACGCCTTTCTCCTCCTTAGACGAGGCATCACAACAACGTTTCATCAAGCAACGCCGGTCAACTGCTGTTTGTGTATGAGAAATCGGTTGGAAACTTTCCTCATGTCAGCACGTTGTAGCTGTCGCCACCGGCGCCAACCTTTAGTGAATGCTCTGGAAAGCTAATCATTTGCATATCACAGCAGCTTCTTCCTGTCGGTTAAATTTCGCGTCTGTAGCACGTCATCTTCGTGGTGTAGCAATTTTAATGGCCAGCAGTGTATTTTACGTTGGGTGTATGTAGAATTAAGTTACGTGACACCTGAACCCTTCTTTGAATGTCGTTTCGAATTGTGGGCGCAACCTTCTCGATGAGGTACAAATCATACCTAGTAACGTTTTCTACTGGAGTTAGTTGAGCATCTGCAAGTCGTTCCTGTGTTAATTAAACAAACCAGTGACTGATCGTGCAGCTCTTCTCTAAGTGTTTTTAATCTATTCTCTTAATCTATCTCGTTAATGATCACATATGACAGAGTAATGCTCCACATTATGTCATAGGAAAGTCTCGTAAGCAAGCGATCCATGTACAGTGTTCTATAGCAGCATTCTTTCAGTAAGTCTCGATCTGACACATGTTTTCCTTTACTTTTCAGTTACGTGACTTCCCTCTCCTTTTACGCTGTTCTGCAACTCTGCTTATTTAGTGTTAAACTTCTCTTCCGTGCACTTCTTAACACCCCCAACAATATATTTTCTCTACTCAATCATAACTGTTTTCCCGTCTGGTGCTACGTCCAGTGACAAGTTAATTATTTCTGGATACCTTATCAGATTCACTGGAAACCAATTCATTCCACTGGCGACGGTTTTTCATAGACTTATTTTCCATGCTTATTTCTTATAATCTCGTCATTGCGTATTGTACGGATCCATAATTCTTAGCATCCATTCACATTCCATCATTTTAAATGCATCCAATTTTGTTCCCCATTTTTCCTGTGATGCACCTTGCTCTTCCACACTATGCTGTCCTCTAGATGCAAAAGTGCACAAGATTTATCGTCATTTACATGTCAGCAATTGATACAATTCATGATTACTTACTAAAATAAAATAAAAAATTTCTCCATTTGTGCCAATCTTCCCTGCATGTGCATTCTGTCTAACGTTGCTTTTCACATGTGAGATATCTTCGACTATTTGCGCTATTTCGTCCTCAGTTTTCCTGTTAACCATGTCAGAGTTTTCCTTTTCCCTACTCTTCTCATTTTCGTATCGTATTTCCTTACTCTTAAATCATATGATGTTCGTAGTAAGTTGTCCATTAAACTGGACGTGATTTGTAAAACATTTTAACTGTCCCGTGGAAGTACTATGTCGTCTGTGAAACTCAGAAGTCTTGTCCGGTTCTCTAGCAACCTTTATTCTGCGTCTGAAGCTTCTTTCCTCACATCTTTCCCTCTGTCTGTCATAGACACTAGACTAGTGATGAGCTGCAGCCCTGCCCTACATCCATCGTAGTGCGACATTTTTTTATTCACCTTCGATCTGTAATTCTGCCACTTGATTTTTAAAAATACATAGGTCTTTCTCTGTATTTGATCCACGTAACATTGTCGAAGGTTTTCTGCAGATCCACAAACGGCATAGGGGATTCTCGAAATTCCTTTACTGTTTTCCGTATTATCAAGTGCAAGTCTGAGTACTTCTCTGCTAGCTACATTTTTTATAAAACCAGACTTATCACCGCGTGGCATTTCTTCAATCTATTTTATTATTCTTTTGTCTATCAATATAATCAGCAATTTAAGAGTACTGAATGTCAGGCTGTTAGTTTGGTAATCGTGTATTCTCCTCTACTGTGAGAATAATCTTCTTCTGTAAAGCTGTTGGTATACCTCCTGTTTCATATGTTCATAACACCAGCTTCTTTGATGTAGTCCTTCATTTATGAGTACTTCCCTCTGAATTTCACGGAGATTATACATCAGCACTTCACAACTGTTTCTCTGAAATTGTTCATAATCTTCCTGTACGTAGCGCAAAGTTTTCTTACAATAATTTATTTTCAGAGTTCTTTAAATTTCTCGATCATTCTGTTTTGCGACCCTTATAATTTCGTTTCCCACCAATCTTCCCTGGTGGTTTTCTGTTATGTCCTTTGCATTCTTATTTCTGTATGTATTCTTTAACATGCCACATGTAGTGAGTTATTCAAGGTTTTTTCGCGAGTCCTTTAGCTCTAAATCTGATGGCCCGCACTGTATTCACTCCTTCTCTCTATATTGTGTATCGTTCCTTTTCCCTTCAGCTTCCGTCGCCAGTTTCATTCAGCCTAAGACGAACTGTTTTGCAGAAGGTGTACTTGCTGCCATGAAAATCAAGTTTTCGTTAGTGCTGGACTATATTCAGCGACGATTTCCGTGTCTGCAGGTCCTTAGCAGCTTAGTATTGTTCAGGACGGTCATGTTAAACCATGAAAATTATTCAGGTCCGGTATAGTGTCACCAGGAGGACGCCGCCAGTTCAGAGATGGGAGAGGGGGGAGGGGGCGGTGGGCTGAGATGGAGCCACCAAGAAGAGAAGGGTAGGCGCGTCTCTTCGGTTCGGGAACCAGCAGACAAGAGAGCGTCACCTTCGTGGCTACGCCTCTTCGCTAATAGCCCGATGGCCTCACGTTGTACGTACAGTACATGCCTCGCACACTATTGGTTCCCTCTGAGCGGACGGCGAGAGTAACGGCGTTACGCACTCAGCATATTTACCAACGGGTGGCGGAATGATATTCGCGTGAACAGTTCGTAGCGTGGTCGTGGTGGTTAGCCAGGCCAAACTAGCTCCGAGGGGAGCTTCTACATCAAGTTAAGTTGAGAGGCAGATAATAAAAATCTTAAAATTTTTCTTTTTTCCCTACCATAATTCCTCCTCAGCTAACGGCCTTACGCAGTACAGCATCTACATCCGTATCACCTGCCATATCATAAAGTTTGTATTTTCCCGTGCTTCTCCGTCTTTTCCAAATACCCTCTTTCATCGTTTTTGTCACAGGAGATGCGCTATGACCTGTTGAAATCAGTCGGTGATACCTAGAAGCAACTCCCATCAACTATTTCTTTCCATCAGCCTGTAACTAGAAGTAATTCTTTTTTCCACTCTGCTACTGAAGATTTAAAGTGACGGAAGACTGTCAGGTCGGTTCACGTCTTTAGTTTATTCATACATAATTTCTCCTCTGATCCCTTACTATAAGTTTATTACGTGGGCTTAACAGGTGTGGAATGGTTGCTGTTGGCTTCTCTTCAGTTATAGGTGTTATAATTCGGCCACTGCGTAGCGAACAGTGCAGGCGTTGTTCATAGCAACGCGCCGATCCGCTACACACTTTTCAAATACATCTTCTACTTAGTCTCTTTCCATTTCACATTACTGCTACCTTGTAAGTCAAACTGTAAGTAGGCTGTTTAGGTTTTTTTATTGGTAACGCCATCTCTGTATGAAAATCACTGGCTGTGCTGTGTGCAGTCTGTGGCTGCTTTGCATTGTTGTAATACTCGCCATTGTAGTGTTGGGCAGCGGCAGCTGGATGTGAACAGCGCGTAGCGTTGCGCAGTTGGAGGTCAGCCGCCAGCAGTGGTGGATGTGGGGAGGGAGATGGCGGAGTTTTGAAATTTGTCATGAACTGCTATATTTATATATGATGATATCAAGGTAAATACATTGTTTGTTCTCTATTAATATCTTTCATTTGCTAACTATCCCTATCAGTAGTTAGTGCCTTCCATAGTTTGAATCTTTTATTTAGCTGGCAGTAGTGGCGCTCGCTGTATTGCAGTAGCTTGAGCAGCGAAGATTTTTGTGAGGTAAGTGATTTGTGAAAGGTATAGTTTAATGTTAGTCAGGGCCATTCTTTTGTAGGGAATTTTGAAAGTCAGATTGCGTTGCGCTAACAAAATATTGTGTGTCAGTTTAAGCACAGTCTTGTAGAATTGTTCAAAGGGGACGTTGTTAGCGCAACGCAATCTGACTTTCAAAATTCCCTACAAAAGAATGGCCCTGACTAACATTAAACTATACCTTTCACAAATCACTTACCTCACAAAAATCTTCGCTGCTCAAGCTACTGCAATACAGCGAGCGCCACTACTGCCAGCTAAATAAAAGATTCAAACTATGGAAGGCACTAACTACTGATAGGGATAGTTAGCAAATGAAAGATATTAATAGAGAACAAACAATGTATTTACCTTGATATCATCATATATAAATATAGCAGTTCATGACAAATTTCAAAACTCCGCCATCTCTCTCCCCACATCCACCACTGCTGGCGGCTGACCTCCAACTGCGCAACGCTACGTGCTGTTCACATCCAGCTGCCGCTGCCCAACACTACAATGGCGAGTATTACAACAATGCAAAGCAGCCACAGACTGCACACAGCACAGCCAGTGATTTTCATACAGAGATGGCGTTACCAATAAAAAAACCTAAACAGCCTACTTACAAAACTACAAACTTCACTGAACCTCTCTTTATGTTTTCCAATTCCTCCATAACAGTTAAAACTTCTTCCATTTTACGCTTCGTCTTATAGAAAAATATCATAGTTATCCTTCTGACAACCTCTTCTGAATACATCGCAATCCTGAATCGGAGCAGAGTACTAAACTACGTCCATACACAGCTGAAGTGGTCGTCATCAGAGCTCTTTTGCAGCAACGCTCGCGTGCTTTTAGGGAAGTGATTTCCGTTCCTTCTGCATTTGCATCTCGTAGAACATTTTTCACTGTTGTTCCCCAGTTAGCGACTGTATCCCACCCAAAGGGCAACAGAGTCCCCTGAAGTTCTCGTCTTCAACTTCCTTTGTCAAGGCCATCGGTAGGATGAAAATTACAGTATAATATATCCCACCTCCCTCGACTGCGACGTAAGATTCTGCATTTAGTTTTGTGGTTTTATACTTTTTTCGTCTTTATTTCTCTCGTCAGAAATTCTTTACTATCGATTAGGTGCTCACTTCAGCAATTTTATCTCTGTTGCTGCCTCATTTTCAATTATGTTTAACTAACTGAAAAATGTAGACGAAGACCCTATTTGTCTTGTCTAAACGGTAGTTGAACAGAGCGAAAGCAAAAAGAGGTGCATGTAGGTCTTTGAACCAGATTTCTTGAATAAACTATGAATTACAAAATACTTCGTTGTGGACAACTCTAATAAGTAACCCATTCAAGGATTTTATCCTTTATGTTATTAGAGCAAGGACACTGAAGGAGAGTTATCCTGAGGGTAAAAGAAAGATTTTTTCCTCCAGTCGCCGTATGTTGTACGAGAATGAAAAAACGTTAAACCGGAACTGTTCAGCCTTCATAGCCACTGATTTCTATTCAGTATCGAAAGAGGGGTCAGCTGTTTACAACCCTTTTGGATCTCATAGTTGACAGGCTTTGGATTTCATAGTATCGTTGCTTTGGTGATCAGTGTTGATTCTTACTGCTTGGTTTCCAGTGAACTTATCGTCTTGAGTACCAACATAAATTGCTTAATTACACAATTAGTTCGCGTCAGTGACATGGATCTGTAGTCTGGTACGTCTGACGTGATGCGTTTCTTAAAAGAATGCCCGACTTGGTCTGTTTTTCCATTCTGGTGCAATACTCATTCGCTCTAGATATTCACGATGATCAGTTAATACAGGAGAGGCTAGCTCTGATGCATATTCTATACAGAATCCATGATACTCATGGCATGTCCATACAGATATACTGATGATTAGTTTCAGCTATTTTGATTCAACCATTTTTTACTGCTGCGTATTGATGATTTTGGTGTGTCATTCTGAAAAACAAAGTGTCAGAAAATGTTGGATACAGTTTCAGAACAGAGGTCTCAGGAAACGCTGTTTTACTCTCATGAAATAGCACTTATCTCGAAATATTCCATCATAGCAGATAAACAGTTTGCCTCTGTAATTGCCGGCCGGTGTGGCCGAGCGGTTCTAGGCGCTTCAGTCTGGAACCGCAGGACCGCTACGGTCGCAGGTTCGAATCCTGCCTAGGGCATGGATGTGTGTGATGTCCTTAGGTTCTAGGGGACTGATGACCTCAGATGTTAAGTCCCATAGTGCTCAGAGCCACTTGAACCATTTTGCCTCTGTAATTATTTGTGAACAACGTTCTCACTGCGAGAGTTAAAGGGCTCAGTGTGCCGAGGAAATACTGTGACACGCTAGTGCGAGCAATGTTTATAGCCTTTCAACAGACATCAGTTAAGTCGTAAACGGAGACAGCTTATAATTCTGGATTTGCGGCCATGATATTCAGGTACAAGAAGCTATTCTTAGAGTACTTGAGGCAGCAGTTGCAAGATGACGTAATGTGGTGCGAGGTACAGATGACAGACTGGTTGTTAGGTACGGGTATCATGAGAAAGACGCGTGATTCTTCTCCGCAATTGGCTGCTGCGTTCGGTACTTGCGCACTAAATTGATAATCTTCTATTATCAATATTCGAAAAAGTAAACAGCGTATTTATTTGCATTTCAAATTAAGCATCTCTCAATAGCGTGCTTTCGTTCCATTATTCCACAAGTATTAATAACCAGCAGAATAATAAACAACTGCAAAACGAAAAGGCAGACCAAGCACTTCGGTGATCTTCGGATCGCGCCTAACTTGGATGGCGGACGAAGTAGTTCGGCAGTGACATCAGAGCTGGTTTGGCAGTGTCGGAGCACAGACAAGTTGTCCGTCGCGGTCGGTGTTAGTTAAGACTTTATTAACGACGTACGGTCATTTGGTACATAAAGTTGAGAATAGTGTGACAGTAATTATGGAGATACGCAATTCATTAATTTGTTGAAAAACAGAAATTATTTGTGATTCTGAAGTGGAATGTAATTGTGCAGTTTCTCGTCTTCTGCTAATAAAAGGCGAGTGGAGTCCCATATAAACGAATTAATTGGAAATTTAATCATTTCTAAAATAACAGTTTCTCGCTAAGATTTTCTTACAGCTTCCAGATGACGGATTCACGATCTACGTGCTGTTTACTGCGCAGGGGAAAACAACTGTAGAAGACTGCAGGTTGGTGAACACTTATCAGAACTTATGCATTCGACTCAGGGCTGTGGAAGCCAATAGGCACCTCGTGCGTACTGCAATCTCAGTACAAACTAACCCCCCTCCCCCCCCCCCCCCCAACACACACCCAGAGCTGACTCATGTGGCGTGCAGACTGGAAGTCACGGTAATCCCCAAACAGAGCGGCAGGTGACAGCAACCTTTGCACGGTAGTACCGATAGGTAAGAAGGAGTAGGGCACACTAGCTTCTCGCTGCCACAAACATCAGATGTAAAACACTGCTCTGATTACAATGCTACAGACTGGCACTGGGAATAATAAATCACAAAAAACGTCGCTAATAAAGACTCAAACATTCCACAGACATCGCGAAAGAACCCTGCCTAATAATTATACCAGAAATAGACTCTATAAAACACGCACCAGCTAGCAGCTATGAGAAAATGAACGGTGCTTGAAAAATAACTCCCTTACTGCACTTCTCTGGCACCGATGCGACAACACATCTACTTCGCAAGGTGTCCAGAAGCCTTGTGCCCAGACCCACGAACGACTAGTGAGTGATCCCATTACCCCAAACAACATCGGTGAGAACTACTGACTTGTGGTCACATCATGGAGAGTGATGTCCATCCCCATGTGTGCAGACAGACAAAAGCATATCAACACTGACCACATGTTGGGGGTCTTGTGAGCAGAGATGTTTGAGAACACAAGCGGTCTCCACCACATGTTGGCCATAACCCATGCGATAAAAAAGTCATCTAAATGCATAATGAGCAGTAGTTTGGTATTCAGCCACCCAGCGTCACCATCTGGACAATCCAGCTACCGAGTAGCAAAAGTCGGTGTCCTCTGTTATTTGATACCTGGCAAATCACCTCTGCCCTCTCTCAAGTGGCTGCTAAGCTGTGGCTCCCACCGGCCGCTGGCCACAGGCACTGTGAGACGAGCAGGTACAGTTTAGAGGTGTGGTTCTAACTGCAATTCCACCCTTAATATATACTCTCTACGGTTTAAAAGACCCACTCTACGCCTTCCGAGATAGAGATGTTGTTGTCCATATACATCGATATTCTCACACAAAATGTAGATTCCTGATTTTATACGAATTATTTTCATAGACATAAGAAAAAAAGAGAATACACACGTTGTCACATCACTAAAATATCGTTACGTGTTGTGAAAATCTTGTACAACAGTGTGGCCTAGGGCATATTCGCTCTAAGTAGTCACTTATCAGGTAAAAAAATTATCTGTTCTTATCAGCTTTATGTCTGCTATGTCCTGCATCACCAGACTACAACATTAAACTCAGTTTTGCCTCATAACAGAGTGCTAAGAGCGTGCTCTGCCTCTGTAACAGGTTTCCTCCTCTCTTCCAAATTCTCTTAAAGTAACTAAACGCTTTGTCACGAACTAAGTCTTTTAAGGTAGCAACACAGAGAGGTTGTAAATATCAGTTTTTCTATATATCACTTTATAAATGCGGTAATTACGATGGTCGTCTCTCGCTGTGTAGGCGGGAGATTGAAATTTCCTTAGAAGATCTCGCCGCAACGAAACAACGCCTGATTACCGCTCCAATAAGCGAATCATATCGGCGGTAATCTCATCTGCACTGATACCAAATTGATTAACTAAATAATTAAATTGGTCATGAGAGTCACTTTGCATGGTGGGTAAATATTTTCCTGCCGTCGGATTACACTCGCCAGATAGCTCAAATGAGGATCCCTGCAGAGAAGATGTTCTTTTCAAGGAGAACTATCGAGAAAAAACCGACACTTGAAGCTGACTGCAGAAGCTTTCTACTGCCCCAAACATACGTTCTGCATAAGGAACACTAAGGTAAGATATGGCAAATTAGCGCTCATATGGACGCATGTAGACAGTCTTTTTCACTTGGTCTATTTGCTAATACGAGTACAATCGGAAAGGAAGTGATACAGGGTATCCTCTACCACACACTTGTGAAGTGATCATGTAAATGTAGATTTAGTCTACCTATTAAGATGTCACCCCATCCATTTATAGGCACACAAAACTCACAGATGAATGTTGTCACCTATTTATCGAGAAAACAAAAGACAGAACTTCTACTGCTGATTTCCTCTCGGTAAAAATCATCGTATTGCAGTCACTCCATGTGACATTTAGAAGAAGCAGTATACAGCTCGCCTTTCAACTCTTCTCTCGGCAGTGTATTCTCATGAAGCCTCCTGTCTTTGACATATAGCATTTGAATCCATCTAATTTCGATGAGTAACAGATGTCGCACACCATGTCATACACCCCTGCACACTCCCTCGAAATCCCATCACGTTCCGACAGCACTGTTCCATTAGTTTGTCTAGTCGTCCACCTGTCACTGATTGTCTAGAGAAAAATAGCACACTAGTGCACAGGAAGAAATTCACAAACATGCAGAGCATAAGTGGATTGCACAAAGAAATTCAGAAGCATAACACCTCTGAGTCATCATTATCAAGTGATTGTCTGTAAAAATCCCTTTGTACATGGCCTAATCTTCTTTTATCGTATCCTGTTGAGGACTGTGCTACAAATGCGATAGCGTAATGTCATCATTGTTAACAGTGCAGTGTCTTCCTCTCTCTCTCTCCCTCATCGTTATCTTTATAACATCCAATGTAGGAAAGCTACACTTCGCTAATGCCACTTGATAGAGAACTCCATAAGATTTTACTACATCTCCCTCTTCCGACATATCGAAAATAAATATCGTCTGCATGTTGACATCGATCATATGTGGTGATCCCATTACATACACACGCATGGGTACATGGAAGCATGTGCCCAGTGATCAATGTTTCTCCCACAGAACCATGTACAGTTTCCTCACCTGTACTGTAGAAAGACCATATCCCACAGACCATGCAGGACTTAAACGCTTAGAGCAAGGATAGTATGCACTATCAGCTGTCAATCGCACTGGTGGAGGAATGGAATGATTTTCACACACCCAGGAAAGCATGCAAGTACCCTCATACACACCCATGTTAAGAAAAACAGAACACCTTGAACAATTAGAGATAGGACGTTCATATTCACAGGGCGCATACATTAGCATGTTTTGCAGAAATCATTAGCGCTTGAACCACGTCGACCCACGGGTTCAAGGCCAACATCGATATCGCAGCGCAACACTGCCTAACATAAAATGTGGCTGCAGCTCTCGTTGTCGCTATAAACCGAAGTTAATGGGTCAATGCGACTTGGGCGAACATGTAGGATGCTTCACAGATGTATGCACGGACCATACCGTCATATCAGTGAGTTTGAAAGAGGGAGCATTACTGACATGAGAGAATGTGATGCTTCCATCCAGGAAACTGCTGCTCGTGTGGGACGAAGTGTTTCGGCAGTGCAACGAGTGTCTTCTGAATGGTTCATGGAATACCATAGCATGATGAGTGTGTCAGGTCACACCATCCAGGCAACTCCACAAGAAGATCGACACATCATCTGAAATCTGAATGGCGTTGCAAGACGGACTTGCATTCTCCTCAGCTCTGGCGCGACAGTGAAATAGTGGAACACGTCGTACAGCCCGATGCCATTTATTATGGGATGGGTTACATATGCATTGTTCACTACTCCATCTATCTTTGACGAATGTGCAGAAACATGCTAGATGGCAAAGTTGTATGGAACGACATCACTTGGGACGGGAATGGCAACGTATAGCGTTTTTGGACGAATCCGGGTTCTGTCTGCTTGAAAATGATAGTCACATTTCAGTTCGCTGCAGACAGGGGGAGCAGCATCACAGTGATTGCATTCACAGAAGACATACAGCGCCAGCTCAAGGTCTTAAGAAGTGGTGTGCTATTGGGTACAACCACAAATCACACTTGATGCGTGTCCAGGTCACTATGACCAGAGTGACCTACGTGAATAGCATCTTGCGACCCCTAGCCATACCCTTTCTGCCATTTTTCATTAAGACAGTGCACGACCATATGTTGCTGTATGAACATGTGCCTTCTTGGTTTTACAGGATGTCAGCCTTTTGCCCTGGCTGGCCAGATCACCAGACTTGTCGCCAGTGTAGGATATGGTAGAACAATGGGTGCAGTACTATGACCCATTGCCAACCACGAAAGATGAATTTTAGAACATGACGAATGCAGCATGGATGGTTATATCACAGGACGCCATTCATGCCTTAAACACGTCGATGCCATCTGTATGGAACAAGTTATCAGGGCTCATGATGGACCTGTGCCTATTAGGCGAGATGAGACATGCTGATCCAAGGTGTCTGAAATGCTAATCAATTCTGTAGAACATAATAATAGCCGGCCGCGGTGGTCTAGCGGTTCTAGGCGCTCAGTCCGGACCCGCGCGACTGCTACGGTCGCAGGTTCGAATACTGCCTCGGGTATGGATGTGTGTGATGTCCTTAGGTTAGTTAGGTTTAAGTAGTTCTAAGTTCTAGGGGACTGATGACCACAGATGTTAAGTCCCATAGTGCTCAGAGCCATTTGAACCATTTGAACCATAATAATAAACATGTCTTGTGAATATGAACGTCCTATCTCTACTCGTCCAAGGTGTTCTATTTCTTTCTGAACGTAAGTTTAGGTAAGAAACGAGGGTTGTTTCGCCCGCAGTAGATTAGTTTCAACTACTTTTCAAGGTTATCCAACAACGCACATCCCATACGCGCAGACCATCGTAAATAGGAGTCCTTTTCTTTGTATTTTTGGCTGGATAGCAAGAATTTGAAAATAGGTTCTACAGATATGTTTACACACAGAAAACAATTCTTTTCTTTTATTTTTGCATGGTGTGGTTTTAATAGCATCCAAATTCATTTTTATCTTATAATTTAAATCTACATTGGACTCTTCTAATTCTTTTTCCACCCAGTAATTTGACAGGTACAAAACAGAATGTTCTCGATTTCCAAAATATATCTATTTTTTCTGTAAACTATGTCCTTTACAGCCTTAACGCTTAGCTCTATTCCTTCTAGCAGTTCTTCTAGTCGACATCATTCAGTGATTTTAATCTTGCCTCTTATTTGTTGCATAATACTATTGTTATAAAACTCCAAGTCTTTCTGATTGTACGCTACCATTCGTGTGGAATTTGCATATAGAACTTCATGTTAACAACTTTTGTAAATTAGTGGTCATTAAATGTTGTAATTCCGTTGTTTTGAACTCTGCAAACGGTTGTTCTGTTGCTAGGTGCACATCTAGTCCAGCACACTTACAAGGGGAGGCCGCCAATTGTGAAATTCAGATTCGATTCATACTGCGCATAATAAAAGCTCATGGCCAGAGGTGTAATGTGGCGAAGCACCAAGATGCACTTCTCAGCCATTGTCGAGAAAATCGACGGTTAAAAGAAACCGTTACGGTGAAATACTCTCTACGATTAATAATTTTCTACAGCGTCGTGGCGCAGCGGTAAGCGCTCGGGTTCGTAATCCGAAGGTCGACGGATCGAATATTGCGCCATGCAACTTTTTTTGTTATTAGTTTTTTGTAATTCAAATGTATACACACACACACATAAACTATTAATGAATTGCTTATGCGTGTTGGTGAAGGCGGATCGCTCTCCAATTGTACCGCCTCCATTTTTCCGTTTGTTTAACAGGGTGTACCAAAGCTCTCACGTCCACACTGATTTTCGACGATGTTATAAGTTGCGCTAGGGACCGCATCTACCTTCTTTCGAAGTTAGCAGGCAACTACGCTGTTATGCGGCGGCTCGTTTCGGCCCATTCACCATCTGTCCTTCAAGTCTAACGAGCGAGTAACGGAGTTCATATTTCATACCTGCCACAGCAAATTTGTGTTCTTGGGTGTCTATTCTAATTCAACTGTTTGACTTATGATATACGTATTCGTTTCGGAATATCGTTTCTACGTCTACGTGGTAAACATTACGAAGACAATTAATAACATTTGTGATATACAACTTTGTTTGCGGAAAACACAATGATGTTCGAAGTCGCCAGTTTTTCCACGACAAACGACTTTCAAAAACTTATTATATGCATAATTGTTGCAACTGATTGCCGGGAATTATATATATATATATATATATATATATATATATATATATATGTGTGTGTGTGTGTGTGTGTGTGTGTTTGTGTGTATATACACACTTGAATTACAAAAAACAAATAAAAAAAAAAGGTTGCATGGGGCGAGATTCGATCCGGCGACCTTCGGTTTATGAACCTGGGCGCTTACCGCTGCGCCACGACGCTGTAGAAAAGTATTAATCATAGAGAGTATTTCGCTGCAACGGTTTCTTTTAACTAGATTTTCTCGACAACGGCTGAGAAGTGCATCTTGGTGCTTTGCCACATTACACCTCTGGCCATCAGCTTTTATTATGCGCAGTATGAATCGAATCTGAATTTCACAATTGGCGGCCTCCCCTTGTTAGATACAACTTAACCAACCTTTATAAGCAGGTCCAGGTGGGAATTTAGCTTCAAAAATTGGTTTTTCGTGTGTCCTTTGATGTTGTAACCGTTCCCAATCCATCCGTTTTGGCCAGGACTCCAACATAGCACCACTTACCTTTGGCGTTAACAGCAAATGCAGGTATCTTATATTCAGCGGTGGTAGCCAGATTTCGCTACACACTGTGTTTAAAAATTTGTAATCCTTGCCTGTACATTTGCAAGAGCTTCTTCTTTTTCCTTAATGGCAGCTGTCTTCGCCGTACAGTCCAGCTCTTGTGGTTTGCTTCGTTCTCTGAAGTTTACAGTTTACTTTTTCATACACACACCACATTAATTGCACTTAAAGGCGTAATTTCCTAAACGTAGACTAGCTGAACTCAGAGTGACAAAACGGTTCTTCCTCTTATTACTTGTTGAATAGAATTGTTTGCGGGTGCCAGTCCTAATTCGCTGATATCTATACCCGACGGTGTGGAGAACAGCGTCCTTGATTGAGAGAAATATGTTTCTCTTGCTTTAATATAGCTCTTCTGTGTAATACTTATATTGTCTTTGATGGAATCAGTGTTAAGAATCTCCCGTAGTTTACAGGCAAATAATCGAAAATGCATGCAGGCGGTGTACAACTTATAAAATATTCCCGGTCTTGGAAATCTGGCAGATTTATCTTGCAAACCAATCAATTTTAGGGTATTCTAATTACCCCAGTAGACAACCTACAGAACGCTGATAAACACTAACCAGCAGCTGTTCTGTAAGTTATTAGTTAACTGCCAAAAATCGATGTGATAGGCACAGAGTGCACGGGAGCACATTGTAAGTATTGTTCGTTAGAGTTCGAAACATTTAAACAGTTTTGCACAGGGTCAAATACATGATCCATTCTGTAGTTACATTGTAGTCTTGTGTCTGGTAAATCATGCTATTTACTCAATCAAGACGAACAAGTTTCTCAGAGTTGCATGTCTGGCCACTTTATAAAATCTGCAAGGCGGTTACCGATAATTTTGTTCACACCTGTGCTTGTGATTTGACATATAAATTTGTCATACACTGAAGAGCCGAAGAAAATAGTACACCTGTCTAATATCATGTAGGGCCCACGGGAGCACGCAGAGGGGCCGCAACACGACGTGCCATGGACTCAACTAATGTCTGAAATAGTGCTGGAGGGAAATAACACCACGAATCCTGCAGGACTGTCCACGAAACCGTAAGAGTACGGAGGGGTGGAGATCTCTTCTGAACAGCACGTTGTAAGGCAACTCAGATATGCTCAATAATGTTCATGTCTGGGCAGTTTGGTGGCCAGCGGAAGACTTTAAATTCAGAAGAGTGGTCCTGTAGCCATTCTGTAGCAATTCTGGAGGTGTGGGTATCGCATTGTCCTGCTGGAATTGCCCAAGTCCGTCGGAATGCACGATGTACATGAATGGATGCACGTGGTCAGACAGGATGCTTACGTACGTGGCTCCTGTGAGAGTCGTATCTAGATGAATATCACTCCAACTGCACACGCCCCACACCATTGCAGAGCCTCCACCATCCTGAATAGTCCCCTGCTGACATGCATGGATTCATGAGCTTGTCTTCACACCCGTGCACGTCCATCCGCTCGATACAATTTGAAAAGAGATCGTCCGACCAGGCAACATGTTTACCATCAGCAACAGTCCAATGCCGGTGTTGACGGACCCAGGCGAGGCGTAAAGCCTTGTGTCGTGCAGTCGTGAACGATACACGAGTGGGCCTTCGGCTCCGAAAGTCGATATCAATGATTTTTCGTTGGTTCTACCGCACGATGTCGCTTGTTGATGGCCCAGCATTGAAGTCTGCAGCAATTTGCCTAAGGGTTGAATTTCTGTCACGTTGAACGATTCTCTTCAGTCGTCGTTAACCCTTTTTCCGGCCGCAGCGATGTCGGAGGTTCGATGTTTTACCGGACTGCTGATATTGTCGGTACACTCGTGAAATGGTCGTACGGGAAAACACCAACTTCATCGCTACCTCGGAGATGCTGTGTCCCATTTTCTCGTGCGCCGACTATAACACCACGTTCAGACTCACTTGAACCTTAATAACCTGCCGTTGTGGCAGCAGTAACCGAACTAATAACTGCGCCAGACACTTGTTGTCTTATATAGGCGTTGTCGACCGTAGCGCCGTGCTTACCTGTTTACGTATCTCTGTTCAAAAATGGTTCAAATAGCTCTGAGCACTATGGGACTGAACTTCTGAGGTCATAAGTCCCCTAGAACTTAGAAATACTTAAACCTAACTAACCTAAGGACATCACACACATCCATGCCCGTGGCAGGATTCGAACATGCGACCGTAGCAGTCGCGCGGTTCCAGACTGTAGAGCGCCTAGAACCGCTCGGCTACCCCGGCCGGCTACGTATCTCTGTATTTCAATACGCATGCCTATACCAGCTTCTTTGGCGCTTCAGTGCATATCGTTACTCTACAGTTGGAGGACATCCACATTAAACAGTCTATTCCAGGTGTCGTATCGCGGTCTACAATCAGCTGCTGCTTCCCTGGTGGTGTCCTTCCATATAGAAGTCGTGGTTTGGTATTAGGTAGTCGGATATCTTGATTTTATTAAAAATACCGACAAAATTTTGCCTTACGTCCAACTCCAAAAGATAATAGTCTTCTACATGTAGCTGTTGCAGTATTCTAGGCAGCTCTTCCATTTAACGTCAGCTAATTCCCTTTTATGTCGTACAAGCACAGAATTTTCATATTTCTTCTAAATGGTTTCAAGTGTTGCCTAGTTTATCCAGTATACTTCTTGCTGTCGCACTGCAGCTCCCATAGGAAAAATGGTAACTTCGCCTTGACACCAAGTCTTAGAGAGAAGAACTTGGAGAATTTGCTACGCAAATAGGAGTTAAATGAGCCACGCATCTCCAACTTCTACATTAAAAATCGTCCCTTTTCCAATTGATCGTGAAAGTCCACTTAATCACAGATTTTAACTACCATGATGTTTTCGCAAAACGGTTCTGTAATAGGAGTAAGCACATTTGAATTCTTCTTGCTAAGGAGCGTTTCACTTTCTGTGTAACGTTGTATGTCAACATCTGGTAAATGGTTTTCCAGGATCTCCAGCAGTAACTATAAAACCAAGCATTCTTCGGTTGGTTTCGTCCTACTCCCTAATAGCTGAGGCACGGTACGCGCGTATGAGGCATCCTTTTTGACACTTTGAACTAACACAAAAGACCAGATGAGAAAATACTTAGAAGAAATGTATCCTGTGCCATACTGTTGTACAGGATTTTCACAACAAGCAACGAGTATATTCTCAACCCGCCAGGGTAGCCGAGCGCGCTAACGCGCTGCTTCCTGGACTCGGGTAGGCGCGCCGGCCAAGGGTCGAATCCGCCCGGCGGATTATCGACGAGGGCAGGTGTGCCGGCCAGCCTGAGTGTGGATTTTAGGTGGTTTTCCACATCTCGCTAGGTGAATACCGGACTGGTCCCCACGTTCCACCCCAGTTACACGCGTCACAGACATTTGAAAGACGTCCGCACTATTTCACGATTTACACTAGCCGCAGACAGTTGGGGTACATTGATTCCGTCCTGGGGGGTACGGGGTGGCGGCAGGAAGGGCATCTGGCCATCCCTAAGACTAACACTGCCAAATCCGCTGTAACCACGCCGACCCTGCGATCGCTGCGGGACTATGGAGTAAGTGAAAGAAAGAAAGAAAGAAGACGAGTATATTCTCAGATTTCTTCTGTCTTTGAAAGTAACTCATATAAAACAGAGGAATATAAATTTCGTGTGAGAAATTCGAGGTGTGTATACAACATCCGTGTTTCTACTTGGGTTAAGTGAATGTTCTAAACTTGGGAGAGTCTATTTCGGGGGTGGAATTGCAGTTGGAGTTTTACGTCCAAACCACACCTGCTTGTCCCATGGTGTCTGCGACCAGCGGTGGACCAGAAGACCTGGCAAAGGATCCACATGAGAGAGATCGGAGGTGGTTTCCCAGGTATCAAATAACAAAGGACGCCGACATTTGCTACGCGGCCGCTGGACTGTCGAGGTGGTGCCGTCCGAGGCGCCCTGTTGGTTGGTCAGTAGCGAGCTACTGCGCAGTATGCATGTGGCAGCCTTAGTGGCCACCTGGATTATGGGTAATGCTTGGCGGAGGGTGCTTGTGTTCTCAAACGCCTCTGATTACAAAGCCCTCGATAATGGCTCTGAGTACCATGGGACTCAACTGCTGTGGTCATAAGTCCCCTAGAACTTAGAACTACTTAAACCTAACTATTTAGATTAAAGTTCAGTCTTGATCACCTTATGTCTGTTGATCAGTTGACTGCACAGCAGCAAGGAGAGCTCCACCTACCAACCCAAGGGAGCCAATGGGTCTGATGATGGTTTTATGGAAAAAACCGAAACCGGTTACTCATTAAAACAGACATAACGTGATCAAGACTGAACTTTAATCTAAATATAACAATTGATCACTGTATTCCAAAAATGTTTACCAAAATTGTACTTAAACCTAACTAACCTAAGGACATCACACACATCCATGCCCGAGGCAGGATTCGAACCTGCGACCGTAGCGGTCGTGCGGTTCCAGACCGTAGCGCCTTTAACCGCTCGGCCACCCCGGCCGGCAAAAGCCCTCGATATAGGGTGAGTGTTTACACACAAGGGGATGGACCACGTCAGTCTCTGTGATGTGAGCACCAGTCAGTAGTTCCCACCGATGTCACCTGGGGCGCTGGGATCACTCGCTGGTTGTCCGCGGGCCTGGCCACATAGCTTTCGGACACCGTGTGAAATAGATGTATTGTCGCTTCGGTCCCAGAGAAGTGCAGTAAGGGAGTTGCTTTTCAGGCACTGTGTAACTGCTCAGAGCTGTTAGCGGGTGCGAGTTTTATAGACACTATTGGTGGTATACGTGCTAGGCAGGGTTTTTCCACGATCTTTGTGTAGGTCTTTATTGGCGATGATTTTTTCTTTTTTTGTGGTATGTAATTCCCCAGCCAATCCACAGCACTGTAATCAGAACAGGACATCACATATGATACAGATCATTTAATAAAGTAGTCACCAGAAGATCACATTACAAACACATTAACTGATAAAGACAGTTTTTTCTGTATAAACTGGAGCATGAGGTGATTTTATAAACTATAATTACGCTGTCGGGAATTCAGCGTTCCACAGTAAGGCGGTTCTTACAGATTTCAAGGTGTTTGTTTTTCTGAATAGTTTCATTCATGAAGTAGGAGATTACTAGATCCTATTACTGTGCTCTCTCAACATAAGAGGGCTTGAAGAGCAGACTATTCCAGTGAAAGCAAAGTCGTACTTCGTTTCACGCAGATCGACAGTACTGAAGGAGGAAGAGGAGGAGGTGGAGATTAGTGTTTAAGGCCCCGTCGACAGCGAGGTTATGAGAGACGGAGCACAAGCTCGGATTAGGGAAGGCAGCGCCCTTTCAAAGGAACCTGTCCGGCATTTGCCTTAAGTGATTTAGGAAAATCAAGGGAAACCTAAATCAGGATGGCCAGGCGTGGGCTTGAACCGTCGTCATCCCGAATGCGAGTTCATTGTGCTACCCACTGCACCATCTCGCTCTGTTCTCGACGGTGGGATAGAGTAAATGTAAGCTATATGATCAAAAATAGTGATGATTAATATGGAGTCTGTCCATCGTTTGCCTTTATGTCTGTTTGAACTGTGGTGGGGAGACTTTGAGTGAGGTACCCGAATGTTTGTGGAGGAATGACACCAGATTCTGCATCAGAACCGATACCAGAGAAGGTAGTAATCTTGGGCTGTGGAGACTGGAGCAAAGTTCTGAGTCATATCAAAGATGTTCTATTCCGTTCAGTTCGGACGCTGGGCACGCCAGTCTATTTCAGGAATGTTATTGCTCACAAACCACTGTTTCACAGATGTATCTGTAGACAGAGCGCATAATCATACCTATACGAGAACTCATCGTCTCAGAAATGTTCCTCTACTGTGGAGTACACAGCACTGTAAAGTGTGCTCATATCTTTGCTCACTAAGCGTTCTCTTAAGCTCAGTAACGGGATCACACCCCAGCCGCTATAAACACCCCCACACTGTAACTTTATCTCCTGTGAACTCAACTGTTGGCATTACACAAGATGGTAGATAATGTTCTCCAGTCATTTACCAAATCCAGACCGCTCGCTCGGGCTCCCACAGCAAACACCGTGATTCTTCACTCGTTTCCACTCACCCACTGTCCAGTGTCGCAGCTCTTGACTGCACCACATGCGTCGTTTAGCGATGTCTACAGAAAATGTGTGGCTTATGAGGAACTGTTCGACTGTCTTACTCCCTACACCCAGTCATTGCAGTGGGCGGATTGCTGGTAGCACCTCTGGGCTCACGAGTGATTCATTCTGTTGATTTCATGCAAATTTTTACAACAACCCTCCGCAATGTTCGAAAGTCTCTGACCGTAGGTGCTGACGTCTGCCACGTCTTGGTTTATTTGTGGTAATTCATTCGCGTCTCCAGTTCACAGTCACATCACGACAGTCGACTCGGGCAGTTTCTGAAGGGCTGAAGGGTCCCTAATGGATCTGTTACTCAAGTGACATGCTATAACTAGTCCTCGTTCCAAGTCAATAAGCTCTCCTGAGAGACCTCCCCCTCCCCCTCCCAATCCCCCTCCAACCTTCTTTTACATTGGCGAATTCGTGGCGCCTAGTGGTCGATTCCTCCTAAATAGGAGTGTCTGGATACTAGTGATTATAGCATGTATAATCTAAGCGGGACTTGCTTTTCACTATTCGCTTTTTGGTTGTTGTTGTTTTTTTCTTTTTTTCATTCCTTATACTTAGACAGTGCTGGCCGCTGAGACCTCTACCTGTTCTAAAGCTCGGATTCTTTTGGCCCAGATTCCACTTGAACTGGAGCAATCGGATCCTAACTGGGAACAAAGGGGGCACTATTATCACTTGTGGCGTCCACAAGCAATTGAAACCACCCGAAATCCTTGGCTGAAACTGAGAGATTCGAGCTGTTTTGACAGAAAGAAATGTGAACTACTGGTATGTGTATATTATCTGGTTTGTCTAAAACGAAGTACATTCGACGGTGTACTCGACATATAACTCAGTATGAAATACGTCGTACACTTAAAATTTTGAACATGGCTGCGTGATCAGCTACGGTTTACAAAGTAGAATTAACAGCAATAGCAGCGCTCTGTCGCAAAAAAGGAGTCTTCTGACCCAGGTTTCGGCACTGCTATGAGTGCCTTAATCAGAAACAAAACTCAAATTGGCCTATAAAGTAATTACAGGAAAGAATTTTTTTTTTAATTGTAGGTACTGGCTATTACTACAAAGAAGAAACAGTACTTACATGTCACATATTAAACTGAAAATCAAGCAATAATGCATTAGGCACAAAATTTGTAAAACAGAATACATAAAAGGCAAGCCAGTATAGGCTGCTCACATGCGTAGAGCTATGGTAGCATCAGGCTGAGGCACCTGCGTTAGCAATTGCGGGCAGCTGAACATTACACTAAACAGAATCATCTAGTAGCCGCAAATACAAACAGGCAACTTGACAATGAAGATGTACACAGATGAATGTTATGATGAACATTTTGTACATGAACTAAGAGGCAATAATTTTATCTGACAGCAGCAGACATGGTACTTCGCATACTTCTGTCTGTGATGAATGGATGACCAATGATTCCCATGACTATGGAGATGTACAGGCTGTAATATTCAGAATTAGAGAACGGGAACACATTGGTGAAAAATATTTCGTCCTTGCTTAATAGCGCTCGTGAACCTAAAATGCAGGGCCTAGACTGACAGAAGTTTTCTGCGTGGTGTAGGTTGTTGTAATTTCTCATGGAATTATGATGTAAAACAGTCTGTTCTCGAAACCAAGTATCTGCATACCATGTTTCACAGTCTGCCATCTCCGTCATCTAAAACGCGTTATTCACGTTATACGCAGTATTTGCATAGCCATCAAATTCTACGACACTATGGTGCAAAACAGATGAGGGACATGACACATAAGCCTTCAAGCTGCAACGTGTCAAAATACTTATGCTGCAGTGGTTCTTCAGTTTATCCCGGCGTATTGGATGACAAAATAAACCACGGGTCAGCTTTCAGTTGTTGATTTGCAAAGAGCACGATATTCTAGCGATTGGGTGGGAGTCGCTATCTTGAGGAGACTGGAGCGATATGATGTTGCAACGAAATATCCAACAGCCGGCTTGTACTGTAGTGTGTTTGTGGTGCTGTAGTTTTTACAGAGAGAGCAGGGTTGCACAACTGATACTACCAGGAACGGTTCGACTTTAAAAATTAGTGTCACATAGATATTTGCTCTGTAACATAAATAAGTTTCTGTATCTTATTTCTGTATATAAGGGAGGTTATATTTAAACTTCCGCCATTTACCACCCTGTAACATTGAAACTAAGTACCGTACCAATACCAAACTTGGTTCTGGTACCGCGCACGGCAGAATTTGAATCCGCGCCAGACGTCATGGACGTCGAAGACCCCTAGAGGTCTCTGCACCATCGCGCCGTAAGCTGTGGCGGCGCGCGCCTCCTGGCTCACATTTAGAGTGAGGGCACCACAGTGGAACACGTGGTCCCAGCGGCCAATAGCGCCGCCCCCGATACAGTATTTAAGCGCCTGCCCTCTTACTCAGCCAGGAAGTCTAATCTTGCGTACGTCTTTGGACACATCGCCCCGCGTTAGACAGCTCACTTACTTTCTTGTTCAGTGTGCGAGTGGACGTGGTTGTTAGGTTTCCATGTGAGTCCGTTGTTTCGAACTTGTTGTTGTTCGTTCTGACCTTCGTTGGTCGTGTCCCTCCTCTCCCGTTATGGTGTTGTTCTCGGGACGCTCCGCGGGTCCCTCCACACTTTCCGTAACTTCAACCCCGCAACCGTTCTGGTCGCAGTTGCAACATTGGTAGCATTAATATGGCTCTGAGCACTATGGGACTCAACTGCTGTGGTCATAAGTCCCCTAGAACTTAGAACTACTTAAACCTAACTAACCTAAGGACATCACAAACATCCATGCCCGATGCAGGATTCGAACCTGCGACCGTAGCGGTCGTGCGGTTCCAGACTGTAGCGCCTTTAACTGCTCGGCCACTCCGGCCGGCTAGCATTAATAGCCAAAGTATGTGTTGCATAATTTCCATGCGTCACAACACCACCGTCCAGTTCCAGCTATGGCTACCAAGTTCCGTGATCAGTCATTGTGATTCGTAGTCTCTCACACCTTCTGATTCATAGTCGCTTATACCTTCTGATTCATAGTCTCTCACACCTTGTGATTCGCAGTCTCTCACACCTGACCAGTCGCAGTGCACTCGTCGACGTGTCAACATGAGCTTGGAAAAAAGGAGCAGGGCATTATTGGCGAAGCTCTATTATCAAAGCAACAGCAATGCTGCAGCTGCACTTCGAGGATACCGCCGCCTGAAAGGATAACGGAAAGGCCCTCTTTCTCCACCTGCTGTGTGAAGCGTGATGAAGAAGTTCGAATCAACTGGAGAACTGGGCGTCGCTCCGGGAAGAGGCCGACGACCGGTTGCACCACAGATAGTTGATGCAATCGCTGTTGCTATGGCAGACAACGCTACGCGCAATTCCCGATCTCCATACAGTGCTCGTGCCGTGCCACGACAGTTGAACATCCCGTGGTCCACTGTATGGAAGGTGCTGCGAACCATTCTCAAATGGTATCGTGCAGCAGCCTGCACCACCCGACGCACAGCGACGTGTTGACTTCACTCTCCACTTTCTCGGAAGGACTGAAGTTGACGAAGGCTGGCCCTGGACCATCCTTTGGACAGAGGAAGCTCGTTTATCTCCGACGGGTGAAGTGAACACGCAGAATTGCCGACTCCGGTCACCGTGCATAAAGTTCCCCTGTGTGATGAACATGCCACCGTATGGTGTGAGTTCACGGCTAGTTTCATTATTGGCCCATTCTTTTATGAATAGGCTGGCGCACAAGGACGAAAGACGTGCAGTGTGACTGACCGGCGCTACCACGATATGCTTCGCCATCATGTCATACCCGCCCTACAGGAGAGAGGCGCATTCAGCTCATAGTTTCCATGAAGATGGGGCCCAACCGCACACCGCTCGTGAGGCTCACCTACTTCTCCGAAATAACCTTGGAAACGATCGAATTATCAGCCGATCGTTTCCAAACGCTTGCCCAGCACGACCACCTCATCTCATTCCCTGTGATTTCTGGTTGTGGGGCTACCTGAAGGACAGGGTTTACCAGTGGAATATTCACACATGTGCTGATCTGAAGTACAGCACATCAAGAGATATTGCCAGCATACCTACGGCATGCTTCGTTCTGATGTGCAGAATGCACTCCTGAGCTTTCAGACTCTTCGGGACACTGATGGGCACCGGTATGTAATGATATGATGTACTGTAGCTGTAGTGACTTGGCAAGACAGCCAAGCCACTCGGAGGTAGCCGAAAGGCACGCGTTTAAGCTCACGCAGACTGGCATGAGGTCTGGAATTAAGGGAATTAATAGTAGCAAATAAAGTACGTAGTTGATGCACTACTTAACTTTAATCCATAATTGGAGAACATCGCTCTTGACCGTACATGTTTTATAATTTCATATTAACTGGTAATGGCGCCTTGCTAGGTCGTAGCAAATGACGTAGCTGAAGGCTATGCTAACTATCGTCTCGGCAAATGAGAGCGTAATTGTCAGTGAACCATTCCTAGCAACGTCCGCTGTAATACTGGGGAGAGTGCTAGGAAGTCTCTCTAGACCTGCCGTGTGGCGGCGCTCGGTCTGCAGTCACTGACAGTGGCGACACGCGGGTCCGACGTATACTACTGGACCGCAGCCGATTTAAAGGCTACCACCTAGCAAGTGTGGTGTCTGGCGGTGACACCACAGTAGCAGCACATTAAAAGTGTTTCATTTGAACTAATTCTGCATTATTTCTCTTTCCCATGTCCTTGACATTAATGCCACCAAGTTTGGTACTCGTACGGTAATTAGCTTGCGTGTTATAACACGTTAAATAGGGAAAGTTTGATTATAACTACATGGTACATCAAACGAAGAAATGTAAGATAATTCCTGAAATCTTTAAAAGCTATCACTGGAAGAAAAAGTACTAGACCATTCGTATTGCTGCAGTTTCATAAAAAATATTCTATTTAACTTAGTATGGACTTCATGGAAAAGATTACATTTCAAATAAATTTGTAATAATTAAGATAGCATTTTTTACTGAACTGCCAGTAGCAGCTCATGACCACACATTCGCAGTTTTTGCTTCTACTGTGGTATACTTTCATCCGCGACAGTTTCGCTACGGATCTGGGACTGGAGTCAAGGGTTCCTTACAGACAGAACTCAACATGTCGCTCTCAATGGAACAAAATCGACAGCTGTAAAGATATTTTCGGAGAATTCCGAGGAAGTGTGATAGGATAGTTGCTGTTTACAACGTATATAAATGGTATAGTAGAAAACGTCGGAAGCTCCTCAGTACTAAGAGTGCCATGCCTGTAATATTACGTTGCTGTCGGCGGTGCGAAGAATGCCACACCCGTAATTAGGGAGAACTGCTGCGCCCGTTAGTTATTACTTGCGGCACTCCTCATTCACCTGCCAGTTCCTGCGCGTAATGTTACTGGCCCGGCAGTTCTCAGAAAGGAGACAAACACTTTCAGAGCACATTTCTGCCACTTGGACGCGCCACAGAACTTTTGGCTTTTGGAAACAAGCTTGTGTGGCAGCCGACTGAGAGACATCAATGCGAGAGCATTCTAATTCGAAGCAACATGTCAAGCCGAGATTTGTCGCATTCTTGAGGAATTGGAAGATAACGATGTGTCTAGGAATTCTGCGTACTCGGTTCGCTAGAGAAACATTCAAAAAATTGTATTAATGAGTTTTATTACAAAAAGAAAATTACAATACTTAACTTTTGCAATTACACAGATGTGTCGCAAGAAAAGGGCGACGTACAAAATAAGCAATCTTCTTCAGCATGGACAATTCCTAGTCTGTGCTACGTAGAGAGTAAAAGCGAAGCGACCTGTCAGTCGCAGCGCTTATGTCCTCTTCATATAGGGGCCGCTGCCGTCGTGTTGTCGCCCTGGAGAGGGGTTGGTCATCATGCGGCTCGCTGATGTCTTGTCACAGCCATCTCTTCTCTATCGTTCCTGATTGACGGGTTGACGTGTCGGCGCTTGACTTTACGCTGTAACAAATAATGTCAGTGATATTTTTGACGACACTGACATCGATGAAGATCCAACTTATGCTGAATGAGAATCAAGTAAGATAATTGCTGTAATTTATTACATTTTTCACATATATTTCCTACATAAGTTGTCAGATGAAATAATTTATAGTGATATTTCCTTTTCTTATTCCTTCACACATACGCTAAATGTCGTTCATATTCGTTCAACATACACTCCTGGAAATGGAAAAAAGAACACATTGACACCGGTGTGTCAGACCCACCATACTTGCTCCGGACACTGCGAGAGGGCTGTACAAGCAATGATCACACGCACGGCACAGCGGACACACCAGGAACCGCGGTGTTGGCCGTCGAATGGCGCTAGCTGCGCAGCATTTGTGCACCGCCGCCGTCAGTGTCAGCCAGTTTGCCGTGGCATACGGAGCTCCATCGCAGTCTTTAACACTGGTAGCATGCCGCGACAGCGTGGACGTGAACCGTATGTGCAGTTGACGGACTTTGAGCGAGGGCGTATAGTGGGCATGCGGGAGGCCGGGTGGACGTACCGCCGAATTGCTCAACACGTGGGGCGTGAGGTCTCCACAGTACATCGATGTTGTCGCCAGTGGTCGGCGGAAGGTGCACGTGCCCGTCGACCCGGGACCGGACCGCAGCGACGCACGGATGCACGCCAAGACCGTAGGATCCTACGCAGTGCCGTAGGGGACCGCACCGCCACTTCCCAGCAAATTAGGGACACTGTTGCTCCTGGGGTATCGGCGAGGACCATTCGCAACCGTCTCCATGAAGCTGGGCTACGGTCCCGCACACCGTTAGGACGTCTTCCGCTCACGCCCCAACATCGTGCAGCCCGCCTCCAGTGGTGTCGCGACAGGCGTGAATGGAGGGACGAATGGAGACGTGTCGTCTTCAGCGATGAGAGTCGCTTCTGCCTTGGTGCCAATGATGGTCGTATGCGTGTTTGGCGCCGTGCAGGTGAGCGCCACAATCAGGACTGCATACGACCGAGGCACACAGGGCCAACACCCGGCATCATGGTGTGGGGAGCGATCCCCTACACTGGCCGTACACCACTGGTGATCGTCGAGGGGACACTGAATAGTGCACGGTACATCCAAACCGTCATCGAACCCATCGTTCTACCATTCCTAGACCGGCAAGGGAACTTGCTGTTCCAACAGGACAATGCGCATCCGCATGTATCCCGTGCCACCCAACGTGCTCTAGAAGGTGTAAGTCAACTACCCTGGCCAGCAAGATCTCCGGATCTGTCCCCCATTGAGCATGTTTGGGACTGGATGAAGCGTCGTCTCACGCGGTCTGCACGTCCAGCACGAACGCTGGTCCAACTGAGGCGCCAGGTGGAAATGGCATGGCAAGCCGTTCCACAGGACTACATCCAGCATCTCTACGATCGTCTCCATGGGAGAATAGCAGCCTGCATTGCTGCGAAAGGTGGATATACACTGTACTAGTGCCGACATTGTGCATGCTCTGTTGCCTGTGTCTATGTGCCTGTGGTTCTGTCAGTGTGATCATGTGATGTATCTGACCCCAGGAATGTGTCAATAAAGTTTCCCCTTCCTGGGACAATGAATTCACGGTGTTCTTATTTCAATTTCCAGGAGTGTATATACACTACTGGCCAATAAAATTGCTGCACCACGAAGATGTGCTACAGACGCGAAATTTAACGGACAGCAAAAAGATGCTGGGATATGCAAATGATTGGCTTTTCAGAGCATTCACACAAGGTTGGCGCCGGTGGCGACACCTACAACGTGCTAACATGAGGAAAGTTTCCAACCGATTTCTCATACACAAACAGCAGTTGACCGGCGTTGCCTGGTGAAACGTTGTTGTGATGCCCCGTGTAAGCAGGAGAAATGCGTACCATCACATTTCCGCCCGCAGCTCGTGGTCGTGCGGTAGCGTTCTCGCTATCCACGCCCGGGTTCCCGGGTTCGATTCCCGGCGGGGTCAGGGATTTTCTCTGCCTCGTGATGGCTGGGTGTTGTGTGATGTCCTTAGGTTAGTTAGGTTTAAGTAGTTCTAACTTCTAGGGGACTGATGACCATAGATGTTAAGTCCCATAGTGCTCAGAGCCATTTGAACCACTTGAGCCATCACATTTCCAACTTTGATAAAGGTCGGATGCGGTTTATCATATCGCGACATTACTGCTCGCGTTGGTCGAGATCCAATGACTGTTAGCAGAATATGTAATCGGTGGATTATGGAGGGTAATACGGAACGCCGTACTGGATCCCAACGTCATCGTATCACTAGCAGTCGAGACGGCAAGCATCTTATCTGCATGGCTGTAACGGATCGTGCAGCCACGTCTCGATCCCTCAGTGAACAGATGGGGACGTTTGCAAGACAACAAACCTGCACGAACAGTTCGACGACGTTTGCAGCAGCGTGGACTATCTGCTCGGAGACTATGGCTGCGGTTACCGTTGACGCTGCATCACAGACAGGAGCGCCTGCGATAGTGAACTCAACGACGAACCTCGGTGCACGAATGGCAAAACTTCACTTTTTCGGATGAATCCAGGTTCTGTTTACAGTATCATGATGATCGCATCCGTGTTTGGCGACATCGCGGTAAACACACATTGGAAGCGTGCATTCGTCATCGGCATACTGGCGCATCATGCAGCGTGATGGTATGGCGTGCAATTGGTTACACGTCTCGGTCACCTCTTGTTTGCATTGACGGCACTTTGAACAGTGGACGTTACATTTCAGATGTGTTACGACCCGTGGCTCTACCCATCATTCGATCCCTGCGAAACCCTACATTTCATCTGGATAATGCACGACCGTATGTTATGGATACAGAAAATGTTCGATTGCTGCCCTGGCCAGCACATTCTCCAGATCTCTCACCAATTGAAAACGTCTGGTCGATAGTGGCCGAGCAACTGGTTCGTCACAATACGCCAGTCACTACTCTTGATGAACTGTGGTATCGTGTTGAAGGTGCATGGGCAGCTGTACTTGTTCACACCATCCAAGCTCTGTTTGACTCAATGCCAATGCGTATCAAGGCCGTTATTACGGCCAGAGGTGGTTGTTCTGGGTACTGATTTCTCAGGATGTATACACCCAAATTGCATTAAAATGTAATCACATGTCAGTTCCAGTATAATGTATTTGCCCAATGAATACCCGTTTATCATCTGCATTTCTTCTTGGTGTAGCAATTTTAATGGCCAGTACTGTATAGTATTTTAGAATCGAGCACAGGCAGTGAGACCACGATGCAGTTGCTGCTGCAGAGCCCTCAGGATCTCTGAAGCGTTCGCAGGCGTCAAGTGCAAATGGGACAAAATTTGCAAGACGGCCATGATCTCTGCGTATAAATACGTAAACTCTGCCATTTGTATCAATAAATAATCTATAATATGCAAAGCAATTTTTTTCCTTCCCGAAAACAGCTTCTTCAGTTTTGATTGGGGCAATGAAAGGTCACAATGCGGGTCACTGTACGTTTTTGAAGAGGAAATAATAACCTTTAATCCTGTCTAACGAAAACATATTTATCATTATTCCTGAATCTGTACCAAAGGGACAAAATACCATAAAAAGGCCGACACTGGCTGAAGGAGACTGAGAAAATGGTCTGGCACTAGGGTATGTAAATATACATTTATGCCTAGCACTTAAAGAGTTAAGACTGTTCGCATATAATACTGTCATCTATAAGAAAATAGCAACGCTGGAAGCAGTATCGATTTACGGTATGACCTGCAGAGTACTGACCAATGCTCTGAAAATTTACCCTGAACGTAATTAAATATAATATACTGCGCATACATAAGGGAACAAATGCACTCTTGATGACACATTGCTGTAAGCAGTAACCACCGTAAAATATCTGAGAGTGTCTGTCCATATACACCTTCTGCCGGCCGCTGTGCCCGAGCGGTTCTAGGCTCTTCGGTCCGGAACCGCGCTGTTGCTACGATCGCAGGTTCGAAACCTGCCTCGGGAATGGCTGTGTGTGTTGTCCTTAGGTTAGTTAGGTTTAAGTAGTTCTAAGTCTAGGGGTCTGATGACCTCAGATGTTAAGTCCCATAGTGCTTAGAACCATTTGAACCATATTATCTATCTATAACGACCTTAAGTGGAATGACGACATAAAACAAATGCCAGGAAAAGCAGATGCCAGACTGAGATACATGGGAAGATTTTTAAGGAAATGTAACTCATCCACGAAGGAAGTGGCCTAGAAGTAGCTTGTTCGACAGATTCCTGAGTATTGTTCATCAGTCTGTGATGCTTACTAGATGGGACTGTTAGATGAGATAGAGAAGATCCAACGAAGAGCGGCGCGATCCGCCACGGTATCGTTTAAACGGCACGAGACCGTTACGGAAATGCTCAACAAACACCGGACGCAACAAGATACGTATAGTGCATCACGGAGAAGTTTAGGCCTATTATCGATGTCGGGTCCTGCCCACTCGTCTCATATGGGGTTCCTAAAGGATGCTGCGTTCTCGGAATGCAACAATTCAAGCAAATCGCATTAATAGATTTTATTACAAATAAGAAGGTTGTCAATACTTAACTTTGAATTTACAACGGTGGGCGGCAAACAATGTTCATGCAAGTTTGTCACACAGTTTGTGGGTCGCTAATAACAGCTACCGTAGTGCTCTATTCTAGGGCCGAGCTAGCACCGTGCTAATACTGTGCCGACTCGTACTGTGCGTCAGTAGCTGGCAGGAGCGGCGGTGATGTTCTCTTCTTGTTACAGACTGCTCCTGTAGTGGCTAGACCTTGTCAGCGGACTATTGGCTGATGTCGTCTCAGCGCCTTCTCTTCTCCAGTGCTCATCTTCGTGCCGGCGCTTGTCGACACGCCGGAACAATCGAAATTTGGAGAGAGCTCTTTCCCGGAAGAGCCTGACAACATATTACTTCGACCCACATACTTGTCGCAAAATGACCACGTCAAGAAAATTCGAGAAATTGTAACTAATACAGAGGTTTACCGACAATCATTCTTCCGACGTGCTATTTGCGAGTGGAACGGGGAAGGGGGGGACTAGTTATTAGTACCAGATATACCGTCCGCCACACACCGTTACGTTGCTTGCGTAGTGTGGTGTAAACGTTATTGAACCGGGGTAAAATCTGCTGTTTTGAAGAGCGCGCCGCACCGCGTAGTGTGAAGCAGTCGCCCTCCGTTTCTGGCGGTGGAGCCGCTGTGGCAATCGCACCTTTGGTGTCTCCCTATGGTGGGAAAGGGGAAAGGTTGCCTGTTCACGTGCATTTAAGGGGTGCTATGAGCTCGCCAGTGGTGAGTCTCTCGTCCCCAGGTTGCTAGTCTGTCTCTCGTCCGCATTTGTTAGGCAGTTAGTGTCTGTCAGTCGTTCGGAGTGCTAGTATATCTGTCGTTCCGATCAACCTTCAAAGCTGGCAAAATGAGAGACTTTCCACTCTGCCAGTAAGAGAACTCAGCGAGTGGTCGCCCGGTCGGGGCTTAGTTCCCGCATTTGAGCCTGCGCGTTAGGCCGCCAGTCTGCTCGAGTTTGTTCAGGCAACGGTCATTGGCGGTTGGATCGATCGGTTGGTCGGTCGTGCACTGGGACACAAGATGACTTGTCCGTCTTGAGCGTCGGTGCATGTGAGGTCGCCACGTGAGTCCAGTGGCCCGCGGCGTATAGCGAGTGATTTCGCGGTCGACACGAGAGCAACAGGAGTCAACCCACGACATCGGTCTGGCCGGTGCGAGCTGCGACGCCGTGAGACGGGAGACGGGCGCGCCTTCCTGCGTCCGTTGAAGCGGCTGGCAGCGGACGGTTCGTGAGAGCGTTTTGGGGGGTGCTGCGCCAGGTCTTCTCGAGAAATCGGAGTTTATTAGAAGTGATTGGTGATATGTTGTTTGATTTACTCTTGTTAAATTCTACTTGTTTTCTTGCTGAGGTCACCAGCCGTTTTGCTTTGGGTTCGTCCCACCATTCTTCTCCGTTTGCCCACCGGCGAGAAGGTGGTTGTTTATAAATTTGGTGGTCCGTTTTTCCCTTGTGGAGTAGGGCCGGGTTAGGGCAACCTGCGGTTCGGGTTGTTCGGTAATGTCGTTATGAATCTACCGTACGTTAGTAGCTGCCCCTTTCATGTTGGTCGGATTTGGTGTGTTAACGATTTTATTGCTTGGAGTGTAACGGCCTAATACCTGAAATATGTTTTTATCTTTGGAAGCTTTGATATTATTGCCTATGATCTTGAGAGGCGGTATCTGTGTACTGCAGAACATCTTGTTTTGCCAACCTTGTAGAATTTTATATAAGATTGCATTTCATGGCCTTTTATTTAAATGATCATTGTAGTATATAAAGTTGCCGCGTAAGACTTTTCTTATAAGTTAATATCAAGTTGCACCTTCGGTGGCCAGGTTAATATTTTAATTGTTAGTGTTTCGTACCATTTCCATCCCTTCTACGGGGGGGGGGGGGGGGGCGGGTGCATAGTTTGTGTGCTTGTGTAAATTCTCTTACTTTAAAGTAACTTGGCGTGTTGTAGATTTGCACCAGTGTAGTCTTTCAGAGGCTGTTGTGAGCGGTCGTAACTACGGCCGTGTCAAAAGAGAGCGGCTAGGTTCTCTGCCCGAAAGCTCATAGAGTCAAAACTTGTTTCTTTCTGTCTCTGAGTAAATTTTTAACTTTGATATTTAGAGGGTGCTTTCTGATTATAATTTTAAATCTGTTTCTTTAAAAAAAATGCTTTTAGGCTCTATTAAAGTGAATGAAATTCTCATTTGTCAAAAGGAATTTGGTTATGATTTCATCAGTTACTCCCTGGCAACTACTTCCATGCTTACATAGTGTGATTAAATGTGTTAATGTTCTCGATGAATCGCTAGTAAATAAAATAAATTCTTAAGAATATTCTTTGAAAATAAATCATGGTTCAGTTATGATAGACCCTGCATATAAATTTTGGAGTCAGCTAGGCGTCCCAAGCAGCTGCTTATGTCGCGTGCACGTTAAACCGGAGCTTCCCAAGCCTTTCACCTACCAAAATCTAATTTTCGCCTTCCATGCCGCACCCTTCCTGTTCGGTACTTCAGCAGACAACCGTGACGTGCTGATTTACTTCACAGTAGATGGCGGCTGACAACGGCAGAGCAGCTGAGCCTCGGTGTAAACCCGATTTGTGTACGTACCACTGCACCGGCTGTCGAATGCAGACACGCGTGGCGTTCAGCGGTACGGGCAGTGCGACGTAAAAATCAAATTAAAGCCGTAAGCGGAACCGATTGCCGGCGCAAGACAGCCACTCCCCGCAGCCGAAACGAGAAACGATGGTGCTCGTTAGCGATTGCTACCTGTTGCCATTTCGCGCCGCCGCGCCGGGAAGCCATTAAAATGTTTCCGAGGCTCGGATTCCTGCACGTAACGGTTCACAATCGCGTGCACGTCCTGCCACACAGTCAACGTACTTGCCGCGTCAACTGCTCATTCAGGCGGACTTGGCTGCCGTTTCCTCGGCGTGCCGTGACTAAACGGCCGCCCGACGAAGCGGAACGCGACAGGGGCGCCTTGTAGCTGTTCCACAGCTGTAGCGCACGTATTAGGCAGCTTTGCCGATTGCTGGAAAAGTCTCAGAACGGAGCCAATTTTCTGGCTCCGACCCACACACAACGGGTGTACAACTGCACATCCGCTTCCAGGAGACGAGCCGATGTACATGGCGATTTCCAACTAGCACTGCCCTCTTCTGGTGTCTTTAAGTAACTAGCAGGAGCAAAGAGACAGGCACCATTAGAGCTGTGGAATACGTGAGAGCGAGGTAAATGCTACAGGGCAGTTTCTTGTTATTTTCAACAGAAAGAAAATAAGGAGGTAAGCTTGCAGTTGTTACTGAATTACTTTTAGTTGTGTAATTTATTAAAACCTGTAAATTCACGGCATCATTGCATGGAATATCTTTCTAAATATAACAGTTTGATAAGTGTAATTTTATCACACTAGCGTACAATGACAGATTGGGGTAATGACGTACTAAAAGGGAAAAGGTGAGCAGCCAGAAAAAAAGGAAACCAGATGTAAGAAATAACCATGAGAGTCTTCGGAGGTATTGGATGTTTCCAGCATTGTTTTTATAATGATGATGACGATTACGGTAACCAGATTACTGGCGCATTAATATCACTAGCTATGCAAGATAAAAGAAAATCACTTACGTTGGAAAAAAAGGGAAATGGCTCTAACCACTATGGGACTTGACATCTGAGGTCATCAGTCCCCTCGACTCAGAACTACTTAAACCTAACTAACCTAAGGAATTCACACACATCCATGCCCGACGCAGGATTCGAACCTGCGACCGCAGCAGCAGCGCGGTTTCGGACTGAAGCGCCTAGAACTTATGTTGCATCTGTGGAGGCAGGCAGGGGCAAAGAATCGTGGCGCAGTTGTGGTGTCTGCTGTGCTTGGAGTCATATTGCATGTACTGAAGGAGACAGCCTAAGGCTATGTTTGTGATGACTGCCTATCTAAGAATGCAACAATCTAAAAACTGTTTACAAAATCAGTGTTACTGTTTAAAAACGTTTCAGTGTTCGCATTTCCTAACACAAATCAGCACAAAATTGAAGCGGCGATCGTTTCTCTCATACATACTGAATACAAACATCCCATCTCAAGTGCACAGTTCACCTACCATTGTAGACACTTACCCCACGGGGTTGGTGAACCGTGTGCAGTCGCGTCTTTCTGATGTTTACATTTAATTCACTCCACTGTCATTTTTTTTCTTTTTTCGACTGATTGAGTATAACCAAAGCAGATAAACTACAGCAACCTTGTATAGGGTTGGTTTTACATTACTTACTAAGAATCTATCAAAATAATAACTTTTACTTAAGTGAACACCACATCCTTACTTTCCTTCATACAACCGGCTCCACCAAAATTATTCATTACCTTCCTGGAGTGCTTCATCTGCAGATCCTCACAGAGAACGTTAAGAACTGTTTGAATTATTCTACATAACTCTGTAATGATTTTTTTTACGTTTTCACTTTTATGTAGAAAAGATCCATACATACACATCGATACGCACACACATACTGCGCAACCCACTATACTGTGCATGGCGAACGGTATCTTGGACAAATACTGATCATTGCCTCTCTTGTGTCCATTGCAAACGGAGCGAGGGGGAAAGTACTCCCTATAGGGCTCCGCACGGCCCCTGATTTCTCTTATCTTCGTGGTAATTACGCGATAAGTACGTTCGCGGCGTAGAATCGTCCTCCAGTCAGCCGCAGATATCGACTCTCTAAATTTTCTCACAAGGGAACCTCCCCTACGCACCCTTCTCAGATTTTGTTATAAGTTGGCACAGTGGATAGGCCTTGAAAAACTGGACACAGATCAATCGAGAAAACATGAAGAAGTTGGGTGGAACTACGAAAAAATAAGCAAAATATACGAACTGAGTAGTCCATGCGCAACATAAGCAACATTAAGAGTATTATGAGGTCAGGAGCGCCGTGGTCCCGTGGTTAGCGTCAGCAGCTCGGGAATGAGAGGTCCTTGGTTCAAGTCTTCCATAGAGTGAAAATTTTACTTTCTTTATTCTCGCAAAGTTATGATCCGTCCGTTCGTCTCTGTTCACTGTAATAAGTTTAGTGTCTGTGTTTTGCCACCGCACCGCAAAACCGTGCGATTGCTAGACGAAAGGACGTGCCTCTCCAAAGGGAACCGAAAACATTTGACCGCATGGTCATAGGTCAACCGATTCCTCCACAGGAAAACACGTGTGATATATTCTATACGACACTGGTGACCGCATGTGCGTCACCTGACAGGAATATGTTGTAGACCCATCTAACTTGTACACTTGGCGAATGGATAAAAATATTCTTCTACCTTGCCGATTTAGGTTTTCTTATGGATGTGATAATCACTCCCAAAAAAGTGATGAAAACATAAGAGTTTGTCACATGAACTGCAACAAATGAATGCAATAGTTTCACAGTCGCACAGTTTTCCCTGTGCTCTGTCAAAACATATGTTTTTAATGTTTTCAAATTTTTCCGTGTGTAGACCGTCAAATCCTGCATGTGTCCAAGAAAATCTGAACATGTCCTGGAATTTTGGAGAGCGAAGTTGATTATGTTTGAGTGCCTTAACTTTGATAATAGTCTGAAAATAAAAAAAATTTTCACTCGAGGTAGGTTTGAACCAAACCACGGGACCACGGCGCTCCTTACGTGAGGCACTCCTTTATGTTGCATACGTTGCGCATGGACTACTCAGTTTGTATATTTTGCTTATTTTTTTCATAGTTTCGCACAACTTCTTCCTGTGTTCTCGATTGATCTGTGTTCAGTTTTTCAAGGCCTATCCACTGTGCCAACTTGTAATTAAATCTGAGGGGGGTGCGATGGGGAGGTTCCCTTGTCAGTACTATGTCGCTAGAAGAATGTCGTCTTCTCCTCATGGGTTTCCATTTAAGTTCACGAAGTGCTTCCGTAATAGTCGCGTGTTGATCGAACCTGTTCAATAACAAATCTAGCAGCACGGCACTGTGTTCTACCCATGTCTTCTCTTATGAGGCGTGATGGTGATCCCATACGCTTGAGCAGAGCTCAAGAACGGGTCACAAATGTTTTCTATAGATCTTTATAGATGAAGTACTGTTTCCTACAAGTCTCCAAATACGCCAAAAATCGTCGATTGGTCTTCCCTGCTACGAGCCTTACGTGCTCGTTCCATTTCAAATCTCTTTGCAACGTGACTCCTAGATATTTAACTGACGTGTCTGTGTCAAGCAGGACACCACTTATACTGTATTCGAACTTTACTGGAGTAGTTTTGCAGTTGATCTACCATTCACTTACATTTTTCTGCATTTCTACCATTCATCACATTAAATAGAAATTCTGTGTATGTTCATCTTTATAGTAATTGGTTGAAAGAACTTCGGCTATTCAGTATGAAATTAAAAGTTAAAAACCCTGCAGCCGTCTCTTTTGCATTTATTTTATTCATGGAATCGTAAGTGGTTGGAAGAACTTCGGCTGATCAGTATGAAATGAAAATTAAAACACCTGCAACCGTCTCTTTTGCATTTCATTTATTGGTGAAACCACTTTCGGTGTTCCATTACACAACCTTCAGGCTCCGTGACCAACGTAAATTGGGAGCAATCCAATTTCCTGTGCCGTCATAACAGGAGCCTGTCTTAAATAACCGGTGTCCACAGATCTCCGGTCTACATGACACTATCCCTTCGTTAATCAACCGACGCCTGTCAGTACAGCTGGTCTGAGTGACGTCCTGGCAGTCGTCGGTTGATTAACGAAGGGATAGTGTCATGTAGACCGGAGATCTGTGGACACCGGTTATTTAAGACTGGCTCCTGTTCTGACCGCACAAAAGGTTGGATTCCTCCATATTTATACTACTGGCCTTTAAAATTGCTACAACACGAAGAAATGCAGATAATAAACGGGTATTCACTGGACAAATATATTATACTAGAACTGACATGTGATTAGATTTTCACGCAATTTGGGTGCATAGATCCTGAGAAATCAGTACCCAGCACAACCACCTCTGGCCGTAATAAGTGCCTTGATACGCCTGGGCATTGAGTCAAACAGAGCTTGGATGGCGTGTACAGGTACAGCTGCCCATGCAGCTTCAACACGATACCACAGTTCATCAAGAGTAGTGACTGGCGTATTGTGACGAGCCAGTTGCTGGGCCACCATTGACCAGACGTTTTCAATTGGTGAGATATCTGGAGAAGTTCTGGCCAGGGCAGCAGTCGAACATTTTCTGTATCCAGGAAGGCCCGTACAGAACCTGCAACATGCGGTCGCGCATTATCCTTCTGAAATGTAGGGTTTCGCAGCGATCAAATGAAGGATAGAGCCACGGTTCGTCAGACATCTGAAATGTAACGTCCACTATTCATAGTGCTATCAATACGAACAAGAGAACAAGAGGTGACCGAGACGTGTAACCAGTGGCACCGCATACCATCACGCCGGGTGATAGGCCAGTACGACGATGACTAATACACGCTTCCAATGTGCGTTCACCGCGATGTCGCCAAACACGGATGCGACCATCATGATGCTGTAAACAGAACCTGGATCAATCCGAAAAAATGACGTTCTGCTATTCGTGCACCCAGGTTCGACGTCGAGTACACCATCGAAGGCGCTGCTGTCTGTGATGCAGCGTCAAGGGCAACCGCAGCCATGGTCTCCGAGCTGGTAGTCCATGCTGCTGCAAACGTCGTCGAACTGTTCGTGCAGATGGTTATTGTCTTGCAAACTTCCCCATCTGTTGACTCAGGGATCGAGACGTGGCTGCACGATCCGTTACAGCCATGCGGATAAGATGCCTGTCATCTCGACTGCTAGTGATACGAGGCCGTTGGGATCCAACACGGCGCTCCGTATTACCCTCCTGTACCAAGCGATTCCTTATTCTGCTAACAGTAATCGGACCTCGACCAACGCGAGCAGCAATGTCGCGATACGATAAACCGCAATCGCGATAGGCTACAGTCCGGCGTTTATCAAAGTCGGAAACATGATGGCACGCATTTCTCCTCCTTACACGAGGCATCACAGCAACGTTTCACCAGGCAACGCCGGTTAACTGCTGTTTGTGTATGGGAAATCGGTTGGAAACTTTCCTCATGTCAACAAGTTGTAAATGTCGCCACCGGCGCCAACCTTGTGTGAATACTGTGAAAAGCTAATAATTTACATATCACAGCATCTTGTTCCTGTCGGTTAAATTTCGCATCTGTAGCTCGTCATCTTCGTGGTGTAGCAATTTTAGTGGCCAGTACTGTACTTTGGTCACGGAACCTGAAGGTAGTGTAACATAACACCGAAACCGGTCGCGGGAATAAACTAAATGTCAAAGAGACGCCTGCAGATGTTTTAATTTTCATTTCAAACATAAATTCTGTCTAAGTTACTCTGTATCCTCCTACAGTGACTCAAAGACAGCACTTTCCCGTGCACTCATCATGACCAGCAAACAGTCGCAGATTGCTGTTAACCCAATCCGTCTTACTTTTTATGTATGTAGAGAACAGGAGCGGTCCTACCACTTCCGTGGGACACTTCTCATGATGGCCTTGACTCTGTTGAACAGACGCCTTCGAAAACAGCCTACTGGGTTCTATTAGTTAAGAAATTTTCGGGTGACTGACGTATCCGAGGACTCATCACGCATGTCCGGACCTTCCTTTATGGCCTGCAGGAGCGTCAGGCGGGCGCTCGGTTCTGCAGTGAAGTTACAGCAGCAGCACTATGTACTATGTGTACATATGTACACTTCTTAGTGAGTGGCCGCGCGGGATTAGCCGAGCGGTCTCAGGCACTGCAGTCATCGATTGTGCGGCTGGTCCCGGCGGAGGTTCGAATCCTCCCTCGGACATGGGTGTGTGGGTTTGTCCTTAGGATAATTTAGGTTAAGTTGTATGTAAGCTTAGGGACTGATGACCTTAGCAGTTAAGTCCCATAAGATTTCACACACACTTAGTGAGTGCAGTCCTACCGTTGCACCATTCTGACCTGCTCGTATGACTTTATTAAAGTTTGTGTGGTTTCGTCTTTTTCGATGCGTGCTCCAGTCTAACACAAAGCCGTTTTATGGTTTTCAATGTGTTGTAAAAGAAAACTTTTAACCTAATCTGAAGATGCCTCACGAAGGCGAAACGTGTTGTTATTAAAAGAAAAAGTTGCAACCAAGACCGATTTTAATTCGGAACGGTCTACACACGGCTGCTGTATGAGACGGACTAATGCAGTGGAATGATATCGACAGGCAGTGCAAAATGGCTAAGCAGGGATGGATAGAGGACAAATGTAAGGATGTAGAGTCTTATCTCACTAGGGGTAAGATGGATACTGCCTACAGGAAAATTAAAGAGACCTTTGGAGAAAAGAGAACCACTTGCATGAACATCAAGAGCTCAGATGGAAACCCAGTTCTAAGCAAAGAAGGGAAAGCAGAATGGAGGAAGGAGTATATAGAGGGTCTATACAAGGGCGATGTACTTGAGGACAATATTATGGAAATGGAAGAGGATGTAGATGAAGATGAAATGGGAGATACGATACTGCGTGAAGAGTTTGACAGAGCACTGAAATACCTGAGTCGGAGTAGACAACATTCCATTGGAACTACTGACGGCCTTGGGAGAGCCAGTCCTGACAAAACTCTACCATCTGGTGAGCAAGATGTATGAAACAGGCGAAATACCCTCAGACTTCAAGAAGAATATAATAATTGCAATCCCAAAGAAAGCAGGTGTCGACAGATGTGAAAATTACCGAATTATCAGTTTAATAAGTCACAGCTGCAAAATACTAACGCGAATTCTTTACAGACGAATGGAAAAACTAGTAGAAGCCGACCTCGGGGAAGATCAGTTTGGATTCCGTAGAAATGTTGGAACACGTGAGGCAATACAGACCCTACAACTTATCTTAGAAGCTAGATTAAGGAAGGGCAAACCTACGTTTCTAGCATTTGTAGACTTAGAGAAAGCTTTTGACAATGTTGACTGGAATACACTCTTTCAAATTCTAAAGGTGGCAGGGGTAAAATACAGGGAGTGAAAGGCTATTTACAATTTGTACAAAAACCAGATGGCAGTTATAAGAGTCGAAGGACATGAAAGGGAAGCAGTGGTTGGGAAGAGTGTGAGACAGGATTGTAGCCTCTCCCCGATGTTATTCAATCTGTATATTGAGCAAGCAGTAAAGAAAACAAAAGAAAAATTCGGAGTAGGTATTAGAATCCATGGAGAAGAAATAAAAACTTGGAGGTTCGCCGATGACATTGTAATTCTGTCAGGGACAGCAAAGGACTTGGAAGAGCAGTTTAACGGAATGGACAGTGTCTTGAAAGGAGGATATAAGATGAACATCAACAAAAGCAAAACGAGGATAATGGAATGTAGTCGACTTAAGTCGGGTGATGCTGAGGGAATCAGATTAGGAAATGAAACACTTAAAGTAGTACAGGAGTTTTGCTATTTGGGTAGCAAAATAAGTGATGATGGTCTAAGTAGAGAGGATATAAAATGTAGACTGGCAATGGCAAGGAAAGCGTTTCTGAAAAAGAAAAATTTGTTAACATCGAGTATAGATTTAATTGTCAGAAAGTCGTTTCTGAAACTATTTGTATGGAGTGTAGCCATGTATGGAAGTGTAACGTGGACGATAAATAGTGTAGACAAGTAGAGAATAGAAGTTTTCGAAATGTGGTGCTACAGAAGAATGCTGAAGATTAGATGGGTAGATCACATAACTAATGAGGAGGTATTGAATAGAATTGCGGAGAAGAGGAGCTTGACTAGAAGAAGGGATCGGTTGGTAGGACATGTTCTATGACTTCGAGGGATCACCAATTTAGTATTGGAGGGCAGTGCGGAGGGTAAAAATCGTAGAAGGGGACCAAGAGGTGAATACACTAAGCAGATTCATAAGGATGCAGGCTGCAGTAGGTACCGGGAGATGAAGAAGCTTGCACAGGATAGAGTAGCATGGAGAGCTGTATCAAACCAGTCTCAGGACTGAAGACCACAACAACAACAGTGGAGTGGAAGAAATTTTAAGAGAATCTTTCATTTCTCAAGGAAGTTTATCATGTTCGACCTTAGGCCGGCTTCTCTTGTTGGCTCAGAAGAGAACTGGTAGCCTTTTCCACACTGCAGGCCGAAGAGGGTTTGAGATCCAGGTGGATGACCGCAGCATCGAGAACCGGCCGCTCGGCAGCGCCCCTGGTGACGCAACATCGGCCAGCGGTGGAGAAGAGAAGGGTGCCGTGTGGGGTGTGCGCAGGTGCCGGCGGTTCCCATGGCGCGCAGAACAATGCGGGCGCACCCACAGAGACTGACTGACCACAAAGGGCCGATACAGTTTCCGGGTGACTCTGGGCGCCGCGGCGAGGGCGCGAGCTGCCCTGCGTCCTGTGCCCTGCGCCCTGCGCCCTTTGTGGCTGCCGATCGTCTCCACTCTCCCAGAACCGCGGCGCGGCCAGGTATATGGGCAGGCCGCGGCTGTGGCCGCCCGGCCGGCCGCTCATCTGCTAGTTCGCGGCCCCGCATTGTCCTGCTATCGATTCCCACAGCGTCCGCGGATTACGTGCGGTTTTATCTGCCTGCCGGATCGCCGCTCCCCTCTCCCCAGGTCGTCAATAGTCAGCGCAGACGTCCCCGGACGGTTCCGCTGGAGCGCCGTCTGGAAGACACTGATTTGTTGGCTGCGCCTGGAGCACCAGAGACGCAGCGGGGACGTTCTGGCGGGAAATTTTCTGCCTTACTTATTGCGGCGAGCCCTTGGTACAACTACCAAAGCTGTGCAACCCTCCGAAAACTGCCTTCAGCCACTGACGAAATCTTCTCGGGTTATGAGCCGAACCGTGGAATCGTATTTGTCGCAACGTTTCGATGTGTTTGCTACCAGTCATCTGCAAGCGAAGGTCAAGCATAGGAAGCTCGCCGAAAAGTTGCGACAACATTACTCGGTTGGTAACCCGAGATGATTTCATTACCGAAATTCGTCGAAGAAGCCTACATTCCAAAAACCTTCTGCAATTTTTCCTGTGCTGATTTTATTGTTTTGTAAACACATTTATTACGTAATTGCCGGCCGCGGTGGCCGTGCAGATCTAGGCGCTCCAGTCCGGAGCCGCGCTGCTGCTACGGTCGCAGGTTCGAATCCTGCGTCGGGCATGGATGTGTGTGATGTCCTTAGGTTAGTTAGGTTTAAGTAGTTCTAAGTTCTAGGGGACTTATGACCACAGCAGTTGAGTCCCATAGTGCTCAGAGCCATTTGAACCATTTGAATTACGTAATTTGGCCAGTTATGGACCGATACGAACCTAATACAAAAGCACAGTTTTTGCCTTCTTCTCAGAACTTTCTCACGCGTTGGCTGATAACCTGCCTCTGTTCATTTGATACCGCCCTCCGAAGTTGTCTTTTTTTTCTGATCAGTAGTGTAAAATGTTCCCTGTTCTTTGTGGTGTCTTCTCTGATGTTAAGTTTTCCAAAGTTATTTTTTGTATTTTCGAGCCAGCCCGTTATGTTTTTTAATTTGGAAATGAAATTAAATATTTTATTCCTTAGGCTATTTTCATTCATTCTGCACATACGACACTAAAACTTAAATCTCCTCTTTCTTATTGTGTCTGTGATTGTTTCTATGTTTCTGTCTAGATCTTCATTTCTCCTCTTCGTCCAGTTGTTGATGATGTGGACGATGGCTTCAGTTTCTGGGACGCTCAACGGCGTGATAATCAGCGCCCGTACAAATTCCCTATCTTTTCACGGTTCAGTCTGGCCGTGTTCATGAATGATGGTGAAATAATAAGGACGACACACACACACACTCCCCGGAAGGAGAAAATCCCCGTCCCGGCCGGGAATGGAATCTGGGACCCCGTGATCAAGAGGCAGCAACACTAACCGCTAGACCACGAGCTGCGGACGTCTATTTGTTATCTTTGCTCCTTTGAGGTCCTAAAATGTTTCTGAGTGTTTCCTTTCTTTCTTTTCCAATTCTTCTTGTTTAGCACTTTTATTCATTGTTAGGCATTCAGATTCGTAAGGTGCTTCCGGTTTCATTACTGTTGCGTAGTGCATAATCTTTGCCTGGAATTGCGCTGATCTTTTATTATATCGATTTTGGACGAGTTTGTATGCTAATACTATTTTCTTCGATCTTTCTTTACTTGTGGTATTATCTAAGTCATTTGATTGTATCCATTCTCTCTAATACTTAACTTATCAACTTTCTTGATGTTTCCACGTTGTGTTTGTACATATTTTTTTTATTTTGTGTTTATACGCAATTTGTTCCATTTCCTCATTTGATCATGTTATTTGACTGCAATTTTTCGACATTCTTCTGTCACTATCTTTGCATCTGTTTTTTTCCTAGATGGATTTCTTCGATCCTTTTCTCTTGTGGCTGTATATGCCATTCTCCCATGACCTTGTCTAAGGCCACATTGAAGAGTATGAGGTGGGCCCATCGCCTTGCCGAACGCTTGTGTTAAATCTGAAGGGCTCAGAAACTAAATTTTGAAATTATGTATGTAAGTGTCTGTTCGACTATTTGTCTGGTGGTTCTTTCGATATCTGGGCGTACCAGTTCTAGGAATACTGTCTGTCTCTCTACAGAATCGTAGACTTTTTTTTGAAATTAATGAATGCAACAACTGTGTTAAGGATCTGGATTGTTCTGACCTTGAGGATAGTTTTCAAGTGAAAAATTTGTTCAGGGCACGGCTGGTTTTTGTGAGCTGCACTTGATGCTAGCTAATTGTGTATTCTGTTTGATTTTCTGTGTTATTCAGAAGAGGTTTGGACAGAATTTTGCAAGTGACTGGAAGCAGATATAAACCCCGATAATTGATGTCTGCCCTGCCACCCTTCTTTTGTAGCGGGTGGTTATTGTTTGTTTCCAGTCGTCCATTATTCTTTCGTTCTCTCCGCTCTGTTGTTTTTCAGCTGGCCAAAGTACTGTTCTCTTTGGTGCAGTGACGGTGGTTCTGAAGATGGGTTTTCCTTTCGCGCCTGTCTGAAAATCAGTCGTGTTGCTTTCTCGCAGTTTAGAAGATTTTTGAAGTATTTTTCTAGTAACTCACAGTTGACTCTGGTTTTGGTAATCAGTTTGCCTACGGAGTCTTCTAAGTATAGGCTCAAAGGCTTGCATCCTTTTCATTGATAACGTTCTAGAAGTCTCTTCCCTTGTTCTGCCTGAAACGTGTATCTGTTTCCTCTAGTCGTTATTTGTCATATTTCCGCTTCTCCATTCGAATAATTTTTTATGTCTATTTTGTCATCTCAGTAAATGTATTCCTGTCTCTTTACATTTTGCCGGAATTCGATTTTTCCAAGCTGTTAGACTATGCTCTACCGCTTCGTCACATACTTTATCCCATCACCAATGTTTCCTTCTTCTTCGTGGTTGCTCTACTTCTTTCACCGTTTCTATCATTGCTTCTCTGATTTCATCCTAATTCACAATCTTCTTTGTGTGAAGCTTTTTAACTAATTAGTTCCTCTTGTCCGACAGAAATTTTGTGTCAGTTTTGTGGAGTTTTTAATTTTGGAGTTTGGTTTTTTAGGTTGAAATTTGGATTTGATTTCTGTTAAAAAATGGTTCGAATGTATGCCTAGTCCTCTTCTGAGCCTGAAATTAATGATTTCTTTATAATTTTGCTTGGTGTTTACCACATGACACAATCGATATGAGCCTAAGTATGTATTTAGGGGAGACCAGATCTTTCTCCTTAACAATTTTCTGAAAAAGGGTGACATTAGTTTTAAGTCGAATTGCCTGGAGAAGATGATGAACCTTTCTCCATTCTTATTGGTGCGTTTGTATGCGGGGAAGTTTCCTAATTTTACCATGTATTTCACTTCTCTGCCGATCAGTGCACTGAAATCTCCTACGAGTAGTTTCATGTGTTGCTTTGATTTTTTTATATCTCATTTTTTCGCATATCTCAAAATTGTTCGACTCTTTCTGGATTTTTGTTGTTGTTATTGTTGGCAGGTGCGTGTACGTTTATGATGGTACAGCCTGTCTTTGCTGAACTGAACGTGAGAGATGGTATTAGCTCCAATGGAGACGCAAAATTTGTTACGGTTTCTGATAGATTCCGTTTGACCTGAAAGACGTCCCAAGCATAGTGACTTTCTGTTCATTCTTTATGGCCTCTTTTCCTTTATATGACTATGGCTCTCTGACTCAAATGCATTCTCATCATCGGTGTCTGGTTTTCTGAAGTGCTAGAATGAGTATGTTTCGTCTATTTTACAAAAAAATGTTCAAATGTGTGTGAAATCTTATGGGACTTAACTGCTAAGGTCATCAGTCTCTAAGCTTACACACTACTTAAGCTAAAGTATCCTAAGGACAACACACACACCCATGCCCGGGGAGGACTCAAACCTCCACCGGGACCAGCCGCTCTATTTAACACTACCGTCAATTTTTTAAGTTTTCCAGTCTTTAGTAAACTGTTGATGTTGAATGTTCTTAACAGATGTTTTTCCTTGGATGATGTTTTAGGCTCTCGAGAATCCAATGGCCTAGTTTCATCACGGTTTCCAGTTGTGAAGAATTATTTACCTTCTGGAGTACTTTTTCTTTTAGTGTTTACCATCATATCTTGACTGAAAGTAAATTAAAAAGCGTAGCATTATTGAAAAATATATCTTAAATGAACAGTATTGATCTGAAATATTACACACATAACATTAAATGTATTATTGTAGTAAATAAATTACAAATTGTATTAACATTCCGCATAAACAGGATGTAAAACAAAATCTGTATCTTTTGTTAATGGCTACAGCACATTGGTTTTATTATGATGTGCAATAAACAAGAGATTTTATTTGCTTCTCATAAACTAATAATGATACTGTGGTGTCACCGCCAGATACCACACTTGCTAGGTGGTAGCTTAAATCGGCCGCGGTCCATTTAGTACAAGTCGGACCCGCGTGTCGCCACTGTGTGATCGCAGACCTAGCGCCACCACAAGGCAGGTCTCGAGATACGAGAGAGCACTCGCCCCAGTTGTACGGACGACATTGCTAGCGACAATACGGACGAAGCCTTCCTCTCATTTGCCGAGAGACAGTTAGAATAGCCTTCTGCTAAGTCCATGGCTATGACCTAGCAAGGCGCCAATTGTAACAGTGCATGTATCTTATAAGTCACATTTGTATAGTCAAGAGAGATGTATCACAAGGAGTCATTAAAGTTAAGTATAAAGCAGCTACGTACTTTTCTTGCTACCATTCAATAGTTATCCTGTTCCAGACTTCACGCCCGTCTGCGTTAGATAGCGTGCCTCTCGGCCCCCTCAAAATAACACTGTGTCGGCACTTCTGTCGACACATCATTTGGCGACGCGGCTTAAAGGAAAAGTGTTCTTTCTGATTGCTTACATTTATTTGTGTCATGGCTTCGCCACAATCTCCAGATGTACTGTCCGAATTTTATCGCTTGCAGAATCAGCAGACGCAGGCGTTATTGGATGCCCTTGGACAGCTCGTCCAGGGTCAACGTGCCATTCAAACCGATGCGGCAGCCGCCGCTTCACCGCTACCGCAGCCACAACATGCAGTTGCACCGCAGTTTCGCCAGTTTAATCAAAACCACGAGTCGTGGACAGAATGGTCCCGACAGTTCGCCTTCCATCTAGCCGCCTACAGAATTCAAGGTAATGAGCGGCAGCCGTTTTTGCTTTCTTGTGTCGGTGTGTCCCACTACCGTGTGATAGTGAAATTGTTTCCCCGACGCGACGTAGCAACTCTGTCCTACGAGGAAATTTTGTCTGCTTTAGATGCCTATTTTAAAGAAACAGTTAATGTGGTTGCAAAACGGTATACGTTTTTTCGTACAAAACGTATGGCCGCTCAAACTAATAGGGAGTGGGTAGCAACATTGCAAGGACTTACTAGGGAGTGTTCTTTTGACTGTGACTGTGGCCTTTCTTATTCAGATACAATGGTGCGTGATGCAATTGCACAGAACGTTTCTGATGTTAGCATACGGGAGCAAATTTTGAAACTAGTAAATCCCTCCCTTCAACAAGTGATAGACATATTGGATAGACAAGACACACTTGACTGTGCTCAGGAATCTTTTGAAACTTCGCCAGCCGTGTGTAACATTAACCGGCCCGCCGGGCGAGCTGCGCGGCCCGGTAAATTGCCCTCGCGCACGAGGAAGCAGCTGCCGCCGCGCTCTAAGCCACGTGTGCCGCGCCAGCTCACAAATGCAGTGAAATCATGCCCGCGGTGTGCTACTAGACATTCGCGTGAACATTGCCCGTCACGCCAAGCTATTTGCTTTTTCTGCAATAGGAAAGGACATGTTCAAAGTGTTTGCCAGAAAAAGCTCAGATCATACAATCACAACCATTCCAGGCCCTTTGCTTCGCGCCGGACTCGAACCAAGGACACTCAGGCTCGTGGACCTTCGCCCATGGACATTCATGTCGTTAATTGCACTTCGTCCAGTGACACTTTCTCTAACAGTGACTGTGTTCGTCCCACAAAAACTGTGCGTCGACGTCGCCGGAAATCACGTCAATTAGCAAGTGATTCTGTACCAGTGTCTGTTCAAATTGCACGAGACAGTCGCTCTTGTCGTCAGCAGGACAATAAACTTTTTGTAGATTTGGACTTTAATGGCACGGTCATTCCATTCCAGCTTGATACCGAAGCTGCAGTTTCATTGATCAATCACGACACGTACAGACAACTGGGCAAACCTCCGTTGCGTGCCGCAAATGTTAAGCTAACCACATATTCAGGACAGACAATTCCTGTGTTAGGACAGTGCAGCCTTCTTGCAACATACAAGGGACAAACAAAACTTGTGTCATTTTACGTTCTTCGTTCGTCTACTGCAGTGAACTTGTTTGGTTTAGATTTATTTCAGTTGTTTAACATGTCTATAGTAAATCAGGTCCTATCAGTGCATCAAACTGTGCCTCCAGACAGTGTTTCTAGCGTTTGTGAAGAATTTGCAGACATTTTTGTACCGGGCCTTGGTTGCTCTAAAAACTATGCAGCACATTTGGAACTGAAAATCCACGTGCAACCGAAATTTTTCCGAGCTCACAATGTTCCCCACGCATTGCGTGATGCGGTCGCACGACCGTTAAAGGATTTAGAATCACAAGGTGTGAGTGAATGTGCGCAATGCCTCTTCTCTTTCAGCTCCGCTTCATCGCTTACGCCGTAAAGGTGTTCCGTTCGTCTGGACGACGGAATGCGAACGCGCCTTTCGCCAGTTGAAATCGGCGTTGCTTTCTAATACTTGCCTCATGCCTTTCGATCCCCAGAAACCCCTTTTGTTGATGGTAGATGCATCGGATTTCGGGATCGGTGCTGTGCTTGCGCCCAAAGTTGGCTCCCATGATCGCCCTATTGCCTTTGCGTCCAAATTGCTCTCGTCTGCGCAACGAAATTACTCGCAGATAGAGAAAGAAGCTTTGGCTCTCGTATTTGGTGTTACTAAGTTCCATGATTTCTTGTATGGTCGTCACTTCACCATCATCACAGACCACAAACCTTTGACATCGCTTTTTCATCCGACCAAGCCTGTACCTCCACGTACAGCGCAGAAATTCATTCGCTGGTCTATTTTCCTCTCGCAGTACCGCTACGATATCTTGTATCGGTCCACTGCTAAGCACGGAAACGCCGATGCGTTGTCCCGTTTGCCTGTTGCTGAGGATAAAGCATTCGATTCTTCCGAACTTGCTTGCATGTTCATTGATTCGGAAACCGATGACGTGGTCGAATCGTTTCTGATTGATTTTCGTCGTGTAGCTACAGCCACAGCTGCTGACCCTGTCCTTGCTACTGTTTTGCGTTTTGTTGCTACGCAATGGCCTTTGTCAAAGTCTCGGATTGCGGATCCGTTGGTTCGCCGATGTTTTGCTCACAAGGAGAGACTTTTTGTTCGACGTGGTGTTTTGTTGTTGCGTTCTGATAATGATCAGTCCAGAGTCGTGGTCCCACGTTCGTTACAGTCCTCTGTTTTACGGCTTCTTCACCACGGACATTGGGGTATAGTGCGAACGAAACAACTTGCTCGTCAGCACTGTACTTGGTTCGGAATAGATGCTGCGATTACGAATATGTGTTCTTCTTGCATGGCGTGTGTCGAACAACAATCCGCACCGCCGCGGAAAGTCTTTGCATGGCCAAAAGCCACTTCCCCTTGGCAACGCTTGCACATTGATTTTGCTGGTCCCTTCTGGAATGCTCGATGGTTGGTTCTGGTCGATGCCTTCAGTAATTTTCCTTTTGTTGTCCGGATGTCTTCCACGACGTCCTCCGCCACCATCCAAGCGTTGTCTGCTATCTTTTGCATTGAAGGTCTTCCGCAGACTATTGTTTCCGACAATGGCCCACAATTCATGTCCGCAGAATTTCAGTCATTCTGCCAGGCCAATGGTATTCAACATCTGACATCCGCGCCGTTTTCGCCTCAGTCAAACGGTGCCGCTGAACGATTGGTCCGGACTTTCAAGTCGCAGATGTTGAAGTTGAAAGAGTCGCATTCTCGGGAGGACGCATTGTTGCAGTTTTTGTCTTCGTATCGCTCTCAGCCCCGAGATGGTCGCTCGCCGGCTGAGTTGCTCCACGGTCGTCCTCATCGCACCTTGATGTCTTTGCTGCATCCGCCGCATCAGGTTCCTGTGCAGCGGCAGACTCCTGCTTTTGCTCCAGGCGACGTTGTATTCTATCGCACCTATCGCGGTTCACGGCGTTGGCTCGCAGGGCGCATTCTTCGCTGCCTCGGCCGCGCGATGTATTTGGTTTTTGGGGCCTCTGGTGAGGTGCGTCGGCATCTCAATCAGCTGCGCCTCTGTCGTCGCACGGGTTCTGCCGCTCCCCGTCTGCTTTCAGCGACGGTGCCGTCCGGTCAGCGGCCTGGGGATCCATCTACTGGCTCGCCTCATCCCCAGGTGTTACCGACGCTGCCTTCCATTTTGCCCCATGGCGACGCGCCGCCGCAGCCGCCGCAGCCGCCGCCGCCGCCACCGCCGCCGCCTGTTCTCCCGCCGGCGCCGCCTGCATTCGACGCTTCGCTGCCGCCGCCCAGCGCCTCCCTGGGTCACGCGCCGCCGATCGCTTCCCGTGACCAGCTGTCCTCCGCCATGGAACTCTTGCCCGCTCCGGACCAAATGACGTCATCGCGCGTCGGGTACCCCGACGCAATGGAGGTCGACCCTTCGGCCCCTCCTGTCTCATTACGGGCGCATACACCGCATGTTGACGTGCACCCTGGACTAGGTTTTCAGGCGTTTCCTAGATCCCCTCGGACCGAATGGCCGGGTGCGGGTGGCACAGCCTCGCCTGTTGTTAGGCTCCCCATCTCATCGCATACGTCAGCATGGGGTCCTCCCCACGGCGGGCGGAAGCCTTATCTCACGACCGTTCGCCAATTTGCGGGGGAGGAATGTGGTGTCACCGCCAGATACCACACTTGCTAGGTGGTAGTTTAAATCGGCTGCGGTCCATTTAGTACATGTCGGACCCGCGTGTCGCCACTGTGTGATCGCAGACCTAGCGCCACCACAAGGCAGGTCTCGAGATACGAGAGAGCACTCGCCCCAGTTGTACGGACGACATTGCTAGCGACAATACGGACGAAGCCTTCCTCTCATTTGCCGAGAGACAGTTAGAATAGCCTTCTGCTAAGTCCATGGCTACGACCTAGCAAGGCGCCAATTGTAACAGTGCATGTATCTTACGAGTCGCATTTGTATAGTCAAGAGAGATGTATCAATAGGAGTCATTAAAGTTAAGTATAAAGCAGCTACGTACTTTTCTTGCTACCATTCAATAGTTATCCTGTTCCAGACTCCACGCCCGTCTGCGTTAGATAGCGTGCCTATCGGCCCCCTCAAAATAACACTGTGTCGGCACTTCTGTCGACACATCAGATACGTAAGTCAATAACCAGAAATAAAACAAAAGAGTAAAATAAAAACTCCAATACGTATCCCAGGAAATAGACATATGCTTTTCATACAAGGAATATTGTTTCCCAAATTCCGTTCAATAGTAAAGACAAGATTCCACCTTTAGAGCGAAGTGGAATTTATAGTATTTCCGGTAATTAGTGTGGCAAGTTATGTGTAGGTCAATAAGATTGGGCTATAGATATAGGGCTGTAGCTACTTTATCATTGATTGACAACCTGGGGTAATTACCCCTAAGGAGTGAAATGAAACTATCTGAGATCTAAAACCAAGAGGGGTCAGTTATCTGTCGGTTAATTATTTTTAAAAGATTGTTATTACTACACTCCTGGAATTGAAATAAGAACACCGTGAATTCATTGTCCCAGGAAGGGGAAACTTTATTGACACATTCCTGGGGTCAGATACATCACATGATCACACTGACAGAACGACAGGCACATAGACACAGGCAACAGAGCATGCACAATGTCGGCACTAGTACAGTGTATATCCACCTTTCGCAGCAATGCAGGCTGCTATTCTCCCATGGAGACGATCGTAGAGATGCTGGATGTAGTCCTGTGGAACGGCTTGCCATGCCATTTCCACCTGGCGCCTCAGTTGGACCAGCGTTCGTGCTGGACGTGCAGACCGCGTGAGACGACGCTTCATCCAGTCCCAAACATGCTCAATGGGGGACAGATCCGGAGATCTCGCTGGCCAGGGTAGTTGACTTACACCTTCTAGAGCACGTTGGGTGGCACGGGATACATGCGGACGTGCATTGTCCTGTTGGAACAGCAAGTTCCCTTGCCGGTCTAGGAATGATAGAACGATGGGTTCGATGACGGTTTGGATGTACCGTGCACTATTCAGTGTCCCCTCGACGATCACCAGTGGTGTACGGCCAGTGTAGGAGATCGCTCCCCACACCATGATGCCGGGTGTTGGCCCTGTGTGCCTCGGTCGTATGCAGTCCTGATTGTGGCGTTCACCTGCACGGCGCCAAACACGCATACGACCATCATTGGCACCAAGGCAGAAGCGACTCTCATCGCTGAAGACGACACGTCTCCATTCGTCCCTCCATTCACGCCTGTCGCGACACCACTGGTGACGGGCTGCACGATGTTGGGGCGTGAGCGGAAGACGGCCTAATGGTGTGCGGGACCGTAGCCCAGCTTCATGGAGACGGTTGTGAATGGTCCTCGCCGATACCCCAGGAGCAACAGTGTCCCTAATTTGCTGGGAAGTGGCGGTGCGGTCCCCTACGGCACTGCGTAGGATCCTACGGTCTTGGCGTGCATCCGTGCATCGCTGCGGTCCGGTCCCAGGTCGACGGGCACGTGCACCTTCCGCCGACCACTGGCGACAACATCGATGTACTGTGGAGACCTCACGCCCCACGTGTTGAGCAATTCGGCGGTACGTCCACCCGGCCTCCCGCATGCCCACTATACGCCCTCGCTCAAAGTCCGTCAACTGCACATATGGTTCACGTCCACGCTGTCGCGGCATGCTACCAGTGTTAAAGACTGCGATGGAGCTCCGTATGCCACGGCAAACTGGCGGCGGTGCACAAATGCTGCGCAGCTAGCGCCATTCGACGGCCAACACCGCGGTTCCTGGTGTGTCCGCTGTGCCGTGCGTGTGATCATTGCTTGTACAGCCCTCTCGCAGTGTCCGGAGCAAGTGTAAGTAGGCTGTTTAGGTTTTTTTATTGGTAACGCCACCTCTGTATGAAAATCACTGGCTGTGCTGTGGGCAGTCTGTGTCTGCTTTGCATTGTTGTAATACTCGTCATTGTAGTGTTGGGCAGTGGCAGCTGGCTGTGAACAACGCGTAGCGTTGCGCAGTTGGAGGTGAGCCGCCAGCAGTGGTGGGTGTGGGGAGAGAGATGGCGAAGGTTTGTAATTTGTCATGAACTGATATATATATTATGACTTGTGATGATATCAAGGTAAATACATCGTTTGTTCTCTATTAATATCTTTCATTTGCTAACTATCCCTATCAGTAGTTAGTGCCTTCAGTAGTTTGAATCTTTTATTTAGCTGGCAGTAGTGGCGCTCGCTGTATTGCTGTAGCTTGAGTAGCGAAGATTTTTGTGAGGTAAGTGATTTGTGAAAGGTATAGGTTAATGTTAGTCAGGGCCATTCTTTTGCAGGGATCTTTGATAGTCAGATTGCGTTGCGCTAAAAATATTTTATGTCAGTTTAAGCACAGTCATGTATAATTGTTCAAAGGGGACGTTTCATATGTCGACCCTTAGCCTAGGATACCTCAATGGAATCTTCTAATTCTTTTCTTGTAGTTTGTGTAATTAGTGTAGCTATTGTTTATTGCTAGCGCGTAATTGTAGAGAAAATCCCCTTTGTAGTTGCAGTCTTTCATTGTTGTACAGTGAAACAGTTGTCGCATGCATGTAGATTTGCACCAAGTATTTCGCAGCTGCAATTAACTAGATATTATTTTCAGTGCTATGTTAATGTGTTCTCTTATTGTTGATCTTCAAATTGTGTTTTTCTGTGTTGTCGTGTGAAATACTGTGACAATAATGGCGTGTGAAAAACGTAATACTAGGCTCCCAAGTAAACTGAGAAATGACAGTGAAAATGAAAGCAGTGTGTTAGCGCCGCAGAGTAATGAATTAACTAATGTTCAAAGTAGTAATTTGGTAACTGTGCACAGGGAAATGGAGCGGGCGTCAAACAATGGCGTGGACAGTGAAACAATTAGTGAAGAGGGAAGCATTATCGATCGATCGGTCGGCAATAGCTCGCCTCAGGAAGCCGAAATGACACGACACGATCTCGCAAATACTGTAGATTCAGGTTTTGGATCCTCACCGTTTTCTCAAATAAGTCAAGATACATTTTCTGCTTGTCAAAATGTGAATGTTGCCGGTGCAAATGCACTGCCGAAAAGCGTAGAGAAACAGATTCCAGACACTAATACATTATTATTGCAATTAATGCAACAAATGGAACAAAATCAGAGACAAACACAGCAAAAGCTTCAAAAGTTAGACACAGTGGAACAAAATCTTAAAAAGGTAGACTCATTGGAACAAACACTTGAACAAACACGTGAAGATTTAACTACTGAGTTACATAACATTGAATCGAAATGTCAAAAAGTCTGTAATGACGTAAAAACACAAATTTGTGAGCATTTTCAACCTATTTTTTCGCGGCATGAAAATGCCTTACAGAATCACGAAGCAGCCATAAAAGAACTGCAAACCATTGTTCATGAAAATCATGAGACCTTGTGGGCTAAAATTGACTCAGTTGCATCTACCGATTCGGTTACGCAACTTGCAAAAACTCAGGAAAACTTAAAGGACACAGTAGATTCGATTTCAACACAAATGGACACTCTGAAACTTGGTTCAGAAAAACACACTGAGGAAATGTGTTCACTATCGGAGAAAGTAGCCGAACTTTCGGATCAGGTCACTAACTTATCTACAAAGGTAGATGATGATCTGAATGACACAAGACCCGTAGCCTTCACTGACACAGAAGAGTATGAACAAATAAGAAAATTCAAACAAAATCAGTATCAAATTAATACACAACACCAAAGAGAAATCCGGGAAGTACAAGATCAGCTGACACAAGTAATACAAGAATTACGTATTTCAGAGGACACTCGCTCTCCAACACGGGAAGAGGGACTTAGAAACACGGAAAAGCCGCAAAATAATAACACAGGGCATTTCGGAAGTTATGAAAGAAATTGTCAATGTGCACCGAATTTTGAGATGGAACGGCCGACACGACCTAACAATGACCGATATGCGACTCGCCGACATGATGATTTTGACTATAAGCTGTTCATTACAACACGTAAATTCAAAACATTCAAGAATTCTGGCAACGACATTCATCCACAAGCATGGCTCCATCAATTCTCTCATTGTTTTCCTCCCAACTGGTCGTTAGAACACAGATTAGAATTCATGTGTGGCTATTTAGAGAATGAACCAGCTGTAAGAATGCGATTGGTCATTCACAATTGCCACAGTGAAGGAGAATTTTACCATGCCTTCCTCTCAGCATATTGGTCTCAAGCCACACAAGACCGAGTAAAACATAACATCATAATGATGAAACGTTTCGAACAATCTGAATTTTCCAGTCTTATGAAATATTTTGAAGACATGTTGCATAAGAATCAGTATCTTTCAAACCCATACAGCCCCTCAGAACTCATCCGCATTTGCTTAATCAAACTGCCTGAACATTTACGACATATTATTTTGGCAGGACGTTGCAAAGACGACATTGAGGCATTTCAGGGACTCTTGCAAGAATTAGAAATTGACACTGACAATCGCGGAACGCGAAACCAGGAACACAACAATCACTACAGGTCACATCCGTCACAATTCCGTGACGACAGAAACAATAAATGGCCACGACAAGGCTACTCTTACAACGTAAATTGTGACCAAAACAGACAGCTCCCGTATGACAACCACTGGCAGAGTAGTAATAACTACAGGGAAAGATCACCTCTCCGTGGTAATGACTATCACAGAGACAATAAGAGAAACAGACAATATGGGAACCAGAACTATTATTATCAAGGGAGACAGGATAACTTTAGACGCAACGGACCAGCGCGCAGTTACGATTCAGGGAGAAATTCTCCACCACGTGACCAACACGAAAGAAACTGTGTAAACTACCGACAAAACGACAGACCTGAATTCCATCAGAACTGGCGAGCTTTAAACAGAGCTGGGCCCTCTCGGCAAGGCGAATTTGTGGAAGTTAGGTCCCCTAATCCCAATAACGGTGCGCGCCAACAAAGAGACAGACAATGACTCGCACAGCAGGCAGCCGCGTGCGCCCACTGGCTCCGACAAAAATAACATAAGACGCTAGCCTTGAGAAAAACTTTAGCATTCTTTACCGATGTATACAACATGATAATTGCGTTGAAGTTGAAACTCTGCGTACTAGGAAGAGTAAAGGTTTACACCACATTTCACATGTAAAACCGTTTATTGAAAGATAATCTGCTTTTTAACTTTGTCTTTGCCATAAAACTTTTCACTTCACATTTCTAGTATGCTTGTCAGACTTAGAATCTGTTAACATGCAACAATGTTTGAAGTTAAATATCCAGTCAAGAACCAAGAGAACTTATTGAAACAGAAATGACGAATGCATTGTTATAGTGAACAGACGTCACAGTGTTATTGTGTGTGTACATTCTTGCTTGTTAGTTGCACGATTATGGAACGACTATCAGGCTTATATACTTAGGACACATACTGGTACTGCTAATGAGATTTTAATGCAACATTTTGGTTTACTTGAAAATACATTCTGGGTTTAATGTACTTTCTGTGAGATACCAGACGACACAGTGGTTAGTTTAAGTGACAACTACACGATTTTATCACGACGCTACTAATGAGTGACAATTTACAGTGTTGCTTTTGCGGTGTATCTGTTTTATATCTGCACAGTTTTCTGTTTTATTCTGGAAAGTAAAACATATTTTAGTAGTAACTTTTGTGGTATAGCTACAAGGAGACAGCCTTTTCTGTAGCACAACAATATGTTACAGCACAGTACTTTCTTCATCACGGTAATAAGCGTAATAACGAAGATATCTATACGCAAAGCATTTCACTTTTGTTTATCATGAGGTAAGTACATTGACTTCTGCAGAACTTAGCTTTTGGAGGACGATAACTACGACACTTCCACAGAGATTATGTTGCAACAAGACGCACATTTAGCGCTACAGGACACGTATTTGAGTGATTAAGTTTTGTACTTAAAACATTTATTTTTAAAGATTTTTGAATTACAAAGAAAGTTTTCCGTGATACATTTCATTCCATTGCTGTAATCTGTAACACCTGAGGGTATAATTACATTAATCCTCAGCGGGTACATGCTTACTTTGTGTACCATGTGTGTGGCAACCACAAGGAACCCTAGCTAATATGGTATTTGCTTATACAACTTTACACATCGGTACCATATTTCTCTAACACACAAATTACACAGCTATCTAAACTTTTTTTTATTACATCAGTGACAGATGTTTACGCAATTATACAGTTGGATAACTTCACACTTATGAAATTGTATTTTGTATGTACTTTGTGAACTCTTCATATTTTTTTGGAACCATTGTGATACTATGAGAGCTTTGAATGATGTATTTGGTATGAGATCATGATTTTTAAAGTACGTTTGAGGCAGATGACACTATTGAAATGAGCAGAGAATTTTTTTTAGGTTTTGAAATTATTGCAGAAAGCTACGACGTTTTTGAGATTTGACTGAGGTGTTATGATGTTATTATTACGACGACGATGTGTATTATGTTGTTGAGGAATGTTTATTATGCTACGTATTTCTCATGATGAAATATTGAAGAAGTGTCGACGAATAAAGTAAGGAATAATGAGTAGTGGTTAGGGACGCTGATTTGTGAGAAAGGTTGTTGGAAACCAAGAATCGTACTTTAAGAGTTATGTGTGTATATGCGTGGATGTATCACAATGCTGCCGAAAATTTTTTGGACGCTGTTATATTTATAGGATTTTCTTTCTACAGATTTGCAACGCTAATTCTTGACCTGTGAAACATTTTTATGTGAGACTGTCACTGTAGCGGAAACTGCTGTCGTAAATATTTCCGTAAGAAAGTTAAGTGACCACCTGCACATAATGCGTCGTGGGCACCCACCTGGGCGACAGCCGCCCGAAAAAAAAGCCATTAACCTCTCAGCGGCACAGGTAGAAAAAAAAAGGGGAGGCCATTATCCTCAGAAATATTCTTACATCTGCAAACCTGATAATGACAAGTGTCTTTCTACGAGAGTTGAGAGCTACTGACTTACGAAATGCCACATAGCTATTGAATGATGTTTTTATGCTTTGGTTTGCATAATTGCTTATTTCATTTGACATCTGTTTTCCAGCTGTGTTGCAGCATTGGTTTCATAAAATAAAATTAAATGCATTTGCTAATGTGAACACTTTCTGTCAACAGATCTATTAAATAATTACTTTATGATCCACATTCTTCGAAAGAGGAGCTCTTGGAAAGGAAAGAACAATAAGAAGGGACTAGTAACAGTAACTGCACACACAATTTTCTTTTCAAGTACATGGTAATATTTCCTTTTACAATCAGTTGTTGTGGTGCACCACTTTAATTACTTAGACATTAAGATGTGATTATACATTTCCCTTATCTGCATTGTTATCTTTAGTGTACAATTTTTTCTGCTTGAGCTATGTCATGTTTAGATATAAGCTGCTGTTTGCCAGGCATAGTGTTACTGAATTTGACTACTGATTTACTACTGATTTATTTTTATTGTTTGCAGCACATTGCCTTATATTAGTTGTAATATTGCAGTTGCTCTGATAATTTATGCTGCTTGCTTTGGCATTTGTATTTTTTTATCATTGCTGTTTGTGTTAATTGTTTTGTGTTGCTGCATTGCCTCGTCCCTTAGTTTAATATCTGAGCTCAGTAGATTTAAGTTAGCTTAAGAGGGGGTAGACTATATAAGAACCTAACTATGGAGAATAGGGAAAGAATGCTTTGAAAGTTATATGAAAACGATTTGGGCCCAAATGAGTATTGTACAATCAGAAATAATTATTTTGAAAGAAATATGAACAGAATACAGAAAGCAGGCTTAGATAGGACTTTTTGGGAATAATGATGAACAAAGGGAGATCTCCATGCAAAATACTGCAGTAAAACAAACCCTCTCCTTTCCCTTTTGTGTTATCCCACTATATGTTTGTGTACCCTTGTGTATTTGTTTTTGTCCTGTCTCTGTGTAGTTTTATAGAATTTTTTCTTCTTTTAATATTAAGCTACATTCACTATGATGAGGAATACTGTTATCCTCAAATATAATTTGCATTGATAATATGTTATTTACCTTGTAAATATGCTTAGACATTATTTATTCTGGTTTGTTGCTCACATGTGAAGGTGATGTTTCAAAAGTTCTTGTGATCTTTATGTATTTACTTATGTCATAATTCCTGTAACACTGATGTATATGTCTATTTCTATTCTTTTGTAAAGCCTGTACTACAAATGTTATCTGTATTATTATGTTCTTTAATGATGTATTTTGTACCTTTGTAATTGTATTTTCATGTTGTAAATTTATAAAATTGTAATTGACACCAGTTCATCTTATTATTAACTTGTAAGTTACATTTCACTGCACACGTTTCTGTTGGTCATAGTATATGGACATTATGTGAGAAGTAGGGACTGTTAGTGTTTGCACGTGTGTTAATTATTCAGCAAGGGACTGAATAACAGCATTGCTGGTTCTAAGGACAATTCCAGAAACTTTGTGAGTGCACAAGTGGTGGTATATGGACTTGCTATATTGTCTGCAAGACTCTTCGATGATGATTGTGCACCTGCACATTTGCAACAGATGGCTGCTGGCCGTCTCTACAAGGACTACAGTGGGTCTGCGTCTTTGCTGACTCACCAGTACCATTATTTCTACAAGGCCTGCAGTGGGTCTGCGCCTCTGGTGGCCTACCAATACCGTAATCTCTACCAGAACTTACAGTGGGTCTGCTCTGTGATGACCTACCAATACTCTTCAAAATTTCGACTGACTATGCTGTGGGTTTGCTCTGTTGTGGCCCATTACCTGTATGCATGTCAAGAGTCAGCACTGTCGTTCCGTTGGAAGGACAACACTACTTCTTCAAGATTGCATGGAAATCCATTACTTCTGTGTGCATTTTCCTTTACTGCTCAGACTTTGAGAAAAACACTGCAATTTTACTGTGACGAATGATGAGGACTGTCTTTATGGACTGTGAGAAAATTTTAGCTTTTGACCAACATTGTATCAATAAGTGTGTGCATTTGATTTCTTTGTTATTGTAATTATGAAAAATTTTTTTCAAATCTGTATTGGCCACTGCCCAATCCAATTTGTAAAATTTTTTGTGGGGAGCATGGGGGCTATGTAAGTAGGCTGTTTAGGTTTTTTTATTGGTAACGCCACCTCTGTATGAAAATCACTGGCTGTGCTGTGGGCAGTCTGTGTCTGCTTTGCATTGTTGTAATACTCGCCATTGTAGTGTTAGGCAGCGGCAGCTGGCTGTGAACAACGCGTAGCGTTGCGCAGTTGGAGGTGAGCCGCCAGCAGTGGTGGATGTGGGGAGAGAGATGGCGGAGGTTTGTAATTTGTCATGAACTGATATATATATTATGACTTGTGATGATATCAAGGTAAATACATTGTTTGTTCTCTATTAATATCTTTCATTTGCTAACTATCCCTATCAGTAGTTAGTGCCTTCAGTAGTTTGAATCTTTTATTTAGCTGGCAGTAGTGGCGCTCGCTGTATTGCAGTAGCTTGAGTAGCGAAGATTTTTGTGAGGTAAGTGATTTATGAAAGGTATAGGTTAATGTTAGTCAGGGCCATTCTTTTGCAGGGATCTTTGATAGTCAGATTGCGTTGCGCTAAAAATATTTTATGTCAGTTTAAGCACAGTCATGTATAATTGTTCAAAGGGGACGTTTCACAAGTATGGTGGGTCTGACACACCGGTGTCAATGTGTTCTTTTTTCCATTTCCAGGAGTGTATCTTGCAAGGCTGTAAAGCTGATTACGTGCGTTATCAATAACAACTTTTTTTTTTTCAAATACTAGCATTAACGCGTCACACAGTGTATTGGAGGTAGCAGCTTGTGAAACGAACGTATGAACATCTTCCTGATGTAATCCATCCATTACACACATACGTTGTAACACATCTGTGACAGTAAAACTGAGACATATACATCATACAAACTTCAATTTATCTCTTGAAAATGCCTTCTCCAAGTTGTAAGTAGTTCTCGAAATGGTCCAGAAATTGCTTCATTATTCACTTCGGAACAATAAATGAACAAGCTGACAGCACAACAGTAAGTATGCAATTACCACTACACTGCTGCAGAGTCTACACGGTATTACGCATGGTTTTTCGCAATATCCTGATGATATCAAATTTGAATAGCGCAGGAACTGATCGCGAAATAAAGTTGAAAGTTTTACACAAGGGACAACACTTATTCAAGTTTACTTATGAAATATTGAATTGGACGAATGACGATCATTTGCGCCTACACAACACTCGAGGCGTTTCACCCTGTTTTTAAACACACCTTTTTTAGCTCCTGAAGGATACCTAGAAATTTCATCGTGAGTTCAGTCTTTTAACTGTTCCAAGCTTCTCGGTGCGTCGGAGTACACTATCGCCTTAAAATAATCCTATAGGCAAAAGTCTGGCACGGAATTAGAGCAGTTTTCCGAGAGCGAGCTGGCTTTCGATGAGATGCACTATTAGTTCAACTTATGTCTCTTACCCAGTTCAATATTGTTCCACGAACAGGAATTAGATATCGCTGCCGAATCTTGAAATGCTTGAGAAAGGCACGTTGTACGCGGACGACAGATTCGCCGTGGCGAAAATAGCACTCTACCGCGATCGCACGAAGATGCTTCGACCAGTACGACATGATAGCTGACCTGCATGTGGTACAGTTGGGGCCTTCATTGCCTGTTCGGGTGGAGTTTAGTTTAGTTTAATTATTGGTCAGACAAAAATTTTTGACAGCCTGATGTGTTCCAGCTTCTGCCATGTTGAAATAAGAAGTCCAGTAATCAAGTGATTTACAAACTGTAAGTGTAGTGCCAACATTTTAACTTATGTGATTTTTAATGTGGATGCAGGGCGTGAGTGAAGCAATTGTCTCTTGGAAGAGGTGTAGTGCAGCATATTTTGCAGAAGTTGCTGCCATCGATGCGGATACTCAGCTTTGTTTTCTGAGAAAGTTTTGCATGTAATACTCGAGGTACACTGGGGATTGCTTTCTCGTTCTATGAAAAATGATTGTTAGAAAGATCCAGTACAGTTGTCTCGATGGCTCATTACTTCGTCAACACCTACTAAAACTAAACATCATTTATCTTTCGACACTTTAAAAATAAAAATCTTCAAAGAAAGTTCCTTTTCATTCTAAAGTTTAGTTGGTCCTAATGTTGACGAAGCTGGTGGGACGGATTGGGGGGGGGGGGGGGGGTTTGGCGGGGAGAAGAGTTTGAAGAGTTTGGAGATTGTAGGTAGTAGCTAATACTTGATTGCACTCTTTGTTAGTCGTCTCAGAAAGTATCGGAGCCTCTAGTCTAAACTGACAGAACGTGAATGGAAGTAGAGACTGAAAAGGAAAACTCCACTTTTGCTGAACATGCTGTGTTACATGTGCTGTGACGCAGCATGTGAAGGTTGCGGTGTGTGGACGGGTTACTCCGGTAACCGAAATTGTCGATCTGAAGATGGCTCTAGAAGAACCGAAACCATTCATGTGAATAAACATTTTATGCAATCAAAACGGATTATAAGTAACATGGACTTTTGAGGAGAACACCAACCAGAAATGTTTTAATTTTCGGTAATGATTACCGAGAGAACGTGAGGAAATGAATTGACAGAGTTATGTGAAAACAACGAATTTTGAATAAAGAACGAATTGGAATATTGTAATCGTCAATTACCAAGACGATTATGAGAGTGTTGGTACCAAGTAGGAACCGTTTAACCTTTAATGATGATGACAACGAATACCGAGCCATTGGAAAAATACGCAGGTCATTTCCGTTTCCAAGAAGGGTCACCGAACTGATGTACATATTTATAGGGCTATGTCTCTGACGTCGATCTGTTGTTGAATTATGGAACATGTTGTGTGCTCACGCATTATGACCTTTCTGGAGAACAAAAGTCTTCCTTATAAAAACCAACAAGGATTCCTCAAACAGAGATCTTGTGAAGCACATCTCGCTCTGTTCATCCATGGAAACCAGAGCGTCGCAGATAAAGGAGCCCTGATTGAATGCATGTTCCCTGACTTCAGGAGAGGGCGTTAGATGCAGCTATACACTGTCGTTTAGTGAACGAAATGCGAGCTTACTGAATGTCGGACCAGATTTGTGATTGGTTTCAGAACTCTCTAATAGGCTTAAGTCAATACCTTATTCTTAACGGGATGAAATCGACAAATGTAGCGGTAATTTTGGGAGCACTTCAGTGCAGTGTTACAGTGCCACTACTGTACACAATCTAGTCGATAAAGCCAGAACGTATATGATGCTTTTTGCAGATGAAAATGCTGTTGTCTACAGAAAAGTTGCAGTAACAGAAGCCTAGCGATATGCAGAAAGACCTGCGAATTATGAGTGATTTGGGCGTGTACTCGCAGTTGACCCTGAACGTAATGAATATGACATATGGCGTGTAAATTGGCGAAGAGTTCCAATATCATTCGACTACGTTATTGGCGGAAAATGACTGGAAACAGTAACAACCGTAACATAGCTATGTGTAGGCATCTAGGGCCAATATGCAGATGTAAGGTGAGTTTACTGGAATAATCTCAAGTAAATGTCATTCTTCACGAAAGATGTGATTTACGAAACATTTGCTCGACCTACTCTTGCGTATTGCTTATCAGTCTAGGGTACTTACCAAGTAGGATTAACTGAACAGGCTAAGGAGATACAAACAGGAGCGGCACGTTTTGTCAGGGGATCATTTAGTAAACATGTAACAATTACGGAGCTGCTCAACGAACTTCGGTGGCATTCGATACGATCCGAAGGAGGCAACGTGAAGCACAGAGAAGGTTACTGTTGAAAATCTGAGAGCGCACGTTCTGAGACGAGCTGTGCAACATATTAGTTCATACCACGTACGTCGTACGAATTAAGCACGAGAAGAAAATCAGGGAAATCACAGCGCAAATGGAAGTTCATCGTCAGTCGTTTTTCCCACGCACCATTCACGAATAGAAAAGGTAACGAGGGAAATGGTGATGCAACCAGAGGCGCCCTCTGTCAGACACCTTAAGGTGACTTGCGGGGTATAGATGTACGTATACACGGTCCAGTCACAGTACTGTGACCAACGGCTGTGTTCGACTTTAAGGAGCAATAACCACTCAGAGACGGCAGAGAGCAGGAGCAGCAGTGGAGTGTATACAGGGTGGTCCATTGATCGTGACCGGGCCAAATATCTCACGAAATAACCGTCTAACGAAAGAGCTACAAAGAACAAAACTTGTCTAGATTGAAGGGGGAAACCAGACGGGGCTATGGTTGGCCCGCTAGATGGCGCTGCCATAGGTCAAACGGATATCAACTGCGTCTTTTTAAATACGAACCCCCATTTTTTATCACACATTCGTGTAGTGCGAAAAGAAATATGAATGTTTTAGTTGCACCACTTTTTTCGCTTTGTGATAGATGGCGCTGTAATAGCCACAAACATATGGCTCACAATTTTAGACGAACAGTTGGTAACAGGTAGGTTTTTTTAAAATTAAAATACAGAACGTAGGTACGTTTGAACATTTTATTTCGGTTGTTCCAATGTAATACATGTACCTTTGTGAACTTATCATTTCCGAGAACTCATGCTGTTACAGCGTGATTAACTGTAAATACCACATTAATGCAATAAATGCTCAAAATGATGTCCGTCAACCTCAATGCATTTGGCAATACGTGTAACGACATTCCTCTCAACAGCGAGTAGTTCGCCTTTCATAATGTTCGCACATGCATTGACAAAGCGCTGACGCATGTTGTCAGGCGTTGTCGGTGGATCACGATGGCAAAAATCCTTCAAATCTCCCCACAGAAAGAAATCCGGCGACGTCAGACCTGGTGAACGTGCGGGCCATGGTATGGTGCTTCGATGACCAATCCACCTGTCATGAAATATGCTATACAATACCGCTTCAACCGCACGAGAGCTATGTGCCGGACATCCATCATGTTGGAAGTACATCGCCATTCTGTCACGCAGTGAAACATCTTGTAGTAACATCGGTAGAACGTTACGTAGGAAATCAGCATACATTGCACCATTTAGATTGCCACCGACAAAATGGGGGCCAATTATCCTACCTCCCATAATGCCGCACCATACATTAACCCGCCAAGGTCGGTGATGTTCCACTTGTCGCAGCCATCGTGGATTTTCCGTTGCCCAATAGTGCACATTATGCCGGTTTACGTTAACGCTGTTTGTGAATGACGCTTCACCGGTAAATAGAACGCGTGCAAAAAATCTGTCATCGTCCCGTAATTTCTCTTGTGCCCAGTGGCGGAACTGTGCACGACGTTCAAAGTCGTCGCCATGCAATTCCTGGTGCATAGAAATATGGTAAGGGTGCAGTCGATGTTGATGTAGCATTCTCAACACCGGCGATTTTGAGATTCCGGATTCTCGCGCAATTTGTCTGCTACTGATGTGCGAATTAGCCGCGACAGCAGCGAAAACACCTACTTGGGCATCATCATTTGTTGCAGGTCGTGGCTGACGTTTCACATGTGGCTGAACACTCTCTGTTTCCTTAAATAACATAACTAACCGGTGAACGTTCCGGACACTTGGATGATGTCGTCCAGGATACCGAGCAGCACAATTAGCACACGCCCGTTGGGCATTTTGATAATAACAGCCATACATCAACCTTTTCCGCAATTGGTAAACGGTCCATTTTGTCACGAAGCAAATACCGTCCGCAGTGGCGGAATGTTACGTGATACCACGTAATTATACGTTTGTGACTATTACAGCGCCAGCTAAAACATTCATATTTCTTTACGTACTACACGAATATCTAATAAAAAACCGAGGCTCCTATTTAAAAAAACCCAGTTGGTATCCGTTTGACCTATAGCAGCCCCATCAAGCGGGCCAACCATAGCGCCATGTGGTTTCCCCCTTCGAGCTAGACGAGTTTCGTTCTTTGTTGTTTTTTCGTTTGATGCTTATTTCGTGAGATATTTGGCCCGGTCACTATCAATGGGCTACCCTGTAGAGAGCCTATCAGGAGGACTCGGAAAACAGCCCAGTGATTCTCGTAAAGCGGAAACCGAGCGATTTATCTGACGTCGAAAAGGGCATGATCATTGCCTTTCGGGCCAACGTGGCAGCATTTCTGGGACAGCCAAGATGGCAAACTGTTCGTGTGTCGCAGTGGTTACGTGGCAAAACGGCGCCATCCAAAACGGCCGCGGAGGCAACACTGATGCACCACGGGACATAAACGACAGTGGTCAAAGACGGCTACACAGATGTGTCCAGGCGAATAGAAGTGCAACTAGTGACATCAACCGAGGGGCTGCCAACAGTGTTTCCTCAACGACCGTCCAGCGAACGTGGCTCCGGATTGGCCTCCGCAGCTCGCAGCTGGTTCATGCACCAATGCTGATTACTACTCGTCGGCGAAGAAGGCTGGAATTTGCACACAAATACCGCATCTGGACGTCCACTGAGAGGAGACTGGTTGCCTTGTCAGAATCGCGTTTTACTCTCCATCGAACAGATGGACGCTGGCGTGTAAGGCACTGCAACAGTCGTCGGAAGGTTCCAGACCGGAAGAGGGCGCGTAATCTGGGGAACGTATTCATGGCATTCCCAGGATGATTTCCTCATTCTTGAAGACATAATGGATGAACACAAGTATGGATCTATCATTGGGACCACGTCCACCCCTACATGCAGTTTGTTTCTCCTCTGCACTACGACATCTACCAACAGGACAATGCAACATTTCCAACAGCTCGCAGACCGAGTGCGTGGTTCGAGGCGCACCAGGATGAGTTTACCGTACTCCCCTGGTCCCATACTTCCGGGATTTAAACCCAGTCGAGAATCTGTCGGACGATCTCGATCTCGTTGTATGTGCCATGGGTCCTCAATCGGAAACCTAAGGCAGATGGCCATGGGCTGGCGTCGGAATCACTGCACATCCCTGTCTGGACCTTCCAGAACCTTTCTGACTCTGCTGCTGGTCGTCTCTCAGTGGTCTGCCCTTGTGTAAGGTTGTTATTCAAGTTTTTGATAGTTGGTCACATTCATGTCTTCTTCTTCTTGATTGGCTCTACAGTCCTTAAAGAACCTTGGCCTCTTATATCACCTGCTTCCATTCTTCTCTGTCCATCGCCTGCCTTCTCCAATTTCTTATTCCCATCGCCTTTAGATCTTCTTCCATACCGTCCAGCCACCTTTTCTTGGGTCTAACTCTTTTCCTTCTCCCGTCAGGTTTTACCATGAAAACTTTCTTGACACTCCGAGTTTCTGGCATTCTCTGTACTCGACCTGCCCATCTTATTCTTCCCTGCTTAATTTTAACAACAATATCCATCTGTCCAAAAGGTGTATGTAGTTCTACATTTGACCTTACTCTCCAGCCATTTTCTTCTCTCACTGCTTCAAAAATCGCTCTCAGTATCTGTCTTTACCATTTCAATAACCAGTTCTCCTTCTTTAATGTCAATACCTTCTGATCCATATATTACTATAGGTCTTAATATGGTCGTGTATATTTTGATTTTTGTATTCCTACCAACATTCCTGGAATTAAATACATTCTACAAGGCAAAATAGCAACGATTTTCACTCGCTATCCTTTCTTGAATTTCTACTGCTACTTTATTGTCCTCCGTTATTACAGAAGCTAAATGTTTAAATGTTTTCACTCTTTGATATTCTTTCCCATTCATTATTATTGAATTCTTTCATCCGTTTATATTGGGTTCCCCCATCACCATATACTTCGTTTTGTTTATGTTTACTTCTAAACCTACTTCATCAAAAATAGTTCAAATGGTTCTGAGCACTATGGGACTCAATATCTGAGGTCATCAGTCCCCTAGAACTTAGAACTACTGAAACCTAACTAACCTAAAGACATCACACACATCCTTGCACGAAGCAGGATTCGAACCTGCGACCGTAGCAGTCACACGGTTCCGGACTGAAGTGCCTAGAACCGCACGGCCACCGCGGCCGGCTAAACCTACTTCTCTTGCTGCTTCCTCTAACGTATCGTAGTTCCACTTTAGTGTCCTTACATTCCTTGCCATTAATGCTACGTCATCCACATATGCTACCACTTGAACTTTCCGATTAAGTACTGTTCCTCCTGGGTTTATCGGCATTTGCCGCATCACCTTTTCTAAAACTAAATGAAATAACACTGTTGAGATCACAGTCCCTGTCGTAGCCCCCTCTGTACTTGGAATTCACCAGACAGTTCTTGCTGTGTTCTTACTTTACACACTGTTGCTTTCATTGTCATTTCTGTTAAATTGAGCAGTTTTAGTGGGATTCTAAATTCTTTCATGATCTGTATAATTTTCTTCCTGTTTGGGCTGTCGTGCGCTTGCTTAAAATCAATGTACAAGTGATGTAGTTGCTTGTCATACTTATAAAACTTCTCTCGCACTTGGCTTAATAAAAATATCTGGTCCATCGTGGATCTGTTCTTACTAAATCTAGCCTGATAGTCTCCCAATATCCCTTCTATCATCCTTGCAAGCCTGGAGGCTAGAATTTTCCTAAATATCTTATATGTTACGTCCAAGAGAGTGATGCCACGATAATCGCTACATTCTGACTTGGTGCCTTTTTTATGTAACGGGCAGATAATTCCCATGTTCCAATCCTTAGGCATTACCTCCTCTATCCATATTTCCTGTATCAATTCATGGACTGCCTCCTCCATTTTCTTTCCCCCATATTTTAATAATTCGGGATCTAAGCTTTATTATTTTTAGTCTCTTCATAGCATTCTTCACTTCCTCTAGCTCTGGTGCTGCTTCCTCGTCCCGATCCTCTACATCTAACTCTTTCCAATTCAGAGTCCTGTTGCCTTTCACTCTCAATCACGGTTCCTTCTTCTTTATCACCTTCTTTCCCGCCAAGCAGTTCGGTAAAATACTTTTGCCATCTTTCTAGGACTTTGCTGTTATCTCCAATTAGATTTCCGTCCTTATCCTAATAGAAAACTGCTCGAGGTTGGAAACCTTTTTTCAAATCTCTTGTTCTTTCATGTCACTCTACAGTAAATGTTGATGATGGCAGCGAGAGGGCGGTATAATTGTGGTGTGCGTACTGTAAGACCTTCGGTACACACACCATCAGAATATTTGACTTGTCGCTCTATCGAAGTAGGCGAGTGTCAGCAATACGTCTCATGGTCTTATCGTGGTGCGTTTATCTTCTGCCGTTAGGTCAGACGATAGAAATACCACTTTCACACTTAGAGTAGCAGATTGACGGTGACCAACTTTAAACAGAACTTGATTAATTTTCACACACATTTATTAAAATATTAACAAGCATAAACATTACGTAACTTGATTCTGGATTCTATTTACAATTGACAATCTGAAGTTCCTTTGGTTTTCGTACGTTAATCTTATTCTCCCTTATGTCTGATACTTGACAAAGTGTCTATACATTTATCTCCATGGCTATGTACAGGAATATGATAATCTTCTTAGGTGCAGACTGAAACTTGACTATAGACTGGTACAGACTAACGCAGACTGGTACAGACAGGGTAGACAAATGCAGACGGACTAATCGGAGGTCTGTACACGCGTTATAATATCTCGCGCGTTCAGGTATCACTGCGCGAGTGTGATCCACGAGGTGAAAAGGTTCTACGTTAGCAGCAATCTCATTGGCTGCGTTACATATTAATACGCGGATCGGCGGAAGCAGAATTTCGTCTGTCCCTAAGGCAGCGCCATATCGTAGTGCGGAGACGGACGAGCGCTGCGCCTGCGCTGTTGTGCTTGTCGGGGCGCGCTCTAGTGGGAAAGTTGTGTACGCGCTGACTATGCGGAACTATGTACACAACAATAATGAACGGATTAGGTGTGGTTCCCTCTGACAGAAGCAGATGCCTGATGCCGGACAGCTGTTGCGCCCCAGAGAGGCGTACTTGGCGTATGCTTGGGGCGTGGCAGGTGGCACCTGCGGCTGCGGCGGCGGCTCTGCCGGCGCTGTTTGGCGAGCATTACTAAACATGAGCAGCGAGTGGTCCGCGGTGTTTGGCGTCCAGTGAGCGGTGGCGGCGATAAGCCACGCTCAAGACGCGCTCCGGCCGCCGTCTGCTGCTCGCCATTATGCATGCGCCTCGTCTGACCGCGCCCCTGCTCTGTGTGTGTGTGTGTGTGTGTGTGTGTGTGTGTGTGTGTTTGTGTGTGTGTGCTTGCCTGCCCGAGACAGCCTGTCAACGTGGCCGACCCCCGCCGTCCTTATCTTACAAGACGCAGCCGCTGTCTGCTCGCATTCTCCTCTGACGCCCTAATCTGAACTCGGCGTCTTCTGCTGCAGTAGTCGCCGTGTCTCACCTACTGCTTACACTTGTAATAAGATCATTTATACAAGTCAGAGAAAAAATTATAAAAGAAACAACGCATCGCGAATTAATTAAACAGCTGACTTGAAACCTCGAAGGGAACGATCTATTGATACGCAATCAGCATGGTTTCAGAAAACATCGTTCTTGTGCAACGCAGCTAGGTCTTTATTCGCACGAAGTAATGGCCGCTATCGACAGGGGATCTCAAGTTGATTCCGTATTTCTAGATTTCCGGAAAGCTTTTGACACCGTTCCTCACAAGCGACTTCTAATCAAGCTGCGGGCCTGTGGTGTATCGTCTCAGTTGTGCGACTGGATTAGTGATTTCCTGTCAGGAAGGTCGCAGTTCGTAGTAATAGACGGCAAATCATCGAGTAAAACTGAAGTGATATCAGGTGTTCCCCAGGCAAGCGTCCTGGGACCTCTGCTGTTTCTGATCTATATAAATGACCTGGGTGACAATCTGAGCAGTTCTCTTAGGTTGTTCGCAGATGATGCTGTAATTTACCGTCTAGTAAGGTCATCCGAAGACCAGTATCAGTTGCAAATCGATTTAGAAAAGATTGCTGTATGGTGTGGCAGGTGTCAGTTGACGCTAAATAACGAAAAGTGTGAGGTGATCCACATGAGTTCCAAAAGAAATCCGTTGGAATTCGATTACTCGATAAATAGTACAATTCTCAAGGCTGTCAATTCGACTAAGTACCTGGGTCTTAAAATTACGAACAACTTCAGTTGGAAAGACCACATAGATAATATTGTAGGGAAGGCGAGCCAAAGGTTGCGTTTCATTGGCAGGACGCTTAGAAGATACAACAAGTCCACTAAAGAGACAGCTTACACTACACTCGTCCGTCCCCTGTTAGAATATTGTTGCGCGGTGTGGGATCCTTACCAGGTGGGAATGACGGAGGACATCGAAAGGGTGCAAAAAAGGGAAGCTCGTTTTGTATTATCACGTAATAGGGGAGAGAGTGTGGCAGATATGATGCGCGAGTTGGGATGGAAGTCATTAAAGCAAAGACGTTTTTCGTCGCGGCGAGATCTATTTACGAAATTTCAGTCACCAACTTTCTCTTCCGAATGCGAAAATATTTTGTTGAGCCCAACCTACATAGGTAGGAATGATCATCAAAATAAAATAAGAGAACTCACAGCTCGAACAGAAAGGTATACGTTTTCGTTTTTTCCCCGCGCTGTTCGGGAGTGGAATGGTAGAGAGATAGTATGATTGTGGTTCGATGATCCCTCTGCCAAGCACTTAAATGTGAATTGCACAGTAAACATGTAGATGTAGATGTAGATGTAGAAACACGAATACGGTGTAACACTAGTGGCACTTTTAAAATATGAACATGTAACACGTCAGCATCAGTTGCAAATAGAAACCAATCTTCACCCAGAGGTCAGCCAAAATAATTTGGCCTTCTTGAGAAGACAGTGACACTAAACTATTGCATGCCAAAGTTTGGCTTCTGAAGAAGAGCAAATTATTTTGGCTGAAACCTGGGTAAAGATTGGTTTCTATTTGCAACTGAGGCTGACGTGTTACATGTTCGGCCGGCCGAAGTGGCCGTGCGGTTAAAGGCGCTGCAGTCTGGAACCGCAGGACCGCTACGGTCGCAGGTTCGAATCCTGCCTCGGGCATGGATGTTTGTGATGTCCTTAGGTTAGTTAGGTTTAACTAGTTCTAAGTTCTAGGGGACTAATGACCTCAGCAGTTGAGTCCCATAGTGCTCAGAGCCATTTGAACCATTTTTTTGTTACATGTTCAATTATCACAGTTGCTGACAGGGCTGGACAAGGTTAAAAAATCTTTTAAAATATGTTGTTGCTGTGGTCTTCATTTGGTAAACTGGTTTGATGCAGCTCTCCAACCTTGTCTATCCAGAACAGGCCTCTTAATCTCTCCAGTAAGCCTCACAACTACTGTGACGTACATCCACTTCAACCTGCCTGCTGCTGATAAGCCTGGTCTCCCTCTACAATTTTTCTCCCACACTTCCTTCCATCGCCGAACTGACTATTCCTTGATATCTCCGAATGTGTCCGATTAACCGATACCTCCTTTTAGTCAAAGTGTGCCATAAATTTCTCTTCTTTCCAGTTCCATTCAGAATATCCTCATTGCCAATTCGCTCTACCCATCGAATCTTGACCGAGCGAGGTGGCCCGTGGTAGCACACTGGACTCGCATTCGGGAGGACGACGGTTCAATCCCGCGTCCAGCCATCCTGATTTAGGTTTTCCGTGATTTCCCTAAATCGCTCCAGGCAGATGCCTGGGATGGTTCCTCTGGAAGGACACGGCCGACTTCCTTCCCCATCCTTCCCTAATCCGATGAGACCGATGACGTCGCTGTTTGGTCTCTTCCCCCAAACAATCCAATCCTTCTCCTGGGTGTGCCTTACAATCCAGTATCATCGAATCCTCAATATTGTTCTGCAGCATCACTACTGTACAGGTCTACAATCCAGACAAATACATCCAGAAATGAATTTATAACATTCATATTTATGACGTTAAAAGACTCTTTTTCTTTCTGTTGTCAGTCTCCATTGCACATACTTCGGCCATCGTCAGTTATTTTGTGCCCTAATTGAAAAAAATAATCGACAGCTTTCAGCGTCTTATTTCCTAAGCTAATTCTCTCAGAATCGCCTGATTTAATTCGACTTTTACTTTTGTTGTTCGTCTCATAAACTGTTTTCGAGGTACTACAGATTTCGACCAGCTACTCTTCCAAGCCCTTTGCTGTCTCTGACAGAATTACAACGTCGCCGAAAATGCTCGAAATTTTTATTTCCTCTCTCTGAATTATATTTCTCTTTCCAAATTTCAGGTTGGTTTCCCTTACTGCGTCGGGGATACGCTACAAATGTGTTTCAATCCCTTTTTAGCTACCGCCTCTCTTGTAAGTCCCTGGTCTCCTTCAACTGCAGTCTAGTTTCTGTATAAGTTATGGATAGCTTTTGACTCTCTGTTTTTTTTTTGTCTGCTACCTTTAAAATTTTTGGATAGTGTATTCCAGTCGACAATGTCAAAAGCTTTCTTTTGATCGGAAAGGTATAAACGTAGGTTTGCCTTTCTTCAGTCTGTCTTGTATCATAAGTCATGTAGTCAGTATTGTCTCACCTGTTCGTACGAGAGTTGGAACTTAAATAGTGGCAACTATTTATTCACAAGCGATACAAAAGAGTTACATGTTTGCACCTGTTACTGCCATTCAAAGTAGCCACGAGCGTTGTGTAGAGCCCGTTGCCAGCGAGGTGGAAGACGTAGTATATCGTTAGTAGAGCCTGTTCTGTTGATGGTGCGAAAGTACTGTAAGGAAATCCAATTACCCCACCGGAGAAAGATTCGTTGAAAACCCTCGTTCGACCGAATCTATTGTTTCTGTGTCTTAGATCCACAGGGTGATTATCATTAAAATTAAATTTTCAAAACGCTGTAGAAACAGTAACACTGGAATGATGTCAAATTGCAACAGAGTACTGTCGGACGTGGGGGAAAACGTATGGCAGAAGAAAAATACGAGTAAATAGTTACAAAATGTGGCAATAGATAGCGCTGTATGTGTCAGAATAGGTAAATGAAAACACTTGCCATCCGCACGACCCATTGAAGTTGGTATAAACACACCGTGTGCACGCCTTTTCCTCCTTTCGCGTCTGCGACATTCGCCATGACTGTCTCAATGCAGGATCGAGCTCTGCTTGTAAAGCTGTATTACAAGAATGATTGTGCACATGTCGATCTGCAGAAGATCCGGGCACTGAAGGATTTGAAAAAAGGCATTGGTCCGATGACTGAGGTCGGTCTGGAGAAAATGATTCGGAAATTCGAAAAGACGGGTTCTTTAGGCGTGCAACCTGGTAGAGGAAGGAAACGAGTTGATTCGACGTCAGTGGAAGCAGTGGCCACAGCAATGCAGGAGAAGGCGAGTGGTGGTTTGCAAACGGGTAGGACAGGGAGAATTGCCCCAACATTAGACATACCCGTGAACACGGTGCGTAAAATCCTACGAAACATCCTTCTTTGATATCCATTCAAAATTACCCATGTGCACGAGTTGCTTCCTGTTAACCTGCCAGCAAGAGAGACCTTTGATTTAGAATTTCTTGCTCTCATGGAAGTGGACAATGATTGGCCGTGGAAAATTTTGTGGACAGACGAAGCCCACTTCCATCTGACAGGATATGTCAATACACAGAATTGTAAAATATGGGCAAAGGAAAATACACATGGAAATCAACCAGTAACACTTCATCCTGAAAAGGTCACTGTGTGTTGCGGGTTTACGGCACATTTTTTCGAAAAGACGGGTGCTTCCGGTCCTGTTACCTGTACTGTCACTGGTAAGCGCTTTGAGTGTCTTTTGCGCAACCACGTCATTCCAGCTCTCCAACAGCGTGGATGATGTGTGGATAGCATCATTTTTATGCAAGGTGGCGCACCTCCGTACATTGCAAATCCAGTTAAGCAGCTGCTGAAGCGCCATTCCTGAAATGCCACAAGAATCAGCCGCCATTTCCCTACAGCCTGGCCGTACCGATCACCTGATCTTAATTCGTGTGACTTCTGGCTGTGGGGCTGTCTGAAAGATGCGTATTCAGTGTTGAGATTGCAAACTTAGCTGCATTGAGGGCACGCATTGCGCAACACATTGTGAAAGTCAACCCGGAAACCCTTCGTTCAGTTATGGAACTTGCTGTTTCTCGATTTCAACTTGTTGCAGATATCGGTGGACAGCATATTCAACATACTTTGCTCAAGTCACACGGAAATTAATAATCCGATTTGCATTTGACTGATGTTTTTTATGCGGTTTTTGGCCTTTAAAAACCTATGTGATTGATGCTTTTTATGCAGTTTTTGGCCTCAGGAAAATTAAAAACCGCTGTGATAGATACTTTTTATGCGGTTTTTGACCTCAGGACAATTAAAAACTTATGTGAATGATGCTCTTTAAGCGGTTTTTGGCCTCAGGACAGTTAAAAACCAATTTTTCCCATCCGATGTGTCGTGGTGGAAGGGCTCACGTAACTAACAGTATCACACCTGTACGCCCATGCACACTGAGAAGTACAATTTGTTTAACGTCAAACGTATACCTTAGGCATTGCTGTGTGATTCATTTGTCATTTGTAGTCGACCACTATTAAACCATGATGCTTACAACGCCATGCATTGCTACATTTTGTAACTATTTATTTTTCTTCTGCCATATGCCCCCCCCCCCCCCCCCCCCGCCCCCCGCTCTGCAATTTGACGTCATTCTGACCAGTGGTGTTATTTCTACAGTAGTTTAAAAGATTAATTTTAATTATACTCACCCTGTATACCAGGCACAATTAATGCAGGAACTGAAGAAAATTAAAAAGAATGGACGTATACGACACATATCATTACGGATTCGTTTAACGGGCGCGAGAGTGCAGTGGAACTGTTCAACCATCCAGTGGCAGAAGCTACGAGAGAGCTGATATGCGCTACGGAGAACGCACGTTCCAAAAGGAGTCAGGCAACAAATTACATCCTTCCGTGCAGGGCCTATACGACTCGCTAAATGGCCACTACGATGAAATCAAAGAAACTAGAGGTCGCAGGGGAGTTTACCGACAGTTTTCTTTCCAGTGCACCAGTTGCGATTGGAAGAAGATATGGGGAAACGATAGAGATATAAGAGAAGTACACCTCGCTCCACGTAGATACGTCATTCTGTTGAAATTTCCGTTGCTTTTTGTCTGCAGTCGATTTGATCACTCGATCTACATCTTAGTGATTTCATCCCACGAAAGGCTCTTTGCTCCTTATAACCTAATTTCTGTCGCAATTTAACGTAACTGGCACTTCAGACTAGAACATAAGATTGCCTGAAATTATCCGTCTTTTTTCGTACAAGTCTTCTTAAGTACACTGCGCAACACAATTAAATGGTCACATTCTCGAAAACCCAATAATTGTCTCCCATTGTAACGCAGAACTTCAAAATTTGGATCAAGGGCGCCTACAACCCTCCTGTGTAACGATGCGAAAGCGTGGCGCCCTGCGATGTCACCTTAGTGCTTGGAAACGCTGCGCGTAGCTGGGTGTCGACAAATTCGAAAAAAAGTCGGAGCTCGGAAGTTCACGCGAGGTGTAGGACGGATTAGTGATGCGGTATCGTGCAACGAGCGCGGTGCCGCACCAAAGTCGGCAACACACATCGTTAGAATAGACATTAGTGATGTCCCTCTGCAATCCGCAACGATGAATGAAGAAGACAGCCTCTCACTCAACACGGCAGCGCCGTCCTACGGTGGTCAACATAGGACCGAGGATGGAAGCGCTTCACTGCAGTCGCGACCTCAGCTGAGGCAGTCAACATCATCGAGTAGGGCTAAAGAGTTATTCTAGTCTCAGATGGAAATGTACTTTTGTTAACCTTGAACATCATACTTCAAGAGAAGAGTTTGTGATTATAGCAACAAGGGACGCTTTAATAGTCAATGACAATTGTAAATTTTCAAGGATTCCTCTGGAAAAGGACTACATCAGCATAAGTAAATCTTTTTATTATTCATGTTCGAAAGTGCACTAACATTTCATCTGTTGTATTTCCAGTGACTCATCTCCCGCATCAATCAAAGATGTCACATTGGCAGCACATTCCACCACAATTCAGCTCTACGCCAGAGTGAAACGTATCACACGTTGAGCAGGTCGTAACACCCTCCTCCCCCCTTTGAAATGTGTATTCTTACAGGACAACTTTCCAAGGAGTTCCACCCAATAATATCGAAACAGCAGACTGTACACAATTTATTAAATTGCCAATACTAAACTCTTTTAAATAACAACAAATTCATATAACTTACAAAACTTAACAAACGGTTAAAAAGTGAGCTTTAAAAATAATAATGGCGGCTTGCCACCATAAAATCAAGAACCTTTTACAATAGTGCTTTTAGAGTTTACCCAAAAGACAAAATCCAATAATAAGTTAACTTGGCATTACAATTTAAAATGATTTATATAAAAAACTTTCAGAAAGATAATGGCGCTTGACACCATAAAATGAAAGAAGCGCAACACACAACGAATAAATATAACAAAATAATACTTTGATACAACCACAGGGTGAGGACAAGTCCCCACACAATCACAGACGAGCGAGCTCTCAACACTTCGGAGGCTTCCCACTAGAAACGGTCCCCGAAATAAACCGCTGAGAGCTGCCCGACATGCCTCCCACAACTGTCCATTACTAACGCACCTGTTTATGTTCTGTAACACACGACAGATAATATCAACACAAGATAAAATTCAAAAATACAGTATAACATCGCGAAAGCTCATGATAACCACGGTGCCGCTAACTAGGGCGCTCTTAATAAGTGCCGGAAGCCAACACACACAAATCTCAAACAATTCTCGCTTCTTAAAACGAAACAATAAAAGCCGAGGGCACATGAATAGTCAAACCACAGTCTTAAAAGTTCCTTAACGACACCAAACGCGACTATTCCACCAAGTTAATAATAACACAGTAAAATAAAATATAGAACATACCACTAAATGCTGTTACACAACCAAATTGACGAGATCGTGTTGTTCAGGTCCCAGAAGACCACATATACCATGCAGCAGTAATTCACTATGTATATACTGTACAAAACCGCCCTTTTTAGGCAGACTTTACCTAACACATCGACTGCCAAATGTACCATACATGAACGCAACTCCGGGCAGGACTCCAATTGAGCAAATAAATTAGTACCAACAAATATCTTAACGAGCCACACACACAGCAAAAAGTTCCAACAACACCGTCCCACATCAGAAAAGTTCATAAACCGCTGCTGCAGCTTCCAGGGGAAAATCTGAAGAGCCAACCGAGCCCACACCCTAACCTGGCAGACGACTCCAAAATTGAGCAACTACTTGTCTCCGGGCCAGAGTATCACAGGACCCCCACCGGACCTCCCCGTCAGACAGGCAGGAAGAACAAGTACGCCGACTCCAATTAATCACCACCGCATGGCCAGCACAGCGGCGAGTCGCCTCCGCCCCAGACCACTCTGCTCATATTGCGAGGCACAACAACCCTAGCGCTAGTCACTAGCAGGTCCGGCAGAGCGAATTTCACGTTCCGTGCACTACCCGGAAAACCAACTACCCTCTCGCTTTCCTCCGGCCACCGCAAACACACCCCAGCGACGTCATAGCAAATCGCCGCCGGAGCGCCACCCGCACCAGGACAGCGAACTATAATCGATTACAGTGTGCGCTCTGAACAAAATCACAGGATAGCGGCGCGCGCCATATCACTCACATCTTACCCCTTCACTTGACGTCTCTGCAACAGAGATCAGAACCGTGACGCCCGGCGTTGAAAGCATGTGGTTCTCATATGTGTGGCCGAGGAAAATATTTCAGCCGCTAAGAGTCGACACGAAAAGCCATGAAGGAGTGGCATAAAGGGCGTTAATGAAACCATCCCTTCCATCGGAGTGTTGATTTACCCACATCTCGCGGTCGAAAACGACAGATCGCAGTGCAATGAACAATGTTCTTGACTTTTGACACCACTGGCATCCCGCATCTCGTGGTCGTGCGGTAGCGTTCTCGCTTCCCACGGCCGGGTTCCCGGGTTCGATTCCCGGCGGGGTCAGGGATTTTCTCTGCCTCGTGATGGCTGGGTGTTGTGTGCTGTCCTTAGGTTCGTCAGGTTTAAGTAGTTCTAAGTTCTAGGGGACTTATGACCACAGCAGTTGAGTCCCATAGTGCTCAGAGCCATTTTTGAACCACTGGCATCCCCCATCCCCTCCCCGAACGATTCAATCCTTCTCTAAGGACATCGTGGGCCTGCAATTCCGCTGAACGTGATCGGACACCTTTGGAGTGTACCAAAACTGCAACTTTTGCCCTGGTGTACAAGGCGCAATCACTAGGGACAATTCAGAACCATTTGTTGAAATCTGAAAATGATTCAGAGCAGCAAAGGCTGTCTACCGTTTTTCAGCCCTCTTGTTTCGCGCCTTCTGTGGTAAGCTCGCGGGGGCGCAGAGCGGGAGGGGAGAGGGGCTGCGACATTGACAGTTGCGTGAATTACATGGCAGAGGGTGCCTCTAAGAGCCTCCCTGCCACCCGCGCACCTGCGTTACATAGCGTGACAGGCATCCCTTTTGACATTCTTTAGATTTCGCACGCGGCGAGCAGGCGCTAGTTCGGCGACGTAGCGACACTCATTAGAGGTGCGTCGAAATTGTTACCCGTCAAAGCGATGCCTAACTGTCAGTGAGTGGCTATGAATTGCGACTTCCTTCATGATTATAAATTATCCCCAACATTACTAACATTTATTGTAAAGCAGGGCAACGACTTATTCACAGCGACGCAATTGGTTTTGTTGCTACGAACTAATACCGCGAAGACCGCTGTAAAGCATTTCTGAATTACGTTTTAAAACTCATTCTGAAGCAACTGGGCAGCAATATGGCCCATGACGACCGTCGCTACCCGTATGACTTACAACTCGATGATGTTGGTTCGTGGGGCGTTCAACATCGTGGTCATCAGTGCCCATACAAGTTCCAGTCTTTCTATTTCCAGTCTCGGCACTACCCGAATGATGATGACAACACAGACACCCAACCCTCGGACGGAGAAAATCCCCGACCTGGCCGAGAATCGAACCCGGGACCCTGTGATCCAGTGGCAACAACACTAGCCACTACACTACAGCTGCGGACGATTTACAACTCGTGCACGCCTGGAGTGCCCCAGGGAAGTGTGGTAGGTCCGCTGTTGTTTTCTATCTACATAAATGATCTTTTAGATAGGGTGGATAGCAATGTGCGGCTGTTTGCTGATGATGCTGTGGTGTACAGGAAGGTGTCGTCGTTGAGTGGCTGTAGGAGGATACAAGATGACTTGGACCGGATCTGTGATTGGTGTAAAGGATGGCAGCTAACTCTAAATATAGATAAATGTAAATTAATGCAGATGAATAGAAAAAAGAATCCCGTAATGTTTGAATACTCCATTAGTAGAGCAGCGCTTGACACAGTCACGTCGATTAAATTTTTGGGCGTAACACTGCTGAGCGATATGAAGTGGGACAAGCATGTAATGGCGGTTGTGGAGAAGGCGGATTGTCGTCTTCGGTTCATTGATAGAATTTAGGGAATATGTGGTTCATCTGTAAAGGAGACCGCTTATAAAACACTAATACGACCTATTCTTGAGTACTGCTCGAGCGTTTGGGATCCCTATCAGGTCGGATTGAGGGAGGACATAGAAGCAATTCAGAGGCGGGCTGCTAGATTTGTTACTGGTAGGTTTGAACATCACGCGAGTGTTACGGAAATGCTTCAGGAACTCGGGTGGGGTTCTCTGGAGGAAAGGAGGCGTTCTTTTCGTGAATCGATACTGAGGAAATTTAGAGAACCAGCATTTGAGGCTGACTGCAGTACAATTTTACTGCCGCCAACTTATATTTCGCGGAAAGACCACAAAGATAAGATAAGAGAGATTAGAGCACGTACAGACGCATATAGGCAGTCATTTTTTCCTCGTTCTGTTTGGGAGTGGAACAGGGAGAGAAGATGGTAGTTGTGGTACGAGGTACCCTCCGCCACGCACCATATGGTGGATTGCGGAGTATGTATGTAGATGTAGATGTATTGCCTATGGACGTGTCTCTGCGGGGACCTTGCAGCAAAGAAACCATGAACGGCCTCTTGGGTGTGGGGGAAAAACGCTGATATTCCAAAATATTCCCACTTGCCTGTTGTTTTCTCACGTATGCTTGAAATTATCGGAATCGACATTGTCAAAGATCTTTTATCTCCATGTCCCTCGGAACTCATCTCCTGTCATATTCCCGTACGACGTTTTGCTCCTTATCCTCGCAGTGACGTTTTCCTGTAGTTTGTCCCGATATAGAAAAAATCACCTTGTTTGTGAAGTGAATCTGTGTGTTTTACGATGAAAAGTTGTTGTACAGAGCGCGATATGTTTTGAAGATACTTGGTAAGAAGTAAAGATCACAGGGCACTAAATTAAAGTGAATCCCAAGTAGGAGAACAAGATGAGGTCTGTAGCCGCCAAATACACGGAGTGCGGCAGCTGTTAGGAAACAGTTTGTTGTGAATAACTCAGAAGACGGGTCGTTCGTCGGACACCGCTGTCCAGTTCTGTACAACATCGGCTCAACACACTGCGATGTTCAAAACCTGTGTATTAAAACTCGGCATTGATGTCTTTGTCTCTAAGTACAAATCTCCCGCTGGACCATGCCACCGCTGTCGAGAAGAAATTCTTGGTGGTTGACTGAACTTGACCTTCTGGTGCTTGACTTTTGGCACATGGAGAAGCTGCTGAACTTCATTCGATTCAAGTAATATTTGTTATATAACATCTTTTGCGACTGTAATAAACGTCTCATTTAAACGATCCTCCTAACGATTCATTTTGAATAATTTTGAGTGTTCACCGTTACAGTATAGCTTTTCTTAAAACTTTGGCCGGCTGGTGGGGCCAAGCGGTTCTAGTCGCTACAGTCTGGAACCGCGCGACCGCTACGGTCGCAGGTTCGAATCCTGCCTCGGGCATGGATGTGTGTGATGTCCCTAGGTTAGTTAGGTTTAAGTAGTTCTAAGTTCTAGGGGACTGATGACCTCAGAAGTTAAGTCCCATAGTGCTCAGAGCCATTTGAACAATTTTTTTAAAACTTTGTTTCGCAAGAACGCATACAGTTCTCATGTTTTAAACAACTACAATTTAACAGTATTACATTATTGTTATATCTGACGTGTTATATCTAACGTTCTTCAACACATTCGTGTTTGATTTTAGTAGACTACACTTCACAGGCATGGAAAATATTTTCGTTTTCCTGTTATGTAAATCAAATTACACCTCGTGTATTTTTATTGATTCTACGGAATGTGATCGTCTTTTGCTTAGTTTTCGTGGTTGTAGAAGCGATCGTTATTCATTTGTGAGTGTGTTTACTTTTTTTATGAGTGAGAGTGTGGCTTTTTTATACTGTTTATGCGTGTGTGTGTGTGTGTGTGTGTATGTGTGTGTGTGTGTGTGTATGCGTGTATGGGTTTGCGTAACATGGAGGGATGAAATATCCTCACTTGTACGTGTGCAATCCTTCAATTCATTGTCCTTGGCTGCTTCATGTGTCACTCATTGAGTTGACGATCGGCAGATAAAATGGATCTCCGCGACGTATGTCAATTTCCACATGTTTATAAGTGCGCATTTAGGGAGTTTTTTGAGCCATTTCAGCAGAGAGGAGAAAAATTAAGATCTATATACGTTTACTGCATGGAGACGGAAGTCGCAGGTGAGTGATATAGGAGACCTTGTGACATCCGTGTACTAAGGGTGGGAAATGTCTCATCGCCCCACTTGTGGCGAATGTTTATACTGACCTAAAATATCAGCACAATGAGTACACGACTTGTAAAAAGAAGCGTGTGTGGTGTACACGTAAGTTCGAAGCTGACCTTGCTTCGTGTGTGGGAAATACACTTCCAGTCGAGTGGCTGCCTGCGGATACCTCGAGTTTTACAAAAGAGAACCAGCTTGAATGCGGTCGTTCCAGAACTGGAAAGAAATCTCGAAACGGCGAGCTGCTCCGCGAATGACAAACGGGCGTCCCTCGGCGGCTGCAAATATTTACAAAGAACGGGAAACCTCCGCTCGGCCCCCTCGGGGCCGCACTGACCGCCGCTACGGGGGTTTGCATAATCTATTCAGATTCCCGGCTTTCTCACACTGAATTTTCATAGCGGCAGCAGCACGGTGCGGCCAATGCGCCGGAATAACAAGTAGCTGGAATAGCTGACCGCCGATACGCCAAGGAAAGAAAAAAAAAATTTTTTTTTGCCTCGCGACGTGCGAATTTCCATGTATGCCGGAGAGCTTTATTTCCCTCCGTGTGGGTCCGAGCGGGCTTCCGGGTAGTATTTAAGGGTGAGTTGAGGGGGGAGGGTGAGGGGGGATGAAGGATTTCTGTGCTTCTGGTCCAGTCTCACCCCTAGGGCGGACGGCGTCCCGGTCTTAAGGACGGCAGGGGGGACCAGAACAGGGGAGGCAGCCGCAGATTATGCATAGCAGTGTGGGTAGCCTACCCAGCGACCGCCACCTGTCCGGATGTCATTGCAGCGAGGGTTCCGCTCACTGGTGGACCGAGGGGCAGCGCGCGGCCAGGCAGGGAATAATAAAGGTGCCCCGCCAGATCGCAATCTCTCCCCCTGGCGCTGCGTGTCGTTAACGGCCGGCGGACGGGGATCTGCAATTCCGATACGCTCGAAGCTGTCGCCCGGATTTCCTTGCGTGTCTGACAGTCCACGGCGGCTGCTGGCTGGACCTTTACGTCTCCGCCTTTGTCACAAAACTGGAATCCGGCTACTGGGAACTGAAATGTGAAGACCGACGCATTAGATAGCTTGTAGCCGTGACGTTCAGTTCATTGTCAGTTCCACACTCTGTCTTATGCTACTTAGAATAGGACACGCAACTACTGTCCTTTGTCCAGATAAACGTCTATTTTTCCTCGGCATTTATTCCCTGTTCGATATCCTGAACTGTAGTATATATTCGTGGGACCAGACGGAAATGGTAAAGTTAGCAAGGGACATTGGTTTCCAAACCGCTAGTAAAATTGCGTTCGTTGACTCTCTTATGTTTAGTGATACTAACCTTTTTATTTGCTGTGCTAACGTGGCAGAATTGTGTATTTAAGACTTTAAGACACAATCTGAAAACATCAAGCCGCCCGTTGTGGCCGAGCGGTTCTAGGCGCTTCAGTCTGGAGCCGCGTGACCGCTACTGTCGCAGGTTCGAATGCTGTCTCTGGCATGGATGTGTGTGACGTCCTTAGGTTAGTTAGTTCTAGGGAACTGGTGACCTCAGATGTTACGTCCCATAGTGCTCAGAGCAATTTGAACCATTTTTTTTAAACATCAGTAGGTCCTTGCAAGAGGAAATGAACCAACGGCATGGAGCTTAAAAAAAAAAGAAAAAAATTACTGGCAGCAGGACATCATCAGTACAGAGAGCCTGAGAATTGTTTTTAACGTTTAAGTATCTGGCAGCCTGGAGTCGGAAACGTGTGATACAAGTAGGAGAGAGTGTTATACATGGAGAACAGTGTAACAAGGAACGAATCATGTTTCCTGGTAGATGTTTCCATCTAGTCACTGGTTTAAAAAATGGTTCAAATGGCTCTGAGCACTATGGGTCTTAACTTCTGAGGTCATCAGTCCCCTAGAACTTAGAACTACTTAAACCTAACTAACCTAAGGATATCACACACATCCATGCCCGAGGCAGGATTCGAACCCGCGACCGTAGCGGTCGCGCGGTTCCCTTCTGTAGTGCCTAGAGCCGCTCGGCCACCCCGCCGGTGACTGATTTAAGAATCACGTAAAGAATTACGTATTAGAACCCACCAAAAGCACTCTTCGGCATTTTATACTGGTTTTTGTTGTTATGAGACATGTCGTATATTGTGCAGTGTCTGAAAATACACTCTAAAATGAAAAAAAGCGACGCACCACGAAGGAATTATACGAATTATACCGAAATTCGTAGATGCGAAGTAATGTACAGAAAAAATTAAGAAAAATTGATGACGTATTCAAGAGAAAGAGTTTCACAAGCTGAGCAAGTCGACGCGTTGGTTGACGAACCGTACTGCGGCCGAATGTCAGGTTGGTCTCTCACCGTTGTTCAGGCCGTCTACACACACGTCTTCGGCCTACAATCTCATTGACTGGAGTTGAATTGTCTTCAGTAATGTCTCGCTTCAAACTGAGCCCCGACGAACAGCGAAGATGTGTCTGGAGGTGCCCCTGACATCGGCGGGATACCAGTCTGATGGTCGCCCGCCATACGCGCAAGCAATTTCTTTTCATAGTAAGGCCTCTTTGGTTGTCATCCGCGGCACCCTTACAGCAGTGCGATACGTCGACGTCGACGATATTCTATGCCCCGTTTTGTTTCCCCTCACGGTAATGCACATTTCCCTAACATTTCAGCAAGATAATGCCTGTCCATACACGGCGAGTTTGTACTGCTCGTCTCCGTGCTTGCTGAACCCTACCTTGACCAGCAAAGCCGCCGGATCTCTCCCGAGATGAGAACGTTTGGACTTTAGAGCCTCATGGGCAGGGTCCTGCAACCAGCTGGAAAGTCAGAAGATGCACTTCGCTAACTGGACAGAATTCCTCACCAGGACATCCAGCACGTTATGTCGTCCAAATTCGACTGTTCTTTAAGGAAACTACGACTGTTTTGATAGTAAAAGTTTAAATAAAACAATTTATCGGCGTCAGTCACTTTTTGTTTCCTACCACGACGCGTTTCGAGAGTTTATACTCTCAGTTTCAGGTGGAAAACAGTGATATCTTGTTACATGTCTATCAGCTGCATGCAGAGAGTTGTTTGTTTTGGTTACATTTCGCTGCAAAAAATGCAATAGGCACTTGTTATCGTCATATAGCACTAAGATTGTACATCTCAAATTGTTACCGAGTTACTTACGATTTGTTCCAGTGTGCAGAATCCAGTAGTCCTTCATAAATGAACGTTTCTGACTTTATTTCTCACACTGAAACACCAACCACTAACATAAAAACACCGAAGGTTGCAGCTTTGTAAAGATGTGACACTTCGTATCAACGATCATACATAGATAGTTTACATTGTGGATCAGAGATACATATAGCAACTATAGAATTATTTCTTCCTTTGCAACATCTTGTTAAGTATTATATTGGATAACATGTGACAGTAACATAAAATAGATAAAATTACACACACACACACACACACACACACACACACACACACACACACACACACATACATATATATATATATATATATATATATATATATATATATATATTTCATAGTATGAACGTACTGTTTTTCTACATTGGTTTGAGATTTTTTTATTTATTTACAACTGACTGAGGAAGTAGAAGGTACAAAGAGTTATAATGTATAATCTAGTATACCTCCAAAACTCTTAAAAAAGCTCATTTCCATCGTCTCAGCTTTTACGTTTAGTGTGTTCTGTCCATTTTTTATGTTGTGAATGAAAATTTCTAGCTCTTCGTAGACAAGTTTGTGGTCTTGTTTCATTTTGTGACGTATTATCAGACTGTCCTCTATGTCATCAAACGAACGGTCAACCCGACGGGAGGCCCTAGCCACACGACATTTCCATTTTTCCATTTATCAAACAAATGCCCTCTGCCCTGAATGAGTGTAGCTCCAGCAGATTTATTGGGTGTCTTGTTTCTAAATGCATTAATATGTTCTCTGAGTCTATTTCGAAAACTTCGTCTGATCTGACCTTCATATTGTATAGAGCATTGATTCCATTTTATCTTATATATATCTGAGTCGGAGTACTTATCTTTATTGGTTTTCGTATTGTGTACAGTCTATTACCTAATTTATTTTTTGTGGAGAAAACAAGTCCTACCTTATATGGTCTCAAAACATTAGCAGCTCTTTGTGAAATGGTGCTAAAGTAGGGAAGGCATTCTGTCTTGGTGTCTGTTTGTTGTTCTTATATAAGTTTCTGTGTATTCCTTTCTTAATTTTCTTAGATTTTACTCTATGCGTGTAGGATGAAAACCATTCATGGCTGCTATTTGCTTTGTTAAATAATACTGATTTTGGAGCGTTTCCTTAGTTAATGCATTTAGTGTGTTCTGTGCATAGCCACAAGGTAAATAGAATATTAGAACGAGAACTCAGTGGCACAAAATGTAGTACTTTTAAATCCAGCAAGGTCAGTAAAACACTCAAAACCAGAAACAAGAAACTACCAGAACATGAAGCAATAGCAACAAAAGCAGACGAGAGCAATATATTGGTGACTGAACATGAACAAACTTATACTGAGAAAACTTTACAATTCTTTAACGGAAACAATTCTGTAAAGATAAAAAAGACCCAACAGACAAACTTCAAGCTGAGATCAAGGCACTTTTAAAGAAAACTGAGAAGGAGAAATACAGATGCGTATCCATGAAGCCAAAAGCACCACAGCTCAGGTCACACTTAAAGATTCACAAGGAGGACTGTCCTTTTAGACGTACTGTTAACTCTAGAAACAGCCCAAGCAATAACTTAACACATAAAATAAATGAGATTCTGCGGAAGAACCAGACATTTGAAACAAACTACTCTGTCAAAAGCAGTTATTATACATTAGCACATGAGCTACTAAACGTACCTGTTCCTGATAAACGCCAGATGATGTCACTAAATGTCACCAATTTATACACAAACATCACCATATATGAAGCAGTAGACGATGTTAATCACAGTCTCATAAAACACAAAAGACTATCAGTCGCTGAAATAATTGAATTCATTAATTTGCTTGAACTATTTCATTTTCAACAATGAAGTATGTAAGCAACCGAATGGTCTAGCAATAGGCTCGAGCATATCAGGGACCATATCTGATACAGTATAACCATTAACAACCTTGAACAAAAATTATTCAGTAACAACACCTCATGCATACAAGACTTGAAGTTTTACAAAAGATATGTCGATCACACATTAGTAATAACAGAAGGGGGAAGCAAACAAAAGTTTGAGGCAATAATTCAGGCATTCAACAACATGCACAAGAACATTCAATTCACTTGTCAATATGAAAGTCGGAAGTCAATAAGCATTTTGGACCTTACCATCACTAGAAAAATCAGTGAACATGTGCTTAGTATTTACAGCAAACACAACTACAGATGTAAATTTCCATGTTTCTTCATGCCACCCACACAAACACACAAATTACTAGCCTTTAGATCCATGTTGCACAGAGCTCACTAAATGTCATTAAGTAAGGAAACAATCCAAAATGAAACTGATGTCATTAAACAGATAGAAGCCACAAATGGTTTTCAACCTGCTCTCATATAGAAATATCTAAGAAAATTAAGAAGGGAATAAACAGAAACTTGCATAAGATCAACAAACAAACAGCAGAACAGTATGCCCTCTACTTTGGTACCATTTCGCAAAAAATTGCTGATGTTTTGAGACCATACAGCGTAAGACTTGCTTTCTCCACAATCAATAAATTATATAATAGACTGCTACACAATACGAAAACCAAAAAAAAAGATAAATACTCCAACTCAGGTGTATACATTCTGTCAATGCTCTGTACAATATGTAGGCCAGACCAGACGAAGTTTTCGAAATAGATTCAAAGAACACATTAATACATTTAGATACAACACGCCCAATAAATCAGCCAGAGCTACGGACAGAGAAAATTCATTTGATAACACAGAGGATGATCTAATAATACTATACTTCTGAAAATGAGCAAAGACCACAAACTCAACCTTTACGAAGAGCTGGAAATGTTCATTCATAACAGAAAACATGGACAGAACACACTAAACGAAAAAGCTGAGACAGTGGTAATGAGCTTCTTTAAGAACTTTGCAGGTATATTAGATGGCGCATTATAACTCTTTGTACCTTCTACTTCCTGAGTCACTTATAAATAAATAAAAAGAACTCAAAACAATGTAGAAAAACTATATATTCATACTGTCTGGAAGCTATCCACTATGTGATGAAACGTATCCGGACACCTGGCTGAAAATGACTTACAAGTTAGTGGTGCCCTCCATCGGTAATGCTGGAATTCAATAAGACTTTGGCCCACCCTTAGCCTTGATAACAGCTTTCACTCTAGCAGTCAAACGTTGAATCAAGTGCTGGAAGGTTTCTTCTGGAATGGCAGCCCATTCTTCACGGAGTGCTGCACTAAGGAGAGGCATAGATGTCGGTCGGTAGGGCCTGGCAAGACGTTGGCGTTTCAAACCAAAGGTGTTCTGTAGGATTCAGGTCAGGGCTCCTTGCTGCCGTCGATTGCAGGGATGTTATTGTTGTGTAACCACTCCGCTACAGGCCGTGCATTATGAACAGGTGCTCGATCGCCATACCCGAATTGCTCTTGAACAGTGGGAAGCGAGAAGGTGCTTAAAACATCCATGCAGGCTGTGCTGTGATAGCGCCACGCTATACAACAAGGAGTGCAAGCTCCCTCCATGAAAAACACTATCGCACCATAACACCACCACCTCCCAATTTTACTGTCGGCACTCACACGCTGGCAGATGACGTTCACCGGGCATTCGTCATACTCACACCCTGCCATCGGATCGCCACATTGTGTACCATTATTCGTCACCCCACACAACGTTTTCACACTTTTCAGTCGTCCATTGTTTACGCTCCTTACACCGCGCGAGGCGTCGTTTGGCATTTACCGGCGTGATGTGTGGTTTATGAGCAGCCGCTCGACCATGAAATCCAAGTTTCCTCACCTCCCACCTAACTGTCATAGTACTTGCAGTTTGGAATTCCTGTGTGATGGTCTGGATAAATGTCTGCCTCTCACACATTACGACCATCTTCAACTGTCGGTGGTTTCTGTCAGTCAATAGACGAGGTTGCACTGTACGCTTTTCTGTTGTACGTCTCCCTTCACGTTTCGACATCATTATCACATAGGAAACAGTGGACCTAGGGATGTTTAGGAGTGTGGAAATCTGGCGTATAGACGTATGACACAAGTGACAGCCAGTCACCTGACCACATTCGAAGTCCGTGAGTCCACGATGTCTAATGACTGCTGAGGTTTCTGATATGGAGTACCTGGCAGTAGGAGGAAGCACAATGCACGTAAAATGAAAAACGTATGTGTTTGTGGGTGTCGGGATACTTTTGATCACGTAGTGTATGTATGTATGTCTGGATGTGTATAATTTTATCTATTTCACGTTACTATCACATGTTTTGCAATGTAATGCTTTTTAACAAGATTTTGCAAAAAAGAAATAATTTTATATTTACTATATGTGTCTCTGATCCACAATGTAAACTAGCTATGAAAGCTCGCTGAGGCAAAGTACGACACCTTTACATCGCCAGAATCGTTAGTGTGTTTGAGTCAATGGTTCGTGTTCCTGTGTGAAAAATTAAGTCAAAACGTTCATTTATGACAGACTACAGGATTCTGTACACTGGAACAAATCGTAAGTGGCTCGATAACCATTTTAGTTGTATAATCTTAGAGCCGTATGACGATAACAAGTGCCTATTATACTTTTGTAGAAAAATGAAACCAAAACAAACAATTAGCTGAATCCAGTTGATACGCATGTAAGGAGATGTCGCTGTTTTCCACTCGAAAATGAGAGTATAAGCTCTTGAAACGCGTCGTGGGAGAAAATGAAAAGTGACCTTGAGTCTTATTTTAACTTTTGAGGACACCCGACAACTCTGGCAATCACTGCCGAGTCGAATAACTGCTAGCGTAACGACCTGGTCGTGGACCAATGCGTCTAACGACTTGGTTAATTTATGAGGCTTTTTCTCTCGAATAAATCATCCAACTTTTGTTAAATTGTAATCATTTGTTTGTCTGTGCTTGTATATCACATCTACCGAATTCCATCCCTTTCGGGTAACTCATTCGTGGTGCACCGGTTTTTTTTTTCTTGTTGGAGTGTGTTACTACACATTTAAGTACTGTACAATACATCACAGTTATTTGGATGATACTGATAAATCTGTGGCTACCATGTTTTAAGGTGAGTAAAATTCTACACAATTTTAAAAACTAGTTATTTAACGCGTGGATGTTGAAGCCACACTGCTTCAGTCACGCTCCATCTTTTGTCTCTGAAACGGAAGAAGGTCCTCTAACATGGGATCATGTAGGGGCGGTAGAGATGTTACCACAAAGTTCCGTGATTAAATGGAAGGCTTGCCATTGTCACTACAAATTTCCTGGTGTATTTACAATTCTGGTAACAACGGAGCAATGAGAGATTGGGTACCAATGAAGCGTGTTGTCTCCCTTTCACTTTGTAAGATCGATGGTAGTTTTCGTTCCATCGGGCCATGGTTGTGGACCTTATGGTATGTGGGAGATTGTCAGATGGCAGTTTACATTATTTCAGTCAACCAGTGTACACATCTTGTTTGGTTAGCGAGTCTACTTCTACATTTTCTTTAGGCTGAAAGCTTCTGCACACTGCTTTCTTAGTGTCACGCACGACATGCCTTTTTATGTTATTCACATTCAGTGCCGAACGCGAAGTTGATAAAAAAATAATGATTGTTTCCCCTTGAACTTCTTTTAATATATAAGTTCCTCTAATATCGGTATCCCCCCATGAACCATGGATCTTGCCGTTGGTGGGGAAGCTAGCGTGCCGCAGCGATACAGATAGCCGTACCGTAGGTGCAACCACAACGGAGGGGTATCTGTTGAGAGGCCAGACAAACGTGTGGTTCCTGAAGAGGGGCAGCAGCCTTTTCAGCAGTTGCAGGGGCAACAGTCTAGATGCTTGACTCATCTGGCCTTGTAACATTAACCAAAACCACCTTGGTGTACTGGTACTGCGAACGGCTGAAAGTAAGGGGAAGCTACAGCTGTGATTTTTCCCGAGGGCATGCAGCTCTACTGCGTTGTTAAATTATGGTGGAAAGCTCTCGAGTAAAATATTCCAGAGATAGAATTGTCCTCCCCCCCCCCCCCCCCCCCCCCACCATTGTGATTTCTGGATGGAGTATGCTCGGAAGGACGTCGCTATCAAGAACACAAAACTGACATTTTACGTATCGGAGTGTGGAATGTTAGATCCCTAAATCGCGCAAGTGGATTAGAAAATTTAAAAAGGGAATTGGATATGTTGAAGTTACATATAGTGAGAATTAGCGAAGCCCGGTGGTAGCAGGAACAGGACTTCTGGCCAAATGAATTCAAATTTATGAATACAAAAACAAATAGAGGCAATGCAGGAATAGGTTTAATAACGAATAAGAAAATAGGAATGCGGGTAAGCTGCCATGAATAGCATAGTGAGCGCATTATCCTCGCAAAGATAGACGCGAAGCCGAGACCCATCACAGTAATATAAATTTATATACCAACTAGCTGCAGATGATAAAAGAGATTGAAGAAATGTGTGATGAGATGAAAGGAATTATTGAGATAATTAAGGGAGTCGAAAATTTAATTCTGATGGTGGACTGGAATTCGATATTAGGAAAAGGAAGAGAAGGAAAAATAGTTGGTGAATATGAACTGGGGGAAAGGAATGAAAGAGGAAGCCGCCTGGCAGAATTTTGCACAGGGCATAATTTAATCGTCGCTAACACGGGGGTTAAGAATAATGAAAGAAAGTTTTGTACGTGGAAGAGACCAACAGACACCCATTGATTTCAGACTGCTTATATTATGGTGAGACAGAGATTTAGGAACCAGATTTTAAATTGTGAGACGTTTCCAGGGGCAGATGTGGAATCTGACAACAATTTATTGGTTATCAACTGTACATTAGAACTAAAGAAATTCTAAAAAAAGTAGGAAACTAAGGAGATGGGACCTGGATAAGTTGAAAGAACCAGAGGTTGTTGCGGTTTTCAGAAGGAGCTTTGGGCAACGACTGACTAGAATTGAGGGAAGGAATACAGTACAAGACGAATGGGTAGCTTCAAGAAATGAAACAGTGAAGGCAGCAGATGATCAAATACGTAAAAATACTAGGCCTAGTAAAAATCCTTGGATGACACAGAGATAATGAATTTAACTAATGAAAGGAGAAAATATAAAAAAATGCAGGAAACGAAGCAGTCGAAAGAGAATACAACGTCTAAAAAAATGAGATTAATAGGAAGTGGAAAATGGCTAAGCGGGAGTGACTAGAGCACAAATGTAAGGACAGAGAAGGGCAACGATAGATACTGCCAACAGGAAAACTAAAGAGGCCTTTGGAGAAAAAAGAAGCAGCTATATGAATATCTAGAGCTCAGATAGAAAACCAGAACTAAGCAAAGAACGGAAAGCTCAAAGGTGGAAGGAGTATATAGAGGGCCTACACAAAGGGAAGAGCTTGCAGGCAGTATTATAGACGTGGAACGGGACGTAGACGAAGAGGAGGTGGACGATATGGCACTGCGAGAAGACTTTAACAGAGCACTCAAAGACCTAAGTCGAACAAGGTCGCCGGGATAGGCGACACTCCGTCAGACGGACTGGTAGCCTTGAGAGAGCCAGCCATGACAAAACTCTTCCATCTGGTGTGCAAGATATATGAGACAGGTGAAATATCCTCAGACTTCAAGAAGAACGTAGTAATTCCAACTCCAAAGAAAGCAGATGCTGATAGGTATCAATATTGCTGAACTGTTGTTGTTGTTGTGGTGTTGAGTCCTGAGACTGGTTTGATGCAGCTCTCCATGCTACTCTATCCTGTGCAAGCTTCTTCATCTCCCAGTACCTACTGCAACCTACATCCTTCTGAATCTGCTTGGTGTATTCATCTCTTGGTCTCCCTCTACGATTTTTACCCTCCACGCAGCCCTCCAATACTAAATTGGTGATTCATTGATGCCTCAGAACATGTCCTACCAACCGATCTCTTCTACTAGTCAAGGTGTACCACAAACTTCTCTTCTCCCCCAATCCTATTCAACACCTCCTCATTAGTTATGTGATCTACCCGTCTAATCTTCAGCAGTCTTCTGTAGCACCACATTTCGAAAGCTTCTATTCTCTTCTTGATTACTGAACTCCTACGATTTATCTTAGAAGATAGTTTAAGGAAGGGAAATCTACGTTTACAGCGTTTGTGAACTTATGGAAAGTTTTTGACAAAGTTGACTGGAGTACTCTCTTTGAAATTCCGAAGGTAGCAGGGAGCGAAAGGCTGTTTACAGCTAGTACAGCTGTTATAAGTAGGGAGAATTTGAATGCCTTTCTAGAACATCTGAACTCGATCCACCCGAACAATCGTTTTACGATGGAGGTGGAAGAGGATGGTTGCCGTCCTTTTCTTGACATTTTGGTTAGGAGGAACGATGATGGATCATTGGGACATGTAGTTTACAGGAAACGTACTCACACCGACTTGTATTTACAGACTAATAGTTGTAACCATCCGTCTCAGCTTGAAGGGTGTAACCTCCCCACAAAAATTTTAAAGAAAATCACAATATTATTTAAGAGTGCTAATGGACATTGCGCTAAGTGTAACCTCTCCACTGAAATTTTAAAGACAGTATTTAATAGAAATGGAGCCAAACGTAACCTCCCTAGCAATTAAATTTAATGACAATAAAAAATGAGAATCGCAATCTGACTGAAAGTATAAGCTGTCACGAAAAATGATGAAAAACAATTCAGTGCTAATGAAATCTCAGTGATAATGATAATTCAATTAAACCGAAATATCGGTCTTTGGCCCTGTGCAAAAAATCAGAATTAAATTCTTACCTCATTGTAACTGCTAGTCAAATTTCTGCTCTTATTCTTGCGCACGGCTCGGAGCAACTGCATTGCAAATAATAATATTCCTTTTTTTTTTTTTGTAATTTTAACTGAAAACTGAAACTTTTCTTTAAGGGAAGTGGAACGAAATAGTTACTTCAATTAAATAAAATTTTTATGTAAAATTGCTTTTAAAATCAAAATTATTATTGGGGGCACTTGTTGAAAATTAATTACAATAAATAAACTTTACATTATCCGATGATTATCTTAATTAACAAAATACCTCATTCAGCATCTTGACCAGTGTTGCCGACAGACTACATCACACAACCGCACTGGGCTGCTACTACTGACCGTCCGCTCTGCATGACGACCACTAGCGAACTCCTCGCAACTGTACTGCACGACTACTGACAGAGTACTCTACACGACGACTACTAACAGACTGCTCGTAACACTCGCGCGGTCAAGCGCATACTAACCACGATAATAGGCTCTCTGGTCAAAGATTTTAACGTGGCTCACCATCGCTGCTACGTTACATACGTGTTTCATAACCCTCCACTGGGGGGGCAAAAATTTGGCAGCGATGGTGAGTCATTTGGACTTGCCATCGCAAAAAATTTTTACAATTTACAGAATATTCAAATTTAGTACATAAATTAAATGTTGTGCACATGCACCGAGTACAAAATATATCAGACAAAGACAAAATGTGAGTACAAAACATAGTAGCAAATCAGAAAACTGTATATACAAATTATTTGACAGAAAACGAAGTGCACAGGCACTGAAAAAATTCTTTAGCATAAGCAGAATGGCAAAAAAATCATACACTGAAGTATTGAATATACAGAATGAGTACAAATCATATTGAAAAATGAGTAAAGTGCACAGGCACTGAAGTTCAGTAGAAAACATATTAACACTTAACATAAGTGCACATGCACTGTAGTTCAGAACATATCATCAAAATAAAAAATGTATATACAATATAAAAGACAAGAGTGTACATATACTGTACTTCAGAACAAATCGAAAAATGTCTTTAGCATTTTCACAACAAATAAACATAATGGCAAAAAATTATGTCGACCAGTGACATAAGTGTACTCGCACTGGAGTTCAGCGAATCGAAAAAAAATGTATAGCCATGAACATAAATGATGTAGCAAAAATATGATTTCACTATGTGACAAGAATTAGGATAGGAAAGGGAAGGATTGCATCATGGTTGTAGCACTTTAGATTGCACACAGCTGTTCTGAAAGTCCATATCTTTCCACAGAAGTACAACACCAAGTGACACAACTTGAAGTTCTTTTCCCATCAGAATTTATCAATGTAGCCAAGACACTGAACTGTCGTAGTAATGTTCCATGTTTTCATTTTGGCAGTACATTAGGTACACCAAACAGTGGGACCATAATAATGTCTTCAACACTCACGGTGGTGGACAGCATGTCGTGTCAACACCACGCTCTTACAAGGCACACCAACGTAGAATTAGTGCAAAACCAAAGATAGTGCTCCATGATCACTAGGATAAACAGGACAAATGGACATTGCAGTAATTCAGGATAGTTAGCTCATAAGGTGAAGGACATTAAGTCACATAATATTGTCAATTACAGTAGTAGTTTGCGGCATTCATAGCCCAGTTATTGAACATTTCTGTACCATGTATGTAGTATTACAGAAAAATGTTCATTAATTGTTTTACATAGAATCAGTAGCCTTCTTTTCTTAGTTACAAAGCATTATTAAATAATCGCATTCTTTTCCAGTTACTACGTATAGCATAGTTAATTATTTGTCATTCCAATATAGTAAGAATCATTAGCCTTCTCCTAAGAACAAAGCATTATGAAACAATCACATTCTTTTCCAGTTACAAAGCATAATTAAGAATCATTAGCCTTCTCCTAATTACAAAGCATTATTAAACAATCACATTCTTTTCCAGTTACAAAGCATAATTAAGAATCATTAGCCTTCTTCTAATTACAAAGCATTATTAAACAATCACATTCTTTCACAATTATAAAGCATAGCATAATTAATTAATCATTTGTCATTCCAATAGTAATAATCATTAGCTTTCTCCTAATTACAATGCATTATTAAACAATCACATTCATTTTGTTACAAAGTATGGCATAGTTAATTAATCATTTGTCATTTGAATATAGTAAGAATTATTAGCTTTTTCCTAATTACAAAGCATTATTAAACAGTCACATTCTTTTCCAGTTACATAGTATCAACATTGAAAACAAGAGCTAATTAATGGCATAATTAATAACATAATTCATTGATTGACATTAATTATTGGCACTCAGTGGCCAGCAAGTATCGAATAGTATAACACATTGTTCCTCATTCAGTATTATTCAGATCATTACGAAGTCATTAAAAATCAGTTAATTACAGTCATAGCATTAATAATCATGGGCATTATAAGTAGTCTCATTACAATAAACAGTGGCAGTCCTTGGCCAGTTACAAAGCATTATTTTATATATATATATTTTTTGTCTCATTAAGAAGTCATTACTGAAGTGAGATACTATTCAGAGCTAAACAGTATTATTCAGAACTTTCTCAAACTGGTATCACTATTTGGGACTGGTAATACATTTTTTTTGTTAGCAATGCATTGCGTTGGGATCGATAATTAATTGCTAAGGCATAACACTTTTTGCTTTTGACCTATTGCTGCAAATGAGGATAGTTAACGTCATTCGTCATGAGTCAGCTGTAGCAAGGTTATGTAACAAGGCAGTATATGTGATCACATTTATAAATGAAAAACACAAATGGGTAAAAAAAATAAAAATGCAAGTACTAGAACAGGTATAATAGGTAACAGGTTTAGTAAGTATCATGAAAAGCTTCTCCTGGAAAAAATACAAAATGGATTATTGACCTGAAAGAAGAAACGCACACTATGCTGAAAAGTAGTGAACTTCGAATTAGCAGGTAGTGAAATGTGTATAAAAATGTGTTCCATAGCTGTCCTTTCCAAAACTTTCCGTCATCCTGCTATGCAATATAACACCTGCTGTCAAAACAAACTGCAACAAATACTTAAATAACTACATAGCATAGATACATAACTTCAACATTATCCTCATCTGTAAAGAAAACTTCATTATACATCTCATCATAACACCATTATCATCATCACCTGTAAAGAAAAACTTCATTATTCATATCAGCATATTCTTCATCATTATTCATCAGTATTCATTATCATCTGCAAAAAAATCACTTCATTACTCATTATACAACTATTCCTTATCTCTAGCATATTTCATCACTAAAACTAAGATGTGTAGTTCTGTCTGACAGCCTGCATCAATCACCTTGTATTCTGAAAGAAAAAATTAGTTAAGACTGCTATTCTACGATGAGTATAGTATATTCTTGTTAATGCTTGTTAATCCTGATCCATTTACTCTTCCTCATAAAGTTATTGCATCTTCTTTCGTTTATTCCGTAGGTGAAATTCCCATTTCTGTTGGATTTATTTCTTACACGCGTCATTTCTTTCTGAAATTGATGAACAAAGATTAATGTCCTGCATTTAAATCATATACCCACTAAATAATGACTGGTTTATGGTAACATAATTAACCATACAGCATAACATGACAGAAAACGTAATGTGTCAAAGACATTGGCAGTGTTCAGATGCAAAAATGTACACAGAATAATACAATGCAGCAGCAAAAAATGTAAAACAGTCACGATGTTGAGATGTCATAAGGCAAAAAAAATGTCAAAGTCAACTGGTGTGTGTTATATCTTAACTATTTCTCATTGCATATAAACAAAACTGGAGTACAATCATATACACACAAAAAAATGGAAAATGTGCACGGTCTGATGTGTAACGACAAGAAAAGCGATCTGCTAACCTTACCTTGCCGGGCACTTGCCAAGAAAAAATACGATAATCATCAGTAATTAGTCATGTGAATATAATTGCATAAGTAAATGGCATCATAGTGTGTTGAATCATAAAGTGTCTTCATTCAATAAACGGTTTAATGTTTGAGATATGGTGGTTGCCTTTCGATTTTCTGGTTCTCGAAGTTTCGACGTGTACAACATTGGGGTGAGGGATGCTGCGAATCCGATATGGACCTGCGTATAGAAGTTCAAATTTACTGCACTTACCTTTTATTTTGCTGGATAAATAGTGTGTACGCACTAATATCTTCTGTCCAACGTGAAAGTCGCGGCGTCTACAAACCTGTTTTTGCTGTCTTCTCCGGCGCTCTGCGGCACGTTTGATGTTGTTCAGCGCAATGTCAATTATTTCGTGGTGTCTTAGTCGACGACATTTAGGGAAGTTTACTAATTCTTTAATTTTGTTTGGTGGTTCAACGTTTTTCAATATAACAGACGGAGATAGCATAGTGGATTCATTTGGAATGGAATTAATTACATCTTGGAATGAGAGTATGTGTGTATCCCAATCAATATGTCTTTTGTGGCAGTATATTCGGCACAGCTTACCAATTTCTTTCATTAATCGTTCACAGGGGTTCGAAGAAGCATGGTACTTGGATATATGGATAGGAGAAATGTTTCTGGCTCGTAACATGCGTGTCCATACGCTACTACGAAATTGAGATCCAATGTCAGAAATTAATTTCATCACATGCCCTACATGAAATAGAAAATGTTTTACAAATGCTTTCGAAACAGTTTTAGCAGTAGCTTTGCGTAATGGAGTGAAAGTAATAAATTTTGAAGTGAGCTCAACAGCGACAAAGATGTAGCAAAAACCTCTGTTAGTTCTGGGAATCGGACCAAAAATATCTACTGCGGCCATGTGTCTTAATTTAACAGGTATAATGGGATATAATGGAGGAATATGTGAAGTGGTGTCTGATTTAGCTTTCTGGCAAATTTTACAAGACGCTAATACTCGTCGCATACGTTTCTCCATGTTGGCAAAATAACAGTTCTGTCTCAGTATAAGAAAACATTTTCGTGCTCCGTAATGTGCGTAACTTAAATGAGTGTACCAGATTAGTTTGTTAACCAGTTCGTCAGGAATGCATAATAACCAACTGTTGCTGTCACGATGACAGCGGCGAAACAGAATGTCATTGCGTACAGTGTAATGGTTTCTAATCGTAACATTATTCTTATCTTGCCAAAGGTGTTTAATTTCTTTCCACACGTTGTCTTTATTTTGTTCTTGTGCTATGTCCTGTAATGACTATGAAATAAAGTTTTCAAATGCAACTTGCTGAATGTACATGACACTGAAATTTGTTTTGCAGAAGTTGGTTGCTACGTCTTGCTGATTGTTGCCGAGAGAACGCGATAGTGCGTCTGCTGTAACATTTTGTGTGCCGGGAATGTGGACAATCGTAAAATTAAATTCTTGTAAATATAGTTTCCTTCTACTTAACTTGTCGTGAGTAAATGTAACTGAAAGCAAAAATTGTATAGCTCTATGGTCTGTGTAAACGGTGGTATGTCTGCCATAAAGAAAGTGCCTAAATCTCGTGAAAGCCCATACAACACATAATGTTTCAAGTTCTGTAACGGAATAATTTCGTTCAGCAGGTGACAGAATGCGGCTTGCAAACGCGATGTTTTTAATTACTATTGAACCATCTTCTTCAATTTCCTGGAAAATGTGTACGCCTAAAGCGGTGTTGGAACTGTCAGTGGCAATGGAAAAATTTCTGGTAAGATCTGGGTGCGATAAAAGTGGAGCATTCAACAGAGCATGCTTCAGGTTCATGAACTCAGAATGTGCTTGCTTATCCCAAGACCAAATAGTGTTTTTACCTGTTAATTGACATAATCTGGGTGTGTCTAAAGCAGAGTGATGAATAAATTTACGAAAAAAATTAATTAAGCCCAAAAAATTGCGTAATTGCTTCTTTGTCGTAGGAACAGTAATGTCACGTAGAGCTTGAAGTTTTTCCGGATCAGGTGCAATGCCTTCTGCTGAAATCACGTGTCCAAGAAATTTTATAGAAGTTTTGCCAAAGTGCGATTTACTAAGATTAACTGTAAGTCCTTGTGCATGAAAAGTTTGTAACAGTTGTTCAAGAATCAGATTGTGTTCAGACCAGTTAGCTTCTGCAATAAGAATATCGTCTACGTACGTCGTAATTCTGTCTTTAAGTTCTGTCGGAAGTATTGTGTTCAAACCGCGAATAAAAGCTGCAGAAGAAATAGTTAAGCCGAACGGCAATTTGCAAAATTGATAACAGTCGCCAAAACAGAGAAAAGCTGTATATTTTCTACAATTCGGATGAAGTTGAATTTGCCAAAATCCCGATTTCAAATCTACTGTAGAATAAATAGCAGTACCGTGAAATTTCTGTAGAAGTTCCTCTAATGTCTGTGGTCGATCAGTTTCATTAATAATAATGTCATTAATGTGACGTGAATCAAGTACAAGGCGAAGTGAGCCATCTTTTTTCTTAACAATATGCAACGGGTTTATGTACGGACTAACTGCCGGTTCTATAATTCCTTGGTCGAGAATATCCTGCAATTCTTTTTTAACTTGCTCTCTATGAATATACGGAATAGGATAATGCTTAGCTTTAAATGTATCGTGCTGTTTGACTTGAAATTCATACATAAATCCGGACATAGTACCAGGAACATTGTCAAAAACTGGAGCTTGCTGTAAAAGAATTTTGTGTAACTGCGTTCGTTCGTCGTCTGTAGTTGCACTGCTTTGTCTAACTTTATCGGAAATCATTTGCGTTACGTCGTAGTCAACTTCGTCTGGAGTATTATAGTTGTGTACGTACGTATCCGTAAACAATGTGGGATTACAGTCTATGTTACGTGTTGCGGAAATGACCTCTGTGCGGTTAATTGTTTGCTCTTCCGCAGATAGTGAGTGCTGAAATTCTATAGCAAATTGTATATCTTCATCCTTTAACATTAAATAAGAATTCTGAAAATCAATGACTGCGTCGCGTTGTACCAGAAAATTCGTACCTAAAATAACGTCTGTTGTCAATAAAGGAACAATCCAAAAATTTGAGTGGAAGGTATGACCTGCAATACAAAATCATAAATGCGTCTGTAATTTAACGTCTACACCTTTACTCGATACTGCTCCTTTCACTTTGGTTTTGCCTAAAGGTAATGTCGGATAAGTATTCTCTTTGTTACACTCGTTAAAAGTCTCCTCATTTATTACTGATATAGGTGATCCGGAATCAATTACTGCTGAAAATTTCGATGAACCAATTTTAATTTCGATAACAGGATGTGAAATAGTTTTCTGAACAACTGGTCTTTCCTGCAAGAGAGTGTCTCTGATATCGTCAAAAGTAATTACATTTTCGTGAATAACATTTTGCGTGTCAAAGGTAGTGCTTGTGTTATTAGAGGATGCGTCCTGTGCAGTATTTGGTCAGATTCTATCTGACGTGTTATTATTATTAGGAGGATTCTGTGGCATTTCTACTATTTGAACTGTTCTATTACTTCTTCCAGACGTGTTACGCTCTGGATGGTATCTACTGTCGGGTTCATTCATGAGAATATGTTCTTGCATATGATTTTGCTGTTGGTGAGACCGACTGTTATTATAAGTATGCTGATAATTGTGCTCATCGTTTTTACGTCTGTCGTGAAAGTCATTCCTATACGGTGCATTACGATAGGAATTGAAATACTGTCTTCTTTGAACGTAGTTGTTTCCTTGCTGACGTACGTTACTATTTGTTGTATCAGGGACTATACGTGCTCGCGGCGGAACATTAAAGCCTGGTTGACCTTGTGCATTCCATTGTTGGTTAGGTATGCTAACCGGCTGGTTTTGATGTTGTTGTTTTGAAACACCTCTATTGTTACTAAAGTATGGTTCCTGTTGCTGAAAATTTTGACGATATTGATAATTAGAATTTTGTCTGTCACCAAAGTTCTGGTAGTTGCCGTTTCTAAAGCGTCTGTTACCTTTTCTGTTGAAATTACGTGTCTGATCATAATTGCTGTACTTTTGTTGACCTTGGTTGTTACACGAAAAGTTTTTGTTTATAAAAGAATAATCTGATTGCTGTACTTCCAGGAGCTGTAAAAGATCTCTGAATGCTGAAATGTTTTCCTTTTGCTGCCCCGTTAGAAGTGACACTCGTAATGACCGTGGTAATTTGGAAATGCATAATTGTATAAGTGCGGATTCACTGTACGGTTCACTTAGGTACTGGTTTTGTTGCACCATGTGCTCAAAAAATTGCGTCACACTGGGAAAATTGGAGTTCTCATAATTTGGTAAGCTAATTAACTGATCTTTAATTCCGCGCTGTGTCGTCTTCGACCAGTACGCTGACAGAAAAGCATTCTGAAATTCCTCTACCGAGTAACACTGTCTCGCGATCGGTCTCATACGAGTTGCCGGTTCGCCTTCCAAAAAACTGCAAATAAATTCAAGTTTGTGTGTTACAGGCCAAGTCGGTGGAAGAGCAAAGCTAAATTGTTGAATCCAATCCAGTGGGTGAATCTGCGTTCTATCGTTTTTGAAAACCTTAAACTTTCTCACTGACAGAAAATGTTTGTAGTCGAAATTATCATCTCTGTGTAATGGAACATGTTCAGGATCGTAAGAGAATCTATTGAACTGTGGTTGATCGGAATCTAAGTCCCGTACTCTCTGTAGATTACCCAAATTATACGCGCTGCGTGAGTCTGACAAATGTTCATAAAGTGGCGTCTGTTGTGGTATGTTATTATTAACTGAAATGTTTTTTATCTCTGTTACTTCTTGTTGTAAATTTGATAACTTCCTACGTAACGTGTTGTTAGATGAATCGATCTCATTAATTGTCTGCTGTAAATTTTGAAATTCAGGTGTTTGGATAAATGAAACCGGTGCAGTATCGTCTGATTTATTGGCATTAGTATTTTCGATAACATCAATACGACTGACCAATTCACCACATTTTTCAGTCAGTATTTTAACCTGATCATCGGTTTTAGAATCAGACGCATTAATCTGTTTTTGCAACTTACCCGTAGTTTCGCCAAGTTTTTTAACATCAGCTTTGATGACATCGCAATCCTGTGTTAGTTCTAATTGTTCGAATCTGTCTGTCACTGTTTGAATATTTACTGTGTGTGTGTATCTGTTTTTGATTTAAGATCAGAAATTTCATCCCGTAATTCGGCGTTCAATTGTTCTATGGTATTAATTTTGTCGGACACTGTAGTAATATTATTGTCTACATACGTCTTCGCTTTCGCGAACATTTTACGTTTGTCCTCTTGTCTTTGTGCAGTGATTGTTTCCATGACTTGTCGTTTTACTTTGTTTTGATCTTGAATAAATTTGCGGAAACGCGTATCACTGTTTTGTATGTGCTGATTAAAGCGCTCGTTAATCTGAGTGTTCTGCTGTTCGAATTTCGCGTCTATCTTTGCGTCCATTGTGCGCGAAAGTTCTACCGTCATTGCTTTAAACTCATCCCGTAATTGTGTAGCTTTTTCAGAGCATTGTTTAGCGACTCCGCTAATTTCGTCTCTGAGTGTTTCTGTTGCGGCTGTTTGCAATTCCCTTAAATCTTGCGCAACAGACTTAATTTCTTCGCTATTTTTTTGTGAACAAGCCTCAATTTCCACGCGCAACTGTTCCTTAGTGTCATGGCACTGCGCGGCAACGGCTCTGATTTGTTCACTAAGCTGTCTGGAATTGTCGTCTAATTTTTCATTCTGTTGTCTGACCTGTTCACTAAGTTGTTTGAGATTTTCGTCATTATTGTCAAGTTTCTCATTTAAGTGTTTGTTATCTTCCCTAAGTTGTTTGAAATTCTCTTTAAATTGTTTGTTATCTACACTCTGTTGTTTGACCTGTTCACTAAGTTTGTCTTGTTTTTCGTTCTGTTCGTTCCTAAACTGTAGCATTATTGCTATAAATTGATCCAAAGTAACATTACCTACTCCATTATCTGTGCTGTTTGATTGTGTACCTGGAATTGTCGCGCTTTGTGTGACCATTTGGTCATTCTGCAATTTACAAAAAGGATTATCAGTCGGACGTACACTGTCACTCACTATTTCGGAATTAAATGAATCCGTCGTACTTTGTGTATCCTGTTCATTTTCATTAGACAAATTTGTCTGTTCGTTACTTGAGTTTTCCAAATCGGGTGTGTTAAGCTCGGCAGCGCTCATTACAATAGAGCGTCCCGCGTCATCAATTGTCGCCAAATTAACAGACGAGACAATTGAGTTCGTTTGTTCATCATTAAGATAAAAGTCATCATCAGTGGTTGTAATGCAGTGATTGTTAGTGAACGCAGGATTGTCATCATTACACTGCGTGTCACATGTCCTATCGGTAAAGTTGTTTGGGTCGGTAATTTCATTCATAATACCTCGCGATACGCTATTCACAGTCTTTCGCGGCATTTTAACAATAGTCAAAATTATTCACAAAATAAATAAGCACAATGCAAAAGCAACACACAAATACAACAAAGCAACAAATTGCCGTTGACCTGTAGAAATAAAGTCACAATATTATTAAAAGCGTAGCGCCAAATCCTAATTATATCTAAGCAAATAAGAGCAGATATCTGACTGTCGCTCAAAAGATTCTCAACGAAATTCGATCCTGGCCTGGGTGTCGCCAAGTGTAACCTCCCCACAAAAATTTTAAAGAAAATGACAATATTATTTAAGAGTGCTAATGGACATTGCGCTAAGTGTAACCTCTCCACTGAAATTTTAAAGACAGTAATTAATAGAAATGGAGCCAAACGTAACCTCTCTAGCAATTAAATTTAATGACAATAAAAAATGAGAATCGCAATCTGACTGAAAGTATAAGCTGTCACGAAAAATGATGAAAAACAATTCAGTGCTAATGAAATCTCAGTGATAATGATAATTCAATTAAACCGAAATATCGGTCTTTGGCCCTGTGCAAAAAATCAGAATTAAATTCTTACCTCATTGTAACTGCTAGTCAAATTTCTGCTCTTATTCTTGCGCACGGCTCGGAGCAACTGCATTGCAAATAATAATATTCCTTTTTTTTTTTTTTTTGTAATTTTAACTGAAAACTGAAACTTTTCTTTAAGGGAAGTGGAACGAAATAGTTACTTCAATTAAATAAAATTTTTATGTAAAATTGCTTTTAAAATCAAAATTATTATTGGGGGCACTTGTTGAAAATTAATTACAATAAATAAACTTTACATTATCCGATGATTATCTTAATTAACAAAATACCTCATTCAGCATCTTGACCAGTGTTGCCGACAGACTACATCACACAACCGCACTGGGCTGCTACTACTGACCGTCCGCTCTGCATGACGACCACTAGCGAACTCCTCGCAACTGTACTGCACGACTACTGACAGAGTACTCTACACGACGACTACTAACAGACTGCTCGTAACACTCGCGCGGTCAAGCGCATACTAACCACGATAATAGGCTCTCTGGTCAAAGATTTTAACGTGGCTCACCATCGCTGCTACGTTACATACGTGTTTCAAGGGGTACTTTGTACCTTGGTGCACAGGGCACATGTCATTTCCGACACTGAGACTTTGCCAGCTGAACTGTCCCATCTTGAAACTACATTTCGTCAAAATGGCTATAGTGAAAGACACATTGAACGTGCCTTGCGCTATCGACAAACCGTGCATCGGGTGATTGATAGTAATACTGAGTCAACATCTAACTCTACTGCCTTTTTGCCTTACGTAGGAAGCACGTCCAACAAGATCGGTCGTATTTTACGGAAATACGATGTGAAATGAGTTTTCCGACCTCCAACTAAAATTAGAATGCTTTTGGATACCGTTAAAGATGATCTTGGTTTGCGTAAGGCGGGTGTACATCGCATTCCTTGTAGCCTTGGCGTGGCATATATTGGTCAAACTATCTCAGGACCGTGGAGGATCGATGTACAGAGCTAAACGGACGATTACAGCAGCCAAGTAGATCCGCTATCGCCGAACATTGCTTGGATACTGGTCACCCTACATTATACAACAACACCAAGATATACGTCCAGCTATTGGGACAGTGTTATTAAGGAGGCAGTTGAGATTAAATTGGCGAGCAACATTGTAAACAGGGATGGAGCTTTTCTTAAACTCTGTTTGGAATCCTGCTGTCTCCCCTGTCAAAAACAGAGGGAGAGAGTCAATGTTTCCTCACCTGTTAGTTCGTTGTCTCACTATCGATATCTCTAACATTGATCATCTTTGGTGGCACTAATGTTCAGGGTGTGTCTTTCCTGCATTAGTCCAAGAATCGAGGTTTTAAATTTGCCTGTACATCGCCTGTCCGTTGCTGTTTGCCTTGAAAATGGCGGGGTGTGCTCCCACCGAAATATCGACGGTCGCTTTTAATATAACCTGGCTGAATTCCCGTAAGTTTTTTGAAAATTGTGTACGACAGGAGAAACTCAGGTATCGTAAACAAGATACTGTCATCATTCCAAAAATAAGGGTATTCCTTATTAAACCAAAATCGGTTGAACTGTCCCTGAGTCACATACGACGATGTCGAGGTGCGATGGAAAAAATGATTTTCACAACATCTCAAAATTTTTGACATATAAGTCGAGAATCAGCCTACGGATTTTGATGAAAGATATAGTGCTTTATAGCGTACCTACTGCGAAAGGGTTTTAAGCTGCATTTCTTATTTTCATAAATAATAATCGAGATACAGATTTAATGACAGAATCCATATTCTCACAACTCCTGGAGGCTCTTTTACGAAAGTCAAAATGACGCTGTGAGTTCCATAAGCAGCAATGGTTTTACACTATGATTATGATGTGTTTAGTTTATTACTGAGGTTGTGCTAATAATAGTAAGTAAATAACTAGTAAATAAGATAACAGAACTGATACTCTAGTTTGGGCGCGCATGACCCCAGTTGTTTTTTGCGCCCTAAAGCAAAACAAAACAAACAAACGCTAGTAGGTGATATAACACGATAGACGCACATTATCAGAAAATACGTAAATCATAGCTTCTGAACGAGAAACTGGTTTCCATCTTTCCTGTTTGGCAGTATTGGGGTTCTTCTGGAGGAGACCACGCTACTTGTTGCTTTTCTTTCCAGAGCAGCCTATAACTACGGCCAGTACTTCAGCGGTCTTGGGAAGTTGTATTTCGTTCTTTCCGCCTTCTCTTGCCACAGGTGTAAACTACACTGTTCCCACCTGTCATTTGAATTATAAGCTAGCACTTATTTTTTTCTGCTTTTGACATTCTCTTACGGCCAATAAACAGTGACAATGATTGCAGTCGCACAAAGACGCGACACCCCTTCGCTCGTTATAAGGCAGCTGTCACTCGCGCCAGTCCCTAGGTTTATCACGAACACCTAAAGGTGGCCCCCGCCAAACATCTGCGTCTCCGAGAATAAAGCCAAATTAACTAGCAAAAATACTGCGCAAAACATACTTTCCACGCCTCGCTGTATGCTGTTGCTGTCAATATATCAGCACTTTCCTTTACTAATTGGCAATCATTAGAAGAATAGGTCAATGTTTCGCAACAGTTCAACGCAGAGACGTCGCGTATCCCGAACGACAGAGACATAAAGACACGGGACGGTCCGCATAACTAAGGTGGCTCCGGCCTCGCGACGGATCAGCCTCCCATAGCCGCACCTGTCTGTCCCCGGGACGCAGGGCAGTCGCACCAGCTGCTCCATAACGTACTGGACCCTCCACAATCCCTCGCTGTCACTGCCAGTACCTGTTCGCGACAAAGCCTTCGTCGCCGCACTACGCTGCTTTCTCCATCTCCGCGCCAAAAGTCCGCCGGTACAGCATAAGCCGCTGGCCACAACAACGTCTGCACAGCGAAAGCTGCTACTCCAGTGGATGCCAGATCGCCGCACGCACACACACACACACACACACACACACACACACACAGATACAAGCCACGCTCACTCAAACACCAAGGAGAGTTGCCCAATTATGTACGCATTCAGTATTTGAGCTTTCCGATTAAGAATGACGACTCCTGACTACTGTTCTGCCCTCTTCTGATTCCTGTAAGTTAAAAAAAAACACATACTGTTGTGACTTGGAAAGACAGCCAAGCCACTAGGAGGAAGCCGAAAGGCACGCGTTTAAGCTCACGCAGGCTGGCGTGAGGTCTGGAACAGGTAAAGTAATTATACTAGCAAAAAAAGTACGTAGCTGCTGGAATACTTAACTTTAATCCATAATTGGTGAACATCGGTCTGACGGTACATGCATCACAGGATAAATAGCAATTGATAATCGCGCCTTGCTAGGTCGTAGCAAATGACGTAGCTGAAGGCTATGCTAACTATCTTCTCGGCAAATGAGAGCGTAATTTGTCAGTGAACAATCGCTAGCAAAGTCGGCTGTACAACTGGGGCGAGTGCTAGGAAGTCTCTGTAGACCTGCCGTGTGGCGGCGCTCGGTCTGCAATCACTGACAGTGGCGACACGCGGATCAGACGTATACTAACGGACCGCGGCCGATTTAAAGGCTACCACCTATCAAGTGTGGTGTCTGGCGGTGACACCACACATACTAGAAAGGACGTCTAACAGATGTGCAGAAATATAGACATATATCTCTAACGTCGATCAGTTGTACAATTTTGGAACACGTATTATGTTCGAGTACAATGACTTTTCTGGAGGCTAGAAATCTACTCTGTAGGAATCAACATGGGTTTCGAAAAAGACGATCGTGTGAAACCCAGCTCGCGCTATTCGTCCACGAGACTCAGGGGCCCATAGACACGGGTTCCCAAGTAGATGCCATGTTTCTTGACTTCCGCAAGGCGTTCGATACAGTTGCCCACAGTCGTCTAATGAACAAAGTAAGAGCATATGAACTATCCGACCAAACGTGTGATTGGATTAAGAGTTCCTAGATAACAGAACGCAGCATGTCATTCTCAATTGAGAGAAGTCTTCCGAAGTAAGAGTGATTTCAGGTGTGCCGCAGGGGAGTGTCGTAGGACCGTTGCTATTCGCATTACATATAAATGACCTTGTGGATAACATCGGAAGTTCACTGAGGCTTTTTGCGGATGATGCTGTGGTAAAATTACCTCGAGCAGTTAAACAGAGAACCGACTCGTGGAGGTAACATGTTGGACCTACTGATAACAAACAGACCCGAGCTTTTCGACTCTGTAAGTGCAGAACAGGGAATCAGTGATCATAAGGCCGTTGCAGCATCCCTCAATATGGAAGTTAATAGGAATATAAAAAAAAGGAGGAAGGTTTATCTGTTTTGCAAGAGTAATGGAAGGCAGATTTCAACTACCTAACAGATCAAAACGAAAATTTCTGTTCCGACACTGACAATGTTGAGTGTTTATGGAAAAAGTTTAAGGCAATCGTAAAATGCGTTTTAGACAGGTACGTGTCGAGTAAAACTGTGAGGGACGGGATAAACCCACCGTGGTTCAACAACAAAGTTAGGAAACTACTGCGAAAACAAAGAGAGCTTCACTCCAAGTTTAAACGCAGCCAAAACCTCTCAGACAAACAGAAGCTAAGCGATGTCAAAGTTTGCGTAAGGAGGGCTACGCGTGAAGCGTTCAGTGAATTCGAAAGTAAAATTCTATGTACCGACTTGACAGAAAATCCTAGGAAGTTCTGGTCTTACGTTAAATCAGTAAGTGGCGCGAAACAGCATATCCAGACACTCCGGAATGATGATGGCATTGAAACAGAGGATGACACGCGTAAAGCTGAAATACTAAACACCTTTTTCCAAAGCTGTTTCACAGAGGAAGACCGCACTGCAGTTCCTTCTCTAAATCCTCGCACAAACGAAAAAATGGCTGACATCGAAATAAGTGTCCATGGAATAGAAATGCAACTGGAATCACTCAACAGAGGAAAGTCCACTGGACCTGACGGGATACCAATTCGATTCTACAAAGAGCACGCGAAAGAACTTGCCCCCCATTCTAACAGCCGTGTACCGCAAGTCTCTAGAGGAACGGAAGGTTCCAAGTGATTGGAAAAGAGCACAGGTAGTCCCAGTCTTCAAGAAGGGTCGTCGAGCAGATGCGCAAAACTATAGACCTATATCTCTGGCGTCGATCTGTTGTAGAATTTTAGAACATGTTTTTTGCTCGAGTATCATGTCGTTTTTGGAAACCCAGAATCTACTCTGTAGGAATCAACATGGATTCCGGAAACAGCGATCGTGTGAGACCCAACTCGCTTTATTTGTTCATGAGACCCAGAAAATATTAGATACAGGCTCCCAGGTAGATGCTATTTTCCTTGACTTCCGGAAGGCGTTCGATACAGTTCCGCACTGTCGCCTGATGAACAAAGTAAGAGCCTATGGAATATCAGACCAGCTGTGTGGCTGGATTGAAGAGTTTTTAGCAAACAGAACACAGCATGTTGTTATCAATGGAGAGACGTCTACAGACGTTAAAGTAACCTCTGGCGTGCCACAGGGGAGTGTTATGGGACCATTGCTTTTTACAATATATATAAATTACCTAGTAGATGGTGTCGGAAGTTCCATGCGGGTTTTCGCGGATGATGCTATAGTATACAGAGAAGTTGTAGCATTAGAAAATTGTAGCGAAATGCAGGAAGATCTGCAGCGGATAGGCACTTGGTGCAGGGAGTGGCAACTGACCCTTAACATAGACAAATGTAATGTATTGCGAATACATAGAAAGAAGGATCCTTTATTGTATGATTATATGATAGCGGAACAAACACTGGTAGCAGTTACTTCTGTAAGATATCTGGGAGTATGCTTGCGGAACGATTTGAAGTGGAATGATCATATAAAATTAATTGTTGTTAAGGCGGGTGCCAGGTTGAGATTCATTGGGAGAGTCCTTAGAAAATGTAGTCCAGCAACAAAGGAGGTGGCTTACAAAACACTCGTTCGATCTATACTTGAGTATTGCTCATCAGCGTGGGATCCGTACCAGATCGGGTCGACAGAGGAGATAGAGATGATCCAAAGAAGAGCGGCGCGTTTCGTCACAGGGTTATTTGGTAAGCGTGATAGCGTTACGAAGATGTTTAGCAAACTCAAGTGGCAGACTCTGCAAGAGAGGCGCTCTGCATCGCGGTGTGGATTGCTCGCCAGGGTTCGAGTGGGTTCGTTTCTGGATGAGGTATCGAATATATTGCTTCCCCCTACATACGAGATTCGAGCGCGCACGGAGGCTTTCAGACAGTCGTTCTTCCCGCGAACCATACGCGACTGGAACGGAAAAGGGAGGTAATAACAGTGGCACGTAAAGTGCCCTCCGCCACACACCGTTGAGTGGCTTGCGCAGTATAAATGTAGATGCAGATATCGAGAGGTTGTAACAATGGAAAATTGTACTCAAATGGAGGAGGATCTGCAGCGAATTGACGCGTGGTGCAGGGAATGGCAATTGAATCTCAATGTAGACAAGTGTAATGTGCTGGGAATACATAGAAAGAAAGAACCTATATCATTTAGCTACAATATAGCAGGTCAGCAACTGGAAGCAGTTAATTCCATAAATTATCTGGGAGTAGGCATTAGGAGTGATTTAAAATGGAATGATCATATAAAGTTGATCGTCGGTAAAGCAGATGCCAAGCTGAGATTCATTGGAAGAGTCCTAAGGAAATGCAATCCGAAAACAAAGCAAGTAGGTTGCAGTACACTTGTCACCCACTGCTTGAATATTGCTCACCAGTGTGGGATCCGTACGAGCTTCGTTACAGGATCATTTGGTAATCGCGAAAGCGTTACGGAGATGATAGATAAACTCCAGTGGAAGACTTTGCAGGAGAGACGCTCAGTATCTCGGTACGGGCTTTTGTTGAAGTTTCGAGAACATACCTTCACCGAGGAGTCAAGCAGTATATTGCTCCCTCCTACGTATATTTAGGGAAGAAACCATGAGAGATTAGAGCCCACACAGAGGCATACCGACAACCTTTATTTCCACGAACAATACGAGACTGGAATGGACGGGAGAACCGATAGAGGTACTCAAAGTACCCTCCGCCACACACCGCCAGGTGGCTTGCGGAGTATGACTGTAGAAGTAGATGTAGTAGAGGAGGCACTAGTTGGTCAGTCGATTGTGTGAATATGGCACGAATAAAATGTGCCATTTTTTTTCAGGTATGCAACCGCATAATATAGTCGTCCTGACAAAGTATTTCAACCAGGTTCGCAGGAGAGCTTCTGTAAAGTTTGGAAGGTAGGAGACGAGGTACTGGCAGAAGTAAAGCTGTGAGTACCGGCCGTGAGTCGTGCTTCGGTAGCTCAGTTGGTAGAGCACTTGCCCGCGAAAGGCAAAGGTCCCGAGTTCGAGTCTCGGTCGGGCACACAGTTTTAATCTGCCAGGAAGTTTCATATCAGCGCACACTCCGCTGCAGAGTGAAAATCTCATTCTGGAAGCATGTTCTTACTTTTACGAAAAACGTGGACACTATTGCATGTGCACTACTTAACGGCTTAAAAACCGTCACAGAAGAAAATGGACGAAGATATTAACAAAATCGACATACACCTACTATTCAGAGACTTGTAAGTTAGCCTAAGAGAAAAGGGTTTTTAATTTATGAAACAGTCAATGATACGCCGTTATTATGAACAATACACTTAATGCTGACAGCGTCCCTTTTATTTTCGGAGCTATAATTTAGTAATATCTTTAGTATCATCATGAACAAATATGTTGCCTTTGACGTTCTGCTCTCTACTAACTATTGGACTATAGTGACGGTCTAGTGACCCACGTACAAACACACACACACACACACATACACACACAAACAGAGAGAGAGAGAGAGAGAGAGAGAGAGAGAGACAGAGAGACGTTGTTGGTAATAGCAGGCACTTTGCATCTCCTATAATGATACGTAAAAGTTAGTTTCTGAAAAACTTATGCAGGTTTATTTGAGTTTATAAAGTATACCACAATCGATTGCAGAGTGTGTGCATTGTATTAAAATTTAAGCACTTCATTGTCCCTCTCAACAATTAAGAGTTAATCGCCCAAATCTCATTCAGTCATCGTGTTTTCATTAGCGTGCATGTGAGGGCATTTTTATATCTACAAATCATCGATTAATCGCCCAAATCTCATTCACGTTTTGTGTTTTTACTAGCAAGCGTATGAGGGTATTTTTATATCTACAAATGGGTTCAAATGGCTCTGAGCACTATGGGACTTAACATGTGAGGTCATCAGTCCCCTTGAACTTACAACTACTTAAACCTAACTAGCCTAAGGACATCACTCACATCCATGCCCGAGGCAGTATTCGAATCTGCGACCGTAGCGGTCACGCGGTTCCAGACTGAAGCGCCTAGAACCGCTCGGCCACAACGGCCGGATTATATCTACAAATCATCATTTTATACCTACAAATCATTATCCTAAGAAGTGGCAGACAGTATGTTGCTGACGACACTGATACCGTACAGAAGCAAATGTAGCCATCTGTAGACGGGTACAACGCCCCGAAACCAGTTCAGGCCATGAAATAAAGATTTATTAAAAGATTTTGCGGCTGGTTAATTTTATCAAGCCTTGGAGAATGTACTGCATATCACTTATAAATATGGAACGAGGAGCTAGCATACAAGATTTGTCAAGCAGCTTTGACGGAGTGGTAAGACTGCCCATGTGGCTTTGAACCGCAGACGGCCTTAGGGGACGGTAATTTCAATATTCAGCTGACGAGTTTAACGTAAAAATAAATAGTAGGACATTATCCGAAAATCAGTGCTTAAATAAACCGAGAGGTAAAAGAATCACCTCTGCATGGGCTGCACCTCATGAGGGATTGGGTCACAACAACAATGCTAACCACTTGGTGAAGGAGGCGAGTGTTTCTGGACCCGTAATGAACACCAATCTACCATGCTCCGATTTCAAGTTATCAGTGCGAAAACTGGCCGAGAAAGAATTTACCATTGAGGACAGTAAGTGCTTGAATAATTAAAATTGAAAGCTACAGTTGTATCGTAATTCAATCGTCGTTTATTCAAAACATTTACCAGTTTCGACACGAAAAAAACACATCTTCAGGTGCTTGTAAATGAAAACACTAAACTGATCAGCCAGAACGCAATGACTTCCGACTTAATATCGATAGTAACTCATACAAGAGAAAGCAGCGTCACATTGCGTGGATGGCTGTTAGTCGGACACACGCACTTTGTATGCAGTATTAGTGAGCGTGCGGTCCGTGCGTAGAATGGGAAAGGCGCGTGATTTTTCTGAGTTTGACCGAGGGCAATTCGTGACGGCCCGGAGGCACCGCACGAGCATTCCGGGAACAGCACGAATTGTCGGGTGTTCGAGGCGTGCTGTGGTGTGTGTCTTCAACTCATGGAGAAACCAGCGTGAAGCCACAAGCATAGTCGTGGAATTGGGCGTCCATCCCTCGTTACATATGTCGGACGTTGTAGGCTGGGCAGATTGGCAAAACAGGACATGAGCCGAACAGTGGTGGAACTAACGTCAGGCTTTAATGCTGGGCACAGTACAAATGTGAACACATAGTACGCCGAAGACTCCTAGCGACGCGTCTACGCAGCCGACGATCTATGCATGAGCCAATCTGAACACTACGATGTCGGCAACTCCGACAGGCACTAGACTTTCGGCGCTGGGCGTTGGCGCAGTGGCAGAGCGTTGTATAGTCGGATGAATCCCGATATCTTTTTGATCATGTAGATGGGTGGACGCGAATCTGTCGTCTTCCCGGGGGAACAGCTCCTTGACACCTGTATTGCGGAACGGAGATAAGCTGCCGGCAGCTCCATTACACTACATTCTCTCGGGCATCCACGGGTCCAGTGAAGGTCGTCCAAGGCATCATGACGGCCAAGGAGTATTGTACGGTTGTCGCAGACCACGTACACCTATTTATGACTATCATGTTTCTCGACGGCAATGGCATTTTTCGACAAGGTAATGCGACATGTCACAAAGCTAGAAGTGTGACGGAGTGGTTCGAGGAACATACAGGTAGCGGCGATTTGCACTTCATAAGCTGCCCCCCCCCCCCCCAACTCGCCAGGCCTGAATCCGATCGAAAACATCTCCGATGTGACTGAACTTGGCTTGAGAGCGCATTGGCCTCCTCCCCAGAATTTACGGTAATTAGGTTATTTGTGTGTGATGCCAGCTCTCTCCAGTGACCTACCAAGGCCTCACTGCTCCCAGCGACGACTCGTCGCCGCTGTTATCCGTGACAAAGTTGAAACAATCGGCTATTAGGTAGGTGGTCATAATTTGTTTACTAATGATTGTATAGCATGCATGGACGTACCAAGCGAGGGGCAGTTTTTCACTGTTTTATTTAATAAGAAAGGCTGCATATTTTCTCGGATTGTACAAGTGCATTCTTGTATTTAAAATGTTTATTAAAAGCTGTTTTTCACTGGTTTACTGTTTTATTTAATAAGAAGTGCGGTATGTAGTCTCGATTCCTTGTTTCCTGAGACTAGTATGATCTGCCCCCCCTCCCCCCCCCCCCCTTAGTTCAGATCCTGGGTACGCCCTTGATAGCATGATAGTAAAGTATAATGAGAGTAATTAAAAAAAACACAGTTTGTGACTCAAATGAAGATATACCACATCAGAAAATTACAAAATAAAAATATACCTTCGACACCAAGCCAAAATAAAATTCAGCATCTAATTTTTGTTGCTTAAATGTTTTTAATACAGTAATGAAGATGAATTAGTCGAGAACAGTGAGAATTTAGAAACTCGCCCTGCTTTCGCAAATTTCAGGTGAAGAGGAAGCTGACAACTTCCTTGATACGAATGCGTACCAAATACGGTTCAACTACTTCCAACTTATGTCGGATAGATATGAAAGATAATCCTTCCTGCGACTGTCAGAAGAAAGAAGGAGATATAAACCACAAAATGTTCACTGCAAAATTTTGTGGATTACTAATGCCATTTCCAACAAGTGCTCCTATTTTACTGTCATGAAAATCCTAAAATATCCAAAGCTTTTTTGTTTTATACGAGATAGGAATGCGTGTACATCGTTCGACGAAAAATTTCCGAGACTAATCTTTATCCTGGCGTAAAATGGCTCTGAGCACTATGACTTAACTTCTGACGTCATCAGTCCCCTAGAACTTAGAACTACTTAAACCTAACTAACCTAAGGACATCATACACATCCATGCCCGAGGAAGGATTCGAACCTGCGCCCGTAGCGGTAGCGCGGTTCCAGACTGTAGCGCCTAGAACCGCTCGGCCACTCCGGCCGGGTTCCTGGCATATAAGCGACTTCAGCATAGTAACTACGGTGGCAACTTGGACATTTTCCAGAACTTTTTGAAGAGGAGAAAATTGTGTGCAGGGTTTGTCCCGCACACCTTGACCCCATCCCCGAGCGGAAAACAGCGACGCGTGGACGCCTGCTGTAACTTGACTGGAATGGAAAACACGGACAGCTATTTTCTGGAAAGAATCATCACAAGTGACGAGACTTGCTGTCGTCAAAACGAACCTACCACAAAGCGACCAATGGCAGGATCAGTCTCTAATGGTCCGCCAAGGCTGAAGAAGGTCCGAATGCGACGCGCGAGTTGGAAAACGTCGCAAAAAAGGAAATTTCCGACACTTTTACATTGTTGTATGACCGAACCGTTCCGTGCGTTCCACTCAAGAGGTGGGGGTGGCGAGAAAAGGGGGGGGGGGAGGGAGAGACAATGTAGAACATCTGAAGCATTAGATGTTAGCTTTTTTCAATTTTTGTTTTTTCAGGCTCGAAACTTGTTGGACTGACAGGGTATATGAAATTTTGTGTTCCATCTGTGTTTCTACATTTACATCTACATTTATACTCCGCAAGCCACCCAACGGTGTGTGGCGGAGGGCACTTTACGTGCCACTTGTCATTACCTCCCTTTCCTGTTCCAGTCGCGTATGGTTCGCGGGAAGAACGACTGCCGGAAAGCCTCCGTGCGCGCTCGAATCTCTCTAATTTTACATTCGTGATCTCCTGGGGAGGTATAAGTAGGGGGAAGCAATATATTCCATACCTCATCCAGAAACGCACCATCTCGAAACCTTGACAGCAAGCTTCACCGCGATTCAGAGCGCCTCTCTTGCAGAGTCTGCCACTTGAGTTTACTAAACATCTCCGTAACGCTATCACGCTTACCAAATAACCCTGCGACGAAACGCGCCGCTCTTCTTTGGATCTTCTCTATCTCCTCTGTCAACCCGACCTGGTACGGATCCCACACTGATGAGCAATACTCAAGTATAGGTCGAATGAGTGTTTTGTAAGCCACCTCCTTTGTTGATGGACTACATTTTCTAAGGACTCTCCCAATGTATCTCAACCTGGCACCCGCCTTAACAACAGTTAATTTTATATGATCATTCCACTTCAAATCATTCCGCACGCATACTCCCAGATATTTTCCAGAAGTAACTGCTACCAGTGTTTGTTCCGCTTTCATATAATCATACAATAAAGGATCCTTCTTTCTTTGTATTTGCAATACATTACATTTGTCTATGTTAAGGGTCAGTTTCCACTCCCTGCACCAAGTGCCTATCCGCTGCAGATCTTTCTGCATTTCCCTGCAATTTTCTAACGCTGCAACCTCTCTGTATGCTACAGCATCATACGCGAAAAGTCGCATGGTTTCCATAAAGACTCTCATTTTCAGGTGCTTGCTTCCCACTTTCTGTTGAGTTCTTTTGTATGTTTACTGGCTGAGTACTCGGCGTTACCGCGATATGTAATTATTCTTGTCTCTGTCCATATCTTCCTCCCATTCCCTCTACATCTCCTTCTCCTCCCCTCTCTCTCTCTGTCCACCTCCACCACCGCTACTCTTGCCCCTCTGACCATATGAAACTGCCCCCTCTCTGTGTCCACCTGCTCCTCCACCCATCTGCCCATCTGATCCTTCCTTCTTTCTCCATAGCCTCCTTCTCCCCCTATCTCCTCTTTGCCCCTTCTATTTCCTCCTCCTCCTACTCTGTTTGTCAATCCCCTCCTCCCCTCTCTTTCTGTTCATTTCCTTCTCCCTCTCTCTCTCTCTGTCCAACTCCTACTCCTCCATGTCTATCTCCTCCTTCCGCCTCTCTCTCTGTTTGTCCATCTCCTCCAACCCCTCTTCTCTCTCTACGTTATCATTTCCACCCCAATAGCAGTGACTGATTTTTATGCCGACAGTATTTCTGTCCAGACTGTAAGTAATACTGGACCAAGTTCTGTTGAAATCCTTCCACAGATTTCTACCAAAGCCTTTGCCCGCGTACATACATTTCACATACACAAGGTGGGGCAAATAAAAGTGGCCAAGAGAACAGAGTGCCAGGGTACAAAGAAACACAATAGAGGAAAGGAGACACAGTGCTAATCTGACCATAGCAGATGTTGAAAGTGACCACCATTCACCTGTTGGCACGTTAAGGCCTCGTCAGCAAGTTACTAAAGGCGGATCGAAGCTGGACTGCTGGAAATGCTGCAGTTCATGCGAAATGTTCAGCTGCAGTTCTTGAAATTATAAGGGTTGTTGCGATACATCTTAGACTTCGGGGCTACCCACACAAAGTAATCGCACACTGACAGATCAGGTGAGCTGGGTGGCCAACTAGAGAAGCGACCAGATGAGTTTGGCTAAAATCTCTGCCAGACGTGAAGAATGTGTAAATGTGCTCCAGAATTCGGCCGGATGTACGGGCAGCTGCTCCATCCTCTTGGAAATAACTGTAGGGGTGTGGTTATATGCATACATTCACGTCCAACCGTATCCAATCGTCCAGGCCACTCTCATTTCACACGTAATTATACACAGAGTTGAACTGTTCCGCTAACGAATTTCTCTTGCGGCTTCCTTTTGCACACCACATCGTTTATGACGTCATATCTCCTCAACCAAAGTTGGTACAATTATATAACTTTGAAGGTACATCCAGTGGTATATACGTAAGTTGCCTGCGGGATGTGTTGCGGTTAGAATTTTTAGTAATGGGGTAATAAATTATAACGTAATGTATGATGCGGAAGTTTCTCGCAAACCTCAGAGTTTATGGCGCCAGATCTCCAAAACTCTGTGTCGTACATTATGTGGTATATGTGAATACTGTTTGCAAAATGTATTGGGAGTAGAATTATTAGTAAAAAAGTAACAAATTAAAATGTTGTGCCTGATGCGGTAGTTTCAATGCATGACTAGCGGTATTGTAGTAAGTGATAAACTTTTTTCCCTCCATCATTTTGTATCGTAAAAGTTCGAAATTATGTGTAAAGTTTGTTGGCAGTCAGTATGTGCTCAAACTCTGAAATACTGTATGAGTGCCGGCCGGAGTGGCCGTGCAGTTCTGGGCGCTACAGTCTGGAACCGAGCGAACTCTACGGTCGCAGGTTCGAATCCTGCCTCGGGCATGGTTGTGTGTGATGTCCTTAGGTTAGTTAGGTTTAATTAGTTCTCAGTTCTAGGCGACTGATGACCTCAAAAGTTAAGTCGCATAGTGCTCAGAGCCATTTGAACTGTATGAATACGATGTGGCTATTTGCGCGTCGTGAGCTACGCAAATAATTCACCCTGGTCCCTTTGAGAGGTACATGGTTATTACCCAGACAGTTGTTCTTTCCAGACCGTAAATGATATGTGTACCAAACTGAGCGACAATCAGTCCAGTGGTTTCGTAGGAGATGTGAAACGCCAGCCGGTGTGGCCGAGCGGTTCTAGGCGCTTCAGTCTGCTACCGCGCGACGGCTACGGTCGCAGGTTCGAATCCTGCCTCGGGCATGGATGTATCTGATGTCCTTAGGTTTGTTAGGTTTAAGTAGTTCTAAGTTTTAGGGGACTGATGATCTCAGATGTTAAGTCCCATATTGCTCAGAGGCATTTTTTGTAAAACACTCGTTAATTTTGTAATATGTGTGGATTTTACTCCTTGTTGTATTTATATTGTGATCTATACATATATATGTTCGAAGTTGTTGGCGGGATGTTTCAGTACACCGAAGAAGTATTAACGACTGTGACGCTTGGTCTACTTTTCCTTTCCCTAAAGGCCGGAAGTTTCAGTCCTCTACACTCCTGTGTGATTCATTCCCTAGATGGGTCTCCGGATACAACCGCAATGGCTCCACATAGCACCATTTCAGTGGCTCAGTAACGTTCTCGAGGTCACCAACAGGTTACACCTTTCGGTGTCGATGCGGTAAAGTAAGCTTCCGAAGCAGCGGCCGTCAGAGTGCGTCATAACGCGCAGGAAGCGGGCGACCCGGCGTGGGAGCGCCGCTCTATCTGAGTGGGACATCGGTCGACCGAAGTCGCCAAATGAAGCGTCGCGCCGCCGTGGGAACAGACAGACAGACACTTGCTGCGGCCGCCGGCCACACCTGTCGCCGGGCGCGGCTATCGCGTCGGACCATCGCGGCCTCGGCGTCAGCGTCGGGACGAGTTATGGCGCCGGACGCCCGCGATCGGAAGTTACAGGTGTCCGTCCCGTGTGGGAAGTCAGCCCCGACGGGGTCACATCAGACGGGCAATTGAATGCACGAGCGGCTGCAGCGGCGCGACAATTCCTTTGTGAGGGTCGCGCCTCCACACTTCTTTCTTTGCACGCGACACGCGCCGCCGTCCCCATTGTACTTTTGGTCTCTTCCCTTTGTCTGCCTGGGACCTCGCACCTGTGCTATTAGTAAATGATAGACGCGTGTAACCTCCAAGCGGATTACTACCTATAAGCGTGAAAGTTCAGGGCCGGTTGAACGGCTTATCTAATCGCTTCCGCTGCGCTTTAACCAGCACTGGGAATTTCTGTAGATTTTGCACCTAAATCTGTATCTGTACTATACTAGCAACGAATTTCCCAATAGTTGTGAGGTTGCATTTCGTACATATTTCAACGAAGAGCTCATGATAAATGGAGTATTTACAACACTATGACGGTCAGTTTGGCTTGAGAAAAGATAACGAACCAGAGGGGCAGTTCTGACGTTGCCGATTGAGACTGCAATAAAACCTAAGAAAAATCAAGACAATGATTTACTTTCTTTGGGCCCACAGCGCGACATAGGTTTTGTAATGGCATTATAAATGTATATATGAATTTGTATCTGAATTCTGAAAAATACAAGATGCGGGAAATTGTGAATGAAGATATGAGTCCAATTAAACTGTGCCTAAGAATATTCCTGAAGCATAGTCTTCATCCTACAGCATTTCTTCATCTACAAGCTTACTCTTGGCATTCGTTTTAGCACTTCCGGCTTCTTTGGCAACTTCAAGAGTGAATCTTTCAGCTTCATGCACCCGTTGTCTGTCACACGCAAGCAATTGATCTTCCATATTGGAGCCACATTTTATGCTTAAATTTCTCAGGACTTCCAACCTTCCTATCACTCCATCATTGAAACATACCCCCGCAGCTAGTACATTAACTTTTAACGTATTTAGTCTTACATAAACATTCTTGGGTTATCTTTCCCATATGCAATGGTTGAAACTTTCATTTGTATTCTGAGTGCCAACACGAAGACATTTACTAAGTAAACCAGGGTCACTCAGGTCTCTAAAAATTGGTTTTATTTCATTCGTAACAGGCTCAAATGGTTCAAATGGCTCTGAGCACTATGAGACTTAACAGCTGAGGTCATCAGTACCCTAGAACTTAGAACTACTTAAACCTAACTAATCTAAGGACATCACACACATCCATGTCCGAGGCAGGATTCGAACCTGCGATCGTAGCGGTCGCGCGGTTCCAGACTGAAGCGCCTAGAACCACTCGGCCACACCGGCCGGCCGTAACAGGCTCAGGAAGAGAATGCTTATGATGGTATAGTTGACCACAGTCTTTTGCTTTTTGGTAACCACACCAAGAATCTGTTCCTTTAGGGTAAAGTCCGTGAACTGGGTGGCCCATACAGCTTTTTTCATTGCTGTAACATCTTTTAGAGGTGCAGTTCGTCTAATGTCTAGTCCATAATAACTCTGAAGAAGTTCTATTTCAGTTTCTATCAATCTGCCTCGGCCATACAGAGATTTTCCATCACATATCAACTTTCCTTTCATTTCTCTTCGTAGCTTCCTCAATCTAGCACCCATACTCTTTTGCTCATGTCCACAACACTCCAGTTTTGTTTCCAAGGTATCACCATGAACATCGAATTCATTAATTTTATTGAAAGGTTTTGAGTCCCCATCCCCTAGGTACTTAGTTTATCTAACGTTATAAACGGGCACCGACCTCTGAAATATTTGTAGAGCTCCATCACACTCCATACCACCACTGTAACCATCATAATTCTTAGAACAATAATGTTGAATACGTCCTTCAGTGTTACCATGGCAGGTGTGGCAGTGCTTAGATAAACACTCAACATCAACAACTTTTCCATTCTCCAGGGAAGTAGCACTTACAACACCGTTCAAGAAACGATGTCCTCGACGTTGCCATGTCCCATCAAGTGCAACAGCAATGTCCCTGGTTCGACTAATATTTACAATTCCACCTACTGCACGTTTCATAGATGCTTTAGACACAACCGTGAAGGCACCTAAAAGTATTTTTATGTACTTGCTGAACCTATTGGGAAGAGGAGGAAGGTCCATCAAACCACAAAACGTTTGAGCAGCCTTTTTTCCTTTTCCTATTGCACGCATTGCACACACTAACTTCAAATTCACATCATATGAATTATGTATAATGTTCAAAGTCATTTTCGAGGTAGATTTATTGCAGGATCTATACAGAACAACTAATTTTGACGCTAAACCCTTCCTCCTACTTTGTTGTTAAATTATTTACAGACAGCCTACACCATCACATTGATTACATTTCACCACTTCCTTTATCAAAGAAGATAAAATGCCCATATCAACAACAACAAATCCACTAGAAACAACGTCACTGTTAACACAAAATCATGAATGACCAAGAGACGTGTCATGTGGGAGTTTCTTCCCTGAAGAACTGATACAAAAGTTACTTTCAACAGTATGGCTTGCTTTGTTTGTGAACTGGTTACCACGGAATTTCCTTTTATTCAATTTCTTGATGCGTGGCGTAGTTCGTATTTGTTGTACACTAAAGAATATGCACGTCCACAAATATATGTAGCAGTTGGGCAACAAACATTCAGTAACACGTGAACAAACTGCGTCAGCGCCGCAAAAGTAAATACTGGCTATGAGGATCATTTTCAAACAATAGAAATTTGCACTGTTACCAACATATACAACGTATCATACGTATAATCGCTGGAAACAGAAAGTTGACAGTTCTTTTCGAAATAATACTGATTTCTGTAACAGAAGCAGAGGGGGCGTGTCGGCATACATGACCATAACTTGGTCATATATATGTCAGCTCTCATTTGAAACCCTATTATGTGTATATCAATGTAATCACGAAAGACTACAGAATTTAATAAAGTCAAATAGCTGTGGAACACGTAAGGACTGTTTTATAGATTTTCAGGGATATGGCATCCCATAAAGAACTCCGAAAGGAAGAACGATGAAACGAAGCATATCCTGGACCCACATAGTATCATTTTTTAGTTATGTTTTCCGTGATTAGGGAGCAAAATGAATGTAATTTCTATCCGTAACATTTTATGAAATTAAAAATTAACCCTCAAAGGCAACGTCTTTCGACGTTAACCACGGTGCTTGAACTGCACATTTGCGATTCTTGCCAACATATCTCACTGTCGAATAACTATCACGTTTCTATTATAATTATTGTTGTTAGTATTGTCATCATTGTTATTATTTCTAGGCAGCCTTGGAGAAGAGAAGGAGTAGCTATCGGACACCTACAGAAAAAATTTGCAGATATGCAGATTTCCGTCAGAGAAACTCTTCGCAGGTTGGTATTCCAGTTTGCGGAAAGAAATGGAGTTCGTCATAAATTTTCTAAAGAAAATCAAATGGCCTGTTTGGAATGGTTACAGTCCTTTCTGAAACGTTACCCACCGCTAGCTACAAGAAAGCTGCAGGTATCTCTATTGACAAGTCTATGGCAACGAAAAGGGAAGCAATTGCAGCTTAATTTTCTTTAGTTCTGGACTTATTAACAGAAAATTCTTTACTGGATAAGCCTGGGCGCATTTAAAATATGGGCGGAATTGGATTTCAGATGAATTCTAGCCCAAACGAAGTTATAGGAGAAAGTGTTTCTCCTACATTGTGTCATTAGCTATGATGTGTCAACTTTCATATGTCCACGTGAAAGACAGAAGAGCACAACAAGGAAAGTGGTTCTGTTCTTCGATGGCCATACTAATCCTAATACGCTACAGCTTGCTACGGATAAAGATGTGATCTTGATTTGTTTACTCCGTCATCTAACGCACTATCTTCAGCCTCTGCGTATGTTTTCAAATTAGTGAAACCTTTTTACAGGGTAATGCAGAACTGGACATCGTCACATCCTGGATGTAAAGTCTCAAGAGTACAGTTTCCGTTGTTCCTCAGCGAAGCATGGAAGAAAGCTGTAGGTCTATTCAATGCTCAATCTGGGTTTGAAGCTTGTGGCTTATACCCTTTCAACCCAGAAAGAATCCAATGATGATATTTCAAATTTCTCACATGGTTGCTTCTGTGAGGCAGACAGGAACGGCGGAAGTAAGCTCGACAGCAGAGGATGTGCTCCAGCTTTTCTCCCACGGATGTAGAGCAGCACTCTTGAAACAGAGACTGAGAATGACCTGATGCCAGAAACATCCTTTGAAGACCTTACCCCTGCGCTTGTCTTGGACCCGTTATAATTCAACGCGAAAAGGAAAATGCTAAAGTTCTCAGGGAAAAAAGTTGAATTGAAGAGTCAAGAGCTATGTCACAGCAAATTAGATCTAATAGCAAGAAATCCACTAAAAAGCAATCTAGGATTAGCGAACCAGGTAGGTCACAAAAAGATAGTGACTATTGAGCTCAGTGTTCCGTGAACTGCTACGATAAAAGTGGACTACAGGTAGACTTGATTCAGTGTGTCATGTGCAAAAGTGGTTGCATGAAACCTGTACAGATGAAGCAAACGTGTGCAATAATTGTAGAAAAAATTAATGAATGAAAAGCACTAGTTTGTTTTTGTTCTACAATAATATTGTAGAACAAAAGCAAACTGGTGCTTTTCATTTATTACACTACTGGCCATTAAAATTGCTACACCATGTAGATGACGTGCTACCGACGCGGAATTTAACCGACAGGAAGAAGATTCTGTGATATTCAAATGATTAGAGCATTCAAACAAAGTTGGCGCCGGTGGCAACACCTACAACGTGCTGACATCAGGAAAGTTTCCAACCGATTTCTCATTCACAAACAGCAGTTGACCGGCGTTGCCTGGTGAAACGTTGTTGTGATGCCTCGTGTAAGGAGGAGAAATGCGTACCATCACGTTTCCGACTTTGATAAAGGTCAGATTGTAGCCTATCGCGATTGCGGTTTATCGTATCGCGACACTGCTGCTCGCGTTGGTCGAGATCCAATGACTGTTAGCAGAATATGGAATCGGTGGGTTTAGGAGGGTAATACGGAACGCCGTGCTGGATCCCAACGGCCTCGTATCAGTAGCAGTCGAGATGACAGGCATCTTATCCGCATGGCTGTAACGGATCGTGCAGCCACGTCTCGATCTCTGAGTCAACAGATGGGGACTTTTGCAAGACAACAACCATCTGCACGAACAGTTCGACGACGTTTGCAGCAGCATGGACTATCAGCTCGGAGACCATGGCTGCGGTTACCCTTGACGCTGCATCACAGACATGAGTGCCTGCGATGGTGTACTCAACGACGAACCTGGGTGCATGAATGGCAAAACGTCATTTTTTCGAATGAATCCAGTTTCTGTTTACAGCATCATGATGGTCGCATCCGTGTTTGGCGACATCGCGGTGAACGCACGTTGGAAGCGTGTATTCGTCATCGCCATACTGGCGTATTTCCCGGCGTGATGGTAGGGATTGCCATTGGTTACACGTCTCGGTCACCTCTTGTTCGCACTGACTGCACTTTGAACAGTGGACGTTATATTTCAGATGTGTTACGACCCGTGGCTCTATCCTTCATTCGATCCCTGCGAAACCCTACATTTCAGCAGTGTAATGCACGACCGCGTGCTGCAGGTCCTGTACCGGCCTTTATGGATACAGAATATGTTCGACTGCTACCCTGGCCAGCACATTCTCCAGATCTCTCACCAATTGAAAACGTCTGGTCAATGGTGACCGAGCAACTGGCTCGTCACAATAAGCCAGTCACTACTCTTGATGAACTGTGGTATCGTGTTGAAGCTGCATGGGCAGCTGTACCTGTAAACGCCATCCAAGCTCTGTTTGACTCAATGCGCAGGCTTATCAAGGCCGTTTTTACGGCCAGAGGTGGCTGTTCTGGGTGCTGATTTCTCAGGATCTATGCACCCAAATTGCGAGAAAATTGTTATCACATGTCATTTCTAGTATAATATATTTATCCAATGAATACCCCTTTTATCATCTGCATTTCTTCTTGGTGTAGCAATTTTAATGGCGTGTAGTGTATAATGTTGTTCTACCAAGAACCGACGTAAGATTCTGTTAATATGTAGAAAAAATCTCTGGTTTAATGTGGAAGCAATCATGTAATTTGCTAGTTTCGTAAATCCTGTCATATGTTCATTTTCTTCTTTGTAATCTATAAAATTAGCTTTCCAAATTCTGTATTTTGCTACATTATATCATAAATCCAAAAAACTTGCGCTTGAGTCTGATTCCGATATAAGTGCTATCTCACTACGATGCTCGGGGTACTTGTTATGTTTCCTTGCAGTGTGGCTGTGTGTTCCTTGAGTGCATTACGATTTCTAGTCCGCTAGTTTACGGCAGCCCAAGCAACAGGTCCCATGGTCCCATGGTCGATGGGAATTACCGATGCAAGTGAAGCCAATTTGTTGACGGTATATGGAGAGTGTGGTAAGAATGCGGTTCGTTTTTGTACAGTGTATGCGGCAGGACATTCCAATAGACGTCAAGCATCTCTGCAATTATTTATCAACCTCTTTAACCAGTTATGCGAAAGTGGTAGTGTAACATCTGGACCACATAATAGAAGGGAAAAAGAGACAACAGAGGAGGGGGACATTAATGTTCTTATTGCTGTTGCAGTTGATCCGCACATTGGCTCCCGCTCAATCGCACGAGGAAGTGGCATGAGTCGGGGAAGTGCCCTACGCATACTCCATCGACATAGGTTGCCGTGCGCGGTAGCCGCGCGGTCTCTGGCCTCTTGCCACGGTTCTCGCGGCTCCCCCGTCGGAGGTTCGAGTCCTCCTTCAGGTATGGGTGTGTGTGTGTTGTCCATAGCGTTAGTTAGTTAGAGTAAGTAGTGTGTAAGCCTAGGGACCGATGACTTCTGCAATTTGGTCCCATAGGGACTCACGACAAATTTCCTAAAACAATTCCAAATCGACATTGGCTCCGTTCGTATCATATCTCTCTACGTGGAAACAATTATGAGAAACACGTTAACTTCTGTACATGCACATTAAGACAGGATACTGCCCGTAATCGCGATGTGATTGACATGCGTAATCACACTTCCATACTCATCAACAGGTCTGAAACGAATAATACGGTCTGCTGCCATCCTGCATTAACGTCGTACATTCCAGCAGGTATGGGGTTCACGCCTGAGCCTCAGGACGTGTCGGGTGTTTCAAGCGTCAACTTCGCGTCTTAATATCTCGGGATGTAATGGGAATATTGCGGTGCAATCAACGCCATTGTGTATGTGCTTTGTCATGCTATGGATTGCTGAAGAAAAAATATAGGAGGCCAATTTAAAAAAATATAAGTTTGTGTTAAAAAACACATATGCTTTCGTTTTAGAATGTTTCCAAATATGTACATTCATGGGCCGCAGCCCTACATTGATACCGGTGAAAGTCGTTTTCCAATAGCTGTTATTGTTCCAGAGATATTTTGGGTGGACAAGATAGCTGGGACACGCTGTATATACCTCCATTGCAGTTTCGTGCACTATTTCGGATCAGTATTTCCTTTCCGCTTTTTTTATATCTTAAGTTTGTGGTTCTATCTCTAAACTTTACATTTAGAAACTCTGTTTCAAGAGTCAACCTCATTTTGTTTTCGGAGCTTGGCCGTTAAGGACAAGCTTCTAAGCAACAAACGAGGATAGAATTGACAGAGGAGTTAAAAAATGCTCCTATATAGCCAGTAATTTAAACTGCTGCTCGTGTAAGATCTTGAACTCGACTATCTTTCCAAGACCTGTTTATTAGTGGATCAATTGCCGGGTACTGAATGATACGATTCTTACATGACGTGTAAACAGTTGTGTATATTCATGTGGCATTTTGTTGACTTTGATACTGATTCTGACAGGTATTTTTGTCATTGTTACTTATTTCATTGAGTTTCTCTTACAACTTCCAAAGTTAATATGGGTTATGGGCAAGTGGGATATTCGAGTGATTTACTGTCTCTACTGGTAAGTTCTAAAGTTGACATACATTTTTTGGTAGTGTATTCTCTAATTACTTAACTAATATTTCAGTGATAAATGTATTGGTGTAATATTCCCTCTTTAGATTTTGTTGTCCTCTCGTTAGATATGTTTTGCTGTTTTAGCTCTTCAGATACTCCAGTATGGAACAAAGAACCATGTTCCTATTAACGAAGGATTAATGGCAACAGTATTGGCATGAGCGAGCATTAGCGTTAGTGACATCAGCTCGAGTGTGTTTTAGAGACACGCAACTACCTACTCTTTCCGTGAAAATACGTTTCGTTTCATTCTGGGAACTTCAGAAACGTGAAGTACGTTGGGTTTTTCCTTTGTCTTTGGATCGCTGTAAAGCTTATCAGTGCCAGGAAAGTCACTTGTGACTTTCTACACATGATTTTGTATCTGTTTTGTAGGTAAGAGTGTTCGATACTTCGACGAACTGCAAGCACCCTCGGAGAACCGTGGTTGGACATTGACCTCACCATAAAGGGCAGGCGGCAAAAACGACGGTAAGCAGTTCCGTGCTGTGAATACCCAGCGCCACATTGTCCTTTATTTGTCTTCAACTCCGGGTGTCTGCAATTTTGATGCTGAAGATTACGCCAGCCGACGGCGGTACTGTCCCCCCCCCTCACGTTCCTTTTGTGTTTTCTAGAGGCTCTAAAGCAATTAATCAATATAAAGAAAAAGGAAAATGTCTTCTAATTCAATAGCCAATCTGATATTTGTTCCTGGAAGTCTTCGGAATACAAAGCAAGAAAGAAACAGTCAGCCGTTTCTTTCTTGCGGTGGCTTTGTCACAGCGGACATCTGGCTAACATGAAACACTACTGATTGCGAAATCTCATGTTTTGTTTGTTTGCACTACGCAGCACGTAAGCAGCGAGCATTGATTTGGTATTCATGCGGAGAAAATGATATGCGCGACTCCACACATGTAGCTGTGTCGCAACGGGTGCGTGGATGGAGAATGTACGCGTGACAGCTAAGCCTGCGTGCTCGATCTGAGAATCACGCTTCGTTTCGATTCCTGTAACTCTGTATCTGCTTTCACTTTCTCAGAGACGGTACTGCGCATGTAAGTGCTCATAGAAAATATAACACACGTTCTCACTGCTGCGCCACGGTGGCAACTACACGTTTATTACTGTTTTATTTTATTTTTATGCATGCAGAACAGTTTATTGCTGTGAATCAACAATGTCAAAGCACTCTAAACACAGGTAGGAAGGGGATGAAATACAATATAAAAGCTTAAAAAGTGAACAGGAAAAATTGTTGAACTGAAGGTTTATGTGCGAGACAAAACACAAAACTTTTTTAGTTGAATATTATTACGCGAATATGAGAAAATTTACGACAGTTCTTCGCTTAGAGGTAGAACTACCACTCAAATAAGGCAGTGTCCGACGGAAAGCAGTCATTTATTATTCAGTGTTAAGTTCTTGTATTTTTCCTGTAATCAGCCTAGTCCTTTTTCATTGTAGTGTACTCGGAAAAAAGTTTGGTAACCACTCTTCTTTCATATGTCGATGAATAATACTAAAGCTCATCTACAGACTGTAGACAAAAATATCACCAAAAACACAGTTCGTCGACACGTATAATACTGTGTATGAAACCCGTTGGTATTCAAAACAGCCGTTTCGGAATGGATAAGTAGAGGTTCGGTATGATTTCAAAGTGAATGTTATACCATTATTTTTCCAATATAAATGCAAGTTCAGGTAAAGATGATAGAGGTGGGTAGCCATCAGGCATCCTTCTCTCCAACTTAGACCTAAAATGCTGTATAGTTTTGAGATCTGATGACTGTGGTGGACAACGGTAATTTGACAACCCTTTCTCGAGCTCACAAAATCAGTCCTGTGAACTGTGCGTCCAGGAGCCCTGTCGTCTTGGAAGGCAGCATCAGCATTCGGGAACAAACATATATAATGTAGAGTAATACTCTATATTACTTACTCTATTTGTATATTTTATTTTTATATTGTAACATTATAACTTCAGAAAGTGACAACAGCACATGCCCTTGTTGTATTTAATTTAATTTTATTGGAATTTATTGAACACACAACTTAGGCAGTACGCTTTTACGTTACTCATATATCTGACAGTCATGAGAATAAAGTATTAGTGCTTACGGTAAATGTAGTGGATGATAATTATACGTGTTGGTTACAATTTCCTAAAAAAAAAAAAAAGGATGATTGTGCACTTTCTTGAACCTTCTTATGCGAGAATATCGTTGATATTAGATGGAAACTGCTTTTTCAGTTTGCCTGCTATTTTGCAGACAGTTAATTGCTGGTCAGCAACCACTCGCACGGAAAGAGTATGCAGTTTAAATCACCTTCTAGTTGCGTGAACATGTTAGTGACGTTCAGAAATCGTTCAAATGGCTCTGAGCCCTATGGGACTTAACATCTCAGGTCATCAGTCCCCTAGAACTTATAACTACTTAAACCTAACTATCCTAAGGACATCACACACATCCATTCCCGAGGCAGGATTCGAACCTGCGACCGTAGCGGTCGCGCGGTTCCAGACTGTAGCGCCTAGAACCGCTCGGCTGTTGGTGATGTGACTGAGGTAGTTTCATCGGTAGAAACACGTCCTTACCATACGCGTTATGTGTCACCTTCTGCATATCTAATCCGTAAAGTAACGCTTTCCGGGCGGAGCAGGTGACACATTGTAGTTCGGCCAGCCTTTCTATCATTTTATTTCTTTCCACTTTTGTTTCCATACATCATATATCCTCGTTTTAAGTTCATTGCCGTGGTAGGATTCTTTGCAGCAAGAGCTAAGAACGCCCCCGATCTGCTTTGCGTTCGCGTGCCCGTTTTGTTGCAGATGCGATGGGATCCAGAGGAAGTTCGTCCAAGTTCCAAATCGCTGAAGCTCGTCCACCTTCTGCTTTAGAGTCACAAGATCAGCGGTGTTGTCACTCGATATTTTTGGCATCTTGAGACTGACAGAAAGCTTAATAAGCATCGCGTGATAAAGACCAAGCAGCTTGACAAGGTGGTGAGACGTATTGTGACAGATGGAATACGGCAGGTCTGCTTGGAGCTCTGGACAAAAGAAGACTGCTCCGATTAGGATGATAAGTTGTTTTCGACCAGACGCTGAACTTTCGAAGTTACCTTTACTAGTTGTTAATGTCTGACGTTTCAGGAAGTACGAGTCCTCCATTGGGCATGAGTGTGCGTGTTCTCCTTAGCATAAGTTAGTTCAAGTAGTGTGTGTGTGTGTGGGGGGGGGGGGGGGTCCAATGACCTCAGCAGTTTGGACCCTTAGGAATTCACACACATTTGAACATTTTTTGACGTATTCACCTTTAATGACCACGTGCATGTTATTCTAACTGAGTTATTGAAAGAAAGGAATTTTGAAGCGCCGGCCAGTCCGGTGTTGGGGACAACGATGAAGCATTTTTATTAAGCAGCCATTCCGGAAGGGTGCTGTTTGTTCTGAGAGAGAAGCGACAAGTAGTCCGAACAAACTTCTGTGGCTGAGTTAGTTTCTTAACAATGCATACTTCACAGTATGGTTTCTCCGCAAGATAAAATAATCTGCCAGTAATTGACGAAAAATGTGAAGAAGCATCTCTGCTTCTTTCCAAATCATTTGTAGAGAGGATCACTACAAGACAGATGTTAATGAAATAATAAAAATAATTAATAATAATAATAATATCAAAAGGACATGGAAATTAAACAGTATAAACAGTAGTGAGACCTGAGGCTCTGTATGGCGCAGAAACACTGAAACTACTGTGCGAAGGTGGCATAAACAAAGTTATGGAAATAGTTGGAAGACTGGTTAGAAGCACACTTCGCCTAAGGACAAAAGAAACAGGCCACTACCTAACAAAGAAATACATGAAAGTGTGGAGAACGTAATACACACAATGAGCAGAAGAAGAATGTCATTTTTCTGACATTCGACTAGAATAGATGATTATAAACTGACAAAAAACATCCTCAGTGAAATTATGAAGCTGAAAGAGCAACCATCATGGTTTCCACAGACACTAAAGGACCTCTAAGAAGCCAACATCAGCATAATGAATACACAAAAGAACTTCTTTGGGAACAAAATTAAGAAACCTGTCTTGACGGACGAACAAGAAAGAAAAAGAAAATAGCCTCATAATATCGAACAACTCCGGAAGCAGAGACCAGAAAGTATGAAACGAATGTGAATCAAGAGGAAGAAGAAAGCACACCACAACAGTAGAAATTGCAATGACTGTCTGTTTCGTCGGTTCGTGGTAGAATATTTTATAAGTTACTAATGAAAACACACACAACGCTTATGTAATATTCTAAAATATTTTTTTAGTTATTTCGCAAACAGGCTTTCAGATGTTACGCCATCATCAGATAGAAGATAAATATGTCGTGCAGTGAAATTTTTGGCGGAGCAAACATTTGAAACTGGTGCATTTACAGAGTATCTCGGTTTCCAAAGGCGAAAAATGTTAATATCTGAGTATAATCTGGCATTAAACATCTGGAGATGTATCACACGCTTCACACCAATTTTTGACTGTCTTAATGATAAAGTTTTTTTGGACAAGATAACCAGTTTCGGTTATGCAACACCCATTTTCAGAATCTCTCATTCTGCTGCACTGCAACATACTATGTATGTGGCATGGTTCGTGAGTTCCCAGAAAGAACCAACAAACCACGTGAAATCGAGTAAGGCAACGTAGAAGGTGAAAGACTCTGTGCTTAGAAAGAATAATGAGTAACTGGAAGATTGGATTCCTGAAACGTAGGCCGAACGACTGAAGGGAAAAAAACAGCATTCTATTTATTTATACACCCTTGCACAGTCATAGTTAGCGGATCGGTGTTCACAATCACAGTGTGAAGTGAAATACTGATAATGCTGAGTGTGCACTTTGACTGGATTTTCTATGAATTAGGAGGCTGTAATAGGTGTGAGAGTGTGAGAGGTTTCCGGCGTTAAGGTTCTTAAAATGAATGACACATTTACTTCTTAAATTTTTGCAGTGATGCTTTTCAAGTGCTACATTTCTTTGAACTGCAATTTTCTCGGGAGCTATACTTATTTGATGGACTGTAAAGAAATTTTTATTGTATTAAGTACTTCGTACACTTTTTGTAATTGAAGAATTTTTTATTGTGTTAAGGTATTTTATAGTTAGAATTGCGTTTACCTGCGGTATATAAAAATTGAGATTGACCTCAAGTTATATCTGAGTTGACGGGGTAACAGTAAAAAACAGTGCCCCCCGCTCCCCTCGCCCCTTCCTCTGAAACAACCAGATCTTGAATCTTTTTACCTGTTAGCTTTCACATCATAGTATGTTCTGCTCTTGCCTACGAATTTAATCAAATATATACCATACCGTTTCGAAAAGTACAAGCAATAAAGGAAACAAGAGAGAAACTTGGAAACAGAATTATAGTTCAAGGTGGAGAAATAAAATCATTGAAGTCTACAGATGATACTGTAATTCTGTCAGAGACAGCAAAGGACTTGGAAGGCTAGTAGGATGGTACGAATAGTGTCTTGAAAAGAGGTTACAGAATGAATATCAACAGAAGTAAAAGAAGGGTAAGAAAATTTGGTTAAATTAAATCGGCTAATTTTGAACTAGTTAAAATGGGAAACGAGATATTAAATGTAGTAGATCAGGTCTGGACTTTGGGTAGCAAAATAACTAATGAAGGGCGAAGTAGAAAAGATACACAAATACAGGCTGGCTACACCAAGAAAAACATTTCCGAAAAAGAAAAGTTTGTTAACATAGAATATATATTTAAATCTTCGGAAGCTTTTTATGATGGTGATTGTCTGGAGTAGGGCCTTGTACGGAAATGAAATTTGGACAATAAGCAGTTCAGAGAAGAAGGAGATACAAGTTCTGAAATGTAGCGCTACAGAAGGATGCTGCTGTGTAGATGGGTAGATCGAATAAGTAATGAGGTGGTAGTGAGCGAGTATGGACGAAAAAGAAATTTATCGTGATGTTTCAATATAAGAAGGGATCAGTTGATAGGACACATCCTGTGACATGGAGTAAATGTCAGCTTGGTTATGATGGGAAGTGTTTTGGTTAAAAACTGTACAGGGAGACCAAGGCTTGAATTCAGTAAGCAAACTGCAGTGGATGTAGCTTGAAGTAGCTCTAAGAAGGGATCAGTTGATAGGACACATCCTATGGCATGGAGTAAATGTCAGCTTGGTTATGATGGGAAGTGTTTTGGTTAAAAACTGTACAGGGAGACCAAGGCTTGAATTCAGTAAGCAAACTGCAGTGGATGTAGCTTGAAGTAGCTCTAAGAAGGGATCAGTTGACAGGACACATCCTGTGGCATGGAGTAAATGTCAGCTTGGTTATGATGGGAAGTGTTTTGGTTAAAAACTGTACAGGGAGACCAAGGCTTGAATTCAGTAAGCAAACTGCAGTGGATGTAGCTTGAAGTAGCTCTATAGCAAAGAGGACGCCTGCGGAAAATAGAATAACGCGGAGAGCTGCATCAAACCATCCTTCGAACTGAACATCACAACAACAACATTTCAAAACATTCTCTTGCGGGTTAGCGTTTTGTTCTGCCGACAATTGCTGTCGTTATCGAGGCGAATATTACAGTCGTTACCAGCAGAAGCTGCCCTGTTCTGGCCGGGCTACACACACTTGTCCTACTGTATTATCAGTAACACGCCTTCGGCTTTGACAGCCACAGCCACTGACAGATACCGGCGAATGACGTGACAGAGCAGCGGTGGCACCACAGGCCGAGGTCCACACAAGGATACCGCGGTGTGCACCTGCAGCTGTATGCACCTAACCTCCTTTTACACGGGAGACTTTCTTGTCGCCACCGACTACTTGTAGAAAGTGAGTCTACAGCAGCACCCCTGGCGTTTTATTCCTGCACTAACTTTCGTCACGCACGAGTGGCCGTTTTCATTCACAACGTCGGCTCTAAAGCTGCGTGTATTGTGAGGAATGTCTGCTGTGAGGTTGGAGCAACTTGAACGACGAAAGATACATTACGAGGAGCCACCCTTTTTATCAAAATAATCGATTTACCGTAACAGACGAAGGAACAAGCAACGACAGTAGCGCTTTCTTATACTTACGTGATTATTGTATACAAATGTGCTTTGGAACAAATGTGTACAGTATATGCATATAAATATGTGTACTCTTACCGTACTTCAAAACTATGTTGGTGCTACTAGAGACATATAAGTAGCAACATAAATTCGAAAATTGATGTAGACTGATGAGGCACCTGAACAAGAGTCCCAAGGCTCGAAATTCTTGGTGTACTGAAATAAAAATCACAATTCTTGACTGAAGGTGGTTTACTTTCTATTTTACAAAATTTATACAGTCAGGGACGTAACAGTGACCGCAAGAGGACAAAACTAAGTTCCGGTAATAGAGTTCATTAATGACCAAAGAAAAACTGCTATTTTGTCTAAAACTGACATAGTGAAACCGTGGCTGTGTACAATTAATGAAGGTTGATTCTTACAAAGAAGAAGAAACAACCACCCACTAGTAATACTGCTATTTATTTAAATAAATAGCGCCGTAACCGTTTTCGAACTGGCAAGTTCTTCATCACACGGCTGTTCACATGATTTGCAAGATACACTTTACATAATGATAATCACTTTACATAATAAATATCGAAAAATGACGGTTATGTAAAGTGTATCTTGCAAATTATGTGAACAGCCATCTGATGATGAACTTGCCATTTCGAAACCGGTTACGGTGCTATTTACTTAAATAAATAACAGTATTAATAGTGGCTGGTTGCAGTCTTCTTCTTTGTAAGAATCAACCTACATTAAAGAAAAACTGATTGTGTATGTTCTTGACAAAAACAATATGGTAAATTCTCCACACTCCTGAAAACTGAAACTATAGGAAAAGTGTAGGCTGAACATTTAGAAGACTCTGTATTTAATTGCTCAAGAAAATAAGTACTTGTAAAGACATCAACAATGTGTTTCTTGATTTCGTTCACCTTCCGGGAATGCAGTGCTTACTATATTTCGGCAGATAACCGTAGAAACGTTTTCAAGTTCAGTCACTGACAGAAAATCAAGCACTTGGCACAATAGCGTGCAGTGAGCGAGGGTGCTTCAGAGATGACATTGTTGGGGAAAAGCTTGTCAGTCAGAAATAAAACTTTATGCTTTCAAGAGCAAAACAACGTAAGCACAAAATCAGAAAATCCAGTAATGAACCGTAATGTGGAAGTGACCTCCCACCCTCCAGCCATGACGGCAGCTCTTCCGGGATCTGTGAAAGATGACCTGCTTCTACGACAGGCGAGTATATATTAAGTCCCTTGCCGACGTAGTACAAGGTACGTAGGAGAGACAATACGGACTGTAAAGGAACAACGCAGTGAACATCACACTGACCTTCTGCAGACCAAAAAATCTGCAGTGGCTGAACATTGCGTTTCCATTGGTCATACGTGGGTTACGGGAAAGATAAAATACTGCTCACAGACTCATTCTACTGCGGTTCAGTGGCCGACGAAGCTGCAGGAATACAATTAGCTTTGAACCTGCTCAAAAAAGACGAGGCTTTTTACCTCGTCAAATCATGGACGTCACTCACTTAACGTCTGAGCTCTTAGAGGATTTTTTTCTGAGGCTTCACTGTCTTGCATTCTAACACCTCCCATCTATTTTAAAAATAAAACACATCATTTTAAGCACTGGAGATCTGCTAATTCTGCATTGCCTTGTTTTGCTCTTAGAGCCATAAAGTTTTATCTACTGCATGACTGACGCTCCGCATGCCGACTGTGTTATCTCTGACTTACACGCGTTTGCGTATTATTTCAAGTGCTTTAAATTCTGCCAGCGATTAACCATGAAGACGTTTCTACGATTGTCAACCGAAATACTAGAAGAAGAAATAATACCATCTCAGGTAGACTCCCGAAAGATTATAGAACATCAAGCAACATTTAGGAAGCAGAAAGCAGCGCCTTTTCGCTTTACATTTATATCTCGTTTTCTTTTTAAATGCCAAATAAAATTGAAGAATATTTTTCTCGCTCTTTTTAAGTGCCAAATAAAATCGAAGAATATTTTTCTCGCTAAACTGGTTCTTCTCACCGTGGAAACAGTTATTGTTAAGAAACCGTCATCTATCCACGAGCTTTCTTTGGCGAGGTACTGCATATCGTAAATATGTTTTTGCTTTCAGATATTTCATCTCTCTTGTGGCAGAAGACTTGTAGGAAAAATTCCAGGCACTTATCCAACCTTTGCACTTTGTCTCGAAAACAAAGGTAACAACAAAATAAAAATTAAGAAAGTATGAATGCACGCGATCGATTACTGTAATAGTAGTGAGATCGGCGAGACTACATTAACATCTGATGTTAGCAGACGAGGCCATAGTCCCCTGTGTGTGCACATGTGGAGTCCTAATATCTCCGAATTTCCAAACATTAACGCAATGGTTATAGTTTTTACATGCGGTCAGGTGAAAGGGTAACAAACAGCTTGAAATAGTGTACTGACAGTTATATACATCCATATGGACTCATGTATGTGTGTGTGTGTGTGTGTGTGTGTGTGTGTGTGTGTGTGTGTGTGTTGTGTGTGTGTGTGTGAATATCTCTTACACATCTCTAAGCCACTGGACCGATTTCAACAAAACTGAGCCGTGGCGGCTGGCGCTAAGTTGTTCGATTTGTATCGCTGATATCGATATTCGGCTGTCCTGCTACCTTTGACTTCTCCCCCGGCGGGTTTCCCGGGTGAACGTGTGACGAGTGAGTCTGCGGTCGGCGTTCAACGAGCCAACTTGTGTGGAAAACAGGCCAGCGTCTCTAACCGTGGTGCATGGGGCTCGCCGCGCTCGCCGCCCTTGTCTTTTGGCGCGCACCGGATGTACGGTGCCGATCATTGGTTGACGTGCAAAGTTGTGGTGGGTTCGTCGTCTCACGCTGAACAGCTTCCCAGCTCGTAATTTGCAAGCTCCAAGTTACGTATGACTTGTATTCTGTGTGTAACTAAGAAGAAAGTTGAAACTTATTGTGGCATGGGTAGCTGCTGGAGATGATTCTGAACTTGGTTCCACAGTGGCTGTTTTAAGGAGGCTGATGTTTCTCATTCCGTTTTTGATCATCCTTGGAGTGTGTTTTTTAAGTGGTTTTCATGTAAATTTTATCTTGTTTTAGGACACGTTGTCCGCTTTGGTACTGGCTGCGGTTGTGTACGTGCCCGGCAGCCGTAGAGTTAATGGATTAATCATTTGTCACGGCAGCATTTGGTATGTTTATTTAATGTTGAAAGTACCTTAAGACAACTGGAAGTGATCAATAAGTTTCCTGCTAATTTACTGGGAGACGGTCGGCCAGTGTGGCCGAGCGGTTCTAGGCGCTTCAGCCTGGAACCGCGCGACCGATACGGTCGCAGGTTCGAATCCTGTATTCCAGTGTATTCCTGTGTTAGATGTCCTTAGGTTAGTTAGGTTTAAGTAGTTCTAAGTTCTAGGGGACTGATGACCTCAGATGTTAAGTCCCATAGTGCTCAGAGCCATACTGGGAGACGGGTAATGTAAGAGTATCGCTCCTTAACAATTCGGGGATTCCAGTGTGGCTGTGATTTGACCTTGTTTTCATTGCAATCTATTTGTGCTGCAGGCCATTTGTTAAGACTGCTCGTATCCTGACGTCGTCGGCGCGGTTATGGATTCTTGTCAGGACCGCTCATTCTGGGGCCGACTGGATTATATATAAATATATACCGCCTGCTATGTGACCCTGTGCACAAGCCGTTAAGTGCAATTTGGGAATCATTCTGAGTCATTGTGTCCGTTAATTAAGTGAGGACACCTTGTTAATATTTGCGTTTCTGTAAGTCATTTTACTGGTTGAGTTGTTACTATCCCTTCTTATTTAACACTTATGTTAATCATTTGTATATCTTTAATGAACGTGCAACTTGTTATTATTCCTGTGTGCCAGTTTTGCGTCTTTGGTTGGCCCACTTTGTATTTTTAGTATAAGCATGTTTCACTGTGGACCTTTATGTGGACAGTTCAGTTTTATTAAGCTTTAAGATCTCTTTGTTCTTTATGAAGTTGTGGTATTATGTGGCTGTGTAACTTTGGTTGGAAGTGTACAGTGTTTTTAGTCTCTTGATACATGGTTAAACAAGAACAATTGTTTGTGATTATTCACGGTACCTACTGTCAATGATTTTGGTTGCGGACGCAAAATAATATGATTCCTATTGGTGTTTATGTAATTCAGTCAAAGTGATGATTTGTATATTGCTTCAGTAAGAGGGCAAATGTCCGAATTGATGTTTATGATAAAGTCTGTTTTGAGTCAAATTAAAACTGTAAGATAATCAAAGCTTGTCCATCACCAGTGATTTCCTAAATAACTGTGGTGAGATTGTAATTTTGATTTTCTAAATAATTGAGTAGTACCACGTTCAAAAACTTGGTACACATATCCCCTACTTTGAGGGACCAATCGCTGTTAGCGTAATAACTACTTACCTATATAACTCACGAGATACGATGTAGCAGACATTGGAATGCGCGAAGAATTGCCGCATCATGCATGACGTTTTAATATATTTACTCTTTACTACTGAGACACTCCTAAAGTGGAGTCAAGTCAAGGAAATCCCTGACACCTGGCAGTTATTTTGACAGCTTTCAACTGCGAAGCGAAAACAGCTGTAGACGAAAACAATAGCCGTGTATAGAACCTTGGGGAGAAATATAGAATTTTTTCGACATTATATTACAAACATAGTTTATTTTTTCCGTTTATAATAGAAAGGAAGCAAAATAAACACGCGATCAAGGTCCGCTTTGTCAACAAGTATCTTAATAAGTGACAGAATTACAGTTTTTCAGTAAATTCCTGTGTTTGCTGCACTGCGAATCATTTACTTCACCACTTCAACGGAAATCTTTTAGACAAACTAAGTATTTATCTTTTTTTATCGCTTTTGATTAATCCAGATCAAATACCGGAACAATAATAACGTAAGGAGCATAACATATTAGAAATCGTAGAGAGGTAATTCTTGTCTTCATCCAGTTTTAGACCTTAGACAAGGAGGTTCTGAAAAGTCAGTACGTCAGCTTCGGAAACAGGACCGTGCCTTTTTACCGCACTGGAATACAGCCCCTTGTAAAAGATGGGTCAAAACGGTGCAGATTTCTAGACTTGCGCTATTGGGTGCGGAATTGTAGGACGCCCCTAGATAGGTCAGGGATGCACTGCACAAAGGAAGCGGCTACTCGGGTTGCAGAGTACTTGTGGCGTGCACATGGTTTGTTTTTAGGCTAGGCAGTAGTGCGAGGCGTCCTGATGAACACTCACCAGACGACGTGCAGGCAGGGAAATCAGGACGCGCTCAGTGTTTAGACACTTCAGCTGTCAAGATATTAGCAGTAGATTTTCAGAGTGTTCGGAATAAAGTTCATGATTTTACTGCCCTCCAGGAAGCGTGTGGCGCGCAAATTATTCTCGGGACTGAGACCTGGCTGAACCCTGAGATAGGAAGTTCTGAAACATTTAGTGAGGGTTGGAACGTATACCGGGAAGACAGATTACACCGTAAGAGGTGGTGTCTTCATTGCAGTTCACAAAAATATTGTGTCTACTGAGGTCGAAGTAGAGTGTGATTGTGAAGTTATCTGGACACGTTTAACAGGGCTACGAGAAATAAAGGTAATTGTTGGGTGTTATTACCGGCCATCAGGTTCCACCGTGAGAGTTCTAGAATCATTCAAAGGGAGTCTACACTCTGTTTCGTAGAAGTACCCGGATCATTCTATATTAGTCGGAGGCGACTTCAACCTACCTAGTATAGACTATTTACAATTTGTACAGAAACCAGATGGCAGTTATGAGTCGAGGGGCATGAGAGGGAAGCAGCGGTTGGGAAGGGAGTGACACAGAGTTGTAGCCTCACCCCGATGTTATTCAATCTGTATATTGAGCAAGCAGTAAAGGAAACAAAAGAAAAATTCGGAATAGGTATTAAAATCCATGGAGAAGAAATAAAAACTTTGAGGATCGCCGATGACATTGTAATTCTATCAGAGACAGCAAAGGAGTTGGAAGAGCAGTTGAACGGAATGGACAGTGTCTTAAAAGAAGGATATAGGATGAACATCAACAAAAGCAAAACGAGGATAATGGAATGTAGTCGAATTAAGTCGGGTGATGCTGCTGGAATTAGATTAGGAAATGAGACACTTAAAGTAGTAAAGGAGTTTTGCTATTTGGGGAGCAAAATAACTGATGATGGTCGAAGTAGAGAAGATATAAAATGTAGACTGGCAATGGCAAGGAAAGCGTTTCTGAAGAAGAGAAATTTGTTAACATCGAGTATAGATTTAAGTGCTAGGAAGTCGTTTCTGAAAGTATTTGTATGGAGTGTAGCCATGTATGAAAGTGAAACATGGACGATAAATAGTTTGGACAAGAAGAGAATAGAAGCTTTGGAAATGTGGTGCTATAGAAGAATGCTGAAGATTAGATGGGTAGATCACATAACTAATGAGGAGGTATTGAATAGGATTGGGGAGAAGAGGAGTTTGTGGCACAGCTCGAAAAAAAGAAGGGACCGGTTAGTAGGACATGTTCTGAGGCATCAGTGGATCACAAATTAGCGTTGGAGGGCAGTGTGGAGGGTAAAAATAGTAGAGGGAGATCGAGAGATGAAAACATTAAGCAGATTCAGAAGGATGTAGGTTGCAGTAAGTACTGGGAGATGAAGAATCTTGCACAGGCTAGGGTAGCATGGAGAGCTACATCAAACCAGTCTCAGGACTGAAGACCACAACAACAACAACAACAGTATAGACGGGGATGTCTATGGATTCATTACAGGTGGTGCAGACAAGCCGTCGTGTGAACTACTTTTGAACACATTATCCGAAAACTGTCTTGAGCAGCTAAATCGACAGCCATCGCGTAATGGAAATATTTTGGATTTGGTAGCCACGAACAGACCAGACCTCATCGACGGTGTCAGTATTGAGACTGATCATGTTGTCATTACGACTATGGCTACGAAAGTTATAAAGTCGATCAAGAAGGCTAGGAGAGTATTCTTACTAGAAAGAGCAGATAAGCACTTGTTAGCATCCCACTTACTAAATGAATCGACTTCATTTACTTCCGGTACGATGGACGTGGAAGAACTATGGGCAAATTTTAAACACATTGTAAATCACGCATTGGACAAATATGTGCCGAAAAAGTGGGTTACGGACGGAAAAGACCCACCGTGGTTTAACAGCGCAATTCGGATAATGCTCAGGAAGCAAACACAGTTGCACTCCCGGTATAAGAAAGATCGGGAGAATGAGCACAGACAAAAGTTAGTAGAGATTCGTGCTGCTGTAAAAAGAGCGATGCGCGAAGCATACAACCACTACCACCGTCATTCCTTAGCAAAACATCTTGCTGAAAACCCAAGGAAATTCTGGTCTTACGTAAAATCGGTAAGCTGGTCGAAGGCTTCCATCCAGTCACTCACTGATCAGTCTGGCCTGGCAACGGAAGACAGCAAAATGAAAGTTGAAACTTTAAATTTAGCATTTGAGAAATCTTTACGCAGGAGGATCGTACAAACATACCGCCGTTCGAGTCTCGCACAGATTCCCGTATAGAGGACATGGTGATAGACATCCCTGGGGTTGTGAAGCAGCTGAATAGGTTGAAAATAAATAAATCGCCAGGTCCTGATGGGATTCCAATTCTGTTTTACAGAGAGTACTCTACTGCATTGGCTCCTTACTTAGCTTGCATATATCGCGAATCTCTTGCCCAACGTAAAGTCCCGAGCCACTGGAAAAAAAGCGCAGGAGACGCCTGTATGTAAGAAGGGTAGAAGGACGGATCCTCAAAATTACGGACGAATATCCTTAACATCGGTTTGTTGCAGGATTCTCGAACATATTCTCAGTTCGAATATAATGAATTTCCTTGAGACAGAGAAGTTGCTGTCTATGCATCAGCTTTAGAAAGCATCGCTCCTGCGAAACGCAACTCGTTCTTTTTTCGCATGATACCTTGGAACCATGGATGAAGGGTATCAGACAGATGCCATATTCCTTGACTTCCGGAAAGCGTTTGACTCGATGCCCCACTGCAGACTCCTAACTAAGATACGAGCATATGGGATTGGTTCCCAAGTATGTGAGTGGCTCGAAGACTTCTTAAGTAATAGATGGTGAGTGTTCATCGGAGGCGAGGGTATCATCTGGAGTGCCCCAGGGAAGTGTGGTAGGTCCGATGTTGTTTTATATGTACATAAATGATCTTTTGGATAGGGTGGATAGCAATGTGCGGCTGTTGATTCTATGGTGTACGGGAAGGTGTCGTCATTGAGTGACTGTAGGAGGATACAAGATGACTTGGACAGGATTTGTGAATGGTGTAATGAATGCCAGCTAACTCTAAATATAGATAAATGTAACTTAATGTAGATGAATAGGAAAAAGAATCCCGTAGTGTTTGAATACTCCATTAGCAGTGTAGCGCTTGACACAGTCACGTCGATTAAATATTTGGGCGTAACATTGCACAGCGATATGAAGTGGGAGAAGCATGTAATGGCAGTTGTGGGGAAGGCGGATAGTCGTCTTTGGTTCATTGGTAGAATTTTGGGAAGATGTGGTTCATCTGTAAAGGAGACCGCTTATAAAACACTAATACGACCTGTTCTTGAGTACTGCTCGAGCGTTTGGGATCCCTATCAGGTCGGATTGAGGAAGGACATAGAATCAATTCAGAGGCGGGCTGCTAGATTTGTTACTGGTAGGTTCGATCATCACGCGAGTGTTACAGAAATACTTCAGGAACTTGGGTGGGAGTCTCTAGAGGAAAGGAGGCGTTCTTTTCGTGAATCGCTACTGAGGAAATTTAGAGATCCAGCATTTGAGGCTGACTGAAGCACAGTTTTACTGCCGCCAACTTACATTTCGCGGAAAGACCACAAAGATAAGATAAAAGAGATTAGGGCTCGTACAGAGGCATATAGGCAGTCATTTTTTCTTCGTTCTGTTTGTAAGTGGAACAGGGAGAGAATATGCTAGTTGTGGTACGAGGTACCCTCCTCCACGCACCGTATGGTGGATTGCGGAGTATGCATGTAGATGTAGATGTAAATGAAATGGACAGAGATTACGGTGAATAGTCGTAAATTAACCGTCTATATTGTGGTTTTGAACCTTCGCAGTTGCATTTGAAATTCTTGACTTGGGAAAAGAAGGCATTAGGACCGACGTATTTTTACGAGATACTTATGGCTGTCTTCATGTAGTGCAGTTTGCCAGTAGAAGACTTTGGAGATCTATTGTGATGAGGTATTTAACGGTATCGAATCTTGGAGGTTGTTCTCATTCAATTCGTGATATTTAGATAGAATCAAATGCTCTCAAACGGAAGATCATAAGATTCTGTATGATAAAATATCACTTATTAGCTTCAGCCTATAAATTCACAAAGCTGCACTCGAAAAAATGTCTGCAAATTTTCTGTGATTTCAATTGGGTTTTACTTGTCGAACGAAATAATGTCTTCATTTATACAAATTTTCGTGGGAACCCACTCTGCACAGTATTTCAGCATCGCAATGAAGAAACCTCTAATAAAAATACTACAATTAAGATAAACTGTACAGTGCTCCATAAGTCGTCTGTAAATGGAAGCTGTCACTAGTCAGCTGATCGACATGTTGATTTCAGTATAATGTTGTCATGCTCGGCCTCTATCGCTAAAATCGGCACAGTCGATTGTTCGTCGTCGTCATTGCTCCAATAGTGACCTGCCAACCTGTCGATTTAGAGGCAAGCACGTGACGCGCGGCAACAACGAGTAATCGATTGCGACCAGAAAGTCTCTCGTGTAGATCGGGCTCGGGAACCACGGAGCCGGCCGGCCTGCGGAAGGTGCGGAGCGAGCGCCGTGCGATCGCGCGCGGGGTGGAGAATGTGGGTCAGACGCGGCAGAGCAAACAGCGGGCGGCGCGGCGCGGCGGCGTGTTTGCCTGCGGAAGTGGGCCCGCGGCGCCACAAGGCCCGCCTTGTTGCACGCACTGTTCACCCAACACGCAGGCTCCCGTGAGCCCGCCGACTACCTGGTGCTACCTGCTACCGGGCTACGCACGGCGTGCGAACTGCTGGCCTCGCAGTGTCGCGAATGCCAGAACAACGCAGTCCCGCAGTTTCCCAACTCACGCTCGCGCCGGTTTCGCTATTACCGTAGGCACCGGAACACCGGAGCTGCCGAAACGAACTCTGTTTAGTGTCGAGGAATTGCAAACAAAAAGAATTCAAGTTTCTCAACATTTTATAAAATGCTTTTTTGACCATCAGCTGCTTTTTTAAAAATTAAAACCCAAATATCGAGCGGTTTCGTCACAGACTATATTAATGGATTCTATCCAATGATACAAAAAAAAAAAAAAAAAAAAAATTTACATGTAGTATCCAGGAAATGTTACAAATTCTTTTCCAGTGAAATGCAAAATATACACGAATACTTAGAAGGTTGAAACAGTTTAAGTCACAACATCGCGTATGTCCTTATTTAAATAATGGCCACGTATGTATGTAGAGCGTGTCATAAATTTCAGTATACCGCATAGAACTGATGGAATTTATGACATCCTCTACATACGAGGCATGGCCGTTATTTCAGTACAGACAGATGTCTGTAAGTATTCATGTATATTTTGCAATTTCATTGGGAAAGATTTTGTAACATTTCCTATGTACTAAATGCATTTTTTGTATCTTCGGATAGAATCCGTGAAGATGGCCGGTGACTGAAACCGGTCGATAGTTTGGTTTTAAATAAAAAATTTTGCTGATGGTCCAACATGCATTTGATACATTACTTGACGGCTGTTAAGTCGCCTTCCGAAAAATTTTTCTGAACATTGTTTAAGAGATTAGATATCGACTACAGTTTGATTTTTTGCTTATTTGTTCAGCTATTGTACAATTGTACAATTTCGGACTGACAGAACAGGAAGGAGGAGATGAACTAACAGAAGACTGGAACAAGTACAAATCCGGCCGCTGTGGCCGAGCGGTTCTAGGCGCTTCAGTCCGGAACCGAGCTGCTGCTGCGGCCGCAGGTTCCAATCCTGCCTCGGGCATGGATGTGTGTGATGTCCTTAGGTTAGTTAGGTTTAATTAGTTCTAAGTTCTAGGCGACTGATGACCTCAGATGTTAAGATCCGTAGTGCTTAGGTGCTTAGAGCCATTTGAACAAGTACAAAACCGAGCAACACCTGGTACTTAGCTAATGAACAGGTAATTCTAAACAAGGGCACAAGTTCGGATATCCATGTATAAATACGAACTGCTGAGGAAACGTATTTCCTTAGTGACCCAAGTTCTCGTGTTTTCCTCATTCTTTTATGTGAAAGATGGTTATTTTACAAAAATCAGCATTTCGTGTTCTGCATAACTTATACGTCTGCACCTTCGTTATACTCCAGGAATCACTATTAATTACTTGGAATGGGATACTTTTTGCTGAATCATACATTAAGGTCTGTTACTTTCCACTTGCGGACGCAACGTGCTAAGAATGAATGCTTCTGCGACTCTGTGCGATCTCTCATGCCATAATTTTATTCTGTACGTGATATAAAACGATATAAACGTAGGATCATCAAGAACATACCTTGCTTCTAAGCTGAAAGACGGCTCTTTGAATTTCCTAACATGCTTTTGTTAAATGTACGTCACATTGATTCGATTATTGTAAATTAAGGTTTTTCAAGATTTTTGTTACACTCTCTCACCAATGAAACCAGACTTTGCGCCACCTTTTCCCAATAGATAGTGTTTCGAAAACAGGCTACTGGCTGGCCAGTGTGGCCGTGCGGTTCTAGGCGCTTCAGTCTGGAACCGTGTGACCGTTACGGTCGCAGGTTCGAATCCTGCCTCGGGCATGGATGTGTGTGATGTCCTTAGGTTAGTTAGGTTTAATTAGTTCTAAGTTCTAGGCGACTGATGACGTCAGAAGTTAAGTCGCATAGTGCTCAGAGCCATTCGAACCATTTTTGAACCAGACTACTGTTCCTGATTCATTGGAGAACTTACGTAGTTTCTTAAAAATATTTTGCCTTGCAAAAAGTATGTTCAGTTTTGCAACAGTCTTGGATTCTCAACAGCTGTAAATCACAAGTTTGTTTGCGTGGCCATCCTCCGCAGCAAGCACAGAAATACTTTACAGCTTTTCTTGCTGAAATTTAAGTTTTTTTCCCCAGACGCGTTTCGTCTCTTTCTTGCTCTAAGGCGTCATCATTGGGATCTTTAACGACAACAGTTTCGTTATTTTTAGATTATCAAACAGTTCACGTCGGAATTTTTTATGCAAATATGTAATTACTTACGGTTTTCTGTGATCTGCGTTTCCTCCTCATTTGGTGTGGAGGTCGCACTACCACTTTATTGCCGAGACTTAAGTACAATTTTGTATTCCGAATTTTTTCGCACTGTTCACTATGTGTCGGTCATTCAGACCACATGAGAGGAAACGCAGATTGCATCAAACCGTAATTAACTACTTACATAAAAAACAGCAACGTGAACTGTTCGATAATCTAAAAATTAAAAAAAATTGCATCGTTATAGATGTGGTGTCACCGCCAGACACCACACTCGCTAGGTGGTAGCCTTTAAATCGGCCGCGGTCCATTAGTATACGTCGGACCCGCGTGTCGCCACTGTCAGTGATTGCAGCCCGAGCGCCACCACACGGCAGGTCTAGAGAGACTTACCAGCACTCGCCCCAGTTGTACAGCCGACTTAGCCATAGGTGGATCACTGACAAATACGCTCTCATTTGCCGAGACGATAGTTAGCATAGCCTTCAGCTACGTCATTTGCTACGAGCTAGCAAGGCGCCATAGCATTTGATAATTAATATTGTGAAGCATGTGCCGTAACGAGAGATGTTCTACAATTGTGGATTAAAGTTAAGTATTATATCAACTACGTACTTTATTTGCTACTATTAATTACCTTAACTGTTCCAGACCTCCCAGACCTCGCGCCAGTCAGCGTGTAACTAAACGCGTGCATTTCGGCCTCCTCTAGCAACACAGTGTTGGCTCTTCTGCCAACACTACAATAGATCTTCCTGATGATACCCCAGAGAAAAAAAAAAAAAAAAGGCGAAACGTCTCTGGGAAAATAAATTACGCTGCAGCAAGAAAAGGCGGTTTTATTTTCAAAACAAGTATAGCTGTATATAAAGTTATTTTCATCATTGACTGTGCCGAAAACAAAAGAGAAATGTCATAATATGTTTGTGAAAAACTTTAGTGCTTCATTTTTAAGATGTTTGTCATAGGCTGTAATGTGAAAAAAGCTTATATTGCTACGTATGTGCATGCAACATATCTCATTAGATGGAATCACATATTTAGTTGCCAATAAATTTTGTCAGTCTTCAATGCAAAAGAGTTATTACATACCCCGTTACTGGCTCTGTCAGCTTCTCGTCATTGTAAAGCTCATTTCTACTATGAGGCTCACTAAAAAAATAATGCCTCCTTTTCTTAAGTCAAGGATTTCAAATGCAACTACGTAGGTTCAAAATCACAATATAGACGATTAATTTACAACTTTTCACCGTAGTCTCTGTCCATTTAACACCGTTTTGACCCATCTTCTACAAGGGCATGTATTCCAGTGCGGTAAAAAGGCACGGTCCCGTTTCCGAAGCTGACGTACTGACTTTTCAGAACCTCCTCGTCTTGAAAGTGAATCCCACTACCAGGTTCTTTTAGTAGTCCGAACAGATAGAAGTCTGATGGTGCCGGTCTACATGGGGATAAGGAAAGACTCTCTAATACGAACATCTCATAAAGTTTCTGTTGCAGTGGACTGGATAAGGAGCATTATAGAACAAGGCAAAATTCAGATTTTTCACTTAAGAAACGTTATTTAAGGAGAACAAAATAGCAGGCATTAATTTTGGACTGACTCTCGTACTTGAGTTCATTCGTTAGCTTGTGTACTGCTTATTATGGGTTTAAATGTCTAAGGTCGTCATTCTGCTATTAGTTAAATTTTATAGGTACAAAGTGTTAATGTTCCACAGTAATCATTATTAGTTCCTTATGAACCGTCTTTTGTCTTCTAAGGCCATCGTCAGATAACTTAATACTAGACAGATAGTCCACACAACTTCAGCGAGAATTCATAGCTGTACAAAGATAAGTGACACTTTCTTGACTATATCGTTACAAAACACAAGCATAATGTAATACCTAAAGAATTTCTGAATAAAGAGTATTACAGTACATTCAAATTTTAAAACTATGTGAATGTATAAGCCAAAAATGTTCTACAGTTGTGTAATGGCACAGGATACTATGTCATATGGACAAACTAGTGAATGTGATGAACAGACCGAATAAAGGAAGGGGAAACAAGATGTCTATGGAGTATGAGTGTGGAACAATTACAACAAGCTTATTATCTAATGGTGAGACAATAGCCGGCTGCTGCTACTTTAACAACGGTGAGTAGTGGAACGGTGTTTGGTCATTACGGACCAGGTCAGAATTCTTTGACTGATGTTTATTAACGGCCAGAATTTCAAGTAACGTTAGTTTTCTGCCTTTAGTTGCTTTATGGAGAGCGCCAGATTTCACACCATGTGAATGAAATCCATTTAGAGTATTTACAGCGAAGGTGGAATCTTTCTTTTTCAGTCTCCAACTCTTTGCATACTCAGTCAGTCTAGTAGCTATAGCCCTACCTGATTGACCTATGTTTAATTTGCCACAAAAATTGAGGGATATTCAATAAATTGCACTCTGTTCTAAAGGGGATTTCTATGTTTACTGTCGAACAGAAGGTGAGCAACAGTATGCTTAGTGTAAGAAGCTGGAGTGTATTTCCTGGATTTTAGTTTCCTGACAGGAACATGTGAAGTCCTGCCCACACACAGCATGGGGGCCATTTCTTACCAGTGTTGCTTTGTGCTGTCTGAGATGGATAAAGCAGTGCTGTTATCCTCTGTCTCATCTTTTTGCTGAGTATGTTGCCAATTAGTGTAGGACTATAGCCATGGCGTATGCTATTTCTTTAATTATTTTTAATTCATTTCAAAAATCTGGTTTGTAGAATAGATAGTGGGTGGTGCACCATGGAGTGGAGGGCTGCATATTTGTGTGTTACTGGACGCTGGGAAATGGCTGGTATTACTGCGTCTGTTTAAGTTACATTCCTGTATATCTCAAATAAATGCTGTTGCTTACTGATGTCAATGGAGAGATTTAAAATGTTGATAGTCTCTCCTGCCAACTTCATTGCAAACTTGATTTTACTATGATGTGAAATCAAATGCTGAAAATATTTATTTTTAATTTTCTGGTAGTACCTGTCTAGAAGCACAGCACATCACCCACATGCCTAGTCGAACATTGTATTTTAGAGACTCTTTATCTAAAAATGTCTGCTGAAACGTATCCATAAACATTTCAGTTTATAGGGACTCATTGGAGACCCCATTGCTAATCCATATGACTGACGGTAGAGAAATTGCTGAAACCGGAAATAATTTTTCTTGAAGCATGTTTCAGTTGTCATCCTTCCATCTTGTGTTTCCACCGGATATGTTCTGGTTTTGCGTAACCATTCCATTAAAATTTCTATTACGTCTGCAACAGGAATATTAGAAAACACGCTGCTTACATCAAATGAGACTAGTTTTGCACTAGGTGGAATGAGTACATCTTGTAGTTTGTTAACTATTGCAAGTGAATTAGGTATTCTAGATTTTGGTCGAAATTTAATTTTTGTTTTAATTAGTGAATATAAATTTTTTACTAATTTATGGCAAGGTGCTGAAACTGAAGATACTATAGGTCTTATTGGAACATCTTCCTTGTGAAGCATAGCTAACCCATGTAACCTCGATGCTACTGGTTTGGTATTTGGGAGGTACTTGGCATCACTGTCAAGTAAATATTTGCAGGTTTTAATAAGGTTCTTAACTTTTATAGCACATTTGGTTATGGGATCGTTAGGTAACTGAGGGAACTCCACAGGGTAGAGGAGTGTAAACACTTTTTTAATATATTCTGACTTATTAAGTGACACTAAACTGTTTCCCTTGTCACCCTTAATGGCAATCATATCTTTTCTCCATAGAACTAGCGTTGAACATATCTGTATTTACAGTTTTTAGTTTATGACTTACCAGATGTTTTATAGACACATCGTCTGACGAAGTATGTTCGAGATCCGCTTACAGTCTGTCTAGCTATTTTACGGAAATAGTAATTCCCTTATTTAAATTTTTTAATTCTTCAGAAGGCAATTTAGGTTTGATAGGTTAATGGCACGTTCTGCATACTGTTGACGTTTACTGGTTGTTCGGGCTCGTTTCGGCTGAGGCAAGTGCTCGATTTTAGCTTTCTGGCAGTGGTACATCAGGTCTGTTACGGCAAGTGATTCTTCTAGGACGCTTTATCAACTACGCTGAATTCAAAACGGTGTAGAAGTGACGTAACTGCCATATGAATAACTTTCAGACGTAAACACACATTATCACGAACCACATACCATTTTTTCATTTCCCCATTCACCCACGCCCTCTCAGCAACACGGACAGCTTTGACGGTTGCTTTTGTGGTGCTTCTTGACTTGCTTATTTCAGTGTTATGTTTAGTTTTAAGCTCTCGCTATTGAACCAGATATTTGGTGTGACTTTAGACTTATGTTTCACTAATTAAATATCCTACAACATATATATTGTTCCGTGTAGGGGCACCTGCTTTACAGAGGAACGCCACCAAAAAAAAAAAAAAATGGCTCTAAGCACTTTGGGACTTAACAGCTGAGGTCATCAGTCCCCTAGAACTTAGAACTACTTAAACCTAACTAACCCAAGGACATCACCCTCGTCCATGCCCGAGGCAGGATTCGAACCTGCGACCGTAACGGTCGCGCGGTTCCAGACTGAAGCGCCTAGAACCGCTCGGCCACTTCGGCCGGCGAACGCCACCACAGTGAGTGCACAGTTTAGTTACGTAGAAGAAATCGGTCATATTTATATTACTGGACCACTTGACCTGATTTGTTATATGTCTAAAGAAAAGGAAGGAAGAAAACGAATCAATTCTTTTAAACACTTGTTTTATTTATTATAAATTGCATTACAAGTACAATAAGTATTTTCTCGAAATGAGTCTATGAGCCATTCTTCATTTGATTCCCAAATAAAAGACAGATTGGTTCTGCAAAAATGTAACAAATAAGTTTCCACAATGTGTTGCATGTTTATGGGCCAAAAAGTACAATAACTCATCATTTTAGCGAAGGTCGCTCGGCTTCAGATCATTCCGCTAACAAGTGGTGGATACCTTTAATTGAACAGAAGACTGTTATGGAACTGCGACGGACTTTCCGAAATCTGTGCAGCTCGCGAACGCAAGTTAAAAACTGTGTGCAAAGTCCAAATAAGTAAAGCAACACAAGTTGCAGAATTAGGATCGCAAATTGTGAGCCGCTTGGAGTGAAAGAAGCGCTAACGCTAAACAAACGGCACTTAGTCGAGGTATTCGGCGAAAACTGCGCCAATCGGCGACCAGGCACCTCTCTCTCTCGAGGGAGGTCACGCCCAAGCGTCACCGCACCGACTGTTCGACTCATTAACGTTTCCCTCCTCTCCCAGAAAACTACGATTTGGAGGGGAGGATTTACAACTTTCGCCACAGTGACTGTGAAAACTTCTCCACTATTGCTTCCAGTATGTCCATTAACTGCCCATAGGATGGTGCACTGTACATGCCGTGTCACAACTCGCTATTTCAGATGCACGTGCTACAGCGAAGTCGATGTCCCTTCTGATTGACACCATATGGACAATTAGACTTTGGAATTTTCCCACACTGGACACGGCACAAGGTCGGTGTCGCATATCTGCAGCCGCGAAGAGGAAATTCAAATTCGTCACACAAGAAATGTTTCAGGGACCTATGGTCGCTCTGCTACCTTCCACGACCATGCCGCCTCGCAGACACAGGAAAACGGCCAGCGTGTGCCCACAGCACTTCTGTGCACCAGCAGCTCGCAAGAAGAGAGTTTAAGGTGTCCCGTGTCTCTGGCCCGCGAAAGGCAATAGGTCCCGAGTTCGAGTCTCGCTCCGGCACACAGTTTAAATCTGTCAAAAGTTTCCTATCAGCGCACACTCCGTTGCAGAGTGAAAATTTCATTCTGACACAGTGCTATTTGTCGATTAGCCTCTTAGCCTATACAGCTCCTTTAACGACTTAACTTAAATTGTGACTTGATTAAATTCCGCCCACCAACACCGCATCTGGATTAGGATACGACCATCAGTTAACTGAATATATTTGTTAAACGAAAGGGACTACACGTGAGCAAGTGTTTCGATCACCGCTGTGACAGAGTATCGGTCGTAATGGCAGTGTATGCTCGTATCCCAACACAGAATCATCTTTGAAATGATATGGTAGCTAAATGAGAGGAATATTTTTACTTCAGAATGATTATCAAATAAATCTTCATATATATTTAGCTAAGGCTCACCGGCCATTTGACCGTCTTCTTCTGTAAAGATGCACAAACAGTGCCCGAACTCTTACGGGAATCGGCAGTAAAGCCGCGAGTAATGAGTATAATGGGCACTATGAATATGTAGCGCGAGACAATAGGTCGCGAATGTGGATCTCACGGGAGGCGTGCCAGAGATAAGTCACTGCAGTCGCACTGTCCTCCGTGTCCTCGGTGGCTCAGATGGGTGCCGGCACGGTAGCTCAGCGTGTTCGGTCAGAGGGCTGCGTGCTCTCTGTAATAAAAAAAAACTGAGTTAATCGATCAACGACGAACTGAAACGGGTGTCTTACGACGTCCGCCCTGAGCAGATGCGAACAAAATGAGATTTAGAAAAAAAAAAGAAGATGGATAGAGCGTCTGCCATGTAAGCTGGAGATCCCGGGTTCGAGTCCCGGTCGGGGCAGACATTTTGAACTGTCTCCGTTGACTTATATCAACGCCTGCATGAAGCCAAGGGTATTCATTTCATTGTACATAAATCTTTCATTGCTTTACCATGACGAAATACTTCTCTTGTCTGGTTAGTTGTACTTCACTTTCCACTTTTTCGTCCCATTTTAATTTTTCCTAGTTCTTTTCCATGTATTTAACTCTAACGAGACCTTATGGTCGGGTCGTCCCCCTGGTCGTCCCAGCGTACTCACGCCACCGCTACTACGGCCGGGTCGTTTCATTAACTGTGCTGTGATTTCACGATTTTCTCTTAGCTTAAAATAACATATCACGATGTGACGTAGTTCTCAACAATGCTGGGGTCTTTGCAGCGGTCCACGCCATTGCTTAGCAACAGTCTGAGAGGAAGCGACTGGCATGCAACATGAATGTGTCCATTTCCAGGCAGTAAAATCTGCAGAAAACCGTGAAATGCAGTCAGAAGACGTGTCAGTGACAGCAGACAGAGGTAAGGCATGAATTTCGCCACTTGTATTGAATGACTGTGGGTATCTTCGACACTGCAGCTATATTCAGAGAAATTTGAGTTTGTGAACCAGTCATCCAGACTGTTTATCAACTTTTGAGCGAGACAGTTTGTGTTAGAGGAGCACGAATTTTATGAATTACATAATTTCAGGAAAATCGGAATTCTACAAATTATACACACTCTCTTACGAAGTTCCCGTGCCAAGTGATCTCTGTACTCGCTCCTGTACATACATTCGAGTGCTCGAGAATTCGATGTATCATTGAGGCGTCTTGAAACAAACAGTTGCCGTGTTCTCCTCATAAGAAAAAATATATTTTTATAAGAATTTCTAAAGTTTAATTGTAATTTTTGTGTTGTTCTTACTTACGTGTAGCAAAAATATGTATCAGCTTTCATCTTTGTGCCTGTGCAGTTAGTGTCGTCAATCCAGCATATTAAGTTCATGTTTCTTCGCTTCTCGTCTACATAGTAGCAGATCGGTATAGATTGCTGGAATTCAAGCTACAAATATTTGATTCTTCTCATTGCCAGCTTTAGCAATCAAATGATACCATGTGCAAGAGGTCTGACATTACAATTCTCATTGTTTAATGCTCTGTTTTATTTAGGTGATAAAAACTTGTAGCAGAGTAATTTGTTAAATTTCCCATTGCGTACTCCCAGTCCCAGCAGTAATTCATCCTTCACTCTGAGAAGACTCGATTAGCAGTGACTGATGCAACAGTTTTATCGATAGAGGACGAAAAACTGTGTACGACTGTTAAAGAGAAATTGTCTTAATATAAATTAACATAGAAATCTTTTGATCACTGTTCGGTGCTGGAGTGGCTATTCGGGTATTTGGAGGGAGTGCGCAGGGCGTGATCGTAAATCGATGAGCTGCATGCAGTGTCTTCTACTGTCGTTGTCTGTTGTGACAGACACCACAGTCTGTGTGGACTAACTGAGCATGTCGAGACAGAGAACGAAAGAAAATGGTCCATTAAGCAGCATGGTTTTACATGGAAAATCTAAGTCTGTTAAGTGACTTACATTCTACAGAATGCGAAAATTAAGATGGGGATTGCTCTCTGCCGAATGAGGTTCATTGCAAGAGAATTCGGAAGAGTGATTAAACACTGTTTTGGTGATGTTAATGAAGTGGGTGTTATCAGCTTTTGCCTTTACGTAGCAGACGGCATTCAGAATTGACTCTTGAAGATGTCAACAAGAAACTGGAAAATCTGACATTTTTCCAGTATGCCCCAGTACTGTTCGACAGGGTGAATGGTATGCATTCGTGAAAATGATGAAGTTGGTATAATTGAACAGAATGTATGCGATTTCAGTCTTTCTCGGCGTATTCCACTGATGGGTTTTTCTCGGGTTATCAGCCGAGTGGTGGCGTCGTCTTGTCGCAACGTTTCAATTGGTTTTGTACCCATCATCTTCTGGCGAAGATAAGCCGAGAAAAATTCATAATTAAACAGAATGTTATCGGGCTTCGAACCACGTCGAGTGCTTTAAATGTCACGTGATTTCGGCGATGCCACTCCTTGGCCATTCCACTTGACAACGTCCGAGGAGTCCTCGGCCGAAATTGTTTACAGGACACCTACCATAGCAGCAAACAACAAGAGAACGAGTTTGGCTTGCGCCCTAAGGTGTGTTCGCCGTCGTATCGCTCGTTGGACTACAAATACGGTCACTGACTTAACTGTCGCAATTAGTTTTCGTCACTTGCTTTGTTTCTCCTTGCTAACCTTTTTATAATATCCAAAAGAAAGTTTGTAGCTAATAGTGGCAATGAACGGAAATGTGACAAAGAGTGCTACGATCCTCCAAGCCAAGTTAGGTGCTGGAAGTAACCGAGAAACGTGCGAAGGAATTCGAAGTGAATGGTATAATAGTTGCTGCAACGGCCATATTTGGCGTCAGGGTAACGGTGAAGTTGATACTGCGACCCTTTCAACGTCTTTATGCAAATTCGGCCGCGAAACGGTCTGTGTCAATGTTCAGTCATACCGGATTACCGTTGCTGACTTACCATGAAAGTGTGCAAATTTAGCAATGCGTAAATATTCTTAACGAAGTTCATTAAAAAAAAAATTCAGACGGAAAAAGTAGGCAGTATGAAATTCTACAAAAGTTTCATATTGACGTCCACAGGGTGCCGGTACAGAATATAGGTAGCAGAAAAACGTATTGGGGGCGCGAGAAATTCTTAAAATTGCTTTATTGATAGTCTATCTGCCTCCATCGAGATTAGAGCCGAAAACAAAACAGACATCCTTTGTACTGGCAAACACCTTTCACTACGCTAGCAGACAGCCCAGGCAAACAGCCCTCTATTATTATCCCAGACATGAGTAAGCCGGCAATTTCGCAATAAAAATGGCAAAATGATCTGCAGTTTCTGTTGCATAGAGCTTTCTGGACTCAAAAAAATGAATTTTCCACCTTTATGTCGCCGCTTATGTGACAATCATTCGGGATGTTTATCGAGATAACAAATACTGTTATTAGCGAGTAAATTTAGTAGGATAATTCTGCACCAGCCCAGGATATAAACGGCGACATAGCTGCCAAACGTATTCTACAATGTTTCGAATTCTCCATTAGACTCGCCACAGCCAGGAAACGTTCATTAGCCGAAGTGTTTCTTAAGCTATGGGAATGATCGCACTTCTAAAACGCGGTGGCATTAATACTAGGATCTGAATTATCACATGTATAAGCAAATGGATTTTATTTGCTTTCCTGTAAACGTAATTTGGATCGAAAGCGTAGCTACGATTAATATGCTGATGTATCGATTGCAACTAGAACATTTCGAATGAAGAGTAATGGGAATTATGTATGCGGCCCTCATCTTCAGTAACTGTCGTAGCTATTTTCGTTGTTAGGATTTAGTCAACTAAATAGGTAAGAATGGAACTCTACTAGTCACACTTTATTGACCGTCTATCTGTCTACCCAACCCTTAAAACCCGTTTACCTCGAGTACGGGTAGACATAATAAGCGGAAATGTATCGCACTTATTGCGGTATACGGTCCGTTGGTGGTGTAAAAAAAGTGAGCTTCTACGTGAACGCAGTCTAAAGATACGGCTGTTTATGTAAGGAAAATTTACGCAACGGTAATCCAGTATGATTGGTCTGAATGTTGACACAGACCGTTTCGCGGCTGAATGCGCATAATATTTTGCTAATTCGTAACGATCTGGGGTAATTTGTCTTACTAAAACAGTTATCTCGATAAGCTGAAATTCATTTTTATTAGCACAGTTCATACTAATTAGCGTTTCTTCTTTCATTTGTATCTTATAATTACGTGTTGTATTTAACACAAATCAGCATTAATATAGTCTTAGACATGATTGAAAACAGTCTGACAAAGTTCGGATAGTTTCTCAATTTCACGCCTGTGCATAGTATGTCGGTAGCACTTCGTCGCCTTGCCTGTTATGCTGTGTAGCAGACTTTAAAGCTGTGCGGATCAGCATAACGAAAAGGCGAGGGGGTCTCGCTCGTTTTGTCCACGACTGTACCTGATACGAAGTGCAATGGTGTCTGGAGCACAGCGTGACCGCGGACCTGTTCGTTGCGTCAGAGGCACAGTAGGTGTTCGGTCCCGCGGGAACAGCGCCGTCGCAGACGCGGCCGACCGCCTGCGCAGCTCCCGCCTGAGGGCAACGGCAGCGTGCTGCTCCTCTGAGGGCAGCGGGGAGGGGGAGGCAGGGGGTCGGAAGCAAACAGCGGGCGCGGAAGTCGGCCCGGGAACAAGGGGGGCTGTGTTGTGCGCCCGCCGACTACCGGCTACCGGGCTTCCCTCGGCAAACCTGCCGTGTTGTTAGCACGTGGCCCAGACACGGGGCCGCAGTCGAACCCAGCCAGCTTCCGTCCAGCAGGGCCACCGCCTATGGTCCCTCGTATCTGTAATACCAGCCTATTTTAAACGGCACTTATTCTCAAATCCGCAACTTCCGTGGTCATAAACTGTAGAGGCAAAGCAACGGGTAAACCTGCCTAATATCGCGTGGGGCCCCCGCGAGCACATAGAAGTGCGACATCACGACTGACGTGGACTCAACTACATCTACATACATACTCCGTAATCCACCGTACGGTGCGTGGCGGAGGGTACCTCGTACCACAACTAGCATCTTCTCTGCCTGTTCCACTCCCCAACAGAACGAGGGAAAAATGACTGCCTGTATGCCTCTGTACGAGCCCTAATCTCTCTTATCTTTGTGGTATTTGCGCGAAAGGACTTTACCACTTTAAAAATGAACATAAATTAATTCATTGTACTGTCAATTTGTATTGAAGTACATCAAGTTTTGTCTCGCGTAGATCGCTAGTGCCGAATCGTACCGTAAGGAGCGCTAGTGGCAGTAGCGTTAAAGATGGTTGCCTCCATTGGACACAGTCCGCAGCTCGTGGTCGTGCAGTAGCGTTCTCGCTTCCCACGCCCGGGTTCCCGGGTTCGATTCCCTGCGGGGTCAGGGATTTTCTCTGCCTCGTGATGACTGGGTGTTGTGTGTTGTTCTCAGGTTAGTTAAGTTTAAGAAGTTCTAAGTTCTAGGGGACTGATGACCATAGATGTTATGTCCCATAGTGCTCAGAGCCATTTTTTTCCATTGGACTCAAGCGTGCTAGCTGTGTATTTTGGTTTGAAGAATCGGATTCGGGGACAATAGTTCAGAGTAATTTCCGTACCGAGTACGTTAAAGATCCTCCTAGTAGGCCTACAATTTATGCGTGGCATAAATGTTTTGTAGAAACAGGGTGCCCGGTAAGACACAAGAAATCAGGTCGTCCAAGCTCATCTGACGATGTCGTTGAGCGAGTGAGGCGACGTTTTGTCAACAGCCCTAAGAAATCGACCCGGCGTGCATTTCGCGAACTGCAAATCCCACATACGACTGTTTGGCGTATTTTGAGAAAACGTTCGCATTTGAAACCGTACAGATTGACTATCGTACAATCACTAAAAGGCACTAATAAAATCACTTGCAACAACTTCTACTCGGCTATGTTAAATCGATTACATTAGGGCAAACATTTCTTGGACAAAATGATCTTTCTGACGAGCTGGCTTTTCACTTAAGAGGCAGGATTTGGGGCAGTGAAAATCCACACCAAACGTTGCAACATGTTCGTGATAGTCCTAAACTGAATGTTTTTTTGTGCACTGAACAAGAGCAAAATGTACAGCCCCTTTTTTCCGTGAGAGAACCATCAACGTGATAGTGTACCTGGATATGTTACAACAATTTTTGATACCACAGATCGATGATGATGACCAAGAACGAAATGTTTACTTCATGAAAGATGGTGCATCACCCCAGTACCCGGCTGACGTCCGGGATTTTCTCAGAGACCGCTTTCCAGGTCGATGGATTGGTCGTGATGCGCCAGTTGCATGGCCCCCAATTTCCCCAGACCTGGCACCATTCCATTTTTTTATGGGAATCCATCAAGGATATCGTGTTTGTTCCTCCCGTATCGGCTTCTCTACCTGAACTTAGAGCAAGAATTTACGCCGATATTGAGTAAGTTACACCTGCAGTGCTACAACGAGTTTCGGAAAAAATTGACTACTGATGGGATGTGTGCATGATAACCAACGGAAGCCACATACAACATCTAATCTACATCTACATACATACTCCGCAATCCACCTTACGGTGCGTGGCGGAGGGTACCTCGTACCACAACTAGCATCTTCTCTCCCTGTTCCACTCCCAAACAGAACGAGGGAAAAATGACTGCCTATATGCCTCTCTACGAGCCCTAATCTCTCTTATCTTATCTTTGTGGTCTTTCCGTGAAATATAAGTTGGCGGCAGTAAAATTGTACTGCAGTCAGCCTCAAATGCTGGATCTCTAAATTTCCTCAGTTGCGATTCACGGAAAGAACGCCTCCTTTCCTCTAGAGACTCCCACCCGAGTTCCTGAAGCATTTGCGTAACACTCGCGTGATGATCAAACCTACCAGTAACAAATCTAGCAGCCCGCCTCTGAATTGCTTCTACGTCCTCCCTCAATCCGACCTGATAGGGATCCCAAATGCTCGAGCAGTACTCAACAATAGGTCGTATTAGTGCTTTATAAGCGGTCTCCTTTACAGATGAACCACATCTTCCCAAATTCTATCAATGAACCGAAGACGACAATCCGCCTTCCCCACAACTGCCATTACATGCTTGTCCCACTTCATATCGCCCAGCAGTGTTACGCCCAAATATTTAATCGGCGTGACTGTGTCAAGCGCTGCTCTACCAATGGAGTATTTAAACATTATGGAATTCTTTTTCCTATTCATCTGCATTAATTTACATTTATCTATATTTAGATTTAGCTGCAATTCCTTACACCAATCACAAATCCTGTCCAAGCCATCTTGCATCCTCCTACAGTCACTCAACGACGACACCTTCCCTATTGTTTCAAATAGTGCTGGTGGGGACTGACACCATGAATCCTGCAGGGCTGTCCATAAATTCATAAGAGTGTGAGGGGATGGAGAACTCTTCTGAACAGCACCTTGCAAAGCATCCCATATGTGCTCTTAAATCTTCAGGTCTGTGGACTTTGGTGGCCTGCGGAAGCTTTTAAACTCAGAAGAGTGCTCCTGGAGCCACTTTGTAGCAATTCTGGGCCTATGGGGTGTCGCACTGTCTTGCTGGAATTGCCGAAGTCTGTTGGAATGCACAATGGATACGAATGGACGCAGGTGATCAGACAAGATGATTACGTAAGTGTCACTTGTAAGAGTCGTATCTATACATATCAGCAGTTCCACATCACTCCAAGTGCACACGCTCCACACCTTTACAGAGCCTCTACCAGCTTGAACAGTGCCCTGCTGACATGCAGGGTCCATGGATTCATGAGGTTGTCTCCTTACCTGGACGCATCTATCCGCTCGATACAATTTGAAACGAGACTCGTCCGACCAGGCAACATGTTTCCAGTCGTCAACAGTCCAATGTCGGTTTGATGGGCCCAGACGAGGCGTAAAGCTTTGTGTAGTGCAGTCATCAAGGATACACGAGTGGGCTTTCGACTCCGAAAGCCCATATCTGTGATATTTCGTTGAATGCTTCGCACGCTGACACATGTTGATGACCCAGATCCTCGAGTGCTGAACCACAATCAAATCAATGCGCAGATCTATGAAGAAACTTAGCAGAAACTGCGACGCACGATAAAGTCAAAGCACACAGAAATAAGTAGGACAGAACCCTCCTGTTCCACGATGATGCGCGTCATCACTGCAAGTAGGATGAATGCCACGCTTCAGCCATTTGGTTGGGAAACTCTGCAACGTTCTCTGTACAACACGGATCCTTCACCGTGTGATTTTCACAACAATGGTGACATGAGGAAAGACGACGGTTTCAGTTGGATGAGGAAGCGCAAGAGTGGGTGCAGTTGTGTATCCGTCAGCAGCTGACTGCGGTCTACGAAAAACAATTGATAAATGTCTTAAGGCGTACGGTGATCACTTTTCAATGGAAACATTCCATGGTCCCGTTACGGTGGTTATTCACCGGTTTTTTCGTTTTACTGTCCCTCATACTATACTACGTGTGCGACGGCCTTGCCGCAGTGGACACACCGGTTCCCGTGAGATCACCGAAGCGCTGTCGGGCGTGGTCCTCCCTTGGATGGGTGACCATCCAAGCCGCCATGCGCTGTTGCCATTTTTCGGGGTGCACTCAGCCTCGTGATGCCAATTGAGGAGCTACTCGACCGTATAGTAGCGGCTTCGGTCAAGAATACCGTCATAACGACCGGGAGAGCGGTGTACTGACCCCACGCCCTTCCTATCTGCATCATCCACTGAGGATGACTTGGCGGTCGGATGGTCCCGGTAGGCCACTCGTGGCCTGAAGACGGAGTGCATACTATACTTCTTCCAAAAAATTACGTAATCTTCTTCTACATTTATATTACAGTCCACAAGTCACTATATGGTGCATATCGTATGGTACTACTTAACAATATTAACCATTTTCTTTCCTGTTCCACTCGCAAACAGAGCGAGGGTAAAATGTCTGTCTATAAGCTAATTTTTCTCATCTTATCTTTGTAGTGCTCACGTGAAATGCACGTTGGTGGCAGTAGAATCGTCCTGCAGTTGACCTCAAATGCTGGTTCTCTAAATTTCCTCAATGGTGCCTTGCGAAAAGAACATCTTCCCTCAGGGATTCCTGTTGTGGACTGGCAAGACAGCCAATCCACTAGGAGGAAGCCGAAAGGCACGCGTTTACGCTCACGCAGGCTGGCGTGAGGTCTGGAACAGGACACGGAAATGAGACTAGTAAAAAACGTACGTATCTTCTGGAATACTTAACTTTAATCCATAATTGGTGAACATAGCTCTTGACGGTACAGGTTTTACAGCATCAATAGTAACTGGTAATGGCGCCTTGCTAGGTCGTAGCAAATGACGTAGCTGAAGGCTATGCTGACTATCGTCTCGGCAAATGAGAGCGTAATTTGTCAGTGAACCATCGCTAGCAAAGTCGGCTGTACAACTGGGGCGAGTGCTAGGAAGTCTCTCTAGACCTGCCGTGTGGCGGCGCTCGGTCTGCAATCACTGATGGTGGCGACACGCGGGTCCGACGTATACTAACGGACCGCGGCCGATTTAAGGGCTACCACCTAGCAAGTGTGGTGTCTGGCGGTGACACCACAATTCCCATTTTAGTTCACGGAGCGTCTCCGTAAGACTTACACGCTGATGGAACTTACTGGTAGCGGATCTATAAGGATTGTTCAGATGAAAAGGTAAGAAACGTCGTAACAACTAAACCGGCTGAAATTTACATATTCCTCTTTGAGATTATGCAGTGAGACGTCTAGGGACGTCAATGAAATGTCCGGTGCGGTTGTTCATATTCATCATCTCACCCTGAAAAATCCAAAACGGTGAGCATCACCTTGCCTTTTTCGACATTCGAGGTCCGGTACTCGTCGAATTCCTCGAGCACTGAAAACTCTTAACACTGACGTGCACTGTGAGGTACTCAGTAGCCTACGCAAGTCCACCAGGAGCAAACGTCATAGGCTTCTCACGGAAGTAGTGATTCTGCCCCACGATAACTCGTGTCCACACGTCTCAAAGTTCAAGTGACAGCTGCTTGAGCATCCGCCTTACAGCCGGGACATGTCGCCCTGTGATTCCACGTGTTTGGCTCGCTGAAGCAAAATACCTAAAACGGAAGCTCTTCGACTCGGATGTCGAACTGAAGAACACAGTGGAGGTCTAGCTCCTGTCCCAGCCACAGGAATCCAGGGAATAGGGAATCCTTCAGTTCATGAAACAGTGTGATAGTTGTCCATAGGCCTCTGGTGATTACTTCAGTTATACACATATTGTGGTTTCGTACATTTTCTTTTGAACTCCACTCGTAACCTCTGAATTGATTCAATATCTTCCTTTAATACAATCTGGGGTGGGTTCCAAACATTCGAGTAGTACACAAAAATGTGTCGCACTTGTGTACTATAGGTCGTCTCCTTTATAGATGATCTACACTTCCCCAAAATTCTTCCAATAAAACGAAGTCGACTCTTCGTCTTTGCTACTACCAACCTAACGTGCTCGTTCCATTTCATATTTAATCGATGTGATTGTGTCGAGTTGCACACTATTAATAATGTCTATGACCATCACAGGAGTGTTTTTCCTACTCATCCACATCCTACTTTTAAGAGCAAACTGGCATTTATCACACTATCCAGGTCTGTGTAAGTCATCCTTTATCCTCCTACACTCGCTCAATGATGACACCTCTCTGTACACCAAAGTGTCATCAGCAAACAACCGTAAACTGCTGCTCACCACGTCCATGAGATCATTTATATATGTGCAGAGAATAATAGCGGTCCTACCACACTTCCCTGGGGCACTCCTGACGATAACCTTGTTTCTGTTGAACACTCACCGTTGAGGACATTGTACTGTTACTTGCTATGTTACTTAAGAAGTTTGTAAGACACATTTACGGGAACCTAATACGTACACTAGGAACTTCATCACCAGTCTGCAGTGCGTCACCATGCCAAATGCTTTCCAGAAATGTAGGAATATGAAGTCTGCCTGTTGCCGTTCATCCATGATTCACAGTATGTCATATGCGAAAAGGGCAAGCTGAGCTTCACACAAGTAACGCTTTCTAAATCTGTATTGAGTTTGGACAGAAGCTTTTATACCTCAAGGAAATTTTTGGATTCGAATTGAGAATGTGTTCAAGGATTCTGCAGCAAACCGACGCTGAGGGTATTAGTCTGTAAGAATGTGAGTCTGTTGTTTTAACTATCTTGTATACAGGTGTCACCTTGGGACTTTGCGCTGGGTGATTCATGACAAATGCAAGCTAAGCAAGGAGACAATGCACTGCAAAGCGGAATTAGGTTTCCATCTGGATCTGGAAACTTAACTGTTTTCTGTTCTTTCAAATGCTTGCCTGTGCCAGTGTGTCAGGGGTGCTGAATTCTATGTCGTCCTAGGAGAAATCTGTGTGACGGACTTCACCTGAATCGCATAAAGTGGTGTCATTTATTACACACACACATACACACACACACACACACACACACACACACACACACACACACACACACACAAATTAATTTTTACGTGGAGCACTACAACCTCGTTGATAAATTTTACTGCTTTTATGCTTTTCTCGTTTTCATTCTTAATATTTATGTCGTATTCAGTACTGGCTTCCCAGTAAATTTCGTCTCACATGTGCCCCGTCAGTAAGTTTCATCGCTCGTCCTCTGTTTCCATACTCCACTAACAGTCATGTGAAATACTGCAGTGTGTGGTGATAGGTATATTTCATCTTTCTCTATTTGTATAAAATACTGTACTGCCTAATCATCAATAAATTTCACCTCTGTCTTTTTAATCCGTTACAGCGGGAATGGAGAAACGAAAATTAGGAAACTGCTCTTCATACAAAATTTATTATAAAAAGTCTTGCATTTCAAAGAAAGAAATATAGATGAACAGTTGGTTCACTGCGCTCAAACATATGCGAACAAATTAAATTATCATATTTCCACCTAGAAGCATACGTGACACTTAACTCGAGATAATGTAAAATGGACATTTGACATGAAATACACCAAAGCTTTTAAATGCCCCTACACAAAAACATCCAAGGAGTCCAAGCATGTTGAGCTGAGAAGCCACAGTATTGGCGAATCACTGCCGGTATACCTGATATCGAAACGTTATTTTCCAGTATCTAGATACACAGAATGGTGATAAAATCAAAGGAGAGCGTTTTATCTCTTTGTAAATTAGGCCTCATTGGCGCTGTTTCGAAATAAACATAGTATTAGACATTACCAGTTAAAACTGCCATTACTGCACTTGTGCGTACGTCATATCGGAGAAACCATCGGTTTCCTGACCCATGTTTATTATGATTATTTACTTGTTGCATTGTCCTGTATTTACACTTTGTACACCATCTAGGTCAACAGTCTTATTAAACTGCCTTGCAGCATACCAGATATCACATCAGTGCCTGTAGAAGACTTGGCATTCAGCATAACGTGTTGCGTCCAGTTTGAAAATGAGCATGTTATGTTAGATACCCCATAGGAACAGTTGCTTTTTTAATAAGGTGCGTTCAGACAATAAATCATAGAATTTTAGGAAGTCTGCAAGCACTGAATAGTCTGGTTTCGTCTACTCGAGGTACGTAGGGTATGTGAGGTAATGGGCGAGTTGTGGCGCCCTGAAAATATTGTAAGTTCGGAGTTTGCCGCTCAGCAGGCTCGGGCCGCTGGGCAGGCCGACCACGTGGTGCCAGACGTTGGCCGAAGCAAGAGGGGTCCAGCAATTATGTGTGGGGATTCCACGGTGACTCTGTGTCGATGTGGGAGATACGCCAGGAGTGCCAAAGATGGCGGACTTCGTGAAACCTTAATGGCAGACATTTCACAGTTCCTATAGAAATTTATAGTAGCCAGATGAATCACGATACCTCAAAAAGAAACATGTACATTACCATTACTTGCACGACGTTTCTGATTGTGTAATCAGATTTTAAATATCTTTATTAGTTTAAATATTAGTATCTGACAGTAAATTATAAAAGTAACACCAAGCAACGAATTTCCAAAACCCCAAACGCTTCATCCAATTTCGTCGATCCACGTGTCTTTAGAAAGCTGTTAGTGTAAACCTAAATTGGGTGCCCACCCAGTTGGCCGTGTGGTCTAACGTACGGCTTTCCGGGCGGGAAGGAGCGCCTGGTCCCCGGCATGAGTCCGCCCGGCGGATTTGGGTCGAGGTCCGGTGAACCGGCCAGTCTGTGGATGGGTTTTAGGCGGTTTTCCATCTGCCTTGGCGAATGCGGGCTGTTTCCCCTTATTCCGCCTCAGCTACACTATGTCGGCGATTGCTGCACAATCAAGTTCACGTACACGTACACCACCATTACTCTACCACGCAAACATAGTGGTTACGCTTGTCTGGTGTGAGACTTTCCCTGGGGGGTCCACCGGGGGCCGAATCGCACATTACCCCTGGGTTCGGTGTGGGGCGGCGGAGAGGTGACGTGGACTGCGGTAGTCGTCGTGGGATTGTGGACCACTGCGGCTGCGGCAGGGACAGAGCCTCTCCGTCGTTTCTAGGTCCCCGGTTAACATACAATACAATACAATACAAACCTAAATTGGTATTAATTACAGGCATGTAACTTGAATATTACATGAGTTATTGGAGGTCACAGTGGCCGATTACTATCAATCATGTCAGGCCATAAGTACTTCACAGTTACACGAAAGAACAGTAGCAGCATGCTTATAAATATATTTATTCATCTATGTCTTTGTTTATATCCGATATATACTATTCATGAAGAAATTCGTTAAATATTTACTGTTAGAAAGCACAGAGACATTAAGCTACTGGCCTACCTTTTGTTGCTATTCCTTTGATATATGTTTATTTAATTTGTTTATGTATTTAATAATGTGTGTTAGAGCATGTTTATGGTCCAGGCGTGGAAATATTTATTTAATTTGAAGTTATTTAAATGTAAACCCAGTATTTCGTATGTGTTTCAATATGTTTGTGAATGTACGTTGGCTTGGAGACATGGAGGGAGCACTCTAGGCAATCACAGTGTTCGTGAATGCGTGAATGGGGAGACTGGATGGAAGTGGGAGAACAGTACGAGAGAGGAGAGGAGTCCTGGAGAGGACAGTCGCACAGGACGTGGGAAGTGCGGGACGTAACGGCGTGACGGACGCACGGTTGCGAGAGAGACTTGGAGTGTGAAGCGGCTTGCGCGTGGTCGCGAGAGATAGAAATACTTCGGAGTGCAGACTTGTGAACTTGTTAAACTTCTGAGGTTTCTACAGTGAAGACGTAGTATGTGTTTAGAAGTGAATATCTAGCGAGCTATGTTGTCGTTCATAACTAATTACGTGCAATAGAAATCTATTGTTTCCCTGTTACTCAACTTATATTTCATTTAATTGCTGGACCATCGACACCAATAAGTGTTTTGCAGAAACATACGGCATTCTCAAAAGTACTTCTGCCATCGTACTCATAATTTAAAGTCGTTAAAATAGTACCTGCAGATTTTACTTAACTGCAATCTTTCATTTATAAATTTCTATATTAATTCGCAATTGCCGAGTGATAGGAACTTTCGACCATTCGATTCATGTGTATATTCATATTTTATACTGTAGACTCAGCAGTATTTGGTTTCTAATGCGCGGCAACTACGTATCCCAGACCCTAGACAACGAAACCAGCCAAAGCTTTTAATATTTCAACTTTGAGTCGGAGGGTACGTAGTTGAGGGCCACACACCACACCATTTCATTTTTTTTTTTTTTTGAAAGCCCGCAGGCATCACTGATTTTAGAAAAAAAACTCTCTCTCTTTTCTCTCTCTCTCTCTCTCTCTCTCTCTGTGTGTGTGTGTGTGTGTGTGTGTGTGTGTCTGTGTGTGTGTGTGTGTGTGTGTGTATATGAGAGAGAGAGAGAGAGAGAGAGGGAGTGCGAAAGTAATCCATTCGAATGATGTATGATACTCAAAAATTAATATCGGTCTCCGGCGCCACTTCTCCGGGCTGGAGGACTCCGTACTGCTCCTTGCGTCCGTCATCGTCAGCGTGAGAGAACCGTGGCGTCAGCGCGGCTTGGACGCGGGGCTAATGAAGCTGTCAGGGCCAGCCGCGGCCTGATCGATGTTTTGTTTATCGGCCGTGATCCCTGCCTCTCGCCGCAGATTGGGATCACACGATTACCCGGCCCAACAATGGCCGCCCTACGTGAGGACTGTAAATAAATTACGCTAACTGCTTTACCGGTACAGGCTAGCGCACGCAAAGCAGCTTACATCGAGCTTGCGGCCAATGCCGCCGTTACTGCTTCCGCTTCCAGGACGATACATTTCGCGGAGAGGACCTATAGAGAGCTTAATGTCAGGTATGTGTTCTTCATAAGTAGAGAGCAAAAATATACCATTACAACGAGGATTCGGACATGCTTCGTTTCCGAGCGGCCGGCCGTTGTGGCCGAGTGGTTCTAGGCGCTTCAGACCGGAATCGCGCGCCTGCTACGGTCGCAGATTCGAATCCTGGCTCGGCCATGGGTGTGTGTGATGTCCTTAGGTTAGTTAGGTTTAACTAGCTTTACGTCTAGGGGACTGATGACCTCAGATTTGAAGTCTTAGTGCTTAAAGCCATTTTAATTATCTTACTTTTGGTATCCGAGCTGTTGTCATCGAAAACGTGATATTCACCGGAACGTTGTATTCCCGCATTGATTAGCGTGACAGAAGATATTAACAGGACTGTTAATTCCGATGCGAGGCGTACATTTAATGTTGCGTTTGTTGTTCGACATGCACTCAGATCAGGATCTGGCGGAAGTGCGCTTCGCCTACTGTATGGTAGGTAATGCTGCATTGTCTCCTTTGTACAAGAAGAGGCATCCACAGCGAAGATGTCCAAATGTATCTCTATCGCTCTCTATGCGTTCACGAGGAATTGACGTCTACTGGTTTAGAGAGTTGAGGGCGAAGATCTAAAACTGCAGGCGAATAGGAGGAGATTCTGAATTCTGTTCACACGCCTCCTTCTACAAGCACATGAAGGTTAGTGTTGTAAGTGAATATTTCTTACGTGATTATCTGGGGACTGTTGCGAAACCAACAGCTGTGTACTTGTCATTTGCAAGATGCACGTTCCCTCCCACCAGCAGGTTACCCTGCCAGCAGTTCTTGCAGCTGTGTGCTATGGATCCGAAAATCTGGCCTTGGAATTATTCGGAGATGAAGCCATGTTTACACGAGATGTTATTACAAGCTTCCACAAGCAGCAGCAAGTATGAGCATATTATTAGGTTGGTGCATACGCTTGGTATTCCGGTTGCTATGGGTTTATTTATCGATTGTCATCTTTTATTTGTACTTCACTGTCACCATTTGAGTTTACATATTGTCATTTTGTCATCTGGAGATAGTGAATTGAGCTGTGGCTACTAGGAAATGGGTGCCAGGTGGAGAAATCGGAACGTTTCCGACATCTTCTTCCGTTTGAGTTCAGTAGAGGGCTGCCGGCCGTTGTGGCCGAGCGGTTCTAGGTGCTTCAGTCCCGAACCGCGCTGCTGCTACGGTCGCAGGTTCGAATCCTGCCTTGGGCATGGATGTGTGTGATGTCCTTAGGTTAGTTAGGTTTAAGTAGTTCTAAGTTCTAGGGGACTGATGATCTCAGATGTCAAGTCCTATAGTGCTCAGAGCCATTTGAACCATTTGAGTAGAGGGGTAACAGCAGCGGAAGCAGCCAGAAACATCTGCGTCGTGTATGTGGATAATACTATTTGAAAGAGCATGGCAGAAAGAAAAAGGTTTTCTAGATTTAAGGAGGATCGTTTTGACATTAGCCCACGTTTGTGAAGAACTTCGGGTTTTGATGAAATTCGTTTAAATTTATTATTCCACAACGATCCACGTCAGTGTACTCGTGAAGTGGTAAATATGGTAAATTGTGATCATTCGACCATATTGGAATTTTCACGCAATGGGGAAGGTTAAAAAGTCGGGTATATGGGTACCGCATGCTCTAAGCCAAAATCACAAAAATCAGCGGATACACATCTCTGCTAGCTCGCCACCAACTGACTCGTGAACAACACCGACCATTCCTATCCTACACCGTTACTGGTGCCGAGAAATGATGTCTTGATGTTAACATAAGGAAAAGAAAGGAATGGTTGAGCCCAAACACAGCAGCCGCCTCCCGTGCAGACACCTACGCACATCCACAAAAGACACTGCTATGCATATGGTCGAACAGCGACGATGTGGTGTGCGACGAATTGCTTCTCCGAGGTGTAACGATCACTGCTGACATTTATTGTCTACGACCAGAAAGACTGCCTGAAGTGATGCTACTTTACGATAACGCCCGCCCCCACTCTGCTAGACTGAGATAAAAACACTGTACAGGCGTTGGGAAGTACTTCCACACCCGCCTTATTCACGTGATCTTGCTCCCTCAGATTTTCATCAGTTCCGCTCTCAACCGAACAGCCTACAAGGAACTTCCTTTTCGCGTGGAAATGCACTCCAAACTCTATTCGAAGAGTTCTTCACCTATAAACTACGTAATTTCGCGGAATAGAGAAGTTACTCCAGCGTTGGCAGACTATAAATACTGATGGATAATGTATTATTGATGACTAAAGCCTTTGTTATGTGTATCTGTTGTGTTTATTAAATTTATGGAGAAACGCTGCGGACCAACCAAATAAATCCCACATGGAAGTGTCTCATCTCGTTAGTATGTGCTGGTCTGTCTCCACTTGTGGGCCGGAATCACTGGTGATCTGTTAGCTGGACCCCATGTATTTGTACACAGACTTACTGGGCAGTCGTATACATACCTCAAGTTTGCGAAGATACTCCAATGATCATCCGTCGACAAGCTCACATTTCTCGCATTATGGCGCGCCTGCACACTTCAGTCATACAGTTAGTACTTGGGTCGAATGTTTCCTGAGCCATGGCTAACTGCTTAACTTCCACGCTCAAGTGTTTTCAAACCTATCGAATTCTACTTGTGGGACATCTGAAATCATTGGTGTATTCAGCTCCGATGATTGACATGGAATTCCTTCGGAATCGAATTGTGGCAGGTTTGTAAGAAATAAGCAGTACTCCTGAAATTTGGGATCGTGGCTTCAGGGCCATCAGTCACTAATGTGAGACCTGCATTCAAGGAGGTCGTGCACATATTAAATATCTTTTATAAAGATTAGATTCGATTGGATTAGATTCAGTTTTCGTTGTATAGACCCAAAAAATAAGATGATTCTCGTGGGTGTGGAAGATGTCAGAAAGTATAACATAAAAACATAAAACATTTGAATATAATACTTACTACCCTTATCATTTATCAGGAGACAGTCGAAACAGGTTAATACAATGCAGTACACTGGAACAGCTAATATTTACAGTATTAACATGCTGGCAGAATGAAACACTGTTATGTACCATTAATAAATTTATCATACAGAAAATACCTAATCTTGACTTTTGTGACCAAGTGTTGTCAAAACTGAAATCTAATAGATATTTTTATTTATGTTGGCTTAACAGTCTCTGTTAAGATATTCATTTATGGAGTAGAAGGAGATGCCTATCAAAAACTCTTTCAAATTCTGTTTAAACTGTGCTTCATGTGAAACCAAGTTTTTAATGATTGCTGGCAATTTATTGAAAATGTGTGTTCCTGAATATTGGACGCCTTTTTGGACCAAGGTAAGTGATTTTAGGTCTTTATGTAGATCGTTATTATTCCTAGTATTGATTCTATGTATTGAGCCATTGGATGGAAATAAAAATGTACTACTTGCAACAAATTTCATTAAGGAATAAATATACTGAGAAGCAGTGGTTAGAATGCAAAGGTCCTTGAACAGGTTTCTACAAGATGTTATTGAATGTAAACCACAAATGATTCTTATCACACTCTTTTGCACCCTAAAAACTTTTGCTCGGTTTGATGAGTTGCCCCAGAATATGATCCCATATGACATAATAGAATGAAAGTAAGCAAAGTATGCAAGGTTTTTATATTTATATCTCTTACATCTGACATCATTCTCATGGAAAATACAGACTTGTTTAGGCGCTTAAGCAATTCTGTGATATGCCCTTCCCCAACTGAATTTATTACTGAGTTGTAATCCTACAAATTTAACACTGTCAACATATTCGATCTGCATGTCTTCATATATTATACTCATGCTGGAAGGAAATCTCTTACACGTTCTGAACTGCATACAGTGAGTGCGTCTTATCAAAGTTTAATGACAGTGAATTAGCTTTAAACCACTTGTTAATGTCAGTGAAAATTTGATTAGCAGCTATTTCTAAATCTGTACTAGACTTACTACTTATTGCGATGTTTTTATCATCTGCAAACAAAACAAACTTAGCATCTGGCAATGTAACAGACGAGAGATATGTACACAAGAAAAAGCAGTGGACCCAAGATGGAACCTTGAGGAACATCACATGTAATTAATTCCCAGTCAGACGAAGACTGACTGCTTACTTCAGGGGTATTTTGCAATGACACCCTTTGTTTCCTGTTAGATAGATAAGAGTCAAACCATTTCGCAGCAATGTCAGTGACACCATAATATTCTAATTTACTTAAGAGAATGCTGTGACTCACACAGTCACAAGCTTTTGGCAGGTTGCAGAAAACGCCAGTAGCCTCTAATTTATTATCTATCGAATTAAGTACATTTTCACTGTAAGTATAAATAGCTTTTTTTGTATCAGAACCCTTAAGAATTCCAAACTGTGACTTGGATAATATATTATTTGCAGTCAGATGCTTAAGGAGACGCTTGAACACAACCTTTTCAACTATTTTTGAGAAAGCTGGCAGAAGTGAAATTGGTCGATAGTTTAATGGTATCTCTTTATACCCTTTCTTGTAAAGAGGCTTAAATTCAGTATATTCTAGCCAGTCTAGAAATGTTCCGCTGGTAAGAGATTGATTACACAAATAACTTAAGATAGAACTCAACTCACATGAGCACTCTTTGATTAACTTTCTTGATATGTTATCATACCCACTGGAATACTTATATATTAAGGATTTTATGATGGATGCTACTTCTATGGGTGACGTGAGTTCCACTGCCATTTTACTGAAATTATTTTTAAAGACTGGTCTCAGATACTCCATTGCACTGTTGACTGAACCTGATAATCCCAGGCTGTCAGTAACAGAAATGAAGTACTTGTTTAAGAGGTTTGCAACACTACACGTATTTTTTTACCAAAGTCTCATTTATTTTTAGAGCTATCTGTTCCTTTTTTGGCCCCACCTGTTTCTATCTTCACAATATTCCATACAGTTTGTATTTTGTTACCTGATGTAGTTATCGTTTTCTGATGATAAAGCTGCTTTGATTTCTGGATTACTTGCGTCAAGATTTTGCAGTATTCTTTGTAATACATTACAATTCTAACATTATAACTGTTCCTGGATAGTACATACAGTCTCCTCTTTGTCCTAAATGATATCTTTATTCCTTGTGCAATCCACAGTTTATTTTTTGACTTCTGTGTGATTTCAGTTTCCTTTAGTGGAAAACAATTTTCAAAAGTGGAGTCTACTTTATTACCCGACGGGAGGCCCTAGCCACACGACATTACATTTCGTTTCATCTATCTGCTCTCCCCTCACCACTTTAGAACGGAATTCCCATTTCGCTCTTGACATCCGTGCTTTTAATTGTCTGCTGTGCCGTCCATGAATCGAACACTGCGGTGCCACACGGTAGGGTGTACATGGATTTTCTGTATATATTGCCGTCAGGTAATTATGTCCCTACTGCAGCATATTCGTCGTGAGAGATGAGGCAACTGTGTTGATATTTAAAATTTTTCCTTCATTCTCAGTCGCATGTTTGTTTTCATGGCATTACTAGTTTCGATTACAGTTGATCATCTTCAGGTCTATGAAGCTACGTAGGCAACAGCTCATATATACAGGACATTTAATTTACATATACACTACTTGATGAAAAGATTTCGGACACCCATACGTAATGCGGAATTGACCACTATATGTTATATATACCCGCCAGTATAAACGGAGGCGGGCATTTGTGAATAAAGAAGCACTAACAGCAGCATGGGTTCTTCAGGGGAGCTCAGTAACTTTGAACGTTCACTTGCGATTGGATGTCATGTGAGTAACAAATCCATCTCGGACATTTCAAGCCTTCTAAAGCTTCCCAGGGCAAACAGCGAAGGAAGAACAACAGCTAAACCAAGAGCAGACCACAATTACTGCCTAACACGGACAGCTGAACATTCCTGAGGCTGTCTGTAAAAGGTCGCATGAAATCAGTGGAAGAAGTCGCCCGTAAATAGGGAGCGCCACCAGCAGCTCAGTTAGCACAATGCCTGTGTGCAGGGAGTTCCAAATAGTGGGGTACACTGACTAGGCAGCTCCTCATAAGCCACACACTTCTGTAGTCAGTAAAAAGTGACTCTTGAAATGGTGTGAAGACCGACATCATAGGACAGTGGATGACCAGTAACGAGTGGTTTGGAATGATGAAGAATGCTACACCCTGTGGCAACACGATGGAAGGGTTTGTGTTTGACGAATGTCTGGAGGATGTTACCTCGCATCACGTGTATTGTGCTTAAGAGGATGCCTAATACGAAAGAATATGAACATACTTTCTAGCATTGTGTCCTGCATACAACAGAGAAAAAGTTCAGTGTTGATGATTCTCTATATCAGTATAACAGCGAACCCTGTATGACATAACCTGTTAGGAAATGATCAATGGACTGTCCTGTCCAGAGTCCCTATCTGAACACAATAGGACACCTTTGGGATGAGTCAGAACGTCGACTCCACTCTCCAGCGTCCTGTGACGACGCATCTGAGCCTTCCACGTAGCTCTTTGGGTGTCAGAATGGTCAACATCGGTTACACTTGCCGATAGTCATGTCGCTCGCTCCCCGTGGTTTCATATGCAGTCAATGAGAAACGTGTTGCACAATGGATAACTGACAGGACAGGTTAAATGCTAGCGAACATAATGCATCGGTGCTGTACCTCACAAAATATAACAAACGCGGTGTTCATCTACCTATGACATGACACAGTGGTCGACCATGATCCCTGTTTATAACAAAGTTCTCTGATGGCATGTATGAATAACCATTTATTACAGAATCAGTTCGATACCAAACAAGGCACACAATAAGAAAATTGTCTGTTTTTAATGTGAGACAGCACAAATGTAACACTCGAATAACTTGGCAGAGACTGGATATTTTAGATAGACGGGACAAGACTGTAACGTACATATTGGAGCTAAATCTGTGATGACTGGGCAGTGATTTTATGTGCCTGCCACAATAATGAAATAACTACAAGTGCAACAAACAAATCCGATTGATTCGTAACAAGCCTGCAGACACTCTTGAAAGTATTGGATTCAACATGTGGCGAGACGTAACAGCGGACCACTATCTGAAATTGGAATCCTCCACCTTGCTCGCCAGTGCTGCCACCTCTCACCATATTCAGTTCTGAGGAGTGTGAAACGATGTGGGCACCGTCGTCTGCCGCAGACTGCAACAAATCCACTGAAGTCTCTCAGGCAAGCCTTCTCTTTCGTCTCTCGAATCTACGTCTGCTTTCGATCATGTCTCGACCACATGTGATCTCTCTCATGGCTCGAACAGAAGTACCTCCCCATGGAAACTGAGTTCGTTCTGTTCTCTGCGAGTTTATGCAGTGCTCGTGCACCAGTTGAAATGGCTCTTTAATGTTTTGGTGAACGATGTGTTTGTTAGAAAGTTAATAGTCTTCCGTTCATGTAGAATTTTGGCGTTATTAACAAATCTTTGCACGCCCGGGCTGGGAGTTCCTAAACAATTTGGAGTTTCCCCCTGATTCTTCAGCCAATTTCATCTTTTAGCAAGTGTGGTCACCTCCACATTAATATTTCTCAAAAATTGCCACCTTGACTTGCCCTACTCTGGTATTTGTTGAGGTTAGCCAATTAGGAACCCTCTTGGCAAAATGTCATCCACCTCTCTCAAAGTGGCGAAACAGCGGTTGCCCTGTGCTTTACGAAGAGAAAATAATTTCTGTTCACAAAGCAGTCCTATCGCATATTGCTCGCAGAAGTGAGTTCTCGGCGTATAACGAAGTTCCTTTGAAGTTGACTTTACCCAGATCCCTCCGCTTATAGAAACTGCGACTATCTCTAGAATTCAGGTGTCCGTTGTGATACTTTCACTATTCCTATGGATACAATAAGGGACCCACGTCGCACAGAGTGCGGAGAATTACGCAAATGCAGCCAGTCTGACAACAGTGGTGTCGGTGCCCAATATCTGTTATGGCAGTCACTGGGATTTGTGCTGTTCTCTAAAAATATGACCAAGAGCAGCCAAGGAGGTTGTTCCTAACACTGTGTCACTGGCCGGACACATCTGGCTTGACTCAACACACCCTCAACTGTACTGCAGACAGAATTACATGCAAAACCTCCACCAATTAGGAGGAGGAATTAATGTAGAGGTAGACGGCTTCTTCTGGCAATCACTGACATTATTCATTACAATAGTGAACATATTCATTAAAATCGTTAACCATTTTATTGGGAGACAAGAATTAGGTTCGGATAGTAATGAATGTAAGTCCAATTATGCTTACTGCATGAGTTGTGCCAACACCGCAATAGGCTGCCGCATATCAGTTCAAAATCAGTACCTTATCTGGTTTTAGGTCTTGAAGAAGAATGTGCTTCCATTCTACCACAGACATTTAGACATACCGTTGAAAGGGCCACCAGAAGGTTTGAGCTCCGTAGAGGCAAATTGTGGAACCACCACGTATTAATGTCCACTAGCAGGTGTCTAGGTACTTTCGATTAGACAGTGTAGACACGAGGGGTTGCCTATGCAGATACATGGATCTTAAGACGATCACCTTTAATCGATGCTAGTCATGCACGGTAAAAAAAGTAGGGGCGGTCTTAGTAGCGTACTTCAGCCGCCGTCTGCGCTTGGTACGTTTCCACTGTGACGGATCTGCCAGTCAGATGTTACAGATCTTGCTGATGAATAGTCACCCATAGAAATTGTTTTTGGTGTTCGAGCAAGTCCACCCCAGGGCCGTGTAGGTACTTGCTTTGGTCTGTACTTGGATCTTTACTTTGTGATACTGAAATGTTAGATCACGACGACTACTTAGAGCTACTAAATAAACTTGGAAGTCTCATTTGCAATTCTCTATACTTGAAGTATATAAAATGACAGAGCCAAATCATTAAAACTCAAATTAGTTTTACCAAACATTAACAGGGATGGATACATAACGTCTGACTCTTACGCCGAACATCAAAGTTGTCCTTATGTAAACTGAAGGAGAAGAGAAAGGGAAGGGAAAGAACTGTTAGTAGCAACTGCATCGAGACTTTACGCAGAATCAGTGGAGACGAATGAAAACGAATGGCGAACCGGGACTCGAACCCGGGGTCTCCAGCTTACTAGACAGGAGTGTTGACCTCTGCGCCATCCGGCAAATGCGCAAAATATCTCGGTTGGCTCCCCATCCCCGGCCGAGACACACTCCCGCCTACCGCCACCTGTCCGCAGTCCTCCTCCACATCCTTCATGCTAACGCCGTGCTGGACCCCAACGGCCTCGTATCACTAGCAGTATAGATGACAGGCATCTTATCAGCATGGCAGTAACGGATCGTGCAGCCACGTCTCGATCCCTGAGTCAACAGATGGGGACGTTTGCAAGACAACAATCCTCTGCACGAACAGTTCGACGACGTTTGCAAAGCAGCATGGACTATCAGCTCGGAGACCATGGCTGCGGTTACCCTTGACGCTGCATCACAGAGAGGAGCGCCTGCTATGGTGTACTCAACGACGAACCTGGGTGCACGAATGGCAAAACGTAATTTTTTCGGATGAATCCAGGTTCCGTTTACAGCATCATGATGGTCGCATCGGTGTTTGGCGACATCGCGGTGAACGCACATTGGAAGCGTGTATTCGTCATCGCCATACTGGCGTATCATCCGGCGTGATGGTATGGGGTGCCATTGGTGACACGTCTCGGTCACTTCTTGTTCGCATTGACGGCACTTTGAACGGTGGACGTTACATTTCAAATGTGTTACGACCCGTGGCTCTACCCTTCATTCGATCCCCGAGAAACCCTACATTTCAGCAGGATAATGCACGACCGCATGTAGGAGGTCCTGTACGGGCCTTTCTGGATACAGAAAATGTGCGACTGTTGCCCTGGCCAGCACATTCTCCAGATCTCTCACCAGTTGGAAACGTCTGCTCAATGGTGGCCGAACAACTGGCTCGTCACAATACGCCAATCGCTACTCTTGATGAACTGTGGTATTGTGTTGAAGCTGCGTGGACAGCTGTACCTGTACACGCCATCCAAGCTCTGTTTGATTCAATGCCCAGGGGTATCAAGGCCGTTATTACGCCCAGAGGTGGTTGTTCTGGGTACTGATTTCTCAAGATCTATGCACCCAAACTGCGTGAAAATGTAATCATATAGTTGTAGTATAATATATTTGTCCAATGAATAACCGTTTATCATCTGCATTTCTTCTTGGTGTAGCAATTTTAATGGCCGGTAGTGTAGTTCTCTTTTAAGTAAAAGTGATGCATGTCTCCGTTGCCACTGTCGGCGGCCCACTTTCTCCGAGCCGTCCATAACAACGCCAACTCGGGTTGCCAAGTCATACGTGTAGCCTCGTACAGCAAGGGAACGGCGCGCATCACATGACTACACACCGGTGCCGTTGTCGTTACGACGCAGGCACCCTGTGTACAGACACAGACTAGGACGCTCAATATCTAGTCTTCTCTTATATACTTCTTAACAAATATCCGTTATCACAATAATTTTTAGGTGGTGGACCAGGGTCTTTGATAACACGCCAAGTTTCACTACCTATGTAATAAAAATTAACGTGCGAGTGAGATGACAAAATGAATGATAATTTTTAAATACTTACATCCAAGTAAATCATGATCCACGAGCAGCGTTCGTAGTGCTCGTATGTTGGCTTCGCTGAAGGAGGAGGGAACATACAAAAAAAAGTGGTTCAAATGGTTCTGAGCACTATGGGACTTAACTTCTGAGGTCATCAGTCCCCTAGAACTTAAGAATTACTTAAACCTAACTAACATAAGGACATCACACACATCCATGCCCGAGGCAGGATTTCGAACCTGCGACCGTAGCGGTCACGCGGTTCCCAACTGAAGCGCCTAGAACCGCATGGCCACACCGGCCGGCTAGTTAACATACAGTGCATGTTTGGTCGTGTCTTGCGATATTGCATTGTGCGCACCCTGCAGCTCGGAGAAGGGCTAAACATCGCCGCCTCAGTTGTGGCAATAAAAGTAACCGTTGTGTGTGCGCGGCCATTTTTCATTGTTGTAATTGACTCTGGCGAGGAATGAAGCTGTGCAGCGTGTTTTTGTTAATTACGGTGGCGAGAGGTGCGGAGCGCACGCAGTGTGGGCGAGCCGGCGTGCCGTCGTTAGGCGGGCGGTTTGGGACGAGCACGCGTGACCTATTAAGCGGCCACCTGGACAAAAAGGGCGGCGGGAGGCGACGCGAACAATGGCCGGCGAGCCGCGAACTGCCAGCCCCGTGGAGGTGCCACGTCGAGTTACCAATTAACGGCGGCAGTGCGGGCCACGGAGCACACGTCGCACCATCGCAGTCGCAGCGGCCTCACCTAAGGGGCCCACCCCACGGAAGTTAGCCGCCGCCTCAACAGACGATGCTGTTCGCCTTTCAGTGCTGTGGATGGTGTACGTCTGGCACCAGAACGTACTATGACACTCCACCACTTCACTTGAAGTGTACAAATTCTTATACTCGCCTGCTTGCCCCTATCTCCACCGTAACCGTTAAGGGGGCAGAACGTCAAAAACTAAAAAAAAAATTGATTTTGCGAAAATATGCCAATTTTGTAGCGCACATCTTCCTGAATAGCTTGATGTATAAAAATATACACTACTGGCCATTAAAACTGGTACACCAAGAAGAAATGCAGATGATAAACGGGTACTTATTGGACAAATATATTATACTAGAACTGACATGTAGTTACATTTACACGCAGTTTGGGTGCATAGATCCTGAGAAATCAGTACCCAGAACAACCACCTCTGGCCGTAATAACGGCCTTGATACGCGTGGGCATTGACCCAAACGGAGCTTGGATGACACTTACAGGTACAGCTGCCCATGCAGCTTCAACACAATACCACAGTTCATCGAGAGTAGTGACTGGCGTATTTTGACGAGCCAGTTGCTCGGCCACCATTGACCAGACGATTTCAATTGGTGAGAGATATGGAGAATGTGCTGGCCAGGACAGCAGTAGCACATTTTCTGTATCCAGAAAGGCCCGTACAGGACCTCCTACATGCGGTCGTGCATTATCCTGCTGAAATGTAGGGTTTGGCAGGGATCGAGTGAAGGGTAGAGCAACGGGTCGTAACACATGTGAAATGTAACGTCCACTGTTCCAATTGCCGTCAATGCGAACAAGAGGTGACCGATACGTGTAACCAATGGCACCCCATACCATGACGCTGGGTGATGCGCCAGTATGGCAATGACTAATACACGCTTCCAATGTGCGTTGACAGCGATGTCGCCAAACGCAGATGCGACCATCATGATGCTGGAAACAGAACATGGAATCATCCGAGAAAATGACGTTTTGCCATTCGTGCACCCAGGTTCGTCGTTGAGTACACCATCGCAGGAGCTCCTGTATTTGATGCAGCGTCAAGGGTAACCGCAGCCATGGTCTTCGAACTGATAGTCCATGCTGCTGCAAACGTCGTCGAACTGTTCGTGCAGATGGTTGTTGTCTTTCAAACGTCCCCATCTGTTGACTCAGGGATCGAGACGTGGCTGCACGATGCATTACAGCCATGCGAATAAGATGCCTGTCATCTCGACTGCTAGTGATACGAGGCCGTTGGGATCCAGCACGGCATTCCGTATTACCCTCCTGAACCCACCGATTCCATATTCTGCTGACAGTCATTGGATATCGACCAGCGCGAGTAGCAATGTCGCGATACGATAATCCGCAATAGCGATAGGCTACAATCAAACCTTTATCAAAGTCGGAAACGTGATGGCACGCATTTCTATTCCTTACACGAGGCATCACATCAACGTTTCACCAGACAACGCCGGTGAACTGCTGTTTTTGTATGAGAAATCGCTTGGAAACTTTCCTCATGTCAGCACGTCGTAGGTGTTGCCACCGGCGCCAATGTTGTGTGAATGCTCTGAAAAGCTAATCATTTGCATATCACAGCATCTCCTTCCTGTCGGTTAAATTTCGCATTTGTAGCACATCATCTCCGCGGTGTAGCAATTTTAATGGCCAGTAGTGTATATTTCAAAGATTATAAGGCACGTCATTTGGTCTTCAGTGTACCAAGATGCAGCGACACACCCGTTTGGACAGCGTTCTTCTGTCATGCGTAAGTGCTTTTCGCTCTCTAGAATTCGAATGTTTATATTTGCGGCCAGACATTGTCATATGTGAAACGATGGATTATTGATATCGATACTTTCTCTGAAGAAATGTATGGGAAGATTGCCAAAAACCATTTTTGGTTGAAAAAATGCACTTGATATTGGTGTTTATGATGCAGTTTCATGTTTTAATGATGGTGTGCACAGCAGGAAATATGTTTTGGAGAAAATGGGAATTAAGCCCGCAGCGATCAGTGTCAAAGCTTTGTATGCGATAGACAGTGAGCGTGTAGTGAAAGTAGGTTCGAATCCTGCCTCGGGCATGGATGTGTGTGATTTCCTAGGTTAGTTCGATTTAAGTAGTCTTAAGTTCTAGGGGACCTCAGATGTTAAGTCCCATAGTGCTCAGAGCCATTTGAACCAAGTTCTGATAGAATGCCAAATACAAGCAGAAACTTTAACGCCCGTTTTCCGCAAAACGTAAGTCTCTGTACTTTGGTAAATGTAACATCCAAAATAAATATCCTATTACTTTCAAAATTGATATTCTTATTAAACAGAAACTCCTTAATACAAAATTCTAAAATTTTTCAAATCTGTTAAAAACAGTGGTAAAAATTGAGATAGTTAACTATAAAATTTGAGTTTTTTCTAAACATGAAGTTTAAAGTGTAACAGCTCATTTATTTTTTCATAAATTAAATAAATTGTAGGGTTTAATGCAACTGTAAGTATGGTTTGTATGCTGTGCAAAATTCGTCGAAGGATCTCTATTACTTATGCAGAAAACTGTACGTATAGCAACAAATGCAGCCAATAGACACTGAAAAAAATAATGAAATTTCACGTGTAAAAAAAATTAATTTTGCAATGTTTTTGAGCTTCCACCTGTATGAGTGTGAATCCTGAACCCTTCCTGTTCATATCTACAAAGTTTTATTAATTTATTTGTAAAAGTATAGACAGTGAAAATTAAAATGTCCTGTGGTGTCTCTCCTGCTTCAAGTCGGCTCGTTTGATGTCCTACCACCGTTAAAACAGCTGAGCCTGCCGCAATGGAGACACACGAGTACATGTGTACCGAAGCACAGTAGTTAAAACACCTGCTTTTCCGCAAGACTGACAAGATTCACGGAACACGTTCAACCTGCTGCGTTTGCCAACAGGTTGCGCTGTCAGTCCAACGCGACTAGTTACGTACATGTTTGCGTATGTAATTTCTGTGCAGTTTATTTATCATAACGATAAGAGCAACAAAATCACCAAACCAAACTTAAAGGAGACTGAGGATGAATTAAGAATCGGGAAATGTATACCAGTCACGAAACAGAGCCCAAGTCCAGCAGGGGAAACGTTGCTTTGTGTTTATGAGACAGATTCAAATACATCACTAGGTGTCTCGCAATGCAAATTGCGCAAAAGCACTCATTCGGGAACTTCCAGTATGTTACGTCATGTCTGTCGATTTCACCAGCAGTTTCCTCACTCCATAAATATTTTGGAAGAGGACGCAGCCTTAGTGGCTGACAAGTGTGTCAAAATGTGAACTAAGAACCTGAGGCCCTTTTGCAGTATCTACGCTTTCTAAATTTAGGACAAAAACTGATTGAAATGGCAGAGAAATATGACTCAGTGGATATTAAGAACCACATTCTGGTGGTATGGAACGTACTGCGAACAAAGCTTAGTGTGAAAGAAAAGCTTCTTCTTTCTGGCATGTCCTGTTTACATAAACATAAAATGAAAGACGAACTTAGTGTATGCTGAAATTCATTCTCAAAATTCGTAATTAACTTTTTTGGCCACTCAGAGTGATTTCAGCGAACCTGCAACATACATCCAGGAAAAGTTAATTAAAACTGGGTTAACTGGGGCCGTGTTTGGCTGAAGCACGCTAACGTTACGAAAATTAGACTTCCAAAACATTACTTTAGTTACTCTTACAGTGTCACAGACATCTTCAGGATCTTAGGTGCAGAGGATTTCCACTTTCAGAGATCGTTGTCTTTCCACAGAAAACATGTACTGGAAGTGACCTAATGATGGTTCAAACTGAGAATAACTAGTACTTATCGAAAGAGGGTGAAAATGCAGAGAAAACAGTTCATATCGAAGTAAATAACTAGCCGGAAATGAAAAACGAGCATACAAAATCCACCACTTTCTGGCCTACGATTACACAAAATCAATACATATTTCATTGAGCCTCGTCTTGCGGGTACGAAAGAACTTTTCACCAACTTCCGAAACCTACACATAACACCTCAGTGAAAGCGTACAGAATAAAGCGCTACGTTGCGTAACACCGCCGGAAGACGGTCAGGCAAGCAAGATTCCTTTGGTCTGCTTGAGTTGGCCATAGCTTGGCTTAGACTCTAGTAATGCAGCCTGCCCGTTCTGTTGATAATGTGCGGCAGCTTGCCTACCTGGGTAACAGTCAAGCATGGGGAGTTTAAAAGCGGAGTATATACGCCTCTCCCGCAAACCATGACAGTGAGGCGTTGTGTCTATGTGTCAGTTGCTTGTATCGAATCAGTGATGGTCGATGTGGGGAGGTGAAAACATTGTGAACAGCTAAGCAACACGTAGAGCTGCGCTCTACCAAAACTACGGCTAGGTATTTTTGGCACATTACATAAATGACGTTGTAAATAGTGGGATTACTGGTAGTATTCGTAGTGTTGGTAGGGAAATGTGTGAGAGAGAAAATGGGAGCTGGAGACTTCTCTTCGTTGTTTGATTATGTGTTTTGTTTTGCACTTAACTAGGACTGCATATCGTTCGGGGTTAGTCCATTGTGTATTGTATATCCTTACAAAACATGAACTGCATTATTAATTTATAATAATTAATTGATCACGTAATTGCTGTGCATCTATGTCACCTAAGCATTTGCTTTTGATACAAGCACAGTTTACATGGACTAACATAAAAAGAATCTATGTGTTTACAGTTGTCATTTTGCACTCAATAGAACATTCTTAATTATGAGCAAAGGCAAGAGTTCCTTGTCATTATTGATGCGTCCAAAACTTGTTTATGAGTAACAGAAACGAAGTATTGAAGCGATGTTTGATATGTTTTCGTTTAGCTTTCTTATTTCTTTTTCTTTTTCAATTTTCCATTTTTTTTAGGATAATGTATTTGCTAGTGCTATTTTTAAGTAACAGACAGATGGGAAATTACGTAGAACAAAAATGTTCGGTAGGTTGCTTGTCCTTTACATAGGGTGGGTGACTAACTACTGCCACCTAGGATAACTCCGAAAGTTTGATAGTAGCTGAAAAGTTTGTTGGACGAATGTTGTATTGGACAACGGGGGCCACAATATGACGTTTGTTTTTTGTTTCTAGGTGGGGTGCATCAGAGCTATGGTCCTCTTTGTTTTTTAAAATGGGATGCTATGTTTGGTATTCGGCTATCGAGACGAATCCAATGACGTGTAACAGTAAGGTCTTTCAAGGTCAACGAAGCTCACAGAGGTGGCGTGAACGTCCATTTACAGAAGGTGTTCGAAGCGATGACGATTGGTATCAATGCTGTGCTGCAATCTTCTTATCATGGATAGTGTGGTATTCCTTAACACATCGGCACTTATCGAAGTACATGCTCTGACAATTCTCTCTCGTATATCGTGCAAATAGTAAATATTCGCCGAATACGCTATATTCATCTAACATGCCATTGCAATGTAAACACCATTGGACTGTTTTGCAATACAACACTAATAGGAGCGGTAAGACTAGTATCGTCGAATCAAGAATGTGAATTATGTACTCCCTCGAAGAACAAGTCGATATGCTTCTCATTTACGGAGAATTCCAACGAAATTCTGTGAGAGCTAGAGATTATACGCTGAAAGATGTCCTCAGGGTACTCAGCCTACACGTCGGACAGTTAAATATGTGTATGATAAACTGAGAACAACTGGATCTTTGACGCATCGGAAACATAGCCGGCAAAGGAAAGTTACTAACGAGGAAACGGAAATTGGTACACTTGCCACTGTGATTCGAGATCCTTGTGTTAGGTCGGGTCAAATTGCAAATGAATCTGGCATGAGCCAGAGTAATGTTCGTGTACTGACTTCAGATTAAGATAGATGACACATATATAAATTTGATTTTATTTACTGACGGGGCTACATCCACGAACCATGGAAATGTTAATTTGCATAACATGCATTATTGGGCAACTGAAAATCCGTGTTGGCTGCGGCAAGTTGCACACCAAAAACCGTGGTCGGTGAATGTATTATGTGGGATTCTGGAGGACAAAATTATAGGCTCGTATTTCGTAGAAGGAAATCGTAATGGTAGGAAGTACACTACATTCCTGCAAGAAAAATCAGGTCTGTTATTGGAAGAAATACCTTTAGGAACAAGGAACAGAATGTGGTATCAACACGATGGGTGTCCGGCAGATTTTTTGCTGATGACTAGAAATGAGTTGCAGAAACAATTCCCTAATCTTTGGTTCAAATGGCTCTGAGCACTATGCGACTTAACTTCTGAGGTCATCAGTCGCCTAGAACTTAGAACTAATTAAACGTAACTAACCTAAGGACATCACACACATCCATGCCCGAGGCAGGATTCGAACCTGCGACCGTAGCGGTCGCTCGGCTCCAGACTGTAGCGCCTAGAACCGCACGGCCACTCCGGCCGGCCCTAATCTTTGGATTGGACGCAGAGGAGATGTGTCGTGGCCGGCTCGTTTGCCAGACTTGACGCCTCTGGATTTTTTCTTGTGGGGATTGGTAAAGGACATTATTTATAAAGACGTTCCAACTACCCCTGAAGATATGCGAGAGAGAATTGTCAGATCATGTGCTTCGATAAGTGCCGATGTGATACGGAATACCCCTGATTCCATGATAAGAAGATTGCGGCATTGCACTGCGCACTGCGCCGACGCGGACTCTTCGAGTATTTGCGGCAATAAATAATTATAAAAAGCGTTGTTATTAAACTGTTTTTAAACGTTTACAGTTGTTATAAATATAATCTAAGTCTTGTTAAATTAGTGGAAGTGTTAGTGAAGTATAAAATAAGATTAAACGGGGTAAGAAGCGTATTTTTCTTCTCGGGCTTGTATCCTAATTTCACGCGCGCATATCGTAAGTAAGCAGTGAATTAAACTTATAGGTAAATCGTTTCCAGTTGGTATAAATATAATATAAGTGTTGTTACATTAGTGGAAGTGTTATGTTAAAGAAGATTAAACGGGGTAAGAAGTTTATCTATCTTCTCGCGCCTATTGCACGGATTTTAGGCTTAATTTCACGCGCGCGTATCGTAAGTAAACAGTGACTTAAACTTATATGTAATCGCCAGTTTTTTTATTCAGTACTCTTTCAATTTATTTATATGTGCCTGAATAGTTTCTAGGGTCCTTTGTTTACGTTTTAGTCAGTACTTAAATCAGTTTATACGACTTCTGTTTTTACCATGAGTGAGAAGTGTGTGACATGCCGTAGGATCGTTAGTTCCGGGGTGTGGTGTGATGGGTGCTGTAGTTTCTTTCATTGGGGCGAATGTAGTGGCGTGGGAAATGGGGACATAAATGAGGTATTGTAGGATCTGCAGTAGAGATACGAAAATACTGGAATAGGAAGGGAAAACTGCAGCTCTTCAAGTAGACTTAGACAAGGCAAGGGAGGATCTGGACAGGTTAAAGAGGGAGAAGGGTGAACAGAGGTGGGAAGTGGCAACAGGCAATAGGGGGAAAGGGCAAAGGAGAGCATCTGACAGCTTTGTCATAAATCTTGAAAATAGATTTGACCTGTTTGCCTCAGTCAGAATCGGATGAGCCTCATGTAGCTGAAGCTGTAGAAAGGGCACAACAAGCTTTCAAGGACTAGAAAAAGGTAGGGAAACTTGTGAAGAGAAAGAAAATTCTGTTATTAGGTAGCTCCCATGATAGAGGTGTTGGCCAACTACTGCAAGAAAATCTAGGCCTAGAATACTAGGTCACAAACTCTCTCAAGCCTAATGCAGATCTTGGTCAGGTAACAGAGGATGTAGGGATGTAGGTTCTTTATGCAAGGATTTCACGAAGGAGGATGCCGTGGTTATAGTGCGTGGTCCGGGAAATGGCATCGACAGAGACTCTGAATATTCCATATAGAGTGACCTGGTCAAGATGGCATCAGCAACGAAGCATACGAGTGTGGGATTTGTGTTTGTGTTGAGACGCCATGATCGGCCTCAATTGAACTCTTCCGTCGGGAGGGTGAACTTGGAGTTGGAGTGGCTGCTAGGGGCGGATATAGGGTCCCATATTGGTTTGATTGCTGTGGATGCCATCGATAGGTGGGACTACACTAGGCATGGCCTTCACCTCAACAGGAAAGGGAAGGGAAAACTGTCTGGGTTGATTGCAGAAAACTTAAGGGAGGACACTGTCACAAGTGGTAAAATACTAGTGGTCACAGGTGTCAGAGGGATGCCCTTTTTAGGATAGGGAAGGGGGAAAGAAAACAAGTTTTAAGAGAGATTGGCAGACACACTCAGTTTGAGAAAACCGATGAACAGGAGTCAGATTTTAGCATACAGCCTCCATTTAAACAATGTTTAACAAAAAGTAATCAGAAACTGCCAGTTCATCTTCGCCAAAGCAGTTATAATCCAATTAGTATGCAGTATCAGTTATCTTTATTACATCAGAACATTCCAGGACTCAGAAATAAAGTTGATGAACTACTCATTTGTATTGATGAAATGACTTCATCTAACCGAATTGAGATAATCTGCTTCTCTTAACATCAAGTGACCACTGGTATAGATATGTTAGACATTTCAGGATTTAATCTAGCTTCCTACTTCTGCAGAGTAGATATGGATGATGGAGTTGCCACATTTTTTAAAAACTGCCATAAATTCAAGAACATTGACATTAATAAATTCTGTTTACAGCAGCATCTAGAAGCATGTGCAACAGAAGTAGAGTTCGATAACGGATCCTATATAATAATAACTATTTCCCGAGCATCTGCAGGAAATTATAATCTATTCATAAATCATCTAGAAGCTCTTTTGGTTATTTAACAGGAAGAAACAAAGAAATATTGATTGCTGGTGACTTTAATACAGATTTTCTAACGTAATCTTCCAGTAAACATTTACTGCAGTTACTAATGTTGTCTTTCAATCTAACTCACACTGTAAACTTTCCAACAAGGATCACTAAATCCTCAAGGACAGCCATTGACAACATTTTTATAGACAAATCAAAGGAACAAAATCATATCATAAAACCTGTAATAAGTAGACTATCAGATCATGACATGCAGCTGCTTGCTTTAGATGTAAATTCTAAGCAGATTATCAAGACTGCTAAATCTGAGTACAGGAGAGTAGTCAAGCAACAAAAAATTGAGTGTTTTAGAAAACTGCTCAAAGATATGAGCTGGAAAGATGTTTATAGTGCTCATGACATGAATGAAAAATATAACACATTCATGAACAATGTCAGTACCATGTTTGAGAATTGTTTTCCTTTAAAAGTTACTCAAATTAAACAGAAGTCTATAACAAAACCATGGATTACACAAGGAATAAAGATTTCCTGTAAGACTAAAAGGAAAATGTATCTGTCGACCAAGAATAGTTCAAGTGCTGATGATTTAACTAAATACAAGGAATACTGTAAAATATTAGAAAAAGTAATTCAGATATCTAAACAAATGCACTACGAGAAGAAGATAACAATGTCAGGGAACAAAATAAAAACAATAAGGGATATAGTGAAAGAGGAGACTGGTAGAACCAGAAGGGAACAGGAGCAAATAGCATTAAGGGTAGATGACACATTAGTAACCGATGGGCATAGAGTGGCAAATCTATTTAACAAGTACTTTATATCCGTTACTGATAGAATGGGATTGTGAGGATCAGTAAATAATGCCCTTGAACATCTGAAAGTAGCCTTTACAGATAGCTTCTGGTACATGAATATGTCACTCACTTCACCAAAGGAAATAACTTCCATAATAAAATATTTAAAAACAAAGCATTCTAGTGGTTACGATGAAATATCAACAAAGTTAATTAAGGCATGTTCTTGTGAGTTTAGTACAATTCAAAGTTACTTGTGTAACCAGTCAATTATAACTGGGACATTTCCTGACTGGCTAAAATATGCAGATGTTAAGCCTCTATTCAAGAAAGGGGATAAAGAGATACCATCAAACTACAGGCCGATTTCACTTTTGCCAGCATTCTCAAAAATGTTAGAAAAAGTAATGTACAGGCAGCTTCTCAACCATCTGACCACAAATAACATATTATCAAGAACACATTTTGGATTTCTGAAGGGTTCTGATATCGAGAAGGCTATTTACACCTACAGTGAAAATGTACTTAATTCATTAAATAACAAATTACAAGCAGCAGGTATTTTCTCTGATTTGCAGAGGCATCTGATTGTGTGAACCACAACTTCCTTTTAAATAAAATATAATTCTATGGTGTCACGGGCAGTGCTGCAAAATGGTTCAAGTCATACCTCGCTAACAGGAAAAAAAGGGTGTCAGTGCAAGGGACTAGTGAATTAAGTCATCAGTCATCATCAGAATGGGAAGAAATTACATGTGGTGTCCCATGTTGTGTACATTAATGATCTCTCATCAGTTACACTGCCAAAGCGAAGTTCGTTTTGTTTGCAGATGACACAAGTATTGCAATAAATAGTATGTAGTTCTAGAAAGATCTGCTGATGATATTTGGATGGATATTAATAAATGGTTTAAAGCCAACTCACTGACATTAAACTTCGAAAAGACTCACTGGATGCAATTCAGAACCTGTAAGAGGTTTCAAAAAATGATTCAAATGGCTCTGAGCATTATGGGACTGAACAGCTGTGGTCATCAGTCCCCTAGAACTTAGAACTACTTAAACCTAACTAACCTAAGGACATCACACACATCCATGCCCGAGGCAGGATTCGAACCTGCGACCGTAGCAGTCGCGCGGTTCCGGACTGCGCGCCTAGAACCGCGAGACCACCGCGGCCGGCTAAGAGGTTTCCACCCAGCATATGCATAGAGTATGAAGAAGAGCAGATAGAAGAGGTTGACAGTCTTAAATTCCTGGGATTACAACTTGATAATAAATTCAGTTGGGAGGAGCACACCACAGAACTGCAGAAACGCCTTAACAAATCTGTTTTAGCAATTCAAATGTTAGCTAACATAGGCAACATAAAAATGAAAAAAACTTGCATACTTTACCTACTTGCATTCCATAACCTCATATGGTATAATATTTTCGGGTAACTCTTCAAATCAAACAAAAGTTTTCAGAGTCCAAAAGCGTGTAATACGTATTATTTGTAGAGTAAATTCACGGACGTCCTGTAGAAACTTCTTCAAAGAACTGTGTATACTAACTACTGCCTCTCCGTACATTTACTCCTTAATGAAATTTGTCGTAAATAATACACTCCCGGAAATGGAAAAAAGAACACATTGACACCGGTGTGTCAGACCCACCATACTTGCTCCGGACACTGCGAGAGGGCTGTACAAGCAATGATCACACGCACGGCACAGCGGACACACCAGGAACCGCGGTGTTGGCCGTCGAATGGCGCTAGCTGCGCAGCATTTGTGCACCGCCGCCGTCAGTGTCAGCCAGTTTGCCGTGGCATACGGAGCTCCATCGCAGTCTTTAACACTGGTAGCATGCCGCGACAGCGTGGACGTGAACCGTATGTGCAGTTGACGGACTTTGAGCGAGGGCGTATAGTGGGCATGCGGAAGGCCGGGTGGACGTACCGCCGAATTGCTCAACACGAGGGGGCGTGAGGTCTCCACAGTACATCGATGTTGTCGCCAGTGGTCAGCGGAAGGTGCACGTGCCCGTCGACCTGGGACCGGACCGCAGCGACGCACGGATGCACGCCAAGACCGTAGGATCCTACGCAGTGCCGTAGGGGACCGCACCGCCACTTACCAGCAAATTAGGGACACTGTTGCTCCTGGGGTATCGGCGAGGACCATTCGCAACCGTCTCCATGAAGCTAGGCTACGGTCCCGCACACCGTTAGGCCATCTTCCGCTCACGCCCCAACATCGTGCAGCCCGCCTCCAGTGGTGTCGCGACAGGCGTGAATGGAGGGACGAATGGAGACGTGTCGTCTTCAGCGATGAGAGTCGCTTCTGCCTTGGTGCCAATGATGGTCGTATGCGTGTTTGGTGCCGTGCAGGTGAGCGCCACAATCAGGACTGCATACGACCGAGGCACACAGGGCCAACACCCGGCATCATGGTGTGGGGAGCGATCTCCTACACTGGCCGTACACCACTGGTGATCGTCGAGGGGACACTGAATAGTGCACGGTACATCCAAACCGTCATCGAACCCATCGTTCTACCATTCCTAGACTGGCAAGGGAACTTGCTGTTCCAACAGGACAATGCATGTCCGCATGTATCCCGTGCCACCCAACGTGCTCTAGAAGGTGTAAGTCAACTACCCTGGCCAGCAAGATCTCCGGATCTGTCCCCCATTGAGCATGTTTGGGACTGGATAAAGCGTCGTCTCACTCGGTCTGCACGTCCAGCACGAACGCTGGTCCAACTGAGGCGCCAGGTGGAAATGGCATGGCAAGCCGTTCCACAGGACTACATCCAGCATCTCTACGATCGTCTCCATGGGAGAATAGCAGCCTGCATTGCTGCGAAAGGTGGATATACACTGTACTAGTGCCGACATTGTGCATGCTCTGTTGCCTGTGTCTATGTGCCTGTGGTTCTGTCAGTGTGATCATGTGATGTATCTGACCCCAGGAATGTGTCAATAAAGTTTCCCCTTCCTGGGACAATGAATTCACGGTGTTCTTATTTCAATTTCCAGGAGTGTATATCTCTTTTTTCAACAAACAGCTCAGTTCATACATACAATGCTAGGGACAAATATGATCTGCACAAGGACTTAAGAGCACTTACTTTGGTTCAAAAAGGGGTTCACAACTCAGGAACACTCATCTTCAATAATTTACCAGCAAACATAAAAAATTTATTTACAAATAAAGGTCAGTTTAAAAGGAGCCTGAAATAATTACTAGTGGCCAACTCCTTCGACACCATTGACGAAATTTTTAATAGAAACAAATGATGTATTGCATATATTCATACTATTGGTATTGTTATTTCAGCTTAAAAAAAAAGAAAAATATTGACATGTTCCACACCCACGAGGATCTCCTCAGCACGGATCTATGGAACAAAACTAATCGAATCTAATCTAATCTACCAATGGTCATCACTTCGAACACCTTCAATGGACGTTCATGCCACCTTTGTGACCTTCGTTGAACTTCGAAGACCTTACTGTTACACATCATTGGATTCGTCTGGATAGCCGCAGAAAATAAGTGCCAAACTACAGCTTCCCATTTAAAAAAAAAGACCTGCCCTTCGTATCTCTCAAGCGAACCCACCTAGAGACAAAAACCCAACGTCATATTATGGCCCCCGTTGTCGCATGCAACATTTGTTCCACAAACTTTTCAGCTCCTGTCATACTTTCGGAGTTATTCTTGGTGGCAATAGTTAGTGAGTCACCCTGTATATCGTCAGTCAGGTGCTAGACGGTTCACCCCTTCCGGTTTCTAGGGGAATCAAGTAAGGCTCTGATCGCATACGATAACTAAGGGATCGAAATGATGTAATGTCCGATTGGTATGCAACACGTCTAACTTACAGGTAACGCGGTTACCATCTTAACTGAACGAGGCTACCAGATAAGCTACCGTAGTCTGCTCTTACTTATGATAGTCTACGGTGGACTACACTAGTTATATAACCCTAGCAACGTGGCGTAAAAGTAGTGGTCGTAAAAAAATCTCAACAAAACGCCACAGTAGAAGGAAAAGAGATAATGAATAAAAAACTGATATTCATTAGAAACAGTTCGCGCCCCGAAATGAAAACTCGTCACTAAAATAAACAGCTTTGCGCAGTATACCACAGTCCGGTAATATTTTAGTCACTGTACTCAAGGGAAACATCGTCACATTGACACAACACCTTATTGTATTCCTGCTTTTATTCATATTTGTAAAATAAGGGCCAGCTAATCACTGGAAAAGTTGTGGGAAATAGGATTCGTAAATGGAAATTAATATCGCAATATCAGGCATTTGTTCAACTTTAAAAGCAACATGGATTCTTATTGCAATGTGACTTTTGAAAACCAGAATCACAGAAGACTAACACTCTGTAGTTAATTATGAGGGACTTTGAAGTCGTTACAAAGACTGAAAGAAAAAAAAATCATAGTTCCTCATCTCCGCAACTCTCATTTCAAATAAACAGTAGAAAATATAAAACAAGATGACGAAAAAAGTGAGTAACTGATAAACAGTGCTCCAGTGCGTGTTAGGAAGCACATTTTTTTTACGTTCTGTAGAGGCATCAGTTTACATACGCAGCCCGTGCACCCTTTCCAGTTTGCCAATAATTATCAATCTATCTCCACAACATTTGCAGAAATTATCATTTCAATCACTGTTGATGGAGCATATAACGACGGTACTGGAATCTAACAGTATAAAAGTGGAAAAAGCATCAGTTTCATTTTAGACAAAATATTTTGGTAAATATGTCTAAGATAATACTGAAAAAATCGTGATGAATTGCAGTTGACAAACTGGAGCAAAATATGATCTGTACTGTAAATGTCAAACAGCTCTGTAAACATCAGTATGCGATACAAAGGTATATATTTTTTCTGTTAGTAATTGTAAAAACGGAAGTACCAGAATCTCAAAACATTATGCGTTATCATTCAAAATTTCTTTGCATGTTATCTGATAGAAAATGAACGAGATACATAGACGATGGTGAAACTTAACCGAAACATGTTTGGGCTTTAAATAAGAAAAAAAAATTGTGTTTACTCAAGGCAGCAACGTATTTTCATAATTATAAGCTCGAAATTTAGCGTAGACTTCAATGCGAGGTGTTTATGATACTGTCCACGACGAAAATTTGTCTCAAAACCTGGGAGAAAATCCAAAGAGACCCAGGTCGTATGTAAAGTATACTAGCGGCAAGACACAATCAGTGCCTTCTCTGCGCGATGGTAATGGAAATTCTGTCGACAACAGTGCTGCCAGAGCAGAGTTACTAATCACAGCCTTCTGAAATTTCTTCACCAAAGAAGACGACGTAAATATTCCAGAATTCGAATCAAGGAGAGCTGCCAACATCAGTAACTTAGAAGTAGATCTCCTCGGAGTAATAAAGCAACTTAAATCACTTAATAAAAGCAAGTCTTCTGGTCCCGTCGTCATACAAATAGGTCCCTTTCAGAGTATGTTGATGCAATAGCTCTATACTTAACAATCATATAAATCGCTCGCTCAACCAAAGATCCGCACCCAAAGACTGGAAAGCTGCAAAGGTCACACCAACATGCAAAAGAAAGGTGATAGGAGTAATCCACTAAATTACAGGCCCACATCATTAACGTCGATATGTAACAGCAATTTGGAACCTATATTGTGTTCGAACATTATGAATTACCTCGAAGAGAACGGTCTAATGTAACACATTCAACACGGATTTAGAAAACACAACTACCTCTTTGCACACACGAAGTGTTGAGTGCTGTTGACAGGGGATCTCAAATTGATACTGTGTTTCTAAATTTCCAAAAGGCTTTTGACACATACCAGACAACGGCTTGTAGTGAAATTGAGTGCGTATGGAATAATATCTCAGTTATGTGACTAGATTCGTAATTTCCTGTCACAGAGGTCACAGGTTGTAGTAAGTGGCGGAAAGTTATCGAGTAAAACAGAAGTGAATTTGGAAATTTGTGTAAGTTCCTATGGGACCAAATTGCTGAGGTCATCGGTCCCTAGGATTACACACTACTGAACCTAACTTAAACTAACTTACACTAAGGACAACACACACACATCCTTGCCCGAGGGAGGACTCGAACTCCGACGGGGGGAGCCGCTTTAACAGTGGCAAGGCGCCTCAAACCGCGCGGCTACTCCACGCCGCACAGAAGTGATTTCTGGCATTCCCCAAGGTAGTGTTACAGGCGCTCTGCTGTTCCTTATCTATATAAACAATTTAGGATACAATCTGAGCAGCCGTCTCAGGTTATTTGCAGAAGATGCTGTCGTTTATTGTCTACTAAACTCGTCAAAAGATAAAAAGAAATTCCAAAACGGTTTAGAAAAGATATATGAATGATGCGGAAATTGGCAATTAACCCTAAAAAGTGAAAAGTGTGAGGTCATCCACATGAGTGCTAAAAGGAATCCGTTAAACTTCGATTACACGTCGAATCAAAAGGCTGTAAATTCAACTAAGGCTTAGAATTACAATTGAAAATTATTTAAACTGGAAAGAACACATAGAAAACATGGGGAAGGGAAAACAAAGAATGCGTTTCTTTGGCAGAACACTTAGAAAGTGTAACAGAGCTACCAAAGAGACTGCTTAAACTCGCTTTTGGAGTACTGCTGCGTGGACTGCGATCATTACCAGATAGGATTAACGGAGTGCATCGAGAAAGTTCAAAGGAGAGCGTCGCGTTATGTATTATCACGAAATAAGGGAGACAGTGTCACTGGTATGATACAGGATTTGAGGTGGACATCATGAGAACAAAGGCGATTGTCATTGCTGCGGAATATTCTCACAAAATTTCAGTCACCGACTTTCTCCTCAGAATGAGAAAATATTTTGCTGACGTCGACCTACTTAGGGAGAAACGGTCATTATAATAAAATCAGGGAAATCAGAGCTCGCACGGAAAGAGATAGGTGTACGTTTCTCCGCGAGCTGTTCTAGATTGGAATAATAGAGAGTTACTGTGAAGGTGGTTCGATGAACTCGCTGCTATTCACTTAAGTGTGATTTACAGAGTATCCACATGGATGTAGATATTGGTCCTTTAGACTGAAGCAGTAAAGAAGTCATGTCAGATTTAGTGATTCGATCAGAGAGACGAAATCCTAATGTAAAGCAGGTAGGAGCGTCCATTTTAAACTGAGTAAATTTGACTGTCGACCAAATAGGAATATTGTCTAACACCAGTCACAAGGATGGTCACACAGTGCAGCAGTCTACGATGAAGCCACGAATTGCGGTTACTTTTACTACAAAAATGAGAAGAATCCTTGAAAGGAGGGCTCCTGGCACCCAAGAATAGTGCGCTACTTCTTTAGAGATGACACTGAGTGGCCCTATGAAGGAAAGGATTCCCCAGCTATCGCTGGACTGACTGTTAGACAATCTGAAGGGAATGGCGCCACCGAAGGAAGACTGGATGGAACTGAGCTTATTCTGAATTCTAGAAGGGACAGACTGTATGTAGTACCAAGTCTCCAAAAATTTGTTGGAAATTTGATTGCCATACAATAGTAGCTGGTATCCTGTAGTAGATCGAAGGACTTTATGTATCGACCAGTGCGACTTTTCTGTCATTGTATTCAGAACACACTGGCTGCTAGTCCTTGATCTTGAGGGATATATCCGAGCTAGATTTAAGAAGGCAGAACAGAAGAAGTTTCTTTATTTGTTCCCATACAGTAAGTATCACTAACTGGGCTAAAGTATACAGTAGTAACGGATCTTTTGAGAAATCTAGAAACATACGATAGGTAATTAGGAGATTACCACTAGAAAAGACTCTGAACGCTGGACAAGGAGACAAACAATACATGAAAATTATTTTAGTCTCTTTTATTGTTATAGTACATGTCACAGTTCATTTGAAACCTATTCCTGTTATGAACAACAAAAACTATTAAGGAAAATTTACTGCGAACTGAGTGTAAAATTTCCATAATCCTTAAAAAGGCTTCATATCGATGTGTCCTTTCCATAATATTGTAAGAATCCGCTTCTACTGCACAAACTATTTACTTACTTCAGATGCACTGGTCAAGAAGACGATTCCGTACGGCAACATCGAATCAAAACCTATTACTATTACTAAACGCCTATCCCGCTTCATGGTATATGGCTTACAGCTGAGTTGCAGGTTGCCTATCTAACGGCATGCAGGGGCCAAAAATTTATTTTCAATATGTCGCTTGATTATTACCCGAATATGAAAATTTAAATTTTGTCATAATCTAGTCATGAATACGTACACTCTTATGTTAAGGTTTAACACAATAAAACAAGTACTACAGTTAGAAACTGTGTAAACGTCTCTTGAAGCAGTTTAATCGAGGCACACAACTACCATTATCATATTTATCCGGTATTTGAAAACGAGAGCACTTTCAAACGTTTATGAAATTTTGATAAGGATAGAAGGCGAAGTAATGAATTAAAATTCGTGCCACAGCCGGGACTGTTTCTCGCTAATACCCCACACAAAATTATGGAAGCAAAAAAGCGTATAGGTTATTATGTTTTAGCTGTTCATGCAGCAAAACTGCCACATTAGACATGACGTTGTAATTTATAACGCCTTTAGTTCTAACTCTATTTTCAACATATTTTGCAGATGGTATCCACATGTACCACCTTCAAAATTATATAATTCTACGACACATAGTTCAGAAGATATGTCAAAAACATTGAGGTTCATGAAAAACTAATTTTTGCTTAAAATGGAAAGCAAATTGCCCTGACTATACTTGTCCATTGTTTAATAATCGGAGCACTTAGCGACTTGCAACAAACTTTAAACATAAAGCCAAATCTTTTCTAACAAATTTTAAACATAAATTCAGTTCTGTTCTGCTTATTTGCTTAACGTCTCTGCGAACTCTGGACGCACAATCGCACTACCTAATCCCATAACTAATTATTTGTATAAACCGATGGTAGCCATTTTTTACATTTCTGTAAACATTCAGTCTGGCAGCACAGAGCGTTCCACGATCTTCCAATAAGTCCCTGTTTCTGGTTCCACTGCATTTTCTAAGATGTTATCTTAATAACCTGTATTTTTAAGCGAAGTCTGACTATCTGGCCTTTACAATGGCAGTTCGTCTGGCGCCCTTTCTTTTAAACGGCATGCATCCCATGGCCACACTGCTTGTGAAAAACAGTCTCTATCTTCCACAAATCCTTGAGAAGTAGTCTGCATTGTCTGAGTTCAGACGATCGGCGGCAGGGCGGCTTTCTTTCTAACTCTCGTTCCGCAAAACGCAGCCCGGTCTGGCATTATGTCTGTCTGGCATTTCCTGTCGCATGGAGAGCAAGTGGAGATTCTCCTAATAGGGCTGGGAGACGACTCTGTGTAGTTTTACGGCCATAGACTGCATCGCCTCGTCCACTGCGGAGTCCCACCTGCTTTCACAGTGACTTCTCATTTACCGGTGCAAGCAATTCGACTTAGTAATTCGTAGTCTAAGTAGTTAAGTATTGGCAATCACAAATACTGATTCACATCTCATTTTCTAGTGTAGATTAATTTATTTCAATTCAATCTGATCTTCCTTAAGAGTCTGACAAAAGTTACGGGGCAGTTTGGAAAAGTGACCGCATAATACTAGCATTAGTCTAAACTGGAAGAAAAGTTCCTATTATTACATGCTCAGAAACCAACACAAGATGAGATATGAATTGGTTCACTTGTGATGAATAATGTGTATTATTGGGTGGATGTTTTACAGACAAGACAGGATTCATACGAAATCACTACAGTATGCAAGATGAGGCATCAGGATCTCTACAGTGCCAATGTATTGGCAGAAATTGTCAGTGGAAAACTCCTAGTGCGGTAAACTTCACCAAACACATTAACAGGTGTTGTGTAGCACCAATTTCTGCGTGATGAGTTACCAACACTGTTGGCGGATGACATCCTGCGGTTTGTAGATTTCTGGCTGTGGGGACATTTAAAAACACTGGCGGGTGCCTAACCTATTGGTAGTATGCAAATGTTACACGCGTGTGTGTTCCAATACATGTGACGCTATCCTTATGGAGCCAGTTGTATCTGAAAGTGTGTGTGATTCACTGCGAAGATGGACTACAGAATGGTAACAGCATGCAGCACTGCCTGTATTGTCTACTTCTACATAATTGAAGGACATATTGACCCGCATCTAAACATGTATTGGCTTCCATATGTGTGATTATAGCAACTTTTCTCGAGTTTTAATCAGTACTGCCTCCTGTTGGAGTACGTGACACTTCATTTTGACACCCTGTATGTAAAAGAAGTAACGTAGAATTGAAATTTTTAATTTAGGAAGAAAATATAAGATGACACGGAATAAGCCACCTTCGCGAAACTTGGAGCCTGGCAACGCTCACCAGCAACCTCGTTTAACTCGTGTTAGTATTATTAAAATGTGAGTGGTGCAACTCCTGTTATTTGGGGTCGCGTCATACACCCGTCTTTTGTTACTACCTGAAATGTCACGAGAGCTCCCCCTCTGTATAATCCAAACCGTGGTCAAGTACACTCTAGTACAATGCTAGGCACAGGCACCAGTCTTCTAACACGGAATCGCAGCTACCCTTCAATAAAACACATCAAACACGAATACACACATTCCACTGCGATCATCGTTATAGGTATCCATTTCTTGGACTCTTCTTCGATCGTCATACATGAACCTCTTCGTTTCTTTAAATTTTTTCTTTTGTTGTGCTTAGTAGTGCCTCCTCTACGTTTTTTGCAGTGTTATTTCGAGAAGAGAAGTCACCGTTTCTGGTCCAGAAATTCATTTCCCAGATACCATATTCAACTTTGATAGTTGTGCTACTCGTTCTATGCTTCTTTAACTGAATCACTATTAATATATGTATAGCATCTACGTTATCCTGTTCAAATTACTGTTTACCTCTTAGGATCCATCCACCATGCATTCTTACACAGCTTTTACATATTTTATGTTTTTGTCGTTTCTTTAAATTCCAATATCTTACTGTCCGAGTTTTTTCAGACTTAGTATTTTTTCTACAGCCTTTAGAGCGTATTTGGTTTAAGATTTTACACACCAGTATTCTGTTGAAGCATCAAAATTTTTTGACACATGTTATTATACCCTAGTTTGAGTATTTGGTCCTTCAGCTTCCACCTAAATATAATTAATAATCCCCCCCATGAACCATGGAGCTTGCCGTTGGTGGGGAGGCTTGTATGCCTCAACGATACAGATAGCCGTACCGTAGGTGCAACCACTGCGGAGGGGTATTTGTTGAGAGGCCAGACAAACGTGTGGTTCCTGAAGCGGAGCAGCAGCCTTTTCAGTAGTTGCAGGGGCAACAGCCAGGATGACTGACTGATCTGGCCTTGTAACACTAACCAAAATAGCCTTGCTGTTCTGGTACTAAAAATGGCTCTGAGCACTATGGGACTTAACATCTATGGTCATCAGTCCCCTATAACTTAGAACTACTTAAACCTAACTGACCTAAGGACATCACACAACATCCAGTCAGTTCTGGTACTGAGAACGGCTGAAAGCAAGGGGAAACTACAGCCATTTTTCCCGAGGGCATGCAGCTTTACTGTTTGATTAAATGATGATGGAATCCTCTTGGGTAAAATATTCCGGAGGTAAAATAGTCCCCCATTCGGATCTCCGGGCGGGGACTACTCAGGAGGATGTCGTTATCAGGAGAAAGAAAACTGACGTTCTACGGATCGGAGCGTGGAATGTCAGGTCCCTTAATCGAGCAGGTAGGTTAGAAAAATTAAAAAGGGAAATAGATAGGTTAAAGTTAGATATAGTGGGAATTAGTGAAGTTCGGTGGCAGGAGGAACGAGACTTTTGGTCAGGTGAATACAGGGTTATAAATACAAAATCAAATAGGGGTAATGCTGGAGTAGGTTTAGTAATGAATAAAAAAAAATAGGAGTGCGGGTAAGCTACTACCAACAGCATAGTGAACGCATTATTGTGGCCAAGATAGACACGAAGCCCACGCCTACTACAGTAGTACAAGTTTATACGCCAACTAGCTGTGCAGATGAAGAAGAAATTGATGAAATGTATGATGAGATAAAAGAAACTATTCAGGTAGTGAAGGGAGACGAAAATTTAACAGTCATGGATGGATGGAATTCTAGAGTAGGAGAAGGGAGAGAAGGAAACATAGTAGGTGAATATGGATGAGGGCTAAGAAATGAAAGAGGAAGCCGTCTGGTAGAATTTTTCACAGAACATAACTTAATCGTAGCTAACACTTGGTTCAGGAATCGTAAAAGAAGGTTGTATATACGGAAGAATTCTGGGATACTAGAAGGTGTCAGATAGATTATATAATGGTAAGACAGAGATTTAGAAACCAGGTTTTAAATCGTACGTCATTTCCATGGGCAGATGTGGACTCTAACCACAATCTGTTGATTATGAACTGTAGATTAAAACTGAAGAAACTGCAAAAAGGTGGGAATTTAAGGAGATGGGACCTGGATAAACTGACTAAACCAGAGGTTGCACAGAGTTTCAGATAGAGCATAAGGGAACAATTGACAGGAATGGGGGAAAGAACAGTAAAAGAAAAAGAAGAATGGGTAGCTCTGAGGGATGAAGTAGTGAAGGCAGCAGAGGATCAAGTAGGTACAAATACGAGGGCTAGTAGAAATCCTTGGGTAACAGAAGAAATACTGAATTTAATTGATGAAAGGAGAAAATATGAAAATGCAGTAAATGAAGCAGGCAAAAAGGAATACAAACGTCTGAAAAATGAGATTGACAGGAATGGGTAGAGGAAAAATGTAAGGATGTAGAGGCTTATCTAACTAGGGTTAAGATAGATACTGCCTACAGGAAAATTAAAGAGGCCTTCAGAGAGAAGGGAACAACTTTTATGAATATCAAGAGCTCAGATGGAAACCCAGTTCTAAGCAAAGAAGGGAAAGCAGAAAGGTGGAAGAAGTATATAGAGGGTCTATGCAAGTGCGATATACTTGAGGACAATATTACGGAAATGGAAGAGGATGTAGATGAAGATGAAATGGGAGGTACGATACTGCGTGAAGAATTTGACTGAGCACTGAAAGACCTGAGTCAAAACAAGGCTCCGGAAGTACACAACATTCCATTAGAACTACTGACGGCCTTGGGAAAGCCAGTCCTGACAAAACTCTACCATCTGGTGAGCAAGATGTATGAGACAGGCGAAATACCTTCAGACTTCGAGAAGAATATAATAATTCCAATCCCAAAGAAATCAGGTGTTCACCGATGTAAAAATTACCGAACTATCAGTTTAATAAGTCACAGCTGCAAAATAATAACACGAATTCTTTACAGACGAATGGAAAAACTGGTAGAAGCCGACCTCGTGGAAGATCAGTTTGGATTCGGTAGAAATATTGGAACACGTGAGACAATACTGACCTTACAACTTATCTTAGAAGAAAGATTATGGAAAGGCAAACCTACGTTTCTAGCATTTGTAGATTTACAGAAAGCTTTTGACAATGTTGATTGGAATACTCTCTTTCAGATTCTAAAGGTGGCAGGGGTAAAATACAGGGAGCGAAAGGCTATTCACAATTTGTACAGAAACCAGATGGCCGTTGTAAGAGTCGAGGGGCATGGAAGGGAAGCAGTGGTTGGGAAGGGAGTGAGACAGGGTTGTAGCCTCTCCCCGACGTTATTCAATCCGTATATTGAGCAAGCAGCAAAGGAAACAAAAGAAAAATTCGGAGTAGGTATTAAAATCCATGGAGAAAAAAAAAACTTTGAGGTTGGCCGATGACATTGTAATTCTGTCAGAGACAGCAAAGGACTTGGAAGAGCAGTTGAACGGAATGGACAGTGTCTTGAAACGAGGATATAAGATGAACATCAACAAAAGCAAAACGAGGATAATGGAATGTAATCGAATTCAATCTGGTGATGCTGAGGGAATTAGATTAGGAAATGAGGCACTTAAAGTCGTAAAGGAGTTTTGCTGTTTGGGGAGCAAAATAACTGATGATGGTCGAAGTAGAAAAGATATAAAATGTAGACTGGCAATGGCAAGGAAAGCGTTTCTGAAGAACAGAAAATTGTTAACATCGAGTACAGATTTAAGTGTCGAGAAGTCGTTTCTGAAACTATTTGTATGGAGTGTAGCCATGTATGGAAGTGAAACATGGACGATAAATAGTTTGGACAAGAAGAGAATAGAAGCTTTCGAAATGTGGTGCTACAGAAGAATGCTGAAGATTAGATGGATAGATCACATAACTAATGAAGAGGTATTGAATAGAATTGGGGAGGAGTTTGTTGCACAACTTGACAAGAAGAAGGGATCGTTTGGTAGGACATATTCTGAGGCATCAAGGGATCACAAATTTATCATTGGAGGGCAGCGTGGTGGGTAAAAATCATAGAGGGAGACCAAGAGATGAATACACTAACGAGATTCAGAAGGATGTAGGTTGCAGTAAGTACTGGGAGATGAAGAAGCTTGCACTGGATAGGGTAGCATGGAGAGCTGCATCAAACCAGTCTCAGGACTGAAGACCACAACAACAACAATTAATAATCTTCTTGATCTCCTAAGAATTTCCACATTCTTGTCGAGGGTTTCCCAAAAAATGGTTCAAATGGCTCTTAGCACTAGGGGGTTTAACATCTGAGGTCTTCAGTCCCCTAGACTAAGAACTATCACACACATCCGTGCCCGAGTTAGGATTCGAATCTGCGACAGTTGCAACCGCGTGGTTCCTGACTGAAGCGCCTAGAACCGCTCGCCCACAACGGTCGGCCAGAGGGTTTCCCGAAAAGTACGTTCACAATTTTTAACTCGTTTCTATTACAGAGTTCTGTTAATTGTTCTCGCGACTGGTTTCAGCAAATTTTCCTATTATTATTTGTTCTCTACTTTCACGAACGTACCCAGGGTTGATTTCCGATACTGCCAGTGATTTTTCCTTTGTGGGAGTACTAGACTGGGGAACATTCTGCCTCGTGATACCAACTGAGGTGCTACTTGGTTGAAAGGTTGTTGCTCCAAAGGGTAAATGTCAACAACACCTGAGAGTGCTATGTGCTGACCCCATGCCCCTTCATACCGCATCCGTTGACTGAGGATGACACAGCGGTCGGTCGACTATAGATTAGCCTTCAGGGGTTAATGGTGGGGTTTCCTTTTCTCCTTGTTCCATTGTTCCATATGACATAATTACATGTAATCCATGTACAAGGCACTGATTATGCAACAGTTTTCCGCTGCACTTAATAACGGGGTCCTGCACCAGATATACAACCACGCCGGCTGGAAACATCAAATTTGCCGTATTAATTTCTTGCTGCGACTACTGCTTTCCTCAGGGATGAAGTTTCACTGGAGGTAGAGAGTGACAGAGACGGCGGAAGGGTGGGGAGGGGGGGGGGGGTTGAGGCATAGCAGTATAGACACTAAGACAAAAAAAAAAGAAGACAACGATGCACCATGAAGGCGTTATTCGAGTGGAATGGAAATCAGCAGATGTGATGTACATGTACTTGCAAACAATTTATTACAATTTCAGAAAAATTGGACCATTTATTCAGGAGAAAGAGTTTCACAAAGTTAGTAACGCCATCGTCTACCTGTGGCCCTCATGCAAGCAGTTATTCGACTTGTCATTGTTTCACAGAGTTGTCGGAAGTCGTCCTGAGGGATATCGTGCCAAATTTTGTCCAATTGGTGCGTTAGAGCGTCAAAATCCCGAGCTGGTTGGATCGCTCTCTCCATAATGGCCCGGTCTTTCTCAACTGGGCAAAGATTCGGTGACCTTTCTGGCCAGGGCAGGGTCTGGTAAGCAGGAAGGCAAGCAGTAAAAACTCTCGCCGTGTGTTTTCGGACTTTATCTTGCTGAAATGTAAGCCCAGGTTGGCTTGCCATAAAGAGGGGCGTAGTGTATTGTCGAGGGGCCACTGTGCTGTAAGAGTCCGCGGTTGGCAACTGAAGGGGTCCTGCTATGAAATGAAACCGATCTCTAGACCTTCCTGGTTGTCGGGCTTTGTGGCTGGCGACAGTCATTGTTGGTACACCACCGCTGCCTAGGGAGTCTCCAGACATTTCTTCGAGTCTCATCGGGGCTCAGTTCTAGGTGGGATTAATCACTGAAGACAGTTCTGCTCCAGTCATTTACGCTTCGGATCGAAGAGTTGTCTGCAGACGCCAACTGTCGCCCGCCATACTGACCGATAACCAGGACTGATGGTCTGAGGTACCATATCTCTTCATAGCAGGACCCCTTTGTTTGTCTTCCGCGTCGCCGCTACAGCACAGCGGTACGTTGGTTATATTCTACGCCTCATTTCGTTGCCGTTAATGCCAAGCCCTCAAGGGCTTACATTTCAGCAAGGTAATGCCCGCAGCATATGGCAAGAGTTTCTACTGCTTGTCTTCATGTTTACCAAACTTTACGTTGGCCAGCAGTGTTGCTGGATCTGTCTCCAATTGAGAACGTTTGGAACATTATGGGCAGGGCCCTCCAAACAGCTCGGTATTTTGGCGATATAACGAGCCGGTCCGACAGAGTTTGGCACTGTATCCCTGAGGAGGACATTCGACAACTCTGTCAATCAATATCAGGCCGAATAACTATTTGCCTAAGGCCCATAAATGGGCCAAGTCATTATTGACTTGCTTTGTTTGTGAAGCTCTTTCTCTAGAATAAATCATGCACGTTTTCTGAAATTGTAATCAGTTGTTTGTCAGTACATGTACATCACATCTTCCGATTTCGCCCCCATTCGGATAATTTCTCCGTGGTGCGTTATTGTTTGCGTCTTAGAGTGTGTATTGACAGCGGGTAATATAATAAAAGCTTTCTCGGCGCACGCAGTGAGTGGTGGCTTCGCAGGTCGCTTTCGCACCCCGAATCATGTTACACTTGAACCGTCCAGCTCCAGAAGCCAAGCCAAGTGCACAGAGATCGAATATCACCTACATTACTATGAATTATTAAGAAATTCTTAATAACTGAACTGGAGTCAGGTAATAAACAGCTTGAGTTGTAAAAGATTTACAACTGACTTAATTTATTATCAGCCGCCCGGCTAGCCGCGCTGTCTAACGCATTGCTTCCCGAGCAGGAAGCCGTGCCGGTCCGCGGCACGATTCCCCCCGACGGATTAGTGTCGAGGTCCAGTGTGCCAGCCAGCTTGTGGATGGTGGCGGTTTTCCACCTGCCTCGGCCAATGCGGGCTGGTTCCCCTTATTCTGCCTCAGTTAAACTATGTCGGCGATTGCTGCGCAAACACTGTCCCCACATAAGCGTACACCATCAACTCGACACGCAAACATTTGGGGTTATACTGGTCTGGTATCAGACGTTCCTGGTGGGGGGAAAGGGGGAGGAGGTCCACTGGGGCGAACCGCACAATAACCCTGAGTTCGGGGTGGGGCGGCGGTGGGGTAAGTGGACTGCTGTGGCCTGTTGTAGGAATGTGAACCAGGTACCCGGTTTAATACACAGTACACATAAACAATTTATTATTTGATTCCAACATGCTGAGTTGCAGATGTCCTATCAACGAAACTATATGCGGTGACTGGACGGATATGAAAAAAGAAAAAAATGGTTCAAATGGCTCTGAGCACTATGGGACTTAACATCGGAGGTCATCAGTCCCCTAGAACTTAGAACTACTTAAACCTAACCAACCTAAGGACATCACACACATCGATGCCCGAGGCAGGATTCGAACCCGCGACCGTAGCTCAAATGGTTGGTTCAAACGGCTCTGAGCACTGTGGGACTCAACTTCTGAGGTCATTAGTCCCCTAGAACTTAGAACTAGTTAAACCTAACTATCCTAAGGACATCACAAACATCCATGCCCGAGGCAGGATTCGAACCTGCGACCGTAGCGGTCTTGCGGTTCCAGACTACAGCGCCTTTAACCGCACGGCCACTTCGGCCGGCCGCGACCGTACCGGTCTCGCGTTTGCGGACTGAACCACCTAGAACCGCTCGGCCACAGCGGCCGGCTATAGATGTGGCTGGTCTCAATGTCTGGCTATGTTTTTCGTCGTAGGGTGTCAGCTCACACCTCTCGTAAACTCGGTTTTTAAGCTGAAATGAACTATATCAAAACAACGCAGGCAGGTATTGCGGTGAAATTTAAAATATTGAGTGATTCACGTTGGTTTATAATTTGAACAAGTAGTTTATTTTTCTTTAGTATATTCACTAATCACGTAAAATGCAGTCTGAGGGGCTTTTGCGTAAGGTAGGCGTCTAACAACTGATGCTACGACACTTCACTATAAAATTAATATGCCACGATCACGGCACTCGACAGTCTGTTCACAATTCACAAAATACACTGTTGTCTGCTGTCCTCAACCACTATATTGTGCTCTACGTGATCACTTTCGAATGTTGCTACATACATGTCCCCGAACGTGGCTACCAACCCACTACTACCCCCAGATGCGCGGCACGTCCGGCTCTTAGCATCGCTCAGAACCAACTGCTCACAAAGGTGGGCGCCCTATCCACTATCGAAACGGCTGTCTAACTTAAAACAATATTTGACAAAAATTACGAATATTCTAAAACTAAACACAAAAACATGTATGATACACTGAAAAATACGAAAAATTTCCGGGCAATAACAATTTAAGGTCCAATTTTCTATATCTGCCACCGTTTTTTCACACATAATGTTCTTGCGGCGTGATATTGCTTTTCCCGGATTTTTTAAACTTAACATAAATAAACAAATAAAAGTTCATACTTAATTACACATCTACCTCTTTAAACTTAAGAATGCTGCCGCTAGTTTCATCTCTTTAATTTTGTTTATTACCAAAATACAGTTCCTCTCAGTCGAATCCCATATTCCGACCTCTCATTCAAAAATGGTACATGTTCTGCTAAATGGGCTATTTTCGCTCGATGCAGCTCTACTAGCCGCATCCTTAGGCACTTTGCTTATATTAATTAGTCACGGCATTGCTGCTATATTAGCTTTTACACTTTCATAAACTTACGGTTTTTAAGACAACAATAACTTTTAAACTATTACATATTTTTTGGCGCTTCTAAATAAGTTAGCTTTGCATATTTTTCTGTCAATGAGTGCCAACTCGCACCTCCGTGTCACTCTTAGTTTTGCTTTTATCCACTGTTCTCTGGCACATAAATTTCTCCAAGCTCGCAGACACGGCCATACGAGCCCCGGCCAAGGGCTCGGGTTTTTCCATGGCGGCATAGACGCCAGCCGCTCGCCACGGCCCCGTAGCAACCGCCAGCCATGTGCTCCGCGGCGGGAAACTGCGGCTCTAATCTTCCCCCACAGCTTGTACAGTCACCGGATCCATGGCGCGAACAATCCTATCGACGTGGTCCCACAGATTCTCGACTGAATGGTTCAAATGGCTCTGAGCGCTATGGGACTTAACATCTGAGGTCATCAGTCCCCTAGAACTTAGAACTACTTAAACCTAACTAACCTAAGGACATCACACACATCCATGCCAGCGGCAGGATTCGAACCTGCGACCGCGGCGATCGCGCGGTTCCAGACTGAAGCGCGTAGAACCGCTCGGCCACCTCGGCCGGCTTCTCGACTGAGTTTATATCGGGAGAGTTCGATGGCTAGGGGATAACGGTAAGCTCACCCTGGGGCTCTTCGAACCACGCGCATACAATTCGAGCTGTGTGACACGTTGCAGTGTCTTGCAGGTAGATGCCGTCGTCCTGAGAAAAAATAAACTGTATGTTGATGTGGACATGACCCCATACCTGTGTTGATCCATGTGCCTTCCAGAATGACGATACCACGAAATGCCACGAAAACATTCTCCAGACCATAACGCTCCATCCTCCTGCAAGAACCCTTTCGACTATTGTAGTAGCTTGTTTGCTTTCAGACTTCCACGACGATGGAGCAGAAAAAGTTATTCATTTAAAAAGACCAGCTGTTGCCATTCAGTGGACGTGCACTTCCGGTATTGGTGTGCAATTTACAGGCTTTCTCACAGATGAACTACTGGCAGCATGGATGCATTATGAACCACACGCCTCTGTTGAGGTCCATAGGCACCAGTGTTCATTGGACGGTCGTCGAGGAGACACTGTCGCTAGCCTCTTGGTTCATCTTGGCCGTCAGTTGCTCAGATTGCCCTTACACATCTCCGCAGCCATCGTTTATCCCTGTCATCTATTGCCCATAGTGTACCACAGTTGCCTCGGTTTCAGTTTCGGATAGCGCCATTTTCTCACGCACCGTGTACTTTAGCCACAGCATCACGCGAACAGTTTACAAAGTTGGCTGTTTCAGAAATGCTTCCACCCTTGGCCCGAAAGTCAATGATCATTCCCTTTGGGACAACGCTCCATTTCCGCAATACGACAATGGCTGCACTGTTTTCCGCATCCGCCACACACGCTTTATGTTCCCTCTACTGATGGTGCCGCCACCTGCCCTCTGTGTGTGGTTATTGCATGTTCACGTCCAGTTTAACTGGAGCAAGCAAAATCCCTGCTGTTTAAACTCCAGGGTGCTTCAAAAAGGACTTTAAAAATTTGAAAATTCATATCAATTTATTGAAAGAAGGTATAGAACTGTGTTTAATGTCATTTTGTAGGGAAACACATCACGTTTTTTTGACTTAAACTAACGATGTTGTACGTGGCTTCCTTTGGCAACACTGCACACATCCCATCGGTTGTCAATTTCTTCCCAAACTCGCTGTAGCGCTGCAGGTGTAACTTGCTCAGTGGCGGCGTAAATTCTTGTTCTAAGTTCAGGTAGAGAATCCGATACAAGAGGAACAAACACGCTATCCTTGATGGATCCCCATTAAAAAAATCGAGTGGTGTCAGGTCTGGGGAACTTAGGAGTTCTGCAACTGGCGCATCTCGACCAATGCATTGACGTGGAAAGCGGTCACTGATAAGGGAACCTTCCCATTGCACCTCCCTCAGATTTAGTTATAAATTGGCACAGTGGATAGGCCTTGAAAAACTGAACACAGATCAATCGAGAAAACAGGAAGAAGTTGTGTGGAACTATGAAAAAATAAGCAAAATATACAAACTGAGTAGTCCATGAGCAAGATAGGCACCATCAAAAAGAGCGTGAGCTTAGGAGTGCCGTGGTCCTGTGGTTAGCGTGGGCAGCTGCAGAACGTAAGGTCTTTGGTTCAAGTTCGAGTAGTTTAATTTTTTATTTTCAGTTTATGTGACAAACTCTTATGTTTTAATCACTTTTTTGGGAGTGATTATCACACACACAAGAAAGCCTAAATCGGGCAAGGTAGAAGAATCTTTTTACCCATTCGCCAAGTGTACAAGTTAGGTGGGTCGACAACATATTCCTGTCATGTGACGCACATGCCGTCACCAGTGTCGTATAGAATATATCAGACGTGTTTTCCTGTGGAGGAATCGGTTGACCTATGACCATGCGGTCAAATGTTTTCGCTTCCCTTTGGAGAGGCACGTCCTTTCGTCTAGCAATCGCACGGTTTTGCGGTGCGGTCGCAAAATACAGACAGTAAACTTATTACAGTGAATAGAGACGTCAATGAACGAACGGACAGATCATAACTTTGCGAAAATAAAGAAAGTAAACTTTCCACTCGAGGGAAGACTTGAACCAAGGACCTCTCGTTCGGCAGCTGCTTACGCTAACCACGGGACCACGGCGCTCTTAAGCTCACATCCTCCTTGATGTTGCCTATCTTGCGCATGGACTACTCAGTTTGTATATTTTGCTTATTTTTTCATACCTCCACACAACTTCTACCTGTTTTCTCCACTGATCTGTGTTCAGTTTTTCAAGGCCTATCCACTGTGCCAATTTATAACTAAACCTGAGGGGGGTGCGATGGGGAGGTTCCTTTGTGAGAAAATCCCGGACGTCAGCCAGGTAGTGGGGTGGAGCACCAGCTTGCGTGAAGTAAGCATTTCGTTCTTGGTCATCCTCATCGATCTGTGGTATCAAAAATTGTTGTAACATATCCAGGTACACTATCACGTTGATGGTTTTCTGACGGAAAAAAGGGGCCGTACACTTTGCTCTTGCTCAGTGGACAAAAAAACATTCAGTTTAGGACTATCACGAACATGTTGCAACGTTTGGTGTGGATTTTCACTGCCCCAAATCCTGACTCTTACGTGAAAAGCCAACTCGTTAGAAAAGATCATTTTGTCCAAGAAATGATTATCCTAATGTAATCGATTTAACAAATCCGAGCAGAAGTTGTTGCAAGTGATTTTATTAGTACATTTTAGTGATTGTACGATCGTCAATCAATACGGTTTCAAATGCAAACGTTTTCTCAACACACGCCAAATAGTCGTATGTGAGATTTGCAGTTCGCGAGATGCACGCCGGATCGATTTCTTAGGGCTGTTGACAAAACGTTGTCTCACATCACGTCAGATGTGCTTGGGCGAACTGATGATTTCCCGTGTCTTATCGAGCACCCTGTTTCTACAAAATGTATAGACCACGCATAAATTGTAGGCCTACTAGGAGGATCTTTAACGTACTCGGTACGGAAATTACTTCGAACTATTGTCCCCGAATCCGATTCTTCATACAAAAACACACAGCTAGCACGCTTGGGTCCAATGGAGACAGTCATCTTTAACGCAAATGCTGCTAGCGCTCCTTAGGGTACAATTCGGGAATAGCGATCTACGCGAGACAAAACTTGATGTATTTCAATAGAAATTGACAGTACAGTCATCTCTGTAGGTGTTATGAATTAAATTATGTAATTTTTTAAAGCTGTAAAGTCCTTTTTGAAACACACTGAATATTCATACACTACTGGCCATTAAAATTGCTACACCACGAAGATGTGCTACAGACGCGAAATTTAACCGACAGGAAGAAGATGCTGTGATATACAAATCATTAGCTTTTCAGAGCATTCACACAAGGTTAGCGCCGGTGGCGACACCTACAACTTGCTGACATGAGGAAAGTTTCCAACCGATTTCTGATACACAAACAGCAGTTGACCGGCATTGCCTGGTGGAACGTTGTTGTGATGCCTCGTGTAAGGAGGAGAAATGCGTACCATCACGTTTCCGACTTTGATAAAGGTCAGATTGTAGCCTATCGCTATTGCGGTTTATCGTATCGCGACATTACTGCTCGCGATGGTCCAGATCCAATGACTGTTAGCAGAATATGGAATCGGTGGGTTCACAAGGGTAATACGGAACGCCGTGCTGGATCCCAACGGCCTCGTATCACTAGCAGTCGAGATGATAGGCATCTTATCCGCATGGCTGTAACGGATCGTGCAGCCACGTCTCGATCCCTGAGTCAACAGATGGGGACGTTTGCAAGACAACAGCCATCTGCACGAACAGATCGATGACGTTTGCAGCAGCATGGACTATCAGCTCGGAGACCACGGCTGCGGTTATTCTTGACACTGCATCACAGACATGAGCGCCTGCGATGCTGCGATGGTGTACTCATAGACTAGCCTGGGTGCACGAATGGCAAAACGTCATTTTTTCGGATGAATCTAGGTTCTGTTTACGGAATCATGATGGTCGCATCCGTGTTTGGCGACACCGAGGGAAACACACATTTGAAGCGTGTATTCGTCATCGCCATACTGGCGTATCACCCGGCGTGTTGGTATGGGGTGCCATTGGTTACACGTCGCGGGCACCTCTTGTTCGCATTGACGGCACTTTGAACAGTGGACGTTACATTTCAGACGTGTTACGACCCGTGGCTCTACCCATCATTCGATCCCTGCGGAACCCTACATTTCAGCAGGACAATGCACTGTGGTAGGTCCTGTACGGGCCTTTCTAGATACAGAAAATGTTCGACTGCTGCCCTGGCCAGCACATTCTCCAGATCTCTCATCAATAGAAAACGTCTGGTCAATGGTGGCCGAGGAAATGGCTAGTCACAATACGCCAGTCACTACTCTTGATGAACTTTGGTATCGTATTGAAGCTGCATGGGAAGCTGTACCTGTACACGCCATCTCTGTTTGACTCAATGCCCTGGCGTATCAAGGCCGTTATTACGGCCAGAGGTGGATGTTCTGGGTACTGATTTCTCAGGATCTATGCACACAAATTGCGTGAAAACGTAAACACATGTCAGTTCTAGTATGATATATTTGTCCAATGAATACCCGTTATCATCTGCATTTCTTCTTGGAGTAGCAATGTTAATGGCAAGTATTTTAGTATATCATCTAGTAGTGTGTCACGTACGTCTTGCGTTTTAGATATCTAAAAACCAAATCAATTTTCACAAACATGAAGGAACAGTTACATCGTGCTTCAAATTTGATTTCAGTTCGTTAACACCCAGCAGGAACAATAGCGGGCTCGCAATAGGCGGCGTGGAAGTCGGCTGGTGATCTGCCCTCGTCCAGATCCCTGCGCGCCGATATTCCCGCGCGGACCTTTTTAATCTGCCGGAGGGAATCTCAGCCAGCATCTGACATAATTACAGCTGCACGCCTAATGCAGCGCAACGTCTCAATAAATCGTGGAAAAAATCCTTAATTACCAACGCGGCGGCGGAGGCGGCGGCCTGCCGGCCGGCTTCCATTTGTTTCGCACGGCGCGCGTGGGGCCCGCCGTCTCATTACTGGCCGTCCCCGGCCTCCGCCGCCCCCGGCCTCCGCCCCAGGAGGCGGTGTGCGCCGTGGGACGTGGGAGCCGGCCGGTAATTAACACCGCGGTAGCCTGTAGGCGCCAGCGGGTATATCACGCGGGGCCCGACCAGCGCAAGCAAGTGCCGGCAAAACGTCGAGGCAAGGTGCAGGTAGCGTGCGTGTGGCTCTCTGGTTGCATCTTGATAAGGCTTGTATTGTCTTCGTCTCCTTCTTCTTCTTCTTCTTCTCCTCCTTCTGCTGTTGCACCTCGTGCAATTTTGAGCTTCATGCCTCATCCCTAATTTTGCTTGCTGTCCTTTCAGGCACATTGGACAACCTATGACTCACACCCATGGGCTGCTTTGGAATGCTGTAGATTGTGTAGTGTTGTACGGAACCAGGTGATTAAGGGGGTTATGATGTCAAAAGGGCCGGCTTGAAGCAGGAGAGGCACCACAGGATATTTCAATTTCCAATTCAGGAGTCACACCCATAGCAGTGGAAGTTCAAAAACTTAGCGAAATATTTTTTTTTTTACATGTGAACTTCCATCATTTTTTCGCTTAGTATTCGCTGCGTTCCTTGCTATAGGTACACTTTTCTTCATATGTAAGAGATTATTTGATGAATTTTACACAGCATACATACCATGAAACTCCAGAATTTATTTAATTTATGGAAAAATGTTTGAGACGTTACATTTTAAACTTCATGTTCAGACAAAACTCAAATTTTATAGTTAAATATCTCAATTTTTACCTCAGTTTTTAATAGATTTGGAAAAGTTCTAGAGTTTTATACACATGTAAGTATGGTTTGTATGCAGTGCAAAATTCATGGAAGAATCTCTCTTATTTATGAAGAATGTGTACCTATACCTACAAATGCAGCCAATAGTAAGTGAAAAAAATGATGAGATTTCACATTTAAAAAAGATTTATTTTGTTATGTTTTTAACTTCTACTATTATGAATTTGAATCCCGAATCCTTCCTGGTCATGTTGGCAAAGTTTTATGAATTTATTTCTATTAAAGTATAGGCCATGGAAATTAAAATGTCTTGTAGCGACTCTCCTGTTCCAAGTCGGCCCGTCAGAGGTCCTTCCTTCCGCCGCCCCCCCCACTCCCCCCCCCCCCCCCCCCCACCCCCCGATCGGTTGGCGTGGAGACGCGAGAAAGTGGCAGAGACTAGTTACCATATCATTGCGTGCGCATGACAACTCTGTGAATGAAGTTGCCTGATTCCTTGGTGTGCAAACGCGGACTGTCAAACGTGACTACAATGGATGGTGTGCCACTCGCATCCATGTAACACGATCTAGGAACAGACGTTATAAAAAGATTCCTCGCTGACACGGACTGTAGACAAACGACCCTCCTTGTAAATGACAAGCGGCTTCAGATCAGACAGGAATTGGAGCTGCTAGTGAATGCAGAATGTGAACTCCTCCGCTTGCTCATTTAGGAGATAATTACGCCTCTCCTCGGTTATTATTGGTTGTTCTTAAATTACCTTTGTTTGGCTATGAAGCTTCAGCTGCACGACTGGGTCCGTGATTTCCCCTCAATAAGGTCACAATACGCAGTAATCGACGGAAAATCACCGAGTAAGACAGAAGTGACAAGCGGCGTTCCCCAAGGACAGCCCCCGGCTACGGCGTGCCAGACTTCACGGTTGCAGCATATGTGCCCCGTACGTGCGGGCCAAACTTTGGCCTCTCACACGGCTTCGGTTGGTCCTTCTCAGAAGTACTCGGAAGAGTGCGATGTTTCGTTTGGCATTGCGGTGTGGCATTTTTCACTCGGCACAACTCTTGAGTTCGACAGAATCTTGGTGTCAACGCTGTTTACCCTTCGCTATTTGTTCACAGGTCCAGTGGCTGCCGGACGGGGTGGTCGAGCGGTTCTAGGCGCTACAGTCTGGAACCGCGCGACCGCTACGGTCGCAGGTTCGAATCGTGCCTCGGGCATGGATGTGTGTGATGTCCTTAGGTTAGTTAGGTTTAAGTAGTTCTACGGGACTGATGACCCCAGAAGTTAAGTCCCATAGTGCTCAGAGCCATTTTTGAACCATCTAGTGGCTGTTTGCGCAAAAAGAGGAAGTCTAGCGATCTATCGTCTAAATCATTTAAAATGAATGGGGATGACAGAAGAGAGGGATGAGAACTCTCAATCCGTATATGCGAAAGGTACTGCTTATTTTCGACGAAATGATATTACAGTACCATGCAGACAGAATTCAGATATTTGGATGACAGTCAAAGAGAGAAAAATTATTACAATGGTCGACCGAGGGGACTCATTGTTCTGTACATCAAGATGTACATTGTGCTAACTTTGCAGGCACGGAGCACTTGAAAAAATTTGCGGTACGAAAGGTAAAAATCCTAAAGTCGCACCCACTATTCTATTCTCAGCTGCGAGAATTTTCAACGGAAATGAAGAATATGGAGCTTTAATATGCTACTGCAAAGTACGCCTGTTAAGTCAAGGGGCATGCCTGGAACGATTTTTCAATTTAAAACTCGCAATTATTGAATTTACGAAGAAAAAAGGACGACAAGAACGAAAATTAGAACATGCGAAAAGGACTGCAGACTTCGAATTTTAAGTGGACTTGTTGCACACTGCCTGCAGTAAAACATTGCAGCTCTTCCCCATCTGATGAAGATGCATTAAACAAGAAAATGCATTATTGAAGGGACACATTCTGCTAAAGACAGTCCAGTTCCCTAAGCTCACTGGCGTTAAAGAAAGCACAAGGTTTGAAAATTCATTGTGGCCTTGCAAGGATAGTTTCATAAAGGTTTTGAGGACACTATCAGACTTACATCTCTTTTCCAGCTGTTTTAGAGACAGTTCGCAGTTTCAGTTGAAAGTGCCTCTTTGCATGTGCAGGCACGACTGAGTGCCCTCTTAGATAGTTCCAGTTTTAATTACAAATCTTTACATTGCTTTCCTCAGGTAGATTTTCCAAGTCTCCGTAATATTGTTGCAAAAGTGGTACAATAATTCGATGAACATATTTGTGTGAAAGACCCATTTTCGAGTATCAAACTAAATAAGTCACAATTACGTGGTAACTTGAGTGCAAAACTCTGTGAAATCCTCTGTGTCGGTCCGTATACCGAGAGTTTGTAAGAGAGAAAAATTATATTACGTCTTAAGAGCGACAAAAATAATTCATTAACACTGAAAAATTGTTTTTTTTTTGTGATTTACGTTGTTCAGAAATGTGACAGGTGACACCAAGTCGTATGCAGTGCGACTAAACTGCCATTTAAATGCAGCACTTCCGCTGTTTTCCCCTCTTCCTGCTCAGTCAGCGTGGCGTCGCTGGGGGCAAACGTGAAGCGAGACTAAGCGCTTTGGCACTCGCACCTGGGCATGGCCCGTGAGCCAAAATCTTGGCCGCCCCTGACCAAGAAACAGTTTTGGCCCACTGTTGTTCCTAATCTATATAAACGGTTTACAGGATACACTAATGGCCATTAAAATTTGCTACACCAAGAAGAAATGCAGATGATAAATGGCTACTCATTGGGCAAATATATTATACTAGAACTGACATGTGATTACATTTTCACACAATTTGGGTGTATAGATCCAGAGAAATCAGTAACCAGATCAACCACCTCTGGCCATAATAACGGCCTTGATACGCCTGGGCATTGAGTCAAACAAGAGCTTGGATGGCGTGTGCAGGTACAGCTGCCCCTGCAGCTTCAACACGATACCACAGTTAATCAAGAGTAGTGACTGGCGTATTGTGACGAACCAGTTACTCGGCCACCATTGATCAGACGTTTTCAACTGGAGAGAGTTCTGGGGAATGTACTGGCCAGGGCAGCAGTCGAACATTTTCTATATCCACAAAGGCCCGTACAGGACCTGCAACATGTGGTCGTGCATTATCCTGCTGAAATGTAGGGTTTTGCAAGGATCGAATGAAGGGTAGAGAGCCACGGGTCGTAACACATCTGAAATGTAGCGTCCACTGTTCAAAGTGCTGTCAATGCGAACAAGAGGTGACCGAGACGTCTAACCACGAATACATGCTTCCAATATGCGTTCACCGCGATGTCGCCAAACACGGATGCGACCATCATGATACTATAAACAGAACCTGAATTCATCCAAAAAAATGACGTTTTGCCATTCGTGCACCCAGGTTCGTCGTTGAGTACACCATCGCAGGCGCGCCTGTCTGTGATGCAGCGTCAAGGGTAATCGCAGCCATCGTCTCCGAGCTGATAGTCCATGCTGCCGCAAACGTCGACGAACAGTTCGTGCGGATGGTTGTTGTCTTGCAAACGTCCCCATCTGTTGACTCAGGGATCGAGACGTGGCTGCACGATCCGTTACAACCATGCGGATAAGATGCCTGTCATCTCGACTGCTAGTGATACGAGGCCGTTGGAATCCATCACGGCGTTCCGTATTACCCTCCTGAACCCACCGATTCCATATTCTGCTAACAGTCGTTGGATCTCGACCAATGCGAGCAGCAATGTCGCGATACGATAAACAGCAATCGCGATAGGCTACAATCCGACCTTTATCAAAGTCGGAAACGCATTTCTCCTCTTTACAAGAGGCGTCACAACAGCGTTTGACCAGGCAACGCCGGTCAACTGCTGTTTGTGTATGAGGAATCGGTTGGAAACTTTCCTCATGTCAGCACGTTGTAGGTGTCGCCACCGGCGCCAACCTTGTCTGAATGCTCTGAAAAGCTAATCGTTTGCATATCACAGCATCTTCTTCCTGTCGGTTAAATTTCGCTTCTGTAGCACGTCATCTTCGTGGTGTAGGAATTATGATGGCCAGTAGTGCAATTTGAGCAGCTCTCTTAGACTATTTCCAGATGATGCTGTGATTTACTATCTAGTAAAGTCGTCAGAAAATCAAAAACAATTGCTAAATGACTTAGACACGATGTCTGTATGGTGTGAAGGTGTCACTTCTCTCTCAGTAAGGCAAGGTGTGAGGTCATCCATAAGAGTACAGAAAGAAATCAGTTAAATTTCGATTTCATGATTAATCATACAAATTCAGGTGTTGTCAGTTCCACTAAATACTTGGGAATTACAATTAGGGACAATCAGAGGGATCACTTCGATAATGATGTAGCGAGGTACAACGAGGACTATGATTTATTGTCAGAATACTCACAACGGAAACTCCCCATCACATCCCCCCTCAGATTTAATGGTAAAATGGCCCAGTGGATAGCCCGTCGAAAACTGAACACAAATTAAGCATGAAAACTGGAAGAATGGATACCGAACTGTGAAAAAAAAGCAAAATAGTAACAGTGAACGGTCGAAGCTAAAGTCGCGCAACATCGAGCGAGCTCGGCAAGAACGACGTCTTGTTTGTATGGGCACGGTGTTCAACCCCAAAGCGGGAGATTTCTGTTCAAATCTCTGTCGTGTCCCATTTTTTTTTTTACACAAATTTATGAACTGTCTGTCCGGTTATAGAATTTGAGCCATGTAGTAAGAATATATTTCGGTCCCAAGTGAATGTGATGGGAGTAAGCGAAATGCCGCATAGACCTCTCACATAAATGGAAACAACAAATATACGTGTGTGAACTACGTTACGACAAAAGAATACAAGAGGCAAAAATTCCAAAATGGAACGCAAGTGTCATAACATGTGGTACTTGTGTGGTTCGCTAGTCTGGACATCCTCTCCTAACACCTTGCTGTTGCAAGCGGACGTTACACCACGACACAGACACAAATTTGAAGACAGCGAACAGACATATCGATGAGCGAACAGATAGTTCACAATTTTGTGAAGGAAAAAAAAAAAGAAAAAGAAAGACGAGGAATATTTGAACACGAATCTCCCCGTTCACTGTCCAACACCATGACCGCCCAAGCACGACACCATGCTTGATGAGACTCGCTCGATACTACACATATTAAGCTTGAGCCGTTCGCTGTTGATACCTTCTTCCTGTTTTCGTGCTTGATCTGATTTCAGTTTTAGAAGGCCTGTCCAGCGGGGCTTGTTACTACTAAATCTGAAGGGTGTGATATGGGGAGCCTCCCTTGTCATCTACATCTACACTACATTCACGCTATAACTCTGCTATTCGCAATAAAGTGCCTGTCAGAGGGTTCAATGAACCACCTTGAAGATCTCTCTCTGCCGCCCCACTCGCGAACGGCGCGCGGTAAAAACGAGCAAGATGGAACAGATCTATTAAAGAGACTGCAAACACTACACTACTTCACCCTCCGCTGGAGCAGTGTTGTGCTGTATGGCATCCTTACCAGATACGATTGACAGGGGACATCGAAACAGTTCAAAGAAGTGCAGCTCGTTTCCGATTATAGCGGAATTAAGGAGAGAGCGAGACGGATACGGTAAGTGAGTTGGAATATTAGGAGGTATCCCGTGAATTCTGTCACCTCAGTGAATGTGCATTCACTGAGGTGACGGGATACCTCCTGATATCCTGGTGTCCGACGTTACTTTTTCTGGGCGAAGCGAATCAACTCGACCTGGCATGGACTTAACAAGTTGCTGGAAGTCCCCTGCAGAAATATTGGGCCATGCTGCATCAATAGTCGTCCCTAATTGCAAACGTGTTGCCGGTGCAGGATTTTATGCACGGACTGACCTCTCCATTACGTTCCATAAATTATCGATGGGATTCGTGAAAGGCACGAATTGTCCAGAATATTCTTCAAAATCAGTTGCCAACAGTTATAGCCCAGTAACGTGGCACATTATCAGTCATAAGAATTCACGTTGTTTAGCTCTAAATGGTCTCCAGGTAGCCAAACAATTTCCAGTCAATGTTCGGTTCCGTTGGACCAGACGACCCAGTCCATTCCATGTAAACACAGTCCACACCATTATGGATACAGTGTCTAGGAAATCTGCATACTCGGTTCGCTAGACAAACAGTTAAACAAGTCGTATTAATGAGTTTTATTACAAAATGATCTATGGATGCAGTGTCTAGGAAATCTGCATACTCGGTTCGCTAAACAAACAGTCAAACAAATCGTATTAATGAGTTTTATTACAAAATGATCTAGAGAGAATTTCTGTATATTACGAAAAGTGGTAATTGCCACTACACAATGAAAGGTGCGAGGTCATCCACATGGGTACTGAAAGAAATACGATAAATTTTGGGTATACGATAAATCTCACAAATCTAAGGGCTGTCAATTCGACGAAATACCTAAGAATTACAATTACGAGCAACTTAAACTGGAGAGACCACATAGATAATATCGTGGGGAAGGAGAAACAAAGACTGCGCTTTGTTGGCAACACTTAGAAGATGCCACAAAACCCACTCAACAGACAGCCTACATTACACTTGTCCGTCCTCTGCTGGAATACTGCTGCGCGATGTGGGATTCTTACTAGGTAGGATTGCCGGAGGACATCGAAAAAGTGCAAAGTAGGGCAGCTCGTTTCGTGTTATCGCGCAATAGGGGTGAGAGTGTCACTAATACACTCCTGGAAATTGAAATAAGAACACCGTGAATTCATTGTCCCAGGAAGGGGAAACTTTATTGACACATTCCTGGGGTCAGATACATCACATGATCACACTGACAGAACCACAGGCACATAGACACAGGCAACAGAGCATGCACAATGTCGGCACTAGTACAGTGTATATCCACCTTTCGCAGCAATGCAGGCTGCTATTCTCCCATGGAGACGATCGTAGAGATGCTGGATGTAGTCCTGTGGAACGGCTTGCCATGCCATTTCCACCTGGCGCCTCAGTTGGACCAGCGTTCGTGCTGGACGTGCAGACCGCGTGAGACGACGCTTCATCCAGTCCCAAACATGCTCAATGGGGGACAGATCCGGAGATCTTGCTGGCCAGGGTAGTTGACTTACACCTTCTAGAGCACGTTGGGTGGCACGAGATACATGCGGACGTGCATTGTCCTGTTGGAACAGCAAGTTCCCTTGCCGGTCTAGGAATGGTAGAACGATGGGTTCGATGACGGTTTGGATGTACCGTGCACTATTCAGTGTCCCCTCGACGATCGCCAGTGGTGTACGGCCAGTGTAGGAGATCGCTCCCCACACCATGATGCCGGGTGTTGGCCCTGTGTGCCTCGGTCGTATGCAGTCCTGATTGTGGCGCTCACCTGCACGGCGCCAAACACGCATACGACCATCATTGGCACCAAGGCAGAAGCGACTCTCATCGCTGAAGACGACACGTCTCCATTCGTCCCTCCATTCACGCCTGTCGCGACACCACTGGAGGCGGGCTGCACGATGTTGGGGCGTGAGAGGAAGACGGCCTAACGGTGTGCGGGACCGTAGCCCAGCTTCATGGAGACGGTTGCGAATGGTCCTCGCCGATACCCGAGGAGCAACAGTGTCCCTAATTTGCTGGGAAGTGGCGGTGCGGTCCCCTACGACACTGCGTAGGATCCTACGGTCTTGGCGTGTATCCGTGCGTCGCTGCGGTCCGGTCCCAGGTCGACGGGCACGTGCACCTTCCGCCGACCACTGGCGACAACATCGATGTACTGTGGAGACCTCACGCCCCACGTGTTGAGCAATTCGGCGGTACGTCCACCCGGCCTCCCGCATGCCCACTATACGCCCTCGCTCAAAGTCCGTCAACTGCACATACGGTTCACGTCCACGGTGTCGCGGCATGCTACCAGTGTTAAAGACTGCGATGGAGCTCCGTATGCCACGGCAAACTGGCTGACACTGACGGCGGCGGTGCACAAATGCTGCGCAGCTAGCGCCATTCGACGGCCAACACCGCGGTTCCTGGTGTGTCCGCTGTGCCGTGCGTGTGATCATTGCTTGTACAGCCCTCTCGCAGTTTCCGGAGCAAGTATGGTGGGTCTGAAACACCGGTGTCAATGTGTTCTTTTTTCCATTTCCAGGAGTGTATGATACGCGAGTTGGGGTGGCAGTCACTGAAACAAAGGCGGTTTTCTTTGCGGCGAGATCTATTTACTAAATTTCAATCACCAACTTTCTCTTCCGAATGCGAAAATATTTTGTTGACACCCAGCTACGTAGGGAGAAATGATCATCATAATAAAATAAGAGAAATCAGAGCTCGAACGGAAATATTTAGTAGTTTCTTTTTCCCACACTCCATTAGAGAGTGGAATGGTAGAGTAGTATGAAAATGGTTCAAAATGGCTCTGAGCACTATGGGACTTAACATCTATGGTCATCAGTCCCCTAGAACTTAGAACTACTTAAACATAACCAACCTAAGGACATCTCACAACACCCAGTCATCACGAGGCAGAGAAAATCCCTGACCCCGCCGGGAATCGAACCCGGGAACCCGGGCGTGGGAAGCGAGAACGCTACCGCATGACCACGAGCTGCGGACGAAAATCGTTCGATGAACACTGTGCCAGGCACGTAAGTGTGAGTAGCAGAGTAACCATGTAGATGTAGGTGTAGATGTAGTTACAGAAGAAAATTACAATACTTAACTTGGGCAATTATACAGATTTGTCACAGGCAAAGGGCGACATACAAAATAATAAATCGTTTTAGTATAGACAATCCCAAGTCTGTGCCACATAGAGAGTACAAGCCAAGTGGCTAGCGTTGACGCTCTATCGAAGTCGGTAATCAAAAATGATTCAAATGGCCCTAAGCATTATGGCACTTAACATCTGTGGTCATCAGTCCCTTACACTTAGAACTATTTAAACCTAACTAACCAAAGGACATCACACATATCCATGCCCGAGGCAGGATTCGAACCTCTGACCGTAGCAGCCGCGTCGAATCGCTAATCTTGAAGCTGCTATTGAACTCGGCCGTCACGAGTCGGTCGCGGCGCGTATGTTCTCTGTTGCTGTCGCGTTGTCGTCCTGGAGGGAGGTCCGGGCAGCGTGCGACTGGCTGACTTCTTCTCACAGCCTTCTCTTCCCTGTTGTCCCGACTGGCGTGGCGGCGCTTGACTTTACGCAGTAACAATGGAGCCACCACCAGCTTTCACAATTCCTGTTGACAACTTGGGTCCATTGCATCGTAGGGTCTGCGCCACACACGAACCCTTCCGTCAGCTCTTACTGACTGAAATTTGGATTCATTTGACAACGCCATGGTTTTCCAGTCGTCTAGGATCGAAGCGATATCGTCACGAGCCCAGGAGAGGTGCTTCAGGCAATGTCGTGCTGTTAGCAAAGACACCCGCGGCGGTCGTCTGCTGCCATAGCCCATTAACGCCAAATTGCGCCGCACTGTGTAATGGATACGTTCATCGTACGCGCTACATTGATATCTGCGCTTATTTCAGGCAGTGTTCCTTGTCTGTTAGCACTGATAACTCTTCCCAAACCTCGGCTATTACTAATTACTAATAGCTGAGGTTCTAGTTAACTTGAAAAAACCTGGAAAGGACAGAAGAGAGAGCAAATTAACTTTGAGAAACTGAAAGACAAAGGCAATTGCGAAAAATTAGAGAATGCATATTGTGAAATCATGATGAAAGGACAGGGAATCGGATGCACAGAAGGAAGATGGGAGCGTTTTAAAATGGGATCAAAAGGGCAGCTAAGGAAACGCTTGGAGTCAGGAGAGGAAAAAAGTAAAGAAAGAATGGGTAACACCAGATATGATAACCAAGATGGATGATCGCGGGATATGGAAAACTGTAAACATAGAGGAAGGGAAGCGCAACTACAGGAAGTTAAATAATGAATTAAGAAGGGAGACAGAAAAAGAAAAGGAGAAATGGCTGACAGAAAAGTGTGACAAGATAGAGAAATTAGAGAGAGAAGGAAAATATGATTTGATGTACAAAGAAGCAATGGGTTTGACATTCAGGGAAAAGGGAGACAACAATGGACTAAAGGAAGTGGAGGCAGCATATAGTAAAATTTCGAGTGAACCCCAAGAAATTATGAGAAGAGGGGAAGAATATATAGAATGGCTATACGCTGCAGACAGCCAACCATGTGAAAAAGACCTTGGGATAGAAGAAGAAAAAGTTGCAGATGGTGACAAAGGAAATGCAATACTAACTAGTGAGATTGAAGAATCTATGAAGGAGATGAAACATGGAAAGGCAATGGGAATTTATGAGATTCCTGCGGAATTGGAGAAAGAAGGGAAAAGGGAGTTGACTGAATTGTGTAATCAAATACACATGGCAGGAAAATGGTCAAAGGACTTTACAGAAAGTATCTTAATACCTATAGAAAAGAAAAAGAACAGCAAAAAGTGTGAGGAATATAGAACACTGAGCCTGATATCGCATGCAGCCAAAGTCTTGCTGAGGACGCTCAACAAAAGGCTATATGGAAAGCTGAATTGCGTAATAGGAGATGAACAATTTGGTTTCAGGCGAGGAGTGGAAACTAGTGATGCCATTGGGCTACTGAGAGTGATAGGGGAGAGGTACATGGTGAAGAAAAGGAAGGTGTATGTTGTGTTCATTGATCTTGAGAAGGCTTTTTGACTGTGTCAGATGGGGCAAACTGATGGAAATCCTAAGGAAACATGGAGTTGACTGGAGGGATAGACGATTAATTAGAAAGTTGTATTTGAACCAGACAGCAAGAGTAAGAATAGGAGGTGTGATGAGTGAAGACATTGAACTGGGAAGAGGTGTAAGACATTGTTGTTGTTTATCACTAACACTGTTCAATATATATCTGGAGGAAATTATTAGTGAAAGTTTTGATGGAAGGACAGGAGTTTGTATAGGGGGTCGGAGAGTGGAATGTATGAGATTTGCAGACGACATGGTTGTGATGACATAGAGTGCAAAAGAGATGGAACAAATGTTAGATGATCTAAACGTAAAATTTGAAGAATATGGAATGACGATTAACAGGAAGAAAACGAAAAGCGTGGTAACTGGAGGAAAGGCCTATGAAAATAGGGGGAGAGGAAATAGAGCAAGTGAATAACTTCAATTACTTGGGAAGTGTGATAATGGATGGTATGTACTGCTCAACAGAAATTAGGAAAAGAATTTTAATGACAAAAGAAGGATCCAAGAGGTAACAGAAATTACCTTGTGGGCCACTAAAGAAAGATCTGAGGAAAAGTCTTGCCAAATGTTACGTCTGGAGAGTTGCACTGTATGGTGCGGGGACCTGGACATTGAGGAAGGAAGATGAAAGATTGGTGGCACTAGTGATGTGGATATGGAGAAGAATGGAAAAAGGGAAATGGGAAGACCGAGTAAGGAATTAAGAAGTATTAAGAAGAGTTAGAGAAGAAAGAAACATGCTGAAAGTCACCAGAAAGAGAAAAGGGAAGTGGATTGGACATTGTTTGAGGAGAGACTGTTTATTGAAGGAAGGAATTGAAGGAAAGGTGGAGGGAAAAAGGGGAAGAGGAAAAAGAAGATATCAAATGGTGGACAATATCAAAGGAGGCAAATATTCAGAAATGAAAAGACTGGCTATAGACAGACAAAAGTGGAAGAGGCTTAACCCATGACAAAACCTGCCGTAAGGCAGAATACCATACTACTACTTCCCAAACAACGCTGGTCTCTGTACGAATATTGTGTGGTAATACACCCCATCCACGCTTAATGTTGGGAGTGGGGAGAGGAAGACCTTTCAACTAAAAATATTCGACAATGATCAATATTAGTACCAGATCGACAGTTTTCAGCGTCGCTAGACTTCTTGTTGGCAGAGACGCTGACTTTCCTGCCCTAGAGTTAGGGCAGGGGAAGACGGGGCTCGGAGATGGGGGTGCAAAGACTGTGACATATCAGCATATGTCTGTGACGCCTGAAGGAATTTCTCACAAAATCAGTATATATACAACATATACATGGCCAAATATCACAGTGACAGTAAGACACCCTTACACCTCTGTGACCGAGGGCTCGCGCTGGAAAGGGGTGATATAAAACGCATAAATCAGCAACGCCTGGAGCAGTGTGAACTAAATTTGGTATATGCACTATTTTAAAAAAGTACTCCGGGAGACTGAGATACCCCTACTACCGCTAGTGATTGGGGGGGGGGGGGGGTGATGATAAGAGTCCGAAAACGGCCTCTTGGTATTTTTTTTCTGTAAGTACTTTAAAGATGTGAGTCGCAACCTGTCTCTTAGTTGTGTTGTTCAACCACGTCGTCAGAATCAGCACTGCAGCGAACCAATAATTTCTGAAGAGTGGTTTGCAACCAGAGGTCATGTCATACGGCTCAATACGTGTAAAGTGTATGTGACATAAGAGAATGCTGGGGAAGCTGCGGGCAGAAAGCTAATAGATTACCAGATTAGAATATGCTGCTAAGTAACGACGAAAAATAAAAATGTAGTATTTCCACTTTTTTTTAATTTTGAGATATTTGTCTCTGTGACGCCACTGTATACGACGGAGTATACTTCGCACCAAACGTGATTTTCGGAAGCGAATGGGGGCGTACTTTGCTGTTAAGAGACTTGCTCGGACGTCCGTGGCGGAGGACCGCCCGCTCGCCGGCGGCCAAGATTTTTGTCAATTACGAACAGGCGGCCGTAAAGGGGCCGTAAATCTGCGCGGCCGGCGGGCCTGCCTGGATTGTACGGCGGCGCTCGCTCGCGTTATGGCGCGCCCGCGCCGTCTCGGCCCGTGGGCTGGAGTGGTCTGGAGAGGATTCGAGCCGAGTGTGCCGGGCCGCGCCGCGCCGCGGTGGCGTTTACGCCTCGCGGACGACGCCTTACGCCGGGTTGTTAGTCGCCTTTTATGCTGCCCGGCTCTAAATCGGGCTGTAAATTTTAAAATTTGACTTTACCGCCCGCGCGGAAGACGGCGAAATAAATTAGGTTAGGGAGCGAGTCGCGCTGGACGCGCCGCCGAGCCTGCCGCTCGCTCACTCGCTTGGTAATTGTCCCGCGAGAGGGGCCGGCCCGGGAGCGCCGCAGTTCCGAGAATGCAGGCGAGCAGCCGTCGCCCGCTGCTGTTGTTGCCCAAGTCACCGCACAGTAGAACGCACTTTCGATTGCATTCGTTTTCAGAAATTAAAAGGTACCTTCCAAAAACACACTTTCTTTTACAGCTCACTTTTTTTCTTTTGAAATTATCTTTTATATAGAAAAAAATCACTTACTTAATTCTACGTCGGTTTTATTAATGTGCTTGGCAACTGTAAAATTTCTACATCTACATCTATATCCATACTCGGCAAGCCAACTGACGGTGTGTGGCGGAGGGTACCCTGAGTACCACAATCGCTTCTCCCTTCTATTCCAGTCCCGTATTGTTCGTGGAAAGAAGGATTGTCGGTATGCCTCTGTGTGGGCTCTAATCTCCCTGATTTTATCCTCATGGTCTCTTCGCCAATTACACGTAGGAGGGAGCAATATACTGCTTGACTCCTCGGTGAAGGTATGTTCTCGAAACTTCAACAAAAGGCCGCACCGAGCTACTGAGTTTCTTTCTTGCTGAGTCTTCCACTGGAGTTCATCTATCATCTCCGTAACGCTTGCGCAATTAATAAATGATCCTGTAACGAAGCGCGCTGCTCTCCGTTGGATCTTCTCCATCTCTTCTATCAACCCTATTTGGTACGGATCCCATACTAGTGAGCAGTATTGAAGTAGTGGGGTAATAAGTGTACTATAACCTAGTTCCTTTGTTTTCGGACTGCATTTCCTTAGGAGTCTTCCAATGAATCTCAGTCTGGCATCTGCTTTACCGACGATCAACTTTATATGATAATTCCATTTTAAATCACTCCTAATGCGTACTCCCAGATAATTTATGGAATTAACTGCTTCCAGTTGCTGACCTGCTATATTGTAGCTAAATGATAAAGGATCTTTCTTTCTACGTCTCCGCAGCACATTACTCTTGTCTACAATGAGATTCAATTGCCATTCCCTGCACCATGCGTCAATTCGCTGCAGATCCTCCTACATTTCAGAACAATTTCCCATTGTTACAACCTCTCGATATACCACAGCATCATCCGCCAAAAGCCGCAGTTAACTTCCGATGTCATTCACAAGGTCATTTATGTATATTGTGAATTGCAACGGTCCTATGACACTCCCCTGCGGCACACCTGAAATCACTCTTACTTCGGAAGACTTCTCTCCATTGAGAATGACATGCTGCGTCCTGTTATCTAGGAACTCCTCAATCCAATCACACAATTGGTCTGATAGTCCATATGCTCTTACTTTGTTCATTAAACGACTGTGGGGAACTGTATCGAACGCCTTGCGGAAGTCAAGAAACACGGCATCTACCTGAGAACCCGTGTCTATGGCCCTCTGAGCCTCGTGGACGAATAGCGCGACCTGGGTTTCACACGATCGTCTTTTTCGAAACCCATGTTGATTCCTACAGAGTAGATTTCTAGTCTCCAGAAAAGTCATTATACTCGATCATAATACGTGTTCCAAAATTCTACAACCGATCGACGTTAGAGATATAGGTCTATAGTTCTGCACATCTATTCGACGTCCCTTCTCGTAAACGGGGATGACCTGTGCCCTTCTCCAATCCTTTGGAACGCTACGCTCTTCTAGAGACCTGCGGTACACCGCTGCAAGAAGGGGGGCAAGTTCCTTCGCGTACTCTGTGTAAAATAGAACTGGTATCCCATCAGGTCCAGCGGCCTTTCCTCTTTTGAGCGATTTTAATTGTTTCTCTATCCCTCTGTCGTCTATTTCGATATCTACCATTTTGTCATCTGTGCGACAATCTAGAAAAGGAACTACAGTGCAGTCTTCCTCTGTGAAACAGCTTTGGAAGAAGACATTTAGTATTTCGGCCTTTAGTCTGCCATCCTCTGTTTCAGTACCATTTTGGTCACAGAGTGTCTGAACATTTTGTTTCGCTCTACCTACCGCTTTGACACAAGACCAAAATTTCTTAGGATTTTCTGCCAGTTCAGTACATAGAACTTTACTTTCGAATTCACTGACCGCCTCTCGCATAGCACTCCTCACAGTACCTTTCCCTTCGCGTAATTTTTGTTTGTCTGCAAGGCTTTGGCTATATTTATGTTTACTGTGAAGTTCCCTTTGCTTCCGCAGCAGTTTTCTAACTCGGTTGTTGTACCACGGTGGCTCTTTTCCATCTCTTACGATCTTGCTTGGCACATACTCATCTAATGCATATTGTCCACTGATCCTCAACACTATCTGTACTTGAGACAAAATTTTTGTATTGAGCCGTCAAGTACTCTGAAACCTGATTTTTGTCACTTTTGCTAAACAGAAATAGCTTCCTACCTTTTTTAATATTTCTATTTACGGCTGAAATCATCGATGCAGTAACCGCTTTATGATCGCTGATTCCCTGTTCTGCGTTAAGTGTTTCAAATAGTTCGAGTGTGTTAGTCACCAGAAGGTCTAATATGTTATTACCACGAGTCGGTTCTCTATTTAACTGCTCAAGGTAGTTTTCAGATAAAGCACTTTAAAAAATTTCACTGGATTCTTTGTCCCTGCCGCCCGTTATAAACATTTGAGTCTCCCAGTCTATATCCGGCAAATTAAAATCTCCACCCAGAACTATGACATGGTGGGGAAATCTACTCGAAATATTTTCCAAATTTTCCTTCAGGTGCTCTGCCACAACAGCTGCTGAGCCAGGGGGTCTATAGAGACATCCAGTTACGATCTTTGAGCCAGCTTTAACCGTGACCTTCACCAAAATTATTTCACATTTCGGATCTCCGTCAATTTCCTTCGATACTATTGCACTTTTTATCACTATAAACACAGCTCCTCCTTCACTGTCAGGCTGTCTCTGCGGTATACATTCCAATCTGAGTTTAGAATTTCATTACTGTTTACATCGCCGGCCGCGGTGGCCGTGCGGTTCTAGGCGCTCCAGTCCGGAGCCGCGATGTTGCTACGGTCGCAGGTTCGAATCCTGCCTCGGGCGTGGGTGTATGTGATGTCCTTAGGTTAGTTAGGTTTAAGTAGTTCTAAGTTCTAGGGGACTGATAACCACAGCAGTTGAGTCCCATAGTGCGCAGAGCCATTTGAACTGTTTACATCTGGTTTCAGCCAACTTTCTGTCCCTAGTACTAGCATTCCAGTCTTCGTTTATTTTAAAATGAAGATTGCTGTGATTAATACAATCTATACTAGTCGATGAGAAGCATACGGACCCCTGTCAGTGGACATTAATTTTCGAGAAGGTGCCGGAATGTCTATGGACGAATGGCAGACGTTTCTTCTTCAAGAGCTGAACCAGAGAAGATAACTATGTAGGACGTTCGGTTCCGCAGCGAAATCGACGTTCAGATACCCAAACCTCCAGATATCAGGCACTGAGATCAGTGTGTGTGGATAGAATATCAACCAAAACACCGATTTAGTTCGTGCTGTGTGCTGTCGCTCAGTAGAAGATGCGTAAACGATAATTAACACCAGAACTACGTAGTATAGGGAAACCGTGACTGTGGTATGTAAAACTGTAGATATCTCGTATGTGACATGATAGCGTTAAATCGCCGTAAGGAAGGCCCCGAATTCGAAACCTGCTGAGGGCGTTTTTTTATTTTTTTTTAATTTTTTTATTTTATGTTTACGCGTCAAATTATTTTATGGGAGAACATTTTTCTGACATATAAGAGGACGTTTTGTTTGTACCAATCTCCTTTTGGCAGGCTGCTTTCGCTGTGGGTTTCAAACCCGTGACTACGGCTCTATCAACAATTTTTCTTTGTATTTTGTTATTTATTGTTTGCTGTATTTAGTCATAGCGGACGTCATTTGACATCTGTTGAAGTTCGTTGGTGATCTTTTCACTCAGTGTTTCACTACAGACTGCAGATAGCTCTCTGACTGAACACGCTGAGCTTTCGTGCCGGTATCCAACTCGTCTGCCTCTGCTTTTCACACTCCAACCCCACAGATACGGTTTTCCTATACTCCGTAGTCCTGGTGTTACTTTTAATTAACATTTACACATATTTTAGTGGACGACAGGACTCAGCAAGAACTAAATCTGTGTTTTGGTTGATACTCTATTGACACAAAACGCCAGGTATCAAACTGAGTGCCTAGCATCTGGAGGTTTTGGTGTGAGGCATCCCAGTGGCGTTCCATTGGCCTCAGATCGGGACTATGGGCAGACCAGTCCGTTTCAAGAGTGTTGTAGTCCTCAAACCATTGCCTCACAGATACTGCTCTATGAGACGGTGCATTGTCATACTGATACAAACAGTAATCGACTCTGAACTCTTCCTCTACTGTACTCAGTACGTTCCACATCTCCCGGATTTAGCGTTCTCTGAAATACAGTAAGCGACCCACATCTTGACCGCAAGCCACTCCACCATATCGTAACACCATGTCTCCCCTACTCCACTGTCAGCACCATACGCAATGCCAGGTACCGTTCTATAGGCATTCGCGAAACCCTAACCATTTCTTTGGATTGACACAGGGTACAGTGTGAATCATCACTCCAAGTTGCTCGTTTCCAGTCATCCACTGCCCAGCGGCATCGCCTTTTACACCACCACAAGCTTCACTTGACATTGGCTGCAGTAATGTCTGGATTATGAAGAGCTGCTTGTCCACTGTACCCCATTATTCTTAGCTCTCTATTTACTGTCATTGTGTTAGCTGGACTGCTGGTAGCTTTTTGGAATGCACAAGTGAATCCTTCCATTGATTTCATGCAATTTCTTACAATGGCTCTCACCAATGTTCGAATGTCAGTACATGAGATCTGTCAGATCTTCGTTTGGCTGTTGTTTCTTCGCGTTCCCACTTGACGAACATGTCACCAACTGTCGACTTTGGCAGCTTTACAAGGGGAGTAATGAATCTGTTAGGTAGATGACATTCAGCGATCAGTCCACGTTCGAAGTCACTGGGTCTTCTGACCCCCCTGCCCCCTCCCCACACTGCACTCTTACTGCTTCTCTACTGACAGCACATCACTGAGGTCTTGTGTGACCATCTTCCCCCCCCCCCCCCCCCCTCCAATTGCACTCTTACTGCTTCTTTACTGACAGCACAGTACATTTCACCTACTTTTATACTGACGGATCCGACTCTCGTGACACACAGCGATCAGCATAACACTAGGGTTATTTGACCAGATAGTGTAAGAGTACATCAGATTAGCCTTGAATATAGAAGCACATTTGACTGACACTGAATTCAAAAGGACTCCTGTCTGTAATGAATATTTAAACGCAATGGAATGAATGAAATAACACAATAACACAAGCACACAGGATAACATTCCTGGCTGCGCGAAGACCGTCTACCGTCTGCTCTATTGTTCTGTACCTATTCCCACTTACATTCTCGTAGTCCTAAGCAGGTACCCGCCGAGCTCCCACCTATGTGTGACTCGAGGGCATCCTGCTTCATAGGTAACATGATACTGAAAGAAAACCCGTGCTACGCTATGCCCTGCAGCAAGTGGTAGTATAATGGAATTTCTTGGTGCTGACCACGTCTTTGTTAAAACCTGTGATGTCTTAAGTCAAATGTACCCTTACCAAGTCTCCGACAGAGGCAGCATTAATTTTCAGAATTAATTTCAGCGTAAAATAGAGTCGAAGTTGCAGACACAGCTGTCAGACGATGAATAACTGCGAAAAAAGTCCTGAATGCCGGTCAATAGAATCCAACATAAAGATAATTAGGAGTGCATTTTTATTTATTTAGTATATGGCATTTAAGTACATTTCAGTACTGGATCAAGTTATTCTACATTACATAAAATTACATATATTCACAGACAAACATCTAGTCCTTGTATATATTCAGCGAATTTTTGGGATGCCACGAGGAATTCTTCAAAGTGCCCACTGAACGCTCTAACACTATTTTTTTCTGATGTGTTGGATGGTCTACTTAGGCGCGCCGCAGTCACATGCTGGCGAAGACAACAGTCCCCATTCGAAGAGTGGGTCAGCACATCTTCCATGCCCAGTTCTTTGTCGGTTCAGAGTTGACCAGATCTTGGGGGGCTGATCAAACCCAGGAACTGCCTTGTATTACTAAGGCGTTAGGTGGCAAGTTGTTGGGGCATTTTGGAGCCATTCGCTTCACAAAATAGTTGATAGCCCCAGTGAGGATGTCGAGAGCAAGAGGAGGATGTATTGAACGAAGCCTCTTGATACTCAGGTGAGGTATATAGATGTGTACCGGTAGTTCAGGGTTTGCTTCGATCTTGTTGTATTCCCTGACCAAGGCTGCTTCTCGTCGTATTCTTGGGGGTGGTATATGACGCAGGACAGGTAGCCGTATGTTAGGGATAGACCTAACGATTCCTGAAATAATGCGCATGGTGTTGCTAAGTTCGACATCGATTTTGTTCACAAGGCTACTGTTTAGCCATACTAGTGCACAGTACTCCTCCGCAGAGTATACCAGACTCAGCGCAGACGTCCTCAGAGCTGTTGCCGTTGATCACCAAGTGGTTCCGCAGAATTTATGGATGAGATTGTTTCTTGTTCTCACCTTGACAGCTGCTTTGTTAAGGTGTGATTTAAATGACAAGGTTCTGTATAACGAGATCCCTAGATACATTGGCTCCTTGTTCTGGTTGACGCTCGTGTCATCAAGGTATACTTCCAGAGCTCTGTCGGCTTCTCTGTTATGAGGTGGAAGCAAGTTACTTCTGTCTTGGTGGCGATAGACCTAACCCCCCATTTACGGAAGTATGCTGCCAGGGCAGACAGATCAGATGTCGGGGTACTTCCATTGAATCAAGATCAGTGTACCTTGTTGCAACAGCCCAGTCATCATCGTAGCCAAATTCCCTACGAGCTGTTTCTAGCATGTCAGCAATGTATAGGCTGAAAAGCAGTGGGGCTAATACCGAGCCTTGAGGTAAGCCATTATGAAGGAATTTCTGGCTACTGACTTTGTTTCCCATGACGACCTGGAATCCTCTGTTACCAATCATGTCACCAAAGCTTTGCCACTTTTTGACAGGGCATTATTTTCATCAGTTTATAGAGTAGGCCTTGTCTCCAGACGGTATTATTCGTGCGCAACAAATATGCACTCGAATTATGTGTTCATAACAACTCGAACATCGTTAACACCCGGACAAAGCATTCTGGCACAAAGGAAATTGTTACCAAACTTATGAATTGCACATCTCACTTAGATTTTGTATTTAAACAATGGAATTAGCAACAACATATAATACACATATCAACGACATATAATATACATATAATATTATTATGCAACTATCAGCCACTCTGTTATATTGTACGCATACTCGCCACGAAGGCCTAAATTTCCCCAAATTAACAAAATAAAAACACTTCGAAACTGATTCAAATAATCATAAATTCTGATACCATGTGAGAGAGCATTCTGATTTCATAAAAACTGCAACGATTCTGACCTCATTAATCACTATTTGATAAGGAAAGCTAACACGATGTACGTAAAATTTCGTATTTGTTAAGAAATTTCCTTTCCAGGGAGTTATGGGCGTACCACATACTTCTGTGTAACAAGTTCACAACTAGTACCGAAATACGTGGCCAAAGAGCGAACATTCACCAGCTTGTAAAATTTAACAAAGGAACATGGCAAGAAGCTCCAACCAACATCTCGGCATGATCAGTTACTCAATATTACGTATATCGAAAGACATCATAATAAAACATTGGAACATTTATGTAATAAGTAAGCAAGGAGTGTAATGAGTACCTGGTTGAGGGTCGCATCGTCTCACTCAGTAACACATTTCAATTATCCGCTTAAAGAATTTATATCGTCAAATTACCTCCAATAGTAAAACTTAAAAGACGCCACATGTATCGATAAAAATGATTTTCAGTTAAACTTTTGTCTCGCTTGCAGCTCAGGCAATTATCAATGACAACCGCATATATTTCGTAAAAAGGTCATTATGTTGATTACATATATGTATACATAAATCATATAATCGTATTATTACGTGAACATTACGAAATAAAGTCAATGGAATGGGGTAGAGAACATCAAACATAAGATATCGCTAGTAGAAAAATGGAAATGAGCGTTTGGCGTCATTGGCCGGGAAGCCCCTTACGGGGCAGGTCCGGCCGCCTTGGTGCAGGTCTTATTACATTCGACGCCACATTGGGCGACCTGCGCGCACGATGGGGATGAAATGATGACGAGGACAACACAACACCCAGTCCCTGAGCGGTGAAAATCACCGATCCAGCCGGGAATCGAACCCGGGCCCGTAGGACGGCAATCCGTTACGCTGACCACTATTTTTTTTTTAATTGATCTCATTTTGTTCGTTGTATCTGCTCGGGGCGGATGTCGCAAGACACCCGTTTCAGTTCGTCGTTGATCGATTAACTAAGTTTTTTTTTATTACAGAGGGCAGCTAACCCTCTGACCGAACACACTGAGTTACCGTGCCGGCATTCCACTCAGCTGTCGGGGTGGACAGATACCACCAATGATGGACAAGTGCGAAACTAGTCCGGTGAAATAAAATACTACCACAGAGCAGCTTTTGCTGAACAATTAGTTAATGAGACGACATATTTACAATTTTTACAATGAGCAGAGACCAAAGGTACAAGTCGGAGAAGTTTGTCTTATACAGTAGCTTTGAGAGCAGAGTCTTGCCAGCCAGTCAGGTTGCTTGTCACAGAGTTTCAAGTTCGGCTGGCCAGTTTGCCCTGCCGGCACACCCTACTCTGCTCTGCTGCATTGCTTGGTCTGCGCCTGAAGCTACTTACACGATATTACCAGCCGACGATTTTTATCTCGTGTATCACTTGAGATGGGTATCACTAAAACACAGCTTCTGTGACTATTGTTGAAAACATTGCTCACGTGTGCTGCGTAGGTATAATTCGCTATTACAAGATTTTTTAGGCGTTGTTGCGGGAAAGGCTATCCGCTTGAGCTATGTTAGGTTTTTGCTTAGTTTGTGTCTTTGTTTGAATATGCAAGAACCAATATCACTTTTCAGTGAGCCATCCTTGGATATGACTTCCTTCAGCCAGATTACTCTGACTCTGTACTGTAGAGATTGTAAAGCATATGGGATTGTTATCAGATTTTTAGCGAATGTCCGGTGTTGTACACCGACATGGTCTGTTAGAGGCCATTTGAAAATGGCATTCATGAACGTTCGTGTCTCTTTTCTGAATAATAACTGAAGTTAAGGTAAAATTTCTCACGAACTGCTTCCTTTAAGAAAATGTGTTTCAGTCTTACACTATTTTACGCGTACGCACATGTGCTCTCTCGTCTTTGTCGATGCCGATGCCAGCGTGATTACAACATACACTATGTGATCAAAAGTATCTGGACACCCCCAAAAACATACGTTTTTCATATTAGGTGCATTGTGCTGCCTACGATTGCCAGGTACTCCATATCAGCGACCTCAGTAGTCATTAGAGAGCAGAATGGGGCGCCTCGTGCAACTCAGGGACTTCGAACGTGGTCAGGTGATTGGATGTCACTTGTGTCACACGTCTGTACGCGAGATTTCCACACTCCTAGACACCCCTGCGTCCACTGTTTCCGATGTGATAGTGAAGTGGAAACGTGAAGGGACGCGTACAGCACAAAAGCGTACAGGCCAACCTCGTCTGTTGTCTGATAGAGACCGCCAACAGTTGAAGGGGTTCGTAATGTGTAATAGGCAAACATCTGTCCAGAACATCACACAGTTATTCTAAACTGCATCAGGATCCACTGCAAGTACTATGACAGCTACGTGGGAGGTGAGAAAACTTGGATTTCATAGTCGTGCTGCTGCTCATAAGCCATACATCATGCCGGTAAATGCGAAACAACGCCTCGCTTGGTGTAATGAGCGTAAACATCGGACCATTGCTCAGTGGAAAAACGTTGTGTGGAGTGGTGAATCACGGTACACAGTATGGAGATCCGATGGCAGACTGTGGGCATGACGAATGCCATCTGCCAGCGTGTATTGTGCCAACAGTAAAATTGGGAGGCGGTGGTGTTATAGTGTGTTCGTGTTTTTCATGGAGGGGGCTTGCAGCCCTGTTGTTTTGCGTGACACTATCACAGCACAGGCCTACATCGATGTTTCAAGCACCTTCTTGCTTCCCATTGTTGAAGAGCAATTCGGTTATGGCGATTGGCATCCTTCAATACGATTGCGCATGTGCTAATAACGCACAGCCAGTGGCGGAGTGGCTACACGACACTAACATCCCTATAATGGACAGGCCTGCACAGAGTCCTGACCTGAAATCTATAGAACACCTTTGAGATGTTTTGTAACGTCGACTTTGTGCCAGGCCTGACCGACCGACACCGATTCCTCTCCTCAGTGTAGCACTCCGTGAAGAATTGGCTGCCATTCCCCAAGAAACCTTCCAGCACCTGATTGAGTGTATATGCCTGCGAGAGCGGAAGCTGTCATCAAGGCTAAGAGTGGTCCAGCACCTTCCAGCATTAACGATGGAGGGCCGGCCGGAGTGGCCGAGCGGTTTTAGGCGCTACAGTCTGGAACCGCGCGACCGCTACGGACGCAGGTTCGAATCCTGCCTCGGGCATGGATGTGTGTGATGCCCTTAGGTTAGTTAGGTTTAAGTAGTTCTAAGTTGTAGGGGACTGATGACCACCGCAGTTAAGTCCCATAGTGCTCAGAGCCATTTGAACCATTTGAACCGATGGAGGGTGCCACGAACTTGTAAGTCATTTTCAGCCAGATGTCCGGATACTTTTGATCACATAGTGTATTTACAAAATAATCCTCTTCTGGAGAATTAACAATGCATTAAACTTGTAAGACGCAAACAGAACTAAAAAGGTTTCTAGCTGCTGTACTGATCGCCACCGGCTGGGCTGTGGGCTGACTGAGAGATGCCCCCCCCCCCTCCCCCCCCCCCCCAACTCCCGAATAATCCGGGTACAGAAATGAATCTGTCATGTAATGGATTTAACAAGATGAGTAGAGTGGTCCTTGTAAATAGATTGCAGGTGTAGGTTCAAGAAACATTAACTGTTTAATTAATTCGAAAGAGTTTACAGAAATACTGAATTACAAATATCTTGGACCAATTTAAACATAGCTTACTACAATTACTCATCGAAAACACATACATAAACAGGAAACCAATAATTACATACAGGGTGACAGTTACTGAACTGTGTCAAAGAACCTGAGTTAGTTACGAACCACGGCGTGCACACCTTTATTCAACATGTAAACGTCACTATAGATATTCGGATTTAGGTTATGACATGTTCGATATGCCTGCCATCATTTGCGATGATGTGGCAGAGACGAATAGCGAAATTCTGCATGACGTCCTGCAGTGTCGATGACCTCCTGAATGGCTGTCCTTAGCTCCAGTGTCCAAAAATTCTATATTTCCTTTCTGCTCTGCAGGGAACTCATGCAAAAGAATATTTCAGCAACGATAAGGCTACACTAACCGTTGTCCAATGAGATGTTTTGTGAAACAGCAATCCAGCAATCCATCTATCAAATGTTTTACAATTTATCCGATCAGCTGCCTTCCTTCTGGGTATACCAAACTCAAAACTTCCAGTTATCAGATATCGTTGTAAATTGCGCAGTGGGAGGCTTTCATGTGTCTGAAATTTATATGAAACGACGTTCAGTGGTCACACTTGCACGTTTTGGTTAGATCACCCAACGTGCTACCTTCCCACCTGCCGAGATAAAGAAATTCACATTTCACATGGAGTGACATCCGACTGTCGCACTTCCTCGCCACAAGGAAGTAAGACGCAATTTTAATAATAGTCAACCAATGCGCATCACACGAGAAAGTGGAAATGAACATCTCCCTATCAACCAGGTGACCTACAGTTTCTAGAAAACGCGTTACTGGCGAGAGACAACATTCCATCAAGCTGTTCTTTGAGTAGAGACGCCGACTTGTGAAAGTATTGTATCCTCAATTGGCTGAACGTGCGCCGCTGTTAATTACACTGGGCCTTTTTAGTCAGAGCCTGGGACAGCACAGTGTGTGATCCCAGTCTGTGGAGTGCTGCCGTTTGACACTCTGTCGGCGTCACGCAGGACGATACAGGGCTTCATAAAAAAAATGGCTCTAAGCACTATGGGACTTAACATCTGAGGTCATCAGTCCCCTAGAACTAAGAACTACTTAAACCTAACGAATCTAAGGACATCACACACATCCATGCCCGAGGCAGGATTCGAACCTGCGACGGTAGCGGTCGCGCGGTTCCAGACTGAAGCGCCTAGAACCGCTCGGCCACACCGGCCGGCACAGGGCTTCATAAATGCCTGCCTGACACCAATGTCTGGGTCGCTGCCCCTGCTAAAAGAGCGCTAGTCCTTAGAAACCAGGAGGTAGCTGTGAGAGGTCCCTGCCCCTTTCTTCTGTGAGGCCCAACCAAGACCCCATCAGATAAAGCACAAAACATGCGATTAACTACAGAGAGAGAGGAAAGTTAAGACGTGTTAGCTGTTCGATATTTGCAAACAGTGATAACATCCATATTATCATTAGTTGACATTCATCAATCGGAAGAAATATGATATGAATTACAGCAAACTGAATCAGTAGTAGTATATTTGAGACATGTCAGTCCTGCGCTTGACTGATGCATTTCACGATATCTGAAACCAATAAAAAAAATTGTGCAAGTGGTGTCACACTTAGAAAGATCATGGTATGACACCACCAACCAACCAAATTTTTACTTAGACAATCTCACTACCTCAAATAAAAAGTACGATACGAAGTAGGAAAACAGGCAATATTTGTTTAGTTTAGACGTACGTGTGCTAAAATGTCTTCGTTTCAGTTGAAGATCGACAAGAGCAAAATGAGGGTAATGGAATGTAGGCGAATTAAATCAGGTGATGATCGTAAAATTAGTTGTAAGTATGGGGATAAAATATATATGTGAACGATTTCGTAGGATGATTCTGTCTATGGGAGACGTCAGAATGGAAAGGTCTGTTGGAGTGCAGGAATGTAACTGAATAAACTGAGTCGTCCTCTAGGCGGTAGTTTAGCGAACTAATACTTAGTTTGTGTTGAGCAGCTTTCGTGATCACGTGGAAATTTGACAAGATTGAATAGGGACATGTGTTTGCTCTGGATCGTTATTCCCTCCCATGTAGATTGTTCGGTTGACTACTTCTGCACATTTCACGCCTTTATTTAGTTGATTGAAAATGGATTGTGGTGTGTGCATCTAGCAGGTGAAAATTTCGCGTCTTTATTTTGTTGAGGGAACATCGATTGTGGTGTGTGCATCGAGCAGGTGAAATACACGTTTGGCGGTTCTGTAGACATGAGAAACACCTTAGTTGACTTTGTAAAATATAGGGATGATTTGCAATCAGTTACATCACCGACATCAGTATTTGTGAGTGGAAATATCATTTTCCTCTATTTGTTTCGAGTTCTCACGAAAAGGTCTGCACAGAAGGGCCAAGTTTCTAGTTATTCAGTGGTCTAGAGCACGCTCTACCTCGCTTAAGTTTGGGGTCTGTAGATAAATAATTCCCAGTATATATCTTGGGAATTATGATGCGCAAGCAATCGGTAGGATGCTACCGTGTGCTTGATATCGAGAAGTACCACAAAACTGGTATAATATTATGGCAAACCATGCGAAAATACATCTGTTCTTGTAATCCCTGAGTCTGGAGACGGGTGTAGAAAAGCGAGCAAGCAAGCAGGACTGGACCAGAAACAGTCACACATTTGTGCCAAGTGAAAATTAGTCCGAATTTGTAGAACAGTTGTGAGAGTGACTTCAGTCCGCTGAGGGCACTCTGGTCACCCGTCGGGGGTGGATTATCACCGATCTAGCATGGAAATATGTAGTGCTACGTGGAGTATATATGGTTCTGTCTGTCTTCACGGTATACATACGATGATGTAAAAGAGATGATTTTGTATGGCGGAGGATAGTAAATGTGTGTTTACTACATTGACTTGGTACGCTGTGATACAGTGCTGGGTTGGAGATTGGTTTCGCGCTCTAATATTCAAGCTCCTGACGTCAGTGGTGGAGCAATGTAATTGAGTAAGAGTCTTTCCATATATGACGATATGTAGGGGCACTTTGCAGGGTTAATTGTCGGTGCAATATGGCTATGTGTGTAAAATAGCTTTTTGCTGCTGAAAGTCTCATCTGCAGAAAGAAAGAAAAGGTAGACAGTGCTTCCACACCGACTGCATCAGTAATTCAGACGGTAAATTCGATATGAGCCAGTCATATTCCCCCATTCATTCACACAACATCCTTTGTGCTGGGATACAGGAGTCTCTACACAGCAGTGAGAATATTTGCGTATGTTGAAACCAGAACGAGTAACACATGATGGATGGGATGCCACATTATGACCATGAGGAAGAATTCATTTGAGGTTATTCTGAGCTATTTTCGTAATCAGGTTCTGTCAGGACAAGAATTCCCATGTGGACAAGCTGAGACATCATAAAAGCTCTTACAAAAGTGACCGATATCTATTTCTGCGACGCTATACAATTTCCATGTGATGTGATGTCATTATAACATTGAGAACCTTTTAGATGGTTAGTAACCATATGGGCGTTTCTCTGCGAGGCGTCAGGCACACTGGGGCTGTTACGCACAGCTGGATGCATCTCGTATGACCCGTTAGGATCACTAGGGGGAAAGTAGCCTGTGCTCTTCTTGATCAGATTTCTCTAGTGCGGTCTGTGACATCAGTATCCACAGGTATAGCATGAGCAACAATAAACACACGTGCTACTCAGAAGCTTCTTGCATATGAGATCGGTGTGAGTGCACCTTGGAGTTCCGTAGTGAGGTGGACAGGGGTGTGTGCTGTACCTCATGTGATCGGCAAGGACATGACGGTTGAGGAGGAGACGCTGTGGAATTGGCCCGTTGTGAGCAGCCTGGTTGCTGGAGGCCTAACCCGCTAGCCTGAGGGAGGGCAGTCCATAGACATCAGAGTGTTGCTGTGGTGGCCACAGCTGGGGTGGGCTCAGGGCCAGGGCAGCAGTGGCGGCTGCTGTGGTGGTGGCAGGAGTGGCGGCAGCATTGGGTGATGAGCGGTTTCATTAAACTATTCCATATCGATTTAATTAATTTGCATAAATTTTTTATATCAGGGTGGTGTTAGTTGTAAAATAGTTAAGGGGAGGGTGTGCATGGATGGGTGACATGGAGCAGGTTAAGTGCAGAACACTGGGTTAATTTGCATAATTTTTATGTAAAACGCAGTGTAATAGTTTAAGGGGATTGGTGACAAAGAAAAATGCGTCAGAAATGGCATTCAAAAACATGTGCAATTCGAAAAGTGTACCAGAAAATGGTGTGAGGACATAACAAATTACTTAATTAGGTATCAAATGCGGAAGAATAGTTTAAGGAAAAGGGGGGTGACATGGAAAACCACTTAACAGAACAATAGGTTAAGTGCTGACAAAGGGCCAAACATTAGGTTAAGACACCCAGAGTACAGTGCCAAACATTAGGTTATGCAACATGTTTGCTCCATGTAATTACTTCTTACAAGACCTACATGTTGCCAAACAGCAAAGAATGATGAGCAAGACAAATCCAACCTACACAAACTGACTTTATATATACATATATATATATATATATATATATATATATATATATATATATATATAATAAATATATCCTCGAGTATCGTGTTATGAGATCCTTCCTCTCCACCACCAGACTACCATCTTGGATTACGTCACAGAACACATGACCATGTTCCCTGGTGGTGGTACTGTGTACTAGACCTGGACCTCGTGGTGAACACATTGTTTCCCACCATCTTGGATAACAGTACTTGCATCATCAGCTGACGTCATGACGCAATCTTGGATTATATCATGGATGAGAGCACTCTCCGGTGGCAGTATTGTGTACTTGTTCAGTTGGAGTCTGGACCTCACAGTGAACACACTGGATGGTTGTACTGCATCAAACTGTTTAAGTAAATAGTGCATGCAAAATAATACAGAATTATGTCCAGCACAGCCTGAGTCCTTTTCCCACCAATCCCTACGAAGAGGTGACAGTTGGGTGACTTAGGTTAGTATAGGCAGCCCAAGCACCCTCTCTTTCTCACCATTTTCTTAGGATAGTAGAGATAGCCCAAGTGACCTTTCTTTACTGCCAAAATTCAAACTTCGCACCAATCCCTAGGAAGAGCTGGCGATCGGATGTCAGGTTAGTGGAGGTAACCCAAGTGACCTTTCTCTCTCGCCACTTTCTTTGGTTAGTAGCGGTTGCAATGGCCTGATGGAATTTGAACTTCCCGCCAGTGGGGACATGGCAGGGGGGGGGTGGTAATTTCTCGCCATCTTGGATAACAGTATTTGCATGATCAGCTGATGTAATGGCCTCATGACGTCATGGCCACCATCTTTGATGATGTCATGCGCTGTTGCAAGTCTACATGCCGCCATCTTCAATTACGTCATCGCCGCCATCTTGGATACATCTGGCAACAATGCAGAGTGGCGCAGAATTCTCTTTGCCCCGCTACTGAAGTAGTTATTTGGAGACGAAGAGGTTTGTACAGGATACAGTAGCATGGAGAGCTGCATCGAATCAATCTTTGGACTGAAGACCAAAATAAGAGCAACGACCTTGTGATTTACGAAGAGGTGAAAAGACGCCAAGAAACTGATTTTTCTTTAACATTTCTTCCCAAAATATCACTGGACCAAGGGAATCTAGATTGTAGCCCATCATTACCATCTTGTGTTTTATTCTTTCCTGTGCCACACTATTCCAGTAGCTAGCAAATAGTACTCGCTTAACCTTCTTGTATTTGTATTATGATGTGTAATTCAAGCCTTTGGGTGTAATTCCCTCCCACTATCCCTAAAGACTTGGCATTTCCGCACCCCAAGGAAGGGCCTCCTATAGTCAAAATATTGGTCTTCTTGTCTCCACGTCATACTTGGTGGAGGCTTGACAGCCCTCCTGTTCGCTGCTTGATTCTTCCTAACTCTTGGTATACCACTATCTGCCACGTTGTTGTCTTCCCGCCAGCTTGACACTTGCGTGACTCTCACCCTTGCCGGGCAAGGCCTTCTGACTCTGGTATTGCGTCTGGTATTGCCGGTGATTCATTTTAACTTCTTTGCTTGAAAGCAAGGAGCAACTGCACTTGCTCGGTTTCCACTGCTGGTACGAGACGCGTACCGTCCGACCCTTCAAGCACATTCCTGACTTCCTGCTCGATCGTCACCCAGTTGCAGACCTTCAGTTCTTCATTTCCTTCACACAACCAATTTTCGATTTCCTCAGTTACCTGAATCACTCGCTTCTCTACCTTATTTACGTGATCTTAAACTCCCACACTCTGCCCTCTTCCTCCTCTTGCCGATGCTCTACTGTTCAGCACTGCTGGGATTTGCTCTAGTTGAGTCCCAATTTCAAACAGTCACACCACCTGCCTATTTAGCAACTCTCTTTCTGATTTCCTTTTGTATCAGCACTCTGTATTACACTTAAACTGATCAATATATCGATCCTGTCCCCTTCTCCATATAGTCTCGACGAGAATGCATCTCCATGTGAGAGAGAATTTGATCTGGTATTGTCTTCTACTTCGGAAGTTTCCTGACTCACAAACTCGTCTTCATTTTGTGGCAGTAGCACTTTTTCACTCGCTGCTGCACTGACCTTGCTTTCGACAATTTCCACTCTGCCATCTGAACCAAAAACGCCCTCTTGGTCGTTCACAGCTACGCTTTCTACACCCACAAAGCTTGCTCTTGAACTTCCTAGGGTTTCACCATCGTTCGAAGCCACTACCCCAAGACTACTAAACCTACTGACAGAGCCACTACATTCAATAGTATGGTATTTCTGACTAACTGCACCGGACCAGACATTGGAGTAATAGTGCTCGAAAGTTTTTACCTTTCTCACCTCTATTTTTTAGATCCTTGATTTTATTATGACTTCTGAAAGCTCAAAACAAATAAACTTGCATTAGAATGGTGCGCTGAATCACACAGCTAAAACTCTCACAGATCAAGTAACTGAGAATAAGAGAAAGTAATCTTGTACTGTTGCCACCAAGCCACTGTTCAGCAACACGAAATAAACCATAGAAGAAAATTGTGAGTCACTGTCCCTGAACTCTCTCAGGTCGACTGTAGGATTCGCCATTGTGTATTAATCTTATCAAGAACCCACCAAAACTGAGATAATACACGAAAATTGTGTCACGGGCCAAAATCCTAAATATAATTAAAGCATCTTCATATCACTGAAATAACTAAAAGAATGACAGCACAATAGTCACTATGGCGCCGTTCAGACATGCTCCGAAATCTCTTCCTCAATGACACTTCAGAAGTGCGTATCTAAACACTGTATACTGACCGAGTGCCCGCCATTTCGGATTCAATCATCATGCGCCTGGCGCCAAAATCCAGAAAACGACTGTGACTGTTGAACACGGCAACTAACAACCAACATCACACTATTTGACTAACAATTCACCTGCACATGTCAACACTGTGCCCTAATCGTAACAAACATTAAAAGAAAACCCTTCCAAAAACAATGATACAGCGTCTGTTATAACATCAAAGTGGACCAAAAGAGATAAGCACAAAGCCAAAAATGGCTGAAAGAAGAAATAGGTTAAATTATATGCACCAACTACTAAATTTAAACATTTCCGATTCTATAACATTTATTAAAAGCATTATTCAGATTCATTTTAAATTCCGTCGAAGCGATTCCTACTAGATATTCTTAATTTTTATGGTAAGTGCGAACAACTAACAAAAAATTCAGAAAGAAAATCTGACCATGGTCCCTCATTGTATTATAACAAACTGTGACTGCACATCAGAATATTACAATGATTGGATACTCTACAGGGTCGCCAATTAATGCAAGAAGTCACAATATATAGGATCCCTTTCAGCTGCTATAATGATCTGCGCCAGGTGGGTCTAATGAGAGACAAATCGCTCCCCATGAAACAAGATACGAAATGAATCTGTTGTGTAATGGATTAACTGATATGAATAGAGTGGCCCTCGTAAATGAGTTGTGGGCGCTGCTTCTTACAAAAAGCATTAAGCGTTTAATGAATGAGGATGTGTTTATCTAATCATTGAATTAAATGTCTTGGCTCATAATTACAGCGCAATTTATTACAATTACTCCTCGAAATCATATAACAAAAACCAATAACTACAGACTAATCAGATCAGCAAATTACAAAGTGAAAGGAACTACCAGTTATGAACAGATAAAATAACTAAAGCCAAAGCTAGCTGGGTCTGACAAAGCCTACAAGGAACAAGTATGACGAGTGTGACCATTGTCTCAACGGGACATCCTTGATAAGGCAGAACCATGGATGGGTGTGCAGTGGTACATCCTGTCAAGTCAGAAAGAGGTATGAAATCCACCTGCCAATGACAAAGCCTGCTCCTTTATGGATGAGCCTTGGAATCCCTGACAAAGTGTTAATTCATGGGATATAATCCAGCTTAGAAGTAATGGACGGAAAAACGCCTAATTGCTTTTCTTAGATGGTTCAGGTGGCTCCAAGCAATATGGGACTTAACATCCGAGGTCATCAGCCCCCTAGACTTAGAATTACGTAAACCTAACTAACCAAAGGATATCACACATATCCAAGCCCGTGGCAGGATTGGAACCTGCGACCGTAGCAGCACCGTGGTACCGGGATGAAGCGCCTAGAGCCACTCGGCCACAGCGGCCGGCCTGTTTTTCATCCCAGGTATCCTGTGCTGCAAGTTAATAGCCCCATAACAGATGAATCGGAGCATCGGAGCCTGCAAATGGATGGTTTGATCTGCTATCATCCGCTAGTGATCAGGCACCTTGTAATGAGCTGACCCTCAGAAATGCAAGTCCATCTTATGCCGCTTCTCCGAAGTCGGAACGTCTCTTTCTCCACATGTCCAGGGCTTGAGAATCTGGTTCTACATCTCCGTCCATAATGTCCGTAAAATTATATCTTTCCTCTTAGATCTGCAAAAAACGTGTGCAAAAGAATCCTCCACCGACGAGAGGCCTTCGCTAAGCATTGGGCTCTAGGTTTTCTTTTAACAATACATTACCTACTTAGCAAACTTCTAATGAGTTATCGAATGAGTTGAATTCTGGCATATACAGTTCTGAGACAACTGGGCTTCAAACTACCACTTCTGTAATATCTATTTATGTCACCAAAAGGCTGTTTACCCAGGTGTGAAATTTCCAGAAAATAGTGTCGTGAATTGACACTTACGGAATTGTTTTAGATCACGCAATGAGCTACCGTCCCATCTTGTGTGATGGAGAAAGTCTCACTCTACATGGAGTGGCAGCTCCTCCTCAACAAAGGAGGAAGAAAAACTTTTAACAATAACCAAGTGGTGACATTCACACGAGAAAGCAAAGGTGACTATCTCCCGACGAGCCAGGCACCCTTTAGTTTTCTAGGAAAAGTGTTGCTGTAAGAAACAACATTCCATCAAGCTGTTTTTGAGCAGGGAGATCGACTTGTGAAACTAATGTATTCAACATTGTCCGAGTGCATGACTGCTCGACACTGAGCCTTTTTAACCAGAATACAAGGCTGCATAGCACGTGGCTGCAGTTTGTGGAGTGGTGATCCCACGAGCTCCACCGACGCCAAGCTGGACATTACAGGGCCCTGCAAATCCTGCTCTAAGGTCAGCGTCTGCGTCACTGACCCTGCTCCAAGCGGCCCAGCTCTTTGGGCGCAGTTCCCAAGAAAAGCAGTACCAAAGCCTCGAAGTAACTGCCGGCGGCACAGAACCCTACCGCCCCACGGTCACGGCAGGAACACAGTCCTTCCGTTCAAAGCGGGTAGTTAAATACGAACTTCTAGTCAAAGATGTAAAATATTTTTCTGTCATGGGTAACATCATGGGTAACAAGAAAAAAACGACTCTTGTTCTCCTGCTGTTGCTTAAATACGAATTATTGATTACTGTATAAGTTCGTTTAGCGTTACCCAAGGTGGACCACAAGTAGGTGATCTGCCTTAGCTATTACTATACAGGAAAATATACACATCAAAAAATGTTTTGCATCACCCTGGTTCCCAGAACTCGTGAAGATAGACGTTGACTGTGGTTATTGTATCACAGACACAGTCCCTTTGACTGTTCAGAGATGTCACTAAACCCGCCCAAAGGTGTAGACAACGATGCATGAGCAGCGCCTATTAGATGGAGGGGGTCCGACAGCCGATCAGTTCCAGTCACTCCACCAGGAAGGAGGTACACGGCTCGTGTTGTCTGCAGTTCAGCCATGCCTAGAGGTCAATACTGCTGTTCGATCGCGTCCGTATTGTTACTTTGTGCCAGGAAGGCTCTCAACAAGGCAAGAGTCCAGGCGTCTCGGAGTGAACCACAGCGATCTTTTTCTGACATGGAGGAGATACAGAGAGACAGGAACTGTCGACGATATGCCTCGATCGGGCCACTCAAGGGCTGCTACTGCCGTGGATGACCGCTACCTACGAATTATGGCTCGGAGCAACTCTGATAGCAACGCCTCCCTGTTGAATAATGCTTTTCGTGCAGCCACAGGACGTCGTGTTACGACTCAAACTGTGCGCAATAGCCGGCATGATGCGCAACTTCAATCCCGATGTCCTTGGCGAGGCCCATCTTTGAACCACGACACCATGCAGTGCGGTACAGATGGGGCTAACAACATGCTGAATGGACCGCACAGTATTGGCATCACGCTCTTTTCACCGATGACTGTCGCATACGCTTTCAACCAGACAAACGTCGGAGACGTGTTTGGAGGCAGCCCGGTGAGGCTGAACCCCTTAGACAAACTGTCCAGCGAGTGCAGCAAGGTGGAGGCTCCCTGCTGTTTTGGGGTGGCAATTATGTGGGGCCGGTGTACGCCGCTGGTGGTCATTAAAGGTGCCGTAACGGCTGCCCGATACGTGATTGCCATCCTCCGACCGACAGTGCAACCGTATGAGCAGAATATTGGCGAGGCATTGGTCTTCATGGACGACAATTCGCGCCCCCATTGTGCACATCTTGTGAACGACTTCCTTCAGAATAACGACCGCTCGACTAGAGTAGCCTGCATGTTCTCCAGACATGAACCCTATCGAACATGCCTGGGACGGATTGTAAAGGGCTGTTTATGGACGACGGAACACATCAACTGAGGGGTCTGTTGTGTTTTCCTTTCAGTTGATTATATATGAGTTTTGATGGACTGTCGCATAATTATATATCTGCAGTTATCCAGTTCATATCACAAAGTATTCCATGCCCCTCAATTTGATCACCAGCTATTTTAGTGTGCTTATGGTATTCTAGGGCACATCGGTGCCTTCACTGGAGGCAGTTTTAATAAAACTTTTGGAATTCTTAATGTTACGCGTGCATCGCTCTACTCCACACTTTAACCCTGTTTGGATTCTGAAAGCGTAAACTCTCTAAAGAAACGTTTTATTTCCCAGTAACGGCAACAGCGTCGGAGAACGCGTTCACTATGAAGCGATCTGCTGTAGACAGAAATCTGAGCCCACAAATTACCATTCCGAAGAGGCACAACTGGCTTGAAGCTACTACGCTAATACCTGTTGTTAATTAGACTTGTTTGTGAGGCTTGTGTCCTGGTACCTGCCAGGCCAACCAGATTACGGCAGGCTTGGGTCACGGAGTAACACATAGTTGTTCTGTGTTCGGGTCCTGCAGCCAACTCTTTAGATTACAGCTATTCTCCCTACGGAACACCAAGGGCTGCCCACTAACAGCCCCCGCCCCCTCCAACTGTCTAGCTCTCTAGCTAGTCCAGGACTCTATGAGATTCGTGTAGGATAACAGATACACGAAATGCAGTTAACTACAGAGGTAGGGGGAAATTAATAGATGTGTTAGCGACTCAATCTTTGCCATTACAAATATCACCCATATTATCAGCATCAGATATTTAACAGATATGATGTTGCCACGTGTAGTAAGTGTTGCTTCATGCAGTGGCGAATGGCAAAACAGAGGCACGCCAGCGACCGAGGCGTTGCAAAGTAGGCAGGCACAGATAGCCTCGCTGACAGCAGCAGTCTACCAACAGGCTGACGCAAGTACTAACACAGAGCGAGCGCCGAGAGAAGCCGGAGAGTGCTGAGTAAGGGGAAGTGAGGCCAGCACGCTGTTACGCTGCAATATACCGCGGGAGTAATAAAAAAAGCTACCACCGAGGGTAAAAAAAGCCTTCCTGCCGGATATAAATAGTGGAGCGCAGGCAGCAACAGACAGAAGCCATTAGGAAGCAGTTCGGTTCTGAGGACGGGCGTGGTCCGTGTCCGAATGTTCAATCTTCGTAGGTGACGATTCTGGAAGTCTGTTCCAGCTCGCAGGAGTCATCCGTTCACCACCAGATGTCAACTTCACCTCTGGAGGTCAGCCCGAGTTCGGTCGGCACCATGGCTGACTAACTACAGCGAGAACTTCCAGCAGGACCGGCCGCAGCGCGGTCTTGGTCACAGGCGCCGCCGGGGTCTGACGCCCGGACTTCACGGCAACCCGGCCCCACGGCGCGTGGTCTGTCCATAAAGGGACCTTGCGGACATTGCGACTGACGGCTTCCCAGCCGCCGGTGCAGCAGGCGTCGGCAGCTGACCTCACGGCGACGCGGATCCGTGGGCGTGCCCGTACTGGGGCGCCGAGCGGCGACGAGTTCATCTCAACGACAGGGCATCCTGGCTTCAGCGGAGCACTGCTGGCCTGAGGCTCCCGAGTGCGATCAGCGTCGCGCGTTGTCGGAGAATCTACACAGCAGCAGCCAGGCGGAGGGATCCGCAGGGCTGGGCAGTGACGACGAGGGAGAAATTGTAAGGAAAGTTCAATAAATAATTGTAAAACTCCACGCCGTCTCAGTCTTTGGCGCAGCCACTGTGACTGTTGCTAACAAGTGGTGCAGAAGTCGCAACAGATTGTAGGTACGTGATATGGATTACGATAAAGGAATCAAAAGCAATTTTTTTTGTTTTTTTTTTTTTGTTTTTGCAGATTTTCAGCCGAACAAGGTAAGTACGAGTAGCACAGATCTTCAAAATGCATGCAGCTGCGATGAATGCTTCACGATTTTACGTTGCTATTAAACATTTTCCTATTGTTAGGTTGCAGGACATGCAGTGTGGTTTACATCTCCATAGCACTCGTCTCTTCTACAACAACAGAGGCATTTATACTGATAAGTTGTATTAGGATGCTTAAATATTTTGGATTCTGTTTTTTATCGTATAGGCCACCTGTTTGTGTGACGTGGCAATAAAGGCTAAAAACTATAGAGGAATAAAGTGACTGGAATACATACAGCAAACAATTGATGGCGTAGGTTCCAAATTCTACTCTGAGATTGGCGGAATTCATGGTGTGCCGCATCAAACCAGTCAGAAGGCTAATGACCCAAGGAAAACCATTATCAAAGTTTGCCTACTACCTCATATTTCACCAACTACATTCAGATCGTGATGTTGTTCATTTATGGTATAATTTCACAGAAAGGGGAATATTTTCAGGACGTCAGTACCGGAATCATGATATTCTATGCACTCTGGTGAAATAAGAGCATGTAGCATCAGCTTTCAACACACTAAGTGTTCACAAAACTTATTATATAATACTTACTTACTTTACTTTACTACAATAATACTATAAACATGTAGTAGAACAAAACCAGTAAAAAATCTGCTCATTTATGGTCGTATCTTCACACAACATTTCAAGTGCCTCCAGTTTATTCTTCTCTCACTTTCCAACTGTCCACTTTTCACTTTCTGGTAGTTCCATACTCCAAACTTTAAATCTGAAGATGATCCTCCACTCCATATTAATATCTACATCTACATACGTTCCCTGCAAATCAGTGTAAAGTGCTTACTATAGGGTTGATATATAAATCAATGGGGTCATTTAACTAAAGATCACTTTCTTTCTGCACCAATCTCCTTATGAAATTTTCCTCGCTTTCGCCATCCTGTTTGCCAGGTGGGAGAATTCTTGCCCTTATTTCGTTACTGTGACGTTCCCAGTTTTGGTTTTAAGCAAGTCGTTATTTTACTTTATACCATCGTCTTGCTGTTTGCCCTGTTTTTCGTAAAGCCATATTCTGCGACAAGTATTGAAATGCAGTGGCTTTGTCGCTAGCTCTGTTGGTTGCCTCACCCAGATTCCTTGGCAGCACATTGCCGCGGAAGTGATTTAGACTTATTGGATACGGGCGCATTCGACCAGCAACTTGCAATAGTATTTGGGTTGTATTCCACAAATATCAAATTCTTGTTTCTTACAAACTGCGTTTCATTCATTTGTAGCGCAACTGTTCAGGAACTATGTTATGCATGTTTACAGCGCTTGCATTTATCTTTCGTAAGAATTATCCATCAACCCACGTAAGGCATCGTTAATTGTCTTATTCCAGTTCGACAGAGATGACATCACTGTAATTAACTGCTCTGTATTTTTCTGGTTATTGGGTAGTGTAGCCCACAGATGATAAACACATTTCTACTCCGCAAATCGAGCCTGTAAAGTCCAATTCCAACGCATTTTGAAGCAATGTAGTGTGAGGTTTGCAGTTAATGTTGTAGGTGAAAATTAAATCATGCTACTTTTTGGTTGGGTTCTGCGTAAGCTTTGCCATCTCCGAACCTAAGCTCTGAAGTTAATTAATGGATCGCATCCGTGATGAAGAGCTTTGTGCTACAAATGGTCAATGTCATAGGTTTTGTCAGAAGGATCTTTACCTTCCAGTCGGGGCTGGAGGAAAACGAAGTCCTGGACCCACACCGACAGATGAAGCAATAGAAATGATTTCTTTCTACATTGAACAATCTGAAGAATGCCAGTTTACTTTGCAGGAGTTAAAGGACCAAATCACGAATGGCTGGGACGGAAATGTAAGGACCATAAAAACCCGACGCTTCCGAAAGTAAGGTCAAGAAATAATTATTGTTGACGCACACAAAAAACAGTAGTTTGCTGCCAAAGCACAGACTATAAGGTACTGTGTGATAGTTCCTATCACAGCAAGCTATCAGATCCACGAGAGGAGCGTCTGAGAATTGTAAGCGCTGCAGCAGGTATACTCCGTGAAGACATCCGTACACAGGTCTGTGATACATCGCTATACCCTCCACCTGATGATTTTTTGCCATACATCCAATCAGCATTCTCTGAATCGTTGCTACATTTCTTCGATTCTTTGATTTAAAAAAAATAAACGATGAACTCTAGATAAATGGGAAAAAATAGTGTTGTTTTGTCACATGCAGTGATTTCTGAAGTAAGGCCACTGTCATTTCTATCTCCAGTGTTGACTGAGCTCAGTACGTTCATGAACAAAAGATTCGAATCAAGACTTATTATCGACGGTCTTAGTGCAACTGGATTCGTAGCCCCATATATGGAACTTACCCTATTTGAGACGTCCTCGATCGCACGACCTGAGCATCCTAACATAACCAGTGAAGGATTAATCCAGCTCATCTCTCATAATACCGATTTTAACATCTACACGATTGACGGGTTTAATACTTTCTGTTGTGTTGGCAGGAGAGCCAACACCGTGTTACTAGAGGAGTCCGAAATGCTCGCGTTTTAGCTCAAGCAGGCTGGCGTGAGGTCTGGAACAGGACAAGGAAATTAGAATTTAGAAAAACGGACGTAGCTGGTGGAATACTTCACTTTAATCCATTAATGATGAACGTCGCTCTTGACGGTACATGATTCACAATATCAATAGTAACTGAATATGGCGCCTTGCTAGGTCGTAGCAAATGACGTAGCTGAAGGCTATGCTAAACTATCGTCTCGGCAAATGAGAGCGTATTTTGTCAGTGAACCATCGCTAGCAAAGTCGGTTGTACAACTGGGGCGAGTGCTAGGAAGTCTCTCTAGACCTGCCGTGTGACGGCGCTCGGTCTGCAATCAGTGGCGACACGCGGGTCCGACATATACTACCGGACCGCGGCCGATTTAAAGGCTACCACCTAGCAATTGTGGTGTCTGGTAGTGACACCTCATTCCTCCCCCGCAAATCGGCGTACGGTTGTGGTATAAGGCTTCCGCCCGGCGTGGGGAGGACCCCATGTTCACGTATGCGACGAGGTGGGGAGCCTAACAACAGGCGAGGCTGTGCCACCCGCTCCCTGCCATTCGGACAGCGGGGAACTACGATACGCCTGAAAACCTGCTCCAGGGTGCACGCCAACATGCGGTGTATGCGCCCGCAGAGAGACAGGAGGGGCCGAAGGGTCGACCTCCATGGGGCCGGGACACCCGACGGTCGAAGACGACGTATGGTCCGGAGCGGGCAAGAGTTCCATGTCGGAGGACAACTGGTTCCGGGAAGCGAGCGGCGGCGCGTGACCCAGGGAGGCGCCCGGCGGCTGCAGCGAAGCGTCCACTGCGGGCGGCGCCGGCGGGAGAACAGGCGGCGGCGGCGGCGGCGGCGGCGCGTCGCCATCGGGAAAAATGGAAGGTAGCGTCGGTAACACCTGGGGCTGAGGCGAGCCAGTAGATGGGTCCCCAGGGCGCTGACCGGACGGCACCGTCGCTGAAAGCAAACGGGGAGCGGCAGAACCCAGGCGACGACAGAGGCACAGCTGATTGAGATGCCCCCAAAACCAGATACACAGCGCGGCCGATGCAGCGAAGAATGCGCTCTGCGAGCCAACGCCGTGAACCTCGATAGTTGCGATAGTAGACAACGTCGCCTGGAGCAAAAGCAGGTGTCTGCCGCTGCACAGGAACCTGATGCGGCGGATGTAGCAAAGACATCAAGGTTCGATGATGACGACCGTGGACCAACTCAGGCGGCGAGCGACCATCTCGGGGCTGAGAGCGATACGAGGACAAAAAGAGCAATAACGCGTCCTCCAGAGAATGCGACTCTTTCAACTTCAACATCTGTGACTTGAAAATCCTGACCAATCGTTCAGCGGCACCGTCTGACTGCGGCGAAAACGGCGCGGACGTCAGATGTTGAATACCATTGGCCTTGCAGAATGACTGAAATTCTGCGGACATGAATGGTGGGCCATTGTGGGAAACAATAGTCTGTGGAAGACCTTCAATGCAAATGATGGCAGATAACGCTTGGGTGGTGGCAGATGACGTCGTGGAAGAAATCCGGAAAACAAAAGGGAAATTACTGAATGAATCTACCACAACCAACCATCGAGCATTCCAGAATGGACCAGCAAAATCGATGTGTAAGCGTTGCCAAGGGGAAGTGGCTTTTGGCCATGCAAAGAATTTCCGCGGTGGTGCTGATTGTTGTTCGGCACACACCATGCAAGAAGAGCACATATTCGTAATCGCGGCATCGATTCCGAACCAAGTACAGTGCTGACGAGCAAGTTGTTTCGTTCTCACAATACACCAATGACCTTGGTGGAGAAGCTGTAAGACAGAGGACTGTAACGAACGTGGTACTACGACCCTGGACTGATCATCATCAGAACACAACAGCAAAACACCACGTCGTACAAAAAGTTTCTCCTGGTGAGCAAAAAATCGGCGAACCAACGGATCCCTGATCCGTGACTTTGACAAGGGCCATTGCAAAGCAACAAAACGTAGAACGGTAGCAAGGACAGGGTCGGCAGCTGTGGCTGTAGCTACACGACGAAAATCAATCGGAAACGATTCGACCACGTCATCGGTTTCCGCATCAATGAACATGCAAGCAAGTTCGGAGGAATCGAATGCCCTATCCTCACCAACAGGCAAGCGGGACCACGCATCGGCGTTTCCGTGCTTAGCAGTGGACCGATACAAGATATCGTAGCGGTACTGCGAGAGGAAAATAGACCAGCGAGTAAATTTCTGCGCTGTACGTGGAGGTACAGGCTTGGTCGGATGAAAAAGCGATGTCAAAGGTTTGTGGTCTGTGATTATGGTAAAGTGACGACCATACAAGAAATCATGAACTTGGTAACACCGAATACGAGAGCCAATGCCTCTTTCTCGATCTGTGAATAATTTCTTTGCGCATACGAGAGCAATTTGGACGCAAAGACAATAGGGCGATCGTGCGATCCATCTCTGTGCGCAAGCACAGCACCGATCCCGAAATCCGATGCATCCACTATCAACAAAAGGGGCTTCTGGGGATCGAATGGCTTGAGGCAAGTATTGGAAAGCAACGCCAATTTCAACTGGCGAAAGGCGCGTTCGCATTCCGTCGTCCAGACGAACGGAACACCTTTACGGCGTAAGCGATGAAGCGGAGCTGAAATGGAAGAGGCATGTGGCACATATCTGTTATAGTAATTTATTTTTACCAGCACACTCTGTAGCTGCTTCAAATTCTGCAAGTCTTGTATGGCACGAAGGTGCTCGGGACTGGGATGTACGCCATGGGCATTGAGTACATGTCCCAGGTATGGCAAATCACGAGCAAAAAACAAACATTTGTCCTTCGCAAGCGAAGACCATTTTGTCGCAAGACCTGAAATAATGTTCTGAGATTGGCTAAATGTTCTTCTTCCGTCTTTCCGGAGATCACAATGTCGTCCAGATAGTTGGCTGCAGTAGGGACCGACGCACAAACAGTTTGTAGATATTGCTGAAACAATGCAGGGGCGGATGCACACCCGAATGGCAGTCGTTTGAATCGATACAAACCAAGATGTGTGTTAACCACCGAAACGCGCTGGGAGTCTTCGTCCACCGGTATTTGCAAGTACGCATCTGCTAGGTCCAACATCGAAAAATATGTACCCGGGCACAGTTTGTGAAAAAGATCTTCCGGGCGGGGTAAAGGAAAACTTGCAATCACTAGTTGTGGATTCATTGTTGCCTTGAAGTCCACACAAAGTCTCAATTTTCCGGAAGGTTTTGGCAAAATTAGTAAGGGTGATGCCCAGAGAGAACCCTGCACACGTTCAATTACACCTTGTGACTCCAAATCGTGTAATGTTTTTGCGACCTCATCACGCAAGGCGTGGGGAACATTGCGCGCTCTGAAAAATTTTGGTTGCGCGTTTACTTTCAGTACCAGAACTTAAATTTTTCTGTGCGAACCCTGATTTCTCTTATTTTATCGCGATGATCATCTCTCCCTATGTAGGTGGGTGCCAACAGAATGTTTTCGCAATCGGAGGAGAAAATTGGTGATTGAAATTTCATGAGAAGATCCAGGTATTTTGGCCACAAAAAGTTGTCTCGAAGATTCTGGAGGTCGAAAGCTTCGATTCAACATACTGTCAACTATAAACAAAAGATAAAAAAAATAAAATCTTCTATCTCGTTTCTTGCGAGCAAAGAGTACCCTCTTACTGGACTAACATTTTTGCAAAGTCAGCTTGTTCAATGAGAATTTGGTGTTGTGATTTGGAGCTATGGATGAAAATTTCGAGGCCATCAAGAAGACTCATTTTTTTTTCCTTTACTGACAGTGTGCAGTACCTTCAGGTTGTCTTTAATTACTGTGGCTGAGTGTTTGTGCACTTTCAGATGTGTTGTAAAAGTGGATTTATCAAAATTATTTATCCGGAAGGCATCCGGGTGTTCACAGTAACTTATAGTGAGACTTCTTCCTGTCTGGCCTATGTAGAATAGTGAACAATTGTCATATAAAATTATACTATATAGGTTCCGCCTTTATGCGAGCCGGCCGATGTGGCCGAGCGGTTCTAGGCGTTTCAGTCTGGAATCGCGCGACCGCTACGGTCGCAGGTTCGAATGTGTGTGATGTCCTTTGGTTAGTTAGGTTTAAGTAGTTCTAAGTTCTAGGGGACTGATGACCTCAGATGTTAAGTCCCATAGTGCTCAGAGCCATTTGAACCATTTGCACCTTTATGCGAAAACAGTTTTTTCTTTCTTTTCATTGTTTCTTTTCTTCTCCTTCTTCTTCTTCTTCTTCGTCTTCTTCTTAAGGGAGATTCAATATCCTATAATTTAAGTGCAAACACGGAAATGAAGACAAGAGCTGCAGATCCAGAAGATGATTATGTCATGTAAAAGTTTGCAAATACCTGATTTTCTGTAACACTGGATATTTGTCGTTTATAAATGGAAATGTGATTGCACAATCATGTAAAAATTTCATTTTAACAATTCGTAATATCTGTTATGAATCTGCAATGTGCAACATTTCTATTCTCCTTTGAGCCAAGCTGTCTGATAATAACCTCTGTTTTCCTTGTAAACGCGTTGGTTGACGTGAGTGCATGTGCTTCTGAAGTTACTAACGTCTGAAGTTCCACTGCGTAATAAAAGATATAATATGGAAGCTCGAATAATTAGCATGGTGACTAATAGACAGTTAACTTGTAAAAAAACGAAATACATTGTAAACAATGTGATAAATTGACGTGAAAACCGTATGGAAACACCAGGTATATGTAAGTATTATAATATTATAAAACTCATGTCGCTTAGCCACTTCCAGATGTTTCATTTGTGTTTATTTAGTCTCATCACAGTATTTATTGTTGATTTAAACAGCGATCTCCAGCACTGAGCATGGAAACATGTATGTGAATGGAAACCACATGACAATGAGAACAAACACGAAACTGGTCGTCTGTTACATAAAATCACCTTTTGTTGCGAGTGGTAGCGACACCGTATAAAACGCGTTGTTGTAGTAACTGAAATGCTGTTATGCACACAAAGAAAGGGGTGCCGTAAGATTTATATAGCTACTTCTCCCGCTCCTAGCGACATGTGTGCGCTTCCTCTATACTTGACTGAAAAACGGGAAAACAATTTTCTTTTGTAATATTAATTGTGTGTAGACTTCTCAATGTGCACTTAACAAATTACTCAACAGCATGGCAGAGGGTGGTTCCCGGTTTTTAATTGTTAGGGTTCTTCACCTTCAATTCTCACATGGAACACTGGAAGAAAAATTGCTTAAAGACCTCTGTGAGTGACTCGAATTAGTCGATTCTTGTCCTCGCGATCCCTTTGGCAGCGATACGTAGAAAATTGTAGTATGTTCCTAAATTAGATACTTAAAGCTGGTTATTGAAATTTACTGAATATGCTTTTCGGAGATATTTTAAGCTAGTCTTCAAGAGTCTGTCAGTTCAGTTCTTTCAGCATTTGTGACACTTACCAACGGAACAAACAAACCTGGAAATTAGTGCTGGCCTTCTCAGTATACGTTCAATATCCCTTGTTAATCCTATTTCGTAAGGCTCCCACACACTTGAGCAGTATTTTGGGACTAGTCGCAAGAGTGATTTGTAAACAATCTCCTTTGTAAACTGAATGCATTTACCCAGTATTCTATCAGTGAACTGAAGTCTGCCATCTGCTTTATCTACTGCCGATTCTGTGTGAATATTTCATTTCATATTACTGCACCTAGATATCCGTATGAGTTGACCTATTCTGATTGCGACTGGTTGATACTTAGACATAATCTACTATTTTTTTCGTTTTGTGATGTGCACAATATTACAATCATGAACGTCTAAAGCAAATTGCTAATCTTTGAACCACTTCGAAATTCTTACTAAGATTGGACTGAATAATTTTGCAGTAATTTTCAGGCAGTATCTCATTATAGATAACTACATCATCTGCTAAAATTCTAAGGCTGTTGTTAATATTATCTGCTAGGTCATTCATATACAACATGTGCAGCAAGAGTGCCAGCCCAGTTCCCTAGTGGCCCCCCTAAGTTCCCTCTACATCTTTCTGTGACTGTCCATCCAATGTAAGACGCTGTGTCTTCCCTAATGAGAAATCTTCAATCCAGTAGCAGATTTCGCTTGATACCCCATAGGATGGTACTTTCGGTGACAAGCGTACGGACCAGAGTGCGGAAACACGGAGCGTTTCCAGTGGACGAGGACTCTGAGGTCTCAGGTAGGCTGTGACGTGGTGAACAGGTAGACTCTAGGAACACGAGGCACAAATTTAGCAGGTTTCTGGTTTCGCGCAAGTTGCACTGATTTCCGGTTGGTCGCACGTTTCACTGGGCGCAGTTTCTATGTATCCCGACCAGCCCGGCGTAGCTCAAGATCGACTGCGCCGTGAGCCTCCGCAGGGAGTCCGGCGCTAAGTGCCTGTCGCGCCAGACCGAGCCTTTACGAGTGTTGAGCGTGCCGCAGTGCCACGTCTGATTTACAGCCACAAGTCCAACGCGAGCTGTTCCCGGAACACATTAAGCGACGCTGCTGCAGCCAGATCTGTACGATGACGATTCGCACATTTTCCACGGCCTTCATAACTGTTACTTCGAGGCGACCTTTACAACTGTTACTGATAAGCGATTCGGGTATATATTCGTTCTTGCACTGGTGCGATCGCGATCGAGCTGGAGGGAGTTCAAGTCGGATACACGTCGATGCGTGGAGAGAAGATCACACACTTACGTTTTAGGTTCAATCCGAAAACTTTTCACAGCTTGTCATGGGCAGAGGGCATGTACACTGAGCTGGTTATCCGTCACTTGGTTGATTTTTTGCTGTTACTATGATCATTGGCAGTTTTGCCTCGAATACGGCAGGGAGTGCTCCCGTAGAAATATTGGTGATTGTCGACAATGTCACCCGGCCATTCCCGTAAGTTATCTGAAGATTATTACTGTTATTGTTGTTGTTGTTGTGGTCTTCAGTCCTGAGACTGGTTTGATGCAGCTCTCCATGCTAATTTATCCTGTGCAAGCTCCTTCATCTCCCAGTACCTACTGCAACCTACATCCTTCTGAATCTGCTTAGTGTATTCATCTCTTGGTCTCCCTCTACGATTTTTACCCTCCACGCTGCCCTCCAATGCTAAATTTGTGATCCCTTGATGCCTCAGGACATGTCCTACCAACCGATCCCTTCTTCTAGTCAAGTTGTGCCACAAACTTCTCTTCTCCCCAATCCTATTCAATACCTTCTCATTAGTTACGTGATCTACCCACCTAATCTTCAACATTCTTCTGTAGCACCACATTTCGAAAGTTTCTATTCTCTTCTTGTCCGAACTATTTATTGTCCATGTTTCACTTCCATACATGGCTACACTCCATACAAATACTTTCAGAAACGACTTCCTGACACATCTATACTCGATGTTAACAAATTTCTCTTCTTCAGAAACGCTTTCCTTGCCATTGCCAGTCTACATTTTATATCCTCTCTACTTCGACCATCATCAGTTATTTTGCTCCCCAAACACCTTTGCTACTTTAAGGGTCTCATTTCCTAATCTAATTCCCTCAGCATCACCCGACTTAATTCGACTACATTCCATTATCCTCGTTTTACTTTTGTTGATGTTCATCTTACATCCTCCATTCAAGACACTGTCCATTACGTTCAACTGTTCTTCCAAGACCTTTGCTGTCTCTGACAGAATTACAATGTCATCGGCAAACCTCAAAGTTTTTATTTCTTCTCCCTGGATTTTAATACCTACTCCAAATTTTTCTTTGTTTCCTTTACTGCTTGCTCAATATACAGATTGAATAACATCGGGGAGAGGCTACAACCCTGTCTCACTCCCTTCCCAATCATTGCTTCCCTTTCATGCCCCTCGACTCTTATAACTGCCATCTGGATTCTGTACAAATTGTAAATAGCCTACAAATGTTAGAAACGTAGATTTGCCTTTCCTTAATCTTTCTTCTAAGATAAGTCGTAATGTCAGTATTGCCTCACGTGTTCCAACATTTCTACTTAATCCAAACTGATCTTCCCCGAGGTCAGCTTCTACCAGTTTTTCCATTCGTCTGTAAATAATTCGCGTTAGTATTTTGCAGCTGTGGCTTATTAAACTGATAGTTCGGTAATTTTCACATCTGTCAGCACCTGCTTTCTTTGGGATTGGAATTATTTTATTCTTCTTGAAGTCTGAGGGTATTTCGCCTGTTTCATACATCTTGCTCAGAAGATGGTAGAGTTTTGTCAGGACTGGCTCTCCCAAGGCCGACAGTAGTTCCAATGGAATGTCGTCTACTCCCGGGGCCTTGTTTCGACTCAGGCCTTTCAGTGCTCTGTCAAACTCTTCACGCAGTATCATATCTCCTATTTCATCTTCATCTACCTCCTCTTCCATTTCCATAATATTGTCCTCAAGTACATCGCCCTTGTACAGACCCTCTATATACTCCTTCCACTGTTATTAGCATTTGACTAATACCATATGAAAGGAACTGGATCCAGTTACTTATTACTTTTACACGATTTGTGTTAAATTCACGTATTCTGGTCACCCAGACGGTGTATACTGCGAAGACAGCGAATTCGACCTTTAGTGGACCCTGCAACAATAACAAATGAATGTGACATAGATCGTATTTTTACCATCTATTGTTCAAGCTAATGTTTTTAGTGCTGCCGCACCCAGCGAACGGTAGCGGGACGAATACTCCGGATAGATATTGTCTGTATACCGTTGTTTATCTGGAAAAAAAATAGACGACGGAAGGCAACGGAGTGTCACCATTATATCGATGTCTAGAGACTTGCATGCTTGGTTAGAAGAGCAACCCACAAAATTCAGTATATTAGGAGAGCGTAAAATAATATTTAGGGAAAAGAAAATAATTTATTTTCTGTGTATAATGAAGAGAAAATTTCCGTCGTAAGTAACAAGCCAATAAAAGAAGAAGAAATCAAAGAATTTGACTAGCAACATATATAAATGTGTTATTACACATAAATTTCTGTGAAAAATTTAACGAGATACTTTTCTTGTCTTCAGACCAAAGATGGACGAGCCTATGGATGCCTCTTTGTATCCCTACAACTACTGCAACCTACAATCATATGGACCTGCTTATTGTATTCAACTCTTAGTTTTCCCTGTAGTATTTTAACCGACTCACACCACCCATCATTATAAAATTGACCGTTCCTTGAAACCTCAGGTTGTCTCCCACAAATCGATTGTCTCTTTTAGTCTGGTTGAGTAACAAATTTCTTCTTCTATTATTATATCCAGTACCTTCTCATTTGTTATTCGCTCTACCCATCTAATCTCGACCATTCTTCTGTTGTAGCAGATTTCGAAAGCTTCTGTTCTCTTCTTGTATGAATTGCTTCTGGTTCATGTTTCACTCCCGAAAAAAGCTACGTACAAAAATACCTTCAGAAAAAATTTCCTTACACTAAAATTTATATTCCGTTTAACAAATTCCTCTTTTTCAGAAACGCTTTTCTTTTTATGCATTTGATATCCTCTCTGCTTTGATCATCCTTTGTTGCACAAATAGTAAAACTCATCTACTACATTTGGTGCCTCATTGAAAGGTCTCTGTTGGATTCCTTTTATATTAATTTCTTAAATCTGTTGTCATTTACGGCATAAATTTCCTCTTCTAAATTTACTGTGGTGTTTCTGACTATCTGGGAGGAGACTGAGCAGTGAAACGTGTTACTTTTACACATAAACAAGAACGATCTGTCACACTACTACACTTTAAAACGCAGTTTATATGTAATTCATGTCACACAGTCTCATACGGAACCTACATCCGCTTTCTTTTATATACTGTATATGATAAGATACTGTCATCCCTCTTCCCTTCTGTGTGAGAGGATGAATGAGCAAATGTATTTCTAGTTGCATGCTGGATGGTAGCAGACAAGCCTGTCTGCTAGAGAACAGTAGTTTTCGTGTTAGATTTCTTAGTGTTTTCTTGATCGTTTAGAACAGAAAGCGCCCTAAAACCGTCTTTTGTTTGTTTCGCGGCCGTTAGCCACTAGTCACTTGAATCGGCAGTTGTCTTGTGACAGCCAGAGCGACAGCACCAGCAGCAGCGAGTACTGTTTGTATAAAGCGTTTTTGTACTTATTTGCTGCGCTTAGCTTTTAAATAGTTTTTCTGGGAAAACCTAGCGTAGTTTTCGCGTCTCGTATTTCAGTGAGTGTTTCTTGATTATCAGAGTAGCCAGAAGATTATCTTGGGAATTTGTCACCGTATAGAGTAGGGTAAACATAGTCATGTGTAGGGGCTGTGGTTGTTGTGAGCGGACGCAAGGAGAATTGGCCACTCTTCGGGGGCAGGTGGAGGCTTTGTCTGTTAGGCTCATCGAGCTCGAGGCGCAGGCGTCGGCTCGTAGTGGCGTTGGGGCAACTGTGGTGAGACCTATGCCTACTTCGGTGGCCTTGGAATCACATGGAACCCCTGATGTCGCTGCGTCTTCCGGCAGTGAGCATCTTACCGGTCAGCCATCACTCCAGGGTGAATGGCGGACAGTGGTGGGCTCGCGCGTGCCTGGCCGAAAGGCGAAGGTGGGATCTGGCCGCGTGGCAGCTGCCTTACCCCTTTCCAACAGGTACGGGGTGCTTCCTAGTGGTGATGACATCGTTTCCGAGCCACCACAGGGTGCCTCGCCTGTTGGGCCAGTGGCCGATTCTCCGGCAAGGTCCCGACAGTCACAGAGGGCGGGCCTATTAGTTATAGGGAGCTCCAACGTTAGGCGGGTTATGGAGCCCCTCAGGAAAATAGCGGGTAGGTCGGGGAAGAATGCCAGTGTGCACTCGGTGTGCTTGCCGGGGGGTCTCGTCCGTAATGTGGAGGAGGCCCTTCCGGCAGCTATTGAACGCACTGGGTGTGACCGGCTGCAGATAGTAGCACATGTCGGAACGAATGACGCCTGCCGCTTGGGTTCTGAGGCCATCCTTGGTTCCTTCCGGCGGCTGGCTGATTTGGTGAAGACAACCAGCATCGCACGCGGAGTGCAAGCTGAGCTTAATATCTGCAGCATAGTGCCCAGAGTCGATCGCGGTCCTCTGGTTTGGAGCCGTGTGGAGGGTCTAAACCAGAGGCTCAGACGACTCTGCGACTATAATGGTTGCAAATTCATCGACCTCCGTTATTGGGTGGAGAACTGTAGGGCCCCCCTAGACAGGTCAGGCGTGCACTACACACCGGAAGCAGCTACTAGGGTAGCAGAGTACGTGTGGCGTGCACACGGGGGTTTTTTAGGTTAGAGGGACCCCCCCTTGGGCGAAACGATAAAATACCTGACGGCTTACCAGAGAGGACATTATCATCGTTGATAAAGAATGTCCGTCCTCAGAGACCAAAAACAGGAAAAGTTAACGTAATATTGGTAAACTGCAGGAGTATCCAGGGCAAGGTTCCTGAATTAGTATCTCTTATTGAAGGAAATAGTGCGCATATAGTATTAGGAACGGAAAGTTGGTTAAAACCGGAAGTGAACAGTAACGAAATCCTAGACACAGAATGGAATATATACCGCAAGGATAGGATAAACGCCAATGGTGGAGGAGTATTTATAGCAGTAAAGAATTCAATAATATCCAGTGAAGTTATTAGCGAATACGAATGTGAAATAATCTGGGTTAAGTTAAGTATCAAAGGTGGGTCAGATATGATAGTCGGATGCTTCTATAGACCACCTGCATCAGCAACCGTAGTAGTTGAGCACCTCAGAGAGAACCTGCAGAACGTCGTGAAGAAGTTTCGTGATCATACTATTGTAATAGGGGGAGACTTCAATCTACCAGGTATAGAATGGGATAGTCACACAATCAGAACTGGAGCCAGGGACAGAGACTCTTGTGACATTATCCTGACTGCCTTGTCCGAGAATTACTTCGAGCAGATAGTTAGAGAACCAACTCGTGAAGCTAACGTTTTAGACCTCATAGCAACAAATAGACCGGAACTTTTCGACTCCGTGAATGTAGAAGAGGGTATCAGTGATCATAAGTCAGTGGTTGCATCAATGACTACAAGTATAATAAGAAATGCCAAGAAAGGAAGGAAAATATATTTGCTTAACAAGAGTGATAGGGCACAAATCGCAGAATATCTGAGTGACCACCATCAAACGTTCATTTCTGAGGAAGAGGATGTGGAACAAAAATGGAAAAAATTCAGAAACATCGTCCAGTACGCCTTAGATAAGTTCGTACCGACTAAGGTCCAAAGCGAGGGGAAAGATCCACCGTGGTATAACAATCATGTACGAAAGGTACTACGGAAACAAAGAAAGCTTCATCATAGGTTTAAGAGTAGTCGAATCATAGCTGATAAGGAAAAGCTGAACGAAGCGAAAAAGAGCGTAAAGAGAGCAATGAGAGAAGCATTCAACGAATTCGAACATAAAACATTGGCAAACAATCTAAACAAGAACCCTAAAAAGTTTTGGTCATATGTAAAATCGGTAAGCGGATCTAAATCCCCTATTCAGTCACTCGTTGACCACGATGGCACCGAAACAGAGGACGACCGAAGAAAGGCAGAAATACTGAATTCAGTGTTCCGAAACTGTTTCACTGCGGAAAATCGTAACACGGTCCCTGACTTCAGCCGTCGCACGGACGCCAAAATGGAAAATATTGAAATAAACGATATCGGAATTGAAAAACAACTGCTATCACTTAGTAGCGGAAAAGCATCCGGACCAGACGAGATACCCTTAAGATTCTACAGTGATTATGCTAAAGAACTTGCCCCCTTTCTATCAGCAATTTATCGTAGATCGCTGGAAGAACGTAAAGTACCTAGCGACTGGAAGAAAGCGCAGGTCGTTCCCATTTTCAAGAAGGGTCATAAATCAGATGCGAATAATTATAGGCCTATTTCGCTTACGTCAATCTGTTGTAGAATAATGGAACATGTTTTGTGTTCTCGTATTATGACGTTCTTAGATAATACAAATCTCCTTCATCATAACCAACATGGATTCCGCAAACAGAGATCTTGTGAAACTCAGCTCGCCCTATTTGCCCAAGAAATTCACAGTGCCGTAGACACTGGCGAGCAGATTGATGCCGTATTCCTGGACTTCAGGAAGGCATTTGATACGGTTCCGCACTTACGTTTAGTGAAAAAAATACGAGCTTACGGAATATCGGACCAGGTTTGTGATTGGATTCAGGATTTCCTAGAAGAAAGAACACAACATGTCATTCTTAACGGTTCAAAATCTGCAGATGTAGAGGTAATTTCGGGAGTACCGCAGGGAAGCGTGATAGGACCTTTATTCTTTACAATATACATAAATGACTTAGTTGACAACATCGGTAGCTCCGTGAGGCTATTTGCAGATGACACGGTTGTCTACAAGAAAGTAGCAACATCAGAAGACTCGTACGTACTCCAGGAGGACCTGCAGAGGATTAATGCATGGTGCGACAGCTGGCAGCTTTCCCTAAACGTAGATAAATGTAATATAATGCGCATACATAGGGGCAGAAATCCATTCCAGTACGATTATGCCATAGGTGGTAAATCATTGGAAGCGGTAACGACCGTAAAATACTTAGGAGTTACTATCCGGAGCGATCTGAAGTGGAATGATCACATAAAACAAATAGTGGGAAAAGCAGGCGCCAGGTTGAGATTCATAGGAAGAATTCTAAGAAAATGTGACTCATCGACGAAAGAAGTAGCTTACAAAACGCTTGTTCGTCCGATTCTTGAGTATTGCTCATCAGTATGGGACCCTTACCAGGTTGGATTAATAGAAGAGATAGACATGATCCAGCGAAAAGCAGCGCGATTCGTCATGGGGACATTTAGTCAGCGCGAGAGCGTTACGGAGATGCTGAACAAGCTCCAGTGGCGGACACTTCAAGAAAGGCGTTACGCAATACGGAGAGGTTTATTATCGAAATTACGAGAGAGCACATTCCGGGAAGAGATGGGCAACATATTACTACCGCCCACATATATCTCGCGTAATGATCACAACGAAAAGATCCGAGAAATTAGAGCAAATACGGAGACTTACAAGCAGTCGTTCTTTCCACGCACAATTCGTGAATGGAACAGGGAAGGGGGGATCAGATAGTGGTACAATAAGTACCCTCCGCCACACACCGTAAGGTGGCTCGCGGAGTATAGATGTAGATGTAGATGTAGATAGACCAACGTCTGCTTTCTAAAAGCAGAGAGGTTTCTATTCTTAGTATGGTCCTGTCCGTCCCTTGTCATTTTGGTATAGGAAGCTGCCTCTCTGGCCACTTCCGTTTGTATTTGTGAGCCACCCTCAGGAAGGGACCACGGCAGTCTGTCCGCGGCGAGCTTCTGAAGTGGTAAGATCTCCGGCTAAGCGCGTGTCTGCTAAGTCCGTAGGACAATGGATTTCTTAAGTTCTGCCTAACTGAAAATTTAATCACCTTTATTTCAGGTTTAGCTCTAAAATATCTAATGTTATCTTAAATTGCAACGCAGTGTAATTCGCGTGTGAAGTTCAGAATATCTTCCGGTAGTTGCTTTTTCACTACTTTGTGAGTAAAGTGGAACCACGTGTTGACCAGTAACTCTAACTAAGATCATCAATATTAAATGCGAATGTGCGTGAGAGTATAACGTCTCGTCTTGACAATATTTTTCAATATAGCCACTTTTCTTTATGTTTAACCCACGTGGGGTGTTCTTTGTGAGACCAGTACCACGTGCTTATACAATTGTTTGACCCATCAGGTTAATAGTAAGACGATAGTAACCAGTTCGAGGTTTTTCTTTAGTAAATTGCGTTTCGATGTAATTTATATTAATTATCAAAATTATTGTGGAGTTACTCTCTTTGTGTAAACCAAGTTGACCACGTGAAGCGTGTGGTGTAAGCATCAAAGTAGCCTTCAGCTATTCTTTTCGGGAAGATTTCACAGAGAGTTAGTATGAATTTAGTATACCAGTGTGTGGTAATTTCATGACGGACAGGATTGCGCTACGAACATAACTTCTTTGGGTGAAAATTGAATCGTTTGGCTGTGGTTAATTTCCTCTTGCATATGTTTCAATGTTCTTTGTGTGTTATTTTATGAATGCAGTGTTGTATGCAGTCTCCCAATCTTGGCTCCATATTTGATGTGTTCTGTAAGATTACAAACTCACATTTTCACAATCCTAAATAAGGCACCAGTTTAGTTATGAATCAAGTTTAATATACTGAAATTTCAATGTTCAATGTCAAAATAAATTTCCAATATAAACTGATTTATTTCTTTTTATTTAAATTCTCTTATATATATATATATATATATATATATATATATATATATATATATATATATATATATATATATATATATATATAGCACCGGTTGTCGTATGACTATTAAAAGATTATAATTAATGTTAGTCTGGTTGGGAATTTGGTAAGCTAGACTGGATACCAGGTGAAACAGTTGGTCAGTAATGCACGGTTAACTTCCCCAGACAGCTCACAGCTTTTAACCCGCTTTCATTGTCTATCAGTACCGCTTTCATAGCAAATTAAAGCAACAACATTACATCATTTCCTAACCTAATTCTCTCACTTGATTTAATTCTGCTACATTCTATCACCTGTGTTGTTTAGTTTTGTTGATATTCATCGCATAACATCTTTTTAAGTCACCAACCATTACAGTCAACTGCTCTCTATATCTTTTGCTCTCTCTGACGGAATTACAACATTATTGGCAAGTCACTAAGTTATTATTTCTTCTCGATGAACTTGAAAATCCTTTTCAAATTTCTGCTTGCTTTCCTTTCTACTTACACAACGTTGTTGTTGTCGTTGTTGTGGTCTTCAGTCCTGAGACTGGTTTGATGCAGCTCTCCATGCAACTCTATCCTGTGCAAGCTTTTTCATCTCCCAGTACCTACTGCAACCTACATCCTTCTGAATCTGCTTAGTGTATTCATCTCTTGGCCTCCCTCTACGATTTTTACCCTCCACGCTGCCCTCCAATACTAAATTGGTGATCCCTTGATGCCTCAGAACATGTCCTACCAACCGATCCCTTCTTCTGGTCAAGTTGTGCCACAAACTTCTCTTCTCCCCAATCCTATTCAATACTTCCTCATTAGTTATGTGATCTACCCATCTAATCTTCAGCATTCTTCTGAAGCACCACATTTCGAAAGCTTCTATTCTCTTCTTGTCCAAACTATTTATCGTCCATGTTTCACTTCCATACATGGCTACACTCCATACTAATACTTTCAGAAATGACTTCCTGACACTTAAATCAATACTGGATGTTAACAAATTTCTCTTCTTCAGAAACGCTTTCCTTGCCATTGCCAGCCTACATTTTATATCCTCTCTACTTCGACCATCATCAGTTATTTTGCTCCCCAAATAGCAAAACTCCTTTACTACTTTAAGTGCCTCATTTCCTAATCTAATTCCCTCAGCATCACCCGACTTAATTAGACTACATTCCATTATCCTTGTTTTGCTTTTGTTGATGTTCATCTTATATCCTCCTTTCAAGACACTGTCCATTCCATTCAACTGCTCTTCCAAGTCCTTTGCTGTCTCTGACAGAATTACAATGTCATCGGCGAACCTCAAAGTTTTTATTTCTTCTCCATGAATTTTAATACCTACTCCGAATTTTTCTTTTGTTTGCTTTACTGCTTGCTCAATATACAGATTGAACAACATCGGGGAGAGGCTACAACCCTGTCTTACTCCCTTCCCTACCACTGCTTCCCTTTCATGTCCCTCGACTCTTATAACTGCCATCTGGTTTCTGTACAAATTGTAAATAGCCTTTCGCTCCCTGTATTTTACCCCTGCCACCTTTAGAATTTGAAAGAGAGTATTCCAGTTAACATTGTCAAAAGCTTTCTCTAAGTCTACAAATGCTAGAAACGTAGGTTTGCCTTTCCTTAATCTTTCTTCTAAGATAAGTCGTAAGGTCAGTATTGCCTCACGTGTTCCAGTGTTTCTACGGAATCCAAACTGATCTTCCCCGAGGTTGACTTCTACTAGTTTTTCCATTCGTCTGTAAAGAATTCGTGTTAGTATTTTGCAGCTGTGACTTATTAAGCTGATAGTTCGGTAATTTTCACATCTGTCAACAACTGCTTTCTTTGGGATTGGAATTATTATATTCTTCTTGAAGTCTGAGGGTATTTCGCCTGTTTCATACATCTTGCTCACCAGATGGTAGAGTTTTGTCAGGACTGGCTCTCCCACGGCCGTCAGTAGTTCCAATGGAATATTGTCTACTCCGGGGCCTTGTTTCGACTCAGGTCTTTCAGTGCTCTGTCAAACTCTTCACGCAGTATCATATCTCCCATTTCATCTTCATCTACATCCTCTTCCATTTCCATAATATTGTCCTCAAGTACATCGCCCTTGTATAGACCCTCTATATACTCCTTCCACCTTTCTGCTTTCCCTTCTTTGCTTAGAACTGGGTTTCCATCCGAGCTCTTGATATTCATACAAGTCATTCTCTTATCTCCAAAGGTCTCTTTAATTTTCCTGTAGGCGGTATCTATCTTACCCCTAGTGAGATAGGCCTCTACATCCTTACATTTGTCCTCTAGCCATCCCTGCTTAGCCATTTTGCACTTCCTGTCGATCTCATTTTTGAGACGTTTGTATTCCTTTTTGCCTGTTTCACTTACTGCATTTTTATATTTTCTCCTTTCATCAATTAAATTCAATATTTCTTCTGTTACCCAAGGATTTCTACTAGCCCTCGTCTTTTTACCTACTTGATCCTCTGCTGCCTTCACTACTTCATCCCTCAAAGCTACCCATTCTTCTTCTACTGTATTTATTTCCCCCATTCCTGTCAATTGCTCCCTTATGCTCTCACTGAATCTCTGTACAACCTCTGGTTCTTTTAGTTTATCCAGGTCCCATCTCCTTAAATTCCCACCTTTTTGCAGTTTCTTCAGTTTTAATCTACAGGTCATAACCAATAGATTGTGGTCAGAGTCCACATCTGCCCCTGGAAATGTCTTACAATTTAAAACCTGGTTCCTAAATCTCTGTCTTACCATTATATAATCTATCTGATACCTTTTAGTATCTCCAGGGTTCTTCCATGTATACAACCTTCTTTCATGATTCTTAAACCAAGTGTTAGTTATGATTATGTTGTGCTCTGTGCAAAATTCGACCAGGCGGCTTCCTCTTTCATTTCTGTCCCCCAATCCATATTCACCTACTATGTTTCCTTCTCTCCCTTTTCCTACACTCGAATTCCAGTCACCCATGACTATTAAATTTTCGTCTCCCTTTACAATCTGAATAATTTCTTTTATTTCATCATACATTTCTTCAATTTCTTCGTCATCTGCAGAGCTAGTTGGCATATAAACTTGTACTACTGTGGTAGGCGTGGGCTTCGTATCTATCTTGGCCACAATAATGCGTTCACTATGGCTCTGAGCACTATGGGACTCAACTGCTGAGGTCATTAGTCCCCTAGAACTTAGAACTAGTTAAACCTAACTAACCTAAGGACATCACAAACATCCATGCCCGAGGCAGGATTCGAACCTGCGACCGTAGCGGTCTTGCGGTTCCAGACTGCAGCGCCTTTAACCGCACGGCCACTTCGGCCGGCCGTTCACTATGCTGTTTGTAGTAGCTTACCCGCATTCCTATTTTCCTATTCATTATTAAACCTACTCCTGCATTACCCCTATTTGATTTTGTGTTTATAACCCTGTAGTCACCTGACCAGAAGTCTTGTTCCTCCTGCCACCGAACTTCACTAATTCCCACTATATCTAACTTCAACCTATCCATTTCCCTTTTTAAATTTTCTAACCTACCTGCCCGATTAAGGGATCTGACATTCCACGCTCCGATCCGTAGAACGCCAGTTTTCTTTCTCCTGATAACGACATCCTCTTGACACAACGTGTAGATTGAATATCATCGGCACATGTTAAAACAGACTCACTCTCTTCTCAAATACTACTCCACTTTCATACTTTCATGTTACTCAACTCAAGGGATCTGACATTCCACGCTCCGATCCGTAGAACGCCAGTTTTCTTTCTCCTGATAACGACATCCTCTTGACACAACGTGTAGATTGAATATCATCGGCACATGTTAAAACAGACTCACTCTCTTCTCAAATACTACTCCACTTTCATACTTTCATGTTACTCAACTCTTATAACTGTAGTCTGGTTTCAGTACAAGATATGAATAATTTCTCGCTTAGTGTGTTTTATTTCTGCTGCCTCCAGAATTCCAAAGAGTCTATTCCAGTCAAGCTTATCAAAATGTTTCTCAGAGTCTACATATGCAGATTTGTCCTTTTTTAGTCTAGATATGTCGGTGTAGCACATCTTTTGATGTTTAAAGCTCACTGTGTAACTAATCAAATTATTAGGATGAGATATAAGGATGTTCCTACAGGGACACATAATTTGTGTCGGATATGCTAAGAGCGTGGTTTATTTCTCACTAGTTGTTGCATGAGACCAAACCGTAAACAGAAATTCCGGTACACCTGCACGTTCCCTAGTTCGTGATTAGGAGTTTGACTTACCTCTTGTCTTATAAAGTTATCTTGACGTTCCACTTTGTCGTCTTCTTCACTGGCCGCAGGTTCTAACATGCATACAATTAACTGTGAATGATGGCATGGCAAGTGGGCAAGTCTCAACTTTACTTCAATGTAAGTCTAGAAACAAAGGGCTAATTCCATGTCATTAATAAAATTACAGAATTATAACAGTGTATAGAGCCAGCATAGCGATAATACTTGAATCTAAGCTCGCGGTGTGTAATTTTCTCTTACCGATCACCAGTGCAAGTTCATAAAATTATTTTTACAGTACTTTCATAACCGTCCAGAGTCGCCCTCTCGCGAATTCGCATATAATGGCTCTCCAAGGCCGAATAAGTTAGTATTATACAAAATTGTAATTAGTATACGAGCTTGATTTTGGAGTTACTGAAATCATGCTTAGGAAGCGACATTGTGGATAATATTGGCAGTTTAAGTTTTCTGTAAAAAATTCGTTAATTCGCGGCAGTATCTTGCAACCACGACTTACTGATGGTTCAGTAATGTTCCTCTCTGTAGTTGCTGCGCTGTTTATAATCGGAATATATATTCTTCTTTGAAGACTGATGGTATTACGCAGTTCTCATACAGGTTACATACAAAGTGGAATAGTTTGTAATGGCTTGCTCTTTCAAGGATATCAGTAACACGGAGGGAATTCTGTCTCCTCCAGAGACTTCGTTTCGATTTAGGTCTTTCAGTGCTCTGTGAAATTCTTCTCGTAGTGTTATATCCACCACCTCCTCTTCATCTGTTTTCTCTTCTGTTTCTATAATACTGTCTTCAAGTTTATTTCCCTTGTGCAGATCCTTTCCATGTATCTTCGGCCGTTCAGCCTCCCTTCTGTGCTTACTACGGGTTCGTAATATTCATATACATGCTTCACTTTTCTCCATAGTTCTCTTAAATTTTCCTGTAGGGGCCGTCTATATTCGCCCTAGTACCTTACATCTAATACGTTGTAAAACAGTCGCATGCCATTGCTATATCACTGCATTCCGTTCCAGGAGAGCCTGTCGCCACCATTACACACTCTGCTCATCACTTCCATGCCACTCATATACAATCCCAAAATAATATCCGCATGTTATACATACATTTATTTTTACACTCCACTGTATCTCATTTCGCCATGAATAAAGGTTAAATTATCGACATAGACAACTCCACACTGACATCCAGAGCCTTAAAATATTCTGTCCACAAATAATTCTATCATTCCCCGAACACATAGTCTTTTTACAACCACCACGAAATTACATTAATCAAGTGCAGTGTCACATGTAGTATGCTTCATTTCCTGTAGTATACAAGTAGCCGTAGTATGCAAGTACTCGTAATTTAATACTTAAATTTTACTTTTTTTGACTTTATGCATGTGTCTGGCCGTATGCGGCAGCCACTGCAAGCTTATTGCATTAACTATTAACTGCACAAGTATTTACTTATTTTTACAAACGCCCACATGCGCAAATACAGGGTGACATTTATCGAACTACACTACTGACCATTAAAATTGCTACACCACGAAGATGACGTGCTACAGACGCGAAATTTAACCGACAGCAAGAAGATGCTGTGCTATGCAAATGAGTAGCTTTTCAGAGCATTCACACAAGGTTGGCGCCGGTGGCGACACCTACAACGTGCTGACATGAGGAAAGTTTCCAACCGATTTCTCATACACAAACAGCAGTTGACTGGCGTTGCCTGGTGAAACGTTGTTGTGATGCCACTTGTAACGAGGAGAAATGCGTACCATCACGTTTCTGACTTTAATAAAGGTAGGATTGTAGCCTATCACGATTGCGGTTTATCGTATCGCGACATTGCTGCTCGCGTTGGTCGAGATCCAATGACTGGTCGCAGAATATGGAATCGGTGGGTTTAGGAGAGTAATACGGAACGCCGTGCTGGATCCCAACGGCCTCTTATCACTAGCAGTCGAGGTGACAGGCATCTTATCCACATGGCTGTAACGGATCGTGCAGCCACGTCTCGATCCCTGAGTCAACAGATGGTGACGTCTGCAAGACAAGAACCATCTGCACGAACAGTTCGACGACGTTTGCAGCAGCTTGGGTTATCAGCTCGGAGACCATGGCTACGGTTACCCTTGACGCTGCATCACAGACATGAGCGCATGTGATGGTGTACTCAGCGACGAACCTGGGTGCACGAATGGCAAAAGTCATTTTTTCCGATGAATCCAGGTTCTGTTTACAGTATCATGGTGGTCGCATCCGTGTTTGGCGACATCGCGGTGAACGCACGTTGGAAGCGTGTATTTGTCATCGCCATACTGGCGTATCACCCGGTGTGATGGTATGCGGTGCCATTGGTTACACGTCTCGGTCACCTCTTGTTCGCAGTGACGGCACTTTGAACAGTGGTCGTTACATTTCAGACGTGGTACGATCCGTGGCTCTACTCTTCATTCGATCCCTGCGAAACCCTACATTTCAGCAGGATAATGCACGACCGCATGTTGCAGGTCCTGTACGGGCCTTTCTGGATACAGAAAATGTTCGACTGTTGCCCTGGCCAGCACATTCTCCTGATCGCTCACCAATTGTAAACGTCTGGTCAATGGTGGCCGAGCAACTGGCTCGTCACAATACGCCAGTCACTACTCTTGATGAACTGTGGTATCCTGTTGAAGCTGCATGGGCAGCTGTACCTGTACACGCCATCCAAGCTCTGTTTGATTCAATGCCCAGGCGTATCAAAGCCGTTCTTACGGCCAGAGGTGGTTGTTCTGGGTACTGATTACTCAGGATCTATGCACCCAAATTTGTGAAAATGTAATCACATGTCAGTTCTAGTATAATATATTTGTCCAATGAATACCCGTTTATCATCTGCATTTCTTCTTGGTGTAACAATTTTAATGGCCAGTAGTGTACTATGAATTGTCTGAACACAGAACACAATCAGACTGGCTGTGTATGGAGCCACATTTCCCTCGAATGTGTCAAAACTCTTGACAGTAATAGGTACTAGGATTTATAAATTACTTGTGGAATTCGTGTTAAATGTTGGGTTGAAATTATAATCGTTCAGTTTGTGTTTGTGTACACACACACACACTTCGAAATACTAAAAACCTATCAGTTAACCTAAAGGTCATTGTAATTATGTGTTACTAGCGAACCTGGCAATGTTTGCAACTGCTAAATATGAATGGGTTGGTTGGTTGGTTTGGGGAAGGAGACCAGACAGCGTGGTCATCGGTCTCATCGGATTAGGGAACGATTGGGAAGGAAGTCGGCCGTGCCCTTTCAGAGGAACCATCCCGGCATTTGCCTGGAGTGATTTAGGGAAATCACGGAAAACCTAAATCAGGACGGCCGGACGCGGGATTGAACCGTCGTCCTCCCGAATGCGAGTCCAGTGTCTAACCACTGCGCCACCCCGCTCGTTAATATGAATGGGAATTGAATATACATCCTAACATCCTGCTCCCATCTACATCTGTCTATCACTTCTGCCCCCTGTCCCTGTCCATCTCTTCTCTCCCCCTCCCCCCTCCACCCTTTCTCCACGTCTCCTCATGCCTTCTCTCTCTCTGTCTGTCTCCTCCTTCCCCATCTCTATGTACATTTCCTCCTCCCTCTTTGTCCGTCTGCTCTTCCTCTTCTCTCTGATCTTGAGCCTTCTTTATTGTTATTGCAAACGAAGCATCTAAGCCTCTATTGCATATTGAAATCACCTAAAATGGATGGCTAAATCGGTCTGGATCACTCGCATAAAGTATGAGAACTGCTGGATCTGTGAAGATGGCAGAATCAATGACAATATTTCGTGTAGTTTTAATCTGTGAATGGGTGGGGTTACAAAGTTAGTCACAAGTATAGCTTTCCTTTCTTTGTTACATTCGACTGCGAGGAAGAAAATAAAACATCTCATTGTTATGTATACAATTCTCGTGTAAAATTATGTACAAGGAGAAATAAGTATGAGAAAAGTTATTTATGTAACGGTTTAAATGCCTCGATATCGTGGTTAAAACTGACTGCGAAAATGAAAACGAAACTGCACATCTTCGTGGCACAGCATATAATTTTCTTACTTGCAGTCGCTATTAACAGATAATTCGTGCATTGTTGTTTAAAGACCATCTGTCCTTCCAAACCTTTCTCGGAATAACGTCAAAAAATCTGAAGTAGAACAATGATCCATTGATAGTGACCGGGCCAAATATCTCACGAAATAAGCATCTAACGAAAAAAACACAAATTGAAAAGTGGTCCAACTAAAACATTCATATTTCTTTACGTACTACACGGATATGAATTAAAAATGGGGGTTCCTATTTAAAAAAATTCAGTTGACATCCGTTTGACCTATGGCAGCGCCATCTAGCGGTCCAACCATAGCGCCATATGGTTTCCCCCTTCAAGCTAGACGAGTTTCATTCTTTGTAGTTTTTTCGTTTGTTGCTTATTTCGTGAGATATTTGGCCCGGTTACTATCAATGGACCACCTTATATATATATATATATATATATATATATATATATATATATATATATATATATATATATACTTTCTATGGTCGCCGTAATGTTTATTAGAGCACCGTGTAAAATTTTGAAGTAAATTCGTCAAGAACAATAAGTTTTCGAAATTTTTGGTAACAGCGTCGAACAAAAACTTGTCTTTATATAGTAGTATAGATTAATCATTCCAATGAAATTCATATTTTAAATTCTTCAGAAACTGTAGAGGACATACTGATGCCTTTAAGGGAAAGGCAACCCTGTAAGATCGGACTCTCTGTTTTGGTGTACCCAGATGCGGATAAATCAATAAGAAAAGAAATACACCCTAACGACTATTATTCTACTAAGAAGTAATTTTCTGTGAAGCATACACTTCGTATGTTCAAATCGTGTTTTAAAATTTTTGATTGACAGTTTACTATAAGCGCCGGACTCGGACCGCGAGATCGGGATGGACGCACCAGATGTGGCCGTCCAGACTACCTTGGTTTCGCGGCACAGACTTGTGCGTCTGTTGACGAGACCCTCTAATGGAGTAGGCTAGCAGAAATGTGTTCGCGGTTTCCTCGGCCATTGTGTTGGCGTTTCCTACGCTTTCCATCCGCCGACGTTACTTTCGCACAAAGTTGCACGCTTGTTCTTGGTTTATCTCTCAAATTGCTATTGTGGATTTGTGTCTACGCTGTTGACGATTCTTGGCTTTGACGTTCTGGATTACTCTCGGTTTGTCCTTTGGAATGTGTGTACGGTTTTTCTATCGACCGCTCGATCCTTTAGTCCACCCTCCGTTTTCTCATAAACCAACAGTAGCACTGCCACACTCGGGTTTGGTGTTGCTAAAAACAGTAAATACGAGCCTATTTAACTCACTACAGGGCATCCTCACCGCCTGTCGACGTTCTGACCTCAAAAGACGCTTCATTTGTACCACACTTCCATAAACGGTTGAAGTCGACGGGTTTCCGCTTCGTCTCGAATTCATTCGCGACCTGTTAAAATGGACTTTTGGTACCTGAACACTTGTTCTATTGATAGAGACTGTTTTTCAAAACTTCTTTTCAACTTTCACCAAGGTAAAGTAGGTATTTTGCTGAGTTTCTCGCGTAATTAGATGCTTGAGTGTCGGCCATAGCTTTTTCGCTGCATATTAAGTAACTCAGTTGGCAAATACAACTTCACTCCAGACGGTATCAAAACTTGTGTAACACCTGCAGCAAGTTCAAACTGGTACGCAGTCAATGGCTTCCGCTTACATTTCCTTTTGAAGTTGCACACTAGTCTTCATACAAAATTATGAACTCACTTTTTGCCCTAAATTACATCCCCAGACAATGAATATAGCTCATTAATTACCTGATCCGTCTTTTAACTAGCAATAGGAGGTGGTACGCTAGATAAAGCGCAACAAAAAAGGGGGATATTATCGGAAATAAAGTTGTTGAATACTGAACAAGTACGTGAATTGCAAACCACATAATACATGTCTTTAAAATGAGGCAAATCGCACCTTGTATGTCCGATTTGTACAAGGATTATTGTTTGTTGCCTGCATTGACTAAGTACATGAACACACTGAGCTTGTGTGGTAGAGCGATGAATTGCATTTTCGTCATCTCAGTGGAAGGAGACCTTGAAAATCTGCATCAGCATCAATTTATTTCGACTGCTGAAAATCTTTTACGGAACAGTAACTACCAGTGGTGTATACAAGTGCATTGTAGTTCATGGTCAAATACACCACAAGTATAAGAACCACAATTTCACATGAAAATACGTTTAAAGATTTAAACATGCAGGCAGACACAGGTAGTGGAATTCGCCGTACACGGAAAAAGGAGTGAGATAACGAATTTACAAAGTCGAAATGTATCAGAGAACTATTATAATACAGAAGCAGGATATGCCGTTGTTGCTATCAACGAACATCGAATCGAAGTATCTAACATCCATTCTAAACAACGTCTGAAAATAACAAAAGACATAACGTCACAAGTCAGCCGAAAACATAGTCGCGTGTGGGGAAAAACTGTTAGTAAGTCATTTGAATTTGCAGAATCCTAACACGGAGGTTGATTCAGATCACCATATTTTCTGAAGCAATTGAATATGTGAACAACGACCCAGTAACACTTTCAACTTCTGTTGTCCTATCTTCCTCAGTTGCGTGTAATATTACGGTATATTGATAATTTTTACTTTTCTGACCATGACATATGTTACATAGACTAATGAGTATAATTATACAAATAGCTACAAACAATGTGTATGACACACGTGTACTACACAGGCTCTATCAAAAGAACAAAAACACAAAACAAACACAACACTTCCAGAATACAAGATAACTCACAAGCTGCAAACTTACAAGCACAAACACTGACAACATCACACAGAAAAGAACCAGATGGTACACTATGACTTACACACATAAATTAACACACAGAGTTGTAAACATCCTAAAGAGACAGGGCTTCCAAATACACTCCTGGAAATTGAAATAAGAACACCGTGAATTCATTGTCCCAGGAAGGGGAAACTTTATTGACACATTCCTGGGGTCAGATCCATCACATGATCACACTGACAGAACCACAAGCACATAGACACAGGCAACAGAGCATGCACAATGTCGGCACTAGTACAGTGTATATCCACCTTTCGCAGCAATGCAGGCTGCTATTCTCCCATGGAGACGATCGTAGACATGCTGGATGTAGTCCTGTGGAACGGCTTGCCATGCCATTTCCACCTGGCGCCTCAGTTGGACCAGCGTTCATGCTGGACGTGCAGACCGCGTGAGACGACGCTTCATCCAGTCCCAAACATGCTCAATGGGGGACAGATCCGGAGATCTTGCTGGCCAGGGTAGTAGACTTACACCTTCTAGAGCACGTTGGGTGGCACGGGATACATGCGGACGTGCATTGTCCTGTTGGAACAGCAAGTTACCTTGCCGGTCTAGGAATGGTAGAACGATGGGTTCGATGACGGTTTGGATGTACCGTGCACTATTCAGTGTCCCCTCGACGATCACCAGTGGTGTACGGCCAGTGTAGGAGATCGCTCCCCACACCATGATGCCGGGTGTTGGCCCTGTGTGCCTCAGTCGTCTGCAGTCCTGATTGTGGCGCTCACCTGCACGGCGCCAAACACGCATACGACCATCATTGGCACCAAGGCAGAAGCGACTCTCATCGCTGAAGACGACACGTCTCCATTCGTCCCTCCATTCACGCTTGTCGCGACACCACTGGAGGCGGGCTGCACGATGTTGGGGCGTGAGCGGAAGACGGCCTAACGGTGCGCGGGACCGTAGCCCAGCTTCATGGAGACGGTTGCGAATGGTCCTCGCCGATACCCCAGGAGCAACAGTGTCCCTAATTTGCTGGGAAGTGGCGGTGCGGTCCCGTACGGCACTGCGTAGGATCCTACGGTCTTGGCGTGCATCCGTGCGTCGCTGCGGTCCGGTCCCGGGTCGACGGGCACGTGCACCTTCCGCCGACCACTGGCGACAACATCGATGTACTGTGGAGACCTCACGCCCCACGTGTTGAGCAATTCGGCGGTACGTCCACCCGGCCTCCCGCATGCCCACTATACGCCCTCGCTCAAAGTCCGTCAACTGCACATACGGTTCACGTCCACGCTGTCGTGGCATGCTACCAGTGTTAAAGACTGCAATGGAGCTCCGTATGCCACGGCAAACTGGCTGACACTGACGGCGGCGGTGCACAAATGCTGCGCAGCTAGCGCCATTCGACGGCCAACACCGCGGTTCCTGGTGTGTCCGTTGTGCCGTGCGTGTGATCATTGCTTGTACAGACCTCTCGCAGTGTCCGGAGCAAGTATGGTGGATCTGACACACCGGTGTCAATGTGTTCTTTTTTCCAGTTCCAGGAGTGTAGTATATAAGACTGGGAAAACCCTCCAATTTCACCTAAGCCAACCAACTATCAAGAGGGATAAATTCCAGCGATTAGGAATATATAAACTTGAAGGTTAAATACGTGATGCAGTATACACAGGCATGGCATGCAGGAATTTTAAAACACAGTGAAAAGAGTTTATCAAGTGTTGGAAGTACGAAACAAAGCATTTGACATTTGCAGAACATTTAAAATGCCATAACCACCATCCTACAAACATGGAACAAGAAATGAAAATAATAAGAATAAGAAACTATGACAAATATCTTATAGAAATGCAAGAAAATTCCCACATTCAGAAAGCCATCGCTGAAAACAAACATGTGATAAACGAACACACACACATCAGTACGAGCTTCCTACTACACTTAATAAAAGAGATGATAAGATAAAAATAGTCCCTCTCACATATGTAGCAAAAAGAAATATCTCCCCCCTCCCTTCGCCTTCTGGACAGAAACACTCACACACACACACACACATACAGTTCTCAAATACTTCTAAAATTACACCCGGAAGTTGGCAACAACATTCGATTTTTGGCAATAACATCCGACAGTCGGCAACACAAAACACAAAAACTTTGCATCAAAAGAAGTGCTCAGTTCCTAGTGCTGTGAAATGTGGAAAAAAACCCAAGTGGCAATTATAAGAAGAGGAACGGCACGAAAAAAAGGAACAGAAACGTAATACGTAGAAAATCGTCCAAGCAACCTGTAAATAGAATTTAAATTATTACTACATCATAGCAAAACCAACCACCAGAACCTATGGGTATGTTGTCCCAAAATATAAACTAAATACTAAAAATATGTACATATTCCAGGTCACTTAAGATGCGTTGCACGGAACAAAGGCGAAACGCGTATGGCACGAAAATTTTGTTTCATTCAGTTGTAGTGAGACCGTCCGAAAAGTAAAAATTATCAATATACCGTAACGGCTCCGTATTCTGCACGCGAAGTCCGCTTGTGAAAGACAACGCGAGAAGAATCGATTTTACCTAAGTTGAATAATGTAAAAAAAAAGCAGTATTATGAATGAATGTCGTGTGACGAGGGCCTCCAGGCGGATAGACCGTTCGCCTGGTGCAATCTTTCGATTTGACCCCACTTCGGCGACTTGCGCATCGATGGGGATGAAATGATGATGATTAGGACAACACAACACCCAGTCCCTGAGCGGAGAAAATCTCCGACCCAGCCGGGAATCGAATCCGGGCCCTTAGTATTCACATTCCGTCGCGCTGACCACTCAGCTACCGGGAGCGGACATCTGCTGTGTCTCAGCACTACATGGAAAGGTGTTAGCCGAATGCGTCCATACTGAACGCCAGAGAAATGTCTGGTATACTGCTCGCTTTAGCGTGCAGCTCAAGGTGGAGGACGAGGCGAGAAAGCCTTTTGCTTCAAAGCACGGTGCAACCGAAACGAATTCTGCCACCTAGTGCTCCCAGTGGTCAGCTCCGGTCAATGATTTTGGCCTTGTGGTAAGATAAACACGCATGTCCTTACATGAATGCGTGGTGTCTGTTCTTCCGGACATGTCTGAAAGAAAAGGCACCGTAAATTCATCTAACTGTTTCGCCGTACGCGCCCGATAGCTGAGTGGTCAGCGCAACTGACTGTCACATCTAAGGGCCAGGGTTCGATTCCCGGCTCGGACGGAGATTTTTCTTCGCTCAGTAACTCACAGTTGTGTTGTCCTAATCATCATCATAATTTCATCCCCATCGACGCGCAAGCCGCCGAAGTGGCGACAATGGAATGCCTTGCAACTTGCGAACGGTCTACCCGACGGGAGGCCCTAGTCACACGACTTTTATATTTTTTCTGATTCGCCTCGATGGGTAACGAATCCACCACTTCAGTGCGGACGAGGTGGCACAGTGGTTAGGACACTGGACTCACTTTCGGGGGGACCACTGTTCAAACCCGCGTCAGGCCATCCAGATTTAGGTTTTCTGTGATTTTCTTAAATCACTTCAGACAAATGCCGGGATGGTTCCTTTAAAAGGGCACGGCCGATATCCCTCCCCACGCTTCCCTAATCCGAGCTTGTGCTCCGTCTCCAATAACCTCATTGTCGACTGGACGTTAAACACTAATGTCCTCCTCCTCCTCTGTCGGTGTGGATGCACAATTACGCCTGACGTGCAGTAATGTCTAAGTTGCGAGCATGGAGGACACAGACACGGACACGGACTGCGCTAGATGGGAGTGTGGGTCGGCTGAGAGACTTGGCGAGATAGTCCGAGTAGTTAATAGAGGGACTGTGTCCGGGTGGCGCAGTGCTTAACGCAACTGCACTCGTCGCACCTGATCAGGAGTAAAGTCCCGATGCATCAATAGTCGCTTTCTTTTCCTTTCTGCCCCTCCACCTTCAGTTTACAGATAATGCACATCCTAATTTTGGTAGAGGTGGGTCTCTCTCACTGTCAGAGGGGCACGTGACAGTGATCAACAAGTGACTTACACCAGGTTCGGCTATGCTCATTCCGAAACGGTCAGCTTTCAAGGGCACCGTTCAGTCAAACTGCCACGAGGAGGGTAAGGCAACGACGTTTTCGTCTTACGCAGTGTTTTTAGCCCGGTTACGTTTGTAGCACTTTCTTCGCGAAACACCAAGCGTCGAGGAAAACTTGTGGGTCGGCTAGGTTGGCAGCAGTGGTGTGTGTGCGCAGTGGACACCTGTTGGAGGCCGCGCCGCCTCCTCGGGGCCGGGCGCGTGACTCGTGACCGGCGGGCCGCGCGGCGCCTATTTAATTTTCCGCGAGGGGGCGTGTCCACCCCGACGACCCCGGCGTAATGGTGCTGCGCGCGGCGGTCCGGTACCCTCATTTCATGCAGATTACCTCCCCGTAGATGGAGGCCGTGTGGCTGCGTACGCGCCGGGTAAACAAGCGGGCAGGCGCTTTCACACAGTTCCGGCGGCGCGCAGCCATAAAGGGAGGCGCTATCTCGCCGCGAACAATGCCCGCTGCTTTGCTTATCGTCGTGGCCTGCCGCCTATCGCGGCCGGCGATCGTGGCCAATATTTAACAGAGCTTCATATTTAATGAGCCCCGCAGCGTTCATTACGCGGTTGTCGAACTCACGACCCCGAGGCGAGCCGAGGCGAGGCGCTGGTGGCCACCTCTGCCTCCCAGCTTCCGAGCCTCCTCCTGCTTCTTATTCCTCCCACCCCCTCCCGCTTCCCTTACCCCCCTCTCGGCTGGTCATCCTCCTCCTCCATACAATAGGTGTTTGACTAGCAGCGCCATCGCACCTGCCACACGGTGCGATTAGATGAAGTTGACTGCGGCGTCAGAACTTGTCTTTCTGCTGATATCACCAGTAATGTAATCACAGCCAAAATAATAGAATTTCTAGTAGAGAAGCAAATAAAACCTAAACGATGTTTATATATACAAAGTAGTGGCAACGCTGCCATAATATGAAGGATGTGCGACCAATAGCATATCTCCTGTCTGCAACTGAGTGCAGAAGGCCAGGTGAAGTAGTACAGTGAGCGGTAAGTGTGTCTGTTTGAGTCAGTTGCTGTGAGTACTGTCTGAAAGTGCGTGGGGCCATTTCAAGAACCCTAACATTATGTTTAGGAAACAAGAACTATGTGCGTGGATCAAGACATAAGTGGCACGTGGTCGTAGCGCCAAACAGTGTTTCCTTCTGTCACTGCATCCCATCATCCTTCATGAAAACGCACGATGCCATACAACGAACACCATGCCGGAACTCCTGCGTACGAGGGGTGGGAAATACTGAAATATACACCGTATTCACACGATATGAGTCCGTGCGATTACGATCTGTTCGTCAAAATGAAGGAACCTCTCTGTGGCACGCGCTGCAACAGCAGACGTCATCCCTACCATATGGCGGCGGTCACAGACATCGACAGAGGTGGATCCGCTGAAGGTGTACGGCGACTTCCACGTGTGGGACAAGGTGCTCGCGATTCGGGGCGATTCCATTAAGGGCGTGTTGTTGTTGTTGTGGTCTTCAGTCCACGCTACGGTCGCAGCTTCGAATCCTGCCTCGGGCATGGATGTGTATGATGTCCTTAGGTTAGTTAGGTTTAAGTAGTTCTAAGTTCTAGGGGACTGATGACCGCAGAAGTTAAGTCCCATAGTTCTCAGAGCCATTTGAACCATTTTTCTTCTGTCCAGAGACTGGTTTGATGCAGCTCTCCAAGCTACTCTATCCTGTGCAAGCTTCTTCATCTCCCAGTACTTACTGCAACCTACATCCTTCTGAATCTGCTTAGTGTATTCATCTCTTGGTCTCCCTCTACAGCATTCTTCTTTAACACCACATTCCGAAAGCTTCTATTCTCTTCTTGTCCAAACCATTTATCGTCCACGTTTCACTTCCATACATGGCTACACTCCATACAAATACTTTCAGAAACGCTTTCCTTGCCATTGCCAGTCTACATTTTATAGCCTCTCTACTTCGACCATCATCAGTTATTTTGCTCCCCAAATAGCACAACTCCTTTACTACTTTAAGTGTCTCATTTCCTGATCTAATTCCCTCAGCATCACCTGATTTAATTCGAATACATTCTGTGGTGTCACCGCCAGACACCACACTTGCTAGGTGGAAGCCTTTAAATCGGCCGCGGTCCGTTAGTATACGTCGGACCCGCGTGTCGCCACTATCAGTGATTGCAGACAGAGCGCCGCCACACGGCAGGTGTAGTCTAGATAGACTCCCTAGCACTCGCCCCAGTTGTACAGCCGACTTTGCTAGCGATGGTTCACTGTCTAAATACGCTCTCATTTGCAGAGACGACAGTTTAGCATAGCCATCAGCTATGTCATTTCCTACGAGCTAGCAAGGCGCCATATTCAGTTACTACTGATATTAATATTGTGAATCATGTACCTTCAAGAGCGACGTTCATCATTAATGGATTAAAGTTAAGTATCAAACTAATTACGTCCGCTTTCTGAATTCTAAATCCTTGTCATGTTCCAGACCTCACATCAGTAAGTTCTTCCCTCCTCACGCCAGCCTGCGTGAGCTAAAACGCGTGCATTTCGGTCTCCATTCGTAACACGGTGTTGGCTCTTCTGCCAACACAACACATTCCATTATCCTAGTTTTGCTTTTGTTGATGTTCATTTTATATCCTTCTTTCAAGACACTGTATATTCCGTTCCATTGCTCTTCCAGGTCCTTTGCTTTTGTTGAAAGAATTACAATGTCATCAGAAAACCTCAAAGTTTTTATTTCTTCCCCACGGATTTTAATCCATACTCCAAACTTTCTTTTGTTTCTTTTACTGCTTGCTCAATATACAGATTGAAGAACATCGGGGATAGGCCACAACCCTGTCTCACTCCCATCCCAAGCACTGCTTCCCTTTCATGGCCCTCGACTCTTACAATTGCCATCAGGTTTCTGTATAAATTGTAAATAGCCTTTCACTCCCTGTATTTGACTCCTGCCACCTTCAGAAATTGAAAGAGAGTATTCTGGTCAGCATTGTCAAAAGACTTCTCTAAGTCTACAAATGCTAGAAAAGTAGATTTCGCTTTTATTAATCTATCTTCTACGAGAAGTCGTAAGGCCAGTACTGCCTCACGTGTTCCAACATTTCTACGGAATCCAAACTGATCTTCCCCGAGGTCGGCTTCTACCAGTTTTTCCATTCGTCTGTAAATAATTCGCGTTAGTATTTTTGCAGCAGTGGCTTATTAAACTGATAGTTCGGTAATTTTCACTTCTGTCAACACCTGCTTTCTTTGGGATTGGAATTGTTATATTCTTCTTGAAGTCTGAGGGTATTTCGCCTGTCGCATACATCTTGCTTACTAAATGGTAGAGTTTTGTCAGGGCTGGCTCTCCCAAGGCCATCAGTAGTGCTTATGGAATGTTGTCTACTCCCTGGTTCGTGTTTCGACTTAGGACTTTCAGTTCTCTGTCAAACTCTTCACGCAGTATCATATGTGCCATTTCTTCTTCATCTAGGAACTCTTTCATTTCTATAATATTCTCCTCACGCACGTAGCCCTTGTATAGACCCTTTATGTATCCACGTATACAACCTTCTTTCATGGCTTTTGAACCAAGTGTTAGCTGTGATTATGTTATACTCTGTGCAAAATTCTACCAGGCGGCCTCCTCTTCCATTCCTTACAATCAATCCATATTCACCTACTTCGTTTCCTACCCTTCCTTTTCCTACTATCGAATTCCAGTCCCCGATGACTATTAAATTTTCGTCTCCCTTCACTATCTGAATAATTTATTTTATCTCATCATGTGTTTATTCAATCTCTTCGTCATCTGAGCAGCTAATTGGCATCCCGTGCTCCTATTTTTAAACTCATTATTGAACCTACTCCTGCATTACCCATATTTGATTTTGTGTTTTTTACCCTGTATTCACCTGACATAAGTCTTTTCCCTTCTGCCACCGAACTTCAGTAATTCTCACTATATCGAACTTTAACCTATCCATTTCCCTTTTTAAATTATCTAACCTACCACCCCGATTAAGGTATCTGACATTCCACGCCCCGATCCGTAGAACGTTACTTTTCTCTCTCTCCTGGTAACGACGTCCTCTTGAGTAGTCCCCGCCCGGAGATCCGAATGGGGGACTATTTTACCTCCGGAATATTTTATCCAAGAGGATGCCATCATCATTTAACCATACAGTACAGCTGCATGCCCTCGGGAATAATTATGGCTATAATTTCCCCTTGCTTTCAGCCGTTCGCAGTACCAAAACGGCAAGGCCGTTTTGGTTAGTGTTACAGGGCCAGATCAGTCAATTATCCAGACTGTTGCCCCTGCAACTACTGAAAAGGCTGCTGCCCCTCTTCAGGAACCACACGTTTGTCTGGCCTCTCAACAGATACCCCTCCGTTGTGGTTGCACTTACGGTACGGCTATCTGTATCGCTGAGGTACGCAAGCCTCCCCACCAACGGCAAGGTCCATGGTTCATGGGGAGACGAGGGGCGTGTAATACACTGAATGCTTCCCAATAAAATCCCGTATGAATTATAATAGTGTTGGCACTACTTTTTATTCACCTCGTGTAATTGCTCATCACACACTATGCTGAATACAAAGAAAACGAATAGTATGAATTTCTGGTTAAGGGGCAACACCGCTGTAGAATTTTCAAAATATCATTTTTACTGGCTTAAAAGAGGGTCTGAACCTTCTAACATATGATACAAAATGTCTCATCCCTGCAAAAAAAAAAAAAAAAGAAAAGAAAAAAAAAGAAAAGAAATAAGTAATTCTACGGAATTCTGAACATCTGCTCCAGCGTCTCGGATGACGCGAAGCGGTCTATCTGCCGCAACTCGACTCCCACTGCGGTGTCTGAGTATAGTTAGAAGCATTTCAAACAATATTGTGTTATCTTGGCGTCAGCAAACGTCAGTACGTGTAGTAGAAAGACAATCCTTTCGCTTCGAATCTTGATGTTTATGTTTCTTCGTAGTCTTACAGTATACAGTTTTGGGTGTGAAGTACGAATGAGTGGTAAGAAAGTTTACGCGGGCAGAGAACCTACGAAAAAGTCGAACCCAATGCGACGTCGATGCATTATGTCACCAAAGCGACCAAAGGACAGATATGAGGCTGACAGCAGTTTGGAACGAGTCAGTGCCCTTAGCGAAGAAACTGAAACCCAGAGACCAGGATGCGAATTACGGATTGAGCTATAGAATTATAAATTTTCTAGTCGTTTTATCTGTTACTGCTCAACACATGAAATGTAAAATGTTCAATGCAGGCATCACTTTGTAGGAACAAAGTCCTCGAGGCTTAGGCTTCACAATAATTATTGCTTGTCCAACCTGCCCAGAAGTTCTTATACCAAGCAGTAAGTTTATATTGAACACCTATGACATCGAATCGTCCTGGCAGTGCACCTGCTTGGAGTAGGGCTAAACAGAATTCTGAAGTTTCGTCGTTCCTGGAATTGCCACAACTATTTCAGTCGTTCTGTGATAAACTAGTGGGTATGATTACGATCGCAACGGCAACAGTACGACAGGCCAGTTCTGGGATAGTAGGTTAACGGTAAAAGTTTTCTAAAAGAAGAACTATTTCATTTGTTCATGTCTGTAAGCCATTTCAAAACTTTACCGGCCGCGGTGGCCGAGCGGCTCTAGGCGCTAGAGTCCGGAATCACGCAGCTGCTACGGTCGCAGGTTCGAATCCTGCCTCGGGCATGGATGTGTGTGATGTCTTTAGGTTAGTTAGGTTTAAGTAGTTCTAAGTCTAGGGGACTGATGACCTCAGAAGTTAAGTCCTATAGTGCTCAGAGCCATTTGAACCATTTTGAAGCTCCTGAGTGGCTCTCAGTGTCAGTTCAGGAGATTTCGAATGACGTTCGCCAGCAAATTTCAACCTTCTTATTTGAAAATTTAACCACATCTTTGAAATAACATTTCAGAGTCAACCACATAGAGGATTTTAGTTAATTTAAACAAGATCTATTAGCCTGTCCTTTTTTGGTGGAAATTGAACGACTTTATTCAGACATTTACCAATTACACAAAAACATATTTCTAAAGTCCTCTAGGTCGTCTACTAACTACATTCATGTAGATTACATACATTTCTGCTTTATTTTTTCAGATTAAAATTGGCACTAGCTATAGTGCGTGCCGCAGAACGCCTGTAATTTAGCATTACTTGGGAGAACTGCTGCAGTGGCGCCATTTTGTAGTATTCTCCGCCAAAAATTTTTGCTATATACTTAAAAATATGCCCAATAACTACCCTGTCAACCCTCCAACCCCCCTCGCCCCTGTCCACAAAAATTGTCGTGGCCACGCTTTCTTAAAGCTGTTATAAAGGTGTTGCCCTTTAAAATGGCACAAAATATTTAGGAATTAACTTTTAACTGGAGTAAACAAACAAAGAAAACAAAGCAATATTTTCTACAAGGGAATGAAATTGTACAGTGAACTGATCAAGACTAAAATTCAAATATTGGAAAAGTCAGATGGTGCGGTCGCACATTGTTATCCCAAAAAATAAAGTTACTGCAGAACGCACCCCTGAAAAGATACACTGGGGACAGAGTACCGTGTCACCAAAGCTTTGACCAGTGAGTGTATCGTGTGCAAAGATTTGGAGGTCACTACGGCCGTGCAACATCATGCCTCCCACACTAATACCACCTGGACCACACAAACGATCATTTCCGACCATGTTGCTGGGTGCATTACGTGTTCCTATCCCTTAAATAATTCCGAGTATAACTACAAGGTTTGTTTGGGTAACAGAGTGTAGGCAATGACAAAAAATTAACATTAATTTATCGAGCCAACTGCCTTGCCGCAGTGGTAACACCTGTTTCCGTCAGATCGCCGAAGTTAAACGCTCTCTGCCTTGGCTAGCACTTGGGTGGGTAACTGTCTGGGGCTGCCGAGTGCTGTTGACAAGCGGGGTGAACTCAGCCCTTGTGAGGTCAACTGAGAAGGTACTTGACTGAGTGTGCTGATCAAATGCCACTTTCCGTATGAGCATTCTAAGACGCTTCAGGCTGAGGATGTCACGGCGGCCGGTGGGTCGCGTTGGGCATTCAAGGCCTGTTTGGAAAGTGATTTTTTTTTTACATCGAACTAGCTTAGTATCCGACATTGGCCACGTATGTATCCATTTCAATTCTATTAGCGCATGTCCTTCTTCATCCTCTCTACGTCCATCTCCTCCTCTTTCTTTCCTCTGCCCATCCTGTCTGTCTCCTCGGCCCCTCTCACTGTCCACCTGCTGCTTTTCTCTTCCCCAGACAATTTCCTCCTCCCCTCACTCTGTCCACCTACCCTTCCTCATATCTGTGCCCATTTTCTCCCACATCCCCTCTGTCTGCCCGTGCCCTCCTCTGCTCCTCTCCTGGTGCATTTCTTTTTCCTCCCTCTCTCTCTCTCTCTCCACATTATCACTCCCAACCCAACACGTGGTTAATGGTTCTTACCACCGCAATATTTCTTTCCAGATAGTAATATGTGTACCATGTTTGCTTGAAATGAACCAAGGTGTTTGCGAGGAGTTTTTTCCCGCGTAACATTGCCAGATGTCGCACATTTTCCATTGTTGTTGTTGTGGTCTTCAGTCCTGAGACTGGTTTGATGCAGCTCTCCATGCTACTCTATCCTGTGCAAGCTTCTTCATCTCCCAGTACTTGCTGCAACTTACATCCTTCTGAATCTGCTAAGTGAATTCATTTTCTGGTCTCCCTCTACGATTTTTACCCTCCACGCTGCCCTCCAATGCTAAATTCGTGATCCCTTGACGCCTCAGAACATGTCCTACCAACCGATCCGTTCTTCTAGTTAAGTTGTGCCACAAACTCCTCTTCTCCCCAATCCTATTCAATACCTCCTCATTAGTTATGTGATCAACCCATCTAATCTTCAGCATTCTTCTGTAGCACCACATTTCGAAAGCTTCTATTCTCTTCTTGGCCAAACTATTATCGTCCACGTTTCACTTCGATACATGGCTACACTCCATACAAATACTTTCAGAAACTACTTCCTGACACTTAAATCTATACTCGATGTTAACAAATTTCTCTTCTTCAGAAAGGCTTTCCTTGCCATTGCCAGTCTACATTTTATATCCCCTCTACTTCGACCATCATCAGTTATTTTGCTCCCCAAATAGCGAAACACCTTTACTACTTTAAATATCTCATTCCTAATCTAATTCCCTTAGCATCACCTGACTTAAATCCAATACATTCCACTATCCTCGTTTTGCTTTTGTTGATGTTCATCTTATATCCTCCTTTCAAGACACTGTCCATTCCGTTCAACTGCTGTTCCAAGTCCTTTGCTGTCTCTGACAGAATTACAATGTCATCGGCGAACCTCAATGTTTTTATTTCTTCTCCATGGATTTTAATATCTACTCCGAATTTTTCTTTTGTTTCCTTCACTGCTTGCTCAGTATATAGATTGAATAACATCGGGGAGAGACTACAACCCTGTCTCACTCTCTTCCCAACCACTTCTTCCCTTTCATGTCCCTCGACTCTTATAACTGCCATCTGGTGCCTGTACAAATTGTAAATAGCCTTTCACTCCCTGTATTTTACCCCTGCCACCTTCAGATTTCCCATATATTTCGCATATTTCACACGTTTTTCTCCTATATCTATCGCGCAACACTCGTTCGTCCTGTATTTTCGATTTCAAGCAGCTGAATCTCTACGACGTGTCTCCCGAACAATACATCGTACAATTATATAATTTTGCAGTTGCATTCAGTAGCGTACTGTTTCCATAATGTGATGCGGTTGGCATCAGTAATAAGGACGTAGTAAATTAAAACGTCGTGTGTGATGCGGCATTTTTCCACTCATCCTAGTGTCGTACGATGATATAAATTTGCTAGTACACTCAGAGCTATATGTGAATACTTCCTGCAAAGTTTGTCTTAAATACGGTTAATAATAATGAAGTAATAAATTAAAATGTCATGCCTGATGCAGCAGTTTCTCTGCATGGATAGCAGAAATGTACGCAACAAACTTTTTTCTTTGCATAATTTTGTGCGGATTGTCAGGGAGAAAATGTTTCGTGAAAGTTTGAAACTATGTGTAAATTTTGTCACTAGGTGTTCTTATTCCCAATTACTGGATGAATAAAATCTACGAATTCAAAAATGGTTCAAATGGCTCTAAGCACTATGGGACTTAATATCTGGGGACATCAGTCCACTAGGCTTAGAACTACTTAAACCTAACTAACCTAAGAACATCACACACATCCAGCCCCGAGGCAGGATAAGAACCTGCGACCTTAGCAGCAGCGCGGTTCCGGACTGAAGCGCCTAAAAACGCTCGGCCACAGCGGCCGGCTTTATAAATTCGCTCGGCGTGAGCTACACTACTTCTTACACCCACCTCCGCCCCTTTGATAGGTAAGTGGTTTTTACAGCCATAGCGATTCTCTCCAGATAGTAAGCGATATGTGTACCAAGTTCACTTGAAATCGGTCCAGTGGTTCAGGAGGAGATGTGGAACATACGTACGTACATACGTGTATGTACATACATGTGAGGATCTGTATCAGTCTTTCATTACTTAATACGTACATGTAGGTCGAATGACTCGTTACTTTACCTATCATTTCATAGCATTACGGCGGTCTGAAAGTTTGTGAATGTTTGGTGTTTATACAACCACGTGGCCTGATTGTGTGGACATTTGTATCTATAGTTCAAGAATTTCAACGTTTGTTTTGAGTAATACATGGAATATATTGAAATCTGTTATGCAATATTGTCTACTGAAATGATTGTTTAAGACTGGGAACTGTTAGACTGGTACGATATTGCAGAGCCTGTGTTATTCTGATTACGATGCAAAGTTCCTTTGGACACGCAAGCATGTCCAAAGGAAGAGGCAATGCGGCGATCACAGACGTTACGAAACACATCAAATGGATTCTCAGTTGCGAATAAGGACTACCATCAGAGTGGAATGACGACAGTGAAAATCTGTACGGGAACGGGATTTGAATCCGGATTTCCCGCTTATAGCGAACATGCATCTCCAGAGCAACTTTGCATCGTAATGAGAATAACACAGGCACTGCAATATCGTACTTATCTGCCGATACCGGGCAAGCGACTTCCAAGTACAACTTCTGACCTGTACAAGAATATACATAATGGATGTACGAGTACAGGTCGTAGATGTATGCCTGGCCGGAGTAGCCGTGCGGTTCTAGGCGCTACAGACTGGACTCACGTTACCGCTACGGTCGCAGGTTCGAATCCTGCCTCCCGGATGGATGTGTGTGATGTCCTTAGGTTAGTTAGGTTTAAGTAGTTCTAAGTTCTAGGGGACTGATGATCTCAGAAGTCAAGTCCCATGGTGCTCAGAGCCATTTGAACTAGTTTTCGTAGATGTATTGCTGACAACAGATGGAATTTTGAGTCTGGCCGTGAGTCGTGCACGGATAGCCAAATGGAGTCCCGCTTCGAGCGCTGAGCGGGGACGTTCTTGTTTATTTCACATGACACAGCGTCGCTTGTGTGAAGTTTTCCTCGTTAGTGTTGTTCTGTCTGCCGAGTGAGTCGTAGCGCCTCCACTCCGCCTTACTGTCTGTGTTCGTCTACTTGCGTGGGCGTCGGCCGCTCCAGTATGGCTCCCATGGTTTCCACGTCTACTCCACGTAAAGGTGATGTGAGCTTCTCTTTCAATAAAACAACGTGACACGTGCAGCCCGGGTCTCTAGAAGTCCACGATTGGCTTGTCGATGTAATTCATTTGATTTCTGACCAGGTGCACACCGTTTATTTTTACGCAGACGAGTACGTGTTTCATTTGAAATTTATGGATTCCCTTCACTTTGAAAGACTGCTGTCGCGACATGGTTCTCAAGTCCTGTTAAAGCATGGTGATAATTCAGTTGGTATGGTGTCACTTGCAGATGCTGAAACTTACTATACCAATGTTAAACTGTTCAACCTCCCGCCGGAGGTTGATGACAACTTTCTAAAGGACATATTATGGTAACCTGAAAAACGCCCGTCGTGAACGTTGGTCTACTCAACACAGATTACAGTGTAATAGTGGAATTCGTTCCGTGGAAATGCATGTCAAGCGCAATATTCCATGTCATTTACTAGTGTGTGGTTATAGCGCTCATGTATACTGTTCAAGAGGGAAGCTGCTTCCTCTGTAATGAAAGTGGACAGGTTTGGTCTAATTGCCCGCGGAGGGTTCTCGTATTAAAGTCGTCATTAACGCAGCGTCGCAAATTGATGGTTGCTGATCCTGTTGCTTCCAGTCCAAACGTCGGACCTACTTCAGCTTCCGATCATAATGAACAAAAAGTCAGTTCTGATAATCGTGGCCGGACGGGGTGGCTGAGCGGTTCTAGGCGCTACAGTCTGAAACCGCGCGCAGGTTCGAATCTTGCCTCGGGCATGGATGTGTGTGATGTCCTTAGGTTAGTTAGGTTTAAGTAGTTCTAAGTTCTAGGGGACTGATGACCTCAGAAGTTAAGCCCGATAGTACTCAGAGCCATTTTCGATAATCGTGTAATTGAATATGCGCCCTTATCTTCGCGAACTGCTCAGAATTTCACTGCCCCAGGATAGAACGTATAACGGAGACAAACAAACGACATCGCACTCAGGATGGTGATGGTGAGGATTTGGCTTTGCCTTCTGCCCCAACCTCCTCCGTACTGATTGTGTTACCTGGTCCTCTCGATGCTACTATACGTCCCGCCTGTGGTACGGTGGGTGGCGAAGTAGTTGTCTCCATCATGCCTCCTGCTCGCGAAGTGGCTCCTTCTGAGTTGCCAATGTGGAGAGGAACCGGAGTCCCCCCACACCCCTCTCTCTTTCTCTTTGTGCCCTCCGTTACAGTCTTAGATGATGCAATATCATCCTGCTCCTTCGTTTTCAGACACCGACGGTTTCCCGAATTTGCCGCCTACAACATCTCCTGAGGAGAATAAAATTAGCGACCAAGTATCACATGTTGTATTGGTAGTTCCATAGACTGCTTCCGCCATAGTGACTGGACCTGCAGTACATGACCCTTGTTCTGAGAGGCGGAAGGCTGTCCCTATAACCCCTCCCACATCTCCGTCTGCAGAGGCTACCATGCCACATAGCCAACAGAAACAGCGCATACAACCTGACCGTTAGGTGGTACGTAAGAAAGCTAAGAAAAAAGGTTGCGATGATGGGGGTTCTGATCCCCCGATGTCTGATTCATCTGTGGACTCCGCAATAGACCTTTACGCTCAGCTGTCTACCTAATTCTGCTCAATACGTTCCTTACAACCCTGTATAGCTGTGATCAATGACCTAAGCCTGCACTTTCCTTTCCTCAGATGTTAACTGCGATCGGTTTCACTGCGTCAGTTCATTTATGATTCATGTGCGGACATAGTCTTCTTACAGGAGGTGTTATTTAGTAATTTCTCCTTACCTGGTTTTCGTATTACCTTTAATGTAACACCCGAATATTCTACGGGGACCGCCTTATTCTTTCGCGGAGGTATTCCTATTGTTGAGGTGGAAATGTTGGATTCCGGCAGGGGGATGGGTTGTAAATTTTGTAATCTTACCTTGGTTCTTTTATATACCCTTTCTGTCACTGGTCGCGCAGTGGATCGTTCGCGTAATTATAAAGAGGATATTGTTTGTTGCAAAAGAGTCCTCCGGGTATTGTGATTTTAACTGTGTATTGCGTCCAGGAGATCAATCTCCAAATTTTAATTTTTGTCGTGAATTACATGAATTGGTCCGCTCCTTACGCCTAAAAGACGTCTGGATATGTAAATACCCGACGTTAGTTAAATTTACCCAATTTACCGCGATTTCTAGTAGCAGGTTAGATAGGTTTTACTTCTTAGACTGCCTGAGCGATAGTATTCTTAATGTTGAAGTCATCCCAGCTTCCTTTACGGATCACTGTGCTGTGGCCACAACGCTCAATCTTGAACGGCAGCCAGTCAAATTGTTTCGCCCTCCGTGGAAGTTAAACGTCGCTCACCTAGCTGACCCCTCTCTCGATGATGTGATGCGAATCGTGTGGGAGCGTACTGTACTGTCCACTGGGAAATATTCTTCCATCCTTGACTGATGGACACAGCTAGCAAAACCGATGCTCAGGCGAAGTCTGATATTTTTTTGTGCTGACAAAGTGCGAGACTTTCGGAGAACTTATGAATATTACTATTCCGTCCTGCGTGAACTTTATGCTGCTACGGATCACGCTCCTCTGCGAATTGCGAATGTTTGGCATATAAAGGCAAAATTGTTGACCTCGAAGAGAATGCAAATGGAAGGTTTGAAAATCCGATCGAAGCTGCGTTCATTGGTGACGGAAGAACTGACTTCCTTATATCATATGCTTCGGCATCAGAGCCGTCACCGACACGCCTGTATTCATTCTCTCACGACAAACATTGGCGCAAGTGCGTATCTTACACCAGTACTATGTAGACATCTATGACATCGATGTGTCCAGTGAAACTTTTTCCGACCCACTTGTCAGCATCTTGGATACGACAATTACAGCTAACATAATGCAACGCTCTAAGCTGCCTTTAAGCCTGAGGAAGTTTACAAACTTATTGTGGGATCGCCTTTCTAAAGTCCCCGTGTCTAGATGGACTTCCCAAGGAATCATACGTGCGCTTTTGGCCTTTGTTATATGTTCATATGTGTGTGAAATCTTATGGGACTTCACTGCTAAGGTCATCAGTCCCTAAGCTTACACACTACTTAACCTAAATTATCCTAAGCACAAACACACACACCCATGCCCGAGGGAGGACTCGAACCTCCGCCGGGATCAGCCGCTCAGTCCACGACTGCAGCGCCGTAGACCGCTCGGCTAATCCCGCGCGGCTGGCCTTTGTTGGGTACTACCTTCACCTCCCTTTTGAATGAAGTGTTACAGGGTAGAGTAGTGCCGACCTCGTTCAGCGTGGGAAAAATCGTTTTAATTCCGAAACGCACTGGATCGGCTGCCCCTTATAGCTTTCGCCAATTTATTTTGTTAAACTTTGGTTGTAAGATTGTAGCTAGGGCAGTTAATAGTAGGATGTCGACTATGATGGAGGCGACTGTTGCAAAACATCAAAGCTGCGTACCTGGTCGTACCACTCTTGCCGCTATAGTCGAGTGTCGTGACGTGATTTCGGTTGCTGCTGTAACATCAGTTCCTTATCCCCTTGCTTTTCTAGACTTCGATAAGCTATTTGATCGTGTTAATCATGAATTTCTGCTTCGGATTCCGGAGGCAGTTGGTTTCACTGGTGACACACGGTGAGTGCTTTCAAATCTATTTAAGAGTATTTCGGCTTCGGTGGTTCTTAATGGCCAACTGACGGCCCCAATAAATATCCGCAGGGGAGTGCCTCAAGGAAGCCCACTGGTAATGATTTTGTGTTGTCTCTGGAGCCCCTATATCGGATACTAGCATCCCAGCTGACAGGATGGACGCTTCCCGGAGGGACTATAGCTGTTCGTGCATACGTGGATGACGTGATGGTTCTACTTCGTGATCCTGCTGAGATACCTCGACTGAAAGCTGTAATCGATGATTTTTGTCGGAGTTCAGGAGCAAAAGCTATTGTAGGTAAATGCAAGGTTCTTCCCTTGCGAGGTTTTGATGACATAGTTGTTCCATGGGCTACTGCGGTGCATCAGCATGCGTTTCTCGGTATCATCATTGATCGTTGTCCACTGAAAATGGCGGCGCTCGACTGGACGTCCGTTACGGAAAAATTTCAGGGAGTGATACTGAAACTTCCCCTTTGAACAATTTTATATGACTGTGCTTTAACTGACACACAATATTTTGTTAGCGCAACGCAATCTGACTTTCAAAATTCCCTACAAAAGAATGGCCCTGACTAACATTAAACTATACCTTTCACAAATCACTTACCTCACAAAAATCTTCGCTGCTCAAGCTACTGCAATACAGCGAGCGCCACTACTGCCAGCTAAATAAAAGATTCAAACTACGGAAGGCACTAACTACTGATAGGGATAGTTAGCAAATGAAAGATATTAATAGAGAACAAACAATGTATTTACCTTGATATCATCATATATAAATATAGCAGTTCATGACAAATTTCAAAACTCCGCCATCTCTCTCCCCACATCCACCACTGCTGGCGGCTCACCTCCAACTGCGCAACGCTACGCGCTGTTCACTTCCAGCTGCTGCTGCCCAACACTACAATGGCAGACAACAATGCAAACTAGCCACAGACTGCACACAGCACAGCCAGTGATTTTCATATTGAGCGCTATGTAACGTTGCCAATAAGAAAACATAAACAGCCTACTTACATTGAGAAAACATAAACAGCCTACTTACATAGCCCCCATGCTCCCCACAAAAATTTTACAAATTTTTTTTGGGCAGTGGCCAATAATGATTTGATAAAATTTTTCATAATTACAATAACAAAGAAATCAAATGCACACACTTACTGATACAATGTTGGTCAAAAGCTAAAATTTTCTCACAGTCCATAAAGACAGTCCTGATCATTCATTACGGTAAAATATAGTGTTTTTCTCAAAGTCTGAGCAGTAGAAGAAAATGCACACGGAAGTAGTGGATTTCCATGCAGTCTTGAAGAAGTAGTGTTGTCCTTCCAACGGAAAGACAGTGCTGACTCTCGACATGCTGACAGGTAATGGGCCACAACAGAGCAAACCCACTGCAGAGTCAGTCGAAGTTTTGATGAATATTGGTAGGTAGGTCATCACAGAGCAGACCCACTGTAGTCCTGGTAGAGATTACGGTATTGGTGGGCCACCAGAGGTGCAGACCCACTGCAGTCCTTGTAGAAATAATGGTATTGATGGATCATCAAAGTTGTAGACCTACTGTAGTCCTTGTAGAGATAATGGTATTGGTGGGCCACCAGAGGTGCAGACCCACTGCAGTCCTTGTAGAGATAATGGTATTGATGGATCATCAAAGATGTAGACCCACTGTAGTCCTTGAAGAGATGGCCAGCAGCCATCTGTTGTGACTGTGCTGGTGCACAATCACCACTGAAGAGTCTTGCAGACAATATAGCAAGTCCATAAACCACCACTTGTGCACTCACAAAGTTTTTGAAATTGTTCTTAGAACCAGCAATGCTGTTATCCAGTCCCTTGCTGAATTATTAACACACATGCAAACACTAACAGTCCCTACTTCTCACATATTGTCCATATACTATGACCAACAGAAACATGTGCAGTGAAATGTAACTTAATTTGAAGAACTGGTAACAATTACAATTTGGTAACATAAAAATACAATAACAAAGGTACAAAATACATCATTAAAGAACATAACAATACAGAGAACATTTGTAGTACAAGCTTTACAAAAGAATAGAAATAACATATACGTCAGTGTTCCAGGAATTATGACATGAGTACATACATAAAAGATCAGAATAACTTTCGAAACACCAACTTCACACATGAGCATTAACACAAAACAGAGTAAATAATGTCTAAACATCTTTACAAAGTAAATAACACATTATTAATGCCAATTGTATTTGAGGATAACAGTATTCCTCATCATAGTGAATGTAACTTAGTATTAGAAGAGAAAAAAGTTCTATGAAACAGTACACAGAGACAGGAAGAAAACAAATACTCAAGGGTACACAAACATATAGTGGGATAACACCAATAGGAAAGGACAGGGTTCGTTTTCAGTGTAACATGTGGTACTGCAGTCCAACCCAAAACTTCATATATCTTTCCTCTTATTTCATCCTTTGTTTCCACCAAAAAAATTCTATCTAAGCATGCTTTCTGTATTTATATGTTCACACATTTCTTACCTGAACATTTATTTCCAAGAAAATCCTACCTAAACCTGTTTTCTCAATGCATTTCTTCCAATTCATCGCAACTCATTCTCTTAGAGGCTACCCCCTCTTAAGCTAACTTAAATCTACTGAGCTCAGATGCTAAACTAAGGGACGAGGCAATGCAGCATCACATAACAAATTATCACAAACAGCAATGACAAAAAATGCCAATTTGCAAAGCAAGCAGCAGCAAATCTAAATTAACAGATAAAATGCAAAATTACAACTAATATGAGCCAATGTGCAGCAACATGAAAAATCAATGAGTAGTAAAATTGGCTTAGCAGAGTAACACAAAGTCAAATTCAGTAACACTACGCCTGGCAAACAGCAGTAACTTATACCTAAACATGACATAGCTCAAGCAGAAAAAATATTACAGTAAAAACAACAATGCAGATAAGGGAAATGTATAATCACATCTTAATATCTATGTAATTAAAGTGGTGCACCATAACAAATTATTGTAAAAAAAATATTACCATGTACTTGAAAAGAAAATTATGTGTTACTGTTACTAGTTCCTTCTTATTGTTCTTTCCTTTCCAAGTGCTCCTTTTTTAAAGAATGTGGATCATAAAATAATTATTTAATAGATCTGTTGACAGAAAGTGTTCACATTAGCAAATGCATTTCATTTTATAAAAGCAATGCTGCAACACAGCTGGAAACCAGATATCAAATGGAATAAGCAACTACGAAAAGCAAAGTATAAAAATATCATTCAGTAGTCATGTGACATTTCATAAGTTAGTAGAAACTCTCTCAACTCTCGTAGAAAGACGCTTGTCATAATCAGGTGTGCAGATGTAAAAATATTTCTCGTCATTTCATTAGGCATTTCAGTAAATATCGTAAATTAAGAGCTAGTGTAATCATATGTTTTCAAGTTCGACCGTGTCGTTTTTGCGATGCTTTCTACAAAGGAATGTCAGAAGCGGGGTTAATGGCGTCCCCTTTTTTTTTCTACCTGTGCCGCTGAAAAGGGCTCGCAATAATGGCTTTTCCTCCAGGCAACTGGCACACCTGGCCGCTCGCAACGCATTACGTCACGGTCACTTACCTTTCTTACCGACATATTTACGACAGCATTTTCCGCTACAGTGACAGTCTCATATAAACATTTCACAGGTCGAAAATTTGCGTAACAAATGTGTAGAAACAAAATCCTATGAATATAACAGTGTCCAAAAAAATTTTCAGTGGCATTGTGATACATTCACACATGATTCACACATGTACACACATTTCATAATTCTAAAGTATGATTCTTGGTTTCCAACATCCTTTTCCATAAGTCAGAGTCCCTAATCACTATTCATTACTCCTTACCTTATTACACATATACGTATCCATCGACACTCGTCAATATTTCGTCATTATAAATATGAAGCATAATCAAATAACTCATATAGCCTCAGCCTATTAATCGTAAACATACCTCAGCAGCATAATACACATCGTCGTCGTAAAAATAACATCATAACACTTCAGTCAAATCTCAAAATCGTCGTAGCTTCCTCCAATAATTTCTAAGCCTAAAAAAATTCTCTGCTCATTTCAAAAGTGTCAGCTGCCTCAAACGTACTTTAAAAATCATGATCTCATACCAAATACATCATTCAAAGCTCTCATAGTATCACAATGATTCCGAAAAAATATGAACAGTTTACAATGCACAGACAAAATACAGTTTCATAAGTGTGAAGTTATCCAGCTGTGTAATTACGTAAACAACTGTCACTGACGTAGTAAAAAAAATGTTTGTCTCTCTCAGTTAAATGATCAGATAGCTGTGTAATTTGTGTGTTAGAGAAATATGGTAACGATGTGTAAAGTTGTATAAGCAAATACCATATTAGCTAGGGTTCCTTGTGGTTGCCACACACATGGTACACAAAGTAAGCGTGTACCCCCCTGAGGATTAATGTAATTATACCCTCAGGTGTTACAGATTACAGCAATGCAATGAAATGTATCACGGAAAACTTTCTTTGTAATTCAAAAATCTTTAAAAATAAATGTTTTAAGTACAAAATTAATCACTCAAATACGTGTACTGTAGCGCTAAATGTGCGTCTTGTTGCAACATAATCTGTGTGGAAGTGTCGTAGTTATCGTCCTCCGAAAGCTAAGTTCTGCATAAGTCAATGTACTTACCTCATAATACACAAAAGTGAAATGCTTTGCGTATAGATATCGTAGTTATTACGCTTATTGTTGTAATGAAGAAAGTAATGTACAGTAATGTATTGTTATGCCACGAAAAAGGCTGTCTCATTGTTGCTATACCACAAAAGTTACTACTAAAACATGTTTTTCTTCCTAGAAGAATTCAGAAAACTGTGCAGATATAAAACAGATACACTGCAAAAGCAACATTGTGAATTGTCACTCATTAGTAGCGTCGTGATAAAATCGTGTAGCTATCACATAAACTAACCACTGTGTCCTCTGGTATCTCACAGAGAGTACTTTAAACCCAGAATGTATTTTCAAGTAAACCAAAAGTTGCATTAAAATCTCATTAGCAGTACCAGTATGTGTACTAAGTACGTAAGCCTGATAGTCGTTACGTAATCGTGCAACTAACAAGCAAGAATGTACAATTAACAACACTGTGTCATCTGTTCATTATAACAATGCATTCGTAATTTCTGTTTAAATAAGTTCTCTTGGTTCTTGACTGGATATTTCACTTCAAACATTGTTACATGTTAACAGATTCTAAATCTGACAAAGCATACTAGCAATGTAAAGTGAAAAGTTATAGGGCAAAGACAAAGTTAAAAAGCAGATTATCTTTCAATAAACGGTTTTACATGTGAAGTGTGGTGAAATCTTTTACTCTTCATAGTACTCAGAGTTTGAACTTGAATGCAATTGTCATGTTGTATACATCGGTAAAGAATGCTAAATTTTTTCTCAAGGCTAGCGTCTTATGTTATCTTTCTCGGAGCCAGCGGGCGCACGCGGCTGCCTGCTGTGCGAGTCATTGTCTGTCTCTTTGTTGGCGCGCGCCGTTATTGGGATTAGGAGACCTAACTTCTACAAATTCACTCTGACGAGAAGGCCCTGCTCTGTTTGAATCCCGCCAGTTCTGATGCAATTCACGTCTGTCGTTTTGTCGGTAGTTTACATAGTTTCTTGTTTGTCGGTCATGTGGTGGAGAATTTCTCCCTGAATCGTAACTCTGCGCCGAACTGTTGCGTCTGAAGTTATTCTGCCTCCCTTGATAATACTTGTTTTGGTTCCCATATTGTCTGTTTCTCTGATTGTCTCTGTGATAGTCATTACTACGGAAATGCGATCTTTCTCTGTAACTATTATTACTCTGCCAGTGGTTGTCATATGGATGGTGTCTGTTTTGGTCACGATATGTGTTGTGAGAATAGCCTTGTCGTGTCCAGTTATTATTTCTTTCATCGTGGAATTGTGACAGATGTGACCTGTAATTGTTGTGTTCCTGTTTCCGCGTTCCCCGATTGTCAGTGTCAATTTCCAATTCTTGTAACAGACCCTGAAAAGCTTCAATGTCATCTTTGCAACGTCCTGCTAAAATAATATGTCGTAAATGTTCAGGCAATTTGAGTAAGCAAATGCGGATGAGTTCTGAGGGGCTGTATGGGTTTGAAAGATACTGATTCTTATGCAACATGTCTTCAAAATATTTGACAAGACTGGAAAATTCAGATTGTTCGAAATGTTTCATCATTATGATGCCATGTTTTACGCGGTCTTGTGTGGCTTGAGACCAATATGCTGAGAGGAAGGCATTATAAAAATCTCCTTCACTGTGACAATCGTGAATGACCGATCGCATTCTTACACCTGGTTCATTCTCTAAGTAGCCACACATAAATTCTAACCTGTGCTCCAATGACCAGTTGGGAGGGAAACAATGAGAGAATTGATGGAGCCACGCTTGTGGATGAATGTCGTTGGCAGAATTCTTAAACGTTTTGAATTTACGTGTAGTAATGAACAGCTTATAGTCAAAATCATCGTGTCGGCGAGTAGCATCTCGGTCATAGTTACGTCGTGTCGGCGGTTCCATCTCAAAATCCAATGCGCCTTGCCAATTTCTTTCATAATTTCCGAAGTGTCCTGTGTTATTATTTTGTGGTTGTTCCGTATTTCTATGTCCCTCTTCCCGTATTGGGGCGCGAGTATCCTCTGAAATACGTAATTCTTGTATTAACTGTGTCAGCTGATCTTGTACTTCCCGGATTTCTCTTTGGTGTTGCGTATTAATCTGATTCTGATTTTGTTTGAATTTCCTAATTTGTTCGCACTCTTCAGTGTCAGTGAAGGCTACAGGTCTTGTGTCATTCAGATCATCATCTACCTTTGTAGATAAGTTAGTGAACTGATCTGAAAGTTCAGCTACTTTATCCGATAGTGAAATTATTTCCTCTGTATGTTTTTCTGAACCAAGTTTCAGAGTATCTATTGTGTCCTTTAAGTTTTCCTGAGTTTTTGCAAGTTGCGTAACCGAATCGGTAGATGCAACTAAGTCAATTTTAGCTTGCAAGGTGTCGTGATTTTCATGAACAATAATTTGCAGTTCTTTTATGGCTGCTTCGTGATTCTGTAATGCATTTTCATGCCGCGAAAAAATAGGTTGAAAATGCTCACAAATTTGTGTTTTTACGTCATTACAGACTTTTTGACATTTAGATTCAATGTTATGTAACTCAGTAGTTAAATCTTCACGTGTTTGTTCAAGCGTGGTATGAAGATTTTGTTCCATTGCGTCTAACTGTTGCTGTGTTTGTCTCTGGTGTTGTTCCATTGTGTCTAACTGTTGCTGAGTTTGTCTCTGGTGTTGTTCCATTGTGTCTAACTTTTTAAGATTTTGTCCCATTTGTCTCTGATTTTGTTCCATTTGTTGCATTAATTGCAATAATAATGTATTAGTGTCTGGAATCTGTTTCTCTACGCTTTTCGGCAGTGCATTTGCACCGGCAACATTCACATTTTGACAAGCAGAAAATGTGTCTTGACTTATTTGAGAAAACGGTGATGACCCAAAACCTGACTCTACAGTATTTGCGATATTGTGTTCTGTCATTCCCGATTCCTGAGGCGAGATGTTGCCGACCTATCGATCGATAACGCTTCCCTGTTCACTACCTGTTTCACTGTCTACACCATTGTTTGCCGCCCGCTCCATTTCCCTATGCGCAATTACCAAATTACTACTTTGAACATTAGTTAATTCATTACTCTGCGGCGCTAACACACTGCCTTCGTCTTCACTGTCATTTCTCAGTTTACTTTGGAGCTTAGTATTACGTTTTTCACACGCCATAATTGTCACAATATTTCACACGATAACACAGAAAAGCACAATTTGAAGAGCAAAATAAAATAACATAGCAATGGAAATAATGTCTACTTAATTGCCAGCGCAGCTGCGAAATACTTGGTGCAAATCTACATGCATGCCACAACTGTTTTACTGTACAACAATGAAAGGCTACAACTACAAAGGAGATTCTCTCTACAATTACGCGCTAGCAGTAAACAACATCTACACTAATTACACAAACTACAAGAAAAATCAGAAGATTCCAGTGAGGTATCCTAGGCTAAGGGTCGACATATGAAACGTCCCCTTTGGACAATTATACAGGACTGTGCTTAAACTGACACACAATATTTTGTTAGCGCAACGCAATCTGACTTTCAAAATTCCCTACAAAAGAATGGCACTGACTAACATTAAACTATACCTTTCACAAATCACTTACCTCACAAAAATCTTCGCTGCTCAAGCTACTGCAATACAGCGAGCGCCACTACTGCCAGCTAAATAAAAGATTCAAACTACGGAAGGCACTAACTACTGATAGGGATAGTTAGCAAATGAAAGATATTAATAGAGAACAAACAATGTATTTACCTTGATATCATCATATATAAATATAGCAGTTCATGACAAATTTCAAAACTCCGCCATCTCTCTCCCCACATCCACCACTGCTGGCGGCTCACCTCCAACTGCGCAACGCTACGCGCTGTTCACATCCAGCTGCTGCTGCCCAACACTACAATGGCAGACAACAATGCAAACTAGCCACAGACTGCACACAGCACAGCCAGTGATTTTCATATTGAGCGCTATGTAACGTTGCCAATAAGAAAACATAAACAGCCTACTTACATAGAGAAAACATAAACAGCCTACTTACAATACTAGAGCATGAAAGGCGTTCTCTTACTCTGCTCCAGAAAGTCCGTATACTGGATACATACGTCTTATGCAAATCTTACTACGTGGCCCAAATTCATCTGCTTCCCGCGATAATGGCGAAGAAACTACAACAATTATCTGGTCGTTTCTTATGGAAGGGACATATATTTTACCTACGGTATGAGGTGATCACGAAGCCTCGTTCCTTTGGGGGGTTGGACCTGACTGATATACGAGTATTAAGGAAGACGCAGATGCTACATGTGCGTCGTACTGTTTTGACGATGACTGAAGAAACACATTCACGTCTCATTTAATTCTCTGTGTCCGTCCTGCTAATCTTGAACCCCCTATTGATGTCGGTCGCATAAGTTATAGCACATTCGTGACTTCTATCTTGCGGTGAGCTATTTAGGGGCTAGCGTATTATGGAGACCTGTCCTTACCACGAAATTCCTAAAGACTCGTTGGGAAGCAGACCCTTTCCCGAACGTCGTTGATAGAGAATCCCTGCAAACAGCCTGGACAACAGTTTGGTTCAATATCAGTCTTCCGATTTTGCCGATGCGCGTAGCGTCCTCGTGGTATAAGGTAATGAATACCTTGGTTCCAACGAACGAGCGAGTTTTCCGTACTGCACTTAGTGATACGGATTTATGTAGTCGTTGTACGTCTCGAGATACTTTACGACATCGCTTAACTTGTGGAGGTCATATGGAAAACTTGTCTTGGATCAGGAGACAATTGGCCTTCCTTACTCAATCTTCTGAGACTGCATACACTACGGGCACCATATTGCGCTCACATTCTTCTTTCTTTCTACGGTCAACAAACCCATACCGTAATGTGGTTTTTGGGACACTTCGTTCATTACGTTGTAGAAGGCGAGGGGGAAGATCACAAGAACCTCATACAGTACATGATCACTGCCTATTGGACATGCTTCCGAATGTCTCGATTTCGAAACCTTTTCGCCAACAAGTTGAATCTCATTTTCCGCCGGGAATGTGTTGGTTAATTTGATTTTTCTGATGATAAGTGTTCTTTCTTTTTTACGTACGTTCGCATCTGATTTGCTCCGGCTTGTCTTCTCCTTGTTTTGCTATTCGTTTTGTTTTGTGTTTTGACTCAGCAGCCGCGCGGGGTAGCCTACGGTCTCGGGCGCCTTGCAACGGTTCGCGCGGCTCCCCCCCCGTCGAAGGTTCGAGTCCTTCCTTGGGCATAGGTGTGTGTGTTGTCGTTAGCGTAAGTTAGTTTATGTTAGATTAAGTAGTGTGTAAGCCTAGGGACCGGTGACCTCATCAGTTTGGTCCCATAGAACTTACAACAAATTTGCGAAAACTGACTCAGCATCGCTCCAGTTCTATTGTAAAATGTTTATCGATGAAGTATAGGTACACATGAGCGTCTACAATCGATGCAATCAAATTGGGAATTTTATTAGTTTGCTATTTCGAATGTAATCTGGTTTCGTTTTCCTTATACTATTATATTCTATTACAAACTATAAAAATGTATAAAAAACAGAAACTAAAATTTTTTTAAAATTACTAAATAAACCATATAAAATAATTGTTTGTTACATATCATGTGAGCTTCGTGGTGGTTTGACGGCTACGTTATCGTTTTTTTTCGTTCCTTTCTCCTTTTATTTATTATTGTGTTGAATGATGATGATGAGCGTAGGGAAGCGACGCGGGAGACCCGCGCCACTGTACTAGGTGAAGTCCTGGTGGAGGTGGTTTGCCATTGCCTTCCTCCGACCGTAATGGGGATGAATGATGATGATGAAGACGACACGACAACACGACAACACCCAGTCATCTCGAGGCGGGAAAAATCCCTGACCGCGCCGGGAATCGAACCCGGGACCCCGTGCTCGGGAAGCGAGAACGCTACTGCGAGACCACGAGCTGCGGACATTGTTGTGTTATCATAATTAATTTTTTCTCCCATTTGCAGCTTATATTGCATTATGATTTGACTATGGTCTGATGAAGTGTCATGATAGTACCAATGGTAAGACATCACTTGCGATACACGGGAAATCCGGGTTCGTGTCCCGGTGCGGCACAGGTTTTCGTTGTCGTCATTCCATTCTACAACTGATGGTAGTCCTTATTCGCAATTGCGAGTTGATTTGATGTGTTGGAATGCTTGTTTAGTCTTGCGAATGAATAGTAATAGGTCTTTGGAAGGCTTATTATGAACGATCGGCATAAAGCAAGCGAAAAATCTCCTAGCCGCTATAAGGTAAATCTCAAGCCTTGGAGGTGGCAAGCATATCTTCTGCAAATGATGATTCCGTCATCTGGATGTTTCGGCGTGACTTCATGAATAAAATGAACATTGTCATGTATTTAGGTACGTTATCGACATTAAGAAAGTGCATTCCTGTCACCTCCGAGAGCATCGGTACAGACACGACTGATGAGACGTGCAGATAATTGCCACGTCTCTAGTATCACCCATAGCGCTCGCATTTTGTGCAGTAAGGCGTGGAGAAGTAACCTCAGACTTACTTCTCTTCGACGATATCAAGTTTGTGCATTTCTACTCACTGTTGGATACATACTCGTATGGTTGTGTAAGTTTTGATCATTGCTATCTTAATATGCTCCACCTCAATGCGTTAACCGTGTTTCTCTGCATCTAATTATCTTCTCACAAAAAGTGACATAATTTACCACCTCATGTTTTCTGTAAGATCGTATCTGCACCATTTAGTGGACCATGCCTGTCAGTATTCACTATTTTGCTCCATGTGTCCACATTTCGACACCTGACTTGCTGCCCAGGGGAAAATAAACATGATCTGCTTGCTCTTGTCGCATGCACTTGGAGGTACTAACAAACATAAAATCATACTATTCATAATAGCTGTAATTATTAGTATGCAAATGAAAGGAATACTGATGCAATGTTGTTCAGTATACAGTACAGAAGGTAACTGAAGGAAGAAAGCAACACGGTGAATGGAAGTGGTACCTTTATTCAAAGAAATTAATCATACTGAAATCTCTGGGATTCGTGATGTTCCCCTGGACCTTACAAAAGGCTGGACATGGATCTTAACTGCGGGTTAGGAGGAAAAGTACGTGATAGCATTAGTGATTCTGAACAAAAAACTTGATGTTGACATACGCACTATTCAGAATGGTTTTCGAGACAGAACACCTCTAATTTGCATTTCTGTTTATGTTCTGTATTAATCATTATCATTGTTTACAACGCACCACAGAAATATAGAGGAAGTCGAGACGAACATTTTGATGCAGGACTCTTGTGGTCTATCAAGTCGGAAAATCAACTCAAACTGGCCTGTAAAAAGTCGTAAGCTACAGCGCACGCGCGTCGTGCGAGTTCCAATAGTCTCACGATCTCTTCGCGCAAGCCGTTTGTCCTAGACAAAAAATAAATAGGACCTTTTTGGTTGCAAATTTAATTTAGTTTAATTGTGTACTTAGACACGTTTTCTTTGGAGTGTGCGGTTTTCGAGTTATTAGAGAGAAACATACAAAAGTGATATTAAACGTGTTCTATCTCGGAAACCATTCGCAATAGGGCATATGTCCATATGAAGTGTTTTGTTCAGAAGCACTAATACTGTCGCGTCTCAAAGCATGTACCTTTCTTCCTGACGCCCCCTATATATATAGAAACTACATGCGTGTGCGTGTGTGTGTGTGTGTGTCTGTGTGTGTAACGGCCAATGATCTCTTCAGTGCAATGCAAACCAGGCTCGAACGCTTACAGCAATCGACGAAGTACCAGGAGTTTCGCAATGAGGATAATGGGCAAGTCGGTGCAGTTACAATTGTCGTAATTATTGTTGTGGACTGGCAAGACAGCCAATCCACAGTGACGGGTAGCCGAAAGCCACGCGTTTAGGTCACGCAGGCTGGCGTGAGGTCTGGAACAGGTCAAGGTTTTATAGTAGCAAAAATAGTACGTGATATCTGGAATACTTAGCTTTAATCCATAATTGGTGAACATCGGTCTGACGGTACATGCATCACAAGATAAATAGCAAATGATAATGGCGCCTTGCTAGGTCGTAGCAAATGACGTAGCTGAAGGCTATGCTAACTATCGTCTCGGCAAATGAGAGCGTAATTTGTCAGTGAACCATCGCTAGCAAAGTCGGCTGTACAACTGGAGCGAGTGCTAGGAAGTCTCTCTAGACCTGCCGTGTGGCGGCGCTCGGTCTGCAATCACTGATAGTGGCGACACGCGGGTCCGACGTATACTAACGGACCGCGGCCGATTTAAAGGTTACCACCTAGCAAGTGTGGTGTCTGGCGGTGACACCACATTTATCACTCTGTCCGGATGAGTCAGTGGTCAGAACATCTGCTTTACTAAGCAGAAGACTCCGGTTTGAATCCCGGTCTGGCGCAAATTTTAAAAATTCCTCATTGATTTCAATCAATGCCCACTCGCAGCCAATATCTGTAATGCGTTTGTGTCTTAAAAATCATAATAACTGCTGGATGAAAATGTCCGAATCAACAGATACCCGATCTATATATTCATGAAAGAATCTTCATACTTGCAAATGGAGAAACACCGTATGGCCGAGCGGTTCTAGGCACTACAGTCTGGAACCGCGCGACCACTACGGTCGCAGGTTCGAATCCTGCCTCGGGCATGGATGTGTGTAATGTCCTCAGGTTATTTAGGTTTAAGTAGTTCTAAGTTCTAGGGGACTGATGATCTCAGAAGTTAAGTCCCATAGTGCTCAGAGCCATTTGAACCAAACACCGAATGAGGATGTTCTGCCTGTAGAATATTTTCTTGTTTCCTTGCAAGAAGCACTGGAAGAATTCACTTACATGAAGAACGTTCAGTCTTTGCCATAAGGAATGGCTGCGATTTCTCTGTGTATATCATGGCTCGTCCAAGGGAGGACTACAGTTTGATCGTCTCCACTTAATACAAGCACCACTCAGTAACTGCGTGAATTTTCCGAGATACGACCTAATAGCTCCGAAGACATTTCTGTACCGTTCTCCGTTGGTGAGGGAGGCACTCAGTCTGTTCGCTGACAGACGTCTTCCCTCCGGTTTGCCGTTTCGCCCCCAGAGCGCTGTTTGCTCGTGTGTCGCCGCTGGGCGTGCTCCACATCCCGCGGCAGTAAATAAGCGGGCGACGGTGAGTTAGTGCGTCTCCCCGGAGCGAGTTAATTACCGGCAGCAAAGCCTTCTTTGCTAATTACGCGCCCCGCCCTTATCTGCTCGTGGCTCCACAGAGCGCACACCGCGACCCCGGCAGGACCCGCCCATTTGCATAAGTCGCGCTTCTTCCGGGAGCCGACGGCTGCCTCTATTGCGACTGCGGCCGCCGCCCTCAGACGCACCCGCGCGCAGATAAAAGCCTCTAATTGGTATCGCGGCGCAGCAGTCGGAGCCGCTGTTTGCCCCCAGTTGGATTCTCCTTTTCCTCCTCCACCTCTTTCCCTCGCGCCTGTCATCCGTTACCTTCCCCAAGGTCTGTACACAAAGGAAGAGACCCCCCGTTTGTTACGATACCAAAGAGTCTCCAAGTTTAACGCCGTAACTGCATGTACATGTTCTACACTTTAAAGTATTGCCTCATAAATACTGTGCCACAAAAATATAATACATTATTTTCGATAAAAGTTAGGTGAACCCACGTAGAAAACAAGTAAGAATTGTCGCGAAAACCTGCGGAACAACGCTCCTATCTGAGCACAAAAAATGCGAATATGCACCTGCTTATTTAAAAGATCTGGCTGAAAAGTGAAGTACAAACTGCCTCATTATAACTTCCTCACTACCTTTAAAAATTTTCTCATAAACTTTGGCTGGAGAACATACTGGAGCTTTTTTTAAAACATGATTAACATGCAACTCACCTCAGACGACCACAAGTACTCCTAACTTTAACTCACTCACACCCACTAGTCCATGGTTGTAACACGCTCAAACCCATTTATTCCCAGTCGCCCTTTCTCGCTTACTCTTTCAGTACAACTCATTGTGATTATCTCTTTGTACCTCTCCGTCATTGTCTCCTGCGCCACAGAAACAGTCCCCTTCGTTCTGTTCTACTACTACAGTCCCCTATCGTTCTCGCTACCTCCTCTTGCTCTCTCTTACTCCTAATACTCCTTTGAAGTTCGGTTATAAGATAAATCAGGCTAATCTAAATGCCATAAATTCATGAAAATTCTTAGGAAGTACATTTACGAACAATATAAATTTGAAGGAACACATAGGAAATGTTGTGGGGAAGGCAAACCAAAGACTGAATTGTATTGGCAGAACACTTAGAAAATCTAACAGATCCACTAGAGAGACAGCTCACACCACGCTTATCCGTCCTCTTTTGAAGTAGTGCTGCGCGGATTAACGGATTACATCGAGAAAGTTCAACGAAGAGGAGCACATTTTGTTACGGCGAAGTAGGGTAGAGAGTGTCACCTACATGATGCAGGATGTGAGATGGGGTGCCATTGGTTACACGTCTCGGTCACCTCTTGTTCGCATTGACGGCACTTTGAACAGTGGACGTTACATTTCAGATGTGTTACGACCCGTGGCTCTATCCTTCACTCGATCCCTACGAAACCCTACATTTCAGCAGGATAATGAACTACCGCATGTTGCAGGTCCTGTACGGGCCTTTCTGGATACATAAAACGTTCGACTGTTGCCGGCCGGCCGAAGTGGCCGTGCGGTTAAAGGCGCTACAGTCTGGAACCGCAAGACAGCTACGGTCGCAGGTTCGAATCCTGCCTCGGGCATGGATGTTTGTGATGTCCTTAGGTTAGTTACGTTTAACTAGGTCTAAGTTCTAGGGGACTAATGACCTCAGCAGTTGAGTCCCATAGTGCTCAGAGCCATTTGAACCATTTTTGACTGTTGCCCTGGCCAGCACATTCTCCAGATCTCTCGCCAATCGAAAACTCTGGTCAATGGTGGCCGAGCAACTGGCTCGTCACAATACGCCAGTCACTACTCTTGATGAACTGTGGTATCATATTGAAGCTGCATGGGCAGCTGTACCTGTACACGCCATCTAAGCTCTGTTTGACTCAGTGCCCAGGCGAGTCAAGGCCGTTATTACGGCCAGAGGTGGCTGTTCTGGGTACTGATTTCTCAGGATCTATGCACCTAAATTGCGTGAAAATGTAATCACATGTCAGTTCTAGTATAATATATTTGTCCAATGAATAGCCGTTTATCATTTGTTGTTGGTGTAGCAATTTTAATGGCCAGTAGTGTAGGTGTTAATTTTGTCAGCGCAATATTAGAGAGAGGAATAATAAGGTATCTTTGCGAAGGTGGTCCGATGAAGCCTGTGGCAGACACTTAAGTGTGATTTGCGTAGTATCCATTTAGCTGTAGCTGTAGGCAGGATTAACAGAATTCATGAAACAGTTCAGAGGTATGATGCTGTATTTAATCAGCGCGAAAGTATTACGGAAATGCTCTGTGAAGTCAAACAGGAATTCCTAGAGGAATGATGACGTTATTTTCGTGAAAAACTAATAAGAAAATATAGAGAACCAGCTTTTACGACTGACTGCAGACAGATTCTAGTGCCACGAACGTAAATCTCGTGTAACTTCGCCGAGGACAAGGTACCCTTCGTTATGCACCGTGTGTTGCCTTACGGAATATATATGTAGATCTAGGTATGATTGCCATTTTATGTGGAACACTTGTGAAGGAAGAAAATGCTCGTCGCCGATTATTTATCCACTGTGGTAATCGCTAACTAATGCTCGTTATAAGTCGCCAAAATCACCCGTTGTTTCTCTAGGTTATAAACTAAGTGCTCGTATTTGAAAGTGTACTCGAGCTCTGTGGGTGTCAGTTTACAAAGCAACGGCAGTCTCCGTCCGCCCTCCATCAGCTAGATAAGTCCAGGTGTGCTGCCTCACCGCCTGGGAGCAGGCTGGACGGCGAAGTCTCGTACGGAGCGCGCGCACTTGTACACCGCACCAGTGTGCAGGCGGCGGTGTTCTGTTTCAGAGCCGCCGGCCCGGCCTCTCTCCCACACAAGGCTTTGCCTCAGTAGATAACGCACACGTCTGCCGAGTATTTACGACGCGAAGCGAAACCGACGCCCGGCGGTGTCGCAGATCGTCCGCCGGAGATAATCCATTTGCCGATTACGGTACCAAGTGCCTCACGGCGGACAGCAGTTTTCTGCCCTTCCAGGGACACGGACTCAGCCGCGTGTACTACCCACGAGACTTTACATGTGAGCCATAGATTGCAAAGACGCTCAGCAATTTGTCACGAAAACTGCGGATTTCGATAGGCGATTAACTACGAGGATGAGTCAAATGAAAACCTTTAATTTGTAATAACAAATCGAAATTTTGCGCCGTTGTCCTGTAAGTTGGTAAGCGTGCTGCAAACAGCGTGCAGAATGGCCTGTAGGTGGCAGCATAGTGCAGACGCACACATACCGTTGCAGTATCAGTATAAAGATGGCCGCTCAACTTGCGACTTGCTCCAGGGAAGAACAGCGTTCTGTTATTCTGTTTTTGCGTAGTTATAAGGTGTCAGGCAAATCCAACACCTTCCATGAAAACCCTGACATGATAGCAAATCCGGCAGTATGTCACTAGCTCCGAATAAATCCTGTAATTAAATTAACCAAAGTAATACGATCAACGAGTGAGCAAATGGAATATCACAGACTAACACAAGAACGCCTAAATATATGTCATACCTTCCCACCATGAAACAGACTTAGTTCTGAGGGGAGAAACGAAAACAGAAGCCGAGAGCAGAACCGTGTTAAGCTAGAAGGCCCTACGATAAGGGACGGATACCCACGTCGCCAGCCGACCGCCAAGACCACCTCCAGCCCATGTTAACAGATAGAGCCCTCCAGAAGAACAGTATAGATCTTACGATAACACTAAAAGGGCCACACCAGCTGCAGGTTTTAGCGTGAGACTATACGCGTCTCTGTGATGTCGCAAACGTTAAAAACATTGCCCCACCACGAAAAGTATAGTGTTTCTCATTGGATAGACAGAAGTTTTGTAAGCGGAGCTCAAGGTTAACAATGAGATCCTGATTGCTAAGTTGAAAACACAGCCAGATATCTTTTTCTTAAACCAACTTCGGTAAAGTGTAGTAAAGAGAAGTTAGAAAGAGTTGCTTCCGAGACGGCGAGGTGAGTGGAGATGCGCTGCCGCCGCCCGCTGACGCTGCCAAGCCAACGACAAGGTAATGAACGCACGCGATGCTGCATGTGAGCGCGTAAGCCTTCACGCATAACTGCAGAAGTCTCTCATCTGTTACATCCCCTTTTTGGGTAAAACTAATGTCGATCGTCAATTAAAGCTCATGGTATTCACATTCGCTAATTGAAGTTACAATCTGAAACGTGATAATTTTTCTGATACATAATTATTGAGAAGCCACATCAGTCACTATAATTTAGGACAAGTTAAATAAGTAATTAAAGATAATTGAGGGTCACTGTAGACCATTTTGATAGTTTTCTCTCTTGTGAAACTTAATTTAAACCTAGATTATAGATGTGATATGGCATAGGTCATCCTTCGATCCATTGTAGAACTTGGAAACCCATTCAGGGAATACTCGTTCGCATTTTTTGTTGAACGCAGTTGGTTTTTATCATCCTGTATTAAAATATTTCCTTTTATCAATAGTGCAATTTATAAACAATGTTTTGTGAGTAGAATGAAATTTCCAGTGGTAAACTTAACTGCTTTTTCGACTTTATTTTACCAGCTATCTAAAAATAGGAAAGCCTTGAATCCCTTCCACTAAATTTAGTTAGTATTAAGATTCTTTTACAGGGAGTGCAGTGGAGCTGACGCTGAAATCATTAAGTATTTGGTTATATCATCGCTAGTCTCACTGAAATCTTCTGAACTCTACATGTCATGTGTGGTCTGGCGTCTCCTTACCAGCAACAGGTCCCAGGTTCAAACTAGTCAATTCCCTAAAAAACACGCTCAGAGCGTCGTTGCCCGAAAGTGGTAGGGAGACACGACTTAGAACAAACAGAGACCACGCAGAATGTTAGATAGTGAAGGTGTGAAACCTATTGAAATTCATCGACGAATGAAGGTTCAGTACGATGATGCATGTCTGTCACAGCGGCAAGTCTACGAATCGAGTAGGAAGTTCGCAAATGGTGTGACTTCAGTGGAAGATGCTCCTCGTCTATATCAGGCATAACGAGTTGTGACTCCAGAGAACATTGCAGCAGTTGAAGCCATAGTGAAGGCAAACCGCCGAGTGACACTGAATGACATTGCAACATGTTTACAGATTAGTCATGGGTCAGCACACCACATTGTGCATGATGTGCTCCAGTTTCACGAAGTGTCTGCGAGATGGATGCCTTGGCAGCTGACTCCTGAAATGAGAGAACGTCGTGTTGATGCTTGTGAAGAACTTCTTCGGCGCTTCGAACGAGAAGGTGATGGCTTCCTTGCAAGAATCGTTACTGGGGGCGAAATCTGGGTTCACTTTCACCAACCGGAAACGAAGAGAGCGAGCAAGGAATGGCGCCATTTCTCAATACCAAAACCAAAGAAGTTTCGAACAGAACCATCAGCAGGGAAGGTTACGCTGACTCTATTTTGGGACGAGAAAGGCGTCATTTTGGAGCATTACATGCCTAGAGGCACCACTGTCGCCAGTGCGTCACACATAGATCTTCTAAAAAAAATCATCTGCGTCCTGAAATCAAATCAAAGTGACGTGGATTGCTGTCAGCAGGTGTCCCTTTGCAACATGACAATCCAAGGTCCCACATTGCCCGTACAACAGTTACAACAATCACAGTCCTCCATTTTGAATGTCTCCTTCAACCACCGTACTCACCAGACCTTGTCCCAAGTGATTTCCATATGTTTGGACCACTCAAAGACGCAATGGTAGGAAAGAAGTTCTGTTCTGATGAAGAGGTACGCCACGCGGTGCATGAGTGGTTGCGCAGACCATCAAAAGAATTTTTTTCTAAAGGAATTTATGCACTTTGTAAGAGCTGGAGGACTTGCATTGAGCGTGGGGGAGATTATGTTGAAAAGTGATACAGCTTTGTACCACTTCTGCACAGTAAATAATATTTAAAAAAATATTTAAGGTTTTCATTTGACTCACCATCGTATTTGTAGAACAACAAGTAGTGTGTAAAGAATGTAGCCAATATCTTGTTCCTTAATACTTAAAACATAAGTCTGTAACTGAGACTTCATCGTATACCGTCCGTCCAAAAAGTTTCGAGGCTGATTTTACTCCTAGCGGATAAGCTACTTCAGCACAGTAGGTACTATGGCAGCTTGATCTAGCAACTGTAAACAACGTATGTGAATCCGACAAGTCGGTTTTGAGCACGCAGTGTTAAGCAGACGTGCGGGCGTAGTGTGTCAACGTTTTTGTGACACGAATGTTTATGGAACGATACGTCTAGATCAGGCATTCAAGACATTCTCCAGAACGTTTTGAAGAAGAGAAAATGTATCCAAAAAAGCCGGCACGGTAGCTCAACGTGTTCGGTCAGAGAGCTGGATGGCCTCTGTAATAAAAAAAACTGAGTCAAGGAATCAACAAACTAACTCTAACTTGAACAGATGTCGTGTGACGTCCGCAACGACCAAACACAACGATTAAAAAAAAAAAAAAGTGTTCAGCGTGACGGATTGCCATCCTACCGGCCCAAGTTCGATTCTCGGCTGGGTGGGGGATTTTCTCCGCTTAGGGACTGGGTGTTGTGCTGTCTTCATCACCATTTCATCCCCATCTGGCGCGCAGGTCGCCCAATGTGGCATCGAATATAATAAGACCTGCACCAAGGCGGCCGGACCTGCCCCGTAAGGGGCCTCAAGGCCAATGACGCCAAACGCTCATTTTCATTTTCCATTATTATCCCAATGTTATAATGAATGGGCAAAGGAAATAAACTAGTCCATAGCGTAAACAGAAACAAATTTTTAAATGTTTTGGAAAAATAAATAAATATACGGATTATAAAACCAGAATGAAATACGCTACTATCATAGTACAAACAAGGCGAATGTGTCCTGGATAGAGTTCCGGATGTAAAAGAAGAGAACTAGTTTTCCGACTTATCTCTTATGTCTCAGATTCAAAGATATTTAAATCAAAACATCTTGACAAAATCGCGCTTTCTTACTTGTTACTATTAGTACCCATGTTATGTCATCTAATGTATCCTGTCAAGTAAAGTAACATGATACATGATGTGATCTATAACAGCCGGCCGATGTGGCCGAGCGATTCTAGGCGCTTCAGTCTGGAACCGCGCAACCGCTACGGACGCAGGTTCGAATCCTGCCTCGGGCATGGATGTGTGTGATGTCCTTAGGTTAGTTAGGTTTAAGTAGTTCTAGGGGATTGATGACCTCAGCTGTTAAGTCCCATAGTGCTCAGAGCCATTTGAACCATTTTTTAATCTATAACATGACTACGTTTCTAGCATTTTTAGACTTAGAGAAAGCTTTTGACGATGTTGACTGGAATACTGAAGGTGGCAGGGGTAAAATACAGGGAGCGAAAGGCTATTTACAATTTGTACAGAAACCAGATGGCAGTTATAGAGTCGAGGGACATGAAAGGGAAGCAGTGGTTGGGAAGGGAGTGAGACAGGGTTGTAGCCTATCCCCGATGATATTCAATCTGTATATTGAGCAAGCAATAAAGGAAACAAAAGAAAAATTCGGAGTAGATATTAAAATCCATGGAGAAGAAATAAAAACTTTGAGGTTCCCCGATGACATTGTAATTCCGTCAGAGGCAGCAAAGGACTTGGAAGAGCAGTTGAACGGAATGGACAGTATCTTGAAAGGAGGATATAAGATGAATATCAACAAAAGCAAAACGAGGATAATGGAATGTAGTCGAATTAAGTCGGGCGATGCTGAGGGAATTAGATTAAGGAATGAGACACTTAAAGTAGTAAAGGAGCTTTGCTAATTGGGAAGCAAGATAACTAATGATGGTCGAAATAGAGAGGATATAAAGTGTAGACTGGCAATGGCAAGGAAAACGTTTCTGAAGAAGAGAAATTTGTTAACATCGAGTATAGATTTAAGTGTCAGGAATCGTTTCTGAGAGTATTTGTATGGAGTGTAACCATGTATCGAAGTGAAACATGGACGATAAATAGTTCGGACAAGAAGAGAATAGAAGCTTTCAAAATGTGGTGATACAGAAGAATGCTGAAGATTAGATGGGTAGATCACATAACTAATGAGGAGGTGTTGAATAGACTTGGGGAGAAGAGGAGTTTGTGGCACAACTTGCAACTTGACTAGAAGTAGGGATCGATTGGTAGGACGTGTTCTGAGGCATCAAGGGATCACCAATTTAGTATTGGAGGGCAGCGTGGAGGGTAAAAATCGTAGAGGGAGACCAAGAGATGAATACACTAAGCAGATTCAGAAGGATGTAGGTTGCAGTAGGTACTGGGAGGTGAAGAAGCTTGCACAGGATAGAGTAGCATGGAGAGCTGCATCAAACCAGTCTCAGGACTGAAGACCACAACAACAACAGTACGTGCAGTACGACACAACGCGTCATTAATGTTTAGGATGCACGCATCTCCACTCTGGAATACTTCCTATTTATTATACGGGGTGTTCATTTTCCGTTTTTTGTTGCAGATTACGATTCTGCGGCAAAATCTATATGTATTTTGTCTGAAGCATTTTCTTCGTTTCGCCACAGATGGTGCTGTAATCGGAGGACTAGAAATGTGTAGACAATCGTAATTTACTATATGCTACTAATGGCCCTTGAATATCTAACGGTACGCGGGACCTTACTTTCATGCTGCGAGGGTATGAGGGACCAGTACCTCACAAATTCTAATTGCGAGCCCCATTTACCCAGTTGTATTCCTCTGACATATCGAAAAGGGTACCACTCAACGCGCCACTGTGGCCATGGCTAGAGGCGAACGCTACTCTACTTTTCCAGTTACAGTAGATGTTCAAACGTAGCACCGCCAACTTCAGTACACTTAGTGATCCACTTTTCCAGTGACAGTACACAAGACAGAACGATATCTGCCGCATAGGCGTTTCTGATACGATCGACCATGCATTCACGTGGGGCAATTTGTTACAATTTTTTCTGTAACATAGAGGACTTTTTCGCAATTTTTAATGTTATATTTTTCAATTTGTTCCTGATTTACTGCGACATGCAGGACAATTTGTTACAGCTATGCTTTAACATGTGTCAGTGTGTTATAGTTTCGTTGTAACATGCAGGGCAGTTCCTTGCAATTTAGTGGGAATGGGTGGGAGAGGTAATTTGTTACAGTTTTTCTGAAATGTGAGTCAATTTGTTACAGATTTTCTGTAACATACTAATGTATGGTGTGAAGTGTCATGTAGTCTCCATTGTGTGATAGCTGAAGTTGAAAAATGTTTGTACTGGAAGTTAATATTCTAGCATTTGGTCAATATAATGTTTAGTTGAGTTTGACATCAGTTTTCGCTAAAGTAGGATGAGTTTGGTCAGTAAAATTAATGTGTTTCGGAACAATAACCCAGTTGTAAATAGTCTCCACAGGTTTGCCGCCGGATGACGTTGTGCAAATTCCACAGTATTTCCTTGGAGGAGCTGTCCGAAGAGTCCTCGGAAGATACGACATTAAGTGTGTTTTTCGACTATCTGCAAAACTGGGGAACCTGTTGCGTTCGGTTAAGGATAGTCTTTGACTGAGGAAACGTGGTGTGTAAAAGATTCCTTGTCAATGTGGGGTGGCATATATCGGCCAGACATGACGCTCATTGCAAGAACGCTGCGACGAACATCAGCTTCATACACGACTACGCCAACCGGAAAAGTCGGCAGTTGCAGAACACTGTCTGAATACAAGACATCGAATAATTTATGAAAAGACGGAAGTTTTATCCTAGACATCATCTTTCTGGAACTGCATCATTAAGGAAGCAATGCATATCCGTACAGCTGACAATCTCATCAAAAGGGATGCAGTTAAATCACGACGAGGAAATCAAGATATTTTCGGTAACAGACACGTCATAACATTGACACTATGTGATCAAAAGTATCCGGACACCTGGCTGAAAATGACTTACAACTTCGTGGCGCCCTCCATCGGTAATGCTAGAATTCAATATGGTGTTGGCCCACCCTTAGCCTTGACTATGGCTTCCGCTCCCGCAGGCACAATCAGGTGCTGGAAGGTTTCTTGGGGAATGGCAGCCCATTGTTCACGGAGTGCTGTACTGAGGAGAGGTATTGACGTGGGTCGGTGTGGCCTGACACGAAGTCGGCTTTCCAAAACATCCCAAAGGTGTGCTGTAGGATTCAGGTCAGGACAGTGTTCAGGCGAGCACATTTCAGGGATGTTACTGTCGTGTAACCACTCCACCACAGGCCGTGCATTACTAACAGGTGCTCGGTCGTGTTGAAAGATGCAATCGCCATCGCCTAATTGCTATTGGACAGTGGGAAGCAAGAAGGTCCTTAAAACATCAATGTAGGTCTGTGCTGTGATAGTGCCACGCAAAAAACAAGGGTTGCAAGTACCCTCCATGAAAAGCACGACCACGCCATAACACCAGCGCCTCCTAATTTTACTGTTGGCACTATACACGCCGGCAGATGACGTTTACCGGGCGTTCACCATGACCATCGGATCGCCACATTGTGTACCGTGACTCGTCATTCCACACACCGTTTTCCACTGTTCTATCGTCCAATGTGTACGCTCCTTTCACCAAGCGAGGTGTCGTTTGGCTTTACCGGCGTGATGTTTGGGTTATGAGCAGCCGCTGGACCATGAAATCCAGGTTTTCTCACCTCCCACCTAACTGTCATAGTACTTGCAGTGGATCCTGATGCAGTCTGGAATTCCTGTGTGATAGTCTGAATAGATGTCTGCCTATAACATATTACGACCCTCTTCAACAGTGGGCGGTCTCTGCAGTCAATAGACGAGATCAGCCTGTACGCTTTTGTGCTGCACGTGTCACTTCACAATTCCACTTCGCATCAGATGTGAAACAGTGGACCTAGGGATGTTTAGGAGTGAGGGAAATCTCGCGTACAGACGTATGACACAAATAACACTCAATCACCTGACCACTTTCGAAGTCCGTGCGTTCCACGGAGCGCCACGTTCTGCTCTCTGACGATGTCTAATGACTACTGAGGTCGCTGCTGTAGAGTACATGGCAACAGGTAGCAGCACAATGCACCTAATATGAGAAACCTATGTTTTTGGGGGTGTCCGGATATTTTTGATCACATAGTGTATTTCTTAATTTTTGTTAATGACGTCTGGCCGTACTGTTAGTAAACATAGCGCACAGCGCACGCGCAGGAGAGTCGCACTGCGATTTTCGGCAGAGGGCGATTGAGTATGGCGCCATTTACCTGCAAATCATTGCTCATACGTGAATTCCGTGCCTGCGCAATCTTCTCGCTAGTGTTCTACATACAGGGGCGTTGACGTGCGGATACCGTCAGTCGTACATAGTCACCAACAAGGTTCCACCACCTGAAGATGTCGAACAGTTGCCCCGAGGAAATATTCTGGTATTTGCAGAACGTCATCCGACGGCAAACCCGTGAAGCCTATTTACTACATATCCGTCGGTAAAACTTGAGAGTCACAGTAGCTCAGTTCCTTGGTGATGAAATTCAGTTTCAACTTACAGAAGTGCTTACATAAAAAATGATTAACTTTTTCCGTATGGTCACATTCCTGCTGTGTAGCCGATTGAATCATGATTGGGTGTGATGATGGTACTAGGAAACACGTTTTATTCTCTTTTTTATGGCGATGTGCCAACAAACATGGCTGTCAAATGCTGCACCTTCCCAGAGGTTTTTGTAACTGGCATAACAAACTTGCCATTTGATATACAGAGTCAGCAAATGAATTTTCTGGTGGTTAGCATTCTGATCATATTGCTGCACAAAATGCATTTCAAGCATGGGAAAATGTATGTATTAATGGTGAAGTAGATGAAAGTGTTTTTCATGATGGTAAGATAATGTCAAAGCCAAAGTCACGGGAATAACATTGTTTATTTTGTAAGTCTCTTCCACAAGTCCACTTTAAGCTGTAAGTCAGGTTAGCAGTAGTGAGTATAAATGTTTTGTAATGTTACAGAACCAATTTTTACGTATTTTGGCTTCTTTAATGTGTGGTATAGAGATTGAAGTACGGCGGTCGATTAACTTTCGGTTTATTTCATCATTGTTTTGACACATAATACCAACAATTCAGATGGAGAAATATGTAATGTTGGGACCCATTCTGCATGCAATGTGTAGTACAGATACTGAAACGCTGCTTAACCTGTAGTTTTATCAGTAGTGCCAGTATGCAAACCTTGTGTACTTTTTTGAATTTTTTAGAACAGTTAAGCTACAATAATAGAGCCTCTTGTGTGTTATACTAAAAGTCTTACACATTACGACAAATAATCAATTTTGGTATAAAGTACGAATTACTGTTCATAATGAAAGATCAGTAATTGCACTTGAGTGTTACAGTAAGAAACCTGTTTGTGTTCTGAACTCGAAATAATTACATATTTTGATAAATAATTTTATTTTGGTGGGAAGATAGTATTTTCTAGGTACTGGCGTATTATCTCTTTTTCTGCATTGTCTATGCCCATGTTTTATACCTGAGTTATTCCAACATTGTTTTTGATGATATTGTATGTAAACATTTAGGATTCCAAACATTATGAAGGGCTCCTTGTGTGAAACGAAAATATGCAGTTTAAGTGGTACACTGTATCAAAGATATTGTCAAAACACTTCTTCCAATTTTGTAGTGGTTATTGGTGTCCATTTGTATGTGGTTATGTTTTGCGTTTTTACATTTTGTAAATGGTTCAAATGGCTCTGAGCACTATGGGACTTAACATCTATGGTCATCAGTCCCCTAGAACTTAGAACTACTTAAACCTAACTAACCTAAGGACAGCACACAACACCCAGCCATCACGAGGCAGAGAAAATCCCTGATCCCGCCGGGAATCGAACCCGGGAATACATTTTGTATTATGGAGCATTGTTATTAGATTTTGATTAGTTGATTACGAAAATATAATCTACAAACGTTTCAGAGGAACTTAGCAGATGTTGCAGTCTTCCTCAAAAGTTGCTTTTGTACATAAACTTAAGTAGGATTAAATAATCTGCAGTAAAAAGCGATAACTGCCAGTAAAAATCATTGATTAAATTTTTCTTGTGTAGAACATGATGCATTGTCTTGTCCTCCCCTAAAATGTAGTTTGCTAAAGTGGAAAGTTACTAAAAATAATGTATAATGTCAGTTGATGAGAGTTCATTCTATGCACCACCAATAACATATTGTTGGATCAAATTACAAGTACCATATTTTTTATGTGGTGATACCACTGTTATCTTGACATATACATTATATGTGTTATTGATGTATTTTTTGACATGATGTGGAAACAACATGGACGTAAACACTTTGTTGTTGACGTACTTTTTTGAATTAACAATGTGATAGAATGTTGGATCAACAATGTGATGCTTGAAAACATGATAGAAGAGTTTAAATATGAAATACTACACTTTTAAGATCCATTGTTCCTTACACCAGGCGTAGAACTAGAAGTGAAATTAATTGTATTTTTATAGTAACTGCCAGTAATTCAGACCGCCTGTTTGTTTGTGCGCTTGCCTGCGTTGCATAGTGTTTTAGCCATCATATGTGTGAACATTTATGGGTTTTTAAAGTTTATTTTTGTACATTTGAAACCTCCCCTTAGAAAAATTAGTGAATTACTGTGCTGGTAAACCCCTTACGTTATTTGATATTCAAGCAGCTGAGCAAAACTGAACGTACTCAGACATTTCTCTCTTTACTTATTCTGATCAACACTAAACTGACACACAATATTTTTAGCGCAACGCAGTCTTACTTTCAAAAATCCCTACAAAAGAATAATCCAGACTAACAATAACCTATACCTTTCATGAATCACTTACCTCACAAAAATCTTCGTTACTCGAACTACTGCAATACAGCGAGCCCCAATACTGCCAGCTAAATAAAAGATTCTAACTACTGAAGGCACTAACTACTGATAGGCAAACTTAGCAAATGAAAGATTTTGATAGAGAACAAACAATGTATTTACCATAATAATATTCAAAAGTCATCATATATATATATCAGTTCATGATATACAATATTACAAATTTACTCTTTCTGATGGACACACGTCCAGATCGTCCGCTCTCAAACCTACGTCATCTTTCTCCCCAGATCCACCACTGCTGGCGACTCACCTCCAACTGCGCAACGCTACACGCTCTTCACATCCAACTGCCCGACACTACAATAGCGAATATTCCAACAATGCCAACCAGCCACATACTGCACACAGCACAGCCAGTGATTTTCATACAGAGCGCTACGTGACGTCACCAACATAAAAACCTAAACAGCCTACTTACACACTGCCTCATTTAGGCATTTAGAAATATCATCTACCTGCTTAGGAAGTTATTTTTTAGCCACGTGTGTTCCGTAGCAATTATAACGTAGAAATATCACTGTGGCACTTAATTTGAGAGTCCACAAACATGTTTCAGGCATCAGTTTTGACTGGTGTGTGTGTATGTGTGTGTGTGTGTGTGTGTATGTGCGCGCGCGCGCGCTTGTGTATGTGTGTATTTGGAAGTAATGGGGACCCAACGGTGAGGTTATCAGCGCACTTACACTCATTAAAACAAATGAATGTGGATAAAATCTCTGAAATTGTTACGCACAGTGTGGAGGAAAAGGGTCACCCATTCACTCACTTCTACCTCTCTCACATTGAGCCACACGATCACTCTTTCTCACAAGCATGAAGAGAATTGAGGAAGGGTGGAAGGTGATGCACCTGGTACTAAAACAGATGTAAAACCGTAGAAGACCTAAAAGAAAGACACAGAGAAATGTAACTGGCTGACAACAGATGACAAACATCTAGCTAAAACTTTCGGAAACAAGTTGGACTTATCACAAAACATTACAAGATGCACCACATTCGTTCGAACCTCACTTAAAATAAAGATAAGATCTACGCGGCAAATCTGCCGCTGACCACTCGTCCGAAAATAAAAGACTATCTAGTAAAATGTTGTGCACTGCGATATGTTCGCCGCATTAACCACGCATTGGAGGGTTCTCTCCCCGGAACAGGAACCCATGAAGGGCACTCGAAGAGTCGGAACAGACAAGGAATTCACCACTAGAAGCACCTCTCATCTGCTCCAGCGCCCGCAAGGTCACGTATAACTCCGTGTCAAAGACAATAAAGTCCTGAGGCAGCTGGACCTTGAAGACACGACCGGGGAAAACAACAGAGCACCCAACGAAGTCCGCCTGTTTCGACTTGTCCGTAAAGACAGCAGTGGAGTTGTGGTGCTCATTTGAAACGTCATAAAAAAAACGGTTAGAAAAGTTTCCAGTTGCAGAAGGGTATCTTCATTAATCTCAGATGTATTAGTATTTCTTAAGAATGTATGTTAGTTTTCCGACATCGTTCTTTGACTTGAAAACACACGCAGCTGATAGTTACTTGGCGTGAAAGCCGGAATGCCCTGAAACTGAGCAGTTCCACCGACGGCTTTTGCCACCGATGGACGCGCATGCGCAGTGGCCACCACCACAGTTTTGGAAGATAGTTTCGCAACGTAGTCTTCTTGTAATCTTGGCTTAAGAAAAAACGCGACTTTTCCTTGGCGCGCTGCTGGGCTTCTAGAGATATAGAAGGCAGATCGAAAGCAGAGACGAGCAGCGTCGGAGAGGGGCCATTAAGGAGCGCAGATGGCGGCGCCCTTTGATGTAATTACTGTGGGACTGCAAGTCACGCCGCACTCTACTGACAACAATGACGACGGTACCGTCCTCCCACAGCTAGTTCCACTGACCTCACTCGGACCGGCCAAAAGTTGCGCGCTGGCTTCTAATCCGAAAACCGCGCTGGGACGCTGGTCATCGTAGTAGGAGGGCTTCAGTACAGGGTACTTCAAAAGGTAATCCCAGTTTTAATTTTTCCTTTGACTGATCTACTGGCCGGCCGGTGTGGCGGAGCGGTTCTAGGCGCTTCAGTCTGGAACCACGCGACCGCTACGGTCGCAGTTTCGAATCCTGCCTTTGGCATGGATGTGTGTGCTGTCCTTAGGTTAGTTAGGTTTAAGTAGTTCTAAGTTCTAGGGGACTGATGACCTCTGATGTTAAGTCTCATAGTGCTCAGAGCCACTTTGATGCTACTGAAGCCGAGATGCTGTCACGATTGATACTTAGAGATTTTATCTTTCCATCTGTAGCACGGCTTCGAACGTTAGTGTGCTAGAGAGACCCGGGACAACCGTCCAGTTCGTGGTTTGGTGGCTTGCGACTGTTCACAGTGGTCAGCATTTCTTCCGGTGTGTGGCAGTGCAACTGAGAAGTCGGGATGGCGAAGTTCTCGGATGTCGATCTCATGACGATTGCTGTGATTCTGGATGAAGAAGAGGAAAAGAAACAAGTGAGAAAACGGAAATGGGTTCATCAGGCGTGGGAAAGTAGAGGAACAGAAGGGGGAATTTGCCACTCTGTGCAGTGAACTGATGAGCCATGGGGCAAACTATTACCTATATTTCAGAATATCAGAATGTTCATTGAACTTATTATTGAGTAAGTTGGAAGTTCATCTCGTTAAGCGATGCGCACACTTGAAAAAGGCCATCACGCCAATGATGTAGCTCACCGTTTGTTTGAGGATGGTTAGTGTATAATTACCACACACTTTGACACTTTATTGGTAATTAAATATATGAAATCAAATTCATCATTATTGGTTTCTCATGTATGGGTTTTAGTGTTTTCTTCTGTTTCGTGCGGTATTGATTCATTGCCACAAAGACCACCCGTGAAATATTCGTTTATTATATCCCTACTGTCCTCCTTTTTGCAGATATTTGGCCACTGGAGACGCACTAAACACGATTCCGTTTGGCTATCACATGGGGCATAGTGAATTTCACAAGAACGTACGAGAAACCTGCAGGATAATTACAGACAAATGATGGACGAATTGACGCCTACTGAAACAGAAGGATTGTGGAAGAAAATTTATATGAAATGTAGCATTTCTCCTGGCTCTGGATGGGAAACACGTGTCTATTTCGGCTCCTTCGAATACCGGATCACTATTCTTTAATTACACAAATACATTCTCCACAGACTAAAACTGTATGCCGGACCGTGACTCGAAATCGGGACCTTCGCCTTTCGCGGGCAAGTGCTCTACCGTCTGAGCTACCCAAGCACGGCTCACGACCTGTCCTCACAGCTTCAATTCCGTCAGTACCTCGTCTCCTCCTCCAGCACACACTCCGCTGCAGAGTGAACATTTAATTCTGGAAACATTATCCACAACTTGTTTGACTCCTACAGATACTCAACGTAGCTACATTGCTATTAATGTTGGGGAACACAGAAAGAAAATGTTACAGCTATAGCCAACACTCTCAAACAACAATCTTTTACCTAGCTGGTTGTATTCACAGATGTAAAATCAGAAATATACATGTACAGGGTGGTCCATCTGAAGTTTCGGATGAGATTATCTCGAAAACTACACATTGGGTAAAAATAATGGGTCAGACAAGTTCGTAAGCTCAAAGGGGGACATCAAATGATACTACACCTTAACCCAGGCCCCCGCCTCCTTGGGTGGGGCCGGAGGCAACTTTTAAATTTTAAATGGAAACACCCATTTTATATTGCAGATTCGTATACTCAATAAAAAAGTAATCAAATTTTGGCTGAAACATTTTTTTAAACCATTGACAGATGGCGCTGAACTAAAGAAAAAGTAAAATTGGAGAACTCTGATTTATGTAGAATCATCCGAGAAAGAAACATCAAATCGATCAAAAATGTGCACCAGTTCTTTCGTTACGCCAAATTAAGCTATTTTTGTACTAAATGTACCGCATCCTACTTTTAACATTACCAAGGAACAACGACATGGACGTAGTAGAACGATGTTCCCATGGGCCGCTTCATTAGTGTGAGTCCCCTTGCCTCTCACAATTTGGGGTGCTTAATGAATGAAATTAGACAAGAAGAAATTGATCAAAATTATCCCCATTTGCTTCAATACATAAAGTCAATCGTCTGCGAAAGTTGTCCACAGTTTTCAGCAGCACATCCCGTGTTATGGCTGCACACGCTCTTCGAATGCGTTGCTCCATATCGTTTCTGACTGTGGGCTGTCTTTCATAAACAATATTTTTTAAATAACCCCACAAAAAAATCAAGAGATATTAGGTCTGGTAAACGTGGAGGCCACTGAATTGGTCCGCCGAGTCCTATCCACCGGCGAGAGTACCGTAAATTTAAAATTTTCCGCACACTTTTAGCATAACGGGGAGCTGCTTCGTCCTGTTGTAGCCACATTCGTTGCCTTGCTTCTAAATTAACATCTTCCATTAGTTCCAACAAATCATCGCAGAGAAGTTGTAAATAAGATTCCCCAGTAAGATTTCGGTAAGAAAAGGTCCTATCAAGTAATCGTTTAAAATTCCACACCAGACCATTAACGACCATTTGTGACGATTGTCAATGGGTCTGTGCCAGTGTGGATTGACAGGGGACCAATAATGACAATCATGACGATTTAATTCGCCATTCTTTTTGAATGTGGCTTCATCGGTGAACAAAACGTATCTAAAAAAATCATTGTCACCTCTTATCATTTTCAAGGCCCGTTGGCACAATAGTGAAAAACAGACAGACCAAAGGAAAAAAGCACAGTGTTTTAGTGAAGAGATTTTGGGAGAACAAGAACAGGAGAAAAGGGATGGAAGCTGTGTATGGCTGAAGTTCCCACGCTCTCCTAAACGATAATAATCGAGAATAATAATAATGTATATTCAAAGACTGCTCATTCACAACGTATATTTAATGTATTTGAAACATTTGTCGAAGACCAACAACACCTGAATTTGAGGTGTCACCGCCAGAAACCACACTTGCTAGGTGGTAGCCTTTAAATCGGCCGCGGTCCGCTAGTATACGTCGGACCCGCGTGTCGCCACTATCAGTGATTGCAGATCGAGCGCCGCCACACGGCAGGTCTAGGGAGACTTCCTAGCACTCGCCCCAGTTGTACAGCCGACTTTGTTAGCGATGGTTCACTGGAAAATTACGCTCTCATTTGCCGAGACGATAGTTAGCATAGCCTTCAGCTACGTCATTTGCTACGACCTAGCAAGGCGCCATTATCATTTGCTATTTATCTTGTGATGCATGTACCGTCAGACCGATGTTCACCAATTATGGATTAAAGTTAAGTATTCCAGAAGCTAAGTACCTTTTTTACTAGTCTCAATTCCTTTAACTGTTCCAGACCACACGCCAGCCTGCGTGAGCTTAAACGCGTGCCTTTCGGCTATCTCATCTCTTGCCAAGTCACAACAGAATTATTTTGAATTTCCTTGTTATTGTTAGCTTCAAACAAAGATTTAAAACATTATGAGTATTTGATGGAAGAGGTGAAGGAATGTCCAACTTGTGAGCAGTGGGTAACGGTTTCTCACCAGTTTAGTTGAAAGAACGTTGGTTTCCGACTAACTATTGACATTCCGGAAGCATGTGGAGCTTGGAACTCTCCACCGGATGGAATCTCAGAAACACGCAAAGATGGGCGCATTAGAACTCTTCTTATTCGGCGTTATTTACTGTGGTCAGGACTGGATATTCGGGATCTCTCTTGCACCGCCTTTAACACCCCAAATTTGACAACGTAGGCATATGTGCTTTTCCGTATTAATAGCCAGCTTGTGAGTACGTTATCAATTTATGTTATAGTAATCTTAGGCGAAATTAAAACTAAGGAAGATAACGGATAATTCAGCATTGAATACAGTGAACGCTGGAAGAGAATAGGGAAGAAAGAAGAAAGGATGTTAAGCGTGTAAGTAGGCTGTTTAGGTTTTTTTATTGGTAACGCCACGTAGCGCTCTGTGTGAGAATCACTGGCTGTGCTGTGTGCAGTCTGTGGCTGGTTTGCAGTGTTGTCTGCCATTGTAGTGTTGGGCAGCTGGCTGTGAACAGCGCGTAGCGTTGCGCAGTTGGAGGTGAGCCGCCAGCAGTGATGGATGTGGGGAGAGAGATGGCGGAGTTTTGAAATTTGTAAGACTGTCATGAACTGCTATATATAATATGACTATCAAGGTAAATACAGTGTTTGTTCTCTATTAAAATCTTTCATTTGCTAACTAATCCTATCAGTAGTTAGTGCCTTCCTTAGTTTGAATCTTTTATTTAGCTGGCAGTAGTGGCGCTCGCTGTATTGCAGTAGTTCGAGTAACCAAGATTTTTGTGAGGTAAGCGATTTGTGAAATGCATAGGTTAATGTTAGTAAGGGCCATTCGTTTGTAGGGATTTCTGAAAGTCAGATTGCGTTGCGCCAAAAATATTGTGTGTCAGTTTAAGCTCAGTCTTGTATAATTGTTTAAAAGCGGACGTTTCATATGGCGACCCTGCCAGGATTCGAACCTGGAATCTTCTGATACGCAGTCAGGATGTAAGTAGGCTGTTTAGGTTTTTTTATTGGTAACGCCACGTAGCGTTCTGTGTGAGAATCACTGGCTGCGCTGTGTGCAGTCTGTGGCTGGTTTTCATTGTTGTCTGCCATTGTAGTGTTGGGCAGCTGGCTGTGAACAGCGTGTAGCGTTGCGCAGTTGGAGGTGAGCCGCCAGCAGTGATGGATGTGGGGAGAGAGATGGCGGAGTTTTGAAATTTGTAAGACTGTCATGAACTGCTATATATAATATGACTATTAAGGTAAATACAGTGTTTGTTCTCTATTAAAATCTTTCATTTGCTAACTATGCCTATCAGTAGTTAGTGCCTTCCTTAGTTTGAATCTTTTATTTAGCTGGCAGTAGTGGCCCTTGCTGTATTGCAGTGATTCGAGTAACCAAGATTTTTGTGAGGTAAGCGATTTGTGAAATGCATAGGTTAATGTTAGTAAGGGCCATTTTTTTCTAGGGATTTCTGAAAGTCAGATTGCGTTGCGCCAAAAATATTGTGTGTCAGTTTAAGCTCAGTCTTGTATAATTGTTCAAAAGGGGACGTTTCATATGTCGACCCCTAGCCGAGGATACCTCACTGGAATCTTCTGATTTTTTTCTTGTAGTTTGTGTAATTAGCGTAGATTTTGTTTATTGCTAGCGCGTAATTGTAGAGAGAATCTCCTTTGTAGTTGCAGTTTTCCATTGTTGTTGTGGCATGCATGTTAATTTGCACCAAGTATTTCGCTGCTGCGCTTGCAATTAACTAGATATTATTTTCAGTGCTATGTTAAAGTGTTCTCTTATTTTTGCTCTTCAAATTGTGCTTTTCTGTGTTATCGTGTGAAATATTGTGACAATAATGGCGTGTGAAAAACGTAACACTAGGCTCCAAAGTAAACTGAGAAATGACAGCGAAGACGAAAGCAGTGTGCTAGCACCACCATGTAATGAATTAACTAATGTTCAAAGTAGTAATTTGGTAATTGTGCATAGGGAAATGGAGCGGGCGGCAAACAATGGCGTAGGCAGTGAAACAATTAGTGAACAGGGAAGCATTATCGATCGATCGCTCGGCGACAGCTCGCCTCAGGAATCCGAAATGACAGGACAGAATTTGCAAATACTGTAGATTCAGGTTTTTCGTCCTCACCGTTTTCTCAAATAAGTCAAGACACATTTTCTGCTTGTCAAAATGTGAATGTTGCCGGTGCAAATGCACTGCCGAAAAGAGGAACAGATTCCAGACACTAATGCATTGTTATTACAGTTAATGCAACAAATGGGACAAAGGCTACAAAAGTTAGACACAACGCTTGAACAAAATCAGAAACAAATGGGACAAAATCTTCAGAAGTTAGACACAATGGAACAAAATCAGATACAAACACAGCAAAAGCTTCAAAAGTTAGACACAGTGGAACAATATCTTAAAAAGTTAGACACAATGGAACAAAATCGTCGGAAGTTAGACACCACACTTGAACAAACACTATATTTACCTTACTAGTCATATTATATATAGCAGTTCATGACAGTCTTACAAATTTCAAAACTCCGCCATCTCTCTCCCCACATCCATCACTGCTGGCGGCTCACCTCCAACTGCGCAACGCTACGCGCTGTTCACAGCCAGCTGCCCAACACTACAATGGCAGACAACAATGAAAACCAGCCACAGACTGCACACAGCACAGCCAGTGATTCTCACACAGAGCACTACGTGGCGTTACCAATAAAAAATCCTAAACAGCCTACTTACATAGATCTTTGTTATTGTAATTATCAAAAATTTTATCAAATCATTATTGGCCACTGCCCAAAACAATTTGTAAAATTTTTTGTGGGGAGCATGGGGGCTATGTAAGTAGGCTGTTTAGGTTTTTTTATTGGTAACGCCACGTAGCGCTCTGTGTGAGAATCACTGGCTGTGCTGTAAATCTTATCTGTATTGTTATGTTCTTTAATGATGTATTTTGTACCTTTGTTATTGTATTCTTATGTTATAAAATTGTAATTGACAATTGTTCATCAAATTAAGTAACTTGTAAGTTACATTTCACTGCACACGTTTCTGTTGGTCATAGTATATGGACAATATGTGAGAAGTAGGGACTGATAGTGTTTGCACTTGTGTTAATAATTCAGCAAGGGACTGGATAACAGCATTGCTGGTTCTGAGGACAATTCCAAAATCTTTGTGAGTGCACAAGTGGTGGTTATGGACTTGCTACATTATCCGCAAGACTCTTCAATGGTGATTGTGTACCTGCACAGTTGCAACAGATGGCTGCTGGCCGTCTCTACAAGGACTGCAGTGGGTCTGCATCTTTGATGGCCCATCCTTACCATTATTTCTACAAGGACTACAGTGGGTCTGCACCTCTGGTGGCCCACCAGTACCATACTCTCTACCAGGACTACAGTGGGTCTGCTCTGTGATGACCTACCTACCAATATTCTTCAAAACTTAGACTGACTCTGCTGTGGGTTTGCTCTGTTGTGGCCCATTATCTGTCAGCATGTCAAGAGTCAGCACTGTCTTTCCGTTGGAAGGACAACACTACTTCTTCAAGACTGCATGGAAATCCACTACTTCCGTGTGCATTTTCTTTTACTGCTCAGACTTTGAGAAAAACACTGTTATTTTACTGTGATGAACGATTAGGACTGTCTTTATGGACTGTGAGAAAGTTTAGCTTTTGACCAACATTGTATCAATAAGTGTGTGCATTTGATATCTTTGTTATTGTCATTATCAAAAATTTTATCAAATCATTATTGGCCACTGCCCAAAACAATTTGTAAAATTTTTTGTGGGGAGCATGGGGGCTATGTAAGTAGGCTGTTTAGGTTTTTTTATTGGTAACGCCACGTTGCGCTCTGTGTGAGAATCACTGGTTGTGCTGTGTGCAGTCTGTGGCTGGTTTGCATTGTTGTCTGCCATTGTAGTGTTGGGCAGCTGGCTGTGAACAGCGCGTAGCGTTGCGCAGTTGGAGGTGAGCCGCCAGCAGTGATGGATGTGGGGAGAGAGATGGCAGAGTTTTGAAATTTGTAAGACTGTCATGAACTGCTATATATAATATGACTATTAAGGTAAATACAGTGTTTGTTCTCTATTAAAATCTTTCATTTGCTAACTAATCCTATCAGTAGTTAGTGCCTTCCTTAGTTTGGATCTTTTTTTTAGCTGGCAGTAGTGGCGCTCGCTGTATTGCAGTAGTTCGAGTAACCAAGATTTTTGTGAGGTAAGCGATTTGTGAAATGCATAGGTTAATGTTAGTAAGGGCCATTCTTTTGTAGGGATTTCTGAAAGTCAGATTGCGTTGCGCCAAAAATATTGTGTGTCAGTTTAAGCTCAGTCTTGTATAATTGTTCAAAAGGGGACGTTTCAAGCGTAAAACTATGGACTGAAAATTTGGAAATTTGTGGTAAGGACTATGGGACCAAACTGCTGAAGTCATCGGTTCCTAGGCTTACACACTAATTAATCTTACTTTAGCTTACGCTTAGGACAACACACATACACCCATTCCCGAGGGAGGTCTCGAACCTCCGACTGGGGGAGCCGCGCGAGCCGTGACAAGGCGCCTTAGACTGCACAGCTACCCCGCGCGGCTATGGACTGAAGAGCACAGGAAATCTGTGAGAAGCAAAATCGATCCCGTAATTATTTCAAATAATAAACCAATAGCTTATTTTTGAACACTGAGGAAATCGAACACGACTGCTGTTGGCTATTCCGCAGTTCATTGTTTGAGACACAGAAAGACTTGCAGTTAACACTTGTAAGAAGAGGGCGGTCAGGAAATAATTCTGAATGTAGAGGTCGAGGGTTTCATTAAGAGTTACTCAAGCAGGAATGCTGTATTTGAGGACAGATATGTCGGGTGATCAAATAGTCAGTATAAATTTGAAAACTGAATAAATCACGGAATAATGTAGATAGGAGGTACAAATTGACACACATGCTTAGAATGACATGGGGTTTTATTAGACCCAAAAAAATACAAACGTTCACAAAATGTCTGACAGATGGCGCTTCATCTGATCACAATAGCAATATTTAGCGCAACAAAGTAAGACAAAGCAAAGATGATGTTCTTTACAGGAAATGTTCAATATGTCCAAAATCATTCCTCAACAATATCTGTAGTCGAGGAATAATGTTGTGAACAGCACTGCAAAGGATGTCCGGAGTTATGGTAAGGCATTGGCGTCGGATGTTGCTTTTCAGCATCCCTAGAGATGTCGGTCGATCACGATACACTTGTGACTTCAGGTAACCCCAAAGCCAATAATCGCACGGACTGAGGTCTGGGGACCTGGGAAGCCAAGCATGACGAAAGTGGCGGCTGAGCACACGATCATCACCAAATGACGCGCACAAGAGATCTTTCACGCGTCTAGCAATACTTTGTTGTTTGTTTTTTTTTCTTCTAATAAAACCCCATGTCATTCCAAGCATGTTATCAAACGTCCCCTTAGAAAAATTATACACGACTGTCCTTATACTGACATACAATATTTTTAGCGCAACGCAATCTGACTTTCAAAAATCCCTGCAAAAGAATGGCCCTGAGTAACATTAAACTATACCTTTCAGAAATCACTTACCTCACAAAAATCTTCATTACTCGAACTACTGCAGTACAGCGAGCGCCACTACTGCCAGCTAAATAAAAGATTCAAACTACAGAAGGCACTAACTACTGATAGGGATAGTTAGTAAATGAAAGATATTAATAGAGAACAAACAATGTACACTCCTGGAAATTGAAATAAGAACACCGTGAATTCATTGTCCCAGGAAGGGGAAACTTTATTGACACATTCCTGGGGTCAGGTACATCACATGATCACACTGACAGAACCACAGGCACATAGACACAGGCAACAGAGCATGCACAATGTCGGCTGTCGGCACTAGTACAGTGTATATCCACCTTTCGCAGCAATGCACGCTGCTATTCTCCCATGGAGACGATCGTAGAGATGCTGGATGTAGTCCTGTGGAACGGCTTGCCATGCCATTTCCACCTGGCGCCTCAGTTGGACCAGCGTTCGTGCTGGAAGTGCAGACCGCGTGAGACGACGCTTCATCCAGTCCCAAACATGCTCAATGGGGGACAGATCCGGAGATCTTGCTGGCCAGGGTAGTTGACTTACACCTTCTAGAGCACGTTGGGTGGCACGGGATACATGCGGACGTGCATTGTCCTGTTGGAACAGCAAGTTCCCTTGCCGGTCTAGGAATGGTAGAACGATGGGTTCGATGACGGTTTGGATGTACCGTGCACTATTCAGTGTCCCCTCGACGATCACTAGTGGTGTACGGCCAGTGTAGGAGATCGCTCCCCACACCATGATGCCGGGTGTTGGCCCTGTGTGCCTCGGTCGTATGCAGTCCTGATTGTGGCGCTCACCTGCACGGCGCCAAACACGCATACGACCATCATTGGCACCAAGGCAGAAGCGACTCTTATCGCTGAAGACGACACGTCTCCATTCGTCCCTCCATTCACGCCTGTCGCGACACCACTGGAGGCGGGCTGCACGATGTTGGGGCGTGAGCGGAAGACGGCCTAACGGTGTGCGGGACCATAGCCCAGCTTCATGGAGACGGTTGCGAATGGTCCTCGCCGATACCCCAGGAGCAACAGTGTCCCTAATTTGCTGGGAAGTGGCGGTGCGGTCCCCTACGGCACTGCGTAGGATCCTACAGTCTTGGCGTGCATCCGTGCGTCGCTGCAGTCCGGTCCCAGGTCGACGGGCACGTGCACCTTCCGCCGACCACTGGCGACAACATCGATGTACTGTGGAGACCTTGCGCCCCACGTGTTGAGCAATTCGGCAGTACGTCCACCCGGTCTCCCGCATGCCCACTATACGCCCTCGCTCAAAGTCCGTCAACTGCACATACGGTTCACGTCCACGCTGTCGCGGCATGCTACCAGTGTTAAAGACTGCGATGGAGCTCCGTATGCCACGGCAAACTGGCTGACACTGACGGCGGCGGTGCACAAATGCTGCGCAGCTAGCGCCATTCGACGGCCAACACCGCGGTTCCTGGTGTGTCCGCTGTGCCGTGCGTGTGATCATTGCTTGTACAGCCCTCTCGCAGTGTCCGGAGCAAGTATGGTGGATCTGACACACCGGTGTCAATGTGTTCTTTTTTCCATTTCCAGGAGTGTATTTACCTTAATAGTCGTAATATATATAGCCGTTCATGACAAATTACAAAACTCCGCCATCTCCCTCCCCACATCCACCACTGCTGGCGGCTCACCTCCAACTGCGCAACGCTACGTGCTGTTCACATCCAGCTGCCTAACACTACAATGGCAGACAAAAATGCAAACTAGACACAGGCTGCACACAGCACAGCCAGTGATTTTTATACAAAGGTGGCGTTACCAATAAAAAAACCTAAACAGCCTACTTACAGAGCCCCCATGGTCCCCACAAAAAATTTTACAAATTGCTTTGGGCAGTGGCCAATAATGATTTGATAAAATTTTTCATAATTACAATAACAGAGATATCCTATGCACACACTTATTAATACAATGCTGGTCAAAAGCTAAAATTTTCTCACAGTCCATAAAGACAGTCCTGATTCATCACAGTAAAATTAAAGTGTTTTTATTTTTTTTTTCAAAGTCTGAACAGTAAAAGAGAATGCACACAGAAGTAGTGGATTTCCATGCAGTCTTGAAGAAGTAGTGTCCTTCCAACGGAAAGACAATGCTGACTCTTGACATGCAGACAAGTAATGGGCCACAACAGAGCAAATCCACAGCAGAGTCATTTGACGTTTTGAAGAATATTGGTAGGTAGGTCATCACAGAGTAGACCCACTGTAGTCCTGGTAGAGAGTATGGTATTGGTGGGTCACCAGAGGTGCAGACCCACTGCAGTCCTTGTAGAAATAATGGTATTTGTGGGCCATCAAATATGCAGACTCACTGTAGTCCTTGTAGAAATAATGGTATTGGTGAGTCATCAAAGACGCAGACCCACTGTAGTCGTTGTAGAGATAATGGTATTGGTGGGCCATCAAAGATGCAGACCTACTGTGGTCCTTGTAGAGATGGCCAGCAGCCATCTGTTGCGATCTGTTGCGACTGTGCAGGTGCACAATCACCATCGAAGAGTCTTGCGGATAATATAGCAAGTCCATAACCACCACTTGTGCACTCACAAAGTTTTGGGAATTGTCCTTAGAACCAGCAATGCTGTTATCCAGTCCCTTGCTGAATTATTAACACACGTGCAAACACTATCAGTCCCTACTTCTCACATATTGTCCATATACTATGACCAACAGAAATGTGTGCAGTGAAATGAATGCCTACAAGTTACTTAATTTGATGTACTGGTGTCAATTACAATTTTATAACATGAGAATACAATTACAATGGTACAAAATACATAATTAAAGAACATAACAATACAGATAACATTTGTATTACAGGCTTTACAAAAGAATCGAAATAACATATACATCAGTGTTACAAAAATAATGACATAAGTACATACATAAAGATCAGAATAACTTTTGAAACATCACCTTCACATATGAGCAACAAAACAGAATAAATAATGTCTCAACATCTTTACAAAGTAAATAACATAGTACTAGAAAAATTCTACAATATAGCTCTCATCAGCTAAACACATAAAGACAGGAAAAACACAAATACACAAGGGTCCACAAACATATAGAGGGATGACACAAAAGGAAAGGACAGGGTTTGTTTTACTGCAGTATTTTGCATGGAGATCTCCCTTTGTTCATCATTATTCCCAAAAGTACTATCTAAGCCGGCTTTCTGTATTCTGTTCACATCCTCTTTCAAAATAGTTTTTCTCCACTGTACTCTATCTTTTTTTTTCTTTTTTTTTTTTGACCAAACCATTTTCTTATATCTTCTCAATGCATTTCTTCCAATTCATCATAGTTAGTTTCTTATATAGTCACCCCCTCTTAAGCTAACTTAAATCTACTGAGCTCAGATGCTAAACTAAGGAATGAGGCAATGCAGCAGCACAAAACAATTAACACAAACAGCAATGATAAAAAATACAAAACGCAAAGCAAGCAGCATAAATTACAACTAATATAAGGCAATGAGCAGCAAACAAGAAAAATAAATCAGCAGTAAACTGGCTTAACAGAGTAATGCAAAGTGAAATTTAATAGCACTATGCCTGGCAAACAGCAGCAGCATCTAAACATGACAAAGCTCAAGCAGAAAAAATATTACACTAAAAATGGCCATGTCTAATACCTATGTCACATCTTAACACTAGAGTGATGCATCACAATTTATTCTACAAAAGAAATTACCAAGTCATTAAAAATAGTATTTATGCAATTCCTGTGAAGGGAAATGTCTATTTGTGCTCTCTTTTCTAAGAAAGTTTATCAGAAACGTATTCTTTACTGGGTCTGTAGACAGAAAATACTGATATTAGTACATCTATTAAATTTTATAATAAGCAATGCTGCAGTGCAGCTAGAAACTAGATATTAAAGAAAATGAGCAAATATGTACAAAGGAAGGCATGAAACATCATTCATTAGCCATATGGCATTTCATAAGGTAGTAAAAAATTCTCTCAATTCTCAAGAAAGACGCTTGTCATAATCAGGTGTGCAGATGTAAGTATCTTTCCAAGTAATGAGCGTGTCGTATTTGCGGTGCTTTCTACAAAGGAATGTCAATACCGAGGATAATGGCCTCCCCTTTCTTTTTCTTTTCTACCTGTACCTCTGAGAGGCACTCACTAATGGCTTTTTTTCAGGCGACTGTCACCCAGCTGGGTGCCCACGACGCATTACGTGCAGGTGGTCACTTAACTATCTTACCGAAATATTTACAACACCAGTTTGCACTACAGTGACAGTCTCATATAAAATTTCACAGGTCGAGAATTTGCGTCGCAAATCTGTAGAAACAAAATCCTATAAATATAACAGTGTCCAAAAAATTTTCGCCGGCATTGTGATACATTCACACATTTACACACATTTCATAACTCTTAAAGTACGATTCTTGGTTTCCAACATCCTTTTCCACAAATCAGAGTCCCTAACCACTACTCATTATTCATATATGTATTCGTCGACACTTCTTCAATATTTGATCAAAATAAATACGTAGCATAATCAAATTCCTCATTTACAGTAGCATCATCTTATTGATCATAAACATACCTCAACAGTATAATACACCTAGTCATCGTAATAATATCATAACATCTCAGTCAACTCTCAAAATCGTCGTAGCTTTCTCCAGTAATGTCAAAACCTAAAAAAAATTCTCTGCTCATTTCAATAGTGTTATCTACCTCAAACATACTTTAAAATCATGCTCCCTTACCAAATACATCATTCAAAGCTCTCATAGTATCACAATGGTTCCGAAAAAATATGAACAGTTCACAAAGAACAGACAAAATAAAATTTCATAAGTGTGAAGTTACCCAACTGTGTAATTGTGTAAACGTGTGTCACTGATGTAGAAAAAAAATGTTTATCTCTCAGTTAAATGATCAGATAGCTGTGTAATTTGTGTGTTAGAGAAATATGGTACCGATGTGTAAAGTTGTGTAAGCATATACCATATTAGCTAGGGCTCCTTGTGCTTGCCAAACACATGATACACAAAGTAAGCGTGTACCCCCCTGAGGATTAATGTAATTATACCCTCAGGTGTTACAGATTACAGCAATGAAATGAAATGTATCACGGAAAACTTTCTTTGTAATTCAAAAATATTTAAAAATAAATGTTTTAAGTATAAAATTAATCACTCAAATACGTGTACTGTAGCGCTAAACTGTGCGTGTTGTTGCAACATAATCTCTGTGGAAGTGTCGTAGTTATCATCCTCTGTAAGCAAAGTTCTGCTGAAATCAATGTACGTACCTCATCATAAACGAAAGTGAAATGCTTTGAGTATAGATATCTTAGTTATTACCCTTATTGCCGTGATGAAGAGAGTACTGTGCTGTAACATATTGTTGTGCTACAGAAAAGGCTGTCTCCTTGTAGCTATACCACGAAAGATACTACTAAAATATGTTTTACTTTCCAGAAGAATTCAGAAAAACTGTGCAGATATAAAACAGATACACCGCAAAAGCAACAAGGTAAATTGTGTCACACATTAGTAGCGTCATTATTGGGATTTGGAGACCTAACTTCTACAAATTCACTGTGACGAGAGGGCCCTGCCCTGTTTAAATCCCGCCAGTTCTGATGCAATTCAGGTCTGTCGTTACGATCACATCGTCTGTCGTCATGTCGGTAGTTCCTGTAGTTTCTTTCTTGTCGGTTAAGTGGTGGAGAATTTCTCCCTGAATCGTAACTGCGCGCTGGACCGTTGCGTCTAAAGTTATTCTGTCTCCCTTGATAATAATAGTTCTGGTTACCATATTGTCTGTTTCTATGGTTATCTCTGTCGTATTCATTACTATGGAAATGCGATCTTTCTCTGTAACTATTATTCTGCCACCGGTTGTCATAAGGGTGGTGTCTGTTTTGGTCACGATTTGTGTTGTAAGAATAGACTTGTCGTGTCCAGTTATTGTTTCTGTCGTCACGGAATTGTGACGGATGTGCCCTATAGTGATTGTTGTGTTCCTGTTTCCGCATTCCCCGATTGTCAGTGTCAATTTCCAGTTCTTGTAACAGTCCCTGAAAAGCCTCAATGTCTTCTTTGCAACGTCCTGCCAAAATAATATGTCGTAAATGTTCAGGCAATTTGAGTAAGCAAATGCGGATGAGTTCTGAGGGGCTGTATGGGTTTGAAAGATACTGATTCTTATGCAACATGTCTTCAAAATATGTCACAAGACTGGAAAATTCAGATTGTTCGAAATGTTTCATCATTATGATGCTGTTTTACTCGGTCTTGTGTAGCTTGAGACCAATATGCTGAGAGGAAGGCATGATAAAAATCTCCTTCACTGTGACAATCGTGAATGACCGATCGCATTCTTACAGCTGGTTCATTCTCCAAGTAGCCACACATAAATTCTAACCTGTGCTCCAATGACCAGTTGGGAGGAAAACAATGAGAGAATTGATGAAGCCACGCTTGTGGATGAATGTCGTTGCCAGAATTCTTAAATGTTTTGAATTTACGTGTAGTAATGAACAGCTTATAGTCAAAATCATCATGTCGGCGAGTCGCATATCGGTCATTGTTAGGTCGTGTCGGCCGTTCCATCTCAAAATTCGGTGCACCTTGCCAATTTCTTTCATAATTTCCGAAATGCCCTGTGTTATTATTTTGCGGCTTTTCCGTATTTCTAAGTCCCTCTTCCCGTGTTGGAGCGCGAGTGTCCTCTGAAATACGTAATTCTTGTATTACCTGTGTCAGCTGATCTTGTACTTCCCGGATTTCTCTTTGGTGTTGCGTATTAATTTGATTCAGATTTTGTTTCAGTTTGCTAATTTGTTCGCTCTCTTCTGTGTCATTAAAGACTACCGGTTTTGTGTCATTCAGATTATCATCTATCTTCGTAGATAAGTTAGTGAACTGATCCGAAAGTTCGGTTACTTTCTCCGATAGTGTACTTATTTCCTCAGTGTGTTTTTCTGAACCAAGTTTCAGAGTGTCCATTTGTGTTGAAATCGTATCTACTGTGTCCTTTAAGTTTTCTTGAGTTTTTGCAAGTTGCGTAACCGAATCGGTAGATGCAACTGAGTCAATTTTATCTTGCAAGGTGTCGTGATTTTCATGAACAATAGTTTGCAGTTCTTTTATGGCTGCTTCGTGATTCTGTAATGCATTTTCATGACGCAAAAAAATAGGTTGAAAATGCTCACAAATTTGTGTTTTTACGTCATTACAGACTTTTTGACATTTCGATTCAATGTTACGTAACACAGTACTTAAATCTTCACGTGTTTGTTCAAGCATGGTGTCTAACTTTTTAAGATTTTGTTCCGTTGTGTCTAACTTTTGAAGCTTTTGCTGTGTTTCTCTCTTATTTTGTTCCATTGTGTCTAACTTTTGAAGATTTTGTTCCATTCTGTCTAACTTTTGTAGCTTTTGCTGTGTTTGACTCTGATTTTGTTTCATTTGTTGCATTAATTGCAATAATAATGTATTACTGTCTGGAATCTGTTCCTCTATGCTCTTCGGTAGTGCATTTGCACCGGCAACATTCACATTTTGAGAAGCAGAAAACGTGTCTTGACTTATTTGAGAAAAAGGTGAGAACCCAAAACCTGAATCTACAGTATTTGCAAGATTGTGTCCTGTCATTTCGTATTCCTGAGGCGATCTGTTGCCGACCGATCGATCGATAATGCTTCCCTGTTCACTAATTGTTTCACTGTCTACACCATTATTTGTCGCCCGCACCATTTCCCTATGCACAATTACCAAATTACTACTTTGAACATTAGTTAATTCAGTACACAGTGGTGCTGGCAAGCTACGCTCGTCGTCACTATTATTTCTCAGTTTACTTTGGAGCCTAGTGTTACGTTTTTCACACGCCATTATTGTCACAATATTTCACACGATAACACAGAAAAGCACAATTTGAAGAGCAAAAATAAGAGAACACATTAACATAGCACTGAAAATAATATCTAGTTAATTGCAGCTGCGAAATACTAGGTGCAAATCTACATGCATGTCACAACTGTTTTACTGTACAACAATGAAAAACTACAACTAGAAAGGAAATTCTCTCTATAATTACGCGCTAGCAATAAACAACAGCTACATTAATTACACAAACTACAAGAAAAAAAAATCAGAAGATTCCAGTGAGGTATCCTGGCAGGGTCGACATACGAAACGTCCCCTTAGAAAAATTATACACGACTGTCCTTATACTGACATACAATATTTTTAGCGTAATGCAATCTGACTTTCAAAAATCCCTGCAAAAGAATGGCCCTGAGTAACATTAAACTATACCTTTCAGAAATCACTTACCTCACAAAAATCTTCATTACTCGAACTACTGCAGTACAGCCAGCTAAATAAAAGATTCAAACTACGGAAGGCACTAACTACTGATAGGTGTAGTTAGCAAATGAAAGATATTAACAGAGAACAAACAATGTATTTACCTTAATAGTCATAATATATATAGCAGTTCATGACAAATTACAAAACTCCGCCATCTCTCTCCCCACATCCACCACTGCCGGCGGCTCACCTCCAACTGCGCAACGCTACGCGCTGTTCACAGCCAGCTGCCGCTGCCAAACACTACAATGGCAGACAACAATGCAAACTAGACACAGACTGCACACAGCACAGCCAGTGATTTTTATACAAAGGTGGCGTTACCAATAAAAAAAACCTAAACAGCCTACTTACAATGTGTGTCAATTTTTACCTCTCTATCTACATTATTCCGTGGTTTACTAAATTTTCAAATTTAGGCTGAGTTTTTGATCACCCGGTATAAGGATCGTGTATGCCGAAGAGACGATAGTAAGCACTCTGTACAGGCAGGACAGTTGTCTGTAGTACGAACTAAAGTGATCGTAGAGTGTGTCAGCCACGTTCTTCACGCACTGATTTAGTGATATGTCAGTGTGAAGTATATAGCGCTAAAAGAAAATTAAAAAAGTCGAAGAAAACAAATGTGAACGACGTCATGTCTTGTACAACGTGATCAGAGAACAGATATCCACGTAAGCAAGAAGAAAAGGATGAAACGCCGTAAATATGTGAATTCCTCATATTTTGATAGCGAACTGGGTTGGATTTCCAAAGGGACTAAATCGTTAATTGTGTGCAATTTTCTGACTGTTGACAGTGTCTGAACTGTTCGAAACCGAGCGCGTATGGTGATAAATGATTTGCAGACGCAGTGCTTTTAAGTTGTTCATAAAAGTTAACCGTACGTACAGAAACTGTGGAGAGCACAGGGAAGGAGTGCAGACGCCGGCGCTACACAGAGGCTGTGTGTGCCGCGAGAGTGAGGTGAGGTGAGGTTAGGCGAGGCTCCCGGCTCATTCCCGGCGTTTACAGGCTGGTCACCTCAGCGCCGATACGGCGGGCGCCTCGCCAGCCCGGCTGACCCCAGAGCGGCCTGGCACCGCTCTGCAGACAGGGGAGGGAGAGTAGAGAGATAGAGAGGCGTTTTCACTTTTAGAAAGCTAATGCGCACTGCGCTAGAGCTGCGAGGGATCCACTTCCTCTCTCCTACCCCAACCTCTTACCGCATTCGTCTAACATCTGTCAACAATCAAAAAATGGTCTTGTTCTGAGACAAAGAAACAACTAACAACAGAAGGATGCACGGACACGGAATACTCTGTGAATGCTCTGTGATGCGACACAAATGTACGAACAGAGCGCCGACTCAATTCTTGTTCAGACTGGTTCCCAGTTATTAACATCCGAGACCGTCCTTCTGATATCTGCGAGATATACCCAGCTGTGTCTCGGCCTGGTTAAAAGGAAAATTGCTAGGAATGTACGGGAAGAGATTAAACGTCATTATTTATGAACCGTATCATCTTCATCTTTGCCTAGGTGTGGTGTGTCGTCTTCCGGAGCCTTGGCTTTGCTCTGGCGCGATTGGTCCGTTTGCTTTTAAATTTCGGAGGGCGCTGCGTTCTGGGGAGAGACCTGCTGACGACGAGAGTATCGAGGGCTGCTGCCGGAGTGAGACGGGTAGTTTAGTTTCCGGTTGTGTGGCAGCGCAATGTTGCGGGGAAGGTGGTATGACTTCCTGTGAACGCCCGTGTTTGCTACGAGCGTGTTTACTCAGGACGGCGGCAGTCGTTTTGGACGGGCTGTGTGATGAGGAAGCTCGGCGTGGCAACTGTTGACGCGGCGTGTCCGCGTTGCTATGGCGGAACTGGGGCGATTGACGTAACTCGAGTTGGTGCTGGTAGCAACCTGTCGCCGAATGCTTGTCTGACTTCTGGACTAACGGTGAGAATTTCTTGACTTGATGGGTCTCACTCAATTTCTGCCCGTGTCGTCGGGTGTGTTTTGCTCTAAGGTCGTGTGACATGGTGTCTCGCAATTTTAGTATGCTCAGGCGTGCCCGAAATCCCGATTCAATGATCTGCTGTTATATTGTCAAGTGTAACTATCACAAGAAAAGAGTGTTAACTCTCTGTGCCTTAATAACTGAACCTAAAATATTATCTGTGGTTGAAATTTTATTCTGACCCAAGTGCAATAATGATCTTGTATTTTACAATTTGTTGAGTGGTATTATTATTTAGTGCTGGCCGTCATATTTTCTAAGTCGAAGATTTACGAAGGCCAGTCGGCGTCATTAACAGTTCCTGCCTAGATAGGCGTTATATTTTGAACCATGTGTTTCAATGTTTAGTAATTTTTATTTTATGTGTTATAGAGAGTTGCTGTCATGCCCTATGTGGACGATTCGCCACGTTGGTGAAGTTTCTAGTTGTTCTGCTGGTCTGTGCCATATTGATAAAGCAGGCAGTCCTAGCACAGCTGATTGTAAATTTTTCCTAGTGGTGAGCAGCACAGGCTGGTTTTAAGTGCTAAGTCACTACTAACTTCAACCATTCTCCAATATTTATTACTACTGATATTGAGGCCCTTCAGGCCGAGTGGCGACGTCAATACTCCTTTTTGGTTATTAATTTTATCTTGTTAGCTTGTTTCATTAAAAAAAAACCTTTGGTATATGAATTTGTCTTTTGGTCTTTACTGCTCCTTTGGACGAAGTAAATTAACTACTGGTTTTGTATTCTTGTAGCATTATTGAAACAGCATTTGTCGTTATATTTGATTGGCCCTTCTGGCCGAATGATTAAATTCATTCATTTCAGTAACTTATTGTATTGGTCAATAATTAATAAAAATGTTGGGTCCTTCAGACCGTGATTATCTCCTTATGTTGAATCTTAAGGTTCTCATTCTGACATTAAAGTTGTGAATGTTCAGCGGCCCTTCAGGTCTGGAGTTTAAAAAATTTTATTGTGTTTTGTGATTATATACATAGTGTTTTTTAACGTTTAATAAAATTTTGTTTGTAACCTCATTTGAGTCTATGCTTTCACTCCCTGCAGCCTTTGAGCTCTGCTTACCTTACGTTTTGGTTAAGTTTTCTCATACCACGACGTATCAATTTCCTTCCTCCCCCCACCCCCGTCTCTGTTCATTTCCTGCTTCCGCCTCTCTCTGTCCATCATCTGCTCGCCCCTCTCATCTTTTCCTCCAATCTCTCTCCGTCTCTCCCTGCCCCCTCTCTCTTTCCATATCTCTCTATGTCACCTCCTCCCCCCTTTCTCTGTCCATCTTCTCCTCTTCCTTCTCTCTCCTTCTTGTCCTGCCCCTCGCTCTGTACATCTCCTCCTTTCTGCTCCCTATATCCGTTTCCTCCCACCCTTCTGTCCATCTCATCTTCCTCCACTATCTCCCACCCTGAACTTTGCTTACAGTCATTGCAAGTTCAGTTGTATTCTAATCGTAAACTGTAAATAAACTTTTCTGCTTCTCAACAAATTTTCACTACTATATATTTTTATATATATTTATATATTAAGTTATGATGCCGACGAAGGAGTCGTCCCCAATAGTCCTATTGACTGGTGGCCAAAAACAGAAACATATAAATCATAGCAGGTTTGTCAGTAACGTCGATAAGGTGCCGGCTGCAAGGTCTGGATCTGCAACGACTAAAATAATTAGAAGTCGTTGGTAAAAAATAATATATATTGTACTTAACTAGTTGTACAGGATTCTTCTTGGCTGCATACATATAATTGTAAACAGATAGCTACAGAGGCCTCACTTAGGCCAAACGTTACTTAACGCCTTGTTGGAGCTTGCTTCCAGTTAGCTGAAGACAATGCTACTTTACTACTGGACGTCCCGAGCAAGAGTGAACGAGAGCTCGCTAGAAACTTGATACAAGCCGCGGAGCGGCGCTGGTCACGACTCGCGGGTCCAACGAAATTAATATGGACCGCGGTTGATAACTGCAACCCCTAACAAGTGTGGTTTCGAACGCTAGTACCACATATTATACACAAGGTGAACGTTAATTAAACCGACAAACTGCAGGAACGGATTCCTGGCTTGAAATGGAGGCGAAAAGGTCCTACGAACATTTGTCCGCAGACGCAGCGGTAGATGGCGCTGACGAATAACTGTTACTCTAACCACCTGCTGTGTGTTCCTTGCGTGTTACAAATACACTCCTGGAAATGGAAAAAAGAACACATTGACACCGGTGTGTCAGACCCATCATACTTGCTCCGGACACTGCGAGAGGGCTGTACAAGCAATGATCACACGCACGGCACAGCGGACACATCAGGAACCGCGGTGTTGGCCGTCGAATGGCGCTAGCTGCGCAGCATTTGTGCACCGCCGCCGTCAGTGTCAGCCAGTTTGCCGTGGCATACGGAGCTCCATCGCAGTCTTTAACACTGGTAGCATGCCGCGACAGCGTGGACGTGAACCGTATGTGCAGTTGACGGACTTTGAGCGAGGGCGTTTAGTGGGCATGAGGGAGGCCGGGTGGACGTACCGCCGAATTGCTCAACACGTGGGGCGTGAGGTCTCCACAGTACATCGATGTTGTCGCCAGTGGTCGGCGAAAGGTGCACGTGCCCGTCGACCTGGGACCGGGCCGCAGCGACGCACGGATGCACGCCAAGACCGTAGGATCCTACGCAGTGCCGTAGAGGACCGCACCGCCACTTCCCAGCCAATTAGGGACACTGTTGCTCCTGGGGTATCGGCGAGGACCATTCGCAACCGTCTCCATGAAGCTGGGCTACGGTCCCGCACACCGTTAGGCCGTCTTCCGCTCGCGTCCCAACATCGCGCAGCCCGCCTCCACTGGTGTCGCGACAGGCGTGAATGGAAGGACGAATGGAGACGTGTCGTCTTCAGCGATGAGAGTCGCTTCTGCCTTGGTGCCAATGATGATCGTATGCGTGTTTGGCGCCGTGCAGGTGAGCGCCACAATCAGGACTGCATACGACCGAGGCACACAGGGCCAACACCCGGCATCATGGTGTGGGGAGCGATCTCCTACACTGGCCGTACACCACTGGTGATCGTCGAGGGGACACTGAATAGTGCACGGTACATCCAAACCGTCATCGAACCCATCGTTCTACCATTCCTAGACCGGCAAGGGAACTTGCTGTTCCAACAGGACAATGCACGTCCGCATGTATCCCGTGCCACCCAACGTGCTCTAGAAGGTGTAACTCAACTACCCTGGCCAGCAAGATCTCCGGATCTGTCCCCCATTGAGCATGTTTGGGACTGGATGAAGCGTCGTCTCACGCGGTCTGCACGTCCAGCACGAACGCTGGTCCAACTGAGGCGCCAGGTGGAAATGGCATGGCAAGCCGTTCCACAGGACTACATCCAGCATCTCTACGATCGTCTCCATGGGAGAATAGCATCCTGCATTGCTGCGAAAGGTGGATATACACTGTACTAGTGCCGACAGCCGACATTGTGCATGCTCTGTTGCCTGTGTCTATGTGCCTGTGGTTCTGTCAGTGTGATCATGTGATGTATCTGACCCCAGGAATGTGTCAATAAAGTTTCCCCTTCCTGGGACAATGAATTCACGGTGTTCTTATTTCAATTTCCAGGAGTGTAGGTTCAAATGGCTCTGAGCACTAGGGACTTAACTTCTGAGGTCATCAGTCCACTAGAACTGCCCGAGGCAGGATTAGAACCTGCGACCGTAGCGGTCGCGCGGTTCCAGACTGTAGCGCCTAGAACCGCTCGGCCACACCGGCCTGCTGTGTGTTACAGGCTGTGTAATTGGCATAATGTTCTGTAAGCAGCAGTATAGCCCGATGTTCATGTCGGGAACAAGCCGTAGTGGTCTTTGTTTACGGCCAAGCAGTGGAAATGGTCGAGAGGCAGCACGGCTATACTGAAAGGAGTACCCTCACAGGCACCAACCACATCACACAACATTTCGAGCCATTTTTAGGCGTCTGTGTGATAACAGGTCCTTTCAGACAGACGAACGTGCAGGGAAGTGGCGGACTGTGCACACGCAACATTTAGAGGATCGGGTTCTACTGGATATTTAGACGAACCCTAATACAAGGTCCAGGCAAGGGGCCCGCCAACATAGCGTAAGCCATAGCACGGTTATACGAATCCTGCATGACAATGACTACCGTCTCTATCACCTGCAATGCCATGGAGGCGATTTTGAACATTTGAGATGCAGCTCTGTACTGTATTCCGGCACCATTTGTTGTCGCCGCATGCACACCATCGATTTCCAAACATATGTTCATAGGACCTTTTTTCCTTCATTTCAAGTCAGGAATCTGTCGCTGCAGTTTGTCGGTTTTATTAACGTTCACACTGTATATTACAAATATATAGCCCGTACGTCTCCAATCATTTATTACCGTAACCTATAAAAATTTGAAATAAATTTGTGGAGAACTTCCTGAAATTTTTAGTAACAATTTTTCCCCCTTATATATAAATTATACATCACATAAATTAAAAATGTTCATTAGAGTATCGTTTCAAAATTTGAAGTAAATCAGTCAAAAACTTTTCGAGAATTTTGGTAATAACCTTTCACGTTTGTATATTATTTATCTGTTTATGTATTTCATTTATTGAAAAATAGGTATATAAAAACACGCGCCTATTCGAGTGCAACATTGTGTCAAAATTTCAAATCAATCGACCCCATACTTTTCGAGTTCTGTGAGCACAAACAAACGGAAGCTGAATTTTTGGACGGTTTTATTTATTTGCTCATATTTTTTAAAGCTATGTTGTCTTTCCTAATATATAACCGTGAACTCCACACAAGTTTTCTATACGTTGAGACAACTGTGTATGGAAGAAAATATGACATTTTTCAGGCTTGTTCCTTAATGAAACTGTCAAAATTTACGTTTATACTAATCACGAGCTCAGTAATACCAGTATCAGAAATAGGAAAAATAATAAAGAGAAAAGAGTTATTTTTATGACGCAAGAGACCCATTCAAAACATTAATGTTAATAACAGCAAGCTTATGAAATTACTGTGCTGAGAGAAGTAGTGAAAGAAACGAAATTGTAGACATCACTTCAAGTGACAGAAGTACTGTGAAATTTCAACGACAACACACACTAAATAAGCACCACGTGTGGAAAGAAAAAATTAGTCCAGGAAAGCAGTTCGGCTACCTTTGCTATATAATTATGAAAGATAATCTATGTACAATAATAGCGGAAAAAATAACGTTACTAAAAAGTTGTATGCATATGTATAACATCTGGGCAATAGATACAGGAAAGAAGGAATTATTGGAGGCAACAGAAATGTGGATACGACGGAAAATGACGGGAACAAGTTAGACGGAAAGAGAAAAATCTGCAAGAAGTATAGGAACCAAAGAAGGACAGAAGCCTAATAAGCTAGGAGGAAAGGAATATGGCATTTATTGGACATATCGTTAGATACGATATTCTTCTCAGAAACATATCAATATATTGGAATGTAATGTATTACGTAAGAAACCAAAGCAACATGGGAAAAAAGTAAAATGAGAACATCAAGATTAGAACATAAATCAAAAACACTAACAAAAGACTGAGTAAAACTAGTGCTTCGGGAAATCATGTGGCTGTGTTTAAATAGTTTGACGAATAGATCGAATCGAATGAATAAAACGAAGAAACCGTTAGAGAGACAGATGGGAAAGAAGTGTTAACATCCAGGACCACCAGACCCAGATACACATCCGTATTCGTTTTCCTATAAATTCATAAAAACTTAATCACAACGAAAAAATTCAGAATGTACTTGATCCAGACACTACAAGACTACAAAACACCATATTCGAAGGCAGAAAGGATCAGTATAGAATTCTCAAACGTAGGGCTCGCTTTTTGTGCGTGGGAGATGGTTGTACAATTACTGGTTGAGTGGAAGATTCTTTAACATCTTTTATTCAAAATCAGAAGTCATGTTTTCCATAGACTCTCGATCAAAGAAATTACTGAGGAAATGACCATATGATAAGAAGACCTACACAGCCAATACTCCTTCAGAATTGCAGATGTTCCTTCTGGAATTTTGAGAACTCAGAAACAGCCAACTGGATCGATGGAAACAGATTAGTTCTCTTATCGGCGCAAAGATTGAAAGAAGCTGTTTCAAAGACAAAACGGATTAGTAGCCGAGCGCTAGATGCAGCTTATAGTAGTTGTAAATTTGCTAATTAGTGAAATGAATATAGCTAATATACTAACGACGAATTTTTGTTTAAGATGACAAACAGTATAAAATACCAATAACTGTAACAGGTAAGATCTGAGTTCTAGCTTGTGACACCAAACTACGTGAAGAAAGAGAGGAGACAGCAGAGGAAGAAAATAGAAAGAGAGCAGAATAAGATGAGATGATGGACTGAAAATGGAGGAACATTGATCGAGATTTATTGATGGAACTGAACGAGATCAACAATGACACCAGGAATGACTATTTGTTTTACTATTACCGCGGTGGTAAAAGTAAACTGTGTCACTGTCATGAGGCCAGTGGAAGCTTCCCCTTCTTTTGGAATGCAAAATTGTTTCACGGATTTGCTAAAAGACAAAGTGTAACAAAGCACATTTTCCATTTACAAAAAGTGGAAACGGTGGTACCCTCGTTGCGTAAACTGTGATTTACTCTCAACAAAATGTGTCAAGTATTGATGGCAGTTTTAAACGAGAGCGCATTAGTATTAGGCACTGTAGTGAGTATGCATGAATAGAATATTCACATGGAAATTCACAACCCGTTAAATTTATGTATCATAACTGGTGCGACATTTAGAGATATGTAGCTGTAGCAAACTTTTTGAACTGTTCTTCATACAATTAGAATGTTACTAGCATGCAGATGGCGGGTGGGCTTTATAGAAGGGTAGCAACACTTCACGCAGTCTTCCTGGTCGTTCTGGAGTTGGGTCTACAAACTGTCTCAGTTGTTCACAATAAATGTCAGCAGTGATGGTTTACACCTCGGAGCAGCAATTCGTTGTACACCACACAGTCGCAATTCCACCACATGCATAACATTATCTTTTGTAGGTGCGTGTAGGTCTTTTTCACGGGGAGTTGCTGATATGTTTGGGCTCAACAACTCCTTTCTTTTCCTTATGTTACCATAAAGACACCCTTTACCAGTAACGATACAAGACAGGAATGGTGGTTGTTGCTCACGAAACACTTTATAACGAGAGAGCAGAGAAGCGCTGTGCCCACGCACTGATTTGGTGATCTGCCTTAGAGGATACGGTACCCATACCCCTGATTTTTCAAGTTTCCCCGTTGCATGCGATTGTCGCACGATGGTAAAAAGACACACAACTCATCACATTTGCCAGTTCTCGAGTACACTGACATGGATCATCGTGGATAAATGGGTTTAAACGATCTTCATCAAACCGCGAAGGTCTTCCTGAAAGAGTTACTGATGTTAAAAAGATCCTGCTTGAAACGAGAAAACTACACTACTGGCCATTAAAATTGCTACACCATGAAGATGACGTGCTACAGACGCGAAATTTAACCGACAGGAAGAAGATACAGTGATATGCAAATGATTAGCTTTTCAGAGCATTCACACAAGGCTGGCGCCGGTGACGACACCTACAACGTGCTGTCATGAGGAAAGTTTCCAACCGATTTCTCATACACAGACAGCAGTTGACCGGCGTTGCCTGGTGAAACGTTGTTGTGATGCCTCGAGTAAGGAAGAGAAATGCGTACCATCACGTTTCAGACTTTGATAAAGATCGGATTGTAGCCAATCGCGATTGTGGCTTATCGCATCGCGACATTGCTGCTCGCGTTGGTCGAGATCCAATGACTGTTAGCAGAATATGGAATCGGTGGGTTCAGGAGGGTAATACGGAACGCCGTGCTGGATCCCAACGGTGTCGTATCACTAGCAGTCGAGATGGCAGGCATCTTATCCGCATGGCTGTAACGGATCGTGCAGCCACGTCTCGATCCCTGAGTGAACAGATGGGGACGTTTGCAAGACAACAACCATCTGCACGAACAGTTCGACGACGTTTGCAGCAGCATGGACTATCAGCTCGGAGACCATGGCTGCAGTTACCCTTGACGCTGCATCACAGACAGGAGCGCCTGCGACGGTGTACTCAACGACGAACCTGGGTGCACGAATGGCAGAACGCCGTTTTTCGGCTTAATCCAGGTTCTGTTTACAGCATCATGATGGTCGCATCCGTGATGGCGACATCGCGGTGAACGCACATTCGAAGCGTGTATTCGTCATCGCCATACTAGCGTATCACCCGGCGTGATGGTATTGGGTGCAATGGGTTACACGTCTCGGTCACCTCTTATTCGCAGTACTTTGAATAGTGGACGTTATATTTCATGTATTACGACCCATGACTCTACCCTTCATTCGATCCCTGCGAAAGCCAACATTTCAACAGGATAATGCACGACCGCATGTTACAGGTTCTGTACGGGCCTTTTTAGATACAGAAAATGTTAGACTGCTGCCCTGGCCAGCACATTCTCCTGATCTCTCACCAATTGAAAACGTCTGGTCAATGGTGACCGAGCAACTTGCTCGTCACAATACGCCAGTCATTACTCTTGATGAACTGTGGTATCGTGTTGAAGCTGCATGGGCAGCTGTACCTGTACACGCCATGCAAGCTCTGTTTGACTCAATGCCCAGGCGTATCGAGATCGTTATTACGGCCAGAGGTGGTTGTTCTGGGTACTGATTTCTCAGGATCTATGCACCCACATTGCGTGAAAATGTAATCACATGTCAATTCCAGTATAATATATCTGTCCAATGAATACCCGTTTATCATCTGCATGTCTTCTTGGTGTAGCAATTTTAATGGCCACTAGTGTATTTTCGTGCCGTGCTCTGTCCAACAGCAGTATCCTTATACACTGCCGAAATGTTTCTGGCTGCCTCTGATATTGTCACCTCTCCACTGAACGCAAACGGAAGAATATGTTGTTCTGATTCCTCCACTTGGTACTCAATCCTCCTAGCGATCACAGCTTCGCTGGCTATCTCCAAACGGCAAAATGACAATATGTGAATTCAAATGATGAAAGTCAACTACAGATAAAAAGTGACAATGGATAGCAACCGCAATACCGACGTTCAAAACGAAAACTCTAGTAACTTATGCGCAAACCTAATGTTTTGGTGTGAATAGAATATGCAACACGCTTTCTGTATATATTCATATATCGCAAATAACACATGATTCCCGGTTTTCTCCGTACCGTAGTGCGCTAGAGGGTGCGTCGCTGTGCAGTACGTATTTCATTTGTCAATTCACTGCTGCCAGTGAAAGAGTATCTAGTTTTGCAGTCTGTGACAGACCCTGTGGCCACATTACTCTTACATGGCAATATGCCAAACTGTGAAACACATTTAAATTTAGGATCGAAATTAAAATTACATTAACTCCTCCGTCTTCACCTAAATATAAACTAAATAAATAATTCTGCTTGAGTGCTGAAATTACATATTAGCTCCGAACAGCAGCGAGTCTTGGATGAAAAGTTCTCCGAAACATGGCGCGTCAATTTAGGGTAACATCCCACGCTTTAATGATTGCCTCCATCATCGTCGCCAGGGGTTAGTGAAAACTTTAGCTCTTAAATTCAACGAAAACAGTGAAGCGTTAATACAATAAACATATAGCTTTCTTTCAAATTTCACTAAAAGACTGTTAGTCTCAACACAGCTTAACAGTAGTGCGTTATCGCCTTAACTTTTAAGGGAGTAGCCCTCTTTGAACGCATGAAAATAGGCGTTTTTCTTGATTGTTTTAAGTAAAATAAAAAGAATGCTAAACCTTATTATGTAGTTTTATTCATTACACTTGTCTCTAAGAAATCAGTTTCGTGTCCACATCGGACGCTCCCTGTAAGCACTGCACCAGATGGAAGGACCTCTTTCAACGGGAACAGTGGTCGTCGGCGAGAATTTCCGAAAACCTCCTTTTGTAACTATAACAAAATAATATTGTACAAGTCATTTGAAATATACACTCCTGGAAATGGAAAAAAGAACACATTGACACCGGTGTGTCAGACCCACCATACTTGCTCCGGACACTGCGAGAGGGCTGTACAAGCAATGATCACACGCACGGCACAGCGGACACACCAGGAACCGCGGTGTTGGCCGTCGAATGGCGCTAGCTGCGCAGCATTTGTGCACCGCCGCCGTCAGTGTCAGCCAGTTTGCCGTGGCATACGGAGCTCCATCGCAGTCTTTAACACTGGTAGCATGCCGCGACAGCGTGGACGTGAACCGTATGTGCAGTTGACGGACTTTGAGCGAGGGCGTATAGTGGGCATGCGGGAGGCCGGGTGGACGTACCGCCGAATTGCTCAACACGTGGGTCGTGAGGTCTCCACAGTACATCGATGTTGTCGCCAGTGGTCGGCGGAAGGTGCACGTGCCCGTCGACCTGGGACCGGACCGCAGCGACGCACGGATGCACGCCAAGACCGTAGGATCCTACGCAGTGCCGTAGGGGACCGCACGGCCACTTCCCAGCAAATTAGGGACACTGTTGCTCCTGGGGTATCGGCGAGGACCATTCGCAACCGTCTCCATGAAGCTGGGCTACGGTCCCGCACACCGTTAGGCCGTCTTCCGCTCACGCCCCAACATCGTGCAGCCCGCCTCCAGTGGTGTCGCGACAGGCGTGAATGGAGGGACGAATGGAGACGTGTCGTCTTCAGCGATGAGAGTCGCTTCTGCCTTGGTGCCAATGATGGTCGTATGCGTGACGGCGCCGTGCAGGTGAGCGCCACAATCAGGACTGCATACGACTGCGGCACACAGGGCCAACACCCGGCGTCATGGTGTGGGGAGCGATCTCCTAAACTGGCCGTACACCACTGGTGATCGTCGAGGGGACACTGAATAGTGCACGGTACATCCAAACCGTCATCGAACCCATCGTTCTACGATTCCTAGACCGGCAAGGGAACTTGCTGTTCCAACAGGACAATGCACGTCCGCATGTATCCCGTACCACCCAACGTGCTCTAGAAGGTGTAAGTCAACTACCCTGGCCAGCAAGATCTCCGGATCTGTCCCCCACTGAGCATGTTTGGGACTGGATGAAGCGTCGTCTCACGCGGTCTGCACGTCCAGCACGAACGCTGGTCCAACTGAGGCGCCAGGTGGAAATGGCATGGCAAGCCGTTCCACAGGACTACATCCAGCATCTCTACGATCGTCTCCATGGGAGAATAGCAGCCTGCATTGCTGCGAAAGGTGGATATACACTGTACTAGTGCCGACATTGTGCATGCTCTGTTGCCTGTGTCTATGTGCCTGTAGTTCTGTCAGTGTGATCATGTGATGTATCTGACCCCAGGAATGTGTCAATAAAGTTTCCCCTTCCTGGGACAATGAATTCACGGTGTTCTTATTTCAATTTCCAGGAGTGCATTTTCTATCAGCACACACAGGATACCTGAAAACTACTGAGTTCTATTAAAATGGTGACATGTTGAAGCAAAGGCCATGTTTTTCGCCCGAAAAATCGAGACAAAAGCGTGCACGGAAATTAAACTTTTGAAGGCATCGCAAAACGGCTACATGTGCTGATAGAGAATTAAATTCATAAAACTGGTATCAGATTCCGATCAAAATCGTATGTACCGTTTTCAAATTGGTTCAAATAGCTCTGAGCACTATGGGACTTAACATCTGAGGTCATCAGTCCCCTAGAACTTAGAACTACTTAAACTTAACTAACCTAAGGACATCACACACATCCATGCCCGAGGCAGGATTCGAACCTGCGACCGTAGCGATCGCGCGGTTCCAGACTGAAGCGCCTAGAACCGCTCGGCCACACAAGCCAGCTGTACCGTTTTCAAGTTATTTTTTCCAGTAATATGAAAAATACGCTTTGAGAATAATACGTTTAATTTTTTTTTTGTCGTAGTTGGTATAAAGATACCTCCAGCCGTCGATCCATGGACCATTTAGCAATCCTTCCACATCCAAAAGGAGGTCCTCCTCCATCTTCTCAGTGGCCGTGGCCGTCCAGTGGTCCTATTCGGCAGCTTCTGTCATCCGCTGCTCTCCTCGGTAACTAGATTTCTCGTCTGCTTTGTGCAGAAGTTTTAACAGGCTGGTCTGATCTCAAGCTCGAGCACGTTGACAATTATCTTAACGGCTGTTAGGCCGTCGTTGCAGTTACATACTGCCACAGCGGCCGCGATGTTTACTATTGCCCGCCTTGAATGGTTTTCGCTTTGTAACACGAAAACGGAGTTTCTGGCGAACTTGGGATATTTGGTTATTCGAGGCATTCTGCCACGGGATGGTAGCTCCGCAACCGTCCAGTGCTGAGGAAATTGGCTTGGTTGTGTCAGTCAATTGCAACAGACACGTAGGCTAAGATCAATGAGGGTACTTGTCCACAGTATGCTGTTCTGTGCAGGGGCGCTTCGTGCCTTTTTGCAGGATATTGTATGAGTAATCACGATTAAGAGAAAGGTGTGTGATTTGAGAATGGATGTGTCAACCCGTAATCGCTAAACACTGCAGCAAAATTTTATATCAGTACAGCTGAGACGGACGAAATTTATATATATATATATATATATATATATATATTACCCAGTTTCTTCGTAACTTGGAATAAACAGAACAATAAAGTAGTCAACCCAGAGAAGATTTACGAAACAAAAAATTCAGAGAGGAGTCCCCCTTAAGTACCATGAACTTAGAGATTCAGTCAGCTGGCAGAAATTTACGCGCTATAGCGTAAAAGTTGACTTCGACGCTAGCAGAAGTAGGGCCTATATTTTCCTAGAGCTAGCGTCGTCTCCATGGGTGTAGGAGAGTGGTACAGTATCGGTGGGCTTAAGTTTTTGACTTTACTGTGTAACTGTTGTGGTTAATCGGAATATTAATATACTATTCTCTTACCTCAAGAAATGTTCTATGAAATCCACAGTGCAATGAATTTTATTTTTTATTTATGGTAATTAATGACATCGGCAGTTAAACAGCCACTATTACTGATAGTGTTTTGGAGTATCGGCAAGTGTTTTTTCTGTCATAATGTCCGTTCTTAATGATACACTGCACTGATACTTATCGAATAATAATAAAACACAGAAGCAGGACATTATTGTTAGTATTTCAGCTCAGTACATAAAGGTTCAGGTCACTGTTTGACAGAAATTGCAAATAAAATACAAAATATTCTCATGATCCACACATCAGATACGTGGCCAGCCTCTACACTTGGTACACAGCACTTAGTCTTCTTCAAATGACTCCGAACATACAACGCACTTTTCATTCTCTTCTATTGGCCATTATTTCAGTATATTCGAGTTTTCTTCGCTAGTTTGCAATTCTCTTTTCCGTGGCCACCCTTTACGTGTTTGCTTTAATTTGGAACACCCAACTGAAGTTCAGCTTTGATCAACTCTCTTCCACACAATTTTTTCTGCTTCTAATTTGATCTCTTCGGGGGCTATCTTTTCCTTTTGTAATCGTTGAAAACCCTTAGATGTCTCCCTCGCGGTCGTTTTGTTAGACATAACCTTGTTCATGGCCGTTTTCATGCACCCTTCATTCTATTTTCCCTTTTACTTTCTTCTCATTTTCCGCCATTTCAATATGAAAAGTAGTAAGAAAAAGAAAATATAATTTATGAACTGAAATTACTTGTGACCGATACTGAAAGACAATCGGATGGCCGATACTTCACGACAAACACGCAGTAGGATGTAATCTTTTAATCACTTACCTTAAAAACGGGTACCACGGGCCTCAAAATATCCTCCATGTACTAAGAGCTAAATAAGAATCATCAGTCCTTCAGAGCAAGCAATTCACCGAAGAGAGGAAGAGGATATCAGACTCCAGTGCACCCATTGGGAAGCGGATACGAAAATCACGGTAACGCGCGGGTATCCACTACTGCCTGCTGACGTGTGGCCGCACACTCGGCCAGCGCCGGCTGGTCAGGTTCACTTCGTTGCCACACTCGTCAAGCTGCCGGCTCTGCGGGTGTGCTTCATAGTCCTCGGCGGTAGGCGCAGTCGAGGAAATCAGATAAATAGCACCTTGACTGCTCGCTCCGGCGTGTGCTGTTAATCTAGTCGTCGTTAGTGACTGTGCAGTGCGGAATGCACAGACGCATATAGACGGTCATCTCTACATCTACATCTACATTCATACACCTGACGGTGTGTGGCGGGGGGTACTTTGAGTACCTCTGTCGGTTCTCCCTTCTATTCCAGTCCCGTATCGTTCGTGGAAAGAAAGATTGTCGGTATGCCTCTGTGTGGGCTCTCTAACCTCTCTGATTTTATCCTCATGGTCTCTTCGCGAGATATACGTAGGAGGGAGCAATATACTGCTTGACTCCTCCGTGAAGGTATGTTCTCGAAACTTCAACAAAAGCCCGTACCGAACTACTGAGCGTCTCTCCTGCAGAGCCTTCGACTGGAGTTTATCTATCATCTCCCTAACGCTTTCGCGATTACTAAATGATCCTGTAACGAAGCGCGCTGCTCTCCGTTGGATCTTCTCTCAACCCTATCTGGTACGGATCCCACACTGCTGAGCAGTATTCAGGCAGTGGGCGACGAAGTGTACTGTAACCTACTTCCTTTGTTTACGGATTGCATTTCCTTAGGATTCTTCCAATGGATCTCAGTCTGGCATCTGCTTTACCGACGATCAACTTTATATGATCGTTCCATTTTAAATCACTCCTAATGCCTACTCTCAGATAATTTATGGAATTAACTGCTTCCAGTTGCTGACCTGCTGTATTGTAGCTGAATGATAAGGGATCATTCTTTCCGTGTATTCGCAGCACATTACACTTGTCTACATTGAGATTCAATTGCCATTCCCTGCACCATGCGTCAATTCGTTGCAGATCCTCCTGCATTTCAGTACAATTTTCCATCGTTACAACCCCTCGATATAGCACAGCATCATCAGCAAAAGGCCTCAGTGAACTTCCGATGTTATCCACAAGGCCATTTATGTATATTGTGAACAGCGACGGTCCGACGACACTCCCCTGCGGCACACCTGAAATCACTCTTACTTCGGAAGACTTCTCCCCACTGGGAATCTCGACCGCTAAGTACGCGAGTGTGATGTGTGGGAAAGTATTGGTGCGATGTGGCCCTGCCGTGCAGTGTACGGTGGCTGTTGGAGTACGTGCGTAGACGTAGGTGTGGACGGCGAGAGCGCGGCAGGGCAGTGCGGCTGCGGCTGCGGCGCGGCCAGATGCCAGGCGGGTCGCGGCCCGCCGACCAGGGGTCGTTGGCCCCCCAGCGCCACTGTGCGGCCGCCTCGGTCGCGGTGCCCACGTGCCGAATGCCCGCGCGCGGCTACCACCTAGAGCACCTGCACTATCTCCTCCCCGCCTGCCTAATTCCATCTACTGTCCACATTAAGCAATGTCCAGTCCGAGTAATTAATAACCAAAGTATTTTTTGAAGATCTGAGAAGAGCGAAGATTACAATAAACTTCCTAGGTTTCACAGCTTGTCATGTTGAGGTGGCTCCAGTTCTTCTTGTCTGCGGGTCTGATTCTTGAAGCTGAAAATCTCACATCAGGTCCTCACGGTTGGTTTCAACTAAGTAAATTTGAAGGTTTTTTTTACGTATATGCTCTACTGGCCATTAAAATTGCTACACTAAGAAGAAATGCAGATGATAAACGGATATTCATTGCACAAATATGTTATACTACAACTGACATGTGATTACATTTTCAAGCAGTTTGGGTGCATAGATCCTGAGAAATCAGTACCCAGAACAACCACCTCTGGCCGTAATAACGGCCTTGATACGCCTGGGCATTGAGTCAAACAGAGCTTGGATGGCGTGTACAGGTACAGCCGATACCACAGTTCATCAAGAGTACTGACTGACGTATTGTGACGAGCCAGTTGCTCTACCACCATTGACCAGAAGTTTTCAATTGGTGAGAGATCAGGAGAATGTGCTGGCCAGGGCAGCAGTCGGACATATTCTGCATCCAGAAAGGCCCGTACAAGACCTGCAACGTGCAGTCGTACATTATCCTACTGAAATGTAGGGTTTCGCAGGAATCGAATGAACGGTAGAGCCACGGGTAGTAACACATGTGAAATGTAACGTCCACTGTTCAAAGTGCCGTCAATGCGAACAAGAGGTGACCGAGACGAGTAACCAATGGCACCCCATACCATCACGCCGGGTGATACGTCAGTATAGCGATGACGAATACCCGCTTCCAATGTGCGTTGACAGCGATGTCGCCAAACACGGATGCGACCTTCATGATGCTGTAAACAGAACCTGGATCAATCCGAAAAAAATGACGTTTTGCCATTCGTTCACCCAGGTTCGTCGTTGAGTACACCATCGCAGGCGCTCCTGTCTGTAATGCAGCGTCAAGGGTAACCGCAGCCGTGTTCTTCGAGCTGATAGTCCATGCTGCTGCAAATCTCGTCTAACTGTTCGTGCAGATTGTTCTTGTCTTCCAAAGGCCCCCATCTGTTCACTCAGGGATCCAGACGTGGCTGCACGATCCGTTACAGCCATGCGAATAAGATGCCTGTCATCTCGACTGTTAGTGATACGAGGCCGTTGGGAACCAGCACAGCGTTCCCTATTACCCTCTTGAACCCACCTATTCCATATTCTGCTAACAGTCATTGGATCTCGACCAACGCGAGCAGCAATGTCGCGATACGACAAACCGGAATCGCGATAGGCTACTGTCCGACCTTTATCAAAGTCGTAAACATGATGGTACGCCTTTCTCCTCCTTAGACGGGGCATCACAACAACGTTTCATCAAGCAACGCCGGTCAGCTGCTGTTTGTGTATGAGAAATCGGTTGGAAACTTTCCTCATGTCAGCACGTAGTAGGTGTCACCACCGGCGCCAACCTTGTGTGAATGCTCTGAAAAGCTAATCATTTGCATATCACAGCATCTTCTTCCTGTCGGTTAAGTTTCGCGTCTGTAGCAATTCATCTTCGTGGTGTAGCAATTTTAATGGCCAGTACTGTATTTTCTCTCACATTTTAGTATGTCATACTGTATTAGTATTAGTAAGTGAAACCTACTGCGTTTAACAAGGCGAAAATCACCATTAATGCATCCGTCAAGTAACTGGGTGTGACTATTAGAAATGATCTCAAATGGAATGATCAGGTTACACAAGTAACGGGTAAGGCGAACTATAGACTGCGGTTTATTGGTAGAATCCTGAAGCGACGCAGTCCTTCAACAAAGGAAATTGCTTGGAGTACGTTAGTTCGTCCACTCTTAGAGTATTGTTCCCCTTACCAGTTGGGGCTCATTCAAGAGACTGAGAAGTTTCAAAGAAGAGCGGCAAGATTGGTGACTGGTACATTTAGCCATCGCGAGAGCATTACAAATGTCATAGAAAGTTTGAAATGGGATACACTTGTGAATAGACGACGTGCTAAACGGAGGGGTTGCTCACTAAATCCCGAAATCCGATCTTCGCCGAGGATGTAGAGCATATGTTATTACCACCAACTATCAAGTCGCGCAATGAACTCCGTTCAACGATAAGGGAAAATAGAGCTCGTACTGAGGCCTTCAGACAGTCGATTTTCCCTCGTGCGATCTGCGAGTTGAACAGCAGATGGGAGGGAGGTGGGGGGGAGGTAATAAGACTGGCGCGAATTGTACCCTCCGCCACACACCGCTTGGTAGTTAGCGGAGTATATATGTATATGTAGATGTAGATTCTGACTTTTCACATTGAAAAAGCTGAAATTACATTGTTCGCAGAAAATTACAAAAATATGTCCGATCACAATAGAGGCCAACTACAACTCTCACACACTGCGGAAATAGCAATATTCCAAAGGGCTTACAATCTTTCTTAACAAATGAATTTTTACTAGTTTCCCCTACATTATTAATTTCTAATATTATTACCTAAATGAATCCAGAAATAAATATAGTAAACAGTACAGGACTGCGTAATTAATAATAGAAATTTTAACTGTGCCAATAATACGTAATTTCAAATGTTGTTTTTTTTAAATTATTTAACTGTACATTCAGAACTAGTACTTATCGACTACAATATCGAAACTAAAATATTTTGTGAAGTAATTCCTTTTCATAAATTTTAGCTTGAAGTATAGCATCCCGTGTATAAAATTGCATACTGTTATGGCGAGGGGTGAGGGGTGGGGGTGGGGGGGGGGGGGGAGAGAGCGTCCGCCGCCTCCATGTCTCTCTGAACAAATACCTGACACTGTGATTTGGTACTGTCTGTATTTACAGACGCTTAATGCATAATACACAAAATTTATATTCTCAAAGTGGTTGTTTCAAAGTTTTCTTTTAAATAATATGTCAAAAAAACAATATCTTGCGTTTCTTCTATTTAAAAGTTGTTTTTAATGCAATATTTAGAATAGCAATAAGTGCAGTGCTAATAAGTGCGCCTATTTTAGCTCTTTCCAGAAATTTAAATCTTACATTCCAATAACTATTTACTTTGTTCATAAAACACTTATTACTCTAACAAAAATCTTTGTTATAGTGTTTAGCGAACAATTTAGGACTCCTCCTGTGGAGCTATGACTAATAAACACTTGGTGGAACGGCTTGAATATTTAAGCCCTCAGTATCTCAAATATTTCTGTTGACTGTGTCATGTTTAACTAGCAGAATATATCAACATGGGTGTTGTCACTTGACATACTATTCGTGTAACCGTTCCAACAGTTAATGTTACAATATTGCTTGTTATGTTATATATATCTAATCTTGCATTATTGGTTGATGCTATATTCGATGTTTCATAAGAGCGCATAACTTTAACAAGTGACAGTCTCAAATTTTTTCGGTCAGTAATGCTATTTTCAAATAGAGATTATGAATTAACAGTGAATCAGACACAAGAAATATGTATTTGCTGTGATTCACCTCAGATACACAGCTCTATTTTAGGCAGCCCTAATGTCAATTTTTCGCGAGTTCACTAAATAATTATACCAGATATGCTGCTGTTGAGTACACGTAGACATATAATCAAAACAGTGAACTTGAATTTCTTCTCAAAAATTCGCTTGTTGAAAGACAAATGCTCATCAAAAATGAGTTTTATAAATGAGTGTGTTTCTACATGACAGCGTGTGGAGCCAAATATTCTCTTTAAAATATATTGTGTGACGGTGTAAATCATTCAGTGTTTCGGCAACTCCATTCTTAAAACCTGTACACAGCATGAAATCATCTCTATGCAAAAAGCATTTAACACTTCTCGATTATGTTTGTTACATATAGTATACTTTTATCCAGAATCATAAGCTTTGAATCTACGATTAATGCACCTTTCGCAAATGTTTTGGGTTAGCAAGAAAATTTGATGGTGCAGCATTTTCCCTAAGACGAACTGTTCAAAGCGAATTTCGATCGATGCCCTCTTTTTAAAAATTCTGAAAAGAGCTCTATTTAGACGTTCGCCAGTTCATTGCCCTCGTGGTATTCTCCCACTCAGTTTTCCGACCTTCATGGTTTGGAAATCTAGAACGGTGTGAGAGAAATACATTGCAGTACGAGTAAAGAAGTAGCACAATTTTTTTCGCAGAAGTGGCAAAATAATACGTTAACGAGACATGTTACACATGAAATTTTATTCCTTTACACTTCACGTCAAAGTCAGATCTATTCGTGGACCCAAAAACTTCACACGCCATCATAATAGCTCAAAATCCTTTCAAAGACTGGAGAGAACCCTATGCACAGAAACTTCGAACACCAGTATTTTGGTCGTTTCAAGATTACTACCCTTCGAATTTCTTAGCTTCACAGTAATGACGTTTGGGCCTTTCTTTTTATTTTGTTACTCTATGCAGCAAATATTCAAAATCAGGCACAAGAATCATTACCTTCGAGATTCACGCAACCAAACAGCGCAAAGACAGCGTTCGCTGAAATTCAAACAGCTCAGGACAGCAGATAATACAAACTGTTCTGTGATATGTTAACAACGAATCATACTAAGAATAAAGTGGGCGCTCCAGCATCATCAGGCCTCAAACGTAAGAAAATATAATATTTTTGTTATTTTTCTCTTTCTTGGTACGAGACTCAGACGCCCCACCAGATAATGGAGGGTTAAAACAGATCGTGTGTGAAGTTTACCAAACTCTATGATTAGAGCACAGCAGTTTACATAGGTAAAGTGGGGGAAAACGGGTCAAAAGAAGAATATTTATAAATGTCGTGCAACAGAATAATATTAGTTGGATCCCAATCTACATGATGAAGAAGAACAGACAGAATAAGTGAGGAAAAATGAATATAGTCATACGATTCCGAGGCTGCTTTTGCATCATGAATACCTAGAAGTTTGTGTGAGCGATCGGTCCCTCGTCCACAACAACAGTCTGTTTAAGGACCCTCGAGTTTGTGTCGAGTGTTGTCGATTATTCTGAATTACAGCACCACTAGTGCTACCGAAACCGAGACAAAAACCAACTATATCAGTCGGATACGTGAACAAACACAAAAAAATATGAACAGGAGAACAAAGGAACTCTTTCGGAACAACAGCCGTCCCAATTTCGCTTCACATAAAAATAACTTGCACGATTACGGAAAAAAACTTCAAAAGTGGTCATAAGAAGGGAGATTTCTTAAAAACTTTCAGTGAAGATCTAGAAAGGAAATTAAACGTATTATGAAGTATTAAGGATAAAGCAAGGCAGTACAGTAAGCGTTGATGTGATCATCCAGTCTTGCAAGTTTCCTAGCTGGCTTCCTGTAAGAGCATAGAGACATCGTCCAGACGCTAGAGGAAACCAGGGAAGAGCCTGGAAGCTAGGCTAGTTTATCTCAGCTTTGAATAACGATGCCGTCTGAGAACATGTTTATGGAAATTTTACACCTGAAGGCAGGTAGCACAGTAGGACATATGCTAAGGCATCCACGGGCAATTAAATTGATACTGAAAAGGGCAACAGGTGGGGAAAAACGGTAACACCAAATCGATTAACAGATAACGGTGATGTTGAGTGTAGTGGGAACCCACACAGGAGAGTTCTAGCGGATGTGAGAAAGAATTGAGAGATGTTTTAAATCAAACATTGGACAAAAGAAACAGAATTTTGTCCACCTCATATCGTGAACTCGCACTCTCAACTAGCCGCCTGTAACTTTAAAAATTGATGGAATTTCATGATAGATTAAAACTGTGAGACCATCCCGGATATCTCTGTATGTCGATCTTTTCAGAAACGGTTGCAGGACTCTTCTGTTCTGTGCAGAATGTCAAGTCAAACACCTTTAGCCATCTAATTTCCAAACTTTTATTTCATTGCGCTACCAGTTTCGGCAATATATTACCCAATCTTGAGACACCTGTGTTGAAACAATATGAAACAAATAACAAAAAAGGGGGTTGCAGATCTTATATACAGTGATAATATGTACTAATATAACAACATCAAACTGTCCGGGAAGTTATGTCATAGTCACAGATAAATTAAGGAATAAAATAAGAGTTGCACATTGTATAAACTTAAACTAGGGAGCCAATGCGTATGTCATTTAATCGCAAAAACGAACCTACTAAACGTAGATCAATAGTGAATGTTATGCATAGATAATCACGATGTAACGCTAATGCAATGCCAATGAAACAACTGGAGTAAAACAATATAGTCATATACTGATGAGTACAGACTGAAGCTAAACATTTTTTGGCCATATAGTGATGAGTTATAGCGGTAAAACGACCTGTTGGAAGTCTGGAAAGGCATCCCAAAAGTTGGGACTAGCTACCCATCTTCTGCAGTCTCGATGATCTACTCTGGGAGTCACCAACACTGGAGCTAAAGAACGCAACATTCAGAAATATGTGATCAAGCCGATCGCCGATGCAGAAGCCAGAAAGAAGTATAAGGCGATGAAACGAACCTCTGTTTGCTACTTCTTACCCCAACATTGTGCCTAAATCTTTTCCCAAGGTCGAGGTTTTTAGGCAAACGACATCCAGCGTATCATTAGCCACCATCAGCATTTTTACTTTCATCTGTATATACCAAAGCTGAGATAGTAAAGACATAGCGATCCAGGCAACTACAACGGAAGAGACCAGCAACATTTCTGCAGTGAGCACCACAAAGACACCGCAAAAACAGTGTGCCTCTCAACGCAACGCCCACTTTCCACAAGGCAGAGTGCCTCTCAAAGCCTCCTTTCCCCCTCATCCTTGAAGGGAAAGAGAGAGGAAAAAGGTCTCACATCTCGGGTTGAGAGTAGTTCTGGGCACCACCTGATGTCTTTCTGGCACATCAGACTGATGATGGTATCACGGATTCTGATGCCTTATCACTGAACCCAGACAACCCTCCGACCCCCCCCCCCCCCCGCCCCTCCTCCTCTACCTGTGCCTCACTATCTCACTATCCCAGTGCAGGAATAAGGGTAAACCAAAATCACACTGATGGAATGACTCCCTTACTCCACTGGAATGTGAATGGATGCAGGATTCACCTGGAGGAATTGAGACTCCTTGTACAGAACAGACATTTTTGTCTTCAAGAGACTAAACACACTGACGCAGTTGTACTTACAGGTTATCACCTCCACAGAAAAGGCGGCCTTACTGGGGACAGCGTGAAGGGAGGGGTAGCAGTATTCGTCAAGGACATTTTTCCACTCCTCTCCTGTGCTCTTAACTATGAAGCTATTAGCAGTTACAGCCAGTCACATTTTCCTATTCACTTCTTTTAGCTCCTCTGTCGTTTCACTTATGTTTTACTCCCACGTTTGCCTCCTTTCGCCTTCTCTCCGTTCCCCTAAGACATGTGAGCATGATTGTGCCAGTCATCGTGAGTGAGGTGGGAGTGAATATATGACAGTTAATTCACATGTTTCCTCCTCAATGTATGACAACAATTTTAGTATTTTTATCCACATTCGTTTCTCTTAATGAGTGTAAGGTCACACACACACACACGCGCGCGCGCTCGCACACACAAACACACACACACACGCACACACACACACACACACACACACACAGATAGACAAACACCACTCTTTAGCCCACCGCTTCTTACCATTATGTACGAAGTCGTACATGACAGAAAGCGGATGACTGAAAGAACGTGCTATTCATGACGGAAGTTCATCTTAAACGTCCCTAATGCCCTGGAACTACAAAATGCTCACCATACACAGGCTGGAGTCTGTAGTGCGATGACCAGTGAACCGCTGCATCCATTCATATTATGGATTTCTGTCTGATTCTCTCTCTTTCAAAGATCCAAAACTATGTCTCTGGATCAAACGCGAATATAAAATCAGACTCACCACGTGGCCAAGACCGGAACATACAAAAATACCTGGCCAAAGCCTGCATTAACTCGTGACCAGAGCCCAAATCTATCTCCCCAACTTCCCAGTCTTTCCACTATATTTTCCAAAAACAGTCCATATTGAAAACTCCCGGAAAGCTGAAGCAACCTATCACAAATGTGCCAGCTCTTCTATACACCAATCGCATAATTCTGCATTCTTAGTACAGCCTCCCTCCAGAAGACGGGCATATTTTGTTCTAGGCTTTTCCGTGACAGAACGGGCTCCTGCCGGTGCGTCTTTTGACGTCACTGTTGGCGTCCCAGTCCAAACGCTCGTCTCTGCTCGCCAGTTTGGGTTGGGTGTGTATGTGGCTCTAAAACAAACAACGGCTATCCTGGCGAGATTGTGTTGGGCGTTCTGCCATGCCAGTCTATTTCAGCCACTGTGGGGAAATGTTTTCATGATCCAAACAGGTAAGAGTTTCGCAGGAAGGTCCACCAGAAACTATATGGTTGATACTTGCAGAATCTGAAGACTGTTCTCTCCTCGACAGAGAACAATTATCCAGATGCTCGTCATGGCGAATCGGGTAAAGAAGTTGACAGAAACTTCACTGCAAGCCTGTGGGACAATATACTGTGGCCCAGCGACCTCACGTCTCCGCCTACAGCCAAAGACCCCTGCTGCTCAGGCTGTCTCTGCCATCATGCGCTCTTCTGCGAGACCGAGGCTCCCAGGCTCAGTCGCTTTACCTGCGTCCACGTCCCTTCTTTGGTCTCTAAACTGACACCAATAAGGCGGCTCTTTTTGCCATCTATGCTCGGCAAACTACCCAGCTGCAGCCATAACTGCCCAATAAAATAAAAACTCAGTCTCATCACCTCAAAATTACTTCACGCAGTTATCTACCAATGAACTCAGTTCACAACCACTTTTTTAATAGACATCACATCGGTTACAGTGTCGTTATAACTCCATACAAGTATGCTATTTGCATTTCTGTAGATGAACTGAATAAATAACGAAACGCTAATCTAGAGGTCTTGCCACCTTTCATTAACACTGCATTAATTCTCTTGTTAATCTTTGTAGGTAAGTTTTAATAGATGGAATCGTAGTTCCATAGACATCAGTATGAGTAAGATCGTTTTTTTTAGTGATTTAATCATTAATATTAATTCCAGGAGTTACTTGGTGTCAAATCTGATACGGTAGTTCCTGCTCTCTGTCGTTGGTCTGCGACCACTCAGCCTACTCTCCTCGCTTTCCCGCACACACAGTCCGTATAGCATAACCATGTGTCACATGTGGAGTGCGTAATCTGTAGTTTCCTTCGGACCACATAGGTACACCAGCATGTGCAGTTAGATACGACATAAAAATACTCTGCCTGCAATATAGCACAAATCACAGATTTTGTGTCTGCTACTATCACTGTTATTATTATTATTATTATTATTATTATTATTATTATTACGATTTGATAGTTGACCTCTCGGGGCCACACGACAACTACATTTTGCCCTATTTGTCTGGTGTTTCTTCTGTTTCCATTACTCATGTACGCGGTCGCTACGCTGTTGATTTTGTCATTCTGTTCTTTGTAGCCCTTCTTTTTACTTGAAATCCTTCCAGCCTTTGTATTTTGCTTTGAAGCATTTTACCTACTAACAGTAGGGCTGCAGAATTTTGGATGTTGCGAGGTCCTTCCGAGTTTCTTTAACTCACATCATAGATGTCTTCCTTTTCCAAGAGTAATCAAATATTGGTTTGGATAGTCTAGGAAATGTAATAGGACCGTTTTTGTTTACAAAGTATATAAATGATTTAGTAGAAAACGTCGGAGGCTCTTTAAGGTTGTTCACAGATCTTTAACGAAGTAGCAACACCAAAAGGTGGTGTAGGCTCTGCCAGTTGAAACTCAACCTAAAGTTATTTAACATATTGCGCATATATGGGAAAATAATGCCGCTACTGTAAAGTGATACTATTTCCTGTCTCATCTTAGTTGTATAAGGCTTAAGTAGGCACACGGGGCTGTATCTAGGTGGACTTTTATTTCCCCAGAGGCTCACGGGACCGACATGGAACTCCTAAATCTTCCTCTCCTCCTCCAAGCGGAATGAGTGGACCGCTGGTAGATACCAACACAGGCTGTACACTTTCCTGGCATTAGGCAGCAGTTGTACCATCGCAGAGCTGCACGGCTGACCTGGAGGACTGTATGGCACTTGTCTGTCCACCTGCAGGTCCTTCAGGGTAATCAAAACTGAGGCCCTAAAATTACACAGATTCTTGAAAAGTGGGAATGAGAACGACTGAAATGAACACACACAAACTTCTCTGCAGAAAACGTAATACCACTCTTTGCAGCACACTCCTGCAGCCTCTTTACTGTAAGTTGCAACTGGCGAGTTGCTCTTGCAATACAGGAGAAGCAACAGAAAACTGAAAAATTGTCAACAAATAAGGAACACTGTGTAGGACTCTTTACCACAGCCGTGATACTATTGATTACTGCGGCAAAGACTGTAACATTTAAAACACTGCCCTCAGGAACACCACGCTCCTGCTCGAAAATATTCAACAGCACGTTAGCAACTCCGCACAGAAAATAGCGCTTCGATAAAAAGGACCGAATAGAAATAGGGAGATCGTCACGGAAGCATCTTTGGTGGAGCCAACCGAGAACTGTGCGCCATCAAGTAGTGTCATGCGCCTTACTGATATCAAAAAATATACGTATACATTGCTGTTGAATAACTGCCTCTTGTAGGGTCAGGTTGTCAACAGTGAATCGAAATCTCCCGAATCCACACTGTGACCGACTTATGAGCTGCTTGGTCTCTAATATCCAAACCAGACGAGGGCTTGTCTGGTTTCTAAAAGTTCTGGGTCTAATAACAGAATACGCGCTGGCAGGCAGAAAGTGTTTTTAGTATTAAAAAGGAAAAGGGGGAGATCGAGAAAGTCTGGCTTTCTATATTCAAAAAGGGTTAGGAGTTATTGCTGACAGTTTAAAATCAGCTAAGCAGTTGGGTCTAGGGCACTGTTGATGCAATCATCTAGTTCCTAACATGTTAACAATCTCAATGCCATGTGGGAGATGCCATCGGAACTGTGCTGCACACCACCTTGAATTACAGCAAGGGTATTGTGACGTGCAAGTTTCTGTTGGGAATTCTCAAGGAGGAATTTAAGGATGGTTGGTCTCCAGGAGGAATAGTCGACACGCAAAATATCATGATCATGAAGAGGATGGATGAGGATCCTGTAAGGCTCGACTCCTTCATCTTGGCGTTTAATAGCATGAAACTTCCTGAGCAAGTAAAGGCTGCTTTCCTTCGCCTAAGTGTGTGGCCTTATGTGCCCAACCCAATGTGCTATTTGAAATGCCGGTGTTTTGTGCATAGTGCTCTTGTGATGAAGAAGCTACTTGTGGAAAATACGGTAAGGCCGTCCACGAAGGTGTCTCTTCTTTGTCTTCACTGAAGTGTGTGAATTGTTCTGGAGCCCATCCTGTCTGGAGTCGGGGGTGCACTGTGTATCTAGAAGAACACTGTGTATCTAGAAGATATAAGAGCTTAAGATTACACCCATATGGTGAGGCCAAAAGGGTGTATAAAACAACGCTGCTCCCCAAAGTTCGCTACCTCCTTTGCTGCGGTTCTGAAGCAGCTGGTTAAGAAAGCCAGCGCTTCTCCACAAATGGAGGTTGCTAGTGTCAGCATTTGTCAATGTACTTGTGTTGCTGCATACGACGCCTGTACCACCCCATAGAACTTCAAAAAGGCGCGGTTGCCGACATTGCACAGCAGTCTGCCTCTCCTAAGATTCAGTCTCCAACGGCGTCCAGTGCTTCCACAACCACAGCCACAGTTGTGGCCCCTAAGCCTACCCAGGGCAAAAAATCAATGGCAAAGTGTCCACCACTGATGGAACCGGGAAGTAAATCAGTCTGTCCATGTCGATGTCAGCCTCTATGACGTCTCTCCAGATTCGTCTGTAGAGGCATTGGATCTTGATGTCGAACAGGAAATCATCTTGCCTGAAGACTGACCCTCCACCCGTTGTGGGCTTCTGTCCCCAACAGAAAGACAGGACGAAAATGCTACCCTCATAACAGACGGCTTCCATTAGACGGTGGATCATGAATGACCCAACATACATGTGGAGGAAACGAAACTGCTAGCACAGGACCCTCCCCCCCCCCCCCCCTCCACCCTGTGCTTGTGTTTGCAGAAAACGCATTTTAAAATGTCTGATCCCCTTGCCCTGCTGGGCATACCCTCTAGTGCAACGATCACTTGACTGGGGAAAGAGCCAATGGAGGGTTCACTTTGTTTGTTAATAACATGTACCACTCCTCTGCTTGTGAGGTAACAGGCGAGTTGTGGCGCCCTGGAAATATTCTAAGTTCAGAGTTGGCATGGCCGCTAGGCCACTTGGTAAGCCAGTGGCCGGCAGCAAACACGTGATGCCGAACGTTAGCCAGGGCCCAGGAACCACGTGGCTGGGAATTCCATGGTGATGCTGTGTCGATGAAAGAGACTTGTATGCCGAGGGTGCCAAAGATGACGGACATTGTGAAACCATCATGGCACACATTTCACTGTTTGTATAGGAATTGATAGTAGCCAAATGAATCATGATACCTCAAAAAGAAACATATACATTACCATTATTTGCACGACGATTCTGATGGTGTAATCAGATTTTCAATATCTTTATTAGTTTAAAGTTTAGTATCTGACGATAAATTATACAAGTAACACCCAGCAACGAATTTCCAAAATCCAGACGGTACATCCGATTTTGTCGATCGATGTGTCTTTAGAAAGCTATTAGTGTAACCCTAAATTGGAATGAATTCCATGTATGTAATTTGAATAGTACTCCACAATTACACGAGAAAACGGTAGCAGCATGCTTATAAGCACGTTTATTAATCTATGTCTTTGTTTATATCCAATAAATACTCTTCATGAAGAAACTGGTCAAATATTTACTGTCTCAAGATTTTAAACATGGCTGAAACAGCAACTGTTGAAATTCTTCACGGTAAATGATGACAGCCAAAACAGTTGCAGGATAAAGATTTATTAAAATTCTTGACCAAGGTTTCGGTATATATAAATATACCTTCATCAGAAGTGAAATATCTAAAATTACATCCTGCAATGGAGATTAATAAAACAATTGTGCCAAAGGCGTCGTCAGTAGTTAAGACATCATCTCCATTTATACAACATGATTGTGGACACAGGGTAGATGCGAACACAGTTTAGCATCAGTACTTCGGCTATGAACTATCGTGAGGAGAGTGTCCTAGCCTAGCCTAAGGCTACCTATAAATATTGTACATATACCCTTTTATGCCATGTTAATTTGGAACAAATCCATCTGATGGTGAAGTTGTAACCGGCTTTTATGCGTATCGGGGAAAAGTAAAGTTACTGATTGGAGCTGATTGTGAAGTTTAGTTGATTTTTCATTCGGTTTTCAGCAGCTACTTACTACTCTATAATTGTCTTATGGCAAATGGGTAAGTTTTTCGAAAAAGTAAAAAGTGAATTTACATTCTCCGTTGCGGAAGAGCAGCTACGTTCAAAATTTTAATTTCGTAATAGTCGCATGTGTGGCTGTGACAGAACATGAAAATGAGTTGTGTCGGATACGTGCAAAGTAAGCCCAAAGTGTTTCCCTTATTAGAAAAAAATTATTTCTAAGGAAGCATCCTAGGTGCAGCTATGCGGTGTGTTGTAAATTGTAGCTTAGCTCAGTGACTTTCGTATGGAAACTCTTCCACATGTGCTCCACTGTGACCTGTACAAATGTGGTCCTTTCGTTGCCCATAGAACGACTACACAATGCTCGGTTTCTCTGCACGTCTTTGCCAACATCTCTCGCGTCGCGGCCTCTACAGCGTCTGGTATTCGTGCCGTAAGAGCTTGCACATCAGGAAACCGTGAACTCAACACTTTATCCTCAACGTGACCTGGCGAAAAGAGTCAAGCGTGTTACGTCTGGTGAAACTGGTAACCGTGATGGTGGACCGTCTCTGCCTACACATCCAAGAACTGGCAAACAAATAACTCCCAGCATTGTGGTCTACTGTTGGTTGAAATTCCTTCGACTGAGTTCCATCGTTAAGTTCCAGCACGTCCAGGTAAACCGTAATGGCTTTGCTACGACCTAGCAAGGCTCCATATTCAGTTACTGAACAGATAATATTGTGACTCATGTACCGTCAAGAGCGACGTTCATCGTTAATGGATTAAAGTTAAGTATGAACTAATTACGTCCACTTTCTGAATTCTAATTCGTTGTCATGTTCCAGATCCCACGTCAGTATAGTTCTTCCCTCTTCACGCCAGCCTGCGTGAGCTAAAACGCGTGCATTTCGGCCTCCTCTAGTAACACGGTGTTGGCTCTTCTGAGAACGCAACAGTTGTAGCACGGCATGGGGTTTCTCCGATTGACAGATCCGTACATTATGCCTGTTAACTTCCCTGAAGATGTGAAAAGTCGCTTCATCAAAGAAGAGAAATCTTGTTACAATAGTCTGCATCATTTCATTCGAGCTTGTTCCTAGCAAACTCAGCGCGTCCAGACGTCTTACATGGCTGCAAATCATGCAGGACTTGCGCTTTATATGCATGGAAGTGCAGCCGTTTGTGTAAAACCGTTAGTACAGAGCTCTGAGGTATGCCTGTTATTACGTCAAGGCTCGTCGTCAAATATGTGGTGTCTAGGAAGCCTGCTTCTCGGTTCGCTAGACAAACATTCAACCAAAAAATGGTTCAAATGGCTCTGAGCACTATGGGACTTAACATCTGAGGTCATCAGTCCCCTAGACGTAGAACTACTTCAATCTAACGAACCTAAGGACATCACACACATCCGTGCCCGAGGCAGGATTCGAACGTGCCACCGTACCAGCAGCGCGGTTCCGGACTGAAGCGCCTAGAACCGCTCGGCCACAGCGGCCGGTAACATTCAACCAAATCGTATTACTTTTATCACAAATAGTAAATTTCCGATAATTATGTTTTGTAATTGCACAGATGTGTCGCAACAAACGGCGAAATACAATATAAGCGATCTTCTTCAGCACAAACAATCTCAATCCTGTGTTACATATAGCGTACAAGCGAAATTATCAGTCTTGAAACTTATACTATTGAACTCGCTGATCTTGAAGCTGCTATTCAACTGGGCCGTCACTAGTCGGTCGCGGAGCTTATGGCTTCTTCACATAGAGGCTGCTGCTGTCGCGTTGTACTGTAGACAGAGGTCGGTCGGCGTGTGATCTCTTCTCTACTGTTCCCAACCGGCGTGCCGGCGCTTGACTTTACGCCGTGACACCCGTCTCTCTGGAAACACCACGCGTCGATTTACGCGGAGCAAGCTGAAATGCTGTATGCGCAATATCAATGGTGTTGTCACTCACTCCAGTTTTGCCGCTTCTTGCCTGGTCAAGATTCGCAGTTTCCTTAAAATTTTTATACCAGACTTTGGTTCTCGTCACCTCTTTTGGATCGCGAGCATAGGCAATTCGGAACTGTCGCTAAAGTGTCATAGTTCACCGTCTTTCATAAAACTTAAAAATAGCTGCGCTTTCTGCTTCATTGTCCTCATTGTGAATGCAGAACTCCTAAAATACCCTGCCTGCAACGGGAGAGAGAGACAGAAAGAGAGGGAGAGAGAAAAGGGGGGGAGGGCAGACAAAGGATTCAGATGCCGTCAGAAGCCATTTGGAAACGTATCCATAAAACTTCATGCTCTATGCTACCATTTGTAACAAACCGCATAGATGTATCTGAACCGTATCATCTTCATCTTTGCCTAGGTGTGGTGTGTCGTCTTCCGGAGCCTTGGCTTCGCTCTGCCACGATTGGTCCGTTTGCTTTTAAATTTCGGAGGGCGCTGCGTTCTATGCAGAGACCTGCTGATGACGAGAGTATCGAGTGCTGCTGCCGGAGTGAGACGGGGAGTTTAGTTTCCGGTTGTGTGGCAGCACAATGTTGCGGGAAAGGTGGTATGACTTCCTGTGACGACCGTGTGTACTCGGGACGGCGGCAGTCGTTGTGGACGGGCTGTGTGATAAGGAAGCTCGGCGTGGCAACTGTTGACGCGGCGTGTCCGCGTTGCTACGGCAGAACTAGGGCGATTGACATAACTCGAGTTGGTGCTGGTTGCAACCTGTCGCCGAATGCTTGTATGCCTTCTCGATTAACGGTGAGAATTTCTTGACTTGATGTGTCTCACTCAGTTTCTGCCCGTGTCGTCGGGTGTGTTTTGCTCTAACGTCGTGTGCCATGGTGTTTCGCAATTTTAGTAGGCTCAGGCGTGCCCCAAATCCCGATTCAATGATCTGCTGTTATATTGTCAAGTGTAGCTATCACAAGAAAACAGTGTTTACTCTCTGTGCCTTAATAACTGAACCTAAAATATTATCTGTGGTTCAAATTTTATTCTGACCCAAGTGCAATAATGATCTTGTATTTTACAATTTGTTGAGTGGTATTATTATTTAATACTGGCCGTCACATTTACTAAGTCGAAGATTTACGAAGGCCAGTCGGCGTCATTAACAGTTCCTGCCTAGATAGGCGTTATATTTTGAACCATGTGTTTCAATGTTTAGTAATTTTTATTTTATGTGTTATAGAGAGTTGCTGTCATGCCCTATGTGGACGATTCGCCACGTTGGTGAAGTTTCTAATTGTTCTGCTGGTCTGTGCCATGTTGCTAAAGTAGGCAGGCCTAGCACAGCTGATTGTAAATTTTTCCTAATGGTGAGTAGGACGGGCTGGTTTTAAGTGCTAACTCACTAACTTGAACCATTCTCAAATATTTATTACTACTGATATTCAGTCCCTTTAGGCCGAGTGGCGACGTCACTACCCCTTTTGGTTATTAATTTTATCTTGTTAGCTTGTTACATTAAAAAAAAATCCTTTGGTATATGAATTTGTCTTTTTGTCTTTACTGGTCCTTTTGACGAAGTAAATTAACTGTTGGTTTTGCATTCGTGTAGCATTATCAAAACAGCATTTGTGGTTATATTTCATTGGCCCTTCTCGCCGAATGATTAAGATCATTCCTTTCAGTAACTTTTTTGTATTGGTAAATAGTTAATCAAAAGTGTTGGGTCCTTCAGACCGTGATTATCTCCTTATGTTGAATCTTAAGGTTGTCATTCTGACATTACATTTCAATTGTGAATGTTCAGCGGCCCTTCAGGCCTGGAGTTTAAAAAGAACAAGTGGATCGTTGCTTCGAATCGAAATAATATTCTTGCAATAGGGGAAAGACTGTATGCTTACCCTGTACTTCTGTGTATGATAGCTTCCTTGTTGTTCTGGCAAAACAGACATGGAATTTTAGTGGCAGTTTTTGTGTCTTGGAAACAGCTACGTCCCAGAACAGAGAGCGAGTTTCACGGAGCTCTCGAAAGCCCGTCGTGGCGAGGACAAACGTGCAGGAGTCTCGTCGCACTGGCTGTGTCACCAATTACAGCCTAATTGCTGGGCGTCGCTCATTAGTGTAATGAAGTTGCTGACCCCTGTCCGGCAGCGGTAATCGAATCTGGGGCCGGAAGCGGCACCGGCCAGCCAGCTCTGGCCTACCCGCTAGCCGCTAGCCGCGTTCCGTCGCTGCCGCTTGCTCGCCCTCACAAACCGCGGCTCGCGGCCACACGAGCTCTCTTACTGAATGCCACTGAAGCATTGCTCCTTTTCGAGCTGCCTTCACACCATCACGAACTTATTCGCGTGAAAGTATACACGGTCCAGTCACATTAATATGAGCACGGCCTACGTTGGACGTCAACGTGCATTAACCACTCACAGCCGGCAGGCGGCATCGCGCTAGCAGTGCAGGCTATACAGGGTGTTACAAAAAGGTACGGCCAAACTTTCAGGAAACATTCCTCACACACAAAGAAGGAAAATATGTTACGTGGACATGTGTCCAGAAACGCTTAATTTCCATGTTAGAGCTCATTTTATTACTTCTCTTCAAATCACATTAATCATGGAATGGAAACACACAGCAACAGAACGTACCAGCGTGACTTCAAACACTTTGTTACAGGAAATGTACAAAATGTCCTTCGTTAGCGAGGATACACGCATCCACCCCCCGTCGCATGGAATCCCTGATGCGCTGATGCAGCCCTGGAGAATGGCGTATTGTATCACAGCCGTCCACAATACGAGCACGAAGAGTCTCTACATTTGGTACCGGGGTTGCGTAGACAAGAGCTTTCAAATGCCCCCATATATGAAAATAAAGAGGGTTGAGGTCAGGAGATCGTGGAGGCCATGGAATTGGTCCGCCTCCACCAACCCACCGGTCACCGAATCTGTTGTTGAGAAGCGTACGAACACTTCGACTGAAATGTGCAGGAGCTCCATCGTGCATGAACCTCATGTTGTGTCGTACTTGTAAAGGCACATGTTCTAGCAGCACAGGTAAAGTATCCCGTATGAAATCATGATAACGTGCTCCATTGAGCGTAGGTGGAAGGACATGGGGCCCAATCAAGGCATCAACAACAAAGCCTGTCCAAACGTTCACAGAAAATCTGTGTTGATGACGTGATTGCACAATTGCGTGCGGATTCTCGTCAGCCCACACATGTTGATTGTGAAAATTTACAATTTGATCACGTTGGAATGAAGCCTCATCCGTAAAGAGGACATTTGCACTGAAATGAGGAATGACACATTGTTGGAAGAACCATTCGCACAAGTATACCCGTGGAGGCCAATCAGCTGCTGATAGTGCCTGCACACGCTGTAAATGGTACGGAAACAACTGGTTCTGCCGTAGCGCTCTCCATACAGTGACGTGGTCAACGTTACCTTGTACAGCAGCAACGTCTCTGACGCTGACATTAGGGTTATCGTCAAATGCATGAAGAATTGCCTCGTCCATTGCAGGTGTCCTCGTCGTTCTAGGTCTTCCCCAGTCGCGAGTCATAGGCTGGAATGTTCCGTGCTCCCTAAGACGCCGATCAATTGCTTCGAACGTCTTCCTGTCGGGACACCTTCGTTCTGGAAATCTGTTTCGATACAAACGTACCGCGCCACCGCTATTGCCCCGTGCTAATACATACATCAAATGGGCATCTGCCAACTCCGCATTTGTAAACATTGCACTGACTGCAAAACCACGTTCGTGATGAACACTAACCTGTTGATGTTACGTACTGATGTGCTTGATGCTAGTACTGTAGAGAAATGAGTCGCATGTCAACACAAGCATCGAAGTCAACATTACCTTCCTTCAATTGGGCCAACTGGCGGTGAATCGAGGAAGTACAGTACATACTGACGAAACTAAAATGAGCTCTAACATGGAAATTAAGCGTTTCCGGACACATGTCCACATAACATATTTTCTTTCTTTGTGTGTGAGGAATGTTTCCTGAAAGTTTGGCCGTACCTTTTTGCAACATCCTGTATGAAGCGTGCCGGTTGGGTGGGAGGGGGGAGGGGGGCGGGGGGACGACCGACACGGAAAACAGCGTAGTCGTTGTGGTAATGCGAAAACGGAGCAATATCTCTGACGCCCAAAAGTGCGTGATCATTCTCTTATGGCCAAGGGTGGAAGCACTGCCGAAAGCGCTATGTTTGAAAACTGTTTGCGTGCCACGGCGCGCAGGTTGATGCCGTGTTCCTTGATTTCAGTAACGCATTTGACACCTTCCCGCATTGCCATTTAATGAAAAAAATACATGCTTACTGAGTATCAGAGCAGACTTGCGATTGGATTGAAGACTTTCTTGCAGACAGAGCTCAACACGTCGCTCTTAATGAAACTAAGTAGACAGATGTAATGGTAATATCCGGAGTACCACAGGGAAATGTGATAGTGAGCCGTGCTGGCCCCAGCTTATAGGTTGGTTTAGACCTTGATTGTCACTCTGCATTTCGTTGCCCGCAGTTATGCCATGGTTCTTCCTCTATCTACGTGTGGCAGCAGCGATAAATCGATATTCGCACCTTGTATTATCTTTGGTCTGGAGCTTATAGTTTCCAGCTAGCCGGTGTGCGGCACTCGGTCCGTTGGTGTGGATCAGCCACGAAATCTCCACGCGGCGCAGTGGGCAGGGCCCGCTGGCGGTCTCTACGCAGTGTCTGAGTGTGTGCGAGCTGTTCCGATTGCTAGGAGGTTCGTGGCTCATCGACCCAGGACATCCGAGTTGAGTGGTGATTCAATTACTGAAGCCAGTCTGTTGACATTGTGCCATTGGTTTTCGTGGTTGGCTTTTGGGGGTATTCCCGTGAGCAACAGAGAGTGTTCGAGTCAGCGAAAGTTTGCCCACCATTCGGTGGAGTTCAACTGTATTTTGGTTATTTGGAGTCCAAGTGCACCAGCGGAATTTTCCGTCTTGTGGCCTTTGGCGTTTCGGTTACCTACCTTGACCGCTGACGTAAAATTCAGCCAGTGTCCTTTCTTCACAGTGTTGTCGCTGTCCAACACATGTGTATAGTTTTGACAGCTTATGCATAGTTGATTGTGGGCGGCTACGCCTTTTACGTTCAAATGGCTCTGAGCACTATGGGACTCAACTGCTGTGGTCATAAGTCCCCTAGAACTTAGAACTACTTAAACCTAACCAACCTAAGGACATCACACACATCCATGCCCGAGGCAGGATTCGAACCTGCGACCGTAGTGGTCGTGCGGTTCCAGACTGTAGCGCCTTTAACCGCTCGGCCACTCCGGCCGGCACGCCTTTTACGTTTTGGCTTTCGAGTTCCTTGTGTACTGGTCGGGTGGAAAGCAAGTCGTCTTGTCGACGGGTCCGTTGACTGTCTCTAGGTTGGGTTGGTGGCGGATCGGATATAGTCGGGCCGACTACCTGTCTCCCCTAAGCGACCGATCCCCAGAAACTTCTGAGCGCCGCTGGCTGTGGTGTTTGATTGTCTATTTTAATGGCTCAGTGCTGATGGTTTCATTTTGTATGCTTTTAGTTGGGTTTTCAATAATGTGCCTTCAGCCGTTTTAAAATAGAAAGTTCCTTACTTGTCAAGTCTTGCATTGTTTTGGCCTTCAGCCTCATTTGAAATATTATTTAAGGATAAAACCTTGCGCTTTCTGCTTTTTGAAAATTTATTGTAGTTGTGTTTTAAATCAGGGGCCTTCAGCCGTTTTAAAAATTAATGAGGTTGTTCCCTTAAGCTGTAAGGTTGTGTGACATATTCAGTCGATAGTTAAGCGCGAAGTTTGCGCTGTAATGTTTCGGCAACTAAATAAAGTTATATGTGTTCGAGTGTAACTGACAGCCGCTCATTTTTGGTCCCTTTCCACAATTCCAACTACCTGTTCTGTCCTGCGGATTTAACCAGGAGTTTCAGATAGGACAGTTGCTGTTTACAATATACACTCCTGGAAATTGAAATAAGAACACCGTGAATTCATTGTCCCAGGAAGGGGAAACTTTATTGACACATTCCTGGGGTCAGATAGATCACATGATCACACTGACAGAACCACAGGCACATAGACACAGGCAACAGAGCATGCACAATGTCGGCACTAGTACAGTGTATATCCACCTTTCGCAGCAATGCAGGCTGCTATTCTCCCATGGAGACGATCGTAGAGATGCTGGATGTAGTCCTGTGGAACGGCTTGCATGCCATTTCCACCTGGCGCCTCAGTTGGACCAGCGTTCGTGCTGGACGTGCAGACCGCGTGAGACGACGCTTCATCCAGTCCCAAACATGCTCAATGGGGGACAGATCCGGAGATCTTGCTGGCCAGGGTAGTTGACTTACACCTTCTAGAGCACGTTGGGTGGCACGGGATACATGCGGACGTGCATTGTCCTGTTGGAAAAGCAAGTTCCCTTGCCGGTCTAAGAATGGTAGAACGATGGGTTCGATGACGATTTGGATGTACCGTGCACTATTCAGTGTCCCCTCGACGATCACCAGTGGTGTACGGCCAGTGTAGGAGATCGCTCCCCACACCATGATGCCGGGTGTTGGCCCTGTGTGCCTCGGTCGTATGCAGTCCTGATTGTGGCGCTCACCTGCACGGCGCCAAACACGCATACGACCATCATTGGCACCAAGGCAGAAGCGACTCTCATCGCTGAAGACGACACGTCTCCATTCGTCCCTCCATTCACGCCTGTCGCGACACCACTGGAGGCGGGCTGCACGATGTTGGGGCGTGAGCGGAAGACGGCCTAACGGTGTGCGGGACCGTAGCCCAGCTTCATGGAGACGGTTGCGAATGGTCCTCGCCGATACCCCAGGAGCAACAGTGTCCCTAATTTGCTGGGAAGTGGCGGTGCTGTCCCCTACGGCACTGTGTAGGATCCTACGGTCTTGGCGTGCATCCGTGCGTCGCTGCGGTCCGGTCCCAGGTCGACGGGCACGTGCACCTTCCGCCGACCACTGGCGACAACATCGATGTACTGTGGAGACCTCACGCCCCACGTGTTGAGCAATTCGGCGGTACGTCCACCCGGCCTCCCGCATGCCCACTATACGCCCTCGCTCAAAGTCCGTCAACTGCACATACGGTTCACGTCCACGCTGTCGCGGCATGCTACCAGTGTTAAAGACTGCGATGGAGCTCCGTATGCCACGGCAAACTGGCTGACACTGACGGCGGCGGTGCACAAATGCTGCGCAGCTAGCGCCATTCGACGGCCAACACCGCGGTTCCTGGTGTGTCCGCTGTGCCGTGCGTGTGATCATTGCTTGTACAGCCCTCTCGCAGTGTCCGGAGCAAGTATGGAGGGTCTGACACACCGGTGTCAATGTGTTCTTTTTTCCATTTCCAGGAGTGTATATATAAATGATGTAGTAGGAAGCGCCGGATGCTCTTCAAGGCTTTTCGTAGATGATGCAGTTGTCTATACCAAAGTAGCAACGCCAGAAGATAGTAAGAATTGATGAATGGTGCAGGCTCTGGGCCGGCCGCTGGTGGCCGAGCGGTTCTAGGCGCTTCAGTCTGGAACCGCGCGACCGCTACGGTCGTAGGTTCGAAACTTGCCTCGAGCATGGATGTGTGTGATGTCCTTAGGTTAGTTAAGTTTAAGTAGTTCGAAGTTCTAGAGGTCTGATGACTTGAGATATTAAGTCCCATAGTGCTCAGAGCCATTTTTTTGCAGGCTCTGGCAGTTGACCTTGAATATAAATAAATGTAATATACTGCGCATACATAGGACAAGAAATCCAGTACTGTAGAGCGACACTATTGATGACAAACAGCTGTACACAGCATGTGCCGTAAAATATCTAGGTATAACTATCCAGAGCGACCTTAGGTGGAATGACAACATAAAGGAAATAGTGGGAAAAACAGACACCAGAGTCAGATTCCTGGAAGAATCTTAAGGAAATGAAACTCATTCACGAAAGAAGTGGCTTATAAGTTGCTTGTTCGCTCGTTTCTTGAGTACTTTTCATCTATCTAGGATTCCTATCAGGTAGGACGGACAGAGGTGATAGAGAAGATCCAACGAAGAGCGCCGACTTTCGTCAGGGGATCGTTTAGCTGGCGAGAGAACATTATGGAAATGCTAAAAAAATCCACTGACAGACGTTGCAAGAGAGGCTGTAAGGTGTTAGGCAAATCCAACACCTTCCATGAAAACCCTGACATGATAAGCAAATCCAGAAGTATGTCACATAGCTCCAAATAAATCGTGACGTTAAATTAACCAAAGTAATACGAGTAACGAGTGAGCAAATGGAATACCACAGACTAACACAAGAATGCCTAAATGCATGTCATACCTTCCCACCGTGAGAAGACGCAGTTCCGAGGGGAGAAACGAGAACAGAAGCCAAGAGCAGAACCGTGTTAAGTTAGAAGGCCCTACGATAAGGGACGGACACCCACGTCGCCAGCTAACCGTTAGGACCACCCCCCCCCCGCCGCCCTTGTTAAAAGTGTGTGAGACTTTTTCGCGTCTCTGTTACGTTGCAAACTTTAAAAAAATTTCCCAACCACGAAAAGTATAACGTTTCTCATTGGATAGACAGAATTGTTGTAGGCAGAGCTTAAGGTTAACATTGAGACCCTGATTGGTCAGAAGAAAACACAGCCAGATAGTTTTTTTAAAACCAACTTCGCTAATTGTAGTAAGGAGAAGTTAGGAGAGAGTTCCTTCCGAGACGGCGAGGTGAGCGGAGCTGTGCTGTCCGCCGCCCCCTGATGAACACCGATAAGGTAATGAACGCACGCGATACTGCATAACAGCGCATAAAGTTTCACTCAGAACTGCAGAAGTCTCATCTGTTACATCCCCGTGTTGCGTAATACTAGTGTCGATCGTCAATTAAAGCTCATGGTGTTCACATTTGCCACTTGAAGTAAAAATCTGTTATATAATTATTGAGAAGCCACATCAGCCACTGTAATTTACGACAAGTTAGGTAAGTAATTAAAGATAATTGAGGGTCACTGTAGACCATTTTGATAGTTTTCTCTCTTGTGAAACTTAATTTAAACCTAGATTATAGATGTGATATGGCATAGGTCATCCTTCGATCCATTGTAGAACTTGGAAACCCACTCAGGGAATATTCGTTCACATTTTTGTTGAACACAGTTGGTTTTTACCATCCTGTATTAAAACATTCCCTTTTATCAATAGTGCAATTCATAAACAATGTTTTGTGAGTAGAATAAAATTTCCAATGGTAAACTTAACTGCTTTTTTCGACGTTATTTTACCAGCTAACTAAAAATAGGAAAGCCTTGAACCCCTTCCACTAAATTTAGTTAGTATTAAGATTCTTTTACAGTGCAGTGGAGCTGAAGCTGAAATCATTAAGTATTTGGTTATATTATCGCTAGTCTCACTGAACTCTTCTGAATTCTTCATGTCATGTGTCGTCTGACGTCTCCTTACCAGCAACAGGTCCAAGGTTCAAAATAGTCAATTCCCTAAAAAACACGCTCAGAGCGTCGTTCCGCGAAAGTGGTAGGGAGACACGATATAGAACAAACAGACACCACGCAGAATGTTAGAAAATGGCGACCCTGCCAGGATGGTAAAATACCATCATTGAAGGTCGACCACATGCCTAACTAGGTCAGAAAAATATCCTGTTGAAAAATTTTCGTAATAAAAAAATAATTTTTTTGAACGTTATAAATAGTCGGAAACAGTAGCTGCAGCGATAGATATAAGAAAGTATTCAATAAAAGTGAGACATTCGGGCAGAGACAATAGCATAATTAAGTTATGGATTTTAAAAATTGTTAGAATTAAGTTTTCTCCTCAATGCAAGCGCACAGGTGGCGGATACATCGCTGACAAATTGGTTCTGACCCAACAAGTAAGTGAATGGTTTGTCAAGTCGTGTGTGCAAAAAGTTTATGAAACGCGTGAGTTCGTATGAGCGCATGTTGACTCGAAGTAGGGCGCGTGAATTGCTTTTAAACTGGAAAATAAGGAATTCGGAAAGATTAGCAATGGCTAATCGAGACCTTGACCGAATTGAGGTAGAGACCCAGCATGAAAACGGACAGAGAATAGAGGACAGTTCAACAAACGATGCAGTATCGCGAGAAATAGGACATATAACGCACCATAACGAGGCTAATGTACGTCAAGGCATAGTTCAATGCAATCGGTTGCCAACCAACTCTTGGGCGAAAACACAGAGCGTAGAACGTCGGAAGAAAACGCAATAGGACCCACCAATCTGGCAGAATTATTAAAACAAAATTACGGAAACCATGACAAGGCAAAATAAAGACATACCGAACCAAACTCAAATTCAGAATGCAGAAACCACAAGACAAATGCGTGAGATTAAAGAACAATACAAAAAATTCAGTTACACCTAAGTCATATTGAAGACGAGGCAAAAGAATCTCGAGAAGTGATAGGAAACTTAATAACAGGTCACAATCAATTGAGAACAGACATTGACAAGGTACAAGCCGACGTAGAAACATTGCGTAATGACATTCTGGAAGAGATCAAAACACTACGTAACAACACCCAGGGAGAAGTCAAGAAACTAGAGAAACAGATAAACGAAATTACTAGACAAGCAGCAGGTACAGCGCGAGAAGTTGTTGAAAACAGTGTGTTACACAAACGTATCACAAAAGCAGCGCTGAAAAGATATGATAACCGCATAGTCAAAATAGAAGCGCAAACGAAGCGACAATTTCAGAAATTGCGAACAGAGTTGTTGCAAACCATTGAAGAGCGTAGTGAACAGGATCGAACAAGCACTGAGTCTGCAACCACGTCCGTATCTGTTACAGCACCGGAAAAACAAGCAATTAACGAAGATATCATGCATTTTCGATTCCAATCACAGGCGGAATGAAACATAGGTGAAATCAGACAGCCTGCACAGCAACAAACACGTTTCGAAATTCTTGATGAACAAACGTCGTCACAAACACATGCGGAACCACAAATGTATGTTTCAAGACAGTTTGGATCGTGCAATGAAGCAGCAAGGTTAACCATACAAGATACCGCACCAATACCTGACAATGGAAAGCCATGTCGCGAAGAGTACAGTGCAATGCATTCAGCTACACATTCACAACCGATGAAAGAAAATTATTGCGTACCACTCCAACGATACTGCGCAGGGGTACGCGAAAGTTACAGTGGACAATATCCAATGGATCTACCACATCCGGAAAGAACGATGGGAGAAATGATCAGAAACAAAAGTGGCGAAAAATCGCGAATTTCATATGGAACTATGACGAAGTACGACAACGATCATTTCCTCACAGTCAGAAAATTTCAACATTTTCAAGAAGGAGACTCTTTACATCCACGAACTTTTATTGATCAATTCCGAGTAGGATTACCAGACCACTGGACGCTAGCACACAAATTAGACTTGGTATGTGCACACATGTCAGGAACAGTCGTAGAAACCATGCAGAATGTTGCAGCGACATGCCGATCGTACGAAGATTTCAGAGAGAAGTTTCTCTCACGATATTGGTCCAGCGAAGCACAGAACAGAGTGAAGTACGAATTATTACAGAACCCATATTTTGAAATTGCAGGAGAGAAGAGTCCCGTGAAATTTTTCGCATTAATGGCAAAGAGAAATCAATGCTTAGATGTACCATACATTAACGGAGAGTTGATTAAATTATGCGCGATGAAGCTACCATTGAAATACCAGCAATCATTAGTAGGTCGCGGAGGCAATGACGTCGAAGCATTTAAAGGTATTCTAAGGGAACTAGAGTTCATATTTTGGAAGATGACGCAAGGAAAAGACGAAGCCGTCGGGTACTCACAAAAAGCGAGGAAAACTATTCAGTCACGGAGCTGGAAGCATTGGCCATTGTATGGGGCTTCCAACATTTCGATACTTCCTATTCGGAAGAAAAACAAAAGTATACACTGACCACAAAGCATTAGAATTTCTGTTATCCGCCAAACTAACTCCTGGGAGGTTAGCCAGATGGATGTTAACACTACAAGAATTTGGCTTCACTATCACACACATACCAAGACCACCGAATGTATTAGCAGATGCTTTATCACGATGTCCACAGGATGCATCCAATAACATAGGTTTGGAAGCAGCAGAAGACCAGTTTACAATGTACTATATGAAACAAGTACCTTTCGAAAGCAAAAAGCGGTGGAATCCACAAGACACAGTACGAAGAAACAATAATTACGAACCATGTTATAACTTCGCACCAAGAAACAACAACAGATTTCAACAAAGAACCGGTTATGGATTTAGAAGAGAATATGGCAATAACTATAATTCACCCAGGAACGGCAACAACTATTACAGAGGGAATAACGACAACCGAACGGGTACTGGAGAACCTATAGACCGACAAATTTTCAACAAAGGAACCACTATCAACAAGCTGAACAAGAAAAGAGAATACAGATAGAAGAGGTGGAGGTAAGACCATCAAACCCCGATAAACGTTCGAATTGACAGCTAAGCGCCCATGCCAAAGAGAATGACGCACCGACCCAGGACAACTGCAGCACCTTGAACAGAGAAGTAAATACCTTATCACGAGAAGAGAAAAAGGAAGAAACAAATCCGCAGGGACCAGATGAAAACGAAGACAAGAAAATAACAATATCGTGTTGGGACGAAATTAATTGGGAGAATACTGACGAGGAAGATGAATTACCAGAGGCATGCACAACGAATGTAGGAGGAAAGGACGAAGTAATGAGTATTGCAGAGCTATTTGAGATGGAAACCAGGGAAAGCGAATTCAATGAGGATAATGCGCAGTCGGCATAATTTGAAAATAAGTTACGAGTGGGCACATAACCCAACGTATATAATGAAGGAAGTTATGAAGCGATAATTAGAGCATTCAGATGCGATTATGTGGAAGTAGCGACGGAGAAGGAGAAGATAGACGAGGATGAGGAAAAAGTAGAGGATGTTGAAGAAAGCGTAAATGAAGGAAGAAATAGAGAAGAGGAAATAAAAGAGAGAGAAGTAGCAGTCGAAGCTTCTCCTACAGGAAGTTCGAATTCACAAGGGAAATTCCTAAAAAGACTCATGTATGATTCAGTGGAGGATTCGTTGATGCAAGAAGAAGAAGAACAGAACCAACCCTTTCAAATTCAACCAATTGTGAAGGCCATGGTAAAGTATATCCCAGTCAATATTGTAATTGATAGCGGAAGTACACTGACTGCGATCTCAGAAAATTTATTCATGCAGTGTAATGCCAATGAGGAATTGCCAGTTCTGAAAACAAGTAAGATTAAAGTGAGAGGTCCTATTAGAAACAATGCAGCGGAAGTTACGAGACAAACAAGGTTAACTCTTTCGTGCCAAGGTCAAAAGATCGAAGCCAACTTCGTGATTGCACCTAAACTAACTGTAGATTTGATTATAGGTGCAGATTTTTTAAATGAGAGACGAGCGATAATAGATATGGGGAAAGGTAGCGTAACATTCGGGAATGTCACACTTCTCTTTGAGCAAAAGCTAAAATTAGAAGAAATACCAGTTATAAACAAACAATTAAGAATGACGCGAGATAAAGAGGATGAAGAATTAGAATGGCATGCACAAAAGGGGGAATCGCCTCAACTCATGTTACAAGTCCATAAAGAAATCGACGAGAAATTGCAAGAAGTTCAAGGTATTTCGGAACACAGTAAAAGAGAATTAGAGGGTATTTTACGAGATAAAGCAGAGGTACTTTTACCTAAGACTGGCAGTATTAAACACTTTCAGTACAAGTTTGAAGTAAAACAGCACAAAACATTTAGAGTGCCACCTTATACAATCCCATTAAGCTACAGGAATAAAGTATTCCAGGAGATATCTAAAATGTTAGATGACGATATTATTGAACCAGCTACCTCCACATATAACAGCCCGCTCCATATTGTACAAAAACGAGATGGGAGCATCAGGTTAGTGCTTGATTCCAGACAGATCAACACAATCATAATCACTGAGACAGATCGCCCAGAAAAATTAAAAAATTAGAGGAATTGATACAAAACTTCCACTATGCTAAGATATTTTCATCAATTGATTTACAGAGTAGTTTCTGGCAAACAGAATTGGCCCCAGAATGTAGAAAATTTACAGCATTTATCGTATTCGGTAGATGTTACCAGTTTAAACGATTGCCATTTGATTTAAACGTATCATCAGCAGCGTTTATTAGGGGATTTAATACTATACTCAGTTCTGAAATTTTACAAAAAATTACTTGTTATGTTGATGATGTGATTATAGCAGAACCCTCTTGGGAACATCACAACGACACATTAAATCAGTTTTTACAGATCATGAAAGAGCATGGGGTCACAGTAAATATAACAAAATCCAAATTTGGAAGGCGAGTGGTCCAATTTCTAGGACACATAATTTCCGAGAAAGGGTTAATGCCCGACCCAGATAAACTAACGGCAATCAAAGAATTCTGTACTCCATATAATAAGAAAACTCTCAGAGGATTTCTAGGTCTCGCCGGATTCTATAAAAAATTTATTTGGATCGACTCTCTCGCAACACCACGCCTATGTGCATTGACTGGAAAAAACACGCCATGGGTATGGGATCAACAAGCCAATGTAGAATTTTTAAAAGTTAAAAACACACTAACAACAGCACCGATTTTAGCACATCCTGATCTAACACAAAATTTTTGTATGGCCACTGACAGCGCGAAAACAGGTTTAGGAGTTGTTTTATTCCAAGAATACGAACAGGCAGGGCTAAGTTCATATAGAACAATTGCATTTGCCAGCCGAGTTCTCACAAAAAGCGAGGAAAACTATTCAGTCACGGAGCTGGAAGCATTGGCCATTGTATGGGGCTTCCAACATTTCGATACTTCCTATTCGGAAGAAAAACAAAAGTATACACTGACCACAAAGCATTAGAATTTCTGTTATCCGCCAAACTAACTCATGGGAGGTTAGCCAGACGGATGTTAACACTACAAGAATTTGGCTTCACTATCACACACATACCAAGACCACCGAATGTATTAGCAGATGCTTTATCACGATGTCCACAGGGTGCATCCAATAACATAGGTTTGGAAGCAGCAGAAGACCAGTTCACTATGTACTATATGAAACAAGTACCTTTCGAAAACTACATTACTACAGCATTGAAAAACATAGGCAAAGAACATAAAACAAACAAGCCATTTTCCTAATATGGAAAGACGAATTAGAACAGTATTAGTCAAATGCAAAAAATCTATGAGGGCTAAACACATCACTTTCCAAACCAAGCCACCTATGTTTCCAATAATCCCTAAAAGATTAAATCAAATAGCTGCAACACATTTGATGGGGCCCCAACCATGCACAAAAAATGGATATAGTTTCATATTTGTCGTTTTGCAACTTACTTCTTAATATGTTACCTTGACACCATTAAAACAGGCAATAGGTCTTACTATAAGTGAAGTATTTGGACAAGATTTTCTCAGACAAGTAGGTCGAGTGGAACGAATAATTTCGGATAATGGCCCACAATACAAATCAGTGCAATGGCAGAACATGTTAAAACAACACAAAATAAAACCTATCTACATATCTAAGTACAAACCTAGCGTAAATCCAACAGAACAATCTATGAAGGACATAGGCACTTTACGCCAATTATATTTAGGCAAAAGACACAACACTTGGGATCTATACCTTAAAGATTTTCAAGAATCAATAAATGAAATGCCACATAGCACTACACTACTACCTCCAGTTACTGTACTTAAAAATACTGAACCCCCAAACATAACCAGAGAAAATGTTAGATTTCCTATTGTACCACGTAGACAGCACAAACAAGTCGTAGCAACAGCACTCTCCAACATCAGAAAGGCAGCCATTAAAAGAAAAGAAAGAGAAGATAGAACAACAATTAAAAGAACATTCTCAGTAGGCCAGAAAGTATTTGTAAAAACACACCATCTCTCCAGCAAACAGAAACACAAAATATGTAAGTTTTACACTGCATACAAGGGACCTGTCATAATTAGCTGAATTGCTCATGATAATGCTGTGGAACTAATGAACCCAAAAACAGGTAAAACCTTAGGACTTCACCATGTGAGCCATATCAGAAAGTTTGAAGATTATTTTTATTACTGGTAAATAATCAGCACAATATTTCAAGATTATGTTGCAGATAAGATCAGTAGGAGAAAGAAGAATCAAGAGAGAGGAAGGTGGGAAAAAAGAAAGTAGTTTCAATAAAAACAAAAACAAAAATAACACCAATAGTACCATAGGTTAAGGTGAAGGGATAAAGCGTAGATAGTCTAACAGCATGAAATACTAAAATGCTATACACCAAGACACTACACAAAAAATAAGAAAAGAATTTGGGGATCTTTGTAGAAGTTAAGACTCAAAATATCTTAGAATTGTAACATGGAAAGGGCGCCGAAATTTGTAAAGCTTTTAAGAAGGCCTAAAACAATGTAGATACTAGACATATGTTAGGTGATGAGAAGTAAAACTTTCCACTGTAAAAACTCTAGCAAGGACAAGATGCAATGACCCACAAGTTGCAACACGAGATGTATCAAGAAAGAAAATGATGTAATTAGCAAGACACAAATCCTACAAGGCAGAAGCGTCGAGAGAAGGGAAAGGACAGTGAGACCAACAGAAGGCTCTTGTAACTGAAGTGGACCATAAATCTGCCCACTAGGCGGAACCCTCCAGAGGCACGACAGGACACGGAACGCCAGAAGGGACCGGTGCAGGGACTGACAAGCAAACACCAGACTTTCACCGCTCGTAAACCCCGGAGCACCCCGAATGAATGGAGCGAGCAAAAAATGGCCCGACGAGAAGACCGCTTGGGCAAGCCACCACTGGCAAAAAATATGTGTAAAAGTCACACTACTGCTATTAAACAGCATGCTGATGCACGAAACTGAAGAATACTTCCACAAAGTAAAAATGACATGCCAAAACAATTTATCAAACTGTTACTAAGAGGAGAACTTCAAAGCGACTAGTTATCAATAAATATTTCCATATGCTGCCCAGAGAAGAACCAAGAATCAACTAAGAAGCAGAGAAACAGCAGGAAGAACAGAAGTTGAAGTTCCGCAAGATTGAGACCAAGAAAGAAGATGGGTGAAGAATAGACGACATACCTTCCCAAATCCCTATCCTATTGTAAACTAGTCGTCCGCGAAGTATTACAACGAAAAACGACCACTTTCAGCGACACATAACGATGACTTTCAAGCATACAAAGCCAGTAAACCACGAGATTCTGCACTCACAGCTCCTTTCCATTATGGGACCTCCACAACAGCAACACACACTTGCAAAGCCAACAAGGAACGATGAACGAAGCTGTACATCAAATACTTGCCCACATCCATCTCACTCAAGTCCATCACCTTCATGCAAAAACATTCGCCAACCTCATGCTTTATCATTTGTAGCATTGTGTGAAATCAAATTATGTGATGCAGGAATTGTGCAAAAGAAATGTGTGAAAAACTAAATAAGTTAAGCACGCCAGACAGCTAATAAACTACAAAATAACAGTCATTGGCTATGGACTTAAGTAAAAAATAGACTATCGATAAAAATAAGTCATTAATTCTGAAATGGACAGTATATAAAGAACAAAAGTAAAGCATAATAAACACTAAAACTATATGCCACTTATTTTCTCCTCATAAAAATAATAGAATAACTATATTTTACTTATTTTCTCCTTATAAAAACAAAGAATAAAAAAATATCTTGTTGGATGTTTTCCCTTTTTTTAACATTTGTACCATTTGTTAGGATAATTTCTCAATACTTGTGTATGTATATTTCTTTGTCAAAACAATTCTTGGAAATAATTCTTATTTGTTAGTGTAACAATGTTGAAATGAGTGTCTAGAAACAAAAACATTTTTACTTGTACATGATATTTAGAAAATGTGTTAGGAATAGATTCTACTTAATTACTGCATTTATAAAAAAAATATGTATTTCTAAGAAAACCGATGTGAAATATTCCTCACTTTCGATAACAAACTTCTTAAAAAACAAACTTCATACTTAAATAAAGAAAGAAAATAATTAAAACTTAATAATAGCATAAAAATATCCTTCTCTTGTCAATTTTGAGAATAATGTGGAAGAATATAAAAATATAAATTAGTAATACAAACTAGCATAGAACCAGAATAACGTGGCTGAACAGTAGGCAACAAAATTTAGATAAAGGAATAATTTTTGACTGACTTAGACAACGATTCAATCATTGCCTAAATTCAGTGCAAAAATTAAGTTCGAAGGGTGGTGATATGTAAGGTGTCAGGCAAATCCAACACCTTCCATGAAAACCCTGACATGATAAGCAAATCCAATAATATGTCACACAGCTCCGAATAAATCGTGACATTAAATTAACCAAAGTAATACGAGTAACGAGTGAGCAAATGAAATACCACAGACTAACACAAGAATGCCTAAATGCATGTCATACCTTCCCACCATGAGACAGACGCAGTTCCGAGCGGAGAAACGAGAACAGAAGTCAAGAGCAGAACCGTGTTAAGTTAGAAGGCCCTACGATAAGAGACTGACACCCACGTCGCCAGATAACCGTTAGGACCATCCCCCAGCCCATGTTAAAAGCTAGAGCCCTCCAGAAGAACAGTATAGATCTTACGATAACACAAAAAGGGCCACACCGCAGCCGCAAGTTTTATCGTGAGACTTTTTCGCATCTCTGTTACGTTGCAAATTTTAAAAACATTGCCTCACCACGAAAGGTGTAACGTTTCTCATTGGATGGACATAATTTTTGTAGGCGGAGCTTAAGGTTAACATTGAGACCCTGATTGGTCAGATGAAAACCCAGCCAGATAGTTTTTTTAAAACCAACTTCGATAAATTGTAGAAAGGAGAAGTTAGGAGAGAGTGGCTTCCGAGACGGCGAGGTGAGCAGAGATGTGCTGTCCGCCGCCCCCTGATGAACACCGATAAGGTAATGAACGCACGCGATACCGCATAACAGCGCAAAAAGCTTCACTCAGAACTGCAGAAGTCTCATCTGTTACATCCCCGTTTTGTAATACTAGTGTCGATCGTCAATTAAAGCTCATGGTGTTCACATTTGTCACTTGAAGTAAAAATCTGAAACGCAATGATTTTTATGTTATGTAGTTATCGAGAAGCCACATCAGCCACTGTAATTTACGACAAGTTAGATAAGTAATTAAAGATAATTGAGGGTCACTGTAGACCATTTTGATGGTTTTCTCTCTTGTGAAACTTAATTTAAACCTAGATTATAGATGTGATATGGCATAGGTCATCCTTCGATCCATTGTAGAACTTGGAAACCCACTCAGGGAATATTCGTTCACATTTTTGTTGAACGCAGTTGGTTTTTACCATCCTGTATTAAAACATTTCCTTTTGTCAATAGTGCAATTTATAATCAATGTTTTGTGAGTAGAATAAAATTTCCAATGGTAAACTTAACTGCTTTTTTCGACGTTATTTTACCAGCTAACTAAAAATAGGAAAGCCTTGAACCCCTTCCACTAAATTTAGTTAGTATTAAGATTCCAGAATGAGATTTTCACTCTGCAGCGGAGTGTGCGCTGATATGAAACTTCCTGGCAGATTAAAACTGTGTGCCCGACAGAGACTCGAACTCGGGACCTTGCCTTTCGCGGGCAAGTGCTCTACCAACTGAGCTACCGAAGCACGACTCACGCCCAGTACTCACAGCTTTACTTCTGCCAGTACCTCGTCTACTACCTTCCAAACTTTACAGAAGCTCTCCTGCGAACCTTGCAGAACTAGCACTCCTGAAAGAAAGGATACTGCGGAGACATGGCTTAGCCACAGCCTGGGGGATGTTTCCAGAATGGCAGAGCACTTGCCCGCGAAAGGCAAAGGTCCCGAGTTCGAGTCTCTGTCGGGCACACAGTTTTAATCTGCCAGGAAGTTTCAGTATTAAGATTCTTTTACAGGCAGTGCAGTGGAGCTGAAGCTGAAGTCATTAAGTATTTGGTTATATCATCGCTAGTCTCACTGAACTCTTCTGAATTCTTCATTTCATGTGTGGTCTGACGTCTCCTTACCAGCAACAGGTCTCAGGTTCAAACTAGTCAATTCCTAAAAAAACACGCTCAGAGCGTCGTGGTGTGGTAGGGAGACACGATATAGAACAAACAGACACCACGCAGAATGTTAGAAGGCGTTCTGCATCACGGAGAGATTTACTGCTGAAATTTCGGGACAGCACTTTTCAGGAGCACACGGACTACTTCCGCCCCACATACATCTCGCGTATTGACCACGAGGAGAAATTAGAGTCAATACAGAGGCTTACCGACAATCATTCTTCCCATTCGGCAGTGAAACAGGGTTGGGAGGGATCAGATAGTGGTACCGAAAGTACCCTCCGCCACATATCATTTGGTGGCTTGGGGAGTACGATGTAGATGTAAATGTTAAAATATACCGTGCATGTCAAAGTGGCATTATACAAAACCAGCGACAAGGCAACAGCGGTTCAGCACCAGCCGTAGATGATGGCTGAACGACGGTTGCGGAGATGTGTACGGGCGGGTAGACGTGCAACTGTTGAGCAACTGACGTCCCAGATGAACCAAGGGGCTGCCAACAATATCTTCTCAACGATCGTCCAATGGACGTTTGCTGCGTGTGGAACTCGGCAGCAGCCACCTGGTTCATACATACATGCTGACTTTGTTCATCGGCGACAAAGGCTGGTATTTTCCCGCCGTTACCGCAACTGGACGTCCTCTGACTGGCGACAGGTGTCCTTTTCAGACGACACACATTTTATGCTTCATCGGCGTTACACGTCTGAAAGCAGACACCCTGCAACAATCTTCAGAAGGGTCCAGGCCGGAGGAGGGAGCGTTATGGCCTGGGGAATGTTTGCATGGCTTTCCCTTGGTCATCCAGTCATTCTGGATGGCACAGTGGATGGACACAAGTGTATATCTATCACTGAACGCCATATCCGCCCTTGTATTCATTTGGTTTTTCTTCGGCACGATGGCATCTACCATCGGAACAATATAAAACGTGTCACACAGCTCGCAGTGTTCGTGCGTGGTTCGAAGAGCAGCAGAATGGTTTTACCGCACTCCCATGATCACAAAACACCCAGCATTCAAACGCAGTCGAGAATCTGTAGGACCACCTCGACCGTGTTGCTCGGTCCATGGATCCTCTGCCGACGAAAGCTAGCGCATCTGAGCACGGTCCAGGAGCCGGCATGGTTTCACATTTCTGTCGGTACATTACAGACACTGACTGACGCTCTTCCTGCAGGTCTCGCAACGGTCTGCACCGCAGGAGACGGTTACTCACGCTTTTGACAGACGGTCACATTAGTCTGACTGGACAGTGTAGTACATACTGACTTAACGTTAAGAAAGCACCAGAGGATGGTCAGCAAAATGAAAGTAGTTAAGATATTTCAATCATCACGTATTCCTTCTAAGTTTTTCAAGTTTAAGGACTGTTTAGAACAGTTTCGTTGATATGGAGCTCTTGTGTGACTACTTTTCCAATTATGAATTTCTAGCTATCCTGTTGAAGTCTGATGGAAGCAACTGCAATGACATTTATTTGCGTTCTTCAATAGAACAAAAAAAAATTGGTTCAAGTGGCTATGAGCACTATGGCACTTAACATCTGAGGTCATCAGCCCCTAGAACTTAGAACTAACCTAACGACATCACATACATCCATGCCCGAGGCAGGATTCGAGCCTGCGACCGTAGCGGTCGCGGGGTTCCAGACTGAAGCGCCTACAACCGCTCGGCTACAACGGCCGACTCAATACAGCAACGGAGGATGAATCAATGCTTTGTTGCTCAAGGGCTGTCATTAGGGATGTGCGAGGTTGGAAAATTTAGATGCCGATTTTAATTTCATCATCGATATCCAATCATTCTTGACCGATAATAAACGACGCCTAAAGATCAATGTTCTTAATATTTACGTTAAATGACGACTTTCTAGAATGGCGTCAAAAGCAACATACAAATACGTCTAACACGAATTTGTTATTTAGTATGTACAGCAATAATCAACATTAAATATCCCACAACTCTGCTTTAGTCCCTGTTGGTTGATTCCAGTTATCATCCAGGTTTAAATTGAGTCTTGCCGACTGCTCACTCCGTATTTAATGCAGAACTGAATTTTCGTCCATTTTTAAGGCCTTTCATTACTTGGTAAATGCTAAAAGAAAGGATCGATAAACTCTCTCACATAGCTCGCAGGTGAATACGGCATTCCTACAGTGCCGCATCATTTTGTTGTCGTCTTAAATATTAACACTGACCGTTGAGAGTATCCACTATTCGCAATAATAATTATCTTTCAAATAAACGAACAAAAAGACTAAAATTATTCGAGAACTGTCAGAACAGAAACATATGGAAAACCTTAGTTGTGGATATGTTGGTTTCCTTTATATAAGTACTTATATATACATGGATAAAATGTTGTCTGACATAACATATATGGAAAACGTACTTACACACATAAAACTATCATTTCTAGTACATAAAAAATTCCCAATAATACGAATATAGACTATTTGACACTACAAAAACCACGAAATGAATAAACAATGAAAGGTCCACGCTTAGCTACAATAATAGCTAATGTTCCTTTGTTCCTGAATTAATTCAATTTAAAGCATAGTTTTTCCCCGGCCCCCTTCAACCCCGTTCGACAAGTCGGAAATGTGCTGCACTGGTGTGGTGTCGTTATCAGTCGTGGTGAGCAAGATTCCTTCAAACGGCAAAAAGTTACTGTTGGTGGTAACAAGTAGTCTGGCTTTTTTGACAGCATCGATGGTCATTGTTTTATCCTAAACTCTGACGTTGCGTTGTTTCAGAGTCTTTATTATCGATATTGTAAGATCGGTATTTAAGTATCCCTACAGATATTTTATAAATATCTATTGTCCTCAAAAGCTTTCTCAGAACCTGAGATGGAAAGGAAGTCATGTGCCATATCATTTTGAACTGCCTCTTTCCCAGGAATACACATGCGAAATTTGTTTTAATATATCTTTATTTGTGTACGAGTTATGACCTGTTACAATTTAGGACACTTGCCAGAGTCGGCATTACAGCATGTACTGAATATGATCTCCTTTGCGCTGGACACACAATTGGAGTCTTTTCTGCCAGACCTGCTGCACACGTCGCAGGCTCTGTGAGTCGACTGAGGCACCCGCCTCCTCCCCCCCACCCAACCCCCCCCCCTCACAGATATGTCGGCAAAGATGGGCTACATTGTTGATTATTGTCTCATACACAATTGATTTCAAATTTCCCCACTGATAAAGTCAAGAGGCGTAAGATAAGGGGACTGTGGTGGCCATCCGATTGCACCTCTCCTACGTATCCAGTGACCTCCAAACTGTTCATCCAGAAGCTGTTCGACTCCAGTACCAGAATGGGGAGGTGCAGCATCTTGCTGGAAGAAGACTGGGAAATCACCCTGCGGATTCAACAGCGCTGGAAGCACGTAATCACGGAGCACGTCCAGATACCCCTCCTCGTTCAAGATTCCATCAACAAACACCGGAACCACGATTATAGTGCCCCAAAGCCCGTACCAAACCATTAGTGTTTCACCACCAGCATCTTTACAAGGATCCAGCCACGAGCGTTTTGCATCTGACAAGTAACAATGATTCTGTTTCTTTACCTCTCCTTGCACATAAAAATTAGCTTCGTCACTGTACAACACCTGTTGTATGAAGTTTGGATTCTTGTTACACTGACCCAGAGCCCATTCTGCGAACTGTACGCACCGATCAGGCTCATCCTCCGAGAAATGATGTTGCAATTATCACTTGCATGGGTGTCGTTACTGTGTGCGCAACACAGGCTGAGCTGAATGTTAACTGATACCGGGTACTGTTGATAACCGTGGGGGGGGGGGGGGGGGGTGGAGGATGTGGACTTTCCACAAACTGTGACACAACTTCTGTTGCAGTCTCCTCGTCGGCGGCTGTTCTTGGACGTCCACTGAGTGGCTCAGCCAGCACAGAGCACGTTGCACTCAATTTGTCCAGTAATTTGATACTGTCACACGTGAAATGTTCTCTCAAGATACCGGACACGGATGTCAGCAGCAATCGCTCTGGTACTTCGTCCACCACTCATTAACACAATGGCAATGCATTCTTGCTGTGTAAGCGCCACTGTTGGTCACCTGAAACAACAAAGAGAATTGATCACCTCCTTCCAATTTCATGTTTTAGCAGGTCGTTACTCCTACACAAATAAAGATTTTTAAAACAGATTTCACATGTTTGTTCCTGAGAAAAAGGCTGTTCAGTATGATGTGCCACATGACCTCCTTCCCATTTGAACGCCGTAACCCAAGACGGCGGGTTTCAAGATGACCAACGTTGTCGGCATAGCTCCTGTAAGTGGCGTCCCTACGTACAGACATTCCATAGCAGACATCATTACGATTCCCAACACCGTTCGACTTTTATGGATGTGTATCCAGACTTTTGCCTCAACCAGTATTTTACGACTTGTAAATTGGTCCATTGTGTTATTTACAATTCAAAAGTCAAGATACGAGGGTTGGAACTTTAATAGTGGAAACTATTTATTTGCAGCTCGTACAAAATACGTACGTGTTTCAATGTCTTACTGACCTTCAAAGTAGTCACCAGAATTGTGTATAACTTCTGTCACTTTGCTGTTCATTTTTGGAACACAACCAAGACCAGCTTAGAGACAGAAGTGATGACACTTTCTGCTGGACCTGACCATCAGTTTGCAGGACAATACCCAAGCACGTACGAAGCGAGCTGTTACTGATTTGTTTGACTGATTGGGCTACTAACAAGGGGAGGCCGCCAATTGTGAAATTCAGATTCGATTCATACTGCGCATAACAAAAGCTCATGGCCAGAGGTCTAATGTGGCAAAGCACCAAGATGCACTTCTCAGCCGTTGTCGAGAAAATCGACAGTTAAAAGAAACCGTTGCGGTGAAATGCTCTCTACGGTTATTAATTTTATACAGCGTCGTGGCGCAGCGGTAAGTGCTCGGGTTTGCAATCGGAAGGTCACCGGATCGAATCTCGCGCCATGCAACATTTTTTTTATTATTAGTTTTTTGTAATTCAAATATATATATATATATATATATATATATATATATATATATATATATATATATATATAAACTATTAATGAATTGCTTATGCATTTTGGTGAAGGCGGATCGCTCTCTAATTGTACCACCTCCATTTTTCAGTTTCTTTAACAGGGTGTACCAAAGCTCTGATTTCCGACGATGTTATAAGTTGCGCTAGGGACCGCATCTACCTTCTTTCGAAGTTAGCAGGCAACTACGCTCTTATGCGGCGGCTCGTTTCGGCCCATTCAACATCTGTCCTTCAAGTGTAACAAGCGAGTAACGGAGTTTATATTTCATACCTGCCACAGCAAATTTGTGTTCGTGGGGTTTCTATTCTAATTCGAACGTTTGACTTACGCTATACGCATTCGTTTCGGAATATCGTTTCTACGTCTTCCGTTAACTATACGTGGTTAACATTATGAAGACAATTAATAACATTTGTGAAATACAACTTTGTTTGCGGAAAACATAATGATGTTCGAAGTCGCCAGTTTTTCCACGACAAACGCCCTTCAACAACTTATTATATGCATAATTGTTGCAACTGATTGCCGGGAATTATATATATATATATATGTGTGTGTGTGTGTGTGTGTGAGTGTGTGTATAGACAGATTTGAATAACAAAAAACAAATACTAAAAAGAAAAAAAAATTCATGGCGCGAGATTCGATCCGGCGACCTTCGGATTACGAACCCCAGCGCTTACCGCTGCGCCACGACGCTGTCGATAATTATTAATCGTTGAGAGTATTTCACTGCAACGGTTTATTTTAACTGTCGATTTTCTCGACAACGGCTGAGAAGTGCATCTTGGTGCTTTGCCACATTACACCTCCGGCCATGAGCTTTTATTATGCGCAGTATGAATTGAATCTGAATTTCACAATTGGCGGCCTCCCCTTGTAAGTGCTGTACCACCTACTGCACTCAACTGAATTAAGCCCTCGTGAGTTTAACTCGATTTCTGAAGTGAAGGAAACACTTCACGGCATTCGCTTCCGAACTACTACTCATTCGTCGGGCAATAGACAGCGCCACTCGAACTGTCAAAACAACTGGTACTGCTACGTGTATCCTACGACTTCCACATCGCTGGCAACGAGTTATACACAATGCTAATGACTACTCTGAAGATCAATAATACTTTCCAAACACATATCTATTTTGAACGTGCTGTAAATAAATAGTTGCCACTGTTAAAATTACAACCCTTGTATTTTGATTGCTAACTTTTGTTTTACTTAATATCGATAACTTTGACCTAAACTAAAACTAAACATCAGTCACAGATTGGTCCCCTTCCGACTGACCGATTGCTGCCTACAGTGCAGAATGAGGAACCATTTTCGATGGTGGAACAGGTGATCAAGAGGTCGCTTACCCCTCCAGCTGCTACTGTCACTAGATGAGTCATGATTATGCCACTGCTTCTTTATTCAAGTAGCTCCTCATTTGATCTCGCGAAGCTGAGTGCACCCCGTTCCAGAACTGCCTACCTCAGAAAAAAGTCTGAGAAAGTATAAGGAATCGAACCCCTGTCCTCCCGCAACGAAGGTAGAGACGCTAACCATTCGACTATGGAAAACTCTGAACCCGAAAAGAGCTTTTGTCTGATCCCTTGGTGACAGTTCATCTGCATCAGCTTTAAGCACCAGCTTGCAGTGCGAATATTTACTCATAAGTACTGAAAAACCACCTAAAATGTAATAATATTTCTACTGTAGTGTAATGCGCAAGACATTTGTGGGTGGCGGTGCATTTAAATAGGGCGAGGCATCATCGCCTGGCCTCTAGCAGATCGGAAGTTTACATAAGCAAACAGCTACGAAAAACACAAGGAAGATTTGGAAAAAGTAAGCACATCGGCACCAGATTCTTTGTTAACTTAAGCACTTCATATACAGAATATGCAGACATATTTTGAGCCTCCTTATTCAAAATCAAACTGAGCACAAAAGAAATAAATCAGTTTATACGATACGCTAAACTAATGTTATCAGTGAATCGAACTGACTTGTGGCTAAATGAGGTGGGTATTTAGTATGTAGCATGACACCTGGTGGCAGTGGCATACATCGATATTGGTCTACTTCAATATGCAACTGCATTCCGTCTACAAACAAAAAAATGGTTCAAATGGCTCTGAGCACTATGGGAGTTAACTGCTGAGGTCACCAGTCCCCTAGAACTTAGAACTACTTAAACCTAACTAACCTAAGGACATCACACACATCCATGCCCGAGGCAGGATTCGAGCCCGCGACAGTAGCGGTCGCACGATTCCAGACTGTAGCGCCTAGAACCGCTCGGCCACCCAGGCCGGCCGTCTACAAACAACTAAGTTATACTTTCAATAGGAGTACCAAAGTAATTGGGAGAGATTTACCGTGCCTAACCTCAACATCAGAAAAGCGAGCTCTTCCCACAGTAATGCAACCGATTTCACTTTTCATGCGTTGCTTAAACCAGCAACATGTATCGACCTCACCAAGACATTTTCAGTAGCATGATGACATGCGTCCGTGTGCACGGACAGAAAGAAGAAGAAAAAAAGTGTATAGTAGCTGATGGGCAACTGGGCAGCTGGGTCTACGCCATGCCGAGTTTAGAACTAATTCTCGCGACAGGCCACTTGGTTGGCCGCCGTAACCGAAAAGGACTTTTGCGAGATCTGTCACGCGTCTGAATAAGCCAAAGAAATACACAAAGCCGCGCGGAGTGGCCGTGCGGTTTCAGACGTCCTGTCACGTACTGCGCGGTCCCTTTTGCCGGAGGTTCGAGTCCTCCCTCGGGCATGGGTCCGTGTGTTGTTCTTAGCGTAAGTTAGTTTTAGTAGTGTGTAAGTCTAGGGACCGGTAACCGTGGCAGTTTCGTCCCTTAGAAATTCACACATTTCAACAAATACACAAAATAGCATACTATCAACACCAGCATTTCTACTTGCAAGCCTCTTTGGAAAGGCAGGATAGCGTCATGTTATTGTCCAGGTGAAAAGTAGAAGCGTTTCAGTTACTATACCTGATTCAGATACACCCTCCTATTCTCTCACAAACCGCATTGAAAAAAATAAATAACACTGATAATAATGTGAACAAGGCTTGACTGAAGCACGAAATGCGTGTATCTCGGAGTTTGCCGTTGGTGACAGATTCCCGTACGACTCCACCCTGCGCGTTGGCAGCGGTAACAGAACTCCGGAGTCGGGCGCTTGAGTAATGGGGACTCCGTCACGGGATTCGTCGTCGTTAGCGGATTTTTGCCGGCAGGCTGCACCCGGCGACGGCATAAATCTCGCATCTCCCTCGGAAAACAATCCGCGCCTTAATAAGCTGTCTTCAACCCTTTCTCCGCCGTCTCGTTATCATCTTAATTATGTGCTAACTTCATTCTCCCGCGCCTCCGACGCCTTGTTTAGATTATAAGCGCGAGGCGGCGGCGCTCGGCGCCCCTCCACACGCGTCGCGCTCCGTCTTCGTTTCCTCCCCTCTTTCCCCCCTCCCCCTCACCACAACCCCCTCCCAGCCTCCTTGCGACTCATATTTCACGTGGTCGGGTTTTATCTGAGGAGGAGCTGCCCACCTCCTACCGCCCGCCGCACGGGAAAGTGGGAAGGCTGCGCTAGTATCCGTGGGGGCGACGACCCAAGTGGGCGCTGACGGTGAGATAAGGTGGTGGGCGCTGCTGGCACCTAGAGCCTTCTCTATTATCCTTTCGCACCGCAGCATTTAACGTGCTTGACCGCGAATGTCTCCAAGCAACGACTCTACTGCCGCCAATGTGCATTTAGTGTAAGGACCACGAAGATAAGATGAGAGGAGATAGGGCTTGTACGAAGGCTTATAGACAGCCGCTTTTCATGTTTGCGAATGGAACAGGAAAGGAAGTGGCTTCTCAAAAAGAAAAAAAAAAATAATGTTCAAATGTGCGTGAAATCTTATGGGACTTTACTACTAAGGTAATCAGTCCCTAAGCTTACACACTACTTAACCTAAATTATCCTAAGGACAAACACACGCCGGCCGCGGTGGTCTCGCTGTTCCAGGCGCGCAGTCCGGAACCGTGCGACTGCTACGGTCGCAGGTTCGAATCCTGCCTCGGGCATGGATGTGTGTGATGTCCTTAGGTTAGTTAGGTTTAAGTAGTTTTAAGTTCTAGGGGACTGATGACCACAGCAGTTGAGTCCCATAGTGCTCAGAGCCATTTGAACCATTTGACAAACACACACACCCATGCCCGAGGGAGGACTCGAACCGCCGCCGGGACAAGCCGCGCAGTCCATGACTGCAGCGCCTGAGACCGCTCGGCTAGTCCCGCGCGGCGAAGTGGCTACTGTTGGTACAGGGTACCCCTGGCGGTGCACTCTGCTGTGGCTCGTCTAATATGTATGTAGATGTGGAAGACTATTTACCCGCCTCTCGCGTCAGATTGCCGTACCTGCAAATTAAGCAGCTGTGAGGCTGGATGTGTATCTGAGGCCTACACTGCTTTGACATCATCAGTCACATCCGAGAGTATGAATTCTTCTCGCCTATCTCCACCCACGGCATCGACTCACAATACCGCATTGTGGTCTTAACTACAGCAGCAAGTGCCTCATGACGCGGAATTCTTCGCAGAACACTGCCCTTGTAGATGTGGTAGCCACGTTAATTTCATAGAAGAAACAACGAATTTTATACATGAATCGACCGATGTGGTAAACTCGTTAATTTCCTAGAAGAAACCACGAATTTTATACATGAATCGACAACCAAACAACTAGATAGCTCTGCCGACACTAGTTGATCATTATCTGATTCATTTACTAGACTTGAGTCTACGTGTAGTGTAACTATCAAATTAATTCTACTTCCAGTGTTACAAAAGTAAAAATACAGCTTACACATAACAAACTAAATAACATAAATTTAGCACTAAACTGAGCTGTAATACCCTCTATGACCAACCATTTCAAACTCCATATACTTCTCGGCATAAAAAGACACGAAGAAATGATTTGTTGCATGATCTACATCTACAAAAACATTCCGGAGGCAACCGTGCGGTGCATGGCGGAGGGTATCTCTTACAGCTACTACTCGTTTTCTTTTCAGTTACACTCGCAAACAGAGCGAAGGAGAAACAGCTGTCTATGGGATCTTATAATCGTGATTCTTACGCGAAATTTAAGTACTGCAGAGTCCAAAAACTGGAGCAGTGTTTACGAATGGGCCGCACTAGTTTTCTATACGCCATCGCCTTTACAAAAACATTCCGGAGGCAACCGTGCGGTGCATGGTGGAGGGTATCTCTTACAGCTACTACTCATTTTCTTTTCAGTTACACTCGCAAACAGAGCGAAGGAGAAACAGCTGTCTATGGGATCTTATAATCGTGGTTCTTACGCGAAATTTACGTGGGCGGCACAAGAATCGTTCTGCATTCGGCCTCAAATGTCAGTTCTATAAATTTGCTCAACAGTGTCTTGCGAAAATAACTTCGTCTTCCCTCTCGGGATTCCCATTTGAGTTCACGAATCAACTTCAAAATACTTGCCTGCTGATCGAACCTGCCGGTAACAAATATAGCAGGGTGCCTTTGAACTGCGCCAATGTCTTCCTTTAATCCGACCTCCTGCAGAGTCCAAAAACTGGAGCAGTGTTTATGAATGTGCCGCACTAGTTTTCTATACGCCATCGCCTTTACAGAAGAATTATACATTTCCTAACTTTCCCAATAAAACAAAGTCGAGCATTTACCTTCCCTACTATCTGCCTGACCTATTCATTCCATTTCATATGAATTTTCATCCTTACGCCTAGGTATTTAACAGACGAGACAGTATCGAGCAGCTCTCAGAGACTCGGCACTCATCTTTTGAGTACAGGTTTGACTATGGGGTTCCTGAGCTGGGGACTGGTAAGTGGCGCCGGTCCCTTGTTACAGTAATGTCTCGGTATGCTTCAGGGACCACTGTAGGACACGACAGTGGAACGTTGCGTGTAACAGAGAAAGGGGATCTTGGCTTGACGCCTGGATCGCGAGGATGGTAAAAGCTCTCTATAAAAAAACCTCCAGTCTCAAGAGGTGCTACGCGCTGCTGAGGTGAGTCACTGTTGAGGTGGAACAGTCGTTAGCGGGCGACCTCTTCGGAACTTGCCACTCCTCAGATGTATATCGCTTACCCAGGCACGTGGAGCCGTGTCTAGGTGGATTGTATTACCCTAGGTGCTCGTGGGACCAAAATGGATCCTTTGAAAGTTTCTTTTCCTCCTTCCAGCGTAAATGGTGGGACGCTAGTAGGTACCAATACCCAATCAAACAAGAGGGCTCGGTAGCCAGTCGCCCTGTAAATCGTAACAGAGAGATGGGTGGTTATTAGAATTTGTTTATCATACTTAAAAGGAAAGAGATTAGCTTTGTTAAAGATTAACCGTTCTACATACAGAAAGGTTTATAGAGCATTGTGATGACTTTAAAATCTGCCAAGTGCTTACGAAATGGGACCTTGTTGATCTAGATCCAAACAGATGAAGAACTTCACGAAATCTCAGTGCCTCAGACAGTATGTAATTGAAGCCGAACTGCTCAACACCTTGAATTTCAGAAAATGTGTTGTGACTTGCAGGTATCTGGTTAACATTCCCCGAGAAGAACTGAAAGCTGAGTGGTCCCGGGAAGATACTGGGAATGTAAAAAACATTATGAAAGGGTGGATGGGGGTATTATAAAGTCTTACCTTTAACAGCAACAGACTTCCAGAGCATGTCAAGGTAAGTTTTCTTCATCTAAGTGCACAATCTTATTTACCGAACTCGAAGCACTGTTTTGAATGCCAGCAGTTGGGCACTTGAATCACACGACTGTTGGTTGTAAGGGGGAAGCCACATGTGGCAAATGTGGGAAAGCTGCCCATGAAGTTGGTTGCTCCTCTCCTCCGAAGTGTGTCAACTACTCTGTGGATCACCGTGTGTCGAGTAGGGATTGCAACCTCTTCCTTCAATAACCGAGGATCTAGAAGATAAAAACAACAAAGCCAATTGCATATGGTAAAGCTCAAAAAATAAACAAGGCCATGCAGCTGCACATGTTCGCTGCCTCATTTGCTTCTGTTCTCAAACAGATAGTCCATAAAACGGATTCTGCTACACATACAGGGGTTACGAGTGTCAGCACTAGTACCTGGCCGGCCGGAGTGGCCGAGCGGTTCTAGACGCTACAGTCTGGAACCGCGCGACTGCTACGGTCGCAGGTTCGAATCCTGCGTCGGGCATGGTTGTGTGTGATGTCCTTAGGTTAGTTCTAGGGGACTGATGACCTCAGAAGTTAAGTCCCATACTGCTCAGAGCCATTTTTTTTTTTCGAGTACCTGTGTTCGTCAATGTACTGCTGTAGTTTCTGTGAAGAGTGCCCCTCCCTCGAGAACTTCTGAAAAGTTTGTTGTTGCTGACATTGTGGAACTTCCTGCCCCTCCAGAGATTAAGTCTTGTCCACTGTCCACTATTGTGTCTCCAAACACTAAGTCAAAAGCGAAGAATCACGCGCAGACAGAAATGAGAAGTACGCAGCCCAATGATGTTGACGTCATCTAGTCTGATGCCTCTCTCGAATCTTCTTCAGAGGCAATGGACCTTGATGTCGGACTGGGGCAATCAACGTACCTCAAAATCGAGCCTCCACCTACTATGGGCTCCCATCGCCAGCAGAATATCACAATGAAAGTTCTACCCTGGTGATATAAGGCTCCCATTCTAGAGTGGAACATCGGTGGGTTCAGGATCTGAAAATCCTAGCAAGGGAACGCCCCTTGTGCTTGTGTTTTCAGGAAACGCGTTTCAAAGCTTCTGTATCCCTATACTATGTGGCTATATGCCCTGTTGCAAGGATGACCTGACTGGCGAAATAGACAAGGGAGGGGTCGCTATGATTGTCCATAATCCACAACACTCCTCTGCTCCCCTCTTGGCTACTAACCAGCAAGCTGTTGGCACTGAAATTCACGTGCGTCAGAAAATCAGTGTTTTCTTTCTGTAACTACCTCCACAAAACGCAATAGACTGTGAAGCTCTCACAGATCTTATGGCGCTACTCCCCTGACAGTTTATACTACTAGGGGACTTCTATGCCTCTCATGTTTTGTGACTTTCGGCCTTTTCTTATCGTTGGGGTTGTGTTTCGGAGAGCCTAGCAATGTCTCACAAGGTGTGCATCCTCAACACAGGTACTCACACCCATTTCTGTGCTGCTACTGGGTCATTCTCAGACATCGACCTCTCTTAATGCTCTCCAGCCTTCGTAGAGCCCGTTCAGTGGGAAGTCACTGGCGACCTTCACTTCAGTGACTACTTCCCACTCCACATTCATCTACTGGATGGAGCGTTACCTGAAGAGAAGCAACCAAAATGGATGATCAGTACGGCTAACTGGAAGCAGTTCACCCAAAAAAATCTGTTTGAATATCGCAGCAGTGTACAGGAATGGGTGGACCACATTACTCGAATGATTCATCGTACTCCTGACTTATCCATCCCAACGTCTTCAGGAGATCTTAAGAGGCAACTTGTTCCTTGGCAACTGGTGAATGCCACTCAGCACTCTGAGTTAGTTGTGTGGCTCTATGTACCGGGAGACAGCAGGAAACCTCACAGGATTTTGTCACAAGAGTCAAGGCTCGACACGTAGTTAAGGACAGCGAGGAAAGGTCACGGCAAGCGTTTCTACACTTCATCAGCTATTCCACTTTTACTACAAAAGTATCGGAAGCCGCCAGGAGTATTTCTGTTAAACACAGTCGTTTATCAACAGTAGAAGTACTGAAACAGTGGTGACTCCAAACATCGCCCAGAGACATCACAGGCTGGCATAGAATTTTGGAAAAATTATTGCCAATGCCAACTAGGATCTTGCGTTTCGTCGCTACCGTGCAGCTGTAGATAGTGGAAAGTTGGGCTTACCAGAGCATCGCCTTACCGAACAGTGTAGGAAACACCATAGAGCGCATGATTAACAGTCAGCTGGTCTAGTTCTTAGAGACCAGTCAACTCCTCAGCCGCTCTCAGTGTGGAGTCCGGAGATGTCAGCCCAGTGTCGACAGCCTTACCCTCCTAGAGGTGGCTATTCACTAGGATTTCCTACGTATAAACATCACTGTCTTGGTATATTCTTCTTTATCAGGAGGGTGTATGACACTACTTGGTGGCATAATATTCTCGTGGAACTCCATGAATGGGGCTTTCGTGGTCAGCTCATATGGTCGTTCCTGTCTAAGCGCTTTTTCAGGTCTCGAATTGGTGAAGTGCTGTCGTATTGTTTTCAGCAGGAGAATGGTGTGCTTCAGGGCAGTGTTTTAAGTGTTACCCTCTTTGCTCTTTGCGATAGCCATCAACAGTATCACATCTACGGTACATAGTCCTGTACAGTGCTCCTTATTTGTGGACGGTTTTGCTGTTTTCTGTTCCTCCTCCAGTGTTGCAACAGATACTTATCCAGTTGCAACTTACAGTGCAGAGGTTTGAAAAGTGGTCTGCAAAAACAGGTTTTCAGTTTTCTACAGATAACTGTGTGTGTGTTCATTTTAATTGTTCCCAAGTATTTTTCATTTATCTGACTTGCAAGTGAGGGACGCCAATTTACATGTTAAAAATTCAGTGAAGTTTCCAGTCCTTACTTATTACTCCAAATTATCGTCGTTACCACATTTGAGGGACCTGAAAGTCAGTACACTGAAGGCGTTGAATATCAACAAGAGCCTTAGCCACAGCTCTAGAGGAAGAGATAGCGAACATCTACTTCAGTTTCATGGGACTTTTGTGTGTTCACAGCTGGACTATGGATGCACAGTGTGTGGGTCTATAACGCCTCCATACCTGAAGATTACTGACGCTATTAACCATGATGGGTTTAGCCAGGCCACAGGTGCTTACCGAACCAGGAACGTATGTTCCTGGTTCTATGTCTATGTGCTGGGGCTGGGGAATCACCATTCACCATTTGGAGGCAGCTTCTTATGGTGTGTCAACCATGTAAGTGCCTAGCAGCTCCAACTTTACCCACATGCCATACTATTCTTCGTCGACCTCTGGAACCGGCCGGAGTGGCCGTGCGGTTCTAGGCGCTACAGTCTGGAACTGCGTGACCACTACGGTCGCAGGTTCGAATCCTGCCTCGGGCATGGATGTGAGTGATGTCCTTAGGTTAGTTAGGTTTAAGTAGTTCTAAGTTCTAGGGGACTGATGACCACAGCAGTTGAGTCCCATAGTGCTCAGAGCCATTTGAACCTCTGGAATACCTTTTGTCCGTGAGCAACAATGGAATTCTGGATATGCATGCACCATTTTCACTGAAGTACTGCTGAGCTGGGCAAGCTCTTGGATGGGTGACCATCTGCTTTACCGAACGCTGTTGGCAAGCGGGGTGCACTCAGTCGCTGTGTGACAAACTGAGGAGCTGCTTGATTGAGAAGTAGTGGTTCCAGTCTCGCTAACTGACATACAGCTTGGAGAGCGATGAGCTGACCAAATTCCCCTCCACATCCGCATCCAGTAACGCCTGTGGGCTGAGGATGACACTACAGTCAGACGGTACCATTAGGCCTTCATGGCCAATTCAGGCGGAGTTTAGTTTTTTATGCAACATGTGTTGGAGTCAATCGGTGTAAGCATGTCCAACCCCAAATCTAGGATTTTAACCTCCAGCATGGTGGTTACTGCCAAGGCCCCGAGTAATTTTAGATTTAGTGCACTACAGGAGAGATGCACTCCTGCTCCTCTTCTTCACGCGATATTTTTCGACATTTTGTATGAGCTCCACAACAATGTAACTGGCCTTACAAATGAGTCTGAACAGGGGACTCTGTTCGTTACTCTGATGTTTTCCATCATCGTGTCGACAAGATCAGACTGCCTCATGACTTTACTTTCTTCAATGCAGAATTACATGCGATCGTGTGGGCGCCGGAACTGTTGAGCCGTGCTTGTTAAATTCCCTGTCTGTTCCGATTTTCTGACTGCCCTTCGCTCTCTGCAGCGCTTGTAGTCTAGAATATCCAGGACACCCTCCTCCCGCTACAGCGACTGTGGAAGGTGGTGTCTATCTGCTAGGTTCCAGGACACGTGGGTATTGTGGGGAACGAAAGGGTGGATATAGCAGCAAAGGAGGGGTGTCACGATCTTCAGTTATCTACGTGTGCCATCCGCTGCATGCTACAGTCCTGCTGTTGAGATCCAGAATGTTGCGTCGATGGGAGTATGAGTGGCTGGAAGTTACAGAAAATGCGCTCCATCTAGTAAAGCCCACATCGTGGCCGTGACGTACCTCCCTCCGCCACGTCGACCGGACGAGATCCTCCTTACTCGTCTGCGCATAGGCTACAACCTTATGATGGAGAAATTCTTGTTCCGGTGAGAGGACTCTCCAGTGTTCATTTTACCGGACTGTGTTGTATTTTGCGTCCAAAGGGACACGGAACATTTGCCGGCGTATCTACCCTCTATTTTAGGTAACGTTCAAACGAATCTGGTTACAGCTTAAATGTTCTTTATTTATCCAACATTTCTCCAAAGATATCAGGGAGTTGGTTTTAACGCGTCAACAGGGTGACTGGCTCACACCCATGTTTTTTCTAAGTAGTCAGACATTCATATTTTCCTGTGCCTTTATTTTAGCTCCTTTGTCGATTTGCTTGTGTTTTAATCTCATGTGTAGCACATTTTACCATTGTACACTCTACCATTTCGTCGTCTTAGCGCACGTGAGATAGAGCGATCGTGCGGATAATTCGAGGTGGGAGTGAGTGCATGAGAGTCATTTTACAGATTTCCTCCGAACTGTGTATCCTAAATCTCAAGATGAGCAGCATGCAAATGAGATTCTTCGCAATTGGGGTGGAACAGTCATTAACAGACAACCTCCAGGGCAGTGTTTTTTCATTTCACTAGTTGTTCGTGGGACCGAGATAGCACAAAACTCCCGGAGCATATCAAGGCAGGTTTCCTTCGCCTAAGTGTACGGCCCTATGTCGCCAGCCTAATCTGCTGTTTGAAGTGCTAGCGCTTTAGCCACACCTCCTTATGATGAATGGTTGAAGCGACTGGTGGTAAATGTAGCAAGGCCACTCACTCCTCCGAAGTGTGTGGGGTCACCCTGTCTGGAGTGGGGACTGCAGTGTCTTCCTTGAAGAAACAAGTATATGGGAGATCAAAACAACCTAGCGCTTCTCATATGGTGAGGCCAGTCCCTAACACTGATGCTGTTACACAAACTCAGGTTGCCAGTGGCAACACTATCATCTACGTTTGCCATTGGCCTCCAGAGAACATCAGTTAAAGTCACATTTGCACCTTGCGAAGCTCCCGGTGCTTACAAAAGCAAATCCTCATTTAAAAAACCCGGCATTGCCCTCCACCACTGTTGTGTTTGCTCCTACAATGGCCTCCCAGCCAAAAATAAAATGGGAAGCTTCCATTACTGGCAAAAACAGGCTGTAAACCGTCATACCATGTCGATATCATTCGGGTTGACGCTTTTGCTGCTTCTGCTTGAGAGATAATGGACTGCCTACTCTGTCTGGAGCGAAACTCCACTTGTTATTGACTCACTATCCAGGTGGAAAGATACGGTGTAGGTACAAACCGCGTGATAAATGGTTCCATTACTACAGTGGAACTTAAATGAGCCCAGGGCTCACGTACAGAATCTCAGTCTCGTGGCACAGGAACATCCCCTGTGTTTGTGTATACAGGAAACACATTTCAAAGCATCTGAGATCCATGTGCAATGCCGAGAAACATCGATCAGACGATGAGGAGTATTTTGAAGCGACAACTGCCGATGCCAGCCAGGATCCAAATCCCACAACTCTGCCCTTCTTCATGGGGGAGTTGGAATCAGCACTCTCTGAGACTCATGAAACTGTACCCAGTTACGATCAAATCCGGTACTGCTTGCTTCGACATTTGCCAGCAGCGTCAAAGGAAATCCTTCTCGAATGACATAATTTAAAATGGCAGACAGGCCGCTTTCCCATCTCAACGAGCTGTGTAGGAAAGGCCATGGAGCAAATGGTAAATTGTCGTCTGGGCTGGTTATTATAGACCAGGTAACTGCTTAGCCACTCTCAGCGAAGATTTCGAATATCAATCCACCGTCAACGGCCTGACCCGACTAGAGACGGCTGTTAAACAGGCATTCCTACCTAACAATCACTGTCTGGGTATATTCTTTGATGCCAGTAAAGCATACGGTACTACTTGGAGATATGGTATTGTCGTGCAACTCCATCCATGTGTTTTTCGTGGCCAACTCCTCATGCTGTCTAAGAGCTTTTTAGTACCTGAGTTGGTGATGTGCTGTCTGATCATTTTGATCAGGAGACTGGTATTCTTCAGAGCAGTATTCAAAGTGTTCGCCATAAACAGCATCACATCTTTGGTGCAGAGTATCGTACACTGCTCCTTGTTTGTGCACGATTTTTCTGCTTTCTACTCCTCCTCCAGCGTTGCAACAGCGACCTGTTGGTTGCAACTTAAAGTGTGGTATGGGCTGCAAAGATTTGTTTTCAGTTTTCTGAAGATGAGTGTGCATATATATATATATATATATATATATATATATGTGTGTGTGTGTGTGTGTGTGTGTGTGTGTGTGTGTGTGTGTGTGTGTGTGTGGATGTGTGTGTGTGTGTGTGTGTGCGTGTTCGTTTTAATTGTTGCTGTCTTGTCCCCATATGAAGGACACTATTCTTCATTTTAGAGACACAGTGAGGAATTTAGGCCTCATATTTAACTCCAAATTGTCGTGGTTACCACATCTAAGGTATCTGGTAACGAGAATCCAGAAGGTACTAAATATCATCAAGTGCCTTAGCGACAGGTTTTAGGCAGCAGACAGGGCGTGTCTGCTGCAGCGTTATAGGGCTTGAGTGCACAGTGTACAGGTCAGCGAGGCCTTCCTACCTAAAGATTACTGTCGCCATCCACCATATGGAGATGAGGCTGGCCTCTGATGCTTGTAGGACCTGCCCCATACCCAGCCTCTGTTCTGAGGCTGGGGGACTGCCACTCGCTATCCGGCGGCAGATCCCCATGATGCATCAGGCATGAAACTTCATCGCAGCTATGGCTTCACCCAAGTAACATACTGTTGTTCGTTCGCCTCTGGAACGCAATTTGTCCTATTATCCATGAGCAACAATGGCATTTTGGATTCTCATGCCAAAAGTGCTGGAGTCACTCGTTGTAGGACACGTCCAAGCCCAAATCCATGATTTTCACTGTGGTGTCACCTCAAGAACCACACTTGCTAGGTTGTAGGCTTCAAATCGGCCGCGGTCCGTCAGTACACATCTGACCCGCGAGTCGCCACTGTCGACGCTCGTCTTACGAGACAAGCTAGCGCACTGGCCAGTTCTACAGCTGACTTTAATAGGAATGGTTCACTTGTTATAGCTTCATAGACCTCATTTGCAGAGATGCTAGTTAGCATAGTCAGTAGCTACGACCTAACCAGGCGACACATACAGTTTATGCATTGACAATTGATCTATATGTGTGAAGCAATCAGAATTTTAAAGAAGTATTCGCAGTTCAGTCTATAACTGCACTTGTAAATGTTAATGTACAAAGTCAAGGTCGACGTTCACCGCTGATGCTGAATTAAAGCTAAGTAATTCTATTCCTGTCTACTACTTTCTAATCACCTAAGATGTTCCAGATACATCCCGTCAAGTATAGTTCATTGATCCTCACGTCAGCCTACGTGATCAACTCGTGCAATTAATGGCCACACCTCGTGATCAGACTAAGAGTCAATTTGCGTGACTCAGCCGGTCACCCTTTTTCCATGAGGCCCATAGTTCCGCTTCATACATAACATTAACCATCTGTCGCCATGAATACTGCAGAGAACGAGAGCTGAGAGTAATTTTAGATTTAGTGCAGTTTTAACACTGTATTTTCTGCCATTTTAACCACAATTCTACAGCTCTCTTTTTGGATGGTTCGAAACAGGGGGACTCCATTGGTTGCTCTCTTGTTTTCCCTGATCGTGTCCTCAAGGCGCAACTGCCTCAAGACCTTACTGTATTCAACACTGGACTACATTGAACTTGTGGACACTGCAGCAGATGAGGCGTCCTTAGAGTGCTTAATTCCTTGTCTGTTCCTATTCTTTGAGTGTCCTTCGCTTTATACAACGCTTGTACCTAGCAGATAAACAAGTCCAGAATGTCCAGGATGCCCTCCTCAAACTGCAATGGCTGGTGAAGAAGTGTCTTTCTGTTGGGTACGAGGACACATGGTTATTGTAGGGAACAAAGGGCAGATGTAGATGCCAGAGGGGCGCCTAACTATCCTCAGTTTTTCAATGAGCTATTCACTTGCATGCTGTGGTGTCACCGCCAGACACCACACTTGCTAGGTGGTAGCTTAAATCGGCCGCGGTCCATTTAGTACATGTCGGACCCGCGTGTCGCCACAGTGTAATCGCAGACCTAGCGCCACCACCAAGGCAGGTCTCGTGATACGAGAGAGCACTCGCCCCAGTTGTACGAGAACCTAGCTACCGACCAGATGTACGAATCCTTTCTCTCTCATTAGCCGAGAGACAGAATAGCCATCAGCTAAGTTAATGGCTACGAACTAGCAAGGCGCCATTTGTATCAGTGCCTATAGCTTACGAGTATTCAAGAGAGATGTATTCCAAGGACTAATAAAAAGATAAGTAATAAGCATCTACATACTTTTCTTCTTATTCATTTATACGTTCTCATGTTCCAGACTTCACGCCCGTCTGCGTTAGCCTTGCGTGCCCTATCGGCTACAGCGTTAGTCTAGCGTGCATTTTCAGCCATCTCAACTTCACGGTGTCGGCCCAGCTACCGACACAACACATGCTATCACCCCGCTGTTGAGGTTCAGAGTCATGTGTCGATAGGAAGACGAACGGCTGGCAGTGGCTGATAATAAACTGCGTCTAGTAGAGCCCCACTACGTGTCCGTGGAGTACTTTCTCTCGGGCACGAAGACGGGATGAGGCACTCCTTACCCTCCTCACATGGCTTCTTGCCCCAGCGAGAGGAAACTTCAATGTTTGGTGCTTGTGGTGTAGAAATCACTTTGCGCCACATTTTCCTAGGCTATGTTTTTATCTTCACAACAGAGGGCAGGAGCAGATTCGCCAGCAGACTGGCCCTTTATTTTAAGTGACCTTGAAACGAATGTGCCTCGAGTTTTGCGGGTTTGTGATTTGTCCAATTTGTCTCCTAAAATTTTAGGGAGATGGTCTTAACGTGTTAAGAGGGTGACTGACTCTCCCATGCTATTTTCGTAAGTGGTCATCCAGCCACATTTGCCAGTGCCTTTTTTTTAGCTCTTACGTAGTTTTACATTTGTCTTAGTCCCATGTATAACAGCTTTCATCCTTCTCCGTTATATTAAGGCGTGTGAGATTAATTATGTGGGTCAACGTGAGGTGGGAGCGACAGAATGGCTGACATTTAATAGACTTCCTCCTCGCTAAGTGACAACAGTTTCAGTCATTTTATCCACTTTAGTTTCTTTTAATATGTGTAAGGGCGCTGATAACTTCAACGTTGAGCGCCCAGAAGCACCACACACACACACACACACACACACACACACACACACACACACACGCACACACACCGTTTGAGATACACGTGCAGTGTCTGTTAGAGTCACTTGATGAAGACCAACTACAACCTCAAGTCCATGGTATTAACTGGCCGCCACGCTCTTTACTGCAGAGTCCCAGAGTAGTATTATACACTACTGGCCATTGAAATTGCTATACCAAAAATAAATGCAGATGATAAACGGCTATTCATTGGACAAATATGTTATACTAGAAGTGACACGTGATTACATTTTCACGCAATTTGGGTGCATACATCCTGAGAAATCAGTACCCAGAACAACCACCTCAGGCCGTAATAACGGCCTTGATACGCCTGGCCATTGCGTCAAATAGAGCTTGCCTGGTGTGTACAGGTACAGTTGCCCATGCGACTTCAACACGATACCACAGTTCATCAAGAGTAGTGACTGGCGTATTCTGACGAGGCAGTTACTCGGCCAACATTGACCAGACGTATTCAGTTGGTGAGAGATCTGGAGAATGTGCTGGCCAGTGCAGCAGTCGAACATTTTCTGTATCCAGAAAGGCCCGTACAGGACCTGCAACATGCGGTCGTGCATTATCCTGCTGAAATGAAGGGTTTCGCAGGGATCGAATGAAGGGCAGAGCCACGGGTCGTAACACATCTGATGTAACGTCCACTGTTCAAAAAGTGATGTAACGTCCACTGTTCAAAGTGCCGTCAGTGCGAAAAAGAGGTGACCGAGACGTGTAACCAATGGCACCCCATACCATCACGCCGGGTGATACGCCAGTATGGCGATGACGAATACACGCTTCAAATGTTAGTTCTCCGCGATGTCGCCAAACACGGATGCGACCAGTGTGATGCTGTAAAAAGAACCTGGACTCATCCGAAATAATGACGTTCTGCCATTCTTGCACCCTGGTTCGTTGTTGAGTACACCATCGCAGCCGCTCCTGTCTGTGATGCAGCGTCAAGGGTAACCGCAGCTGTGGTCTCCGAGCTGATAGTCCATGCTCCTGCGAACGTCGTCGAACTGTTGGTGCAGATGGTTGTTGTCTTGCAAACGTCCCCATCTGTTGACTTAGGGATCGAGACGTGGCTGCACGATGCGTTACAGCCATGCAGATAAGATGCATGTGATCTCGACTGCTAGTGATACGAGGCCATTGGGATCCAGCACGGCGTTCCGTATTACCCTCCCGAACCCACCGATTCCATATTCTGCTAACATTCATTGGATCTCGATCAAGGCGAGCAGCAATGTCGCGATACGATAAACTGCAATCGCGATAGGCTACAATCCGACCTTTATGTAAGTCGGAAACGTGATGGTACGCATTTCTCCTCCTTACACGAGGCATCACAATCATGTTTCACCAGGCAACGCCGGTCAACTGCTGTTTGTGTATGAGAAATCGGATTGAAACTTTCCCCATGTCAGCATGTTGTAGGTGTCGCCACCAGCGCCAACCTTGTGTGATTGCTCTGAAAAGCTAATAATTTGCATATCACTGCATCTTCTTCCTGTCGGTTAAGTTTCGCGTCTGTTGTATGTCGTCTTCGTGGTGTAGCAATTTTAAGGGCCAGTAGTGTATATAGGGCAGTACAGGATAAGTTGCACTCCTACAGATGTTTTTAGTATATTATTTAAGGAAATTAGAAATGAGCACCATAGTTGTCTTTACGGACGGGTGCAAAAAGGGGTCTCCGTTGGCTATTCTGTTGCTTTCTCAACTCTTGTCAACATTCGGTTATCTCCACTGTATTTGGTGCCGAACTACAGTGATCTTGAGGGTGCTGGTGCAGATGACTGCCATACCTGCTGAATTTCTCCTCTCTTCCGAATCCTTGGGTGCCCTTCTGTCTCTGCACTGCTTGTGTCCAGCTGATAAAGCAGTCCAAGACTCCAGGATGCCCTTCCCCAGTTGGAACAGCTGGGGGAGGAGGTGTTCTTCTGGTGGGTGCCAGGGCGCTAGGTTACTGCAGGGAACGAAAGGGTGGCCGTAGTAGCCAAGGAGGTGTGTACTGATCCTCAATTTCTTCAGTGGACCACTTCTCTGCATGCTCTCGTCTTGCTGTTGAGGTACACAGACATGAGTGTATGGGGACATGAATGACTGGAAGTGACACACAATAAGCTCTGTCCCGTATAGCCCACCCAGATTGGATGAGAATCTCCTTGTTCATTTTTGCGTAGGCCACAGCCTTATGACGCATGACTTCTTGCTGCGACGAAAGGACTCCAGTGTGTGGTGCTTATTGTGTGAAAATCACTGTGCGCCACAATTTATTAAACTGCGTTTTAGTTTTCACCAGAGGATGGCAGCATATGTGACCTCTATTTCTGGTAACGCTTACTCGACTGTGTTGAGAGTTTTAAGGTTCTGTCCAATATGTTTCTGACAATTTTAGGGACATGTTTTTAATGTGTTAACAGGGTGAGTGGGTCACCCATGTTTTTTGTAGGTGGTCAACCTGTCACGTTTCCCTATGGCTTCTTTTACCTCCTCTGTTGTTTTATTCTTGTTTCCAGGTGTAGCAACTTTCACCTTTTGTTCTATGTCGTAGGACGTGTGAAACACAGTGGTTGCGTGGTCTACGCGAGTGAGGTGAGAGTGAGTGCATGGGTGTCATTTTGCTGGTTTACTCCTCGGTGTATGAGAACATTTTCACAATTTTTCTACATTCGTTTCTTTTAATGTGCGTAAAGTCGCTGCTAGCATCGCAGTTGAACACTAATAAGCTACAACAACACACACCCACACACACACACTCACGCACACACACACACACACACACACACACACACACATTCCAGTACAGCACAGCATCATCAGCAGACAGCTACCCACAGTGTCCGTCAGATCGTTTATAGATATAGAAAATAATAGCGGTCCTATCACGCTTCAGTCGGATGCTCCTGATGATGTCCTTGTCTCTGAAGCACATTCGCCGTCAAGGACAACGTACTTACTGGGTTCTGTTACTTAACAAATCTTTGAGCAAGACGCATAATCGGGAACCTATTCCATATGTTCTTACCTTCGTTATCAGTCTGCAATGGGGCAACGTGCCAAATGTTTTCATCCATATTTCGCAGTATATCATGTGGGAAAAGTGCAAGTTAAGGGCTGAACGAGATATGCTTCGTACAACCGTGATGGTTCGTGGACAGAAGCTTTTAGGTCTCAAGGAAATTTATTATATTCGAAATAAGGATGTGTTTAAGGATTCTGCATAAAACCGATGTTAGAGATATTGCTCTGTAATTTTGCGGGTCCGCTCTTTTACACTTCACATTTTTAGGAGAATCCCCTCCACTTTTTTCACGTCGCTTGGGACTTTGCGCTGGGCGAGCGAATCGCGACGAATGCTCTATCTAAGGAACAGGGCGATGCCGTACAGTACTCCATGTGAAACCGAACTGGGATTCCACCCGGACCAAGTGACTTCCCTGTTTCCAGCTTTTCAAGTTGTTCCTCTACGCCAGGCACGTAAGCGTGATTTGTAGAGTATCCATGTAGATGTAGACGTTGACTGTGTCATATAGACGGGACGATAGTCAAACAACGGTATCTATGTATGATTATCCTGCTGGAACTATTTCTTAAACCAGGAATTTGAAACTTCGGCTTACCTTTTGCTATCCTATACTGCCACACCATACTGGTCAACGAGTGACTGCATAGACACCTTAGGTCCACTTGGCGATTTTACATGGAACTAGACTTTCATACATCTACATTTATACTTCCCAAGCCACCCAACGGTGTGTGGTGGAGGCCACTTTACGTGCCACTGTGATTACCTCCCTTTCCTGTTCCAGTCGCGTATGGTTCGCGGGAAGAACGACTGCCGGAAAGCCTCCGTGCGCGCTCGAATCTCTCTGATTTTACATTCGTGATCTTCTCCGGAGGTATAAGTAAGGGGAAGCAATATATTCGATCTACATCTACATTTATACTCCGAGAGCCACATCTCGGGTTCTTGGCAAAATTTTTGCTAAGGTATGACGGTGGTAGCTGTATGCTTCGTATGACTGTGTGTGTGTGTGTGTGTGTGTGTGTGTGTGTGTGTGTGTGTGTGTGTGTGTGCGTGTGTGTGTGTATATGTGGTTCCAGCTTATGGGCACTCAACGGCGACCTTATCAGCGCCCTTGCACTCATTAAAACAAACGAATGCTGATAAAATCTCATGCACTCGAATTGACCACACAGGAGCTAAAAGAAAGGAAGAGCGAAATGAAACTGGCTGACCACTTACAAAATACATGGATGAGCTAGCCACCTTGTTAAAATATTGAAACCATCATTCTAAAACCTTGGGAAAAATGCTGGAGAATTGACGGAAACTTTAAACTCGAACTACGTTCGTTTGAACATTAAGTAAAAAAGAGAGCAGATCCTTCGAGAAATCCGCCGCGGTCTACAGGTCGGAAAATAAAACTCATTTCAAGAATATGTGCCGTACATTAGCCTGTGAGAAGGCGAGTAAGGAGTACCTCCTCCTGTCGACGCTGCTGGAAGGAAATACGCCACAGCCGCATTGTTCGCTTTACTAGATGGAGCTGATTGTCTGTCACTTCCAGCAATTTGTCGTCTCACCGATGCATGACTGTACCTCAAGAGCGAGGTGACAGCATGCAGGGGACGGGACAGTGGATTAGCTGAAGATAGCTACATGCCTCCTTGTCCGCAACGTCCGCCCTTTCGTTCCCCACAATACCCATATGCCCTGACACACGGAAAAAGGTCATCTCCTTTCCCCAGCCATTGCAGCCCGTGCAGGGCGTCCTTGAAATCCTGAACTACTTTAAGCTGGACAGACGAATTGCAGAGACTGAAAGCCACATCTCATCCTCTCTGGCGTCCTCAAGATCACAGATAGTTCGGCATCAAATACAGTGCACTCTAGACGCAACCAAATCTTGAGGATACGGTCTGGGAAAACAACAGAATCCCCCTGTTGAGACCCGTCCTTGAAGACAGTTACATAGTTATGATATTCATTTAAAATGCCAGAGAATACCACATTAAAAGCAGAAGCAGTAGTACTGCAATAAATCTAAAATTACTCTGGGCCTCTGCAGTAACCAGGGTGGCAGTCAGTTAAAACCCTGGATTTGAACCTGTACACGCTCCACACCAAGGGGCTCCCGCACATACACTCCTGGAAATTGAAATAAGAACACCGTGAATTCATTGTCCCAGGAAGGGGAAACTTTATTGACACACTCCTGGGGTCAGATACAAAACATGATCACACTGACAGAACCACAGGCACATAGACACAGGCAACAGAGCATGCACAATGTCGGCACTAGTACAGTGTATATCCACCTTTCGCAGCAATGCAGGCTGCTATTCTCCCATGGAGACGATCGTAGAGATGCTGGATGTAGTCCTGTGGAACGGCTTGCCATGCCATTTCCACCTGGCGCCTCAGTTGGACCAGCGTTCGTGCTGGACGTGCAGACCGCGTGAGACGACGCTTCATCCAGTCCCAAACATGCTCAATGGGGGACAGATCCGGAGATCTTGCTGGCCAGGGTAGTTGACTTACACCTTCTAGAGCACGTTGGGTGGCACGGGATACATGCGGACGTGCATTGTCCTGTTGGAACAGCAAGTTCTCTTGCCGGTCTAGGAATGGTAGAACGATGGGTTCGATGACGGTTTGGATGTACCGTGCACTATTCAGTGTCCCCTCGACGATCACCAGTGGTGTACGGCCAGTGTAGGAGATCGCTCCCCACACCATGATGCCGGGTGTTGGCCCTGTGTGCCTCGGTCGTATGCAGTCCTGATTGTGGCGCTCACCTGCACGGCGCCAAACACGCATACGACCATCATTGGCACCAAGGCAGAAGCGACTCTCATCGCTGAAGACGACACGTCTCCATTCGTCCCTCCATTCACGCCTGTCGCGACACCACTGGAGGTGGGGCGTGAGCGGAAGACGGCCTAACGGTGTGCGGGGCCATAGCCCAGCTTCAGCTTCATGGAGACGGTTGCGAATGGTCCTCGCCGATACCCCAGGAGCAACAGTGTCCCTAATTTGCTGGGAAGTGGCGGTGCGGTCCCCTACGGCACTGCGTAGGATCCTACGGTCTTGGCGTGCATCCGTGAGTCGCTGCGGTCCGGTCCCAGGTCGACGGGCACGTGCACCTTCCGCCGACCACTGGCGACAACATCGATGTACTGTGGAGACCTCACGCCCCACGTGTTGAGCAATTCGGCGGTACGTCCACCCGGCCTCCCGCATGCCCACTATACGCCCTCGCTCAAAGTCCGTCAACTGCACATACGGTTCACGTCCACGCTGTCGCGGCATGCTACCAGTGTTAAAGACTGCGATGGAGCTCCGTATGCCACGGCAAACTGGCTGACACTGACGGCGGCGGTGCACAAATGCTGCGCAGCTAGCGCCATTCGACGGCCAACACCGCGGTTCCTGGTGTGTCCGCTGTGCCGTGCGTGTGATCATTGCTTGTACAGCCCTCTCGCAGTGTCCGGAGCAAGTATGGTGGGTCTGACACACCGGTGTCAATGTGTTCTTTTTTCCATTTCCAGGAGTGTATTTTTCACGGATCTCAAACGATGTCTTTGCCTGCAGACAATTCGTAAAACGGCGTTCCATAGCTGGACGAGTAATGGAATGGCGTGCTGGGGAAGTGCGAGTAGCGAGAAGCTGACATGCCTGGCGCACCATGACAACCCGCGCCGGATGGTGAGTGGCAGTTCACCAGCCTCTGCACAATCACTGGGGTTGGGGCTGGTCCTCTAAGTGCCCGTGGCCAGCCTTATGCCCTCGTAGCGTACAGCGTCAGTGATTCTCATGTTCTAAGGCCTTACAGACCGGTACATTGTGCACCAATAGTCCAGCCGCGATAGAACGAAAGCCCTATAAATCTAGAGCAGATGCTCCCTCTCCACTCATCAAGGCATCTGGTTAAAACACTTCAAAATGTTCAGTGCCTTCTGAGACTGTGCCTTCATCTACTCGAGGTGTGGTAACGACGATAGCCTGGAGGTAAATATGAGTCCCAAGGACCGCACAGAGTCTTACAAAGGGCGAATGGTGTTCCACATATGTAAGTCATGTAATTTAAAAATACGACGAGAACTATTAAAATGAACACACACATATACACATTTTTTCGCGGAAAACGTAAAACCAAACCCTGCAGCCCACTCCCCCAGCTTCTTCAGTATAAGTTGCAGAAGACGAGTTGCTGTTAAATACTGGCGGAAGGCCAGAAAACTGCAAAATCGTGCACACATAAGGAGCACAGTACAGGGCCCTTTACAGTAGATTTCATACTGTTTATGGCTCTGGCAAAGGGGTAACCTTAAAACACTGCAAAGAGCATCAACATCCTCCTGCTCAAAACTATGATAAAAAGGATTGAATAAAGATGTGGAGATGGCCACAGAAGCCCCATGCGTGGAACTGCCATGAAACAAGGCGTCTTCAAGTGTTATTGTAGACCTTACTGATATTAAAATATATGCCTACGCAATGCAGGAAAACCTCCTGAACAGTTGCGTCCAGGAGGCTCACGTTGTCGAAAGTGATTCGAAATCTCATGAATTCACACCGAGAGCCACTTTGGAGCTGCCTGGTCCCCAACATCCAAACGAGATGACAGTTAACCAGTCGCTCGAAGGTCTTCCCTGCACAGCTCGTTAAGGCGTCTCTCTGGCAACGACTGGGACACGTGCGATCGTTTCCAGGTTCGAGGAGAATTGCCTCTCTCAATGATTTGGGAAAGTCTCCGTCTGCCACATAAGATTTAAGCATTCGAGAAGGATTTCCTTTGATGCTGCTGACAAATATCGAAGTATTTGGTTGTGACTGAGCGCAGTATCACGAGCCGCAGACAGTGCCGAATCCAGCTCCCATAGGGAGAACGGGCAGTTATATGACTAAGAACTCATCTCTTTCGAGTCTTGGCACAATAACAAAGGAATGCTGGACCCTGGATGACAAAGGCAGTAATCTGTGCAAAATGCTCTGGCATTATCTGTACAATGTCTTCAGATGTTGTTTGAAGACACATTTTATTCAACAACGCTGCTCGACTGCCTTTACCAGGAATCCTATACTGCAGTAGAATAGGTGGAATGATTGATAGAGACCAGAAACATTCAACACGACCTTTTTTTTTTCTCTCCTTGAAGATTAATCCAGCCTTTGCTCTCACTAATTGAAATGCAGCGAGGTATTCCGCCGTTGGACGGCTTTTAAACAGCCGCAGAGGTGCATGCCTTACCCAAATGACTGGATGGCACAGGTCAGTCATCCAAGGCACAGGGGGCCTCCTAAGATGATGAGGACTGTGGGATGGAGAGGTGGATTACTCATGAGATGTGGTCCACCCACTTCTGGATTTTGTCATAGCGCTCAGACACAGCCAGCTGGCCGAACATTGTTTATTGATCATCCATTGCGTCGTTTTAGGGAGAGTTCAATCCACTAGGTGAATACTTAAATGGAAGTATTCACTGGAATTAAAGACATCAGTTACTTCCAACTGAACAGAGTCCACAAGGACTTCGGAGCAGAAACAGTGGTCAATGACTGAGAATGATCCAGTAGCTGCACAGAAATAAGTGGGAATGCCTGTTTTGATGATACACAGCTCCTGAGACGTAATGAGGCTCTCCAATGAGGCTCTCCAATAGCGGATCCTGAGGGAAAGTAGAGGTCGAATCCCACGACACATGATGGGCATTGAAGTCTTCCAGTTGGAGAAATGTTCAGGGAAGGTGTTGTATCAGATGTGTCAATCGCATTATGTCGAGGTAAATATAGCGAGTTAACAGAGGTCGTCTGACAAATGTAAACAACATCTGCAACCACCTGCAGGTAAGCAGTCAGGAGGTGGGTGCAAGAGTTGTATGTGGTACTGACAAACAAAGAAAATTTTCCCTTGGCCCTTTCGCTACTCAGATCATCCTTGTGATAGAGGGTATAGCCCTTATGTCTGGATCATCAGATGCTTTAGAATGCCTTTCCCCCAAACAAAAGCACAGGGAGCGTTCCTGTTCTTGCAATTTCAGTTCCTTCACAGTGTCCTGAACCCATTAATGTTCCACTTGAGTATAGAAGCCATGTTAACAGTGAGTTTTAATTGGCCTTTCCCCTTCTCATTCTGCCATGGGATCGATGCTTCAGTGGAGGCGGTCACCTGAGGGACTCGCTGGTTCCCTCAGGCAAACGTCAATGTCCATACCAGCAATGGTATCATCATCATCAGACCCATCAGACAGCAACAATATCACATTGTCTAAAGGCTTTGGAGCAGACCGCATTGGCCACTTGGTCTTCGTCCCCAGCTGGAATTTTAGTGATGGTGGCAAAGCTGGTGGTGCAAAAATGCTCTGCTGCACCTCTTGTGATGCCTACCGTCTCCTGTCTACCATGCTGGCAACTTTCAGTGCTTCAGTGCTATGATGAGTGGGCTGCAGGAGCAGAAGTGCAGGCTGACAGCCGCAGTTACAGGTGCATGTAAATGTGCCCTCCTCAACAGTAGTAGTCAGGGTGCTAACACTGACCTTCTGGACATGCTGCTTCAACACCAAGGCAAAAGAGTGAATGGTCTTAAACTCCTCTTTGCGATTATGTGACACATAGTGTGACTCTGATATCCTGAATTTTCTTTTCTTCAGTGAAGACAGGACAATCCCTGCTCCAGACAGGATGAGCCTTTGAATAATTAATATACCTAGATGCTGCAGTGCATTGAAAACCCTGTTCGTGTGCTGCACTGCCACATCGCTCACATGTAGCACTACCTTTACAACCCATAGTGGTGTGAGCAAAGCATTGTCAGTTGAAGCAGTGCATGGGATTTGGGACTTAGGGTCCCACTTTAAGCTGGAGATATGCTGCTGCAATATCAGCAGATTGAATGTCAGAATAAATCATGCTGACTTTTGTAGCTCCGCATCCAGACTTTTTATATTTTGGCCGTGTCACCCATGCACTTTTCCATTCCCGTTGCAGTTATTTTGTATCTAAATCCATAATGACCTGACATATGACAACACCGGTCCGGCCCCGGTAGCTGAGTGGTCAGCGTGACGGAATGTCAATCCTAAGGTCCCGGGTTCGATTCCCGGCTGGATCGGAGATTTTCTCCGCTCAGGGACTGGGTGTTGTGTTGTCCTAATCATGATCATTTCATCCCCATCGACGCGCAGGTCGCCCAAGTGGCGTCAAATCGAAAGACCTGCACCAGGCGAACGGTCTACCCGACGGGAGGCCTTAGCCACACGACGTTTCATTTTACAGTCTCTGTTGATAGGAAATTCTTCAGGTAGCTTTGCATTTAACAGCTTCTGTTTTTTGGGGATCCCTCACAGTCTCCAGGAGAAGAGTACCATTCTGCAGCCTCTTAATAGATTTGAGTTGCCCTACAACTCCTCAAGATCTTTATGTATATAGAACGGCGAAAATTTTTCAAAAGAGCTGTCCACACGTTTCATTACAACAAAAACGTTATCCACCGCAGTTTGTAGTCTGTTACTGTGCTTACTGACGTTGACAGTCAGAGATGGTTCAAATGGCTCTGAGCACTATGGGACTTAACTACTGAGGTCATCAGTCCCCTAGAACTTAGAACTACTTAAACCGAACTAACCTAAGGACATCATACACATCCATGCCCGAGGCAGGATTCGAACCTGCGAGCTTAGTGATCGTGCGGTTCTAGACTGTAGCACCTAGAACCGCTCGATCACTCCGGCCGGCAGTCAGAGATGGTCAGGTGGACTATCCACATGAGGCCTCTAAGGATTTTGGTTGCTAATACTGCCCAGTGGTCCACCCGGACCCCTATGAGTAGAAGCATGGGATTTAGGATCCATGGTGCTCCCATGAGGAGCTAGGGAACAAAGCCTACCCAGACAGGAAACCGCTTGCCTGGATAAGCCTTACGCAAGTGAGGTGCAACAAGTTCCCCAGAGGTTTCCCACTAACGACTGTTCCACCCGAAAAGCCATCCGTCTCATCAGCACACAGCACACTTTGAAATTGAAGGTTTGTGCCATCCTCGCGATCCGCAGCCAAGATACCCATTCCCTGTGAGACACAGTGTTTCACGACCGAACTGCATGGTTGTCGCTGAAGCATGCCCAGAGTTTACGTGATAGAGGAGTAGCGGAGCATGCCAGTCTCCAGCGCAGAGACCCCGGGGTAGCCAGGCCCACAACCAGCAATTAAACACTAATCCCCCGAGGGCGTATGCTCCATGCACAGATCTTCTCACAGATCTTCTTTTCCGTCCTTAATTTACACTACTGGCCATTAAAATTACTACAACACGAAGATGACGTGCTACAGACGCGAAATTTACCGACAGAAAGGAGATGCTGTGATATGCAAATGATTAGCTTTTCAGAGCGTTCACACAAGGTTGGCGCCGGTGGCGACACCTACAACGTGCTGACATGAGGAAAGTTTCCAACCGATTTCTCATACACAAACAGCAGTTGACCGGCGTTACCTGGTGAAACGTTGTTGTGATGCCTCGTGTAAGGAGGAGAAATGCGTACCATCACGTTTCCGACTCTGATAAAGGTCGGATTGTAGCCTATCGCGATTGCGGTTTATCCTATCGCAACATTGCTGGTCGCGTTGGTCGAGATTCAATGACGGTTAGCAGAATAGGGAATCGATGGGTTCAGGAGCATAATACGGAACGCCGTGCTGGATCCCAACGGTCTCGTATAACTAGCAGTCGAGATGACAGGTATCTTATCCGCATGGCGGTAACGGATCGTGCAGCCACGTCTCGATCCCTGAGTCAACAGATGGGGACATTTGCAAGTTAACAACCATCTGCACGAACAGTTCGACGACGTTTGCAGCAGCATGGACTATCAGCTCGGAGACCATGGCTGCGGTTACCCTTGACGCTGCATCACAGACAGGAGCGTCTGCGATGGTGTATTCAACGACGAACCTGGGTGCACGAATGGCAAAACGTCATTTTTTCGGATGAATCCAGGTTCTGTTTACAGTATCATGATGGTCGCATCTGTGTTTGGCAACATCGCGGTGAACGCACATTGGAAGCGTGTATTCGTCATCGCCATACTGGCGTATCACCCTGCGTGGTGGTATGGGGTGCCGTTGGTTACACGTCCTGGTCACCTCTTGCTCACACTGACGGCACTTTGACCAGTGGACGTTATATTTCAGATGTGTTACGACCCGTCGATCCCTGCGAAACCCTACATTTCAGCAGGATAATGCACGACCGCACGTTGCAGGCCCTGAACGAGCCTTTCCGGATACAGAAAATGTTCGACTGCTGCCCTGGCCAGCACATTCTCCAGATCTATCAGCAATTAAAAATGTCTGGTCAATGGTGGCCAAGCAACTGGCTTGTCACAATGCGCCAGTCACTACTCTTGATGAGCTATGGTATCGTGTTGGAGCTGTATGGGTAGCTGTACCTGTACACGTCATCCAAGCTCTGTTTGACTCAATGCCAAGGCGTATCAAGGCCGTTATTACTGCCAGAGTTGGTTGTTCTGGGTACTGATTTCTCAGGATCTATGCACCCAAATTGGGTGAAAATGTTATCAAATGTCAGTTCTTCTATAATATATTTGTCCAATGAATACCTGTTTATCATCTGCATTTCTTCTTCGTGTAGCAATTGTAATGGCCAGTAGTGTACTTACTAGGCAAAAACTTCTCCACAGCAATATTTCCAATCTATTTGAGCTTTGTCCATTACTTATTTACGCCCATCATGCTGGACCTAAATGATGCCAGTTGATTGTCTATGTCATATGCAAACAACTGCTTATCTGCTCGTTCTGGCAGAAATACTCTCCCAGCCTTCTTGAAACACGACAGGACTGTTTCCCTCTGGATAGGAACGCCCAGTTGAATGACTGGTGGTCAGCACCATGGGATGCAGTACTGGTCGCGCGTTGTTACCGGTAGCGAAACAAAAGCTGCTGTGGTAGGCGTGAGGCGTCGCTGTACAATGGACCTCCGGCCGGGATCCGGGCGCCTTTCCCGATTTACGGCGGCCGTCCGCGTTATTAACAGGGCCGCTGCGAGCCGCGCAGCGAGAACACGCTCCTCAGAGGGCCGTTTGTAAGACTCGGCCGGCGCAAGTGAGCTATTTGCAGGCGCGGCTACAGGTGCTGGCTGGTGCGGGCCGGTAGCAGGGCAGTAACGATCCATAAGGCGCCGCGCGCAAGTATTTGTCCCGCGTTCTGCGGCCGGCGTCTCTCACTGCGACGGCAGCCGCAAGCCCTTGTTCCCGCATTCCCACCGCCGCCGCTATCATGTAACGCCGCCTCTTAGCACACCTAACGTATTTCCCAGGCTTCTACACAAGGTTGTTCATGAGGCTGCTTCACTTCTGACTATTCCTTTTATACACAGCCTTACTTACGATCAGTTACAAAGAAAGTTCCTTATTTTTACATGGAAAAATTAAAAACAAAGTTAGCTCTAGAGAAAGGAAATAAGAATCCATCTCCTGGTACACAGTAGTATATGATACATTTGTGAATTCGTCAAGTGATAAACAAGCTGTAGAAGACGTCTTTTGTTATATAAATAATATAAATACAATAATCCATTTTACCATGCAAGATGACTGCGAAATATCTTTCTTGGATGTTTCACTTTTAATGTGTCACGCAAATCCAACACCTTCCAATAAAACCCTGACATGATAAGCAAATCCAGTAGTACGTCACACAGCTCCGAATAAATCGTGACATTAAATTAACCAAAGTAATACGAGTAACGAGTGAGCAAATGGAATACCACAGACTAACACAAGAATGCCTAAATGCATGTCATACCTTCCCACTGCGAGACAGACGCAGTTCCGAGGGGAGAAACGAGAACAGAAGCCGAGAGCAGAACCGTGTTAAGCTAGAAGGCCCTACGATAAGGGACGGACACCCACGTCACCAGCTAACCAGCAGGACCACCCCCCAGCCCATGTTAAAAGCTAGAGCCCTCCAGAAGAACAGTATAGATCTTACGATAACACTAAAAGGACCACACCAGCCGCAAGTTTTAGCGTGAGACTTTTTCGCGTCTCTGCTACGTTGCAAACGTTAAAAACATTGCCGCACCACGAAAAGTAACCGCCAGGACCACCCCCCAGCCCATGTTAAAATCTAGAGCCCTCCAGAAGAACAGTATAAATCTTACAATAACACTAAAAGGGCCACACCAGCAGCAAGTTGTAGCGTGAGACCTTTTCGTGTCTCTGTTACGTTGCAAACTTTAAAAACATTGTCCCACCACAAAAAGTATAACGTTTTTCATTGGATGGACAGAATTTTTGTAGGCGGAGCTTAAGGTTAACATTGAGACCCTGAGTGGTCAGATGAAAACACAGCCAGATAGTTTTTTTTTTAAACCAACTTCGGTAAATTGTAGCAAGGAGAAGTTAGGGGAGAGTTGCTTCCGAGTCGGCGACGTGCGTGGAGCTGTGCCGACCGACGCCCCCTGACACTGCCTGACCAACGACAAGGTAATGAACGCACGCGATGCCGTATAACAGCACATAAAGCTTCACTCAGAACTGCAGAAGTCTCATCTGTTACACCCCCATTTTGCGTAACACTAGTGTAGATCGTCAATTAAAGCTCATGGTATTCACATTTGCTACGTAAGTTAAAATCTGAAATGCGATGATTTTTCTGTTATATAATTATTGAGAAGCCACATCAGCCACTGTAATGTACAACAAGTTAGGTAAGTAATTAAAGATAATTGAGGGTCACTGTAGACCATGTTGATAGTTTTCTCTTTTGTGAAACTTAATTTAAACCTAGATTATAGATGTGATATGGCATAGGTCATTCTTCGATTCATTGTAGAACTTGGAAACCCATTCAGGGAATATTCGTTCACATTTTTGTTGAACGCAGTCGGTATTTATCATCCTGTGTTAAAACATTTCCTTTTATCAATAGTGCAATTTATAAACAATGTTTTGTGAGTAGAATAAAATTTGCAGCGGTAAACTTTACTGCTTTTTCGACGTTATTTTACCAGCTAACTAAAAATAGGAAAGCCTTGAACCCCTTCCACTAAATTTAGTTAGTATTAAGATTCTTTTACAGGGAGTGCAGTGGAGCTGACGCTGAAATCATTAAGTATTCGGTTATATCATCGCTAGTCTCACTGAACTCTTCTGAACTCTACATCTCATGTGTGGTCCGGCGTCTCCTTACCAGCAACAGGTCCCAGGATCAAACTAGTCAATTCCCTAAAAAACATGCTCAGAGCGTCGTTTGGCGAAAGTGGTAGGGAGACACGACATAGAACAACAGACACCACGCAGAATCTTAGACACTTACGAGACACATCGATGTAAAGTTGAAATATAGTAAAACTTGCTCAAGACGGAATCGCCTGGGACTAAAATAATTTTCCAAGTTGGACAAGTTTCCGAATTACCCATAACTCACTGGCTACGTAAAATTTCTCAGCTATCATGCACAAATTACACTAAAAAATTTTTAATTATGCATTTAGTGTATTTACAAATGGTTCAAATGGCTCTGAGCACTATGGGACTTAACATCTAAGGTCATCAGTCCCCTAGAACTTAGAACTACTTAAACCTAACTAACCTAAGGACATCACACCCATCCATGCCCGAGGCAGGATTCGAACCTGCGACCGTAGCGGTCGCGCGGTTCCAGACTGAAGCGCCTTTAACCGCTTGGCCACACCGGCCGGCAGTGTATTTACATACCATCACTCCAGCACAGTAGATGTTCATTTACTGCGAATTGGACAACATAAAGTGGACTATTACACTAATTGAGAAATAACACGGCATCTCTATATTTTTACTCGAGCTTTAAATTCGTTTATTATTGTATGTACATACGTATTATTCCCATGTTTATTTCCTTCACATTTCCCTTTTTTCGCCACATATCAAGAAGGGAAACTTATTTTAGTTTCCTGTTCAAAACTATTTTTTCTAGGCAATTTTTTGCATCATACAATAGTTCCAACAAGTTGGGAAAAATTGTATGTGTTGCAAATTGCATAACATTGGTTATGCATGCAATGGCTTCTTCAGGCGTATTAATTTTACTAGGGACATCATTTTGCTCCTCTTCTTCGTCCTTTGTTTCTTCTTCATCATCCTCTGTGTTGCGGATTTCTATAAATCTGTTGCTGAAGTGAAAAGTGGAGTGAGTTGACAGAAAGTCATCACTTCGAATGTAATCATCTGCACTATATGAAATGTTTCGCATTTTCACTAATTCAGCAACTGCCGCTTCATTTTTTTCAACTTCGATGGCCACAGAAGCGTCTTGTTCTTGACCCCAAAATCCCGCTTTGTCGAAGCACTTGGAGACTGTTTCGGGGTTTATTGCCTTTACTGCCAAGCCAATCCAATTTACGGCATCCAGGACAGAAACTGACCGTTCACGAGCAAACGCACTTTCGGCTTCTTCAACTCTAAGAATAAGAGATTGCATCAGTAATCGTCTATAATAACACTCGACTGTGTAAATAGCCCGCTGGTCCATGGGTTGTGAGAGGCTGGTTGAACCTGGAGGGAACCAAGCCAATTTCTTTCGGGTGGTAGGTTGCATTGTCTAGGAAAGGGAGAACTTGGCGCTTTTCCTTTTTCATTTTGGCATTGAAAGATCCCAGTTCCATAAGATCGCTCACCTGCTTCACCATGTTACTGGAAGCTTACTGACTTCTATGTTTTTGAAACAATACGATTTTGCAGCGTTTGAAGTCACTAGTGGCTTCTCCATTTTACCTAACATGTTTTCACACAGCAGCACAGTGAGTCGTCCCTTGGACATTTTTCCACCGGTGCACTTTTCACCTCCAATTGCTAGCAATTTGGAAGGCAGTCCTGTTTCGTCGCCAATGGACACGTCTTTCTGGTCATAATTCATAAAAGGTAGGACAGTACTGACTGCCATTCTGTTGCTACACTTTCGTGCACATCCTTAGCTTCCCCACACACTTCAATCCACAAGATGTTGTGCCTAGCTTTTAAACAGTCCAGCCATCCTGTGGATGCCTTAAACTCCGTAATTTCAAGCTCTTTAGCAATTTCCAGAGCCTCACTCTGCAACATGGGTCCAGATAAAGGGAAGTTTTTTTGCCCACGCACTTACGAACCATTAACACAGTATTCCGTTATTTCTTCACTTCCGATCTTCTTCGTCTTTTTTCCACCTGCTCTTTCCCTTTCATCCATTCATCCCGAATCTTATCCTTGTTTCCTAAAGTCACATAAATTTGTGTTTTACCGCATTTGAAACGCAACAAAATTTCACACACAAAGAGTTTGTCTTTCTCTCGTCTCGATTACATTAACCTTTTCGTTAAGTGTTAACAACACGTACCGTTTATTGACATCATGTTACTGTACCTCTTAAAGTGCTATTAGTCAACTGGAACTGGTAGAAAATAATGACCTTGCTGGGTAAAACTATTCTTTAACGGAACAATACCCACCCACTTGCAGCAGTGTGTTGGTAGATGCCCAACGATGTTCACGTATGCGCCGGCGGTGCGTCAATAATGAGGAAAACGAGAAAGTGGGCAAACAGAGTGCCGATGAATGAACCATTTCCTTTGATGTACTGTACCGACACTGAGCGCAAGTTATTTGTTGTTGCACAGAGCGGCGCGGTTTTAGGTTCACACCTTCAGCGCCGCTCTACGCTGGACCTCTTTTCTCGGTTTTTCGCCGCTTAACAGAGGTGTTAAAAGTAACGTCCTTGTAGAGTCGTGAAAAAGTAATGATTTGCTTTTCGTTTCCTCATTAGGCACGTTCCATCACTCGCAAGGAAAGAGGAGTATCGTCAGAAGTCTTCTTGATAAAGGCAAGAGAAATTTTCACGGTGGGACACCTGAATGCCCAATTATAGCATCTGAAACAGAATTACGATGACAATGGCGTTTCAGGGAAAGAAGTAAATAGGTTTCTGCGACCAAACCATGATAATCTGAAGGACAACGACAAACCACACCGTTTCTCTCCTCTTGTTTTATACAGGGTGAGCATTAACAAAACAGGCAAACTGCAGGGAAGGATTCTTGATTAGGAATGGAGGAAATAAGAAGTCCTACGAAAATATTTCCGGAAATGCTTCGTTGCCACGGTAGATGGCACTGACGAATGAGAGTTCCTCTGAGCACGTGCCGTGTGTTCCTTGTTGTGTTGCAGGCTGTGTGACTGATGCAGCGTACTGTAAACAGCAGAATGGTCCGGTATTCATGTTAGGAACAAGTCGAGATGTTTGTGTACGGCCAAGCACATGGAAACTGTCGAGGGGCAGAACGGCTATACCGAAACAAGTAACCTCACAGCACCAGTCACATTACATAATACAGGGTGTTTCAAATACGACTTTACAGTTTTGAAAATTCAGTGTCAATTTGTAGGAAAATACATCAAGTTTTGTCTCGCGTAGTCCGCTAGTGCCGAATCGCATCGTACGGAGTGCTAGCGGCAATTGCGTGAAAGATGGCTGCCTTCACTGGACCCAAGCGTGCTAACTGCGTGTTTCGGTTTGATGAATTTGTGAGCGGCATAAATATTCTGTTTCTACAAAACAGGGTGCTCGGTAAGGCATTGGAAATCACCAGGTCTTCCCAGCACATCTGACGACGTTGTTGAGCGAGTGAGACAACGTTTTGTCAACAGCCCTACGAAATCGAACCGCCGCGCATCTCGCTGACCTGTCTGACGACCGTGACTTTCTCAGTGACCACCTTCCAAGTCAATGGATTGGTCGTGATGCGCCAATTGCATGGCCCGCAAGTTCCCCCGACCTGACAGCACTCGATTTTTCTTTTGTACCTCCTATGCCGGATTCTCTACCTGAACGTAGAGCAAGAATTTACACCGCTATTGAGCAAGTTACACCACCAATGGTGTAGGGAGTTATTCCGATTGGAATGTGTGCAGGATAACCAACGGAAGCCACATACAATATATTTAGTTTAAGGTAAAAAAAAAACTTGGTATGTTTCCTTACATAGTAACACTAAACCCAGCCCTACATCTTCTTTCAATACATTTATATGAATATTTAAAGCTTTAAAGTCCTTTTTGAAACACCTTGTACTTCAAGCCCTTTTTGGGCGTTTCTAAGATCGTGGGTCCTCTCTGAGAGACGAACGTGCAGGGAGGCGGCGAACTGTGCATGCATCAGTTTTGGAGAACCGGATTCTATAGGATAGTGACACGAACCCTAGTAGAAGCTCCAGGCAGTTTGCCCGCCAACATGGTGTAAGCCAGTGTACTGTTACATGAATCCTGCACGGCAGCCGGTACTATTCCTATCACCTTATATCCCATGGAGGCCACTCTGAACATACGTTGTGACGTGCATGCGACGCAGCTCTGTATTGCGTTTCGGGAGGATTTGTTGTTTTTGCACGCACACCGTCCATTTCCAGACACATGTTCATGGGACATTTTTACCTCAATTTCCAGCCCGGAATCTGTCACTGCAGTTTGTCGATTTTATTAACATATATGTCGGACAAGTGCGACTACGACTAGCGCTTTGAGGGTTCTGCACAAACTTAATTAGGCTTAATGATGATAATTTATTGTGGCTCAATTTCCTGGTGCAAGTCTTTCTATTGATGCTATTTCAGCGACCTCATTTTAGCGATCTGCGTGTCCGTAACCTACTCCAGTTATACGACTGGGGAAAGGGGAACTACGGTTTAGCGAGGAAACTGAACCACATGCTGTTTCTGGCAACTCTTCACCTCATTGAGAGGTGATGGCTACATTAAAACTTAGACTGAAGATTCTGTGACCTGACCGATATTTTATCCCACGACCTCTCACTTTCCAGACATGCACTTTACGGCTAACCCACTAAGCCAGCCATTTACGTTTATAATTTGTTATAGGTGTACCTCAGTCAGCTTCCGAGTTTATATGTGACATATACAGCAGAAACCATTCATTCCATTGAGTTAGAAGCTTAAATGTTACACCCCGTCAAGGTAACATACAACTTACTACGCCACATAATTTTCAGCTTGATACCTACATCCGTTCCTGACAAACAGACAGACGGACAAGAAAGTGGTCCTATAAGGCTTCTGTTTCTACCGACGGAGCTACGGAACATCGAAAATAATTGATCAGATCGGGTTGATTTTACAGAAACATGACAGCTTAGCAGAACCTTCAGTGAGGAAATTATGAAGTTCTCCGAAACGAAAATTTTATCTAAAATATGTAGCTATAATCTCACAACTAACTAGAGTATCCATCGAAATATAAAACAAGGGGATAATTTTAACAGAAAAGATGAAACCATGAAATCCAATACAGTAGTGCCTCTACAGAATTGCTTGATAAGTATTATGTTTGAAAGACAACAATCAATAATTAAGTTGTATCTCTGACATGGATTATCCCTACTGAAGACGTGCGAACTCGACAACACCTCTTTTCCAAGATATTTATGTAGGTCTCCCACTTTGGAACCATTGTGAAGTGTCCACTGAGATGCTCCAGAATCTATCGCCAGTGACCTACAGTGGTAGATATCACATCATAAGATAATTCAAATTTTAAAAAAGGGAATTCAGGCTCAGCATCTGAATCCTGTTCTAAGATGGCGACAGCTTTCTCTGCAGGTCTAAGATGAAGCATACTGCACTTAACGACGCCTCTGGTGCAAGTTTTTCCTGTGACAGCCCAGGATAAGTGCTCGCTATGACACTCGTGTAGGAAGTGCCTGCTACAATACCCCTTTCTCTTTTCCACAAAACTTTGCTGGTTCTACCAGAACCGGAATCTTGTTGACCAACTGCAGCAGACCTTGCGAATTCCGACCAGTGATAATTTTATAAACATGCCAACAAAATCCTTACTATTACAGATTCTGCTGTGGTTAACCAATCAAGAACATATCTCCCTTAGAGCCGTACAGAAGACATAAAATCTTCCTCGATATGTGGCACGTTTCTAATTACAGCCAATGGGAGTGAGTAAACGCACACACACGTGGGAACTCTCCCCTGCTACCAAAACAATTTCTATGACGTATTTACCAGTTTAAAAGGTAATAAAGGTAGTGGAATTTGTTACGAATAGGAAAGTAGGTCACATAGCGAGCTGCCGTTAACATGTCAATGGTAGACTTGTTCTCATCATATCTGACAGCAAACAAAACCCAACAAAGATAATTCACGTGCACATGCCAATGTCGTAAGCAGAAGATGAAGAGGTAGAGAATGTATATTGAAAGAGTAACTCAGTACGTAAAGAAATATTAAAATCTAATAATCGTGGGGGAGACTGGAACGCCGTTGTGGGGGATGAAACTGGAGATTGGATTGCGGGAGAATACAAGCTAGACACTAGAAATGAGAGACGAGAAAAACTACTTGCGTTCTGCAATAAATTTAAGATGGTAATAAGGAATAGTCCGTTCAAGAGTCACATTAGGATAAGGTATATTTGGAAGAGACCCAGAGACACGGGAAGATACTAGCTGGATTACGTTATGGTCTGGCCCAGACTCCGAAATCAGATATTCGATTGTAGGGCGTACCCAGGCGTAGGTATAGACTGAGATAACAATTTATTGAATAGATCGAAAATCAAGAGAATCATCTGGAAGCATCACTGTGGAAGGAAGCGGGATAATGAAATACTGAGAAATGATTAGATACTTTTGAAGTTGGGTAGGGACGTAGATACTGCAATAAAGACTATCAGAGTATGCAGTTCAGTGGAAGCGGAGTGGATGGCTCTGAAAAGATCAGTTACAGATTTTGGACAGGCGAACATAGCTTCCTAAAAGGAAATGTGAAGAAACCTTGGGAAACAAAGGAAATAGTTCAATCAATCAACAGAAGGAAGAAGTTCAAAAATGTACAGGGCAAGACAGGAATACAGCAACATACATCCCTTAGCAATGAAGTAAACAGTGAGAGAGAGAGGCAACCTAGGCGATTAGATTAAATTAGATTAGATTAGTACCTGTTCCATAGATCATGAATACGACACTTCGTAATGATGTGGAACGTGTCAGGTTAATAAAAGGTGTCTGTACATGATATTACATTACACAAAATATTACATGACAATATTTTTAATTTTTTTTTCACGACGTGTGAAGAAATAGAAAAATAAATGATAGAATGGAATGGCAGGATCTCGGCGTGTCCAACTAGGGACGTTGGAAACGTTATGATACCTGAAAGATCGCAAGGCACGGGTGGCAGCCTCGACATTAGACGAATGTCTTTACGAATGACCATTCTTCTTTTCTTTGTTACCGGAAGTAAGAGGCCTTGTTCAATCGAAGGTGAAGCTTGTCCTCCCTGGACGAGGAAGTAGTACCTTTCTGCAAGCCTAGAATTCCCCACAAGTGGCTGCAACATCATTATCATCTGTGGTAAACTCTGTAGAGATACGTCCAGACACCCGTAGAGACATGTAAGTACTTGACTTAGTCATTTTAGGATCATCCAGCCTCTATGCTATCAGTATGCGGCATTTACTGTGGAAAATAGGAGATGGTGGTAGAAGCGTTAATTCAGCAACAGCGTAAATATTTTTCATGGAGTATAGAGATCATGAGATGGTACAATGTATAGAGTGTGATTCAGCTTTACAGGCCTTAAAAGTAGAGTCTGTGATGTTCATCCCGTGCACTGTGCAATGATTTGCGTAATAACTGCAAGTCGTTTTTTCTGACAGTGAAAGTGTCTGCTCCAAAAGAGTACAGTTCCTATTAAAGCTCCTTTCGCTGCCGTTATCCTCTGTCATTAGCATATTCTTAAGACTAGACTGCTCATATTCGAATCAGTTTTGGTACCACATTTTTATTTTTTTATTCTTTGTTTTCAATTTAGATTTTCTGCAAGACATTCCAGCACTGGGTGGCTTTGAGAAGTCTAAATCGATTTCGACATCTCGTTACCTTCAAAACATTGAGAAGCAAGCTATTTCTCGAAATGTCGTCAGCCGCAATAGTCACAGGCTGCGGAAACAGTACTGAAGGGAAATATTCTGAAAAGTCTGACAGTAAGGCACTGTGTTGCCCTGTCTCCACCAGTTTTTCGGTTCAGTTGTTTCGTAACAGTTAAGTACAATGTCGTTCTGAACACGTAAGGAAATTCCAAAGCAAGTTGACTGCTTATGATGCGATAGTTCTCCACAAATTTCTCAAAAAATGGTTCAAATGGCTCTGAGCACTATGGGACTTAACTTCTGAGGTCATCAGTCCCCTAGAACGTAGAACTACTTAAACCTAACTAAACTCAGGACATCACACACCTCCATGTCCGAGGCAGGATTCGAACCTATGACCGTAGCGGTCGCGCGGTTCCAGACTGTAGCGCCTAGAACCGCTCGGTCAACGCGGCCGGCACTAGTTCCTCGTTCAGTGTCTCCAGTCTGTACTTTAGAAACGTTACTTCTCTCCACATAGTGCACATTTCTATGGTTTTATGTAACTTCATTTAACTGTAGTCTTCGAATTTCTTCACTCGATACTAAAATAGCGATAAAATTAGCGCAGTTTTTATTCGCATACTGCGCTTTTGCAGCGAAAAGTGGTATGTTGACAATAATTTCGTAGCGACAGGATTCTAATTTTTCTGAGATTTCGCTATCACACACAGGGTAAGAGCCGGCCGGTGTAGAAGAGCGGTTCTAGGCCCTTCAGTCTGGAACCACACTACTGCTACGATCGCAGGTTCGAATCCTGCCTCAGGCATGGATGTGTGCGATGTCCTTAGGTTAGTTAGGTTTAAGTAGTTCTAAGTTCTAGGGGACTGATGACCTCAGATGTTAAGTCCCATAACGCTCAGAGCCATTTGAACACAGGGTAAGAGACGAAAGAGTGAGGACCTGTGGCTGCTTATGTACGTAAGTTTCATGCATGGCATGGCACGCAAACGCACGCTATGGCCATATTTTATGGCTAATAGAAACTTTTCCGAGAAGTTACGCACAGCACTCGCAGGAGAAAGAGCACAGGTTCAGGCTGCTCTGCACAAAACGTCTCTCCATTCACACATTTTATTTGCAATAATAAAAGCACGCAGAAATTCACGTGAAAGATGTTAATTAATGGCATCTCAGAACTGTATCTCTGTCGCTCTGGAGCGTACTATTATACATCAGTATGAGTCACGAGTGCAGGAGGCAGCAGACAATTTCCCACGGACTACCGTTGCCTGTTGTAGCAACACGTTACACCACTTGGACAATACGAAGCGGCGTCGGATCGCGGCGATAGCGGCGCGTCGATACGTCACGCAGTGACGAGTGGTCGATCGCGGCGCGCCGCTGTGCGGGAACACGCCCACGGCGGGGTTGAAGGGGTGGGGTGCAGGCCAGAGCGTGCGTGTTTCCTCGCCGCGGAGGCCGTCCGCACTGCACTGCACTGCTTCATAACGGCGGCACCCGTTCCGGGTCGCCGGGCCGATTGCGATCCGACTCTCACGTATTACATATCGGCCGTTACGTCGTATAAACACGAGTTGTGCACATAAAGCGGTCTCTGGGTCACATCCGGGAGGCACCTGCAATGTGGCTACAGACAAAATAAACAACGCTCTGAGTGAAGGATAAGTAACCGGACGTCCACATTATTCCAGCGCCACTGTAAGGGCTACAGAATTGTCTACTGTTGCACATACGGAGGTGACACTGTTCCTTTAGTAGTAAATGAACAGGCGATATGCAGAAATAAACTTATAAAAATGTACACACCACAAACGAAAGGGAAAGAAACCAAACAGTATGCCTTCCTCCAACCACGAACAATGGTCGTTACTTCCAAGTTACCAGAAGAAATCGTCAAACTGGTACACCTACCTAATATCGTGAAGGACCCCCGTGAGCACGCAGAAGTGCCGCAACAGGACGTGGCATGGACTCGACTAATGTCTGAAGTAGTGCTGGAGGGAAATGACACTATGATTGCAGCAGGGCTGTTTATGAATCCGAAGGAGAACGAGGGGATGGAGATGTCTTCTGAACAGTACGTTGCAAGGCTTCCCAGATAAGCTTAATAATGTTCATGTCTGGGGACTTTGGTGGCCATCGAAAGTGTTTAATCGCGGATGAATGTTTCTGGAGCCACTCTATGGTAATTCTGGAAGTGTGGGATGTCGCATTGCCCTTCTGAAATTGCCCAAACCCGTCAGAACGCATAAGGGGCATGAATGGATCCAAGTGATCAAAATGCTTACGTACATGTCACCTGTCAGAGTTATAACTAAATGTATCAGGGGTCCATATCACTCCAACTGCACACACCCCACACCATTGTAGAACCGCCACCAGCTTGAACAGTCTCCTGCTGACATGCAGTGTCCCTGGATTCATGAGGTTGTCTCCATAGCCGTACACGTGCGTCCGCTCGATACAATTTGAAACGAGACTCGTTCGGCCTGGCAACATGTTTCCAGTCATCAACAGTCAAATGTCAATGCCGACGGGCCCAGGCGACGCGTAAAGTTTTGTTTCGTACAGTCATCAAGGGCACACGAGCGGGCTTTCGTCTCCGGACGCCCATATCGACGATGTGTCGTAGAATGATTTACACGCTGACACTTGTTGATGCTCCAGTACTGAAATCTGCTGCAACTCGCGGAAGTGTTGCGCTTCTGTCGCGTTGAGCGATTCTTTTCAGTTGGTCCCGTTACTGCAGGATCTTTTTCCGGCTGAATCGATGTCGGAGATTTGATGTTTTACCGGATTCCTAATATTCACGGTACGCTCGTGAAATGGTCGTACAGGGAAATCCTTACTTCATCGCTTGCGCCGACTATAACATCACGTTCAAACTCACTTAAATCTCTAAAACCTGTAATTGCTGGAGCACTAACGGACCTAACAACTGCGGCAGACACTTCTTGTCTTACATAGGCGTTGCCGACCGCAGCGCCATATTCTGCCTGTTTACATATGCCCGTACCAGTTACATTGGCGCTTCAGTGTAATAATACGAAACCAGTTAAACCGTCAATTCATTCTGCAACTACTATCTGTTGAATATAGTCAGCAACTAGTATCTGTTGAATATATGCTGTACTCTTTGATATTTCGAAGGTATCGTGTATAAAATGCAGGGAGCCATACAACTCGTATAGAAAAAGAGACTGCAGTTATAAGAGTTGGAGGACATGAAAGAGAAGCAGTGGTTGAAATGGGAGTGCGGTAGGTCTGAAACCTATCCCTGATGTTATTCAGTCTGTACGTTGAGAAAGCTGTGAAGGACACCAAGGAGAAATTTGGAAAGGGAATAAAGGCTCAGGGAGAACAAAGAAAGAGGATATAAGAAAAAACAGAGGTCTAGGTGTACCGACGACACGGCAGTTCTTTCAGAGGCAGCAAAGAGCTTGCGACTGCAGTTAAACATAACAGACACCATCTTGGAAAAAGGTTATAAGATGAAGATCAACAAAGGTAAAATAGAGCTAATGGGACGCATCCGAAATTAGTAAGGTGACACTGAGGGATTAGATTAGTAAGTGGGACGCATAAAGCAATAGATGTGTTTTGCTATTTGGGCAGCAAAAGAATTAATGGTTGCTGGAGAGGATATGAAATGCAGACAATCTGGAGAACGAAAACGATTTCTGAAAAGAGAAATTTGCTATCGCCGAATTAAAATATGAAACATGAACGACAAGCACTTCAAACAAGACAAGAATAGTAGCTGTTGAAATGCGGTGCTACAGGAGAAAGGTGTAGAATAAATGGGAACATCGAGTAACTAATATTGAGGTAGGAATCCAACTGGGGAAAAAATTATGGTACAATCTGACTAACAGAGGGCATCGACTGATAGGACACAGTCTGAGAAATGATGGAATCGTCAGAGTGCGCGCGCGTGCGTGTGTCTGTGTGTGTGTGTGTGTGTGTGTGTTGTGTGCGTGTGTGCGGGTGCGTCCGTACGTGTGCGTGTGGGGGAGAGAGGTGGAGGTAGCAAGAAGAAACTAAAAACTAAGTATTCAGTAACAGAAATTAATGGATAAGTAACAACATGGGTCCTTCAATAAAAAATGCCCCAGTCTTTTCTACAGTTATTAATAAATATAGGACAACGTCGTTTTAGGTGCTTCAGATTTTTTTGTATCTTCTCCACGTGTTAGAAATTTTGAGCAGTTCCGAAAGATGACAGAACGGTAGTATATCATCAAAATGGCGTCTACGCAAGTCACTCGGTACAAGCAAAGTGCTGTAATTGATTTCTTGATAGCGACAAAAGAAACTGTGTGAATATCCATAAACGTTCGTGTGCAGTGTATGGCAATGATGCGGCTGATAAGTGTGCTGTTGGCTCTTGGGTAAAGGCAGTTGAAGTGTCAAAAGTGCAGAAACTGATCGCCATTATCAGCCACATGAATGTCATTATTCGTGCGGACACGCGCAGCAATATTCGATGGTTGATTCTATCGTTGTCTGTGTTAGAGGTGGCGAAACCTTGGTGCATAATTTTGAGATGGACACAAAAAGGTAGTCAACGGAATGACACCACCCTGCAGTCACCAGAAATAAAGCAAATTCAGGGCTGCTTCCTCAACTGAAAAATAAACTCAGGGGCTCAGCATTCACTTGCTGGATGCGGTCTTGACGACACCAGGGCTCCTGAGCTGAGGGCTGCTAAGCGTCGGCAGTCCTCTGTCGCTGTAAGCTCTGGGCATGGTCCAGTGACCACAACATGGCGCGGTGGTGAAACGCTGTGTGTCACAGGGAACTGATACTTGGCTTGACTGCCTGGATCATGAGGATAGTTAAAATATCTATAAAAAGCCCTCACTGCACGCCCATAGCTGTTGAGGTGGAACAGTCGTTGTGGGCAATCTCAGTTGTACCTGGACACACAGGTCTCTGTCTGGGTGCACTTTTATTTCTCTAGTTACTCGTGGGACTGGATGAAACCCTCGAATTTTCTCCTTCTCCTCCCTGCAGAAAGGATAGGCCGGTGGTAGGTACTGATAATCTCTCAGGAGGCCACATGTGAAGAGCCCACAAGGTTCTGGATTACCAAAAATAATTTAATATTAGAATACATGCTGCAGGACTGGATATATTTTTGACACTTAAAAGACGAGGGAACCTTTGAGAAACTCTCCCCTTCTTACCTTCAAAAGGGTTTAGAGGTCATTGCAAGGACATTAAAATCAGACATGTGGCTACTAAATGGGACACTTTTGGTCGAACTCTCTAATACTAGCAAGCAACGAACGGACAGAAAGCGAAATACCTTGGCGAGTATGCACTGGAACTGACCTCCACACCACATTGAATTTCATTAAATGGTTGTGACATGAAGGATATGGTCGACATTTCAAAAGAAGAACTGGACGCTGAGTGGAACCAAGAAAGAACAGTTGATGTGCAGAACACCATGAAAAGTGTGGATGGCAATAGTGTCGAATCCGGATCCTTTATCCATCAATTCAGCAGCACGAAATCTCCAGAGCATGTGAAGGCAGGTTTCTTTTGCCACAATGTGTGACCTTATGTCCCCACCACAATGTACTGTTCCAGATACCAGCGCTTTGGACAGACTATTCTTGAGTGTCACGGAGGAGCCACTTGCGGCAAATGTGGTAAGACTGCCCATGAAGGATTCTCTTGTTCGTCTCTGTTGAAGTGTGTGAATTGCTCCGGGGCTCATCTTATCTGGAGTTGGAATTGCAGCGTTTACCTTGCAGAATGAAAGATGCACGATCTTAAGACTATGAAATGCATCCCACATAAGGGGCCAAAAGTATCCATAAAGCCATTCTGTCATCAACGATTGCCACATTCTTTGTTTCAGTTGTTAAAAAACTAGTACAGAAAGCTGAAGCTCCAACACCAATGGAGGTTGCTTTTCTCAGCACTAGTACCTATGTTTGTCAATACACTTGTGCTGCTTCAGTCATTTCGAAGCCTGTCACTCCCCCTACAACTTAAAAAAAAACGTGCTTGCCCTCAGAGGTTCAGCATTCGTTTTCTGAGTACGGACTTGGCGACCCTGGGCTGCCTGATGTGGAGACTTGTATGCGCCACCAGCCCTCTGTCACCATGAACTCTGGACATGCTTCAGCAACCAGCATTCCGCGAGGCGGTGGAATGTTTTGTTGGTCCTGGAGAATGGGGTACTTGGCTTGACTGTCTGGATCGCGAGGATAGAACAAACCTTTACAAAAAAGACCCTGAACTTCAGCGTGCGCTGAGTGCTGATGGGATACATGGAACAGTCATCATCAGGCAAGCTCTGGGGACCTTCCGCATGTATAAGGCTTACTTAGGCATGTCGGGCTCTGTCTAGGTGGACTTGTATTTCCCTAGCTTATCGTGGAACCAAGATGGACCCTTCGAAATTTTCCCTTCCTCCTCCCAGAGGAGAGGGTGTACCGCTGGAAGGTAACAAGACCCAGTCTAACAAGAGGGCTTGGGTAGCCAGTCCTCCAGAGGTGAGAGTAGATCAGAACAATGCAGTAAGTACAGAACACAGGCTGGAAATCAGAATGTGTTTCTAGTAATAAAAAGGAAAGACAGAAGTATTTGAAAAATCTAGAAGGGCTTTGAAGGAATTGCTGGGACTGTTTTATCTATAAAGCGGTTGCGAACTAGGATGCTATTGGTTGACACATTCAGTTTCCAACTAACTGTTATCTCACAGCCTGCATCTCGTGGTCGTGCGGTAGCGTGCCCGCTTCCCACGCCCGGGTTCCTGGGTTCGATTCCCGGCGGGGTCAGGGATTTTCTCTGCCTCGTGATGGCTGGGTGTTGTGTGCTGTCCTTAGGTTAGTTAGGTTTAATTAGTTCTAAGTTCTAGGCGACTGATGACCTCAGCAGTTGAGTCGCATAGTGCTCAGAGCCATTTGTTATCTCACAGCGAGATAAGTGCCTAGGGGAATATGCTATCTACACAGAGCCCCACAGCACCTTGAACTTAAGCAATGGTGTTTTGTCATGTAGGAAACTACTCACTGTTCCTACAGAAGAGCTGAAGGCTGAGTGGGCTCTAGAGGGAATTGTTGATGTTCAGAACATTATGGAAAGAGAGGATGGAGACCTGCTGAAGACCTTCATTCTTATCTTCAGTACCATCAGTCTCCCAGAGCATGTCAAGGCAGTCGTTCTTCTCCCAAGCCCAGTGCACTGTTTTAAATGCCAGCGTTTTGGGCATACCATCCTAGGAAGAAACGACATGTGGCAACTGCAATTTATCTCCTGCCAAATGTATAAGCTGCTCTGGAAACCAACGTGTTTGGTGTAGAGACTTCGGAATCTTTTTAGAGCAACGTATGCCGGAAATAAAAACAACAAAGCGTATCCCCTATGGAGAGTCCAATAAGATTTCAAGGCCATGCAGCCTCCCAAATCAGCAACATCGTTTGCAACAATTCTTCAGAGCCTTTCCAAAAGCTGATGCCTCTGCCCAAACAGAGGTTATGAGTGTCAGCACTAACGCCTACACATGTCACTGTACTTGTAAGGCAGCAAGTGTTTCAGAGCCTGTAGCCCCCTAGAACAGCATACAAAGGTAAAGTGGACAACTTGGGAGAGCCACAGGCACTTTTAAACTCTCCAGCAGTTCAGAAGCCCAGCCCAGCAGTTACCACTTGTACTCCAGCTCCACCAAAGCCCTCCAAACAGAGAAAAGCTAATGTCAAGCAGCAACAACAGATAAAATCCAGTAGTAAACCGTCAGAACTTGTCGACGTGGTTCTCCCTGATGCTTCCTCTGAATCTTCTCCAGAGCTAATGGAGTTTGGAGTACATGTGGGGCAATCGTCTTGCACTACGACTGAACGTCTCTTGCTGCAGTCTTCCCACTTCAGCAGAGAGACAGGATGGAGGTACTACCCCCTTCATAGCTGGATCCCTCAGTGGTACCTGGAGGGGTTTAGGAAGCGTGTGCAGGAACACCATCTACTATCTCAGGATAGACCACTGTTTCTATGTCTCCAGGAGACCAATTTCCATCAATCATACACCCCTGAGCTATGTGGCCATGTACAAAAGAAAAAGAATAACGTGAGTGGAGAGAGAATTAGAGGAGGTGTAGTTATTTTCGTTATTACCGACTACCAATCCTCGCCTCTGTCCCTTACAACGAATTTAAAGGCAGTTGCCACATTAGTGCATCTATGTCATCCATTGACAGTATGTTCCCTTTACTTGCCCCCACATGAGGCATTCAATGAAGTGGGTCCCGAAGACCTTTTTGCCAGCCCCCCCCCCACCATTTTAATGCACATCATATGCTTTGCGGCTCCGCAACAATCTTCCCCAAGAGTAAAGCAATTGCGAGGTTTCTTGTGTCATCCTGTGCATATTTGCTAAATACAGGACAGAGCATGCACTTCTGCACTGTGACTGGGTCGTTATTTGCCATCTATCTTCTTCTTTGATCTCCACCCCTAGCCTACTGGTCGATGACTTGCACAGAAATGATCACTTCCCGATCTGGGTCCACCTTGCAGATGAAGTGGAGCCCGAAAGGAAACCGCCACGATGGGTGCTCAGTAGGGCAGATTGGACACTTTATAATCAGCTAGCCCAGTTTGACCACTGTGCCAATGTCGAGGCATGGGTGAATCATATTACCAAAATGATCCACCTCCACTGCCGACGCATCAATACCACAGTCCACAGGACAACTGAAGAGGCAGCTTATCCCTTGGTGGAGTGATGAATGCTGCTCTGCAGCCAGGACTAGGCATGTGGCTCTGTGTCAGTTCGTCAGCCAACTGCAGAGAATCTTGCAGTCTTCGAGATGTCGAGGGCGAAATGTCGCTGGATTAATCGAGAGAGCAAGAAGAGGTCGTGGCAACAATCCCTGTACACCGTTAACCATTCCACGAAAGGTTCTGTTGTACTGGAGACGATCAAGAGAATTTCTGGGAGAGGAGGCAGGCCCCCATGGCGCCTGTAATGGGGAACGACACTCTCCAAAACAATGGCGGCCTCTTTTGCCACGGTTACTGCAACCGTCAGTCTGGATCCAGGTTTCCAGTGCCATAAATCGCTTGCTGATAGGAGCAGTTTAGACTTCCAGTCCACCACTGATGAAGATTGAAATGCCCGTTTTCCATGTGGGAACTGGATTCTACATTGCCTGCGGCTTATGACACATCCCCTTGTCATGACAGAATCCATTACAGTGTGCTGCGGCACCTCCCAATGAGAAACAAAGATAGTCTTCCCGCACTTTGTAATGCCATTTGGGCATCAGGTTACTTTCCCAACTCACAGCATGAGGCAATTTTAATACCTCTTTCCAAATCTGGGAAAGACCATACGTGCCTGAACAGTTACCATAATGCTGTCCTCACTAGCTGCATGGGAAAGGCCTTGGTGCAGATGGTCAACCGCCACCTTGTGTGGGTCTGAGGATACACGGAAATCCTTAGCCGCTTTCAGTGTGAGTTCAGGAGGTATTGCTTCAGCTTTGATAACGTAGCCCGAGTGTAGGCGGCTATACAACGGGCTTCCTTCACCAGCCTCACGTTTTAGGTATATTTTTTGACATCGAGAAGGCCTGTGATACTACTTGGAGGCATCTTATCCCCGATCAGCTTCACGAATGGGGTTTTCGTGGTTGTCTGCGCACTTTTATTTGGTCCTTTCTCTCCGCACAGTATGTTCGATACCGAGTCGGTGACGTCCTGTGTTATCACTTTGAGCAGGAGAATGGTGTCCCTCAAGGTAGCATTTTAAGTCCAATGTGGATGACTTTTCTGTGTTTTGCTCTTCTTCAAGCCTCGCAACAACACGTCAGTTGCAACTAACTCTTCGATGTTTGGATGAATGGGCACAGACTACTTTTAAGATTTCCAGCGAGAAATCTGTGTGTGTTCCTTTTAAGCGTTCTCGATCCATTTTCACCTTTGCTGAGTTGAGGATCAAGGACATTGTTCTTAATTTTAAAGACAATGAGGATTCTGGGAGTCATATTTGACTCTAAGCTTTCAAGGTTGCCACATCTTAAGGACCTGAAAAAACGGTCCTTAAGGCGTTAAATATTTTAAAATGTCTTAGCCACGGTACATGGCGGGGGGGGGGGGGGGCAGACCTGATTATGGACACATGTTGTATGGGTCTGCAAGACCCTCTTACTTGAAGGTGTTGGGCGTGGTGCATCATGAAGGTGTTCGATTGGCCACTGTGGCATTCAGAACAAGACACATACCAAACCTCTGTGCAGAGGCTGGTGAACCGCCAGTTTACACATGGCGACAGCTAATAATGGTGCGCCAGGCATATTAGACTCTGTCCACATCATTCATACCTACATACCATACCATTGCGCGACCTTCCATGGACACACTTTTTCATAATTGGTAGCGCGCAATGAGTCTGTATGGGTTACGTGCACAGGATTGCCTTCTATACATGGGTGTGGCCGGTTTTAATGTCTGCATTGCAGTTGAAGCAGATTTCCACCATCGCTCCTCCGGAGGCCCAGACTTATTTTGCACTTGACGAATTTTAAGGAAGATAGTACTCCAGGTTTTACATTTCAAGCTGTTTTACCCCTCTAGATATGCATCACAGTTTCACAGTAGTGTACACTGATGGCTACAGACAAGGGAATTCATTTGGCTGCTCTGTCGTGTTTTCTGATTCTGTCACCAGGACTCGCCTTCATGATGAGTATACAGTTTCTCTGCGGAGCTCCATGCGATCCTGAAGGCATTCCAGCAGATGCGAGGTATTCAGGGCAATCGGTTTCTCGTTTGCTGGGATTCCCTAAGGACCATACAGCTGCTACAGAATCTGTACCCAGCTGAGAAGTTGGCCCAGCTGATATAAGACCATCTATACTTGCTCCAGTGGCAGGGAAAGCAGGTGCCAGGTCATGTAGGGATACAGGGAAATGAAAAGCCCTATCGGGCTGCCATGGAGGCCTGCAGAAGATAGAATGTATCACAGTTTCCTGTTCCCTCGCAGGCTGTCGTTTCTGCACTACACAAAAAGTACATGAAATTGTAGGATGAGGAGTATACCTATGCTGCGGTTGGTGAAGTCAGATACGTGGCATTCCTCCTGCCAGTTGTTCAGGCGTGATGAAGTGACCCTCATACGTCTCCGAATAGGGCACTGCTCTCTCACACATAGCCTTTTGCTACGGCGAGAGGATTCTCTGTTCTGTAATGGCTGTGGTGTGCACATTTCTGTACTCCATACATCAACAGCGTGCATTTTATAGCATGCTGCAAGGGCAGAAGCAAATATTGGTGGGGCTCTGTCCTCTATTTTAGCTGATGATGAGACGAATGTGACTATGGTTTTAAGATTTTCTGATGTGTCTGGATTCTGGCCTAAACTTTAGGCTGGAGATTTTAGTATGTTGGAGAGGGCTGTCTGTTTGGATTCCGCGTGCAGCGAGTCCTCGAGTCACTTGGTCACTTGGTGTGGAACATGTACAGTCCCAAATCCAGGGTGTTAGCCACATGCCACTATAGTTACTGCAGGGACAAAGGGTTATTTTAGATTTAGTGCAGTACAGGAGAGATTGCACTTCTGCATATGTTTGTAATACTTTATTTTCTGACATTTTAACTGATCACCACACTTCTACAGCTGCCTTTACAGATCGACGAAAACAGGAGGACTCCGTCGGTTGCTTTGCTGTTTTCCTGCTCTTATCCTCAAGGTTCGACTGCCTCGAGTCTTTGTTGTATTCGACACGGGACTGCGTGCTATCTTGCAAGAACTGGAGCACGTGAGATGTTCTTCGAATGGTAATTCGTTGTCTGTTCCCACTCCCTCCCGTTTTCTGTCTCCGATGTGGAATTATATGCGATCTTGCAGGCAATAGAGCAGATGAGACTTCCCTCCTGTGCCAAATTTCTTGCCCCAATGCTCTGAGTGCCCTTCACTCTCTACGAAGTTTTTACGCAGCACATAAAATAGTCCGGAATATTCAGGACGCCCTCCTCAAACTACAACGACTAGGAAATGACGTGTTTTTCTACTTGGTACTAGGAACATGAGTACAGCAGAGATTAAAAGGACGGATGTAGCAGCCAAGGAAGCGTGTAGCTATTCTCAGTTATTTCAGTGTGCTATCCCTATGCGTGCTATCACCTCACTGTGGACGTACAGAATCAAGTGTAGATGGGAAGACGAGTTGCTGGAAGTGACTGATAATGAGCTGTGTGCAGTAAAGTCCTTTACGTGGTCGGTTCAGTTATGAAGAGGGGATGAAGTCCTCCACAGCCGTCTTCGCATAGGCCACTCTTCTGACTCGTGGGCTAATTGCTCTGGTGACAGGTACTTGGTACGTACAGATTCCTATGCGCCTCATTTTACTCGACTGTGTTCTGGTTTCAGACAAGAGGGGAGCTGCAGTTTTTGTGGCAGATCTGTCCCATGTTTTAAGTGATGTTAAAAACAATATGGTTACATTTTTACGATTTTGTGATCGTCTAACCTCTTTACTAAAATTTTTGGGGAGATGTTGTTAATGTGTTAAAAGGGTGACTGAATCATCCATGTCTTTTGTAAGTGGTTAGACCGTCACATTTTCATGTGCCTTTCTTTCAGCTCTTAGGTTGTTTTACTTCTGTTTTAACCCCGTGTACAGCACCTTTCACCCTTCTCTGCTGTATTAAGACCTCTGAGTCAGAGGGATTGTATAGGTCTAGCTGAGTGAGGTGGGAGTGAAGCAATGAGTATCATGCCGAAGGTTTCCTCCTCACAGTATGACAACAATTTTAGACAATGTATACACATTCGTATTTTTAATATTTGTAAGATCGCTGATAACGTTGACGTTGAGCAGCCATAAACTACACACACACACACACACACACACACACACACACTTTGCTTTGAGGAGGAGAATGGTATCCCTCAGGGCTGTGTTTTAAGTGTCACACGCTTTACTATAGCCTTTATCAGTATCACGTCTACAGTGTAGAGTCCTGTACAGTGCTGCTTATTTCTGGAACATTTTGCTACTTTCTATTACTCCTGCAGTGTTGCAACAGCGATTCTTTATGTGAAACTTATTGTGAAGAGAAAGGATTAGTGAACCGCAAAGAAGGGTTCCCAATTTTCTGTGGATAAGTGTGTGTATATTTTAACCCTTCTCGTCGTATTTGTAATTTATCTTGATATGCATATGCGGAATTCCATTCTGCAGTTTTACTTCTATTTTAATCCAATGTCTAGCACCTTTGTCAGGAATGAGTGAATAAGTATCATTTTATAAGTTTCCTCCGTACTGTGTGACAGCAATTTAACTGAATGAGATTTTCACTCTGCAGCGGAGTGTGCGCTGACATGAAACTTCCTGGCAGATCAAAACTGTGTTTCGGACCGATACTCGAACTAGGGACCTTTGCATTTTGCGGGCAAGTGCTCTGGAAGCATCCCCCAGGCTGTGACTAAGCCTTGTCTCCACAATATCCTTTCTTTCAGGAGTGCTAGTTCTGCAAGGTTCGCAGGAGAGCATCTGTAAAGTTTGGAAGGTAGGACACGAGGTACTGGCAGAAGTAAGGCTGTGAGGACGGGGCGTGAGTCGTGCTTGGGTGGCTCAGTTGATAGTAAATTGAGAAAAAGAGAGCTTGGATGGTCCGTACAGGTACAGCTGCCCATGCAGCTTCAACACGATACCACAGTTCATCGAGAGTAGTGACTGGCGTATTGTGACGAGCAAGTTGCACGACCACCATTGACTAGACGTTTTCAGTTGGTGAGAGATATGGGGAATGTGCTGGACAAGGCAGCAGTCGAACATTTTCTGTATCGAGAAAGGCCCGTACAGGACCTGCAACATGCGGTCGTGCATTATCCAGCTGAAATGTAGGGTTTCGCAGGGACCGACTGAAGGGTAGAGCCACGGGTCGTAACACATCTAAAATGTAACGTCCACTGTTCAAAGTGCCGTCAATGTGAAGAAGAGGTGACCGAGAAGTGTAACCAATGGCACCCCATACCATCACGCCCGGTGATACGCCAGTATGGCGATGACGAATACACGCTTTCAATGTGCGTTCACCGCGATGTCGCAAACACGGATGCGACCATCATGATGCTGTAAACAGAATCTGGATTTATCCGAGAAAATGACGTTTTGCCATTCTCGCACCCACGTTCGTGAGTACACCATCGCAGACGCTGCTGTCTGTGGTGCAGCGTCAAGGGTAATCGCAGCCATGGTCTCCGAGCTGATAGTCCATACTGCTGCAAACGTCGTCTAACTGTTCGTGCAGATGATTGTTGTCTTGCAATCGTCCCCATGTGTTGACTCAGGGCTCGACACGTGGCTGCACGATGCGTTACAGTCATGCGGATAAGATGCCTGTCATCTCGATTGCTAGTGATACGAGGCCGTTGGGATCCAGCACGGCCTTCCGTATTACCCTCCTGAACCCACCGATTCCATATTCTGCTAACAGTCATTGGATCTATACCAACGCGAGCAGCAGTGTCGCGATACGATAAACCGCAATCGCGATAGGCTACAAACCGATCTTTATCAAAGTCGGAAACGTGATGGTACGCATTTCTCCTCCTTACACAAGGCATCACAACAACGTTTCAACGGGCAACGCCGGTCAACTGCTGTTTGTGAATGAGAAATCGGTTGGAAACTTTCCTCATGTCAGCACGTTGTAGGTGTCGCCACCGGCGCCAACCTTGTGTGAATGCTCTGACAAGCTAATCATTTGCATATAGCAGAATCTTCTTCCTGTCCCTTAAATTTCGCGTCTGTAGCACGTCATCTTCGTCGTTCAGCAATTTTAATGATCAGTAGGGTACATTCATATACACAATAACATGCTTTGCTTCGTTTCGTTGCTAGGAACGGAGCTGATGTGATAGGCCGTAGCTTCATTAGGCGACAGTGCAGAACTGTAACGAAAGCCCTCCGGAAGTCAAGAAGCTTGGCATCTACGTGGGCGCCGCTATCTGCTGGTTCCTGGTTGTCTTGGACCAACAGAGCGGGCTGGGTTGTACATGATAGTTACTTTCGGTATGCGAGTTGAATTCTACGAATGAGTTTCTCTTTCTCCAGAAATTTCATAATACGTTAGCTCGAAAATTCTACAACTAATGAAGACCTATGATTCTTTTCGCCTGTTCGACGTCCGTTGTTGCGCTTGGGAAGAAATTTCTGCAGTCTCTAACAACGCTTTGCTCCTTCAGCGACATATGCTGCTCTGCGGTTAAACGAAGAGCGAGTATATTCGCACACTCTATTTAGAGTAATGTTGGTATCCCGTGAAGTCCAGTGGCTGATCGTCCGATAACCTTGAGTATTTGCTTGCGGCATTTCCAGAACCAATCGTAAAACAGTTAACAATTTTGTAACACGTTAAGAAGTGACTTCTAATTGAGTTTCTGTGCCTAGAATGGATATTTCCTTCTCAAGATCGCATACTCCTACGAGACTAAAAGTTTCTGCTGGAAAGAGAATCGAATCCGGATACTTATATTCCGCACGCGAGCTCTCTTACCTGCGCAACTACTCAGCACACCAAAGACAACATTCCAGCCTCGAATTCCAGTCTCTTAATCTTAATTTACGTGCTTCGAAGAGGACCATACGATTGAATAACCCGAGTAGTGTGTATGCTCCGACCAGGCGTTATCGTCGCTGTCCGTATTCAGTTACGCATACTGGCAATACGAAATGGAAGCGAATACTCCCCAGCAATCCAGGACCTGCCAGCTGTGAAAGATGGCTTACGATTGCCGCGGTGAGGGCGCCGCGCACGGAATTTCTGGAATGGAGGGGCCACGCAAGAACGCGAGCATCATACGCACACTATCGGCTGGTGTGTGTGTGTGAGCGGGCAAATCACCGCATAGCACAGCGCGCACCCCAGCCGTGCAACCCATCCGCGTCTCGCTGTCCACAATCGGCTGCGCCATCAGTGGGGGGGAAGCGTCTGATGAATGACCAGCAGGCCTGCACATCGAAGAAATGTACAAGTGCCAAATTGTAGGCCCTAAATTTCGCGCTGCCATACAAGCACGGTAGGGCCGGAGCCTGAATGAAATACATTGCTACCACGCACTACTGTGGCAGGAGGGGTTTAAGCACCTCATCCAGCATTAACCGTAATGAAACTAATCGTCTCCGTCTCTAATCGTTGTTTTTCTGTATCAGTGCAACTGAAATTAATGCGATAGGCGATACGAACTTACACACGCACTTCCATCACATGGGTCTTAACATTTGTGGTCATCAGTCCCGTAGAACTTAGAACTACTTAAACCTAACTAACATAAGGACTTCACACACATCCATACCCGAGGCAGGATTCGAACCTGCGACCGTAGCGGTCGCGCGGTTCCAGACTGAAGCGCCTAGAACCGCTAGGCCACACCGGAGGGCGTCAGTTATTGCACGTTTTGCTTTTCCGAATACTTTTATGTTTTCATACATCTGTCTCCGAGATGATACCAGTGAACTGTCTTTTCTGCGAGAGTCATTTCAGAAAAAAATATATCCAACACTTTCTCTTTCAAACTGCCGTTACTCTAGATCAGTGCTTCCCAATCTGGGGGTAATTACCCCGTAAGGGGTGAAATGAAATTTTCTGAGGAGCAAAGACTAAACGATTCGATTCTGTTTCAGTCACAAAACTAAATCATTTTTAAAATGTCATTAATATTAACACAATTGTGTAAGACAAACACCGACTGTATAAGTTATCAATTATTACCTTTCTTCAGTTAGTAGGCCTAGCATTAATGTGGTGGACGTTACAGGCTCCTCACATCGTCCACCCGCTGCACACATATGTTGTGCTTTCTCCTGTACATTGCTGAAGATAAAAGTTAGATATATACGTCACAAATCTCAAGAAAATATCTTCTACAAGTCGTAGATAGTATCTGCAGTTGTCCAGAAATCGCTTCATTACTCGCTTCGAAACGAGATAAATGAATTAACTGGCAGCACGACACAACAGTAACTACAAAAGGGCTACTATAGTGATGAACATAATATTATTTTTATTATTATTGCTATGCGGTCAGACACAAACCATTAACAGCCTGAAGTCATCCAATCTCTGCCATTTCAGATGTAAGGAGTGCAGCAATGAAGTGATTTATGAACACTAAGTATAGTGCACAAATCTGAACTTGTTTGATTTTAAATGGGGTTGTAGTTTGCTGATCACGCAAGTGCCGCATTGGAGTGGGGTAATGCAGGGGAAGCATGTTTTGTACATAGTGTGGATAGTTAGCTTTCTTTTCTGAGGAGTTGTGGATAGTACTTACGATGCAAAAAATGGTTCACATGTCTCACATTCTGCAGTTTACTTGAGTGCAAAAGTTGGTGGCGATTTGGCGGAGGGGGGGTTGGGGCAGAAGGGCGAAAGGGGGGGGGGGGCTAATTTCTGATTGCACTCAGAATTAATGGTCTAAGAAAGGTTGGGTACCACTGCTCTAGATAAACGAGGTGCTACACCCAGCTAAGGACGGTCTCGGCCTCAGGATCCTAGGGATTTATAATATCCCTTGTGAGTGCGGAAGCACTTATATCGCTCAGTCTGACTGCTGTGCAGAACGTCAATGGCATATTAAAATTCTAGGAAGGGGAAAAATCCACAGTTGCTGAGTACGGCCTCACAAACAAACACGAAATACTCTTTAACGAAACAAAATTTCTGTTGCAGGCTCCTTTATAGTGGAATTCTGTAATTAAAGAGACTGTAGAAATAAGAATGTGCGAGAACCGTGGCAGCGGATATAAAGTTAGCGTTCCATGGAAGTGAGCTTTCGATGGAGAGAACACGCATTCATCGCAATGTTTAGCCTACTATGGGAGCGGTATTGCCTCCATCGCAGACTTTGACCCCATCTGCGAGAGCATTACGTAATTACCGACCAACCAGAAGCCCCCTGTCGGTTATACAATGTCTGCATAGGAGCAGCTTTGACAGCCAGTTGCTTCTGACGCAGACGGAATCTCGAGGTTTTATCCTGAATTGACGTGGCAGAAGTCTGGGAATTTTCTATACAATGTTTCCGTCGCGAAAGACTTCGTTCTCATCTCTATACTCAATATATTTTTCGGGATCCATATTCCATTTAGACACTCTCAGGATCAGTTGACTAGAAATAGTTACTAAGTTGGAGAACAGAACGTAATCGTGAAAAAGAATATAATTATTGCTCTTATGAAGAAGGAAAGAGTGTGTGGATATGAAAATTACCGCACAATCACTTTAGTACCACTTGCATAAAAAGTACTTACACAAACAGTTTATCGTAGGAAGAGAGGAAGATTAGGGTTAGCGTCTTTCAACATTAAAGTCATAAGAGACGGTGCAGAGCCGAAACACTTTGTAGAAGAATGGAGGGGGAAATTAGAAGACAGTGAGAGGGTCATTTTGGGTTTAAAAGAACCAGAGGCATGCAAGAAGTAATTTTAGCACTACGGTCAATAAGGCGGGCAGAGTTAGGGAAAAAAGTTGTGAAATGGATTTTGTGTAACTTCTGTTCAAACATTACATGCTAAATGATACGTTATCCAAGTATCGGCCAGTTTCTTGATGATTTCTTTTCGAAGTATAGTTCCCAGCAGTTCAGATGCGGATGTCCTCTCGGATATGTAATCATTGATTTTAGGTATGAAGAAATAATGTAACCACCCAGAACAGCGCGAAAGCTGTGAACACCATTTCCTATTTCCATATAATATCCAAGTAAAGAGCCAGAACACTCCATAGTATGTCTACAACAAAATTCCAAAGGCCACTTGACGGTGTGTGGCGGAGGGTACTTCTTGTACCACAAGCTCATCCTCCCGTTCCTGTTCCATTCGCGAACGACGCATGGTAAAAATGATTGTTTGTGTGGATTAGTTTTGATTTCTCGAATTTTCTCGTTGTGATCATTTCTTAAGACGTACGTAGGAGAAACTATTAACGTTGTGCGGCTCTTCCCCGGCATGTACTGTGCAGGAATTTCAACAGTAAATGTCTCTGTGATGATCAACGCCTCTATTGTAGCGTCTGCCATTGAAGTTGGTTGAGCATTTCCGTAACGCTCTCAAGCCAACTGAAGTATCGCATGACGAAGCGGGCCTCTCTTCATTCGATCTTCTGTATCTGTTCTCTCGTGGAAAGAGGCTGTTTTGATATCTCTCCCCAAATCAGGAGGGGCACACATGCCCCAGCAGTAACTGGAGTATCGCGTTAACGAGCTGTATAGGAAAGACCCTGGAACGAATGATTAACCATCGTCTTGTCTGGTCCTCAGAGACCAAGCAACTCCTTAGCCGCTCTCAGAGTGGATTCGGTCTACTGTAGATGACCTGACCAAATTAGATGCAGCCAGTCACCAGACTATCTACGCAAACATAAGTGTATTGGCATATTCGTCGATATGGTAAGGCGTATGACACTATATGGAGACACAGTATACTCATGCAGCTGCATCATCAGGGATTTCGTAGCCACCTCTCCTTACCGTATTTCCTGTCTCAGTAGTTTTTTGGGACCTGAGTTTTTAAGACGTTGTCTGATGATTTTCAGCAAAAGAGCGGTGACCCTCAGGGAAGTATTTTAGGCGTTACCCTCTCTACCATAGCTGATAACGGTTTGACTTCTACGGTAAGGAGTCCTGCACAGTGCCACTTGTTGATAGACGATTTTGCTGTTTTCTTCTCCAGTGTTGCAACAGCGACCTGTTAGTTGCAACTTACGGTGCACGAATTAGAGAAGTGATATGCAAAGACGGGTTTTGAGTTTTCTGCAGATAAGTATGTGTGTGTTCATTTTAATCGTTCTCGTCGCGTTTTTAATTTAACTGACTTGCATATGACAGACAGCATCCTAGATTTTAGAGACTAAGGTCTCTGGACCTCATTTTTTAATGTGAATCGTCATGTCTGCCAAGCCTGAGAGACCTAAAAGCCAGAGTCCTTGCAGCACTGAACATCATAAGAGCCTTGGGGACAGACAGTACTCATCTGCTCCAGTTTTATATAGCTGCGGTTGGACAATGGGTACACGATGTACAGATCGGCGAGGCCTTCTCATGTGAAGATCATAGACGCTACCACCATGAGGGAATACTTGTAGAACCCAGTCTCTTTTCTCAGGCTAGGGAATCGCCACTTAACGCCATTAGGCAGCTCCTCGTGGTGCGTCAGGTAGGTGAGTTCCCCACAAATCTGACTTCACCCACATACCATACTGTTGCTCGTCAGACTCTGGAACCCCTCCTTTTAAGCTGTCCATGAGCCACAGTGTCATTTGGGATCTGTGTCCAGCGTGTGCTGGAGTCACTCGTCGTGGAGCAAGTACAACCTGAAATCCCGGGTTTTACTATCTGCTGTCCTGGTTTCTGCAGAGGCCCCTGAGTAACTGCAGTTTTAGTCCAGTACAGGAGAGACTGCACTCCTGCTTCCGTTTTTAATGCGTTATTTTCTGACATTTCATATGAGCGCCACAAATATACAGCTTTCTTTACATATGGGACTAAACAGGGGCTTTCTCTGTTGTTTACCAAGATCGTGTCCTCAGTTTCGGACTGCCTCAAGACTTTACTGGCAATGGAGAAGGTTAGACTTCTTCCAGTGCTAAATGCTTTGTCTGTTCCGATTCTCTAAGTGCCCTTCACTCTCTGAAACGTTTGTACCCAACCGATGAAGTCGTCCAGCGTATACAGGATGCCCCTCTTAGACTACAACGACATCTTTGTGTCCCTGCCACACACAATTGTGTAAGGCTTATTAAGGCATGCAGGGCTCTCTTTGAGTGGACCCATATTTCGCTATCTGCTCATGGGACCAAGAGAGAACCATAAGAATCTTTTTCTCCTTATCACAATGTGATAGGTGTACCGCCTAGACGTTCTCACATCCACTGAAGCAAACAAATGAGGGAGGTTAGCACTCCTGATCATCAGCTTGCCTTTAGTAATAGGGCTCAAGGAGTCATAAACCGGAATGTTTTTGTAGTGATCAAGAGGAAAGAGGTATCGTTTAAACAAGTATCCATAAAGGCTTAGAGGAGCTTGCAGGTACCTTAAAGTCTACTAAGCAGTTGCAGTCCTTTTTGGTCGTTAGTAGGAGGGCAAATTAAGTGGGACTACTTTAAAAATTGGATGATTATGACATAATTGTTGAGTTGCTTAACTCCCTTAACCCCAGCAAGACTGTGATAACCTGTTCTGACATTTTGCACTTTGACATTGCCGAACACACACAAGAATGGGCATCACATGTGATAGTGGATGTTGAGCAAAGGGCATGTAGGATTAATGGGGAAAATGAGAAGACCGTCACCTTTATTGTGTCCTTCAATTCTCTGACGCTTACTGAATATAACATGACAGGTTGCTTCTGACTTAGGCCCTACGTACCTAACCCTTGGTGGTGCTACATATGCCAGTGTTCTCGCCATACAGTGCTGAGTTGTGGAGATGAAACGACCTGAGGGAATGTGAAAAGGCAGCCCATGACCGTCCATCTCCAGCAGCCAGCATTAACATCTCTTGGACCCATCCAGTCTGGAGCCAAGACTGTCCTGTTTTTCCTGATGAACACAAAATTCACAAAGTAAAATTCACCATGTGGATCCCCTATGCAGAGGCCAAAAAGGATTAGAAGCCAACGAACCCTCCTGTCTTTGCCACTTATTATGCTTCCATGGAGAAGAAACCTGTTCCTATCGTCGACGCTTCAAGGCAAACGACGTCCAGCGTACCACTATCCACCGCCACCAGCTGTGCGTGCACCTTTTCAGGCCAAAACCCAGTAAGCACCAGGCAGCTATCACGGAAGAGACTAGCAGTGCTTTCGTAGTCAACATCATGGAAGCACCCCTAAAGCAGAGTGTCTCTTAACGACTATTTTCCTCAAAGAAGACCGGCTCTCACTCCCGTTTCATCCTTCATCCTTGATGCGAAAGTGAGCATGGAAAGGGTCTCAACATTTTGTTCGAAAGCTGTCGTGTGCGCCGTCAGACGTAATTTTGGCGTATCTGACTGAGGATGGAGATATTATTTCGACGCTACTTCACCTGCACCAGGCAACCCCTCCACGCCTTCTCGCTCTACATGTGCTTCAGCACCCTGTCGTAAGGACAGGCGCCCTCAGGGTTTCAGCATTCGTTTGTGGAGTATGGGCTTAGTGACCCCCCGGTTCCTGGGCTGCGGAGTGATAAGTGACACCGGCCCTTTCACTGCAAGCTCTTGTCACACTTCAGCGACCAGTGTACGGCGTGGGAATGGAACGTTTTGTGTCACAGGGAACTGGGTTCTTGGCTTAACTATTAGGATCATGACGGTGGTAAAAGCCACTATAAAACCCCTTTATTCCAAGATATATTGCGTGCTGACGAGATGCATGACTGTTGACGTGGAACAATCGTTAACAGGCGACCTCTGGGGAGCCTATCATTCCTTCATGTCTAAGGCTCACCTAGGATTGTGAGGGCTCTGTCTAGGTAGGCTTTTATTTCCCCAGCTGCTCTTGGGACCGAAATGGACCCTTCGAAAGTTTCTTTTCCTCCTCCCAGGGGAAAAGGTTGTCCGCTGGAGGGCACCAACACTCAATCAAACAAGAGGGTTCAGTCCTCAAATAAATAGTAACAGAATTCATGCAGGCTGTCAGAAAGTGTTTGTCATAATTCAAAGGAAAGAGAGAAACTTTTAATAAAATTTTGTCGTTCTATATACAGAAAGATTTAGGGAGCATTGTGGGGACTTTCAAATCTGTCAGTCGCTTACAAAATGAGAATCAGTTGGTCGAAACGTCTACTTCCCAACATGTAAGGAACCACACGAAGCCCTATGCCTTGGGGAGCATGCAATTGAAACCGAACTGCACAACACCTTGAACTACAGCCAAGGTGTCGTGACTCTCTGGGATGTAGACGACATTCCCTGAGAAGGATTGAAAGCTGAGTGGTGACAGGAAGGCTTTGTGAATGTGCAAAAAATTATGAAAGGGTGGACGACGATACTGTCACGTCAGACTCTCTTATTCTTTCTTTTAACAGCACCATACTTCCAGAGCATGTCAACCAAGATTTCATTCACCTAAGCATATGGCACTATTTCCCAAAACCAGTGCACTCTTATAAATGCCAGCACTTCGGGCACACTTCTCTTTTTTGTAAGGGGGAAGCCACTTGTGCCAAATGTGGTAAAGCCGTCAATAACGGAGCTGGTTGCTCCGCTCCTCCGAAGTGTGATAACTGTTCTAGGGCAAAACCTGTCTGGGATAGGGACTGTCGTGTCTTCCTTTCGAATGGAAGGTTCCAGAGATAAAAACAACAAATCATATTCTGTACGGTGCAGCAAAGAACATATCCAAGGCCTTGTAGCCGCTTACATTCGGTGTCTCCTTTGCTTCTGTTGTCAAACAGTCAGGCCAGAAAACCGATACCGCTACACATACCAAGGTTGCTATTGTCTGCACCTACGTTTGCCAGTGTACTTGTGATACTGCAGTTTCTTTGAAGCCTGCGCTTCCCACCAGAATTTCTCAAAAGGGTATGGTAGCTGACATTGTAGAACTTCCTGCCCCTCCAAAGACCAAGTCTTGTACACTGTCCAGCGCTGCCACTACCATTCCCATGGTTCTGGCTCCGAAGCCACCTCAGACTAAACAACGAAGTCTAAGGCGAAGAATCGCACACTGACAGAGATGGGAAGTAACAGTCCAACGGTATCGACGTCATCTTCTCTTACACATTTCTCGAATCTTCTTTAGAGGTGCTGGATCTTGATTTCACGCTGGGGAAATCAGCTCGCCCAAAGACTGAATGAAAGTGCTACCCCCGTGATACATGGCTCTCATCCTACAGTGGAACATTATCGGGTTCAGGACACATGTGGAGGAACTGAAACTACTAGCAGAGGTATGCCTCCTGTGCTTGTGTTCACAAGTAAGACATTTTTAAACCGCTGATGCACCTGTGCCGTGAGGCACAAAGAGGATGACCTGACTGGGGACAGAGCCAGGGGAGGAGTTGCTGTGATTGTTAATAACACACGACTGCTCTGCTCTCTCATTGGTTGCTGACTTCGAAGCTGTAGCCACTTCCATTCATGCAGGGCAGAAGGCACTATCTGATCACTATACTTGCCTCCACAGGATGCGATAGAGGCTGAGGCTTTCATAGGCCTTATTAAACAACACACCTGTTCATTTCTCCTACGGGCTGATTTCAACGCTGTTAATGTGTTTTGGGCCTAGGGGCGAGTCTTGGAGTTCATGATACTCAGAACATGTGGATTCTCAATATGGGCAGTGCCGCTCATTTTTCAGTTGCTACTGGTCCGCCCGAGTATACTCAGCTCAGTGAGAAGCTACTAATGGCCATCGTTCCTCCTGAGCTTCGCATGGTGGATCCATCTACTCGACGGAGGTTTACTTGAAGAGAAGCCACCAAAGTGGGTGGTCAGCAGGGTTAATTGGACGCTGTTCAGCTGTGTTTGAACACCGCTACAGTGTCCTCGAATGAGAGGACCATATCACACAACTGATGCATCATGCCACTACTTATCCATTCGAAAGTGCTCAGGTCATCTTAGGAGGCGGCCTATTCCTTGGTGGACCGGTGAGCGCTCCTCGGCAGTCCAGGACAGTGGTGTGGCAGTTTAAGTACTGCCAATGGCAGGCAACCTCACCGCATTCCTGATCGCGAGGGCAAAGGCCTGGTGGGTAGTTAAGGAGGGTAAGAAACAGTCATGGCAAGCGTTCATAGACTCCATGAACCATTCCACTTGTTCCACTAAAGTATGGAAAGCCATCTGAAGAATTTTGATAAACACAGTCGTTTATCCATAGCAGCAATGCAGAAAGACTGTTGTCTCCACAAAACGCCCAGAGATATCATTGAGACCATGGCAGAGCATTCTGCAGCGACTACAGCCGATCCCTGCTAAGATCTGGCGTTTCGCCCCTACTGTGCGACTGCAGAGAGGATCAAGTTGGACTTCCACAAATCTGAGTATCTCCATGTAGTATTCTCACGCAACTCTATCAACGAGGCCTTTGTGACCATCTCCCAATCTCCAGATGGTCTTTCCTGTGCAAATGATTTTCTTGGTTCCAATTGGTGATGTGCTGTTGTTGGATCTTTTTGAGCAGGAGAACTGTGTTCTGCAGGGCAGTATTTTAAGTGTTGCCCTCTTTGTCACAGCCATTTACAGTCTCACAGTATCTACAGCAGAGTGTTCTCTATGGTGTTCATACTTTCTGGAAAATTTCGCTCTTTTATGTTCCTCCTCCAGAGTTGCAACAACGACCTATCAGTTGTAACTTAGAGTGTAGAAGTTAGTGGAATGGGCTGCGAAACCGCGTTTTCTGTTTTCTGCAGAGAAAAGTGTGTGTGGGTGTGGGGGGGGGGGGGGGGGTTAGTGTGTGTGTCTCATTTATTCGTTCCCGTCGTATTTTTAATGCACCCTACTTGCATATGAGCGACACCATTTTATATTTTAAACACTCATTGTGGTTTATGGGCCTCATTTTTGACTTCAAATTGTCGTGGTTGTTCCACCTGGAAGACCTGATAGCCAGAACCTTGAAGGCATTGAACATGATAAACTGCCTTAGCCACCGGTCTTGGGGAATGGACAGAGCGCCCTCTGCTTCAGTTTTATAGGGCTTTCGTGCGTTCACGGCTATAGTACGGGTGCATGGTGTAGGGGTCAGCAAGGCATACTTATTTGAAGCTCACTGACGAAATACGCCATAAGGTGATTGGGCTGGGCACATGTGCTTATAGGCACAGCCCCATGCCTACTCTCTGTGCTGACGCTGGTAAAACGCCACTTACAATTCGTCGGTAGCTCCTCGTGTTGTGTCAGGCATGTGAGTTCCTTGTAGCTCAGAATTCAGCTGTGTACCATATTGTTGCTTGACAGCTAGGATGCCTTTTCTCCAGTTGTCCACGAGCAGTAATGTCATTAGGTATCTTGTGTGTGACATGTGGTGTAGTCGCTTGCTATTGTGGAAGAACAACCTCACAGCCACTGTTTTAACCGTGTGCCGCCCTTACTGCAATGGCCCAGGTAATTTTTCATTTGCTGCAGTACAAGGGAGATTGCACTCTTGCATATGTTTTAATACGTTATTTTATCTCATTCTAAATGAGCACCACGGGTGCACAGCTGTCCATACAGATGGGTCGAAACAATGTTGGCGGTTCTGTTGTTTTCCAAGATCATCTCCTCAACATTTGGTTGCCTCCACTGTATTTGATGCCAAACTATCCGCGATTTTGAGGGCGCTGGAGTAGGTGAGATGCGCCATGAATGTTAAATGCCTCATCTGTTCCAACTCCTTGAGTACCCTCCAGTCTTGTATCCAGCTCATAAAGTAGTTCACAATATCCATGATGCCTTCCTCTGGCTACAACGCCTGGGGAGGAGGTTTCGTTCTGTTGATGTCAGGGCACATGGGTACGGCAGAGAATTAAATGGCAGATCTACCAATGAAGGAAGCTTCTCTTGACCGTCGATTAGTTCAATGTGCAATTCCACTGCATGCCCTTATTTTGTAGTTGACGTACAGAGTCATGCGTCGATAGGAAGACGAGTGGCTGAAAGTGACTGATAACAGGCCGCGTCTAGTAAAGCGCACTACACGGCTGTGGTGTACTTCCTTCGCTCACACAGGTGGAATGAGGTCCTGTTTACTCGTCTTCGCTTAGGCCACCGCACTATGATGCATGGCTCCTTGCTCCAGCGAGAGAATCCTCTAGTGTGTGGTGCTTGTGGCGCACAGATAACTAACCGCCATACTTCAGTAGACTGTTTTTTTCATTTTTGGACCAGTAAGGCAGTAGCAGATTTGCCGTCAGATCTGCCCTCTCCTTTAAGTAACACTGAAACGAATGTGGGTAGAGTTTTAAGATTCTGTCATGTGTCCAGCTTGTCTCGAAAAATTTTAGGGAGCTGCTCTTAATGCGTTAACAAGATGACTGGCTCACCCATGTTTTTTTGTAAGTGGTCAGCCAGTCACACTTCCTGCGCTTCTCTTTTAGCTCTACTATGATTTTACTTCTGTTTTAATCTCAGGCATACCACCTTTCAACCTTCACCATTCTAATGAGGCTTGTGAGATAGAGTGATTGTGTGGGTCAAAGTGAGTGGGATGGAAGTGAGTTAACGACTTTTATTTTACCTGTTTCCTTCTAATCGTGTGAAGTATTCAACTCCAAGCATAACATTTTTGTTATGGCAAACTCCTGTTATATACAACAGTTCGCCGCAAGGGTTGAGAAAATTTTCTCTGTAATGTGCTATTTATTCGTAAATGTACTGTTATTTCGTGTTTTATTAATTCTCTATGGTTTTATTTATAAGCTTTCCGACCTGTATTCTGTAAAATGTGTTCTTACTCGTTCCGCGACGAACTTGCTTTACCTAACATGGTTCCACGGCATGTGATAAGCAAATACAGTGTAAGTAGCGTGAATAAAAGGACGCTATGTGCAAGAAGCATGAAGCGCCCTTTGAATGTATCCTGATAGTTAAAAGAGCCACGCGCACTTTGAATAAGAAAATGCTATTTGACACTGAAATCAGTATAAAAGATAGGGTCGCCACCAACTCTAGCCACACGACAAAGAAGAGGTAGCACTGAGTCGGAAAATTACTTAATTTATTAATAAGAAAAACTCACAAAGGAACATTCATTGTAAAGTCATTGATAAAGAATGGGATGTAGTTATTAATATGATCCAGGCATTCTTCCCGTGAATCAAATATTGAGTAAAGTAAATAGGGCGTGAACGCCATGCGTAAGTGCAGCCTGCAGCAAGATTCGTGAAAACACGATCTATTCCAGAGCATTTGTTTCAGATAAAAAAAGGGACACTAATCACTACACCTGTGCACATGGAAACGCTATAGGTGGGCCAACAAGGAAAACTACAAGGTAAATGGCGAAGGTAACGGCGACGTAACATCGGTACACAAGATAAGATTGAAGGCAAAATTATTTATTCCTTAAAACATTGATGTAGTGCATCTATAGACTGCTGTTGCATGCTAACTATGTACGATTGCTTGTGAAATACTATACGTTTCATAACAGACTCGCGTGCCCACTCGGTCCGCGGAGACGAACTTCTATGGACCGTGGCCAAATTTTAATCACATGAGACAAAGAAAATCCACAAATACACAAAAATTAACAAGATCCGGAAAAGATTAGAAGCATACACACACAGTTGTAGGCACATAAACATTCCCACTGAACCGAGGGCACTTCAACATATGCAACTCCTTTGTGCTGCGTTCCTCTCACGGATCAAAGTCAAGACTGCATTGGGAATCAAACTGAAAGTCTACAAAAGCCTTGCATTCCCTGCTGAAACCCAGCAAGTAAATCTTTATAAGACGAAATTCGACACCAAAAGCTAAAAGCTCCCCTCTCTATGTGACAACGCGCCACGCGGTCAGTCCAACTCACCCTTCTTCGACTGGAGAACAGCTGTGTACGCTTCCCGTACCGGCGGCAGACTGCCTCCCGCTTCTCCAGCCTCTTCCACGCTCCGCGTGGACCGGAAAACCCCATGATTCCATTTCCGCCACCAACCTAACGCAGGTGGATTTCTCACAAGTAGCGGAAACCTCTTTGCCGACTTGACCACTACGAGAGTTGGCAATGGAAGGTGGCTACAGGACCCTTTCAACAGTTACAAGCTTTGTAAGGAAAGTGTTATGACCTGACGAAATTACAATACTTGTGGATTCTTTAACTGCCCTGGGACATGACCGATTGGAACTACAACTGACTTCATTACAAAAATGATAAAAAGATGTATTCAACTTAATACAGTCCATTGATACGAGAGCGTGTCGAATATTTACAACTGTCTTTTAAGAGTACAGCATCATTTAATGCACACAATGACGAACTCTTCTCTTGAAATATAAGTTCAACATTTACGAAAGACTGTTCTATCAAAGTACTGAATAGTACTGATGTCCTAGCTAGATGATAATGAGTGCTTCATTGGGGGTCAGCAACTGGGGAAGAGGGAGCCCATGCTCGGCTCTATTTTGATCCCCAAGCGATGGCACTGTGGTAGCTGCAGGAGAGAGGTCATGGTCTTCAGGGGCGCCTGCTATTCGTCGTTATGGATTGCAGCGAGACTTTGCTAATGTCTGTGGTATCGATGCACGTTGCCAGATTTGGTGTGGTATCACTATTTATGGATGATATATCAGAAAGCAACCAATATACAAGGAAACGATTGAACTTACTTTTGCATATTTAGAATCTACCCATTTAATGAAACAGCTTCCATTAGGCTCCATCAGGCAAGAGAATTTCAGGATTGAAATATAACACAGGCAAGGAGATTCTATATCACTAATCCACTCCCAACAAGCCCAGAAGCGGATTTGAGAACCTTAAACTGAATGATGAAGAGTATGTGATAATGGACATGTCAGAACCCCATGTTTTACTTCTAATATGGCGGTTTTTATGTGTGAAGCAGATAAAATTCAATAACACATGTATCAACTTAATGGACAAACGGTTTCCGGAATGAGTTTTCACTGTGGGCTGATTTGAAACTTCTTGGCCGACTGGGACTCAAAAGTCTGAAAGTACTACAGTGAGCACACCCATAGAAAACATAATAAACTAACAACAAAAATAGTGGACAAGCGTTGAATGTAAGGTAGTTTGAGACACACAGCATACGCAGGAAAGAAAAAACGAGAGAAGAGTAAACATGGCCTAAACCGTTTTTGATATGGGAAAGTGTTGTGTCTTAGAAGATCTGTCACACTTTCGCCTCTAACCAATACTGTAAAAGATGTTAAAAATGTTTTCATATTTTCTTATTCCATTTTGAAATGATAGCATTCCCTTTATGTCTACTTGAGTCCTTTACTGAAATTACAGAAAATACCTCAGAAAGGTAAGGTTCTCTAAATGTTAAAGATTGTTCCAAGGTACAACATCGTCATGTACTTAGTTACAAATAATCTATTCAAATTTAAATGTGTTGCGTTCGACATAATCTTGAAATCGACATAATATTGTATTTAATAGCCTATGCGCTACGTTATTTTCCTACTACACACGAATGCTCAGTAAATGAATTCAAATTAAGAAGAAATATTATCAAAACCTAGTTGAAAGCTTAAACTATGTTGAAACAGATTTCTGTTTTCAAGATGGGGCAAATTGTGAAAAAATTAAAGAAACTCAGTTCGTTTACAAACGTCGCGTGTACCATGGTAGAAGATCTTTTTTCCTTTCAAGGTATAAGAAGGCGCGTAATCGACGAAGTATGGCTTAACCATCCACAAATTATAAAATTTATTTATAAAACATGTAAAATTTTACTCACCATAAAATTAGAACTAACAAATCCACCAAACAGCTTTCATATATTATACAGCATTTAAATAAGTAGAAATTGTAATATTTACAAACGTTGTACAAAATGCAGCCGCATGTCTCAAAACAACAGAAAGTGGTTTCTAATGCGCATTCTTGAACACGATTCTAAAATCAATCAACATGTTGATACACTGACCAGAAAACAACATGTGTTCCTAGTGCACTATCCGTTATGATCGACATGTTGAGTTCTGTCTGCAAGGATGTCCGGAATCCAGTCACAATTCTACTCCATTACTTGGGAAGCTGGTGTTTATTTGCTTTTCTTTTTTACTAAATGACAGTATGGAACTGTATGAAATGCCTTCCAGACTTCAAGGAGCACAGCGTCTACGTGTGGAGTGACGTTTACCGTGCTCTGGGTCTAATGAGCGAACGGAGTGAGCTGAGTTTCCCGAGATCTCAGTTTAAAGAATGCAAATTTGTTTGTCATTTTCATTAATTTTGATATGGTTTTAGTAATTTAGAGGTTCAGAATGATAGGAACTGCAATACTAAACTATTTATTAAATATCTTGGGTCACAGTAACTGGCATGGTGCACTATGTACTGGTAATTTGCTTTCTTTCACGTGGTGATGGACTCGCTGATTTCTGAATGCTTTTGCGACGTAGGAAGGCACTACATGATGGAACTGAGATCTGTGAACAGAGGATATGGGGAACGTCACTTCGAGTGACTACTTGAAGGGCAGACACTGACTTCATGTAATTGGGTCTATGTCCCAGCCCTCAAGGGCTCAGTATTTGTTTGCTGGGCATGGGCTTGGCTGGGGACTGGTAAGTGCCACCAGTCCTCTGTCACCATGATTTAGTGACCACAGTGCGGTGTGGCTGTGGAATGTTTTATGTCACAGGAAAAGGGGATCTTGGCTTGACTACCTGGATCGCGAGGATGGTAATAGCAGCTATAAAGAAACCCTCATTCTTAACGTGTGCTGCGCGATGGTGAGCTCCATGACTGTTGAGCTGGAACAGTCGTTAGAGGGCAACCTCTGGTGAACCTGGCACACCTCTATTGTGTAAGGCTTCCTTAGGCACGTGGAGGTCTGTCTGGTGGACCCTATTTCCCTAGTTGCTCTTGAGACCGAGATAGAATCCTTGAAATGTTCTTCGACTCCTGACCGTGTGATGGTTGTACCACCTGCGAGTGCTCACATCCAATCCTTTAAACGAATGGGGGAGACTAGCCCTCCTGATAATCGGAATCAGATGAACTATAGTAACAGGGCTCAAGGAGTCATAAACAAACATGTGTTTTCGGTGATTAAGAGAAACGAGGGGACATTTGGAAAAATGTCCCCCTTCTATATCAACAAAGGACTTGAAGGACTTGCCAGTAGCCTGAAGTCTATAAAGCGCTTGCAAAATAGTGCCCTACTGGCCGAGACTAACAAGAAAAATCAGGTGGAACTACTTAGGTAATTATAGAAATTGTCTGACTGTGATATAATCGTTGAATTGCATAGTTTCCCTAAATCCAAGAAGTGTTTGGTCACATGCTGTGACATTATGGACATACACACTGCCAAACTTAAACAGGAAGGGCGGTACAAGGCATAGTGGATGTAGAGCAAAGGACGTGTAGAAATAATAGAGATATTGAGAAGACCGCCATCTACATTGTGACCTTTATTCTCCAACGCTGCCTGAACTCATCATGGCAGGTTTCCTCAGGGTTAGGCCTTATGTACCCACCCCTATGCCAGCGTTTTTGTCACACAATGCTGAGTCGCATGGGTGAAGCGACCTGTGGGAAATGTGCAGACCCAGCGCATGAAGCTGGGACTGACTGTCCATCTCCAGCAGTCTGCGTCAACTGCTCTGCTATGTAGCGGAGACTGCACTGTTTTGGAAGAGGAATGAGAATCTCAGGAAATAAAAGTGACTAAGCTGATACCCTACATAGAAGTCAACCAGAAATATGAGGCAACGAAATGTCCTGTTTTTACCACTTCCTATGCTTCTATGGCGCAGAGCTCCGTTCCTAAAGTGGACGCTTCTACACAGATGACATGCAGCGTACAACTGTCCACCATCAGCACCTGTAAATACATGTGTACATGACAAGCAAAGTGCATAAGAAATCCAAACAGCAACCAGAGGAAAGACCAGGAATGGGTGGACCACATCATATGAGTGGTCCATCATGCCGCTGACTTATCCATTCCCAAGTCTTCCGGTCATCCTAGGAGGAATACTGTACTTTTGTGGACTGCTGAGAGACGTTCAGCGATGCAGGACAAGCGTGCAGCATTTCGCTAGTTTGAATGCTGCCCAACAGAAGGCAGCCTCACAGCTTTCTGAGTTGCGAGAATGAAGGCTCGATGTATAATTAAGAAGAAAAAGACAAGTTCATGGCAAGAGTTCCTGAACTCCATCAACCGTTCCACTTGTCCTGAAAAAGTATGGGAAGCCATCCAAAAGATTTCCACTAAAGACATTCGTTTAAAAATAGCAGCAGTGTTGAAACAGGGTGTCTCCAAACAATGCCCAGAGACATCGCTCAGACGCTGGCAGAGAATTACTGCCCATTGCAGCCAGGATTCGACGTTTTGCCGCTATCACGCGACTGTAGAGAGGGGCAATTTACAATTCGGATCCAATAGCTCTGAGTTCTGCAATTCTTTTTTCTCCATGTAGGAGCTGGAATCCGTCCTGAGTGAGGCACATGATTCTGCACCTGACCCGATGAAATGAGGTGCTGTATGCTTCAAAATTTGCCGCAAGCGTCGAAGCAAGTCCTACACAATCCTTTTAATCTTCTATGGGAGACCAGCAACATCTCCAAAATGATGAAAGAGGCAATTCTGATACCTCTCCTCACACCAGGAGGGGATCGCACTTGTTCCAGTAGTTACTGGAGTATCGCCTTAATGAACTGTCTAGGAAAGACTGTGGAGCGAATGGTTGTTCGTTATCTGGTCCAGTTGTTAGAGACCACGAAACTCCTTAGCAGCTCTCATTGTGGGTTCTGGAGACGTTGGTCCGCTGTCGACACCCTGATCCTGCTAGAAATGGCTATTCAACAAGCTTGCTATGGAAACATTACAGTATCATATACCAGTAACCACTTGGAGAAATTGAGCAGTGCTGCAGCTCGCGTTGGTGCTGTTTGTAGGTTTCCGCCCTGTGTTGGAGGCCAGACGGTATCGTTTAGTTGGCATGGTTGCAGTTGTTTGTATTCGTCTCGTGTTTACTGGTGCCACTCGGTTTCGGAAGCGCTGCCAGTGTGCTAGTCTCAGTAGTGGCAGTTGTCGATATGTAGTCTTTGAGGCGACGTCGTTGTTTCTCCGGGTCGTCTGAGTGGGCCAGTTCGGTTGGGGACTCAGGAGGAGCCAGGTCCGCGCAGTGCCAGAACACGCATGGACTGCCGGATGGAAGGGCTGTGGCCACGAGGGTGAGCGACCTCGTCGTAAACCGGAGCTTTAAGATGAGTACATTTCAATTCAAGTAGAGAAACCCCCACCATTGTGATATCTCGCGATTCTCCAGTGACTGGGGTTCGTGTGCTGCCCATAGTGTCGCCGAGGCGAAGAGCAGCGAGTGGAGTGCTTGGGGAAGGCGGATCTGATTAGCTTTCCTCGACTTCTTATTACTATTTGCTGCGTTCAACTAGTTACAATTTGGCAACGTCAACCAGCGGTAATTTCTCTTTCCTGGTGGCCGCTAACGGCCCAGTTACCTGCCCTGGAGGTTAGTGTATGTAATGGCAGTGTACGATTCCTCGCCTTGCCGCTGCTGTCCGGTAAGGCGGGTAGCTTTGACAGCTTTCTTGATTGTAGGCCGCTTGGTGATTCTTCTACTCTGGTGCTAGTGGTCCCTTTCTCGTTCCGGGCAATCTAAGCACAGTATTCTGGGGACGTAGTGCAGATCGCTAGTTCCGGCTTTGACTTATTGTTCCATCGTTCCATTTGGTTTATCGGACGTCAGGTAGCTTCAGCAAGATGGTCATTAGTCATAAATTAGACTGCCACTCGTCTGAGTTACCATCTTGTGAAGTGAATGCAACGCTTGGCTGCGTATCTCATCGTTCGCGAAAATGTCAGCTGCCAAACCACCTCAGAGGTCGATTCCTGTGGCCCCTTGCTTCTTGTAAGAAGTGTGTTCTAAAAGGAGGCCTGATGGCCAATAGTTCAGTGTAACGCTCCTTCAGCCCATGCCTTCTGCGGGTATAATCTACCTCAGTACCCTTTAAGGAACTTATGTACGGGTCCTTACGTTTTATTATTGTATTATTTATTACAACAGTTTGTAATGCCTACATTACAGGTTATATATGTCTAGTTAATAGTTCTGGTCGCCTTCTGGAATAAATCTAGCAGTGTAGCGTTCAGTGGATGTTAATGGTTGTGTTACAAAGTTTACCATCATCTTATTTCACTCATTTGGTGATCAGTTGCTTGCTTTTTAAATAACCTTTGCAGCAGTATTTGCTGTTTTACAGCGAGGTTCTATATTTTTTATATTATTGCCCTTCCCGGAGTGTAAGGCCTTCAGCCATGATTGTAGTCATTTGCCTTAAAATTCTAATTTCGTATTTGCATTTTAGCAGTAAGCCTTAAAACTTTATTTACTGACATTCGTGGCGTCTGATGCCTTCCGCTGTGTTTGTGGCGACTTACCTTCAATATTTCAATACCTGCAATTTGTAAGTTGCAGCGAGTTTTAAGCAATTCTTAATTATTACCATTCCTGGCGAGTAATTCCTTCTGCCCAAATCACAGTGGCTTATTTTTAAAACATCATCTATTGTATTTAATGGTGATTTGCTAAACTGTAACTCACTGAAAACACTATTATTTTCACAGTTGTTTATTGCTTCATTATATCGTGTGTCTTTTTTAATTTATTTTTGAGTCTGGAATTAGGGGTTTAAAGTAAATTGTGTGTAACTGTAAAAGGCAACCAATAGAAACTGATTACGGCGCTGTCGACATTCGTAACCAAGTCCTGCCTTCCCTTGACTATCAGGTTTCAGACATTGTGTTCTGTACAACGCCATGAGTTGGGCTTTCGTGGCTACCTTCCCGTCTTCATACGGTTTTTCCTGCCTCAGCGGTTTTTTAATACCTGATTTTATGACAAGCTGTCGGATCGTATTGAGCAGGAGAACGGTGTTCCTCAGGGCAGTGTTTTAAATGTTACACTCTTTGTCATAGCCATAAACTGTATCAGTTGTGAGGTAATGAATGCTGCACAGTGGTCCCTATTTACTGTTTTCTGTTTCTCCCCCCAGTGTCCCAACAGCGAGCTGTCAGTTGCAGCATACACTGTCGAGATTAGAAGAGTTGGCTTCAAAGATGGGTTTTCAGTTTCCCGCAGACAAGCGTGTATACGTTCATTTTAAACGTCCTCGTAGTATTTTTAATCTACCTGACGTGGATATGAGAAACACCATCCTACTTTTTTAAGACTTAGTGTTTCTGGTCCTCATTTCTGATTGAAAATTGTCGTGGTTGCACCGCCTCAGGGACCTCAAAGCCAGAACACTGAGCGCACAGTTTGTGTGGGGCAAATACAACCTCAAATCCAGCGTTTTAACCGTCTACCTTCCGAATGACTGCTGAGGCCCAAAGTGATTTTAGATTTGGTGCAGTACAAGGGTATTGTTGTCCCACGTCGGTTTTCAATACAATATTTTATAACATTTTGTCTGAGATCCACAACTATGTCGCTGTCTTTACGGATGGATCTAACCGGGAGGCCACAGATGATTTCCCTGTTGTTTCCCTAGACTGTGTCCTGAAGGTCAAACTGCCTGAAGATTTTACTGTCCACGATGCAGAATTATATGCGACCTTTTGGCCACTGGAGCAGATGAGACTCATCCAGTGCTAAATTTCTTGTTATTATGATTTTGTGATTGCCCTTCACTCTATATGACGTTTCGTATGCAGCAGACAATGTAGACCAGAGTATCCAAGATGCCTTCCTCCAACTGAAACTTCTGGGAAAAGAGGTACCTTCTGGTGGGTACTGGAGCACATGTGTATTCCATTGAGAGTTGGGGCAGATCTAGCAGCCAAGGAGGCATGTCGTATCCTCAGTTATTTCACTGTGCCTTCCCCCAGCATGCTATAGTCTCGCTTTTGAGATGCCAAGTCTTGCATCAGTGGGAGGATGAGTAACTTGAAGTGACAGACAACAAACTTCGTCCTGTGGCGTGCCTTCTTCCAGCCTCCGTCCATCGACAGAACGAGGTTCTGATTACTCGTTTCCGTATAGGCCACAGCACTGTGATCCATGGCTTCTTGCTCTGGCAAGAGGACCCTCCAGTGTGTGGTGCTTGAGGAATATAGATTTTTGTGCGCCACCTTTTATTGGTTTGTATTTTTTTTCCGATCGGCGGGCCAGTGGATTTGTCGACGGATCTGCCCTTTATCTCAGGTAACGTTCAAACGAATGTCGTTAGAGTTTTAAACTTTTGAGAATTTTCCAATATTTTCCCATGCATTTGAGGGAGATGGCTTCAATGTTTTAACAGCGTAATTGACGCACCAGTGTTTTTTGTTCTCAGCCAACTACATTTCCCTATGCCTTTCTTTCAGCTCGTTTGTCGTTTTACTTGTGTTTTAATCTCATGTAAAGCCACATTTACTATTTTACATTGTTTTAGCGCGCGTATGATAGAATGATTTTGTGATCAATTGGAGTGAATGAGACTTTTATTTTAATGATAGCAATGGCGCTGATAACCTCGTCGTTGAGCGCCCATAAGCTCCAAACACACACACACACACACACACACACACACACACACACAGACTGGCGGTCCCAGGGGCTGGTAAGCACTGTCTGGCTTACAACGTCAGGCAGTCGAGTGGCCACCAGAGATGAGAAAGACACCTGAGATGCAGGCGATGGCTGTTTTCGCACGGTTTGCAGACTGGCTTTGTAAACAGTCATCGGCTGCTTTCGAGACCAGGAGTCGCACAAAATTATTGGCTACCCTCATGAGCAGTATTTCCTAATTCCACAGGCCCTCTGATGTGAGGCTTACTCCATGACTGCAAAGAGTTGGAAGTTCGTTTGGTAGAGTATAACGTCACGTGTACAGAGCAGGCACTGACTTCTTTCAGCAGTAGTGGAGCGTTTTACTATAAGGTTGGTATCTGAGGGTGATGCGCTTTTCTGGCAGCACTCTGTATGTTGGAGGGAAGCCTTGCTATTAGGCCACAGTGTTTTGCAATTATGTTATTGTAAACAGACATGTTTGGCGGGAAAAAATATTCCAGAGTATAAAGAAAAGCCAAATTTTAACACTGATGTGCGATCCGCAGAGTTTCACATGTGGACTTCAGTCGGTGGCAGTCCATTCAAAGTAGTCCGTAGACTTTGGTCGACGTGAAAGGTGCGAGTCTTAGCAGTATTATGCACACAGTGTGACATCCCATACTGTGTTCCTTCTTTGTGGACGAGTTCATCATCTTCTGTGCATCCTCCACCCTCGCAACAGCTACTCGGCAATTGCAACTGACGACTGGAGGAAGGGTCTTACACCACAGAGTTTAAATTCTCTTTGGAGAAAACAGTTCGTGTTGATTTTAACAGTTGTCAATCTCTTTTTAGTTCAACCGTTATAAAACTGCGGGACAGTATTCTCACTATTAAGGGAATGGTGAGGTATACGGGCCTTAGTTTTGATGAGTAGTTAACGTGGCTGCCACACCTTAAAGAACTGAAACTGAGGTGTCTCAAAGCCTTAAATATTCTTAAGTGCGCGAGTCATAGATCTTGGGGGGCCGACAGGCCACGTCTGCTCCAAATGTATAAGGTCTTTGTGCGACTATCGCTTGAATTCAGATACCAGATTTACGCAAGGACTTCATACCTCAAAATGATGGATGCACTACGACTGTCACATGAGCCCTGTTGTTAGCTTGTGTGCAGCGGTGGGTTTCCGCTGTCTGTTACACGACTTTGTCCGTTCCTAGATTGCCAGCATCCAGCTATGTTGCGCGGCCGCCACTGGAACGGCTTTTCGGTTATTGACCATAGGCAACAAGGCCGTTTGGGGCCCATTATAGAGCGACCCTTCAGTTATTATAGGTGGGTGGCACGACGGTCCAAAGCCAGCGGTGAAGCAGGGCATTCCGCTGAATACTACCAAAGCCGAGATTTCTTTTAGAATAGACTGCTTACAGGAATCATTGCCTCCAGACTATATTTCTACAACCAAATCTAACAAGATTATGCGTTGCTACCCTGAACTTGTTATTGTTTACACAGATGGGTCTAAGCAGGGAGATTTTCTCGGTTGTGCTGTCGTGTTACCCGACATCATCCTCAGGATAGGGCTCCCAGAGCAGTTTATTACGTAGAATTGTTTGTTATTCTGAGGGCAGAACTTGTTATTGTTTACACAGATGGGTCTAAGCAGGGAGATTTTCTCGGTTGTGCTGTCGTGTTACCCGACATCATCCTCAGGATTGGGCTCCCAGAGCAGTTTATTACGTAGAATTGTTTGTTATTCTGAGGGCAATTGAGCAGATGAGCCGGTGTCATGACAAGAAATTCCTGATCTGTTGAGATTCTCAATGTTCCCTTCTCGGTTTTGATCAGATTGACCCAACGCATCGGTTGGTGCAAGACATGCAGAACATTCTCCTTCTCCTGCAAAGGCGAGACAAGAAAATCGTCTTCTGCTGGGTTCCACGGCACATAGGGATCCGGGGAAACGAACGCGCTGATGCCACTGTCAAGAAGACCTGCTCCCTTCGTCCTCCTGCTCGCTGTTCAGTTCCCCCTGCGGGGTGTCGCTTCATTTGTGAGCAAGAAGGCCATGGTTTGGTGGGAGCCTGAGTGGCTGGAAGTGAGGAATAATAAACTACGTTCTGTAAAGCCTTCAGTGCAACTGTGGCTTGCCTCCTCCCTTCCGCAACGATCTGAAGATGTGGCCTTTACACGGCATAGAGTGTTGTGTTGGCTGAAGAGCCAACACTGTGTTACTAGAGGAGGCCGACAGGCACGCGTTTTAGCTCGCGCAGGCTGGCGTGAGGAGGGAAGAACTATACTGACGTGAGGTCTGGAACATGACAAGGAATTAGAATTCAGAAAGCGGACGTAATTAGTTTCATATTTAATTTTAATCCATTAATGATGAACGTCGCTCTTGACGGTACATGATTCACAATATTGTCTGTTCAGAATTCATTCCAATTACTGAATATGGCGCCTTGTTAGGTCGTAGCAAATGACGTAGCTGAAGGCTATGCTAAACTGTCATCTCGGCAAATGAGAGCGTATGTAGAGAGTGAACCATCGCTAGCAAAGTCGGCTGTACAACTGGGGCGAGTGCTAGGGAGTCTCTCTAGACCTGCCGTGTGGCGGCGCTCGGTCTGCAATCACTGATAGTGGCGACACGCGGGTCCGACGTATACTAAAGGACCGCGGCCGATTTAAAGGCTACCCCCTGGCAAGTGTGGTGTCTGGCGGTGACACCACATAGAGTGTGACATTGCTCATTGACGCGTGGCTTCCCCTTACGTCAGGAGGAGCCCCCAATATGTCAAAGATGCGGAACATATCTATCAGCATGAAATACTTAAGCAGTGTGTTTTATACGACGACCCGAGGGTTGAACTGATTATCCCACAGGATATACCTCCTATTTTAACTAATAACGAGGCGAGTGTTGTTCGTGCTTTAAGTTTTTGTGTAGTGTCCAGAATTCTTCCCAAGATCTTGGGTGTGAGATTTTAATGTGTCACAGAGTGGATGGCTCACTCATTATTTAGAGCTAGTTATACAACTGCCGTTACCTGTCCTTTTTTTAACCGTTTTTTACAGTTATTTTATCCATGGTTTTATGTAGTTATTCTCCTGTGTCTCGTTGCGATTTTAGTATGGGTTTTTCTGATTCTCATGTTATTCGAATTGCCTTGCGATTCTTGTGAGGGGATGAAACTCGGTTTTCCGTTTTATTGACTTTTTCACAGATAATTCAATATGCTATTCGGTATATCTTAATGCAAGGACATTGATGACCTTACTATTTAGCGCTCTCAGCCATAAATCACCGCCACCACCACGACCATCATCATCATCATCAGCAGCAGCAGCAGCCCAGCAAACGGAAATTTACGGTGAGCAGTTAAAGTTGCACTGACGAGATACATCACTCCGCTCTGCACTTCAATTTATATTCTATACAGTGAAGTAGTAAACACTGCTATCCATAATAACCTATACTCAGAAAGTTCATATACATAGAGATTATGACCTGTTCCACTGTCTCTTTCTCGCGAATAAAATGATCAATGTTTTAATTAAATAAATTAGGGTGTTTAAACGAAAGATTTTTTTTGTGAGATACCCTCGTACCACATTAATTATTATGCAAATCACCCACTTTGGAATCTACACCTAGGGTCTAATATTGTGTTATCCATCTGAAATTGTGTACATGTAACTTCATGGGGTGGATATTACAGAAATGACCACAGTTAATTTTCGTGGTTGGGGAGACAGAAACTACGAAAGGGGGATGTTGCAACTTTGATTTTTATTGAAGAGATTTCCAGTTTTTATAAACGTTTTAACACCAGAGCATAAAATGTGTTAGACAAAAGAGAAAAAAATCAAAATTGTCCCTGTATTACGCTACATGGCGCTGATACGTCCTTCGTCCCAAGTAACCACAAGTTTCTCTGTTCTATGCAGGAGACCCCCTGGGAAAGTCTGGGCATATACATGGAAGGCCAAGAATGTCCCGTACATATTTCATACACCATCAAACATGCAATCCAATTCACGTTATCTGTCCCAGATGCGTATTTTGCAAGCTATGTTGCCTTCCTTAAAGTGCACGAAATATTTTAAAGACCAGTTTCATTTTTTGCACCCTGCACAAAGCTCAGTAGTCACACACGAGCGGTCGTATTTACCATTACGTAAGCTATCACCTTTTATCGGTATGAGAAAACCCACAGTAATACGACCCTCGTATTTGCTTGGACAGGAGCTGAGTGTGGGAAGGGCTGTGAAGGTGGGGCCAGTCATAAGCCACCGTCCTCCACAGGCTGCAAACGGTCGTTGGCGTTTAACGATTATGATGATGAGTCTGCTGCGTGGACAGAAGGCGTTGTCCGTAATGGTGCAGGCGTTGGCGACCGCGACAGGACACTGTGTGTGTGGGCGGGGCGCGACCACCACTGTGCGCTGCTGGGCGGTGTTATTAAAAGCGGCGCCGGCGTGACTAACCCCACTCCGCATACCGCCCGCACCTGCCATTGCGGTAATTACAGTTATTGGCCGGCAAATGTGCGTTTTCATTAGCGGGAGCGGGTCGCGGCTGGTCGATGGCCGCGATTAGCGCCAGCGTCTGGATTTATGGGCCGTGGCGCATTGGCCGGGGGTGAGGCGCGGTCGCCAGGGGAGGGATGCGTCTCAGGGGCCACTGGCTACCCGATGTGGAGTGATCTCTGCTGCTGGGAGAGGATTTGCGGGAATGGACGGCTGCACGTGGGGCAAACCGCCGGAACTGACTTCGAGTGAATGTCTACTGCGAAGTAATCTAATCTAATGCATATCAGGAACCCTTCCACACCAGTTCGCATAGAAAGCTTCATTTTAAAAGTGTTTCTCCAGTTAAAGTGACTGCAATGTACACAATATACTTTGTGAACTACCACTATCATTAAGTATGAGAAGAGAAATTTTTTGGACTTAGTTAACAAACCGTATACCTATGTAAATTTTATAATGTCATTTGTAACTATGATTTCAGTAAATTCTGTAGCCGGCCGGAGTGGCCATGCGGTTCTAGACGCTACAGTCTGGTATCGAGCGACCGCTACGGTCGCAGGTTCGAATCCTGCCTCGGGCATGGATGTGTGTGATGTCCTTATGTTAGTTAGGTTTAATTAGTTCGAGGCGACTGATGGCCTCAGACGTTAAGTCGCATAGTGCTCAGAGCCATTTCAACCGTTTTCTAAATTCTGTAGTATTTACGTAAAAAATATATGCGGTATCATGTTATAAACTATTGCCAGTAACAAAACAAAACAAAAACAAAAAAAATACGTCGTGTGACTAGGGCCTCCCGTCGGGTAGACCGTACGACGGGAGCAAGTCTTTCGATTTGACGCCACGTCGGCGACTTGCGCGTCGATGGGGATGAAATGATGATGATTAGGACAACACAACACCCAGTCCCTGAGCGGAGAAAATCTCCGACCCAGCCGTGAATCGAACCCGGGCCCGTAGGATTGACATTCTGTCGCGCTGACCACTCAGCTACCGGGGGCGGACATTGCCAGTAATGTAATGCTTGGATTCCATACAAAAATTGCATTCTGCCTGATCTCTCTCACTTGGCACGAAGAGTTGAGGTAAAAGTGGATCTTGTGGAGTTAGTTTGCAAGTTATTCATGTTTGTGCAGTCTTAAGGGGTAGCTGAAGCTTTGAGCTCAAGTGAACAGATGGAAATTATGTTATTGTTCAAGTAGACTGATTATTGTGAATGAATGAACACTTATTATATTGTAGCTAAAGCCACCCATTGAAAAAAATGGTTCAAATGGCTCTGAGCACTATGCGACTTAACTTCTGAGGTCATCAGTCGCCTAGAACTTAGAACTAATTAAACCTAACTAACCTAAGGACATCACACACATCCATGCCCGATGCAGGATTCGAACCTGCGACCGTAGCGGTCACGCGGTTCCAGACTGAAGCGCCTTTAACCGCACCGCCACACCGGCCGGCCACCCATTGAACACTGACAGGAGTTCAATAGGTAATGCAACATTTTTCTTTTGAAAGTGGGTTGGTTTTATTCATGACACCAATACACAATATATTTCAACATAGCCACAATTCAATGCCACAGCCTACAGCCACCTTACTGGCAGGGCCTGTACGCATACATAACACCACCATATTGGTCGTCGTCGGAGCCAGCGTCTTGCTGCATCAATAATCTCTCTATCATCCACGTACTGCTTCCTGCAGAGTGCATCCTTAACTAGGCAAAACAGAAGAAATCAGCAGCCACACATCTTTGAGCACCACACTGGTAGACAAGTCTATCAGCACTATCAACAGAGATGTACAGCTTAGCAGCGAAGTGTTTGATTGTGATCTGTTGATCATCTCAAATGAGAGGGTCAACACTTGCCAACATTGCAGAAGTCACAGCTTTGTGTTGGGCTAGGTGGCACACGGGAGATCAGAGACGTTTGCGCGCCATTGTTGCGATGATGATAGACGCCTCACCCAACAACTCACTGTGGTTCTATCCTCAGAAGTTTACCATTCGTTTACTGGGTACTGGGATGGGGATCCTGGAGTTCCTGAGCTGGGGACTGGTAAACTCCATGAGTTCTCTGTCACCATGAGCTCTGGGCATGCCGTGTGGTGGAGGAACACCGTCCGTCACAGGGTATGGGCCTCTGGGATTCACCTCCTGGATCGCGGGAATGGTACAACCATCTACAATAAAACACATCTGTCTCAAGTTGTGCTGCATGCTGATGGCATGCATGGGTGTTGACATGGAACAGTCGTTAGCGGGTAACCTCTGGGGAACCTGCCAAACCTCAGTTGTATAAGGCTTTCCATGAAAGCGAGGCTGTGTCTGAGTGAACTTCCTTACCTAGCTGCTCATGGGAACACCATGAAACCTAAATCTCATGTTTCTACTTCCACTGGTTCGGGTGGGCGAATAGGCAGTATTAATACCCAAAATCCTTAGAGGCTTCATGTGGCTAGTCGATATGGGTCATCTCTGACTGTCTACGACAGTAAGCACAGTAACCGATCACATCCTGTTGTGGATAACACTGTTGTTGTAATAAAACAAGTGAACAGTAATTTTGAAAAATTGTCGCCGTTCTATATCCATGAAGCTCTCGAGGGACTTCGAGGGCAACTTAAATCTTTTAAGAGGGAGCAGATTGGTACTCTTCTGCTGGAGGCAACGATGGCTCCAGAAATAGAGAAACTGTTGAATGCCAAGCTATTTGGGGAATGTCTCATCAACAGTGGAGTTGCACAGTGGGTTGAATAGTGCTAAAGGTGGTGTCACGTGCCGGGATATTATGGATATGGCTACAGAAGAGCTGCAACAGGAATGGGAAAGTTCAAGGGTGAGTGAAGTCCAGAACGTTATGAAAAGGGTTGATGGGGAGCTCCAAAAGTCAGCATCAGTTATTCTGACATTAAATGTGCCAAAGTTGCCAGAGTATATAGCAGCAGGATTTCTTCACCTTAAGGTGAGACTGTATGTCTCAAATACAATGTGCTGCTTCAAGTGGCAACGCTTTGCTCACACGACTGTGGCTTGTAAAGGTAGGCCTACATGTGGAAGATATGGCAGTGCAGCACATGAACAGGGTTTTCAATGCACTGCACCATTCAGGTGTGTTAATTTCTCTTAGCCAATCCTGTCTGGAGCAGGTATTTTCCTGTCTACGCTGAACAAGAAGAGATTCAGGAAATCAAAGTCACACACGGTTCTGAGGAAAAGGAGGAATTTAAGGCCACTCAGCCACCAAGTGTCCTCAAGTCTTTCGTTTTGGCGTTGGAGCAGCCTGTCCTGAAGTAAGCACCCACGCTGTGATTGTTGAGCAGGGCACATATACCTGCACCTGTAAATGTAGCTGCCAGCCCGCACCACTGGTCCCATAGCCCAACCATCATATCGCTGAAACACTGAAAGTTGCTGAATATAATGTCAGTGTATAAAGAAAACTCCCAGAGCATGTACTGGATAAGAGCCAACAGAGTATTTCTGTTATATCAGACTATCTACCGTCACCAAAGTCCAAGTTAGTGACAAAGGCCAAATGGTCAAAGTGGTCCATTCTGAAGCCATCGGACCATGCGACCTTGTTGCTGTCTAGTATCATCGCTGATATGGACGTCGACGTCTGTCTGAGGAAACCAGCGAATCCCTCAACTGACGCCCCCCCCCCCCCCCACCGCCCCCAACCGTTGCCGTCTCACCACCACAGTGGAGAGAGAAGCGGAGGGACAGAGTAAAACCTAACTGTTAGAACTGATTCCATACTGCAGTCGAACATCGATAGACTCAAGACACATGTGGATGAATTGAAACTGCTAGCACACGAACGCCTCCTGTGCTTGTGTCTGCAGGAAGCGTATTTTGAAGCGTCTGATGTCCCTGTCATCAGGGGCTGTAAGCTATGTCACAAGAATGGCCCGACTGGCGAAAGGGCCAAGGGAATGGGTTGCTTTGTTTGTCAATAATACACACTTCTCCTCTACTCTCCCCCTAGTTACTGACCTATAAGTGGTTTCAGCTGAGGATCATGTATGGCAGAGGGTCACTATTTGCTCTGTATGTTTACCTAAACGTGATGCAATTGACTCTAATGCTCTAAAAGGCTTACAGAACAACTTCCCCTATCATTTCTCCTACTGGGAGACTTGTTCCCATCATATAGTCTCCGGATGGGGTATTGGACAGCCTCATGGCGTTTCAGGAGCTGGGCATCCTTAACACGGGCACTACTACCGATTTCTGAGCTGTTACTGGATCATTGTCAGATATCGACCTTTCTTCCGCTTTCTAGTGCTGTACCCGTGGTCTATTTCATTCATAATCGAAACGTCTTCGGTCCCGGGTTCAAATCCCGCCGCTGCTTAAATTTTGATAAATAATCAGCACTGGCGGCCGAAGACTTCCGGCATAAGAAGACACTCTCATTCTGCCAACGGCCTTGAGGGCAGAGGAGCGGACAAAGGTTCATGGCAGTCTCTTGTCCTAGGGGAGGGAAACTGCCCCTAAAGGCAGAAGAAGCAGCAATGTATTAAAGGCACGTAACGTGTATCCACGGGACATGTGCTCTGTAATTGAAGAAGTGTCACGATGATCTCTCTGTTGGAAAAAGATTCCTGAATAGTCCCCCATTCGGATCTCCGGGAGGGGACTGCCAAGGGGGTGGTTACCATGATAAAAAATTAAATAATCAATGGAAGGAAAACATTCTATTAGTCTGGGCGTGGAATATCAGAAGCTTGAACGTGATAGGGAAACTAGAAAATCTGGAAAGGGAAATGCAGAGGCTCAATTTAGATATAGAAGGGGTCAATGAAGTGGAAAGAAGACAAGGGTTTCTGGTCAGATGAGTATAGGCTACTATCAACAGCAGCACAAAATGGTATAACAGGAGTAGGATTCCTTATGAATAGGAAGGCAGGGCAGAGAGTGTGTTACTGTGAACAGTTCACTGACAGGGTTGTTCTTATCAGAGTCGACAGTAAAGCAACACTAACAAACATAGTTCAGGTATACAAGCGGACGTAGCAAGCTGAAGTTGAATAGATAGATAAAGTGTGTGAGGAAATTGAAAGGGTAATACAGTATGTAAAGGGGGATTAAAATGTAATGGTCATGGGGGTTGGAATGCAGTTGTAGGGGAAGGAGTAGAAGGAAAGTTTACAGGAGAATATTTGCTTGGAACAAGAGAGGAGAAAGACTAATCGAGTTCTGTAGCACGTTTCAGCTAGTAATAGCGAATACTCTGTTCAAGAATCACAAGAGGGGGAGGTATACTTGGAAAGGGCCGGGAGATACGGGAAGATTTCAGTTAGATTACATCATTTTCAGACAGAGATTCCGAAATCAGATACTGCATTGTAAGGCATACCCAGAAGCAGATGTAGACACATATCACATTGCAATAGTAATGAATAGTAGGCTGAAGTTTAAAAAATTAGTCAGGAAGTATCAATACGTAAGGATGTGGGATACGGAAGTACTAAGGAATGACGAGATTCGGTTGAAGTTCTCTAAGGCTATAGATACAGCACTAAGGAATAGCTCAGTAGGGAGTACAGTCGAAGAGGAATGGACATCTCTAAAAAGAATCATCACAGAAGTTGGGAAGGAAAACGTATGTACAAAGAAGATCTGCGAAGAAATCATGGGTAATAGAAGATATACTTCAGTTGATCGATGAAAGGAGGAAGTACGACAATTTTCCGGGAAACTCAGGAATACAGAAATAAAGATCGCTGAGGAATGAAATAAATAGAAATTGCAGGGAAGCTAAGACGAAATGGCTGCAGGAAAAATTTGAAGACATCGAAAAGGAAATGACTGTCGGGAGGACAGACTCAGCATACAGAAAAGTCTAAACCACCTTCGGTGATATTAAATGCAAGATTGGTAACATTAAGAGTGCAACGGCAATTCCACTGTTAAATGCAGAGGAGAGAGCAGATAGGTGGATAGAATGCATTGAAAATTTCTATGAGAGGGAAGTTTTGGCTGATGTAATAGAAGAAGAAACAGGAGTCGATTTAGAAGAGATAGGGAATCCAGTATTGGAATCAGAATACGAAAGAGCTTTGGAGGACTTAAGGTCAAATAAGGCACAAGGGATAGATAATATTCCATCAGAATTTCTAAAATCATGGGGGTTGGGAGTGGCAACAAAACGACTACCCACGTTGGTGTGTAGAATATATACGTCTGGTGACATAACATCCGACTTTCGGAAAAGCGTCATCCACCCAATTCTGAAGAGGGCAACAGCTGACAAGTCCTAGAATTATCGCACAATTAGCTTAAAAGCTCATGCATCCAAGTTCCTTACAAGAATAATATACAGAAAAATGGAAAAGAAAATTGAGGATGCGCTAGAAGACGATCAGTTTGGCTTTAGGATAAGTAAAGGCACGAGAGAGGCAATTCTGACGTTGCAGTTAATAACGGAAGCAAGACTAATGAAAAATCAAGACACTTTCATAGCATTTGTCGACCTGGTAAAGCGTCCAATAATACAAATTCGTGCAAGATGTTCGAAATTCTGAAAAAAGTAGGGGTAAGCTATAGGGAGAGACGGGTCATATACAATATGTACAACAGCCAAGAGGGAATAATAAGAGTGGACTACCAAGAACAAAGTGGTCGTATTAGAAAGGATGTAAGACAAGGATGTAGCCTTTCGCCCCTATTGTTCAATCTGTGCATCGAGGGAGCAATGATGGAAATAAAACAAAGGTTCAGGAGCGGAATTAAAATTCACGGTTAAAGGATATCAATGATACGATTTACTGATGACATTGCTATTCTGAGTGAAAGTAAAGAAGAATTACATGATTTTCTGAACGGAATGAACAATCTAATGAGTACACAATATGGACCGAGAGTAAATCGAAATCGGCCGGAGTGGCCGTGCGGTTCTAGGCGCTACAGTCTGGAGCCGAGCAACCGCTACAGTCTCAGGTTCGAATCCCGCCTCGGGCATGGATGTGTGTGAAGTCCTTAGGTTAGTTAGGTTTAATTAGTTCAAAGTTCTAGGCGACAGATGACCTCAGAAGTTAAGTCGCATAGTGCTCAGAACCATTTGAACCAGTAAATCGAAGAAAGACGAAGGTAATGAGAAGTAATACAAATGAGAACAGGGAGAAACTTAACATCAGGGTTGATAGTCACGCACCAGATGAAGCTAAGGAATGCGGCTACCTACGCACTAAAATAACTAATGACGGACGGAGCAAGGAGGACATCAAAAGCAGACTAGCAATGGCAAAATGGGCATTTCTGACCAAGAGAAGTCTACTAATATCAAATATCGGCCTTAATTAGACGAAGAAATTTCTGAGAACGTAAGTCTGGAGTACAACATTGTATGGTAGTGAAACATGGACTGTGGGAAAACCGGAACAGAAGAGAATCGAAGCATTTGAGATGTAGTGCTACAGGCGAAGGTTGAAAATTAGGTGGACAGATAAGGTATGGAATGAGGAGGTTCTACGCAGAATCGGAGAGGAAAGAAATATGTGGAAAACACTGATAAGGAGAAGGGACAGGATGATAGGACATCTGTTAAGACATGAGGGAATGACTTCTATGGTACTAGCGGGTGCTGTAGAGGGCAAAAACTGTAGAGGAAGACAGAGATTGGAAAACATCCAGCAAATGATTGAGGACGTAGGTTGCACGTGCTACTCTGAAATAAAGAGGTTAGCACAGGAGAGGAATTCGTGGCGGGCTGCATAAAACCATTGAGAAGACTGTGGACTCCGTCCTGTGTGAAGTCACAGACGAACCTTATTTCAGTGATCATTTCGCATTCCGTATTCACCTACTGGATGGAGCTCTCCCTGAATGGACGCAGCCACGATGGATGATCAGCAGAGACAACTGGATGATATTCAGCTAACTGGCTGTGTGTGAATGCCGCGACAGCTTCCAAGAGCGGTGGACCACATCACACGAGTAATTCACCTTGCTGGTGAACCCAAAGTCCTCTCATTCTAGGAGGCCCCCTGTGCCTTGGTGGACCGAAGTGTATTGTGCAGTCATTCGGATCAGGCGTGTAGCTCTGCAATGGTTAATGACACATCCAATGGCGACACCGTCGCAGCCTTTGGGGTCTACGAGAGTAAGAAAAATACACTACTGGCCATTAAAATTACTACACCACGAAGATGACGTGCTACAGACGCGAAATTTAACCTACAGGAAGAAGATGCTGTGATATGCAAATGATTAACTTTTCAGAGCATTCGCACAACGTTGGTGCCGTTGGAAACACCTACAACGTGCTGACATGAGGAAAGTTTCCAACCGATTTCTGATACACAAACAGTAGTTGACCGGCATTGCTTGTTGAAACGTTGTTGTGATGCCTCGCGTAAGGAGGAGAAATGCGTACCATCACGTTTCCGACTTTGATAAAGGTCGGATTGTAGCCTATCGCGATTGCGGTTTATCGTATCGCGACATTGCTGCTCGCATTGGTCGAGATCCAATGACTGTTAGCAGAATATGGAATCGGTGGGTTCGGGAAGGTAATACGGAACGCCGTGCTGGATCCTAACGGCCTCGTATCACTAACAGTCGAGATGAAAGGCATCTTATCCGCATGACTGTAACGGATCGTGCAGCCACGTCTCGATCCCTGAGTCAACAGATGGGAACGTTTGCAGGACAACAACCATCTGAACTAACAGTTCCTAGGTGCACGAATGGCAAAACGTCATTTTTTCTGTTGAATCCAGGTTCTGTTTTCAGCATCATAATGGTCGCATCCGTGTTTGGCGACATCGCGGTGAATGCACACTGGAAGCGTGTTCTCGCCATCGCCATACTGGCGTATCACCCGGCGTGATGCTATGGGGTGCCATTGGTTACACGTCTCGATCACCTCTTGTTCGCATTGACGGCACTTTGAACCGTGGACGTTACATTTCAGATGTCTTACGACCCGTGGCTCTACTCTTCATTCGATCCCTGCTAAACCCTTCATTTCAGCAGGATAATGCACGACCGCATGTTGCAGGTCCTGTACGGACCTTTATGGATACAGAAAATGTTCGGCTGCTGGCCAGGCCAGCACATTCTCCAGATCTCTCACCAATTGAAAACGTCTGGTCAATGGTGGCCGAGCAACTGGTTCGTCACAATACACCAGTCACTACTCTTGATGAACTGTGGTATGGTGTTGAAGCAGCATGGGCAGCTGTACCTGTACACGCCATCCAAGTTCTGTTTGACTCAATGCCTAGTTGTATCAAGGCCGTTGTTACGGCCAGAGGTGGTTGTTCAGGGTACTGATTCTCAAGATCTATGCACCCAAATTGCGTGAACATGTAATCACATGTCAGTTCTAATATAATATATTTGTCCAATGAATACCCGTTTATCATCTGTATTTCTTCTTGTTGTAGCAATTTTAATGACCAGTAGTGTATTTCATGGCCAATATTTCTGGACCCTATCAACCGCTCCACTTGTTCTATTGCAGTAAGGGAAGCCCTCAGGAGGATTTCCTGGAGGGGCACTCAGCTACCTATAGCAGCATTATTGACTCAAACAGCGACTGAAGACATTGTGCAGACAATGCAAGAGACTTTTGAGCTGACTACTGCCGCTGCCAGGCAGTATCTAGCGTTCCACCATGACTGTGCCACCATGGAAATGTGTCAGTTTGATTCATACCTAACAGTTCGGAGCCCTATAGCTACCCACTCTCCATGTGGCAGCTGGATTTAGCATTGTCTGCGGCTCGTGAAACTGCGCCCAGTCACGGCCAAGTCCGATACAGTATGCTTCGACATTTGTCAGCAAGATGAAAAGAAATCCATCTCGAATGTTTTAATCTTATATGGCAGTTGGGCAACTTTTCCGACTCATGGACAGAGACAAATCTGACGCCTCTCCTCAAACCAAGAAAGGCCCACCCAAGTCCCAGTAGTTACTGGAGCGTCGCCATAACGAACTGCATAAGAAAGACCTTGGAGCGAATAGTAACCATTGTATGGTTTGGATATTGGAGACGAGGAAACACCTAAGTCGGTCTCAGCGTGGATGCAGGAGATTTCGATCCACTGTCGACTATCTAACCTTTGTAGAGGCGGCTATTCAGCAGGCTTTCCTACTTAAACAACATTATGCAGGCACATTTTTTTCATATCAGAAAGGCATAGGATACTATGAGACACTTTATTGTGTGGCAGATCCACGAATGCCCAATCTTCATTTGGTCCTTTTTATCAATGCGCTTTTTTCGGTACCGACTTGGTGATGTGCTGTTGATAGTTTCAAGTAGGAGAACGATGTTCCTCACTGCCGTTTGTTAAGTATTAGCTTCTTTGCCTTAGCCATAAACAGTATCACTTCTACAGTAAGCCTGCCGGTGTGGCCGTGCGGTTAAAGGGACTTCAGTCTGGAACCGCGTGACCGCTACGGTCGCAGGTCCGAATCCTGCCTCGGGCATGGATGTGTATGATGTCCTTAGGTTAGTTAGGTTTAAGTAGTTCTACGTTCTAGGGGACTGATGACCTCAGAAGTTGAGTCCCATAGTGCTCAGAGCCATTTGAACCATTTTTCTACAGTAAGCAGCCCTGTACAGTGGACGATTTTGAAGTTTTCTGTTTGTATTGTAACAGCAACTTGTCATTTGCAACTTACGTTGAAGGGGCTCGAGGAATGGGCTTTGGTTTTGTGTCCTGTGGAAAAGCGTGTGTTTGTTCATTTTAATCGTTCCAGTCGTATTTTTAATTTACATGACTTGTCTGCGTGGAACTCTGTTCTTCCTTTCAAAGACTCTGTGCTGTCCTTGAACCTCATCTTTTACTCCAAGCTGTAGTGGATACCACTCCTGAAGGCTCTGGAGGCAAGGGCCCAGTAGGCACTGAACATTTTGGAGTGTATTAGCCACAGGTTATGTGGAGCACACAGGGCACGTCTGCTTCAGTTTTTATGGCTTTCGTTCGATCATAGCTGGGCTATGGGTGCAGACAGGTCTCATCTGCTCCTATTAAGTATGGCTTTCGTGCATTCGCGGCTGGACTAAGGATGCACGGTGTATGGATCAGCGAGGCTTTTCTACTTTAAGATCATTGACACTGTATTCAGTTGGCCACGGTGCTTATAGGACCAGTCTCATACCGCATCTGTGTGCTGAAGACAGCGAATTGCCACTCACCATCCAAGGGACAATTCTTTATGGTGCGTCAGGTATGAAAGCTCCTCGCTGCTACAACTTCACCTGCATATCATAATGTTGCTCATCTGCCCTTGGAACGCCTTTTCGCCAACCGTCCAAGAGCTACATTGCCTTTTGGGATCTGCGGGCAGTGTGTGCTGGAGTCACTTGATATGGAGAAAGTATAAACTCAAATATAGGGTTTTATCTGTCTACCTTCCTGGTTACTGCAGAGGCTCAGGGTGATTTTGGGTTTAGTACAGTAGTGGAGAGATTGCACTCCTGTATGTTTTTAATGCGACAGTTCCTGAGGTTTTATATTAGCAACACAACTGTGTCACTGTCTTTATGGAAAGGGAACTCCACAGATTCCTCTGTTGTTTTCCCGAATCGTGTCATGGAGATCCGACGCCTGAAATATTTACGTCTTCGAAGCGAAACTATATGCCATCTTGCAGACCCTGAAGCACATGAGACGTTCTTCCACTGCTAAATCTCTTGTGTGCTCCAATTCCCTGAGTGTTCTTCACTATCAGGACCGTTTGTACCCAGCAGATAAAGTAATTCAGAATATCCAGGATGCCCTCCTCCTGCTAGAACGACTGGGAAAGAAGGTGTCTTTCTGCTGGGTACCAGGGCACATGAGTCTGCAGGAAATGAAAGGATGGATCTAGAAGCCAAAGAGGGGTGTCATGATAGTCAGTTATTTCAGTGTGCTATCTCCCTGCATGCTATCACCTCGTTGTTGAAGTTCAAAGTCGTAAGTCAATGGGAAGATCAGTGGCCGTCAGTGACAGACAATAAGCTCCATCTAGTGAAGCCCACGTCGCAGCTGTGGCTTGCCTCCCTCCAGTCAATGAATGGGACAAGGTCCTCCTTACTGTCTTCACATAGTCCACAGGCCTATGAGGCACACCTTCTTGCTCTAGCCAGAGGACCCTCCAGTGTGTCGTGCTTGAGGCATACAGATAACGGTGTGCGGCATTTCGTTGGACCATGTTTTATTTTCCGACCAGCAAGCCGCGGCAGATTTGCCGACGGATCTGCCCTTTATTTTAATTATCGAGAGAATTTGGTTTGAGTTTTGAAGTTTTGTAAATTGTTCGACATCTTTCCTAAGATATGCGAGAAGTCGTTTTAATGAGTTAACAGGGTCACTGGCTCAACCATACTTTTGTAAATAGCCAACAAGTGAGATCTGAGAGTGCCTTACTTTTAGCTTAATTCCTTGTCGTTCGACTTATGTTTTAATCTCATGTATAACTATTTTCACATTTTATCCGTTGTTTTAGGGCATGTGAGATTGGGTGGTTTTGTAGTCGATTCGAGTGCATGTGTGTGGAACAATTTTCGAGGTTATAGCCACACTGGTTTGTTTTAATTAGTGTACAGGCGCTGATAACCTCGCCATCGAGAGTCAAAAAGCTTCAAATGCACACACACACACACACACACACACACCTCTGTGCTATCGGGCTATAGCCTTCATGGTAAGGATGTCCGAACTGTGGACAACGCCAAGGGAGATAGGGAGTTGTTGCTGTGTTTGTCAGTAATGCTCTGCAGTCCTCTGCTCACCCATTGCCTATTGATCTGCAAGCACTTGCTGCTGAAATTCATGTGTGTCAGAATATCACAGTTTGCTCGCTGCATCTAATTCTGCAAGATGTGATTAATGCTCATCATGTTTCGTGGAGCTCGATCTACGCTTGTCCTCAGGGTCCAGTTTTGGAGAGTCTCATGGCGTCTCATGAGCTGTTCATCGTCACCATAGGTACGCCCACCCATTTATGTGCTGCCACTGACCTCTCTTTCTTCTCTCCAGTCCTTAAAGATTCTGTTCAATGGTAGGTCATTGATGACATTCATTCCGGCGACGACTTCCCACTCTGCAATCACTTACTAGATGGAGCATTACCTGAAGAGTAGCTGCCAAAATGGATGGTCAGAAAGGCTAACTGGACGCTGTTGAGCCAGCTGGTTGCATTTTAACATTGCGACAGCATGTACAAATGGGTGAATGGGTGGACGACACCAACAGAGTGATGCATCTTCCCACTGATGGATCCAATCAAAGTCTTCAGATAATCATAAGAGTTCCCCTGCGGAATCAGGGGTTAGAGTAAACCCATGGTGTTCCTGTCTATCATAAGAAGCTACTAAAAGGGGTCTCTCATACATTTTGTCTTAGTAAGTTGTGGTTCCGTTTATAGTTTGAATTCCATTTTTCAAAATTTTACAGATGTGTGAGCCACTTGGGGAAGGATGCCTTACATGGTGCATTCCGTATCTATGGTGTGCTGAGATGTTCTGCGCCAACTATTGCAATCGACATGTAATTGCCCCTGCAATCCAGCGTTTTGGACAAGGACACCCTAAAAAGTGCATAATTTACATCCATTGCGCACTGTCATCTACTACACCCACGATAATAGTAGATATTCCAATGCATCCAATATCCAGTGTGGTAACCAGTCCATAGTGGTTGTAGCCGCCTGACAAGGCAAGGATCACACTGCTGACGCCTGCACAGCAAACTCTCTATGTATGCCAAGGAGTAGATGCCCATTAGCTTGGTGCATTGGGGCTCCTGGTAATGAGCCAGATAGTCTTTGCTGAGATTGGATTGCGGTAGTGGGGAAAATCCCTCGTCAGATTGGGTGGCATCAGGGCAGATGACCCACAATGAAGTGATTTAAATTGTCCAAATTGTCCAAATTGTCAAACGGCCCCAGCTGTCTCTACAAGAGGTAAGGTGCAGTATAGAGACACAACCACAAATCATTCATTACTTGGCTACACCATGGTAGGTATGTAGGGTTAAAGTTCAAGGATAGGCATATTCTCTCCAATGCTTAGTTTGTACAAGGTCTGATGGTGAATCATTTATGACAACAAAGCCTCCGTTTTTTGTTGAGAAGTTGGAAGACAAATTTGGAGAAGTGGGGGGTATGTCCAAAATGCGGAATGGTTCAGTATTGATAGAAACAGTATCCCCTGCCCAGTCATGTGCACTGCTCGGCTGTGCGAAGCCGGGTGATGCCTCGGTTTCCTTCACCACCAAAGGAGCTTAAACATGGTCTGGAGAATAATACTCCAATGAGACCTACAGCAACGAGGTGACCACTCCATCAGGTGTGTGTATAGGGGCCCAAGGACAGCAGGACTGCTAGCAGTGCCTTCATCTTGTCCTTTGAGGGTGTTACCATGTCCGAAAATATTAAGATCATAGTATATACTGGTGTGATGCTAACCCTGTGTTCCTCCTCTTATGTGGTGCTTCAAACGTTGGAAATCAGGGTACATGTCCTCCTGATGTAATGCCAGCCCTACATGACAGGAATGCAGACATCCATCAAACATGACAATTCCTTGTGTCCCTCCTCCTGTGTGTGCGAACTGCAGAGAGCATCATTCCCCCTGTTCGCCGAACTGCACCATTTATTAGAAAGAGGGGAACATAAGGGAGTTTAAGACCATGTACGCATGACATCATCATATGTTATGGCTACAATGATATCGCCCTTTATGAAGACAGTATGCTCATTTGTTATGCCTAACTACACTTGTCCCCTTTATGGTTGGGACCTCTCTTTCTCACGTTGCTCCCTTCCCACTTACATGAGAAGCAATACCATCCCAGCCAGTAGGTATGTCAGTCCCCATCGCTCAGCTGGAGAAGCATCAACCTTCATCAGTTTCACTCGCCAGAAAGGGGTCCCTGACAGACTACCTTCTGAGATCTCTGCTGTTGTATATTTGGAAACGAGCCAGTGCCTGAAGGAGCCACAAGCCACTGGTCATACTGCTTCACGGTAATCATCAGTTACTGAGACCACCGCAGAGAAGCCCTCACAGCCAGAGAAACCTAAAGAGAATCGAGTGGAGAAAATGAAGAAGCCCATAAAAAACAAAGAAATCCAGATGGCTCAACCATTTCGGTAAGTTCCAATTCTGAGCATGAGGTGGAGATCCTAGTGTCACCGAAGGACCTAGATCTTAATGGAGCCTCAAAATCAATGGACACACCCACCACAAGCGCTCATGGGGTGGCAGCAGATGACATGGGGCATAAGGTGCCTCCTCAGTCACTTCATTCACTCCCAGTACATTGAAAGATTCATCCTCCAGTAGTGTTATGGGGGTTTCCTCCAACACCTGGCTGAGCTATGGTAATTCATCAGCACTTCACCTGCTTTGTTCATTGTACTTCAGGAAGCTTGATTTCGAGCGATGTGGACCTCCATGTTTCGTGGCTGACTATGACAAGATGTCAGTTGGACTATGAATATATGTCCCACCCTGCACATAGCGAATTTGTGCCTCTCCAAACAACTTTAGACGCCATGGTTGTCAGGGTAAGGTCAGTGCAGGATATTACCATCTGCAATGTATGTCTTCCTCCAGATGGTGAACTACCTCAATCAGTAATGCCCATAACCCTGTTTGGGGTCCGCCCTGCAGGTCTGGGGGCTAGAATAGACCTGAGATATTCCTACCTAAAAGGCGACTAAAATGAGTGTCACACATTTCGGCCTTTATGCAATGGTCCCCTGTAGGGTCTGACCTCAATTCTTCAAAATTTACCCGAAAAGCAAGCCATTTGGGGAAGCGCGCCTTACATGGTGCATCATACCCATTGCGCACTGAGACCTTTCGCGTCCTTCGTCGACATGGATCTGCACTTCTGCTCATCCTCCAGCTGTGCAGTATCGTTTCCTTCGCTGACGACGATAATGGACTTGTTTACTTGTTTGCACCTGATATTCAGCACAGTAGCCAGTCTGTTGTGGTGGCGCCACCATGTACCCTGTTGGTTGTAGCCCTCTGACCACACAGGGCACATTCTGCTGATGCCTGCACAGTTAACTCCCCACATATGCCAAGGATGCCCGTTACCCTGGGGCATTGGGACTCCCAGCAGTGGCCATTCTGCCAGGTGGCCTATGCTGCGGCTGGGTGGCGGCTATGGGGTGGGCCTGTGGTCAGAGTTGGTGGCATCAGAGTGGATGATACCCAATGAAGCATTCAAGGGCTCAATTTAATGCGCAGAAGTATGACCCCAGCTAGTTCCCCTCCCTGGCCATATGATGCGAGGAACGCCAGGCTAAGGATTGCAGTGAATCTTACTCGCCCCAGTACTTAGTATGTACGAGAGCTGATAGGGAATTATTTGTGTTGATGAAGCCTCAGTTTCTTGTAGAGCGTTTAGAGGATAAGTTTGGGGAGATATGGAGGGATTGTCCAAAATGCGTTCTGTATTAGTCTTATAAAAACAGCCTCCTCTGCCGAGTCATTACTCGATTGTGACAATCTGGGGGATGTTTCTGCTATTATCACGTCCCATAAGAGCTTAAATATGGTTCAGGGTATTATTTTCCACAGAGACCTTCGTTTGCAGTCTGCCGACGAGCTGCGTGGCAATTTGGAGCAGCGAGGTGTTTATTTCGTCTGGCGCGCCATGAGGTCTAAGGGATAATCAGGTTGCCACTGGTGCCTTCATCTTGGCCTTCGAGGGTGACACATTACCCAAAAAGGTCAAGCTGATGGTTTACTGCTGTGATGTGAAAGCATACATCCCTCCCCCAATGTGGTGATTTAAGTGCTGGAAATTTAGCTGTATGTATTCCTGCTGTACTTTCAGCGTCACCTGCCGATATTGTGGACGTCCTTTGCATTCCAGTACTGCACGTGCCCCACCTCCCATCTGCGTCAACTGCAAAGAGCATCATTCACCTTGCTCGCCAGACTGCAGGGTTTTACAGAAATTTGAATGCCTACATCCCATACCTATGACAAGTTCCTATGCTACTGATACGAGAACAGTTATCGCCCCATCAGTTCCAATAACTCCAGTCAGCTCTCAAAGCGGTAAAACTACACCTGCCCCATTGACAGTGTAGGGCACTTCCCTCCTTGTTTCTCCTGTACCACCAACTTCAGGAGCAACATCCCCCCAAAACATTTAGGACATGAGACCCACATTCTCAGCCAGAGAAGTGTAAGTTTTCTTCAGTTCCTTTTGCTAGGAAGGGGTCCCTTGGCTCACTGCCTTCCTAGGAATGGCCATATAAAATTAATCGTCGGTAAAGCAGATGCTGGACTGAGATTTATTGGAAGAGTCCTAAGGAAATGCAGTCCGAAATCAAAGGAAGTAGGTTACAGTACACTTGTTCATCCACTGCTTGAATACTGCTCATCAGTGTGGGATCCATACCAGATAGGGTTGATAGAAGAGATAGAGAAGATCCAATGGAGAGCAATGCACTTCGTTACAGGATCATTTAGTAATCGCGAAAGTGTTACGGAGATGATAGATAAACTCTAGTGGAAGACTCTGCAAGAGAGACGTTCAGTAGCTCGGTACGGGCTATTGTTGAAGTTTCGAGAACATACCCTCACTGAGGAATGCAGCATCATATTGCTCCCTCCTACGTATATCTCGCAAAGAGATCATGAGGATAAAATCAGAGAGATTAGAGCCCACACAGAGGCATACCGACAATCTTTCTTTCCATGAACAATACGAGAATGGAATAGAAGGGAGAACTGATAGAGGTACTCAAGATACCCTCCGCCACACACCGTCAGGTGGCTTGCGCAGTATGGATGTAGATGTAGATGTAGATCCTACCAGTGGCAAAGGGGACACCTACCAGTGGCTGAAGCACCCACAGGTAGCTTGTTGTAGTTCTTTACAGTCCTCCTGAGTCCCTGAGACTGAATCATCGAAGTCCTCCCAGACGGAAAAAACTAAGTGGCAGTGACAGATACCAAAAAAGGAAAAGACCACCAAGAACCAAGGCACTGCGGTGGCCCCCACACCACCACTACCTACAAGCTCTTTGTCTGAGGATGAAGTGGAGATTCTTGCGTCTTCTGAGGACCTAGATCTCGCTAGGCCCTCAGACACAATGGATGTTGATCGCACAGGTCTCATCTGGTGGCAGCAGGTGACCCTGAGGCGTAGACTTCCTAACTGATTGTTTCATGCCTTCCCAATCTCACAATAACGTCATCCTCCAGAGGAATTGCTGCGGTTTTTTCCACCACCTGGCTGAGTTGCAGCTACCGTTGAGCTTTACACCTGCTTTTCAGCATTGCCCTCCAGGAAACCTGGTTTCCGGCAATGTGGTCATGTGCCCCCCATGGCATAGAGGACATTACAAGAACCGTATCGAATATAATAAAGTATCAGTTGGAGTTCGTGTCTATATCCTGAACTCGGTATGTAATGAACTTGTGCCCCTTCAAACTCCTCTTGAAGCTGATGCTGTCAGGATAGGGACGATGCAGGAAATACCTGTCTGCAACGTATACCTCTCTACAGTTGGTGCAGTACCCCAGAACGTATTGGCTGCACTGATTTATAAACTCCATAAACTTTCCCTAATTTTGAGAGATTTTAACATCCATAACCCCTTGTGAGGTGGAACAATGCTAATTGGCCGAGGTAATCGAAAATTTACTGTCTCAGCTCGACCACTGCCTCCTAAACACTGGAGCCACCACAAATTTCAGTGTGGCTCATGGTAGTTACTGGGCTATTGATTTATCACTTTACAGCCCAGAACTTCTCCCATCTGTCCACTGGAGAGGCCATGATGTGTTGTAGCGGCCGCTTTCCCATCTTTGTGTCACTCCTCCAGCGTCATGCCTATGGACGCCTACCCAGATGGGCTTCAAACAAGGCAGATTGGGAAGCTTTCACCTCTGCTGTCGCCGTTGAATCTCCCCTACATGGTACCATCATGTGATGGTTGAACTGGTCACTCGTCATTTCTGTCGCGGAAGCCGCGATCCCTTCTTCCTTAGCGTGCCCCCAGTGAGACCTTGGTGGTCGTCGGAAATTGCTGAGGTCATTAAAGAGTGTAGGTGGGCTCTACAGCGACATAAGCGACACCCTTTCCTACAGCACCTAATAGCTTTTAAATAGCTCCGTGCCCACGTTCGCCAGCTTATAAAAAGATGGAGGGAGGAGTGTTGGGAAAGGTATATCACGACAGTTTGACGCCATATGTCATCTTCCCAAGTCTGGACGAAGATCAGACGTGTTTTTGGGCACCAGACCTCATCAGGTGCCCTTGGCGTTAACATCGATGTCGTGTTATGTCCGAGTGCACACGCGAATGCCGAGTACTTTGCCGAGCACTATGCTCGAGCCTCTGCATCGACGAACTACCCCCCAGCCTTTCTCACCCTCAAATGGTGGATGGAAGGGAAGGTCCTCTCATTCACTCATTCACTACACGCCACAGTGATCCTTATAACGCCCCATTTACACAGTGGGAGTTTTCAGAGCCCTTGAACTTTGCCCCAACATAGCTCCTGGACAAGATTGGATCCACAGTCAAATACTGGCGACATCTCCTCCTCTTCTTCAACCAGATCTGGTGCGACGGCATCTTTCCATCGCAATGGCACGAGAGCACCATCATTCCATGCTCAAACCCGGTAAAATCCCGCTTGATGTGGATAGCTATCGGTCTATCAGTCTCAACAACGCTTTTTGTAAGCTGATAGAACGTATGGTGACCCGGTGGATGTATTGGGTCCTGGCTTAGTGACTCCATGCGAGGCAGGTTTCCGCCAGGTCGCTCTACCACTGATAATATTGTGTCCTTCGAGTCTGCCAAGCGAGCAGCCTTTTCCAGTTGCCAGTTGCCATCTGTTTTGAAAAGCTTATGACATGACCTAGTTACATCACGGTTCAAATGGCTCTGAGCACGATGGGACTTAACATCTGAGGTCATCAGTCCCCTAGAACTTAGAAATACTTAAGACTAACTAAGCTAACGACATCCCATGCCCGAGGCAGGATTGGAAACTGCGACAGTAGCAGTCGCGAGGTTCCAGACTGAGGCACCTAGAACCGCTCGGCCACAGCGGCCGGCGGAGACATCATGTCCTTGCCACATTATATGAGTGGGATCTCTGGGGTCCGGTGCCGACTTTTATACAAAATTTCCTGTCGCTCTGTATTTTCCGTGTCCACGTTACGTGAATCCCATAGTGCCCCCCATATCCAGTAGAATGGGGTCTAGCAGGGCTCTATATTGAGTATATCTTTATTTTTAGTGGCCATTAACGGTCTAGCAGCAATTGTACAACCGTCAATCTCACCTTATCTGTATGCAGTCGACTTCTGAATTTTGTACTGCTCCCCCAGTACTGGTGTACCTGGCATCGCCTACAGGGAGCCATCTACAAGGCACAGTCATGTTCTCTAGCCCACGGCTTCCAGTTTTCAGACTTCTGTCTGCGTGGTACCGTTCACCTCGAAGCAGAACTTTACCTTAATGAGACTTCTGTCTGCGTGGTACCGTTCACCTCGAAGCAGAACTTTACCTTAATGACGATCCACTCACTGTAGTGGAGACATATCGATTCTTAGGACTGGTTTTCGACGCCCAATTGACTTGGCTTCCTCACCTTCGTCAACTTAAGTGGAAATGCTAGCTGCGCCTCAACGCCTTCCGCTGCCTGATCTACGCCAACTGGGGTGCAGATCGCTCTACACTGCTGTAACTATACAGAGCCCTTGTTCAATCCCGCTTCGATTAGGTGAGTGTGGTTTATGGTTTGGCGGCGCCCTCAGCGTTGCCTTTGCTCGACCCTGTGCACCACTGTGGCGTTCACCTAGCGACAGGAGCTTTTAGGACGAGTCCGTTGACCAGCGTCCTGGTGGAGTCCAGAGTCCTTCCATTGAAGGATAGGCGTGCACAACTGCTCGCCAGCTGTGTTTCACACCTTCATAGTTCTCCTGCGCATCCGAATTACAGTGTCTTTTTCCCGTCCACGGTGGTTCATTTCCCACATCGGCGGCCCAGGTCAGGGCTTACAACTGCAGTTCACATCCAGTCCCTTCTTTCTGAACTGGAGTCCTTGCCTTTACCACCTATACTCGAGATCCATTCACGTACACCTCCATGGTGTACACGTAGGCTGTGGCTTCGCCCTAAGGACTCAGTTAATCCTGCAGCTCTCTCCTGTCACTTCCTCTTGATTCTTGAAATGTACCGAGGACGTGGAGTGGTTTACACAGATGGCTCGATAGCTGATGGTCACGTCGGCATTGCATATGTCCATGGAGGACATATTAAAGACCATTCCCTGTTCAGTGGCTGCAGCGTTTTCACTGCAGAGCTAGTAGCTTTATCTCGTGCTCTTGAGCTCATCCATTCATGCCCTAGGGAGTCGTTTCTTCTGTGTACTGACTTCTTGAGCAACCTACAAGCTATCGACCAGTGCTACACTCGTCATTCTTTGTTAGCGACCGTCCAGGAGTTAATGTATACCCTGATACCACCCAATCGTTCAGTTGTGTTTATCTGGACCGCAAGTCACGTCGGAATCCCAACCAACGATCTTGCCGACAGGCTACATGAAACCGCTTATGGAGTTCGGCATTCCAATAACTGACCTGCATTCGATTTTGGGCCGCAAGGTTTTTCAGCTTTGGGAGATGGAATGGCATATTCTCAGTACACACAACAAACTGCGTGCCATTAAGGAGGCTACGAATCTGTGGAAGTCCTCCATGTGGTCCTCTCATAGGGACTATGTGGTTCACTTCCGGCTCTGCATTGGCTACGTTTGGTTGACCGACACCTACCTCCTGCGCCGTGAAACCCAACCTCCTGCGCTCGGCTGACAGTGGCATATATTCTGGTGCACTGCCCTACTTTGACTGCTCTGCGACGGAATCTTAGGTTACCTTATTCGTTGCCGCTAATTTTATGTGACAATGCCTCATGCGCTGATTTAATTTACGTTTAATTTGTGAGGGTGAATCTTATCATTTCATCTGTTTTAGGACATGTTCTTTGTTCCCTGTGTCCTCCACCGTAGTGCTTTCAGGGTGGATGTTTTAATGTGTTGCAGAGTGGCTGGCTTCTCCTTCTTATTCTCATGGTCAGCCAACCATGGTAACCTGCTTTCTTGTTTTAATCTCTTCTCCCTGTTTCTTGCGTCTCTGTGGTTTTCTTGTCCCCTTTTCTCCGTTCAAGTGGTACCCTTCCATCAGTTTCGTGGTGATTTTTCCTTTCTTTCCGTTTTGTGTTGTCAGTCTCGTTTGTTTTATTCTCACACTTGTGACATTGCTTTATTTGGAACAAGGGACCAATGACCTACAGTTTGGTCCCTTCCCCTTCTTTTAAACCAACCAACCAACCTGTGTGGAGAGTAACTATGAGCACTGACTGTGGTAAAGATATCGAAAATCAGTGCTTTATATAGCTGAAGAACCGTAGAGCGATCTACACTCCAGCTACTATTACTCAGGCGCTGAAGAGTCTTTTAAATACTGGTGCTCCCACACATTTCATTGTGGCTCATTGGTCTTTCAGTCTACAACTCTGGCCTTCCACCATCTATTCACTGCAGAGTTCATGACGACTTGTATGGTAGTGATCATTTCCTGACTTTCCTGTCCCTACCAGCGCCACTGCCCTGTACGTCTGCCCAGATGGGCTCCTAACAAAGCTTACTGGGATGCTTTCATCTCTGCTAATGCTTTTGGATCTCCACCACTTGACGATATCAATGTGGTGGTCCAAACCACAACTGTGACCATTGTTTCTGCTGTCGACTTGACAACTCCCAAATGATCAGGATCCAACAGTAGAAGACAGGGCTTGGTGGTTTTAGGAAATAACGGAGGCCATTAGAGATTGTAGGTAGATTCTCCAACATCATAAACAGCACTTATCGATGGAGCACCTCATTGCCTTTAAACTGCTCTGTGGCCAGGTCCTGCTACTAATAAAAGAACGGAAATAGGCTTGTTGGGACGGTATGTTTCAACCACTGTATTACGTACCTCTCCTTCTCAGGGTTGGAGGAAGATCAGGCGCCTTTAAGGATTCCAGACGCCTGTAGGTATCCCTGGGACTTCCACGAATGGAGATATTTATACTGACCCAGACGCAATCGTTTTGCTGTGCAGGGTGTTCAAACTTCTGCATTTGAGAAATGTCACCCAGTCTTTCGTATCCTAAAACAGCAGGTGGAACAAAAGCGCTTATCTTTTACTACACAAAACCTAGAGCCATACAATTCTCTATTCAGTGAGTGGGAATTCCTCAGTGTCCTTATGGTTTGCCCTGATACAGCACTAGAGCTAGAACATGCTTAAATATCTCTTAGTCGATTACTAGCGTCACATTCTTGCCATCCTCAGATGCATCTATAGCGATGGCGAGGTCCCATCGCAATGGTGGGAAAGCGTCATCGTCCCAGTGATGTAACTTCTTAAGAACTCCCCAGACTGACAGCTACAGCCCCATTAGTCTCATCAGTGTTGTGGTGTAAGTTGCTCGAACACATGGCGAGCAGGTAGCTATGTTGGCTCCTTGAGTCTTGAGGCCTTCCAGCTGCATCCCAGCGCGCTTTCCACAAAGTGCTCTCCACCACTTATAATTTGGTATACCTAGAGGCTGCTATATGTACAGCCTTTGCCAGACGTCAGCAGCTTATTACTATGTTTTTGGCATAAAAAAGACTTATGACACATATGGAGACATCACATCCTTTCTGCACCGCACGAATGGGGTCTCTGTGGACCGCTCAGAATCTTCATGCAGAGTTTTTTGTCGTTCTGTACTTTCCGAGTTGAAGTCTTCGGTCTCTGCAGTTCAGCCCATATCCAAGAGAATGGTGTCCCGCAGGGCTGTATTGAGTGTATCTCTACTTTTAGTTGCCATTAACGGCCTTGCAGCAGCTGTAGGACCGTCCGTCTCACCGTCTCTGTGTACAGACTACTTTTGCATTTCGTACTGCTGCTCCAGTACTGCTGTTGCTGAGCGGCGCCTACAGGGATCCATGCTCAAGGCACAGTCATGGGTTCTAGCCCATGGCTTCCAGTTTTCAGTCACAAAGTCGTGTGTCATGCACTTCTGTCGGCATGGTACTGTTCATCTGGAATCAGAAGTTTACCTTAATGACGATCCACTCACTGTAGTGGAGACATATCGATTCTTAGGACTGGTTTTCGATGCCCAATTGACTTGGCTTCCTGACCTTCGTCAACTGAAGTGGAAATGCTGGCAGCACCTCAGCGTCCTTCGCTGGCTGATCAACACCAACTGAGGTGCAGATCGCTCTACATTCCTGCACCTCTACAGAGCAATTGTTCAATCCCGCTTTGATTAGGGGAATTTGATTTTTGGTTTGGCGCCGCCCTCAGCGTTGTGTTTACTCGACCCAGTACACTGTGGCGTTCATTTAGCGACCGGAGCCTTTAGGACCAGTCCGTTGACCAACTTCCTGGTGGAGTCCCGAGTCCCTTTATTGAATGTTGGGCATACACAACTGTTCGCCAGTTACGTTTCAAACGTTCGTAGTTCTCGTGCGCCTCCGAATTACAGTGTCCTTTTCCCACCCACGGCGGTTCATCTCCCGCATCGGCTGCCCAGGTCAGGGCTTACAGTTGCAGTCCAAGTACAGTCTCTTCTCTCCGAACTGGAGTTCTTGCCTTTACCACCTATACTCGAGGTCGATTGACGTACACCTCCATGGTGTACACCTAGGCCGAAGCTTCGCCTGGACCTTTCACATGGTCCTGAGGATTCAGTTAACATCGCAGCTCTCCGCTTTCACTTCCTCTTGATTCTTGACGTGTACCGAGGACATGGAGTGGCTGATGGTCACGTCGGCATCGCGTATGTCCGTGGAGGACATATTGAAGAGCATTCCTTGTTCAATGGTTGCAGCGTTTTCACTACAGGGCTGGTGGATATATCTCGTGCTCTTGAGCACATCCGTTCATGCCGTAGGGAGTCGTTTCTTCTGTGTACTGACTCCTTGAGCAATCTTCATGCAGAATTTTTTGGCGCTCTGCACTTTCCGAGGTCAGTTCGTTGATCTCCTCAGTTCAGCCAACATTCAAGAGAATGGTGTCCCGCAGGGCTCTGTATTCAGTGTGATTCAATTTATCGTGCCCATTAATAGTCTGGCAACAGTTATGGTGTCCTCAGTATCACCTTTCCTCTATGCTGATGATTTTGCGTTTACTTTTGCTCGTCTAGTATTTCTGTTGCTGAACGGTGACTCAAGAAGCCATACAAAAGGTGCACACATGTGCCCTCACCTATGGTTTTCAGTTTCCAGCCGCCAAGACTTGCGTTATGCACTTCTGTAGTCGTCGTACTGGCCGCCCACATCAAAAACTTTACGTTGATTATCAACTATTTAACACAGCGGAGACTTATCGCTTTTTAGGACTGATCTTCGTCGCCCAGCTAACTTGGCTTCTCTATTTACGTCAGCTGAAGCAGAAGTCCTGGCAGCATCTTAACACTTTTCACCGCCTTAGTAACACTAGCTGGAGTGTAGATCGCTCTACACTTCTGCAGCTCTATAAAGCACTGATACAGTCGCGCCTTGTTTATATGAGTCTAGCCTTTGGTTGAGCATCGCCCTCATCATTGCAGATACTTGACCCAATTCACCACAGTCCACTTGCGACAGGAGCTTTCCGAACTAGCACTGTGAACAGCCTTCTCATGGAGGTTGGGGCCCCTCCATTGCAGATCATGCGTCAAAAACTGCTTGTGTGTAGTGCACCTCAGGATCGAAATTACCACCCCTTCTTTCCACACAGGGTAACCATTTACCCGCAACGGCGGACCAGGTCACACATTACAATAGCAGTCTGTTGTTGGTTCCTTCTTCCTGAATTCGAGAGTTCACCCCCCATCACCTTTCTTCAGGATTGGTTAATACACACTTCCGTAATCGATACGTCGCCCACCGTTTCGTTTGGACCTGTCACAAGGCCCAAAACTCGCATTTCATCCTGAGGTCTCCTGTCGCCAATGTTTCCCTATACTATCCAGAGCTCAGAGATAGTGTACGCTGCTGGCTCGATTTTAGATGGCCACGTTAGCTTCGCCTATGCTCACGTTCGACACACTGAAAATCACTCCTTGCTGGATAGCTGCATTGTTTTCACTGTATTGTTGGTAGCCAAGCCATCTATCCTGCTCTTGAATGGTTCAAATGGCTCTGAGCACTATGGGATTTAACATCTGTGGTCATCAGTCCCCTAGAACTTAGAACTACTTAAACCTAACTAACCTAAGGACATCACACACATCCATGCCCGAGGCAGGATTCGAACCTGCGACCGTAGCAGTCGCGCGGTTCCGGACTGAGCGCCTAGAACCGCTAGACCACCGCGGCCGGCCCTGCTCTTGAACATATCCACTCCCACTCTGGTGAGTTGTTTCTCATCTGTAGCGACTCCTTAAGCAACCTGCAGGCTCACGTCCAGTACTTTGCTATGAGTATCCAAGAGTCTGTTTATACCCTCAAACAATGGCGGATGTTCAGTGGCCCAGGTCACGTTAGTATCCCAGGAGATGAACGTGCTGAGTGACTGACCGAACAGGCTACTGGTAAACCTACACTGGGGATCGGCATACTGGAAACTGATCTGCAATCGGTATTACACCATAAAATTTTCAGGATCTGGAATACCGAATGGCACACCCCAACTACGCCAAATAAATTTCGTGCTATAAGGAGACATCAGATGTGTGGAGGTCGTCCATGAGAGCCACTCGCAGGGACTCCATTACCCTTTGACAGATCCATATCGGCCATACTTGGCTGACTCATAGTCATCTCCTCCGTCGTGAGTACCCACCTCATGTCTTCCAGTTCTCAATTAACAGTAGTCCGCATCTTGTTGGACCGTCCCCATCTACCTGCCTGAGGCGAGCCTTCAATCTTCCTGACACATTAGCTATGATGTCAGCTGATAATGCCTCAGTGGCAGATCAAGTTTTTTGTACGAGAGCGCGATCCTATCACTCAGTCTAAGCGTGAGAGCCTGGCCTTATCTCTGAAGCCCTCACCATACCTGCGTTTTTTACTCTTCCTCCTCCTCTTGTATTGTCTATTTGACTTCGTTTTGTTATGTGTCTGTACTTTGGCCTAAGAGTTTAGGCTGGCGTTTTGGTGGATTGAGAGTGGCTAGCGAATGGAAAATGGTTGACTTATGGAAAATGGTACTGATAGGCCTAACCTTAGTAGTTTTGTCCCTTTAAACACCAAACCAACTAACTAACCATCTTAGGAGACAATCTGTATCTTGGTGGACGGATGAGTGACGTTCAGCTATCCGGGAGGAATGACGATTTCAGTGCGGACTTTCAGCAGACAACCTCCTAGTCTTTCGATTCGTGGCAGCCAAGGCTTGAAGCGTAATGAAGGAAAGCAACAAAAGGTCATGGCAAGCGTCTTGTACTCTATAAACTGATCCACTTGTTCTGTGAAAGTATCGGAAACCATCCAAAGAATTTCAAGTAAACACAGTCGCTTACCAATAGCAGCAGTGCTGAAACAGGTGTGTCTCCAATCAGCCGGCCGCGGTGGCCGAGCGGTTCTAGGCACTTCAGTCCGGAACCACGCGGCTGCTACGGTCGCAGGTCGGAATCCGGCCTCGTGCATGATTGTGTGTGATGTCCTTAGGTTATTTAGGTTTAAGTAGTTCTAAGTTTAGGGGACTGATGACCTCAGCTGTTAAGTCCCGTAGTACGTAGAGCCATTTCAACCATTTCTCTCTGTCTCCAATCAGCATCTGGAGATACTGCTCAGATTCTGGCAGAGCACTTTGCAAAAACTGATGCCAATTCCAGCCAGAAGTCGGTGTTTCGCCGTTGCTGTGCGACTGTAGAGAGGGACAAGTTGTACTTGCAGGCTGCATTCTGTTGCTATAGATATGTCTTTTAAACATTTCTCTATGTTGAGTGTTTATGGAAAAAGTTCAAGGCAATCGTAAAATGCGTTTTAGACAGGTACGTGCCGAGTAAAACTATGAGGAACGGGAAAAACCCACCGTGGTTCAACAACAAAGTTAGGAAACTACTGCGAAAGCAAAGAGAGCTTCACTCCAAGTTTAAACGCAGCCAAAACCTCTCAGACAAACAGAAGCTAAACGATGTCAAAGTTAGCATAAGGAGTGCTATGCGCGAAGCGTTCAGTGAATTCGAAAGTAAAATTCTATGTACCGACTTGACAGAAAATCCTACGAAGTTCTGGTCTTACGTTAAAAAAGTAAGTGGCTCGAAACAGCATATCCAGACACTCCGGGATGATGATGGCATTGAAACAGAGGATGACACGCGTAAAGCTGAAATACTAAACACCTTTATCCAAAGCTGTTTCACAGAGGAAGACGGCACTGCAGCTTCTTCTCTAAATCCTCGCACAAACGAAAAAATGGCTGACATCGAAATATGTGTCCCAGGAATAGAAAATCAACTGGAATCACTCAACAGAGGAAAAACCACTGGACCTGACGGGATACCAATTCGATTCTACACAGAGTACGCGAAAGAACTTGCCCCCCTTCTAACAGCCGTGTACCGCAAGTCTCTAGAGGAACGGAAGGTTCCAAATGATTGGAAAAGAGCACAGGTAGTCCCAGTCTTCAAGACGGGTCGTCGAGCAGATGTGCAAAACTATAGATCTATATCTCTGACGTCGATCTGTTGTAGAATTTTAGAACATGTTTTTTGCTCGAGTATCATGTCGTTTTTGGAAACCCAGAATCTACTCTGTAGGAATCAACATGGATTCCGGAAACAGCGATCGAGTGAGACCCAACTCGCTTTATTTGTTCTTGAGACCCAGAAAATATTAGATACAGGCTCCCAGGTAGATGCTATTTTCCTTGACTTCCGGAAGGCTTTCGATACAGTTCCGCACTGTCGCCTGATAAACAAAGTAAGAGCCTACGGAATATCAGACGAGCTGTGTGGCTGGATTGAAGATCTTTTAGCAAACAGAACACAGCATGTTGTTGTCAATGGAGAGACGTCTACAGACGTAAGGTAACCTCTGGCGTGACACAGGGGAGTGTTATGGGACCATTGCTTCCATGCGTCTTTTCGCGTATGATGCTGTAGTATACAGAGAAGTTGCAGCATTAGAAAATTGTAGCGAAATGCAGGAAGATCTGCAGTGGATAGGCACTTGGTGCAGGGAGTGGCAACTGACCCTTAACATAGATAAATGTAATGTATTGCGAATACATAGAAAGAAGGATCCTTTATTGTATGATTATATGATAGCGGAATAAACACTGGTAGCAGTTACTTCTGTAAAATATCTGGGAATATGCGTGCAGAACGATTTGAAGTGGAATGATCACATAAAATTAATTGTTGGTAATGCGGGTACCAGGTTGAGATTCATTGGGAGAGTCCTTAGAAAATGTAGTCCATCAACAAAGGAGGTGGCTTACAAAACACTCGTTCGACCTATACTTGAGTATTGCTCATCAGTGTGGGATCCGTACCAGATCGGGTCGACGGAGGAGATAGAGAAGATCCAAAGAAGAGTGGCGCGTTTCGTCACAGGGTTATTTGGTAACCGTAATAGCGTTACGGAGATGTTTAACAAACTCATGTGGCAGACTCTGCAAGAGAGGCGTTCTGCATCGCGGTGTAGCTTGCTGTCCAGGTTTCGAGAGGGTGCGTTTCTGGATGAGGTATCGAATATATTGCTTCCCCCTACTTATACCTCCCGAGGAGATCACGGATGTAAAATTAGAGAGATTCGAGCGCGCACGGAGGCTTTCAGACAGTCGTTGTTCCCGCGAACCATACGCGACTGAAACAGAAAAGGGAGGTAATGACAGTGGCACATAAAGTGCCCTCCGCCACACACCGTTGGGTGGCTTGTGGAGTATAAATGTAGATGTAGATGTAGATGTAAAATGAAGAAGCGTTCTATAAACTACCCTCTTTTCTTTTAACTATAATAATCAGATTCAGAGAAATGCGTGCATTCTGTTACTATTGGCTGAATCAGGAGAACTAGCTACAGAAGTCCTCTTGTTAGGTTAGGTGTTGGTACCTTCGACTTCCCACCCTTTCCGCTAGGAGGAGAAAAAGAAAATTTCGGAGGATCCATTTCGGTTCCACGAGCAGCTAAGGAAAGAGGGGTCCACTCATACACAGCCCCACGTAGCTGAGTAAGCCTTATAGAACTGCAGTAGGTTTCCTAGAGGTTGCCAGTCAATGACTGTTCCACTTCAGCAGCCATGCACCTCATCAGTTTTTTTATATAGGTGTTTATTCAACGCCAGTAATCCAGGCGGTCGAGCCAAGATCCCCATTCCCTGAGACAAACAACGTTCCACCGCCGCGCCGCACGGTGGTCGCTGAAGAACGCCCAGAGCTTACGGTGGCAGGGGACTGACGGCGCTTACCAGCTTCCAGCTCAGGCACCCCGGGGTCGCCAAGCCCGTACTCAGCAAACAAACGCTGAGCCCCTGAGGACAAAAGTGTTTGACATTACGTGCAAAGTTTCTTGGAAGTCGCTGAGTGTTCCCTTTCTCAAATACTAGGTGAATCTTGTCTAGATAGTTTGCGCACTGTGAGTTAATCTACCTTAACACATAGTTACTAACTTCAGTACTCGACTTGCTGTGCTAAAAGTATAACGTAGGATTAAATGTCTTAATGAGTAGATTATGACAGCATTTTAAATTTTACAATCTCGAATATGGCTGTTAGGAGTAACTCTAAGATTCCAGTTAATAAGGTATAAAGTCAATCAGTTGTCAGTGTTTATTTATTCTAGACTTGACCTAGGTTTCTCTACCACTATGGGTATATTCTTCTAGAGAAGAAGGAATTACCGAGAACATTTAATTTGATAGCAACAAGTAATATCTTGCTTCAAATGGTGAATATAGAGTCACTACTGTTCTTAAATGGAAAAGAAAAGATGTTACTTATATGGATTACATTACGTAAAACATGTTACATTCACCATGAACTGAAGCGCTCAAGACACATATCTTCAATAAGCAATATCTCGTTTGCTTGTTAATAAACGTAGCTACAAAGTTGCATCCTCTAATGACAACAGCCTACACAATAACTTATTCCGTGATGTCAAAACCACAAAAGGACCATTGTACAGTTCTGATGTCTGCAAGATTACATGTGATGCATGTCGTATATTTTACTTTGGAAAAACGGGGAGGACTTCCAGTGTCAGCTGTAAAGAACACCTGTTGGGTAAGAAAGTTAGCAATAACCATAATTACCATAATTATATACTGGCAAAGGTCGTTAACGTCAGATAATAATGCTGAAAGAGTAGAAGGAATCGACACTCTAATCAAAGAAAAGGAAAGGAGCCGGCCGAAGTGACCGTGCGGTTAAAGGCGCTGCAGTCTGGAACCGCAAGACCGCTACGGTCGCAGGTACGAATCCTGCCTCGGGCATGGATGTTTGTGATGTCCTTAGGTTAGTTAGGTTTAACTAGTTCTAAGTTCTAGGGGACTAATGACCTCAGCAGTTGAGTCCCATAGTGCTCAGAGCCATTTGAACCAAAAGGAAAGGGTGGAAATTGAATATACTGGAGAAAATAAATATTTGGTCTCCTCTTAGACGAACAGATTCAATCGTGAAATAGAGGTGTCTTTAACCCATTGTCTAGTAATAGTAAAATAAAGGATTGACTATAGGAAAAATATTTAAATTTACGAATATCGGCATATTTTGTCTTACACACTTTTCTCAAAATTATGTTACATTTTTGATAGGAATTCTTTATAAGTATATCCTTACAATGTATTGAAGTGATGAGGAGTGAAGATAATACTGTTTTAGAAGATTTGTTTCTGTGGTATACCGGAAAAAATACAGACACTAGACATTTTTCACACTCATACCATGTATCACTTTTTATCATCCTTTCTTTGTACACTTCACTATTTCTGGAGGATGGTTTCTTGATGGAATTGGGGGAGGGGGGGGGGGTGGACTTAAGAAGACATGAAAACGACTGTTTATAACACGCGAAACATGGAAGGAAAAATAAATCGATTTTGCCACTTTTCAATGTTATACGACATGTCATGCCCTCTGTTAACTGAGAGGAAGAAACACCAACGAGCAGCTATAGCTGCTCGGTCCGTCTCACAAGTGGCTATGTAATAACGGATTTAAAACCTGCGCCCGGCTGTGAACCGGCCGTATAAGCCAATGGCTAACCCTTTGAGAGGCAATGGTTTCTGCATGAAAGCACCATTTTCTTATTTTTTCTTTTTAAGTACCCGTGCCTTCCGTGAGAAACCACCGATGTGACTGAAAGACAAAGACATCTAATGGTACACACTGAGGTATTTCTGTGAATGTTGTGCATTATGCAGTCACCTACAGCGTTGACAGCAAGAGCTAGCACATAGATTCTGGGAAATTGTGACCTTTCTTCTATTTATTTTATTTTTAAGGTGTTCATATTGAGGAGATTACTGACAGTGAAATTCAGTGTATTTATAGTTACTGGAACGTGCATTTATACTATTGATGTTATGAGCAGTTTCGAAAAAAAAAAACACGGGAGTAGCATGTTCTTTTGATAAAAATTTGCAAGACGGCAGACCTTCGGTCTCTTCATACTCTTATTAAGGGCCACCAAACCAGCCTATCTTGCATTTCAAAAACTTGAATTTGCACACATGCAAATAAATGTCATTTTGCTACTGTATTACACTGTCATGCAAAGTAGGTAATCAGATGCTAAGTACTGGTGTGCACACGATTGGGAGTAGGATGCATGCAAATCATAATTTCTGTTCATTTCATGCTGGAGACGAGTGGGAACTTTTGCTCTGTGAGGAGGTCAACCTCTCACAGCAGCAGCGAATGGTCAGAAGGCGGGGGAAACATCTGGTCACTGAGAATTGTGGACGGATCCCCGACCTGCCCGTGTCTGGCGGCTTCCTCTTTTGATGTCGGATCTCAGGGTCCAAAGCGATGGACGCTCGCTATTTTAACTGGGGCAGTTTTCTCGCGAAAGCCTGATGTGTTCAGCACGAACGCGCCAGCTCGGTGCCACGGCTGTGGTATGGTTTGGGACGCGTCGGAGAAATGGTCGCCGAGCTCCACGGGGTAGCCGACAGAGGTTCGCTACACATAGCGTCCCAGCTGTCATATTCCGTTGGCACCCAGAAATCTTCCCGCAAAAAGTCGTAGCAGTAGCTGTGATCAGCTGCTCGACTGGTACGTCAGTACACCATCGGGACTTGGCGGCAATGAATGGTACTGACGGCTACGTTGACGGAGTACGGTAGTGGGATTGTAGATAAATTCGTTGTAAGGCCATAATTGGCGAAATTATTGTTTATCGGCTACGATTGGCAGAGCTCTGGCACAGCGGAGTGGCCGTTCTCTGGGCACGGGGTGGAAGAAAATTTGAAGTTGTTTGTTCCTGGCTGCCACATAAGTTGGCCGTTTACTTTTGCTCGGTCTCCAAGGCGGAGCCTACACTCGTGCAGCGTAGCCGACCACGAGTGGCAGCCGTCATCAGGACGCCGCCTTGGGCCATACTGTCGGTGATATACGCAGCTCCGGCCTGTAGGGTTTCAGTTGATTCTTCAGCCACCCAAAATTAGAAATGAGGTTCCTCAGAAGTTGAATCTCAACAACCACTTTGTCTCCGTAGGTGATATCTTGATACTGGATCCGATTACCCACTTGTTTATCGATGATATACTTTTCGTAGTAGAGAAGCACACTAGATTCCATGCAGTGTCGTTTGTACTAGGTTCTTGCCGACACCTCTGTCAGATGATAACTATTTACATGTTTGGAATATGTTCATATACACGCTTGTTCATTGTAAAAATTTATGATCAATTTTGTGTTTAGTTTAAAGAAAATAAATGTAGTAAGTTTTAGGACGGTATTTATCTTTCAAACAGTCACACTCACCAGTATCTTTTAAAATCATCCTTTCTGCAGATAAGGGTCGCACAATAGCAAACATGTGGCTAGTTTCCAAATTTTTTAAATATTGGTGCCATTTTGCTTGTTATTTAGGACTACAACTTGTCTTGGTCATTATGTCTTAATGGAAGATACGAAGTATAGGAGTGTGTCTACAAATAATGCGAAATTGTTTTCAAATATATCTTAGGAAATGATTGGTGGTTGAAAACAGTGGTTACAAACTCAAACCATAACTTTAAAACACTTGATATTTTATTTCTTGCCAATTTCTTTTTGTATTCATTGCTTTCTATGATTATAAAGGTCAGTTTGTGGAAGACTTTGAAATTAATTTTGTTGTTATTGGTAACTGAAGGGTTAACGGTTCCCAGACGTTGCTCTCGACCTTGTAATACATCTACCTTTAAACCTAAATGGATACTCCACAAATCAAATTTAAGTGCCTGGCAGAGCGTTCATCGAACCACCTTCACAATTCTTTGTAATTCCATTCTCGTACAGCGCACGTAAATAACGAAGACCTATATCTTTCCGTAAGAGCTCTGATTCCCATTATTTTATCGTGGTGATCGTTTCTCCCTGTGTAGGTCGGTGTCAACAAAATATTTTCACCTTCAGAGGAGACAGTTGCTGACTGGAATTTCGTGAGAAGATTCCGTTGCAATGAAAAACGCCTTTCTTTTAATGATGTCCAGCTCAAATTCTGTATCATTTCAGTGACACTATGTCCCATATTCCGCGATAATACAAAACGTGCTGTCCTTCTTTGAACTTTTTCGATGTACTCCATCAGTCCTATCTGGTAAGGATCCCACACCGCGCAGCAGTATTCTAAAAGAGGGCGGACAAGTGTAGCGTAGGCAAATCTATTACATTTTCTAAGTGTCCTGCCAATAAAACGCAGTCTTTGGTTAGTCTTCCCCAAAACAGTTTCTGTGTGTTCCTTTCCTTTCAGCAGTCATGTGGATGACCTCACGTTTTTCGTCATTTATGGACACCTGCCAATTTTCGCACCATACAGATATCTTTTCTAAATCGTTTTGCAATTGGTTTTGATGACTTTATTATTCGATAAACGACAGTGTCATCAGCAAACCACCTAAGATGGCTGCTCGAATTGTCTCCCAAATCTTTTATATAGATAAGGGTATACGCTACCTTGGGGAACACCAGAACTCACTTCTATTTTACTCGATGACTTTCCGTCGGTTACTACCAACTGTGACCTCTCTGATGGGAAATCACAAATCCAGTCACATAACTGAGATGATATTCCATAAGCACGTAATTTCACTACAAGCCGCTAGTGTGGTACAGTGCAAAAAGCCTTCCGGAAATCCAGAAATACTTAATCGATCTGATATCGCTTGTCAATAGCACTCAACACTTCACCCGAATAAAGAGCTAGTTGTGTTTCGCAAGAACGGTGTTTTCTAAATCCATGTTGACTGTATGTCAATAGACCGTTTTCTTCGAAGTAATTCATAATGTTAGAACACAAAATACGTTCCAAAATAGTGCTTCATACCGACATTAATGATGTAGACCTGTTATTTAGTGGATTCCTCGTACTACCTATCTTGAATATTGGCATTACCTGTGCAACTTTTCAGTCTTTGGATATGGACCTTTCATCGAGCGAACTGTTGTATATGATTGTTAAGTATGGAGCTAATGCATCGGCATACTCTGAAAGGAACCTAATTGGTATACAGTCTGGACCAGAAGACTTGCTTTTATTGAGTGATTTAAGGTGCTTCACAACTCCGATGATATCTACTTCTACGTTACTCACGTTGGCAGCTGTTCTGGCTTCGGATTCTCGAATATTTACTTCGTCTTCTTTTCTGAAGGCATTGCAGATGGCTGTGTTTAGTATCTCCGCTTTGGCAGCACTGTCTTCAATAGTATCTCCATTGCTGTCGCGCAGAGAAGGAACTGACTGTTTCTTGCCGCTAACATACTTCACATACGACCAGAATCTCTTTGGAATTTCTGCCACGTGTCGAGACAAAGTTTCGTTGTGGAAACTTGGAAACTATTATAAGCATCTCGCACTGACGTCTGCGCTAAATTTCGAACTTCTGTAAAAGATCGCCAATCTTGGGGATTTAGCGTCTGTTTAAATGGCTCTGAGCAATATGGGACTTAACTTCTGAGGTCATCAGTCCCCGCATCTGTTTAAATTTGGCATGTTTCTTTCGTTGTTTCTGCAACACTATTCTAACCCGTTTTGTGTACCGAAGAGCATCAGCTCCGTCGTTTGTTAATTTGTTTGGTATAAATCTCTCAATTGCTGCCGATACTATTTCTATGAATTCTAACCACATCTGGTTTGCACTTATATTGTTAATTTGGAAGGAGTGCATATTCTCTCTCAGAAAGGCGTAAGTGAACTTTATTCTGCTGTTTTGAATAGGTATATTTTTCGTTTATTTTTGCAGGGTTTGGGGGTTGCAATATTCAGTCTCGCTACGACAACCCTGTGTTCACTAATTTCTGTAACAGTTTTGAGCTCGTTATTAACTCAGGATTAATTGTTGCTAAGAGGTCAAGCGTGTTTTCACAACCGTTTACTATTCGCGTGGGCTCATGAACTAACTGCTCCAAATAATTTTCAGAGATGATATTTTGTGCGTTCCTCTGGAATTAAACATGTATTTTCGCCAACAAATCGAGGGTAAATTAAAGTCACCACCAACTATAGTCGTATGAGTCGGGTACGTGTTTGAAATCAAACTCAAGTTTTCTTTGAACCTTTCAGCAACTTTATTATCTGAACTGGGAGGTCGGTAGAAGGATCCAGTTATTATTTTATTCTGGTTGCAAAAAATGACCTCTGCCCCCACTAACTCACAGGAACTATCTACTTCAATTTCGCGACAAGATAAAATACTTCTAACAGCAACAAACACGCCACCGCCAACCGTGTTTAGCCAATCCTTTCCGAACACCGTTAGGTTCTTTGCAAAAATTTTGGCTTAGCCTACCTCCAGCTTTAGCCAGTTTTCATTGCCTATAATGATTTGAGCATCAGTGCTTTCTATTAGCGCTTGGAGCTCTGGTGCTTTCCCAACACAGCTACCTTGACGCTGTACATTACCAACATCACTTACTCTTCAGAATCGTTGTTTCCCTGACGTACATCTAGTAATGCTTTTCGTTACTTTGGCGAGATACCATTGTTTCTTTGACAAGCTAGTTTATCACAAGAGGGCGCTGTTAATTACTTCTTGTAACGTCGTTTTCAAATCTTCAGGGTTTCATATTTTCAAATTTTTTTCTGGATAAATAGACTACTTATGCCTTCATGTTAGTAGGCTTTTCTGCTTTGTTGCCTTATACTGTGAAAAATTCAGTAAAGGATTACAAAAGGTGTTTGGAGTTTAACTGCAGATGTTGTGATCGCAGGAAACTTGTTATGTATCCTCTTCAGTGTTTTAGTTGCTTTTTCTCTGCACCTAACAGGCTTCCCAGAAACACGTCACAAATTTAATAACTGATATTTTCTACACTGTTGCAACCGGACCACAAAGTGTACTGCACCTGTCAGTCTAGAATAAACGTTTTGCGCCAATGAGTCCAAACTTCAAAATCTGACCTGCTGTCCCAGGTTTTTGCTATTGCCACACGTACTTGGAGGTACTAACCGAGCTAAAAAAATACTTCTAATAGCTGCAATTATTAGACAGCAAATGAAGCAATTAATATTTATTTCTGTTTAGTATACTGTCCTCAGTCGCCAATAAAAATATCTGCATAGTACTTTTTACTTCTTTCAGTTTTATCTGAGATTTCTAAAGCTACGGATATGGAAATTGGTATTTGACTTACCAGTTAGAAGTAAAAAAAAAAAAAAAATACGTGCTCCAATCTTTTTGGAGATTTATTCCTCTAAGGGGTGAAACAGGAGATGAAAAGTCTCCGAAGTTATTTTATTATGAAATTTTTTTAAGCTAAATCTACGAAGATTTGTATTTGGCCTATCCGTTAGAAATTAAAAATATGCGTTGCACTGTTATTGGAAATTCAACTCCTTAGGGGTTCAGTAGAGAGGAAAATTATTAAGAATATATTTCGTTGTATTAAACAATTTTAAAAGCTTAAGATATGAAAACTGGTATTTTACTTCTCAGTTAGATGTAAAGAAATATTTTGGATAAAAGTTCCTAAGCAAATAACCCCACAAGAACGTATGAGTGTGCGTGTGTGCTCGTACGTGTGTGTGAGTTTCTCTCTCTCTCTCTCTCTATCTATCTCTCTCTCCCTCTCTCTCGTGTGTGTGTGTGTGTGTGTTTTGGGAGCTTATGGGGGCTCAACGGCGAGGTTAACAGCGGGCTCATACTCATTAAAGCAAAACAATGTGGATAAAATCTCTAAAATAGTTACACACTCATGCATTCAAATTGATCACACAACTACTCTCACTGAAAACAGCGAAGAAAGATTAAAACTAGGTATACATGAGATTAAAACACAAGTAAAACGACAAAGGAGCCAAAAAAGGCACAGATAAATGTCGTTTGCAGATCACTTACTGAAAACAGGGATGAGCCATTCACCCTGTTAACACAATCCCTAAGATTTTCGGAAGAATGTGGGACAATTCATATAACTTTACAGTTCAAACCACGTCCGTTTGACCGTTAAATAAACTAGTGGGCAGATCCGTCGGCAAATTCTACGTGGCTTGCTGGGCGGAAAATAAAACGTAGTCCAATAAAATGTGGCGCACAGTAATCTGTACTCCACAAGTACCACACATTGGAGGGTTCTCTCGTCGAAGTAAGAAGGGAGGCGTCATAGGGCTGTGGCCTATGCGAAGACGAGTAGTCCCGTCGACGTGGCTGAGAGGAGGTACACCATGCTGTAACGGTAACGCTGTTCGCCTTAAGCGAAAATCGATGCTAACGTTATACCTCTCCGAGGAATTTTTGAGAAGTTGTGACAGTATGTAACCCAATGGAAACAGAACAATCAACCTGGGTTTCATTTACGAAACACTCCAGTAGAGTATTACCAGCAGTAAACAGGTGGGTCAGGAATAGACGTATTCCCAGCACAAAAGCATGTTCTAACATTACATATTAAAATCGGTCGGAATCCTGATCCTCATTAGTCATTCTTGTGTCAAGCAACATAATAAAGCAGAAGGCAGTGCTAAGACTAGCGCTAACTCTTTGCTTGTATCTGTTCACACTAGAACACAGGTAAATGTGCTACTAACTAGAAAGTCAAACAAATAAATGGCCAGTGGGATAGTAATCAGTAACATCTACCTCTCAACAACACGTGCCTTAAGTGAACTAGTTGCAACAGTTTATAGAACCAATTACCAGCACACACCAAACTAGTAGTAACACTAAACAGGGAGAGCGCGAAATGATTCTGATTTAAATCAGGGAGTCTGTTAATGATCATACTCTATAGCATCATTGCTTAGTGCAGGATCTCTATGGCTGAGCATTAGCCAGCTGGCATTAGAATTGCAAACACAGTGGGTATTTCTTTCTTAAACTCGGTTTCAAGCAATTAAACAGAATGTAAATGTAACTACACAGGTTCTGAAGGAGCCTTTGTTTTGCTTCATTATTAATTATGTAAAGCACAACAAACTATAACTCTTTAAATAAAAAATTTGCTTTGATAAGCAGTCTTTTAACCTACTCAAAATATAATTGGCTGTGCAAATACCAACATAACATTACATTTGAATTCAAACACTTTCTCATGAAATGAACACTGATTAACTCCATAATTCTGATCAAAGAGCACATATGTCGTAATTAATAAATTTTTTCAATTCATAGTAAATTTATTATTTTTCGTCAGCTTTTGCAGTAAGGGAAATTATTTGAGGCAATGACTGCAGATTGGCCTAAAAATTCACTGGAAATGGGGTATTTCTCAAACTATAAGACTGAACTTTAAACACTGTAACTCCACACATTAGAAAGCAATCATAACTATTTTTACAGCTGCCAAATAAGTCGGAATTAAATTCACTAGGATAGGATTCCTGTCCATGTTTGTCATTTTGGATAATTACGAGTGTAAGATGGAATTTTTAGCAGCACCACGAATATTATTAAAATCAATCAAATTTCACAAATACATGGTCCATTTACAGAGTGCCAAATATAAGCAATTTAGTGGAAGGCTGGTGGTACTGGTGGCGTAATTTGCAGTAGCTGTTAACATGGCGGCGAAGCAGTCATAGCAGTACTGTTGACCTTGCCGTGTTATAGATCTTCCTGGCGTCGAAATTATAATTCTATACGGCCAAGAAACCGTGCCATGATAATATTATCACCAAATGCATCATCTGAGGCCCATAAGTACTGCTCTTCATCCGTTACTGTTGGCGAACTGTTAAACAGAGCACTTCTCAGCCCAGACTACTTACCCGTCGCAAAGGACGAGTTGTCACTTGCGCACCATCCACACTTTCTCCTCTCCGCCAGGCTACTTCCGTAGCTACGGGGCTTCCCCACATCTTTTACATTCACCACTACGTTCCCTAACTATGGACCATGTCATTTACAGTAAGTTACTGATGTGGTGTCACCGCCAGACACCACACTTGCTAGGTGGTAGCCTTTAAATCGGCCGCGGTCCGGTAGTATACGTCGGACCCGCGTGTCGCCACTGTCAGTGATTGCAGACCGAGCGCCGCCACACGGCAGGTCTAGAGAGACTTCCTAGCACTCGTCCCAGTTAGACAGCCGACTTCGCTAGCGATGGTTCACTGACAAATTACGCTCTCATTTGCCGAGACGATAGTTAGCATAGCCTTCAGCTACGTCATTTGCTACGACCTAGCAAGGCGCCATTATCAATTGCTATTTATCTTGTGATGCATGTACCGTCTGACCGATGTTCACCAATTATGGATTAAAGTTAAGTATTCCAGAAGCTACGTACCTTTTTTGATAGTCTCTATTCCTTTAACTGTTCCAGACCTCACACCAGCCTGCGTGAGCTTAAACGCGTGCCTTTCGGCATCCTCTCATAGTGGCTTGGCTGTCTTGCCAAGTCACAACAACTGACAATAATTCCAGTACTTATTGAAATTCACAAGCACATTTTATACATCGTTCAAAAGTTTCACATAACTGAAACATGTATACATAGTCAATGAATTTCCATGATAGATACAATACATAAGCAACGCTACAAATTTACGTAGAAATATCGATACAGATACAAAATAAGTCGAATATAGGTTTTACAATCGCCACATTGTGGGCTTTACTAGACACGGCTTATTGTCCGGCATTTCCACTCACTCATCATCCCACCGACGCAAGACCCGAGATCAACAGTGCACTTGGGGCACACTACTCTTGGTTGTAAAGGAGGAGCCACTTGGGGCAAACCTGGTAAAGCCGCCCACATCGGATTTGGTTGTTCTTCTCCTCCAAAATTGTATCAACTGCTGTGGGTATCACACTGACTGGAATAGGGACTGCAAAGTTCCTCTTTAAGAACGGAAGATCCAGGAGATCAAAACGACAAAGCGCATTCCGTAATGGTGAAGCCAAGAAGTTACACAAGTCAATGCAGCCGCCCATTTTCGCTGTCTTCTTTTCTTCGTCCTCAATCAGCCAATCCAGAAAACCAATGCCACCACTGAAACGGATATTGCTGGTGACAGGACTGGTACCTACATTTGTCAATGCACTTGTGCTGCCGCAGTTCCTTTGAAGCCTGCCCTTCCCCAGAACTTCAGGAAAGGCTATGGTTGCTGACATCGTGGAGCTTCCTGGCCCTTGAAAGGTCAAGTGCTCTCCACCGCCCAGCGCTGCTACAACCACTACCACTTCCGTGGTTGTGGCTCCAAAGCCACCTCAGGCCAAAAACTCGAAGGAGAAGAATCGCCCATTGACAGAGACAGAAGTGCACATTATCCTATCTGATGTCCCTCTCGAATCTTCTTTGGAGCCAATGTCGGACTAACGCTATCATCTCGCCTCCACCCACTGCAGCTCCACCCCCCCCCCTTCCTACTTCACCCTCCCTTCCCGCTCCGTCAGTAAGTCAGGATGAGCATTAATGGGTTCAGGAGACGTACAGGGGAACTGAAACTGCTAGCAGAGGTACGGCCTGTGTTTAAAAGGAACACATTTTAAAGATACTGATTCCTTACACTATACTGAAAGGATGACTTGGCTGGGGACAGAGCCGAGAGAAGGGTTGTTGTGTATATTAATAACGCACATTAGTTCTCTGCTCTCCACCTGGCTACTAAACTGCAAGCAGTTACTGTCGAAATTCATGGGTGTCAGAGGATCACTTTGCCAACTGTATATGGTTCTGCAAGAGAGCCTGAGACTCTCAGGGATCTTGTTGAATAAATCCCATGAAAATTTCTATTACTGAGAGGCTTCAATGCGTCTTGTGGGACTCGACCTCTACTTGCCCTTGGGGTCGGCTTTTGGAGAGCCTCATGTCATCCTCAATACAGGTACTTACACTCATTCCTATACTGCTACTGGGTCATTCTCAGCCATCGACCAATGTTCCTGTTCTCCAGCCCTTGCATAGCCCGTCCAGTGGGAGGTCACTGACGAAATTCATTCCAGTGATCATTAAACAATCCGCATTCACCTACTGCATGGGGCACTACCTGCAGAGAAGCCACCAGAATGGATGGTCAGTGGGGCTAACTGGACGCTGTTCAGCCAACTGTCGGTGTTTATAAATTGTGCCAGTGTTCGAGAATGGGTGGACCACTTTACAAGACAGTTCCATCACGCAGCTCACTTATCCATCCCAGAGTCCTCAGGTCATCCGAGGAGGCGACCTGTACCTTGGTGGAGGAATGATTGCTGTTCAGCAATCTGGGACAGGCGTGTGGCTCTTCTACGATTTAATTGCTGTCCTCTAGCAGACAATCGCATAGCCTTTCGAGTCGTGAGAGCCAAGGCTCGACGCGTAAATTACAACAAGACAAGGTCGTGGCAAGCGTTCCTGGATTCTATAAACCTTTCTACTTGTTCTACGAAAGTATGGGAAATCATCTGGAACTCTTCTGGTAAACAGTCGTTTACCAGCAGCAGCAATCCTGAAACAGGTGCATCGTCAAACAGCGGGAGCCTCCAAAGAACACCTGCAGATATGGCTCAGACGTTGCAGAGTATTTTGCAAAAACTATTGACAGCGAAAGGCAGGATCCAGTGTTCCGCGAGAAACTGTGAGACTGTACAGAGGGGCAAGTCGAACTTCAGATACAGCATTTCTGAGTCCTACAACTCCCCTTTCTCCGTGTGGGAGCTGGCATCGACATTGTCCGAAACTTACGACCTGCACCCGGTCACGAGCAAATCCGGTATTGCAAGTTCCGACTTTTGCCAGCGGCGTCAAAAGAAATGGTCCTCGAGAGTTTTAATCTGATATGGCAGGTAAACAACTTCCCCCACTAGTGGAGGGACGAAATGCTGATACTCAAACCAGGAAAAGACCACATGTATTCCAGTAGTTACATGAGTACTGCATTAACGAGCTGTGTGGCAAAAACCCTGGAGCGAATGATTAGTGGTCGTCTAGTCTGGTGGTTAGAGACCAGGAAACTCCATAGCAGCTCTCATTGTGAATTCCGGAGATTTCGGTCTGCTGCCGATAGCCTAACCCTCCTAGAGGCCGCTATTTAGCAGTCTTTCCTATGTTAACACCACTGATTTTTCATCTTTTTTGATGTCAGTAAGGCATAGACCATAGCACTTGAAAATAGAGTATTCTTGCGTAACTCTATCAACGGGGCTTTCATTGCTCCATCCCCACCTTCTTACTGTCTTATTGGGCTTTTTTACTCGAGTTCGTGACAAGCAGCCAGATCGATCTCAGGTGGAGAATGGTGTCCTTCAGTGCAGAGTCTTGTTATTCCCTTTGCCACAGTCATAGACAGTATCACATCTACGGTAAGGAGTCCCGTACACTGTTCCTTATTTGTGGACGATTTTGCTATTGCTGTTCCTCCTCCAGTGAGCCGCCTGTTGGAGCTTAGATTGCGGAGTTTAGAGTGGGCTGCATTTTAGAGACTAGATTTCTTGACCTTATTTTTGATTGCAAATTGTCGTGGTTGCCACACCTGAGGGACCTGAAAGCCTGAATCCTAAAGGCGCTAAGGATCATAAAGTGCTTTAGCCACAGGTCTTGGGGAGGGGACAGGGCATGTTTTCTCCGGTTTTGTAGGGCTTTCGTGCATTCGCAGCTGGACTATGGGTGCACGATGTATGAAACGGCAACATCATCTTCACAATCTTTAATGCTGTCCACCATGACTGGATTCGGCTAGCCATGGGTGCTTATAATACCAGTTGCATACCCAATCTCTGTGCTGACGCCAGTGAACCGCCACTTCCCATCCGGCGGCGGTTACTCATGTTGCGTCAGGCATGTAAGTTCCTCGCAGATACGACTTCGACCGCGTACCATGCTGTTGCTCGTCCACCTCTGGAACGCCTTTTCCCCATCCGTTCATAATACCATTTAGGAACAGCGTGCGGTGTGTCTGAAGTCACTTGGCGTGGCACAAATCTGGCCCCAAATCCAGGGTTTTAACTGTCCGCCACCCTGGTTACTGGAGAGATCCAGAGGACTTTTAGACCTGGTGCTGTACAGGAGATATTCCAGTTTTGTATACATTTTCAAATATTTCATCTGCACACCACAACCATGAGGGCTATTCGGAAAGTAAGGAACGATAGGTCGTGAAATGGAAACCACAGTGAAAATCAAAACTGTTTCATCTGCAACGATTAGCTACACCTTCCAGCTACTTCTCTACACAGTCGCCGCTCAGACTTATGACATCTGTCATACCGTTGTACCAACTTTTCATTTCCATCGTTGCAGAAGACAGCCGCCAGTGCTTTTCGACAATTTTGTACTCTGGACTGCAGCTCGTTGTCTGTGTCAAGCCGGCCGAAGTGGCCGCGCGGTTCTGGCACTGCAGTCTGGAACCGCAAGACCGCTACGGTCGCAGGTTCGAATCCTGCCTCGGGCATGGATGTGTGTGATGTCCTTAGGTTAGTTAGGTTTAACTAGTTCTAAGTTCTAGGGGACTAATGACCTCAGCAGTTGAGTCCCATAGTGCTCAGAGCCCCCTTTGTCTGTGTCAAAATATTGTCTTCATAGCCAGCGGTTCATTTGAGCAGAGATGAACCTCAGCGATAGCTAGTTATGGGTTGTATTGTGGGTGATCAAACACTCCCCATCGAAAACGCTGCAAGAGCATTTTCATTGCCACTGCAGAATGCGGCCGATAATTATCGTGTAGAACGACCAGCATGACGGATACGTTATGTGTGAATTGCATAGCTTCAGGCGAAATCTTTCGCCAGGCCCACATACTTTGCGGGAGACGCTAATTTCTAGCCGTATTTACGTTCCCACTGTGAGCTCAGAACTGAAAAGAGCGACATGATGCGATCGACGGGCGTTCTATACACAGTGCCCAATGCATCTGTGCAACGCTTCATCAGATTTTCACTGTATTTTCCATTTCGCGACCGAACGTCCCTTACTTTCCGAATAACCCTCGTATGTAGCTGTCTTTAGAGATGGGTCGAAACAGTGGGACATTGCTGGTTGCTCTCTTCTTTTTTCGGACAATGCCCTCAAAGTCCGACTGCCTCAAGACTACATTACTGGTCATTAAAATTGCTACACCAAGAAGAAATGCATATGATAAACGGGTATTCATTGGACAAATGTATTACACTAGAACTGACATGTGATTCATTTTCATGCAATTTGGGTACATAGATCCTGAGAAATCAGTGCACAGGTACAGCTGTCCGCGCAGCTGCAGCACGATACCACAGTTGCTCGGCCACCATTCGCCAGACGTTTTCAATTGGTGAGATATCTGGAGAACGTGCTGGCGCCGGCCACAGTGGCCGAGCGGTTCTACGCGCTACAGTCTGGAACCGCGCGACCGCTACGGTTGCAGGTTCGAATCCTGCCTCGGGCAAGGATGTGTGTGTTGTCCTTAGGTTAGTTAGGTTTAAGTAATTCTAAGTTCTAGGGGACTGATGACCACAGCAGATAAGTCCCATAGTGCTCAGACCCATTGTGCTGGCCAAGGCAGCAGTCGAACATTTTCTGTATCCAGAAAGGCCTGTACAGGACCTGCAACATGCGGTCGTGCATTATCCTGCTGAAATGTAGGGTTTCGCAGGGATCGAATGAAGGGTAGAGCCACGGGTCGTAACACATCTGAAATGTAACGTCATGATGCTGTAAACAGAATCTGGATTCATCCGAAAAAATGACGTTTTGCCATTCGTGCACCCTGGTTCGCTCCTGTCTGTGATGCAGCGTCAATGGTAACCGCCGCCATGGTCTCCGAGCTGATAGTACATGCTGCTGCAAACGTTGTCGAACTGTTCGTGCAGATGCTTGTTGTCTTGCAATCGTCCCCATCTGTTCACTCAGGGATCGAGATGTGGCTGCACGATCCATTACAGCCATCTCGACTGCTAGTGATACGAGGCCGTTGGGGTCCAGCACGGCGTTCCTTATTACCCTCCTGAACCCACCGATTCCATATTCTACTAACAGTCATTGGATCTCGACCAACGCGAGCAGTAATGTCGCGATACGATAAACCGCAATCGCGATAGGCTACAATTCGACCTTTATCAAGGTCGGAAAAGTGATTGTACGTATTTCTCCTCCTTACACGAGGCATCACAACAACGGTTCATCAGGCAACTTCGGTCAACTGCTGTTTGTGTATGAGAAATCGGTTGGAAACTTTCCTCATGTCAGCACGTTGTAGGTGGCACCACCGGCACCAACCTTGTGTGAACGCTCTGAAAAGCTAATCATTTGCATATCACAGCATCTTCTCCCTTCGGTTGAATGTCGCGTCTGTAGCACGTCATCTTCGTGGTGTAGCAATTTTAATGGCCAGTAGTGTGTACTATCTTCGACAGAGAATTATATACGATATTGCTGGCACTAGATCAGATGAGACGTCCATTCAAGTGCTAAATGTCTGATCTGTTCCGATTCTCTGACTGTCGTTCATTCTCTGAAACGTTTGTACCGAGCAGAAAAAGTAGTCCGGAATATGCAGTATGCTGTGCTCCAACTACAACGATTGGGGAAAGACGTGTTTTTCTGCTGTGTACTAGGGCACATGGGACTTGCAGAGAACAAAAGGGTGGATCTAACAGCCAAGGAGGGATGTCGTGATCCTCAGGTATTTCAGTGCTATAACCTCACCATTGAGCTCCAGAGTCTTGCGTCGGTAGGAGGATGAGTAACTGGAAGTGGCAGACAATAAACTGCATCTAGTAAAGCCCAAAACTCGGCCATGGTGTATCTGCTTCCTGCCAAGGCGACGGCCCCAGGTCGTCTTTACTCGTCTTCGCATAGGCCACAGCCCTATGACGCCTGGCTTCTCGCTCCGTTGGGAGGTCCCTCCAACGTGTGGTGCTGTGCGACTCATTTCGTTGGACTCTTTATTTCTTTTCCGACCAGCGGGTCGCGGCGGATTTTCTGACTCATCGACACTCTCTTCTAAGTAACATTCAAACGAGTGAGTTTCGCGTTTTAATATTTTGTGAGTTGCTTAACATTTTTCTGAAGATTTTAGGGAGATATTTTAGGTTTCTATCAGGGTAACTGGCTCACCCAAATTCTTTCGAAGTAGTCAGGCACTGACATTTTCCTTGGGCTTTCTCTTTGCCTTCCTTCTCGTTCTAGTTGTGTTTTGATCTCATGTACAGCTACTTTCACTCTTTTTTTCGCTGTTTCAGAGCCTGTAAGATAAAGTGATTGCGTCCTTGATTCTGGTGCATGAGTGTTGAACAATTTTCGAGATTTTAACAACATTCGTTTGTTTTAATGAGTGCAAATGCGCTGATATCCTTGCCATTGAGCGACCATAAGCTTCAAATATTATCGTCATCATCAAACATATTCGAATTTTTCCTCGCTGACACATCCAGCAGTTTGTTTTTACGCTGCTGCATACGAACGGCTCACCTCTTCTAGAGGACAGCGGCAGCACGCGGAACATGCGCCGTGAGTGTCAAGGGGGAAGCGCCACTGCCCCGGCAGGCCACGTGCCGATCGGTCTGTGTCCTCCGCGGGGTCGAATTCATCTGCAGCAATCTGCGTGCGGCGCGCCAGGACACGTTCACAAGCAAGCTTTCCCACGGATTCGTTACGAAACTGGGTCGGAACCCCGCGCTGTCAATCGTTATGCGCTGGCAATAATGACCAATGGACAGCTGTCGTGTACACCGAACACTTTAAACGACTGATCACCGAGCCGAGAGCGGGTAGGGATGTGTGTGTGGGGGGAGAAGGGGGGGAGAAGGGGGGAGGAGGACAGCTTGTGTAGTGAAACAAAGGGCGTAAGGAACTCCGAAGTGCCCTCTGGAACTTGCCCTTGACGCCGTGAGAATCTAGTTATTTCCAGTATGTCCCATCCAATAGGAAGCGATTTTAATATGATTCAATAAATTTGCAAAACCGACGAAGTTTCACAGAAGTTTATTTTTATTTAAATGACGGCCGATGTCGGATCTTTGTAGTCCAATAACAAACCATCCTGTAGAATAGAGTGTACCATGCTGCAAGTAACATGTAAAAATCATAACGCTTACAAGAGTACATATATGTTTGAAACGATGATTACATACCACATAAGTCCCACCGTAACACTATAATGTGTGTACACTGGTTGTATTGCTCGCACGTGTGATAAGCTAGATTTTATATTGCGACTTCTATACTTTAGTATTATTACGTATAAGAAATTGATTCTTGTACCACTATGAGCGCTACAGTCGTTTTAGTGTCAGATTGACTGGCCAGTGGGGGAGTTACAAGGAGAGACGCCCATGCATTCGTAAGATCTCCTGTGAACTTGCATCATTTATATTGTGACTGTGTTTTAGCATCAAGCTAAAATGGATATTATTTAAGGTCATGTCTAACCGTTACTTTGGAATTTTGTGAAACAAAGTGAGAAATCTGCCCGTTGCGAAAACTCTTCAGTGCCCCCTACCTCAGTTCACCTAATGACATTCAGTGCTCAGGGAAGACTGTTTTGCTGCATGCAGCACTCTACAGTCGTAAGCATGTAGTATTTTGTGCCCCCTACCTCAGTTCACCTAATGACATTCAGTGCTCAGGGAAGACTGTTTTGCTGCATGCAGCACTCGACAGTCGTAAGCATGTAGTATTTTGCACTGAGCCACTCATACAGGTGATATGGGCGGCGTGCGCACATTATGTTGTCATGGTGAGACATTTGTGGTATGTAGTCATTTTGTCAAAAGTACTTGCACTTTAGTTGGCCCTACGTATTGAATATCTTATCTGTTACACGGTACATTCTGTTCTACAGGATGGTTCGATAATGGGCTACAAAGGTCTCAGACTGGTTCTCGTTTAAATAAATCAAACTTCTGGGCAACTCTTTGACACTTTTGTAATTTTATCGACTCATGAGAAGCATTAAAATTACACTGTTCAGTTCATAAATTCTCGGACTATGGTACAGCAAATTGAGAAACATGACAGCATAAGACTGAAAATTTAATTATTCTACATAATACGACGTAAATTTTTGTCTTGACGTTTGGTGTACATATCGTACAGATAGCCTCATACTAAATAAGTGGTACCATGTCTCATGGTTAAAGAAAAATTTGAAGAAAAACAGGGTACAGAATAGTCGATAACAAATTATAATAGAACAAATAAACATTCTAAAATACCAAAAAATAGGAAGTAAAGACCATTAAAAATTCTCTAGATTGCTCTGGAATGATAGTCTATTCTCCCTATATCATGGCCATGAGCCAACGGTTACGTAGGTGTGGCATTAACGCCTGGCAGCCAAAAGCGAGGTACTGAAGCTTTCCGTGGGAATAGACAATTTTACGTACCTGTTATGGCGTATTAAAACGACCTTGGCCTCTCCAAACGTTGCTGGAATTTCTATATACTGGTGGAAAATTGATATTTCAGTCTGTTGAGTATCTTTCGCGGGGTCACTTGCTGATTTTGCTACTGTTGTTGTTGTTGTGGTCTTCAGTCCTGAGATTGGTTTGATGCAGCTCTCCATGCTACTCTATCCTGTGCAAGCTTTTTCATCTCCCAGTACCTACTGCAACCTACATCCTTCTGAATCTGCTTAGTGTATTCATCTCTTGGTCTCCCTCTACGATTTTTACCCTCCACGGTGCCCTCCAATACTAAATTGGTGATCCCTTGATGCCTCAGAACATGTCCTACCAACCGATCCCTTCTTCTGGTCATGTTGTGCCACAAACTTCTCTTCTCCCCAATCCTATTCAATACTTCCTCATTAGTTATGTGATCTACCCATCTAATCTTCAGCATTCTTCTGTAGCACCACATTTCGAAAGCTTCTATTCTCTTCTTGTCCAAACTATTTATCGTCCATGTTTCACTTCCATACATGGCTACACTCCATACGAATACTTTCAGAAATGACTTCCTGACACTTAAATCAATACTGGATGTTAACAAATTTCTCTTCTTCAGAAACGCTTTCCTTGCCATTGCCATCCTACATTTTATATCCTCTCTACTTCGACCATCATCAGTTATTTTGCTCCCCAAATAGCAAAACTCCTTTACTACTTTAAGTGCCTCATTTCCTAATCTAATTCCCTCAGCATCACCCGACTTAATTAGACTACATTCCATTATCCTTGTTTTGCTTTTGTTGATGTTCATCTTATATCCTCCTTTCAAGACACTGTCCATTCCATTCAACTGCTCTTCCAATCCTTTGCTGTCTCTGACAAAATTACAATGTCATCGGCGAACCTCAAAGTTTTTATTTCTTCTCCATGAATTTTAATACCTACTCCGAATTTTTCTTTTGTTTCCTTTACTGCTTGCTCAATATACAGATTGAACAACATCGGGGAGAGGCTACAACCCTGTCTTACTCCCTTCCCAACCACTGCTTCACTTTCATGTCCCTCGACTCTTATAACTGCCATCTGGTTTCTGTACAAATTGTAAATAGCCTTTCGCTCCCTGTATTTTACCCCTGCCACCTTTAGAATTTGAAAGAGAGTATTCCAGTCAACATTGTCAAAAGCTTTCTCTAAGTCTACAAATGCTAGAAACGTAGGTTTGCCTTTCCTTAATCTTTCTTCTAAGATAAGTCGTAAGGTCAGTATTGCCTCACGTGTTCCAGTGTTTCTACGGAATCCAAACTGATCTTCCCCGAGGTTGGCTTCTACTAGTTTTTCCATTCGTCTGTAAAGAATTCGTGTTAGTATTTTGCAGCTGTGACTTATTAAGCTGATAGTTCGGTAATTTTCACATCTGTCAACACCTGCTTTCTTTGGGATTGGAATTATTATATTCTTCTTGAAGTCTGAGGGTATTTCGCCTGTTTCATACCTCTTGCTCACCAGATGGTAGAGTTTTGTCAGGACTGGCTCTCCCACGGCCGTCAGTAGTTCCAATGGAATATTGTCTACTCCGGGGGCCTTGTTTCGACTCAGGTCTTTCAGTGCTCTGTCAAACTCTTCACGCAGTATCATATCTCCCATTTCATCTTCATCTACATCCTCTTCCATTTCCATAATATTGTCCTCAAGTACATCGCCCTTGTATAGACCCTCTATATACTCCTTCCACCTTTCTGCTTTCCCTTCTTTGCTTAGAACTGGGTTTCCATCTGAGCTCTTGATATTCATACAAGTCGTTCTCTTATCTCCAAAGGTGTCTTTAATTTTCCTGTAGGCGGTATCTATCTTACCCCTAGTGAGATAGGCCTCTACATCCTTACATTTGTCCTCTAGCCATCCCTGCTTAGCCATTTTGCACTTCCTGTCGATCTCATTTTTGAGGCGTTTGTATTCCTTTTTGCCTGTTTCACTTACTGCATTTTTATATTTTCTCCTTTCATCAATTAAATTCAATATTTCTTCTGTTACCCAAGGATTTCTACTAGCCCTCGTCTTTTTACCTACTTGATCCTCTGCTGCCTTCACTACTTCATCCCTCAAAGCTACCCATTCTTCTTCTACTGTATTTATTTCCCCCATTCCTGTCAATTGCTCCCTTATGCTCTCCCTGAATCTCTGTACAACCTCTGGTTCTTTTAGTTTATCCAGGTCCCATCTCCTTAAATTCCCACCTTTTTGCAGTTTCTTCAGTTTTAATCTACAGGTCATAACCAATAGATTGTGGTCAGAGTCCACATCTGCCCCTGGAAATGTCTTACAATTTAAAACCTGGTTCCTAAATCTCTGTCTTACCATTATATAATCTATCTGATACCTTTTAGTATCTCCCGGGTTCTTCCATGTATACAACCTTCTTTCATGATTCTTAAACCAAGTGTTAGTTATGATTATGTTGTGCTCTGTGCAAAATTCGACCAGGCGGCTTCCTCTTTCATTTCTGTCCCCCAATCCATATTCACCTACTATGTTTCCTTCTCTCCCTTTTCCTACACTTGAATTCCAGTCACCCATGACTATTAAATTTTCGTCTCCCTTCACAATCTGAATAATTTCTTTTATTTCATCATACATTTCTTCAATTTCTTCGTCATCTGCAGAGCTAGTTGGCATATAATCTTGTACTACTGTAGTAGGCGTGGGCTTCGTATCTATCTTGACCACAATAATGCGTTCACTATGCTGTTTGTAGTAGCTTACCCGCATTCCTATTTTCCTATTCATTATTAAACCTACTCCTGCATTACCCCTATTTGATTTTGTGTTTATAACCCTGTAGTCACCTGACCAGAAGTCTTGTTCCTCCTGCCACCGAACTTCACTAATTCCCACTATATCTAACTTCAACCTATCCATTTCCCTTTTTAAATTTTCTAACCTACCTGCCCGATTAAGGGATCTGACATTCCACGCTCCGATCCGTAGAACGCCAGTTTTCTTTCTCCTTATAACGACATCCTCTTGAGTAGTCCCCGCCCGGAGATCCGAATGGGGGACTATTTTACCTCCGGAATATTTTACCCAAGAGGACGCCATCATCATGTAATCATACAGTAAAGCTGCATGCCCTCGGGAAAAATTACGGCTGTAGTTTCCCCTTGCTTTCAGCCGTTCGCAGTACCAGCACAGCAAGGCCGTTTTGGTTATTGTTACAAGGCCAGATCAGTCAATCATCCAGACTGTTGCCCTTGCAACTACTGAAAAGGCTGCTGCCCCTCTTCAGGAACCACACGTTTGTCTGGCCTCTCAACAGATACCCCTCCGTTGTGGTTGCACCTACGGTACGGCTGTCTGTATCGCTGAGGCACGCAAGCCTCCCCACCAACGGCAAGGTCCATGGTTCATGGGGGGGATTTTGCTACTATTCAATCGAAAAGAAAATAGAACATGAACAGCAACGATTGAGGTTCGCAACACAGATAAAGTTACTTTTACATTTATTACTGGGAAACCTACAGCGATGGAAGCACATCTTTGTAATTGACATTATCCTGAGGGTTCAGCATTCGTTTGCTGAGTACAGCTTTGGCGACCACGCGGTTCCTGAGCAGGGGACTGGTAAATGCCGCCAGTCCTCTATCACCGTAAGCTCTGGGCATGCTTCAGGGATCACTGTACGGCGCGGCAGTGGAACATTGTGTGTCAAAGGGAATGGGGATCTTCGCTTGAGCGCTCGCATCTCGAAGATAGTAAAAATCTCTACAAAAAACGCTCAACCACAATGTGTGCTGTGCACCGATTAGATGCATGGCTATTGGGGTGAACAGTCGTTAGCGATCGACCTCTGGGGAACCTGCCACACTTCAGGTGCGCGAGGCGCTGTTCGAGTAGACCCTTATTTTCCTAGCTGCTCGTGGGACTGCAATAGTCGCTTCTAAATTCTCCCTTCCTCCTGCCAGTGGAAAGGATACGCCGCTGGAAGGTACCACCGCACAGTGTAACAAAAGGGCTGGTGTAGCCAGCCCTCCTAAAATAGTCAACAGTAACAGAATGCACGCTGTTTCTCAGATTCTGTTTTTCATAGCAAAATGAAAAGGGGTAGTTACCACAAAGTTTCTGAATTTTACATACAGAAAGGATTAGAAGGCATTGCTGGAACTTTAAAATCTGTTAAACGCTTGTGCAATGGGACTCTGTAGGTTGGAAAATCTACCTCACAACAAGTAAAAAGCCTTCAGACAGCTCAGAGCCTCGGGGAGTATACGATAGAAACTGAATTGCAAAACACCTTTGAACTGCTGTAAAGATGTTGTGACTTGCAGGGATCTAGTTCACATTGCCCAAGAAGACCTGAAAGCTGAGTAATCCTGCAAGGCATTGTCATAGTGTAAAACATCATGAAACGATCTAGTCAAACCAGACTCTTTTATCCTTAGTTTTAACACCAAGAAACTTCCAGAGTATTTCAAGGCAGGTTTTCTACGATCAGGTGTACAGCCTTATTTCCCAAACACAATATTGCGTTTTAAATGCGAGCACTTTGGGCACACTGCTTTTGGTTGTAAAGGAGAAGGCAACTGTGGCAAATGTAGTAAAACAGTCCATGAAGGAGTTGATTGTTCTTCTTCTTCAAAGTGTGTCCACTCCTCTGGGAATCACCTTGTCTGAAGTCGGGTCTGCATAGTTTTACTTAAAGAACGGATGATCTAGATCAAAAGGACTAAGCACATCCCTTATGGTGAAGAAAAGAAGTTATACAAGTCCATGCAACCGCCCACATTTGGTGCCTCTTTTTTTTGCGTTATCAGTCGACCAGTACAGAAAACCAATGACGCTACACAAACAGAGATTTCTAGCGTCGTCGCTAGTACCTGCGTTCCTGCAGTTCTTTGAAGCTTGGCTCTCACCCAAGATCTTCAGAAAAGGCCATGGTTGCTGACATCGCGGAACTTCTTCACTGTCCAGCGTTGCCAGTACCACTACTACTTCTGAAGTTGTGGCTCCAAAGTCACCTCAGAAGGAAAAATCGAAGAAGAAGCCGAAGAATCGCCCACTGACGGTGACAGGGAGTACAAAGTCCGACGACGTCGACGTCATCGCCGGCCCGGGTGGCCGAGTGGTTCTAGGCACTAAAGTCTGGAACCTCGCGACTGCTACGGTCGCAGGTCCGAATCCTGCCTCGGGCATGGATGTGTGTGATGTCCTTAGGTTAGATTTAAGTAGTTCTAAGTTTTAGGGGACTGATGACCTCAGGAATTAAGTCCCATAGTGCTCAGAGCCATTAGAGCCATTTCGACGTCATCCCATCTGACGTCTCTCTGGATCTTTCGAGGCGATGGGCCTTGATGTGGGGCTGGGACAATCATCTCGCTTCAAGACTTTGCTGCCACCAGTTTTGGGCTCCCATCCCAGCCAGAAAGTCAGGATGAAAGTTTTATTCCCGTGATAGATAACTCCCATTCTCCAGTGTAATATTAAGGGGTTCAGAGAACATATCAAGGATCTGAAATTGCTAGCACAGGTATGAACACATGCCAGTGTTTAAAAGAAACACATTTTAAAGAGGCTGATGGTCTGTGCTACACAGCTATATCCTTTAACGAAAGGATCACTTTACAGAGGTCAAGGCCGAGAGAGAGGTTGCTGTGTACGTCAACAACCGCGCATCACTTCTCTGCTCTCCGAATGACTACACACATGCAGGCAGTTCCTGTCAAAACTCATGGTTGTCAGAGGCTGAGTGTTTGCTCGCTGTATCGACGTTCGCAGAATGCAATATGATACGCCCTGCTGAACCCACAGGACAGGACGGGATAGGTAGTTGGAATTGTGGAAAGGGGTCAAAATGAGCGGCTGTCAGTTACACTCGAACACATATAACTTTATTTATTTGACCAAACATTACAGTACAAATTTTTGAACTTAGTTATCGGCTGAATACGCCGCACTATCTTTGCCTTAAGGGCACAACCACTTTAATTTTTAAAAAAAACCGGCTAAATGCCATTAACTCAAAATTCAGACGCCAAAGAGAATATTTAGAAGATAGAAGGCCTCATGTTAAGTAAGTTCTATAGTTTGGCTGAAAGCCAAAAATCTGAAAACCAACAACCTTAATTTTAAGGCCCATGATTTAAGACTCAAGGTAAAATTAAATTAAAAAAACACAAGGCAGAGGGCCTTATCTTCAATTAAGCTGAAGGCCCCATGACTTAAAACTCAAGGTAAAATAAACTTAAACAATAAAGCTGTACCTTAAATTAGGCTGAAGGCCCCAAATAATCTAATGGTTGACAAGCAAGAAACTTTAATTTTAAAGCGGCTGAGGACCCATGACTTAAAAAACCACTAAAAACTTCAACTTTAATTCAAAACTATCGGCTATGAGCCATAAAAATACACACAGCAGAAAATAAGAAAAGGCAGTGCAGCTAACAGCGCTGAGAAGTTTCGGGGGTCGGCCAGCATTTGAAATACTAACGATCACTTAGGTGAGACAGGCAGTCGGGCCGACCATTCTCGATCTGACAACAACCCAAGCAACAGACAGTCAACAGACCCACCGACAAGGTAACTTGCACTCTACTCGACCAGCACACAACCGGGAGTTCAATGCAAACGTAAAAGGCATGGATGCTCACAACCAAGCATACATTAAGCTTTCAAACTACACACCGTGCTGGACAGCGACAACACGGTGAAGAAAGGACAAAAAATCGTTCAAATGGCTCTGAGTACTATGGGACTTAAGTTCTGAAGTCATCAGTCTCCTAGAACTTAGAAGTAATTAAACCTAACTAAACTAAGGACGTCACACACATCCATGCCCGAGGCAGGATTCCAACCTGCGACCGTAGCGGTCGCGCGGTTCCAGACTGTAGCGCCTAGAACCGCTCGGCCACACCGGCCGGCAGGAAAGGACACTGCCTGAATTTACGTCAATGGCCAGGGTAGGTAACCGGGACGTTAACGGCCACAAGGCAGAAAATTCCGCTTCAATTCCAAATAACCGAATACAGTTAACTCCATTGGACGGTGGCTAAACCTTCTCCAACTCGAACACACACGTTGTTGCTAGTGGGGAATGTCCTAACAGCCAACAATGAGAACAAAACGGCACAATGTGAACAGTCTTGACTTGCTGGTAAATTAAATCCAAACTCAACCTTCGTGTCCAGGGTCGGTGAGCCGCGGACCTCGTAGCAATCGGAACAGCCCCACACTCTCCGGCACTGTGTAGAGACCGCCAGCGGGCCCGGCCGAACTACGCCCCTGGGAGATTTCCTCGCTGCTCCACGCCAACCTACCGACTGCTCGCACACCAGCACGGAGACAGCACAAAATATCTGAGCAGTCGACTTCACAAGCAACACGTAATTTCACAAACACTATGACGAAGAACGCAATCAATGCTAAAAGCGGTGACTGAGCAATGACATGGGCAAACCACGAGTTGAGACACACACCGCCAACCCGTAAGCAGCCGGCGAGGAAATATACGTCGTCCGATAAGACGACCAACCGACGATCGACCAAGACCGTCCCCACTTCAAGTCATGTGTACCGGCAACGGTCGTGCGACTCATGGCTATCCAAGCCTCGCTACTGCTCCAACACGACAGACTTCCGCCGCGTCCCAACTCTACGGCTGCCAGATCCGAACTGCACAATAGGCGCGTTCCCACTTCCTGGCATATTCAAACTCCCTGCTAACACACGACAACCGGGAAGTAATAGCAGTCAGCAAAGATAATACGCCAGGGCCTGTATCGATAATTACTGCTGCTGCCGCTCACGGGCAGGCAAGGTGGCAACTCGGTGACACCAGTAATTGAAATTAACATAACGAGGTGGTAGTACAGTACGAACACGAGCCACGCACGGCTCACAACAGAATCTGAGGCTCTCATAGAGCTTGTGGATCAGTTCCCATGATGATTCCTCCTTCTGGGAGATTTCGATGCCTGTCATGCCTTGTGGGGCTCGACCTGTACTTGCCGTCGGATTCACGTGTTGGGGAGCCCATTGATGTCTCACGATGATGATGATGATGATGATGTCTGGAGCTTATGGGTGCTCAACGGTAAGGTCATCAGCACCCTTACCCTCATTAAAACAAAGGTATGTGGCTAAAACCTTTAAATTTATTCCACACTCAAGCATCGATTCGACCACACAAACATTTAGTCTTATATGCTCTAAAACAACGGAGAAAGAGTAAAATCAGCTATGCATGAGATTAAAACACAAGTAAAACGATAATGGAAGTTAGAGGCACAGGTTAATGGACTACTTACTAAAAATATGGGGGAGCTTGTCAGACCATAAAATCTTAGGAAAAATTTTGGACAATTCACAAACCTTCAAAACTCGAACCAAATTCGTTTGAAAATTATTTAAAAGAGATCCGCCAGCAGATCAAATGTCGCACACAGTGATCTGTATGCCACCAAGCGCCATACATTGGAGGGTCCTCTTGTAGAGCGAGAAGCCGTTGGCCAAAGGGATGTGGCCTATGTGAAGACGAGTAAGGAGGACCTCACACCGTCGTTGTGACTGGAAGGAGATAGACCATTGCCGCATTGTGGGCTGTGCTAGATGGAGCTTCTTGTCTGTCACTTCCAGCCACTCATTCTCTCAGTGATGCAAGACTCTGGAGTTCAACAGCGAGGTTGTAGCGTGCAGTGGCATGGCGCACTGAAATACCAGAGGGTCACGACACGCCTACTTGGCTGCTAGATCCGCCGTTTCATTCCCAGCCATTCTCATTTGCCCAGAACCCAGCAGAAAGACACCTCCCTACCGAGTGTTTGTAGTTGGAGGAGGGTGAAGAACGTCTTCTGCTCCAATGCCCGCAAGATCGCGTATAATTCTGTACTGAAGATTGTAAAGTCCTGAGGCAGTTGGATCTTGAAGACACCATCTGGGAAAACAACAGCTCACTCAACAGAGTCCCATTGTTTACACCCATCTGTAAAGAAAACTATACAGTTGTGGTGCTCAGATGAACTGTCAGAATGTATCACACAGAAGAGCTGCAAGGAACTTACATGCCTGACGTACCATGAAGAGCTGCCACTGGATGGTAAGTGGTGGTTCTCTAGCCTTAGCACAAAGACTGAGTATGAGATTGGTCCTTTAAGCACCCATGGTTAGGCTAATCCCCTCATGATTGTCTGTATGTGTCTCAAGCAGGAGGCCCTGTTGTCCCATATACCATGCACCCATAGTCCAGGAGCGAACACACGAGAACCCTATACAAGTAAGGGAGAAGCCACTTCTAGCGGATGTGGTAGATTAGATTAGATTTGACTAGTTTTTCGTCCTATAAATCCGTGCTGAGGAGATCCTCGTGGATGTGGAACATGTCAATTTTTTTTTTTAAAAAGCTGGAATAACAATACTAATAGTATGAATATATTCAATACATCATTTATTTCTATCAAAAAATTCGTCAATGGAGTAGAAAGAGTTGGCCACTAGTAAGTCTTTCAGGCTCCTTTTAATCTGAACTTCATTTGTAACTAAATTTTTATGCTTGCTGGAAAATTATTGAATATGAGTGTTCCTGAGTAGTGGACCCCTTTTTGAACTAAAGTAAGTGCTTTTAAGTCCTTGTGCACATCATTTTTCTTCCTGGTATTGTATGTATGAACTGAGCTGTTTGTTGGAAAAAATGGCTCTGAGCACTATGGGACTTAACATCTGAGGTCATGAGTCCCCTAGAACTTAGAATTACTTAAACCTAACTAACCTAAGGACATCACACACATCCATGCCCGTGGCAGGATTCGAACCTGCGACCGTAGCGGTCGCGCGGCTCCAGACTGCAGCGCCTACAACCGCTCGGCCACTCCGGCCGGCTGTTGGAAAAAGAGATATATTATTTAGGACAAATTTCATTAAGGAGTAAATATACTGAGAGGCAGTAGTTAGTATACCCAGTTATTTGAAGAGGTTTCTACAGGACGTCCGTGCATTTACTCCACAAATAATACGTATTACACGCTTTTGGACTCTGAAAACTTTTATTTGACTTGAAGAGTTACCCAAAATATTATACCATATGACATGGAATGAAAGTAGGCAAAGTATGCAAGCTTTCTCATTTTTATGTCGCCTATGTCTGCTAACACTCGAATTGCAAATACATATTTGTTAAGGCGTTTCTGCAGTTCTGTGGTGTGCTCCTCCCAACTGAATTTATTATCAAGTTGAAATCCCAGGAATTTAAGACTGTCAACCTCTTCTATCTGCTCTTCTTCATACATTATGCATATGCTGGGTGGAAACCTCTTACAGGTTCTAAATTGCATACAGTGAGTCTTTTCGAAGTTTAATGTCAGTGAGTTGGTTTTAAACCATTTATTAATATCCATGAAAATATCATTAGCAGATCTTTCTAGAACTACACTCGACATACTATTTATTGCAATACTTGTGTCATCTGCAAACAAAACGAACTCTGCTTCTGGCAGTGTAACTGATGCGAGATCATTAATGCCCACGAGGGAGTCGCTTGTCCATCTCTGTTCAAATGTGTGAACTGCCCTGGAGCTCACCCTGTATGGAGTTGGGAATGTAGCGTGTATCTGGAAGAATGGAAATACAAGAGCTTAAGACTACGAAGCGCATTCTTTGTGGTGACGCAAGGAGTGTGTTTAAACCCACGCTGACACCAACATTAGGTATCTCCTTTGTTTTAATTCTTAAACAGCCAGTGTAGAAATATGATGCTGCTACCCAAACAGAGGTTGCTACTGTCGGCATCCAGCAGCTGCGTTTGTCAGTACACTTGTGCTACTGCAGTTATTTCGACTCGTCTACATCCCCAAAGAACTGTAGAAAAGGACGTGATTGCCACCATTGCAGAGCACCCAGCCTTCAAAAAATTCTGTCTGGTACGCTGTCCAGTGTTGCAACCACCACAACCACAGCTGTGTCTCCGAAGCCTACCCATGGCAAAACTTCAATAGTCAACTGTCGACAACTGACGCATTGAGGAGGTAAGCAATCCGATGATATCGACGTCATTCCCTCTGACGTCTCCCAAGATTCTTCTGGAGAACTAATGGACACTGATGTCAGACAGGGGCAATCACCTCTCCCTAAAACTGAGCGTCGACCAATTATGGGCTCAACTCCACGGTGGAAAGACAGATGATTTTGCAACCCCCGTGATAGATGACTCCCATATTACAAAGTAAATGAAACTGTTAACACAGGAAGGCCCCCTGTACTTATATTTGCAGGAAATGCATTTTAAAGCATCCGGCGCCCCTCTCATAGAGGGCTGTATGCTTTTTCACAAGGATGACCTGATCGGGGAAAGCGCTAAGCAAAGGGTTATAGACAGTGCATACCACTCCTCTACTTTTCTCCTAGCTACTGACCTGCAAGCAGTTGGAGTTGAAATTCATATGTGTCAGAAGATCACTGTTTGCTCATTTTACTTACATTCACATGACACAATAGACTCTCGCAGATCTTATGGAACGATTCTCCGACCACATCTCCTACAGGGAGACTTCAATGTCCGTCATGTCCTCTGGGGCTCGACCTCTACTTTCCCTCGGGATCGGGTTTTGGAGAGCCTCATGATGCCTCACGACCTGTGCATTATTAACACAGATATGCTCACTCCGTACTCCTACTGGATCGTTCACGGCCATCGATCTCTCATTCGCGGTCCAGCCCTCGTGGGCTCCGTCACTGACGACCTTCATTCCAGAGACCACTTCCCACTCCGCATTCACCTACTGGATGGTAGATTCCTTGAACACCGAGCTGGTTGGTCAGCGGGTTTAACTGAACACTGTAAAGACAGTTTGCTGTGTTGAACGGCGGTGACAGCATGGGTGGACCGCATCACAACTGATTCATCATGCCGCTAATGTATCTATACGAAAGCCTGCACGTCATCTTAGGCGAAGTGTACCTTCGTGGAGTGATGAATGCCGCTCAGCAATTCATGACAGGCGTGAGGCTCTTTGATGGTATAAATGCCACCAACAGCAGACAACCTCATTCCCTTTCGAGTCGCCAGAGCCAAGACTCGGTGCAAATTAAGGAGAACAAGGAAAGTTCATGGCAAGCGTTCCTGGACTCCGTAAGTAGTGGGAAAGCACCAAACGTATCGGTATCCCATTAGTTACCGGAATGTCTCCTTAAGAAGCTGTGAAGTAGCGAGTGTTTAACTGCAGCCTGGTCAGGATGTCGGAGACCAGGCAAATACGAAGTCTCTCAGAGTGTGGATTCAGGAGATTTCAATCCACTGTGGACAACCTGACCTTGCTAGAGACGGCTATTCAGGAGGCTTTCCTACGTAAACACATTCTGTTGGTTTATTTTTTCATATCAGTAATGCCTATGATACTACTTGGAGGTACCTTGTTCTCAGAAAGCTTCACCAGTTAGGATTCCGTTGCATCTCCCCATCTTTATTCAGTCCTTTCTGTCAAAGCGCTTCTTTCGGTACCGAGTTGGTGACTTGCTGTCGAATAGTTTCTAGCAAGAGTATGGTGTACTTCAGTGAGTGTTTTTAGTGTTACCCTCTTTGCCATAGTTATCAACAGTACAACGTCCATGGTAAGGAGTCCTGTACAGTGCTCCTTATTTGTGGACTATTTTTCAGTTTTCTGATCCTCTACGAGTATTGCAAGAGCAGCTCGTCATTGGAGTTTACACTGAAGATGCTGGAGAATTGGGCAGAACAGACTGGTTTTACATTATCTGTGGAGAAGTGTGTATTCATTTTAATCATTTTTGTCATATTTTTAATTTGCCTCAGTTGCGTATGTGGAACACCATTCGATTTTTAAATACCCTTGCGTCTTTTGGGCCTCCTTTTTGACTCCGTCATAGTTACCACACCTGAGAGACGTGAAGGCAAGGGCTCAGAATGCACTGAAAATTTTGAAGTTTCTTAACGACAAATCTTGGGGAGCGGACTAGGTGCGTCTGCTCCAGTTTTATAAGGATCTCGCTAGCGTGCGGCTGGACTGTGGGTGCACAGTTTACAGATCATGGAGGCCTTCGTAACTGAAAATCGTTGCCACTGTCCACCGTGAGGCCATCAGGTTATGCACAGGCACTTACAGGACCAGGCGCATACCCAGTCTCTGTGCTGATGCCATATGGTGTCCTCAAGATTCGGTTACCCCCAGAGTTCACTGTTTGAAGCCAGACTATCCGCGATCTTGACGGCGCTAGAACAAATGGTTCAAATGGCTCTGAGCACTATGGGACTTAACATCTGAGCTCATCAGTCACCTAGAACTTAGAACTACTTAAACCTAACCAACCTAAGCACATCATCCACATCCATGCCCGAAGCAGTATTCGAACTTGCGACCGTAGCAGTCGCGCGGTTCCGGACTGAAGCGCCTAGAACCGCTCGGACACAAGGTCGGCGGCACTGGAGCAGATGAGGTTTGTCAGGACTGCTGAATTTCTCGTCTGTTCCGCGTCCCTGAGTGCTCTTCAATCTCTGCGAATCTTCTATCCAGCTGTAGTTCAGGATATCCATGACGCTCTCATCTGGCTACAACAGTTGAGGAGGGGATGTCCTTCTGCTTGCAGTCAGGTCACATGGATGTTGCGGAGATGTGACCACTGTGTGGCGGCCAGCCCCACTCCGGGAAACTGCACCAAGGCAAAGAGTTTAGGATGTTTTAGGAAGTAACTGGTCACTGTAGGTCGAGGTGTGACGCTGTGGCCAGCAACATATGCCGCTTTCAAGTGCACTTGAGATAAAACACTTTAGATGGGAAACTGATTAGTAGTTTTCATTCTGTAATCAGAGTAAACCGTGCCGAAATGCAATTCACTTACTGAAGTCAAATTTCATGCTTGTAATTTTTTTTTTTTTTTTTTGCGGTTCTGTATCTGAATCGGTAAAAACGAAACCTTTAGACGATCGGTTTGTTATCCGTCTGTCTGTTTGTCTATCGGCTAGACTGTTCAAAACTTTTTCTCAGGAACAAATAAAAGTATCATGTTGGAGTATATGTCAGATACTAAAGTCTATAGTTACTTCGCAGTGTAATAAATGTAAGTTGATAATCAATGCAACCAAAACACGTCCATTTATGTCACATATTTTCGTACTTACAAACTCAGTCACAAAAACCCACATGGTACTTCGCGTTGACCTAGAATCATGAAATTTGGCAAGAAGTAATGTTTCACTGTACAAGTAAAGTAAAATATCCGAAAATTGTTTATCTGTAATTATATCACACGAAAAAAAATTGTCTGTCTGTCCCTACTTCTGTTAAGACCCCTTTTCCTCAGGAACGGGTTGACATATCGAGTTGAAATTTGTCACATGCTGAGGTCTATAGACATTTGGCGGCGTAAAAATTTTAAGCTCATGAGTCAATGAAATGAAAAGGTACAATAAATTGTGTCACGCACTTTGATACTTGCAAACTTACTCATTGAAACATATAAGGTACAACCCCTTGGCGTAGGACCATAACATTTGACATTTGGCAAGAAGAAAGGTTTCACAGTGTAATTGAAGTTAAAGAATCAGACCATAGTTAATCTGTAATTACATTGCGCAAAAAAAGTATTTGTTATCCGACTTAAAACTTGAAAAGCTTTCTTTTAAAGTCATGAAATCGCTGGGATTGTCGTCTTTCCAGTATCAATTTCGATAACAGGCAAAAATCCTCGCTTTCCGGAACGGATGAATTTTGCATATACATAACCACTGCGCGAGTGCCCTGAGCAATAGATATCCCCATTAGGATTCCATTATGTGCTCGAATAAATGGCCACAAGCTAAGTTTGATGGCAACCACGTGCAATTTTCAGGAACTATTCCTGAACTTATTTTGTAGTGTTTTCTCTCAGCTCCTGTAGCGAGTGCCTGTAACGACAACTGAGTTATTGTTCTAGGTGTGAATAGTTCACGTCTACTGAGAAGTTTTAAATAAATCTTACTGGGCCGATAACGCAATTGGCATAACAGGTGGCGTAGACCATCTGCGTGAGCGAGACCTTACTATGAGACACAGTCTTAGAGGTCCAACATTCAATTCAAACAGCCCACGGTCAAGTTTGAAACTAGAATGAAAGTACCACTCTGCAGTGAAGTGCGTGCTGATATGAAAATACCTGGCAGATTAAAACTGTGTACTAGGCCGACACTCGATTTCGGGAGCTTTGTCTTTCGTGGGCAAGTGCTCCACCAACTGAGCTACCCAGACACGATTCATGATCCGTCCACATGGCTTAACTTCCGCCATTACCTCATCTCCTAACTTCCAAACTTTACAGAAGCTCTCCTGCGGAACTTGCGGCAGTAGCACTCCTGGAAGAAAGGATGTTGTGGGGATATGGCTTAGCTAAAGCCTGGGGGATATTTCCAGAATAGAATTTTCACTCGGCAACGGAGTCCGCGATGATAGGAAACTTCCCGGTAGATTAAAAAAGTGAGATGGAGCGATAATTGAATTTGGGACCTGAGCCTTCCGTGGGCAAGAGTTCAACCGACTGATCTACCCAAGCGCGACTCACGAACACTCCTCACAGTTTCAGTTCCTCCAGTACCTCATCTCCTATCTCCCTGAGGTACTGGCGGAGGTAAAGCTGTGAGGTCTGGTCGTGAGTCGTGCTTGGATAGCTCACGCGGTACAGCACTTGTCCGCGAAGGACGTAGGTCGGCAGTTGGAGTCTCGGTCCGGCATACAGCTTTGCCAGGAAGTTTCAGTTTCGAAACTGCTCGTCCGCTTCGTGTCTTCACTGAGGCTCCTTAACAATAGTAAGTCGTATCATCCTCTGAGACCGCTAGTTCCTCTTTCAATTTTTGTGGGACCGGTTCATCAGGAGCGGCAGAACGGAGAATGGTCATTTGTCTACGGCGGAAGCTTCAAACTGAATCGGTTTATCAATACGGAAGCGCGTAGTCTACCCAGCCGAGCGAAACCGCGGTTGCCATCGCTTCCGCGAACTGCCGCTGGCGGGAGAAAGCCGAGTCGCAACCAATCGCCGAAGACTCGCCGCTAATTGCGTTCGGTCTCCGCTCGAAGCGTTCTATCAGACTGCTGCAAACAGATCGCCGTCTGCCGCTGCCTGTGGCCAATTTCTAATTGCGGCTGGGGCCCTCCTGCGGCTCGGGGTTAATTTGCGGCCGTAAATCCGAGACGGTTCTACCGGCGCCCGTAGCTGTTACAACGTGAAACGAAATTTATTTAATACTTCCATTACGCCCGTAACGGTGGAGGGTGATAGGCTCTCGCGTCTTCTCGCAATGTGGCGTGCATATCGAGCGTGAAGCGGTGATCGTTTCTTCAGTCCCCTTATTCTGTCCTGGAATGAAGTTGGAAGCCTGGAGCAAATCGTACGCGAATTGTCTGCGCCGTCGGTTGCACCGACACAGTTACAGCCCTGAAGGGGCGTTTGGAGAACGAATCGTCTGCTCAGAGCAGCGTAACGGAAAACGACGTTTCTGCGGAGAGCACCATTTGCGAAGAACTACGACCAGAGGAAGCGTTCTTAGACGAAAGCTTTCAGTATTAGGACACTAGTCTAACGCATTTTCCATGAGTATGTAATATTCGATCCCAATCAGTGTGCAACAGAGTTAGACATCTAAGTAAGTACATTTTAGGTATAAATAATCATCAGTCTTGCACTATTAAAAGATCATAGAGATGTAATACTTATAAACAAAATATAGTTTACCTCTTTCTCTCTCTTGCTTCCTACTCGCTGTCTAAGATGTGTTTGTTATGTCATGAATGAAAAAGGTTTCGTGTTCTTTTTCGTCATTAACTAATATCAGATCAGCTTTTCATGACCCAGCTCCTACAGACAAGTCGGATAAACAGCAACAGAAGAGCGGCTTAGTTTCTTTGAAGTGGTAAGTTAAGCACAAATTAACAGTCATAGTATATTTATAGGTTAAAAAGGGAAGACACTCTCCCGTGCAACGCCCGTATGGGTGATCTCGTAATTCCCGCTATAATTTTTGGAAAACGGGAACTTCCCACTTACAATAATTGTATCATCAGCATGCTGATACTGACGATAGCGTACTGTTTTAGAAATCTGAGAATAATTGTTTTGAGATTCTGGTATTGTTTATCCAAATCTTACTAAATTTTACAAAAAAAATATTCTAGAATGCGATAGTTTTCGTCATCAATAACTTTTGAAAAAGTAGACAAAATGTGTTCATGTTTGTCGTATGTCTTCATTTGAAAATAAATGATGTAATGACGAACCTTCATTAATCATATGCTAAAAATTTGACTACATTTCAGTGTAATTGCTTTTAATTGCTACAAAGCATACAGAATGGAATAATAACGTACATGTGATTATACGAATCGCATAATTCAGATATAGGTTTGTATGGAGAGCTTTTATAAGCATTTGTATCGTCTACTAAAGTAATGAAAATATACCTTCTCCTCCCCCTTGCAAGATACCTCTTGTGGGAGGGAGAAAGAGGTGTGAATTTTGATTTAAATTCTATAAATGAAATGCAAGGAGTGCTGCTCAACATATAAGTAGTTTATTCAGTGAAACTGCATTAAACGGCACATGCAATAATTATTGAAATTTTGTCAAATTCATTTAACAATCACTCACAAATTATTCAAATAATGATAAACAAAAATAAAAAAATGGGTCGCCAGATACTGTAGAAGGTATCAAAAAATAAAAAACAACAAATAGAAATGAATTGTCACCAAGAGCTCACAACAAGCGAATTATATAAGGTGCCTGCCCTGGTATTTGCCTTTTAACATGAGCATTGTATAACTTCATTCTAATTTAACATATAAATAAACTATACGAGACGGGATGGCCTGGTGTATTAAATGAGGAAGGAAAAAAAAACAAAAAAAAAACAGCTGAACCTATGACTCTCTTAACGGGCAAACAATGAATACTGTGCCTTGCGTCTGTATTAGCATCTAACACATTGCAAAGAAATTGAAGAAAGTGAAAGAAGAATGCTCAGCTAGAAAGGCGGGCGTTTTCTGTATTACCATGTTCATAGAGTGGTCGGCATGGCGGTGGAGTCGGCTGATTGCGGGCGGCTGCATCAAGACTCTGCCGGCGTCGTAGTTGATAGCGTCTAACATGCCCTACGCTGAAAATAGTGACCGAAACCTGCTACTGGAAGTTATCATTACTGGACGACGGTATGCGTCCATCTGCAAGTGCAAACCTACGTAAAACTGCATTAAACAAAGCTCAAAACTCTTATAGCATTACTACCGTCATCGGACATGTAGTAAATCAAAATGGTCCTGAGTTACGCTCTTGATAACGCGCACAGTGAGTGAAGCTCGCCTACTTGCAGTTAACAAACTTTGCTCTCTACGCTGTTTGCGACGAATGCAAAGTGCATTGTCTCATGACAAGCGATAAGAGAATCGTTGCGACTTATCGGAAGCAGTCAAGAGTGAACTCCTGCCTCCTCAGAAGCAAAATTCGGAATGCCATACTCGTGCGCTCCTCGCACCTGGAGAGAGAGAGCCGCTCTCCTCCAGCGTATTGTCTCCGCCCTTCTGCAAATTAAATAGCTCGTACTATTTTTCAAAGCGAACTTTAGATTCTTGCGAATGAAGAAGTCCCTTTCAAAATTTCCTCCCCCCTTCCGTCACATTCCACGAGGGAAAGAGAGCGATACTCTGTGTGAGACAGAGTATACAAATAAACCAAGACTTCTCCCTTTGCCGCTACGTTCCCAGGTGTTCTGCTCGCGGGAAACGGCCAAAATTCTTGGGCACCCGAATCGTGCTGTTGCTATTCAAGTCGCCGCTCTGTCCGCGTTACCTAGAATCGTGACAAAACTGTTTTCCGCTCTAAGTTTGTCGTTTCCGCTGCCTCGGGCACACGTGCGAATGTCCACGGCCTCCTTTGGCAGCGTGTTGATGTATGCAGCGTCTTCGCCTGTCGCTAATCCTCTGGGGGCCTGCGCTCTGTGAAGCGTGCTGACATAGGCGCGCGACCGCCACTCGCCCATGGGCGCACTACCTGTGTCCACCTGGCCGCCGGGCTTCCCAGCTAGGAACGCATCAGAAGAATTCCTTTCGCGCACAAAGTGTACCAAGTTTGCAAAGAGAAGAATCATAGCCCTTTACCGATGCTTAATGACACAATAATTCACCTCCATCACACTTCATATATTGCAATAAACTAAAGACTGATTTTAAAAGCAATTATGTCCTTTAATTATAAACATGAAAAGTTTTGACGCTTTTCACCCTCCCCTCCCCCAGTAAAGTTTCAAGCAATATTCCTGCTTCTTGACAAGAAGGAACCTTTGGCCGTGGCCAGATATTGGCCTGAAAAACTTTAAAAGAAATTTTCCTGACACAAAAATGTGAAGTAAATGTGTTATCACTTACGTTCCGTCACATCGAGCTTACGTGCAATATCACACATGCTTGAGACCAAATAAAGCAGAAGGGATAGATGACATTCTTTGGAAAAAAGATAAAAGAAGACCGTCAAGTCCATCTAGAGCTCCTCAAGTGATTCCAAGTTGCTATGTCGTTCGCCACTGAGACACAATGGCAATATGGCATGGCCACGTTTCACCATACGTAAATATCTCAGGTATTACCACCATGTGCCCGTTCCTCGCTGGCAAACAGGGTGTACCGTCTCTTCCTATTTCAGACGTCCTCGTACTCTGACATCCTCGTGTACCACCATCTACCACGTCACGATTTCCTCTGCACTCACAGCACCCAGTGGTGGTTTTCGTGGACCCATGTTTTGCAGCACATGGTGAATAGACGTACAAGTGTGACGTTGTGGCACCTGTTCTCTGTAGCAAGTAAGTCGTCTCTAGACGATACAACTGCTCACTGGCAGGTGTTACTGCCTAGCCTTGTGGAGAGACGCGCTGCTACAGTCTATGACACTCGACGCCAATTCCTGGCAACAAAGCGTTGTGCTCACGGCGATACCCGTCATCGATGCATTTTCGGCGTGTCGATGTACTCAAGGGGAACAGCACTGACAAGATAGAGGATACGAGCAGCCAAAGAACCGCAACGAGAGTTTTCCAGGTATCCCTAAACAGAACACGCCCTCTTGCTGACCGTCCAAACGCAGCTTAGTGCAGCCTTGGTGACCTTCTGCTGGGACTCGCTGGCCGCTCCTCGTCGATCTGTCTGCCGCAGGAGGTGGTCCGTGGGGGACCTGCGACAGGGGGTTATTAATAGCAGGCGGTCAGCGGGTCGGCGACGGCGTCATGATTCTCCTGTGCCACGATTAGGCTGGCCGCCGCTCAATCAGCGCTGGGGATGCACCACCGCAGCACGGCGACGAATTGCGCGAGGCGTCCCCAGTACACTCACTCCGGACCTCCGCATCCTGCCTGTGCCACAATGGATTACCCAAGAGCGTTCGTGGGGGACCCAGTGACGTGTAGCTTTCAGCCACTTCCCTTCGACCCTAAATCAATTTCACTCGTGTACTGATAAGGCGCCATCGTTTGCACACATATTTCTTGCTTTATTCTACTAGCCTCGTTCGTCAAAATAGAGCATCCTCAAGCGCCCTTTACATCGGGTCAGATGCATGCAAACGCAGATGAATGCGCATTCGCTAAGGATTCGTCACTGTACGCTACCATTCACTTGTATCTGTGGACAGCCGATGACCCTAGAGAAGAGACATAGGAGCCTACAACAACTCCGTCCTTAATTTTCTGGCGCTAATAATCGGCAAACAGGATATAAAACAACGCTACTGGCCATTAAAATTGCTACACCAAGAAGAAATGCGGATGATAAACGGGTATTCTTTGGACAAATATACTATACTAGAACTGAGATGTGATTACATTTTCATGCAATTTGGGTGCATACATCCTGAGAAATCAGTACCCAGAACAACCACCTCAGGCCGTAACAACGGCCTTGATACGCCTGGGCATTGATTCAACACAGCTTGGATGGCGTGTACAAGTACAGCTGCCCATGGAGCTTCAAAACGATACCACAGTTCATCAGGAGTAGTGACTCGCGTATTGTGACGAGTCAGTTGCTCGGGCACCATTGACCAGACGTTTTCAGTTGGTGAGAGATCTGGAGAATGTGCTGGCCACGGCAGCAGTCGAACATTTTCTGTATCCAGAAAGGCCCGCCCAGGATCTGCTGCAACATGCGGTCGTGCATTATCCTGCAGAAATGTAGAATTTCGCAGGGGTGGGATGAAGGATAGAGCCACGGGTAGTAGCACATCTGAAATGTAACGTCCACTGTTCAAAGTGCCGTCAATGCGAACAAGAGGTGACCGAGACGTGTAACCAATGGCAAACAATACCATCACGCCCGGTGATACGCCAGTATGGCGATGACGAATACACGCTTCCAATGTGCGTTTACCGCGATGTCACCAAACACGGATGCGACCATCATGATGCTGTAAATAGAACCTGGATTCGTCCAGAAAATGACGTTTTGCCATTCGTTCGTCGTTGAGTACACCATAGCAGGCGCTCCTGTCTGTGATGCAGCGTCAAGGGTAGCCACAGCCATGGTCTCCGAGCTGCTGTAAACGTCGACGAACTGTTCGTGCAGATGGTTGTTGTCTTGGAAACGTCCGCGTTTGTTGACTCAGTGATCGAGACGTGGCTGCACGATCCGTTACAGCCATGCGGATAAGATGCCTGTCACTTCGACTGCTAGTGATACGAGGCCGTTGGGATCCAGCACGGCGTTCCGTATTACCCTCCTGAACCCACCGATTCCATATTCTGCTAACAGTCATTGGATCCCAACCAACGCGAGCAGCAATGTCGCAATACGATTAAGCTCAATCGGGATAGGCTACAATCCGACCTTTATCCAAGTCGGAAACGTGATGGTACACATTTCTCCTTCTTACACGAGGCATCACAACAACGTTTCACCAGACAATGCCGGTCAACTTCTGTATATGTATGAGAAATCGGTTGGAATCTTTCCTCATGTCAGCACGTTGTAAGTGTCGCCACCGGCGCCAACCTTGTGTGGATGCTCCGAAAAGCTAATCATTTGCATATCACAGCATCTTCTTCCTGTCGGTTAAATTTCGCGTCTGTAGGACGTCGTCTTCGTGGTTTAGCAATTTTGATGGTGAGTAGTGTATATACACCGACGGAAATTCGCAACATCAGCAAGCAGTTTTGCGACGTAAACGGAAGTTGGTAGACGTGATTCTACCTCTGAAAGATTATGTCTATTCAGGTTTCCCACCAGTCGCATAAGTGTGGCACTAGCAGTGCCACTACGAGAAGGCAAATCAGGTTTGCTTTAAGTTCGTACTGTAAGGTTCATGAGCGATAGTTAGCTTCGAGACTGAAGGGGTTGAGTTGATCTTAGTCCAAAATGCCTTTAAGGGAATATGTCGCCGTTATCAACACGTCACTGACTCTGAAAGAGGTCTTGTAATTGAGCTATGAGAAGCTGGATGTTCCTTCTGTGATACAGGAGAACTACTAGGCACGAATGTAGCCACTGTACATGATTTCTGGCAGCGGGGTTCGAGAATGCACGAGAAGACAAGACTGTGTGTGCTTCGGACGGCCACGTGGCACTACAGAGAGGAAATATCATAGCGTTCGGCTTATGCACCCGACAAATCGTACTGCACCTGCACTAGAAATTTAGGGCACCTCAGTGACCCAACGAACAGTTAAAAATCGCTTACTTCAAGGAAAGCTCCGAGCCAGATTTCCTGTTTCCTGTAGCCTGCACTCCACTGTCCCAAACCACCGCCATTTACGACATCAGCAGTGTCAGGCGAGAACGTTGGCGCTTAGTGGAGGTGTGCTATGTTTCCTGATGAGAGCTGATTCTGCTTCGGTGCCAGTGATAGCCGTGTGTTGCTTAAAAGGAGTGGAGTAAACGTGCCGCGCAGAGTGGTCTCGTGGTTTGAGGCGCCATGTCACGGACTGCGCGGCCCCTCCCACCAGAGGTTCGAGTCCTTCTTCGGGCATGGGTGTGTGTGTTGCCCTTAGCACGTTAGTTTAAGTTAGTTTAAGTAGTGTGTAGGTCTAGGGAGCGATGACCTCAGCAGTTTGGTCCCATAGCAATTCACACACATTTGAACATTTGAAGCAAATGTGTTATCACTTACGATCAGTCACGTCGAGCTTACTGCAGCACCATACATACCTGAGACTCAGTTAGGCAGAACCGATAGATAATGATCTTTGGAAAAATAATAAAAGAACACGGTCATGTCCATCGAGAGTTCTTTCAAGTTGATCGTACGCCACAATGGTCCGACAGGTCCTGCAACCAACCTGTCTGCGTGCTAGACACGCTGGACCTTGTAATGGTCCTTTATTTACGTGACCATTACGGCACTCCAACCCCAGTTCTCGATACGAGTAATATCGTACTACTTTTCTGCGAAGTAACAGACATATTTTTGTGACAATATTCACTTTTGGTTTTATTAATGTATAGGTACTCCGATGTATCGATATATTACAGTGATATGGTTCTTGTGTGTATTCATTTCTGTGAGACTGTCATAATCTTTGACTTACTTGTAACCGTTTTGGTGCGAATGCGCACAGAGCAGTCTTTTTTCACTTTGCAGGAGTTGTTATTTTGCTTTGTAAAAGAACAGTCAAGTCTTGTGTTTGGTTAAAGTGGAAATTAAATATGGTCGTGCGGTTTTAGGCGCTACAGTCTGGAACCGCGAGACCGCTACGGTCGCAGGTTCGAATCCTGCTTCGGGCATGGATGTGTGTGATGTCCTTAGGTTAGTTAGATTTAAGTAGTTCTAAGTTCTGACTGATGACGTCGGAAATTGAGTCCCATAGTGCTCAGAGCCATTTGAACCATTTTTGAAATTAAATATATGAAGATATTTACTATTAAAAACAGTCTTGATCACGATTTATTTATCAAGGTGACCGGTTTCGACCACTACTGTGGTCATCTTCAGACCATTGAGTAGGAACCTCTTCTCCAACAGAAAGAGGTTCCTACTCAATGGTCTGACGATGACCACAGTAGTGGTCGAAACCGGTCACCTTGATAAATAAATCGTGATCAAGACTGTTTTTAATAGTAAATATTTGTAAGACATTGATCACTTCCCTTCCCGTAATGTATTCAAAAGTAAAATATATGAAGATTGATACAAAACTGTTTGGTTGATGATGTGACAATTAGGAAGTAGTATCTGTGAATCTACAAGAAGTTTAATAAAAATGTGGATCGTGAACACCAAGTCAAAAATTATTTCTATCATACCATTGTTCTGATCTGGGATTGTTTGATCATTAAGAATTTCCTGAAAAATATTGCTAAAATACAGATCTGGACCTGCTAGCAGACAAAGTGGATTCACCCTAGAATCAACAAGATGAGCCATAACAACTTCGACGAAATCTACGTGGGAATCCATTCAAGATAAGTGCCAAAATTAATGACTTTTTTACAGTGACTTCATTATTTCCATTCTGACGATACTGTCAATAACTTTGTTTTTGCCCGATAAAGCGAACATACGCTGCGTGAGCAACATTATTAATCTGATTTCTAACCTACTTTGGAAGTGGTGGCATTGTTAGAACCTACACCTGGAATTATGCACTGGCGTGCTACTTCACGTGACATCTGGAGCTTTTCGTGATTATACCATGCATCCTAACTGTAAATTTGTACACCAGTCTGGTAATTCGACCTGCTGTGCTACCATTAATGACCATCATCCTAGACAGTGTATCCAACAGGATAATGCTCGCCCACATACCGCGTTGTAACGCAACGTACTCTCCAGAGAGTCGACATGTTTCCTTGGCCTGCTCCATCACCAGATCTGCCTCAAGTGGAATAGATGGGACATCATCGGACGAAAAATCCAGCGTCATGCACAAACAGCATTTACTGTCCCTCTACTGACCGTCCAAGTGTTATAGGCATGGAACTCCATCCCACATCCAGCACGTCTATGACACAAGGCATACACGTTTTCATGCTTGGATTCAATATCTTGAAGGTTACAACAGTTATCAATATACCAGCATTGTTTATCTCGCGCTTATATTAACATGTGTTCTTTCTATGTTAGTGACTTACGTATGTAACCCACACAAATGTACTCCCAAAGTGTCATTGTTCTATACTAACTATTTTTTGATGGTACGATTTCTTTCCGTCAGTGTATACAGGGTGTTACAAAAACGTACGGCGAAACTTTCAGGAAACATTCCTCACACACAAATAAAGAAAAGGTGTTATGTGGACATGTGCCCGGAAACACTTAATTTCCATGTCAGAGCTCATTTTAGTTTCGTCAGTATGTACTGTACTTCCTCGATTCATCGCCAGTTGGCCCAATTGAAGGAAGGTAATGTTGACTTCGGTGCTTGTGTTGACATGCGACTCATTGCTCTACAGTACTAGCATCAAGCACATCAGTACGTAGCATCAACAGGTTAGTGTTCATCACGAACGTGGTTTTGCAGTCAGTGCAATGTTTACAAATGCGGAGTTGGCAGATGCCCATTTGATGTATGGATTAGCACGGAGCAATAGCCGTGGCGCGGTACGTTTGTATCGAGACAGATTTCCAGAACGAAGGTGTCCCGACAGGAAGACGATCGAAGCAATTGGTCGGCGTCTTAGGGAGCACGGAACATTCCAGTCTATGACTCGCGACTAGGGAAGACCTAGAACGACGAGAACACCTGCAATGGACGAGGCAATTCTTCGTGCAGTTGACGATAACCCTAATGTCAGCGTCAGAGAAGTTGCCGCTGTACAAGGTAACGTTGACCACGTCACTGTATGGAGAGTGCTACGGGAGAACCAGTTGTTTCCGTACCATGTACAACGTGTGCAGGCACTATCAGCAGCTGATTGGCCTCCACGGGTACACTTCTGCGAATGGTTCATCCAACAATGTGTCAATCCTGATTTCAGTGCAACTGTTCTCTTTACGGATGAGGCTTCATTCCAACGTGATCAAATTGTAAATTTTCACAATCAACATGTGTGGGCTGACGAGAATCCGCACGCAGTTGTGCAATCACGTCATCAACACAGATTTTCTGTGAACGTTTGAGCAGGCATTGTTGGTGATGTCTTGATTGGGCCCCATGTTCTTCCACCTACGCTCAATGGAGCACGTTATCATGATTTCATACGAGATACTCTACCTGTGATGCTAGAACATGTGCCGTTACAAGTACGACACAACATGTGGTTCATGCACGATGGAGCTCCTGCACATTTCAGTCGAAGTGTTCGCACGCTTCTCGACAACAGATTCGGTGACCGATGGATTGGTAGAGGCGGACCAATTCCATGGCCTCCACGCTCTCCTGACATCAACCCTCTTGACTTTCATTTACGGGGGCATTTGATAGCTCTTGTCTACGCAACCCCGGTACCAAATGTAGAGACTCTTCGTGCTCGTATTGTGGACGGCTGTGATACAATACGCCATTCTCCAGGGCTGCATCAGCGCATCAGGGATTCCATGCGACGGAGGGTGGATGGATGTATCCTCGCTAACGGAGTACATTTTGAACATTTCCTGTAACAAAGTGTTTGCAGTCACGCTGGTACGTTCTGTTGCTGTGTGTTTCCATTGCATGATTAATATGATTTGAAGAGAAGTAATAAAATGAGCTCTAACATGGAAAGTAAGCGTTTCCGGACACATGTCCACATAACATATTTTCTTTCTTTGTGTGTGAGGAATGTTTCCTGAAAGTTTGGCCGTACCTTTTTGTAACACCCTGTATATCCACATCTGCAAACATAGTCAGCAAGCCACCATAATGTGCGTGGCGGGGTAGCCTGTACCGCTAATAGACATTTCCTTTTCTGTTCTACTTGCAAACATATCAGGGGGAAGAATGGCTGTCTCTTAGCTGTTGTACCTCATCTTCGTGATCGTGAGGCGAAATATTTGTTGGTAGCACTAACGTCGTTCTGTAGTCTGCTTCAAATGCCAGTTCTCTAAATTTTCTCAGTAGTGTTTCTCGAAAAGAACCTCGCTTCCTTCCAAGGATTCCCATTTGAGTTTCCTAAGCATTTCAATAGCGCATATGTTTTGATCGAATCTACCAGTAACAAATGTAGCATGCCGCCTCTGAATTGCGTCTATGTCTTCTTCTCACCTGGTGTGGATCCGTTACACTCGAGCCGTACTCTGGAATAGATCGCACTAGTGTTCTACTACGGTCTCCTTTACAGATGAACGACATGTTCCTAAAATTCATCCAATAAAACGAAGTTGACCATTCACCTTCCGCACGTGCTCGTTCCATTTCATATCGCTTTGCAACGTTATTCCAAGATATTTGACCGGTGTGTCTATGTCAAGCAGGTTATTATTAATGCTGTAACCAGACATTAAGGGCTTGTTTTCCCTACTCATCTGCATTAACTCACATTTTTCTCTTTTCAAAGCTAGCTACCATTCACCATACCAAGTAGCAATGTTTTCTAGGTCGTCTTCTGCCCTTCTGCAGTCACTCAACTTCGACGCCATCCAGCACTCCACAACGTCATCAGCAAACAACCGTCGATTGTTGCTCAACTTGTGCGCCAAATAATTTATGTATACGAGAAATAGTAGCAGCCTTATCACATTTCCCTGATGATTCCCTTATCTCGGATCTACTCTCGCCGCCGAGATTCACATACACGTCTCTACAAGTATTACGTAACATGTCTTCGAGCCCCTGTCGTATCTGGGAAGCTATTCCATATTCCTTTGCGTGGCGGTGCACCTCGTCAAAAGCTTTCTGGAAATCTAGAAATATGGAATGTGCATGTTGGCCTTTATAAGTACTTCGCGGTATATCACGCGAGAAAAGGACAAGCTGAATTTCGCACGACTTAATGAAATGGCCGTTGACGCTTTTCTCTGGCAATTAGGAGAAAATTGAAAATCAGAACGCTAATTACTGGCAACAACCGTAGCCTGAAGAGAAGGCAACATTTATACTATGGTTATTACCAACCGGAGACACTTATATTGTTGACTGTTTCGCATTTCAATAGCTGCTGTATATCAGATAGTTTCAGACTTAAGCAGAGCACTGCAGGGATTTTCTCGAAGCACACGTAAGGAAGATAGTATCAATAACTATGATTAATGAAATGTGAAATACACAAATGGCCTGTCACATTGGCTACTTTATAAAATCTGCTGTATTGAGTGTTACAGGGTAGATAGCATGATCCGGGTAAACCGTTTCTATTTACCATCAAAGATCTCTAATGCAACAGCCATATAATTTCACACATGATGAGCGATAATGGTTAGGTTTACACATGGTTTTGCTTTTATTAGGCATCTACATCCGTGTCTACATGGATACTCTGCAAATCACATTTAAGTGCCTGGTAGAGGGTTCATCCAACCACCTTCACACTAATTCTCTGTTATTCCAATCCCGTACAGCGCCCAGAAAAAACGGACACCTATACCTTTCCATGCGAGCACTGGTTTCCCTTATTATGATGATCGTTTCTCCCTATGTATGTCGGCGTCAACAAAATATTTTTCGCATTCGAAGGAGAAAGTTGGTGATTGAAATTTCGTGAGAAGATTCCACCGCAACGAGAAACGCCTCTGTTTTAATGATGTCCACCACAAATCCTGTATTATCTCTGTGACAGTCTCTCCCCTATTTCGCGGAAATACAAATCGTGCTGCCTTTCTTTGAACTTTCTCAGTGCACTCCGTCAGTTACGTTTGGTAACGATATTCTAAAAGAGGACGGACAAGCGTAGTATAGGCAGTCTCTTTAGTAGATCTGTTACATTTTCTAAGTGTCCTGCCAATAAAACTCAGTCTTTGGTTAGCCTTCCCCACAACATTTTCTATGTGTTCCTTCCAATTTAAATTGCTCGTAATTATAATTAATAGTTTGAATGGCGTATACTGCGACACACTTGTATGTGGCACCAGAATTAGATAAGAATATTAATATATTAAAATGAAACTAGTGTAGTATAAAAAATGAATGTCTCTTGTAAGCTCGATAATGTGGATCGCTGTCTGTGCGCGACCACAGAGCCAGAGTCTAAGATACTGTACTGCTTTCTTGGACTAAGAGAGCGCTGGGCGCTCAGTTGTAGATAGCTGTCTGTGAGGGAAAGATGATGGAGTAGGCACTCTTTGGGGTGTGCTATGTGAAGCCACTGTGAGTTAGATTAATGAGGTATGTCAATATTGTTTAACATGGAAGCAGAAGTCTTCAGAGAAATAAGGTAAAGATGTTCAATAATAATGACTTCTGTTCTTGCCAGCGCTGTGATATAGGTGAGTTGGATGATAATTTATAATTGTTGAGTAACCCCAGAAGGTATGTAAACGGTTTTGATAAAAATTCTAGATTTGTTAACAGAGCTATATGAAATTTGATAATTTGCATTTATGAAGTTAGATAATACTTGCTGTTTAAGTGGCATTGCTTGTGAATCAATTGTGAATAATGTAACTTCAATTGTGAGATGTTTTTCGAAAGCCTGACTTAACTTTCAATATAATTTTGTTAAGAAATCTCACTGTTAGTAATTCACCATAATCAGTACCACCTCCCAGTCCAGGTCATATAATTTTTAATGAAGCTGAATTTTCTTAAATGTTCGCGTTTGGCAGCCAAATTAATTTCATGTGCATTTCATGTATTATGGCCTGCATTGCACACTGTTGAGAATTTTGTCACATCTTTTTGTCAATCTAGTAAGGTTTCTTTTACTTTCTAAATCAAGTATGCTTATAAGCATTAAATTAAATTACAGGTCTGATGATGGTCATGTGATATCACCGAAACCGGTCACCTATGTTCTTGCAGCATAAGTGGTGCGATCATGACTGAATTTTAAAAAGAAAATTTTTTTTCAAATTCTTTGATCGCTGTTCCAAAAATTTTTATTAAAATTATCCGAAAAGTAGTTATGACATTTTATTGTAATCAAATAGGAAACTTACAAGAACATCATTTTTCGACATAGTTTCCTTTAGTTTCAACGCACTTGGTCCATCGTTGTACAAGCTTCCTGATGCCCTCATAAAAAAAGGCTCTCGGTTGAGCTGCGAGCGAGAAATGCACCCCTTTTTCCACTGCTTCATCCGAGGCAAATCGACGGCTTCATCGTATGTAACGCTTGTGCGACCAATCCGGAATTTTTCAATCCATTCGTAGACAATCCGTTGTGGCAATAGTCTGTTACCGAGCTGTACAGGAAGTCTTCGATGAATTTTGGCCCGTGATACGCCTTTCGACCACAAAAAACCGATCACTGAACGTTGCTCTTCTTTGGTGTAAATAGAGAGCGGAGCAACCATTATTAACAGCACGGCAGTGATAACGAAACTAACCTAGTAGCTTGAAAATTGCAAAGGTATAACTACAAATAAACAAAGTATGCGTCATCAACATAAAACGACAGTACTACCAAAATAAACAAAAATGTAACTAAATTGCGGATAATAATTGATATACCCTCGTAATAAAATACTGCACCAGTTGTGTGCATAGCACGATGCATTTCAGAAATTCATTGTCATTCTCATGTGCCACTAGTTACATTGATATTTTATCTGATGCCAACATCGATGTTGTTCTGCCTTTCTTACCCTGAATTCGTTCTTTTACGCTTTTACTGCAACAGAAAAATTTATTTTTTAACGCATTTTATTATACATATGCAAGCCAACGCGCTCTTATTTTAAAGGAAGTCAAAACATGATACGAAGATGATGTTAAGACATTACGACAGTTTGGCTTTCCAAAGAGGTTAGATGAAGCGAAAGGTTTTCCATTTTTCTTGGACTGCATTGTTTGCGTGAAGTTTTTACTTTTAAGATCTGTCACTAACCCCACTGACTCCGTAAATTGAAATTTCTTTCAGTCTGATTTTATCTCTTAACTACGTTTCTTCTTTCTGTCATCAGATCATTTTGAACCAGTCTATTTAGCTACACTGCCTAGGAATCCTTCCATTTTCAAGACTTTTCCCCAAAGGATTCTCTGTTGTTTGTATCATCCGTTTTTATATTGCTTCTTTCTGAATTCTTTTTTACTTTCTTGACCCAGCTTGTTGTGGATTTCTTACCCCACAAATATTTGAAAGTCTTATTAGTTAACCTACTGCCTTGTACTCGAAATAAACATCCAAAATACATGAGTCTTCTTTTTCTGATTACATTTGAAATATTTTCTGTATCTTGGTATATTTCAGCATTAGTTTGTAATTTACAACCTTCTGTTGTGTTCTGTGGTCCTAAAATGTCCTTTGTAATTCGCCTTTGTAGTACTTTTGTTTTACCTAAATTATAGTTTAATGCGTGGCATTTGCTTGCATATAGGCATTCTGGCTTCACTACCGTGCTGTAATGCCTTACTTTTGCGTTTTTGCATAAGGACTTTTTATTGTAAAGATATTTGGTGATACTATATGCTCTCTCCATTTCATGCAACCTTTCCTCTATTAAAGATTTTTCCAGAGCGTTTTCTTTGGTTATCTTCCCTAGATTTTTTTGATTTTTTTGCCTCTCTACTTGGTCAATAGCTATTTTCAGGAGTTTTGGAGCACTTACGTTTGTTAAAAATTTTATTTTTTTCTGCATAAATTCTTAATCCAGTTATGTTGGCAACTTCTTCCATGAGATTTACTTGTTTTATAGCAGTGCCACATTTTCGGAAAGTATATCAAAATTATTTGGGAATGCAAGACAGTTGATTTCGATCTTTTCGCTTCCTCTTCCAAACCTTATCAGTGAAATATTGAATTAATAATTTCTCATTTTCAAATTCTCACTATTTTCCCTAGCACACTATTAAAAATAATTTCGGATGTGTCTGTAAGTGTTTCATGGATTAGGCCTTTCGGTTTAGACTTCACGCCAAATTCTCGAATTATTTTATCAATAGTTTCTCTGCCAACGGAACCAAAAACCTTTATAAAATCCCAAAACATAACCATAACGTCGTTTGAATTAAGTGATATGTGGCGAATTACTGACTTGAGATTAAATATTTGTTCTGAGCCTGAGCTTCCCTTCCTGAATACCAGCTTGATATTCGCCTGAATAACTGTCTATTGGTATTTCTATTATGCTTAATAAAATCTTGGAAAATACTTTATATGCTACTGGTAGTAAACATATTTCTCTATAGCTGTTTACATCCTATTTATTCCCTTTCTGTGGAGTGGATATATCAAGACAACTGTCCATTCCTCTGGGGTTTTTCTCTGTTTTCCAGATTTCTTCAAAGTGTAAATTCAGCCCATTTACTATATTTGGCAAGGAACACTTCAAAAGTTCAGCTGTAATAGAATCTTCTCCACTAGCTTTGTTGTTTTTGAGGATTTTATTTATTTCTTCAATTTATTCTGTAGTTGATGGTATTTTCATTAATATCTGAGAATTCCAATTTATTACTTGGTTCAGGACAGTTCATAAGCTTAAGAAAATATCTTGCTAGTATTTCACAATTTTCGGTGTTGCTTAGCCCGATTCTGCCGTTTTCCTTACTGAAACGGACACTTGAAGATTGGTGCAAATTTAATTTATTTTTAAAAGATTGATGAAAGTCATACATTCTATTTTTTACAAAATTTTTTTCTACTTGCAGAAGTTTCTTCTTTTCAAAGACTCGTTTGGTATCTCAGATTAACCTGAATATTCCCTTTCTTTGTTTAAATTGATCATAAACTTCAATTTTCTTTGAGGATTTCCATTTCTCCCATTTTTAGGCCTCTCTCCTATGGCTCCTTCGCATATTTCATTCCACCATATTTTCCTTTTATTTTTTTCTGACCCGAATGTTTTCTGTGCAGCATTATTAATTGCTCTCCATATTTCTTGCCAAATGTCAAGTTTAGCGATTTAATTTCGTCTTGATAGATTTTAACTGATTCTTATGTTAAAATAAGTTCACCTGTATTATATTTTATTAACCTTTGTGATTTTCTTTGTTCTTTCTTGGGTAGGAATTTGACTTTAATTTTAGAGACGTAGTGGTCAGAATCAAATTCACCATTGCTTGCTACTTCCACATTCATAATGTCCATTCTATTTTTCTGCGAAATAGTCATATGATCTAACTGAAATTCTCCTAACATAAGGGTTGCGAGATTTCTACGTTTTATCTTTTCATGGAGTTTCCTAAATACGGCTGATGTCAGTTTCAGAAGAGTGCTTGGACACAAACTAATCAGTTACGTATCAGTTACGTTGGCTCTTCTATCAGTTGGCCCGTACTACATTTCTAGACTTCTTTTCTCTGTCCATTTGTGCACTGAAGTTGCCTACTAGTAACATGTGTTCGTCTTTGGAATTTTGGATGTTTCAGCTTGTAAAAGATCCCAGAATTCCTCCGTTCACCACAAATCCTGTATCATTTCAGTGATACTCTCTCCCCTATTTCGCAATAATACAAAACGTGCTGTCCTTCTTTGAACTTTTTCGAAGTACTCCGTCAATCCTATATGGTAAGGAACCCACACCGCGCAAGAGTATTCTAAAAGAGGACGGACAAGGGTAGTGTAGGCAGTCTCCTTAGCAGATCTGCTACGTTTTCTAAGCGTCCTGCCAATAAAACGCAGTATTTGTTTAGCCTTCCCCACAACACTTTCTGTGTGTTCCTTCCAACTTAAGTTCTTCGTAATTGTATTTAAATGAAGCCCTGAGACATTTAAGTCTCTTCTTTATCTACGACAATGATCAAAGCAGAAGGAATGAACTAAAATTTGTGCTGCGGCCGGACTTGAACCCTGTCAGCCCTGGCAGTAGTGACAATGTAAGGGATTTCTGGAAGTGACTGAGCATCTTAAGATATTTTTCTATGTTTTTGGATGGGTGCTCTGGCTAATTTCGTAAATTGGTTATGTGTGTAACAGTTTATGTTTTCCGCGTACCTAGTATGAAAGTTGCTGTCAGTCTGAAGTATGAAGTAGCTTCAATAAATTCATGTTATTTTGTATGTAGAAACCAGTCGTCAGGGGTATGAAAGGGAAGCAGTGGTTGAGAAGGGAGTGAGACAGGGTTGTAGCCTATCCCTGTTGTTATTCAGTCTGTATATTGAGTAAGCAGTAAAGGAAACAAAAGAAAAATTCTGAGTAGGAATTAAAGTCCAGGGAGAAGAAACAAAAATTTTGAGGTTTGCTGATGACATTGTGATTCTGTCAGAAACAGCAAAGGACTGGGAAGAGTAGTTGAACGGAATGGACAGTGTCTTGAAAAGAGGAGATAGTGTGAATGCTCTGCTTCTTTTGATGTACCGATAACCGACGGAATCTGTTTTGACGTGGCGCAGTCAGTTTGGACCCGACTTAACATATTCAGATATTGTCAATAGTGAACAAAATTCTTCGGATTTGTAACCGCATTGTCAACTACAAAATTCAGCCGTTTCGGCTACTATTGCAAGACGCCTTCCTCAGGGTGTATTGCTAACTGCTAGATAGGCGCTAGTTTAATTACGTATATACTATGGAGGAGTGCTGTCATTGGATATAGGGGTGAGGAGTGTGGGTGTTAGGTGTTCTTTTATTAGTCTTTGCATTGAGTGTTGTCATTGGCGGAAATAGGCGTTTCCCGTTGGAGTTTCCTTTATTGATTGCCATTGGTGTAAATTGGTGAATAGGAAACTGAGCTGCGACTGCAGCGTAGCGTTGTTTACTAACTGCGTAGTATCGTCTAGGGAGCGTCAGATTCTGTGTACCCTCCGCTGCTGTAACCTACCGCACTCCCGTTGCTTTGCGAGAGCTGTCCTTCCACAAAGCTGTCACAGCTGGCAGCCAAGACGCTGGTACCCGTCTTCTCTATTCGTATTGTCGGGTCGCTTGGCTATTTCTATAGCCTCTCCGATCTTCCTCCTCAGGCTAAACGGCTGTTTCGTCGGTACGCGAGCCTCTCGAAATTCGATCTTCATCCTGCACTGTTCCTGGTGTTCTGCCACCGCTGATTTGTTGTATTTTTTGAGACGAATATACCTCTCGTGTTCAGATAACCTTGTGCTTATTGGACGCCCAGTCTCGCCTACTTATGTAGGTATTCGCACCCTATTTCATACACTCCGGCGGCATGAAACTTGCAATTGTATTCTTCGTGGAGCCCAAATGTCTTTTATTTTGTTGCTGCTACGAAAAATCGGGTTAATACCTGCCCGACGGAGAATTTTGCCCGGATGTTCAGTGACCCCTTGTACGTATGGAAGCAGGACGGTGTTCCGTGCTTCGTTCTGCATTTCCGTATTTCCCTCCTCCTTTTGCGCCATAGTTTTATGTATCATCCTCGGGTCGTAGCCATTAGCTCCAAAAATGGACATGAGGTTCTGTAGTACAGCTTTGAGACTGTGTTCATCGCTGATCCCGTAAGCCGCCTTAACGTTTGCAGGGCCGATTTCCTTTGCTTCGGATGGTGGTGGGAGGATGCATGCAGGTACCTGTCCGTGTTGATGGTCTTTCTATAAACTCCGTGCCCAAGCTTTCCATCAAGATTATTGTAAGCTTCCATGTCGAGAAAGGGCAATACCCCGCTCTTTTCTATCTCCATGGTGCAGTGAATTTTGCTATTCTGCTGGCTGAGGTGTTGGTGGAAGTTCTGAAGCTCTTCTTCTCCGTGTGGCTAGGTGACAAAGTTGTCGTCAACGTATCTGGGCGTAATGCTGCGGTCTGGAGTGCTGTTTCTTCGCACACTTGCTTCCGTCCGTCTGTTCAAAGACATCCCGTTTCCACCTTCAATAGGTGGTCGTCAGAAAGTGGCGCACTAGCTCGCAGATACTGGATGCCACACATTCCTCTAAGATGTTCATGGTGTCCGTCACGGTTACATTCGTGAATAAAGACTTCACGTCGAAACTGACCATGAGATCCGTACCCGAGACACGCTTTTCTTTCAAATGTGGTGCAAAGTCGGTGGAGACGTATGAATCAGTGTGGCTTACTAGACGTCTAACCTTCGGAGCCAATTCTTTTGATGGTTTGTAGGTCGGTGAATTAGTGCTACTCACTAACTGGCGTAAAGAAAGGCTTCTTTGTCGGCCATTGGTACACCATATATTCTTGGTGCCTGTTTAACTTGTGGAATAAGTCTTCGGGACGTGTCAAAATTCATCCTAGTTTGCTTCAGCGGTTCAGTCGATTTCCTTATCTTCGCCGTAGGCTCATTCTTTAAGATTATGGTAAATGGGTTCACTCAGACGATCCTCATCCTCTCGTCATAATCTACCGTGTCCAACACTACGGTGGCATTTCCCTTGTACGCCTGTATTACCACTATGTGAGAATTGTTCTTCAGCTCCTTGATGGCATGACGTTCCTACTTACTGATTTTTTTTTCAGAGGTTTTGCGTGTGCCAAGACTCGTACTGTTTCTTGTCGGATCTTCTCTGTCTCTGGTTGTGGTAGATGACGAACTGAAGCCTGCACGGATTCGGTAAAGTCTTCTTTCGGTACTAGTTTTGGTGCGATTGCATGGTTCATCCCTCTAGCCAGAATTTCCGTGACTGCATCGCTCAAGGTGTGGCTGGAGAGATTCACCACTATTCGTCGCTTGTCCAGAAGTGGTCCTTCATCGGTTGCTTTCTGTTGCAATTTGTCGAACTTCATCATCTGATGGTACTTTCACTTGACCTTACGCCTCGCTGGTAGGTTTACGTTTAACGTATTCAGATAGTGTTTGCTGGACGGTTCGAAATTAAGCTATGTTTCGAGCACATCATTGTATAATCTAAAGTGCATCAACCGAAATCTAGCAGTATTTCGCATAAACACTGGCGCATTCATGAGCTTCTTAAAGAAGGAAATACAAATTGACACATCTTGCTGACATCTTAAAAATGAGGTTGGAATGGCATTTAGACACTCCCAGCGGACAACTACTGAACATTTCGAAACACTTCTACTGATGGTATGCATTTAGAAAAAAGACAATTTCAGACTATCCATTTCTGCATCCCTCACATTTGCATTCACGGATTCGTACAATTCATAACACATCATGCAGACAATGAACAGTGAGTCACCTAACTTTGAAGTTTCGTAAGCAAGAGTTTTAGAACAACTGCATAGCACAGAAAACAAACATATTATTCCAAAATCTGTGGTTTTTGATTTTATGAAAAATTAACACGTTTTCCGAAAAACTACTTCAGCAAGGGTTGCACCCTTTATTCGTTTACATAAAGTGGTTTTTAGCAGCGAGGGATGTGACTCAACTCTCAGCTTCAGTTGTATCAAACCTAGAGAAAGACACAGTTCTCTGCATTTTAGGGCGAGGGAGTCTGCGAAAAGACAGAGTGGTGGAAAGAATTTCCTCAGTGTGTAGGCCAACTAAGGTTTACAATGAAATGTTGTCTCGGGTTACACGCGTAAATGTCACATGTTTCTTTCTGCTTCATTTTCGTTTATTTGCGGCATTCAGGTTGGATCAATCAGCCAGCCTCCAGTACCTCATAGGCTACAAATTCAAGTCCATATTCAGTCTTTTACACACACACACACACACACACACACACACACACACACACACACACACACACACACACTAGTGATTCGCATATAATAGTTAAATTGGTTAGAAACATATTAATTAAATCATGCTTTATTCCCATTATTGCCATGAGATGTCACTGCAGCCGCCAATTACATATGGAACAGATAACGTCCATGCCAAGTAAGGACTTTCGTAGCGCGCATCACTTAAGTCATTTCAGTTATATAGAACTTGATGACATCCATTTATCTAACATTCTCCTTAGGATTTTATGCATAATTGACCTTCGGTGATGGTAAAAGGGATACATCTCCCTGTTATGAAGTCATTATCATTCGATTTTAGTCTTTCAAGCTAGGGTACTGGGTGATGAAAGCTGGGTTCACTATTTTAATCCTGGAAACAAGAGAGCATCAATGAAGTTCCTCTACAAATGATCATCGACTCCAAAAATGTTCAAGACGATGCCATCAACAAGCAAAGTCATCCTCACAGTGTTCTGGGATGTTTAAGGTCTGGTACATTTGGGGTTAATGCTTTAGGAGTTTTATATATAAATTCGGTGGTACTGTGTTTCAACATGCCTTAATTTCAAATATAGTGATAGGAAAATTTTGACTTCAAACCCTTAGTGAGCAATAGCAGAAGGGCGAAAAGTGTGGGAAATTTCTTTTATCAATAATACTGGAAACCTTGTTCCACGATAACGTCGAAGACACCACACAGATTCTTGTGCCAGTGAATACAGCACGTGGGAGAGTGACTGAAATGCGGTTCAGGTACAGAACAGTGGTCTAACAGTCAAGGAATCCACGAGACGCTGTTGTCTCGCAGAAACAAGAAAATTGAGACATTGTATTTGAAGTTTTCGTATTGTGTTCATTCTAGACTGCTGTGTTTCTACTCACGCCAGGCTAGAGAATTATCAATCAGCAATAATATTTTAAAAGACAGTTAGGATGTCTAACTCTCTGAGGCGCAGTGCCTGTTACGTCATTACAAAAGTATATACTGTTTTATTCTCAGTAGTATGTCGTTTCCTTTACAGACGAAATGACGTGGAAGCGAAACTAAACTACTCCCGCACAGGCCATGAAGGACAACGGTACCGACCGGCCGCCGTGTCATCCTCAGCCGCCAGGCGTCACTGGATGCGGATGTGGAGGGGCATGTGCTCAACACACCGCTCTCCGGCCGTATGTCAGTTTACGAGACCGGAGCCGCTACTTCTCAGTCAAGTAGCTCCTCAGTTTGCCTCACAAGGGATAAGTTCAGCCCGCTTGCCAACAGCGCTCGGCAGGCTGGCTGGTCTCCCATCCAAGTGCTAGCCCAGCCCGACAGCGCTTAACTTCGGTGATCTCACGGGAACCAGTGTTAACACTGCGGCAAGGCCGTAGGCGACGTGCAAGCCAGACTACTTACTGGCACCGAGACTGATAGGGCATTAGATCAAAAACAGTCGACATAGGCCCTTCCAAAATCACAACACTACTAAGACCAAACGACGTTGAAGCAGTCCAAGAGAGCGAAAATATTTTGTTGGTAGGAACGAGTAGTGCAACTGTTTTAGCGACTTAGTCTTTATCATAACCATAGACTATTTATGTAAAGGAGGGGGGATGGTGCCTAGTTATTCTTGTACAACGCTGCTTATTCGTTTGCATTAATTATGGCTCAAGTTAGGCTATTCGTTCGACTTTTCGGAACAGAGAGATTCAAAAGCCCATCCAAAGTATCGGTTATCGTTTGGGTTGTTTCAGTAAATCAGTTAACGTTAGTGCTGGGGCGTCTTCCTGAAAATGTCCACCATCGGAATCACAGTCCCATATCTGAAAATCCTACGTTGTTCGCCATCTATAATTACGTCAAAGGAACGTTAAATCTAAATTTTCCATTATTAATATTCTGTTCTTCGCATCGTGACTAACTTATTGGACGTCAAACAGCACAAAGAAATATTTTACACTGTTCGTACGTGGAAAACAGTACGGCTTGAAACTATGAATGCTGATGCTTAGGCTACACCCCTACCTGTCTGTCGCACACGGATGGTGAAAGAGAAAAACATGGTTTACAAAAGTCTAGATTTGCAGTCACGTTGTCTTTGTCTTCGCAAGACGTTTGAACAACGTTATTAAATACTATTGTTTCGGAGAATTAATGCTGCTGAGTAGTCAGTTGAGTTTTCTTACTTCCGTTGGAGGTACCCATATGCGGCTGACGGACGGCTTTAGGCTCCAAGGACCGACTAAAATTCACGTTCGTGATCCTTTTCAATGCCGTTGCAACTGTCCAAGATAAAATATCTGAAGGCGCATATAAATTCTGCGAAACTGATATAATTAAATTAGTGATTAATAACTGCCATGGACAACTCACAAATAGATAAAAATATTTTTGGATGGTGACTCCCGTGAAGATGATCCATGACTGAAATCGGTTGATATTTGAGTTTAAAATAAAAGCAGCTGATGGTCAGACTCGAATTTTATGCAAATAGATAAGATTAAAATCATACTAATAACAACTCGCAGTGACTCAGTTAAGCTGTTATTTCCCCTGGGGGATTCAGCGAATAGAACGGAAATATCCCCTTAATGTATGATACAATAAAAGATACCCTTTTCCGAACACCTCGTGGTGGATCGAAGAGTATTATGGAGACATTCTGGAGTTTATGTACAGTTTCTGATGTTCAGTTGAAACCTAACGCGGGGTTCACCGGATCGGCTAAGCACGGATTTTGATGAACCTTAGGCGTGTTATGGAGGGAGCTGTCCTAAATACTTGGCTAGCAGCTTTTCATGTGACAGCTGTTGTTTTCCTAAAAAATCGATGTTGAACTCTGATGCGTACCTCCTGTATCCGGAACGTTAGATATGTAACACCTAGCAAGTGAACAGCAGCGGTTAACGTTGGTGGTTCGGGTTAAAATCCTACCCACGTAATTTATTTTATCTTTTCAGTTTCATTTCTGCCACCCTAATTTCATTAAAATATCGATCATTACATCACACTTCGTTCGAAAATATATTACGTTTGATACAGAATATATTGCGTCTATTATATTGTTCATAATTATAATTCGTCTTTTGACCAACAGAGGTTGTAATGCGCTGGATATCGCATTTCCAATTGCAATGGAATTAGTGGAAATCGTGCACGGATGTGTATTTGTCAGAACGTGCAAATGGTGAAGCAATCTTTCGGTGTATCTGGTGGCGTTAGTTGAGTTCGCCCTTCGATAGCGCATGACGCTCCTCTACTTCACATAAATTTTCTTTTGGTTGCCCTTCTGTAGAAACGCTTTCTTCTTCCTTTCCTCTACTCTTTTCGCACACAGCAGTGACGACACGTTGCGAACAACTGATGCTGGCGACAAATGTCACAGATAACGAATGGTGAGGTCACGTCTAGGAAACGCACGAAGCGAACGTTATCCAAATATTTGGAATTTTAACTACGAAGTACAAACGGAATACACATTTTGAAAAATTTTGCTTTAATAATTCATTTGTATATGAATTTACTATGGTGAAAATAACTGTTTTTGAATAATTGCACGAGACATATACTATTTGATGATATTATACACTCCTGGAAATGGAAAACAGAACACGTTGACACCGGTGTGTCAGACCCACCATACTTGCTCCGGACACTGCGAGAGGGCTGTACAAGCAATGATCACACGCACGGCACAGCGGACACACCAGGAACCGCGGTGTTGGCCGTCGAATGGCGCTAGCTGCGCAGCATTTGTGCACCGCCGCCGTCAGTGTCAGCCAGTTTGCCGTGGCATACGGAGCTCCATCGCAGTCTTTAACACTGGTAGCATGCCGCGACAGCGTGGACGTGAACCGTATGTGCAGTTGACGGACTTTGAGCGAGGGCGTATAGTGGGCATGCGGGAGGCCGGGTGGACGTACCGCCGAATTGCTCAACACGTGGGGCGTGAGGTCTCCACAGTACATCGATGTTGTCGCCAGTGGTCGGCGGAAGGTGCACGTGCCCGTCGACCTGGGACCGGACCGCAGCGACGCACAGATGCACGCCAAGACCGTAGGATCCTACGCAGTGCCGTAGGGGACCGCACCGCCACTTCCCAGCAAATTAGGGACACTGTTGCTCCTGGGGTATCGGCGAGGACCATTCGCAACCGTCTCCATGAAGCTGGGCTACGGTCCCGCACACCGTTAGGTCGTCTTCCGCTCACGCCCCAACATCGTGCAGCCCGCCTCCAGTGGTGTCGCGACAGGCGTGAATGGAGGGACGAATGGAGACGTGTCGTCTTCAGCGATGAGAGTCGCTTCTACCTTGGTGCCAATGATGGTCATATGCGTGTTTGGCGCCGTGCAGGTGAGCGCCACAATCAGGACTACATACGACCGAGGCACACAGGGCCAACACCCGGCATCATGGTGTGGGGAGCGATCTCCTACACTGGCCGTACACCACTGGTGATCGTCGAGGGGTCACTGAATAGTGCACAGTACATCCAAACCGTCATCGAACCCATCGTTCTACCATTCCTAGACCGGCAAGGGAACTTGCTGTTCCAACAGGACAATGCACGTCCGCATGTATCCCGTGCCACCCAACGTGCTCTAGAAGGTGTAAGTCAACTACCCTGGCCAGCAAGATCTCCGGATCTGTCCCCCATTGAGCATGTTTGGGACTGGATGAAGCGTCGTCTCACGCGGTCTGCACGTCCAGCACGAACGCTGGTCCAATTGAGGCGCCAGGTGGAAATGGCATGGCAAGCCGTTCCACAGGACTACATCCAGCATCTCTACGATCGTCTCCATGGGAGAATAGCAGCCTGCATTGATGCGAAAGGTGGATATACACTGTACTAGTGCCGACATTGTGCATGGTCTGTTGCCTGTGTCTATGTGCCTGTGGTTCTGTCAGTGTGATCATGTGATATATCTGACCCCAGGAATGTGTCAATAAAGTTTCCCCTTCCTGGGACAATGAATTCACGGTGTTCTTATTTCAATTTCCAGGAGTGTATATGGCGAAAAAAAAGAGCACTCCGTCATCAGGCCACGAGTGGCCTACCGGAACCATCCGACCGCCGTGTCATCCTCAGTGGAGGATGCGGATAGGAGGGACGTTTAGTCAGCACACCGCACTCCCGGTCGTTAGTATTCTTGACCGAAGCCGCTACTAATCGGTCGAGTAGCTCCTCAATTGGCATCAGGAGGTTGAGTGCACCCCGAAAAATGGCAACAGCGCATGGCGGCCCGGATGGGCACCCATCCAAGTGCCGACCACGCCCGACAGCACTTAACTGCGGTGACCTCACGGGAACCGGTGTAGCCACTGCGGCAAGGCCGTTGCCCCGAAAATGAAAAAGAAAGGAAATAAAATAAAATATACAGGCAGGATCTGAACCCGAACCGCCAACTCGGTACTCACGATCTTAGCCAATGCGCTACGCACGCTGGGTGGTTCATGTGTAACGTTCACCACAAAACTTCATAGATTTTCTCGAAAACTAGTAGCCGTCGCATGAAAAGCCGCTAGCCAGGTATTCAGGACAGGACATTCTGCAACATACATAAGACTCATCAAAATCAGTGGTTAACAGGTCTGATGGTTCCCTTGTATTCGGTCCCCTTGTAAGAACATATCTCTTTTTTTTATATCGGTGGGCAGGATATGAGCTCTGGGTGGTACTGACAAGTAAACTAGAGTTTGAAAAATGAAGACTGGACTTAACAAGCGAACAAAACGGATTCTAAAGCTTCCTTAATTAACTTTTGTTTCCCAGCTCCTGACGGTACGGCTTTCCTTTTCAAAAGCATTCGTGTATGAGAGCATTCAGACGCAAGTACTGACACAACAATTAAACACCTGCTCGTAAGCAGATGTTATATGTAATGCATGCGTAGAGGTGGATGCGGGTTTTCTAGACAAAACATATTTGATTGCTTTTGTGTTTCTGTTCTCTTCATTTGCCCCATTCGGACAGTTTAGTCAGTCAGTTGTTTCGTTCACTTGTTGATGCACTCTGTGGGATTCAAAAAGGAATAAGGAAGAGCCAGATTGCAGCTACATTGTTGAAGACGGTAGGAGAAAGGCGGAGATCCGCCCTCGAGATTAATATCCCCGCCGGACGTCGATCCGAGAGCTCGTCTTCACACGTGTACTCGCGAAACAACGGGCCGCGGTTGGCGTGAATGGCCTCACCAAATTAATACCAAACAAACAGTTTCTATGACACCAAAAGGAGCGGCCTGCAGCGCGTTTATATTAAAACCTCACTTGGGAGCCGTGTCTTGCAGCACAAGTACCTTGCCCAGCAGTTTTCATTTCAACCGTGTTTCGCATTACCGCAGCCCCCAATTGCGGCATTATTCGGTCGGACGCGAGCAAACCTTTATGCCGAGAGCTGGAAATATGCAAAGCCGCGGCAACGCCCCCACAATGGGGAGCCCAGCAGGCCAACAATGGCGGCGACAACTTGTTAATCAGCTATCTGGCGCTCGCGAGCGCGCGCGAGCTGCTGGCACGGCGGCGCGTGATGAATTGTGAAAAATTGCCTTGTTATTCCGGCGCGGCGACAAAAGTCCGCGCGCTTAAATCGCATTCTCGAAACTCGCCTCCGTTAATGAAGGGCCGCCCGGACGTGAGTGATAAGCGTCATAAAACAAGAGAGGTGCTCCGCCGGGACCCGAGGACAAAAAACACGGCCGCTAGCCTGCAGTCGCGGACACCGCCGCCTTCCAACAGGTGGCAAATGAGCGCCCAGCGCCCACTGACAGCCATCACGGGCTGCGAATGTAACGCGCTTTGTTTACGGCGACCCAGGGCGCCCGTGAACCTGCCGCACAGACAGCTGAATGCGTTATCTACCCGTACTCTTCAGCGCCTGACAACCACCACAGACAGCGCGGCGAGATTTCCGCATCGGCCTCTCCGTCACAGCGACATATCTGAGTGAAGTTACTGGCACTTGGCAACGGACAAGTGGTCTGTTCTAGCGGCATGTGCAACAATGTTATCGGAGGTCGCTCGTCGTATTAAATCTGCCACAGTTAACATTAAGACACACCACAGGAGAGAGCCTAAAGCCGTCGGCACACGGACCGTGCATTGGAACGTTGAGCATTGAGCGTGCCGAGTTTCTGACGTCACAGCATGGAATAGCACGTTCGGCACTCTTTCCGAATGTGCAGAGCAATATATGGCATGTGAGATATTCTGAGCGTGCGTCTGAGCGTTGACCAATGAGATGGCGCAACGCCACGTACGTCACAAGCACGCCGTCTCCCTTTAGTGCAGAGTTGTGAGGCGCCATATTGGCATTCATTTCAAGCTTATACGTATATATGCTGTTCCGAGCACCAGCAAATTGAGAATCACTGCAAAACCCGTTGTTATCTGTGTGATTCGTTCCAATAAAATAATGAGAAACATCATATTCGTGGCAAAAGAATTGTTGTAACTTGCGTATTATGAGAGTAGGCTATTTGAAGGCAGCGACACACTGAAGATCCACCCAAAACGCATTGTTCTTGGTACAATGTGTTATAATTAAATTTCAGTTAGTAAAATATCTACGAATAAGGTTTTTAGCAAGAGGTAACAGACTATGAAAAGATGCAACAGGTATGATGTTGGTTTGGCGTAATGCATAGCGTCACTGTCCGATAATGAGTTTTTTGTTGGGGCGGTGGTTCGCGTCCTGACAACCAATTTTTTTTTCCTAACATTGCGTTTTTATTATGTTCTGATACTTTATTATTAGTTTAATATAAGTATAGACTATAATATTTGATGTTATGTAAATACAAGTTAACCTTTATTTGAGGGGTGGCTTTGTTCGATTGGCTTAATCTAAATGACAGCTTACGCTACTTGTATAAAGATATTTTGCTCCTCCTTCTTTTACGCTTCGTAATTCACATGTTGCAAAGATTCTGCTTCTGGGTAGGAACAGTGATCATGTAAGACTGACCTTGGGGTTTTACTAAAATGTGGGAATGATGAAATAATGTTTATCTTATGCAGAGAAGTATTCCAAATTTGTAACGCACTGTTTGTAATGGAACTTTCATGAGCCTGTGTCCTTATTGACTGGACATGGTACTTTCCTTTTCGTGGACGATGGAAGAAATGTGCATTTTAATAGAGCTAACGTGAGAATTTTACGCGCACCCGTTGAGTAAACAGTGTGATTAACGAACTAGAAACATCCCTCAACTGTCGCTGGAGTGCGTTGCGATCGCGTGTACCACGTTGGGGTCCACGTACCGTATGCACGAGTCGCATCGTTCCTGAGCTTTCAGCAGCACGTTGAACATGGCACGCTCAACGATAACATTCGGCAGCACGGTCCGTGTGCCGACGGCTTAAGGCCGTACATTCGGACGTTGCGCTGAGCGTGCCGAGTTCTGGCTTCACAGCGTGGAAAAAGGACGACGGTGAGTCTTTCCGAACGTGTAGAGCAGTACCAAGCATTACAGACATTCTGAACGTGCGTTTCAAGGTAGAGCAATGAGGTCGAAGAAAGAATGTCGCCTACGTCAAATGCACGCCACCTATTTTCAGTACTAAGCCGGGGGACGCCATATTGACTTTCAGTTGAAGCCTAATTTGGTGGGTTTAAAGTATAACTTACGGCCTATCCTCTTTCAAAGCACCAGGAAATTGAGGATCTCAAGGAAAACCGTCGCTCACTGGTACCATTTGTAGCAATAAAAGGCGGGAAATTTTCGAATTGTAATTTTCTTGTTAGGAAAAGGGACATCCAAAACACATTGTTGTTGGTACAGCTTGTTACAATCAAATATCATTTAACAACGTTTTTGCGATTAAAACCTTCAGAAAATCGTAAGATACTGTACAAGTGAAGATCGTATCTTAGAGAAGTCCAGTGTAGCGTAATGAACATAAAAGCTGAGTTCTGAAGTGAGGCGTATTGTACAGCTGGTTCGTGTTTTACTTTATCCAACCTATTTTTTTTTACTCACTTTGGGGCGTACAGCCTTTCTACAGTGGTAGCAGGAGTTCCTGTCAGATCACAAAAGTTTAGCGCTGTCGGGCGTGGCTTGGCTAGCACTTGGATGTATCACCGTCCAGGTCTGGCGAATGCTGTTAGCAACCGGATTGCACTCGGGCTTTGCGAGGGCAACTGCAGAGCTGCTTGATTGAGAAGTAGCGACACCGGTCGTGACAACTGCCAGTGGCCGGGAAAGCGGTGTGCCGACCACATGCGTCCGGTGACGCCCAATGGCATGAGGGTGACACGGCGGCCGGTCGGTGTCGTTGCGCCTTCAATGTATTTCCAGGCGGTATTAGTTTGTATGTTTTTCCTCACTTCGCTTTTTGTAGTAGGCTCTGAGACTTTCTTCCTAATTTAATAGTATTTTATACGAGATTGTCCAGAGGATAAGTTCCGATGTACCTCGAAATGAAAACTGTGGTGTCACCGCAAGACACCACACTTGCTACGTGGTAGTTTTAAATCGGCCGCGGTCCATTAGTACATGTCGGACCCGCGTGTCGCCACTGTGTGATCGCAGACCGAGCGCCACCACAAGGCAGGTCTCGAGAGACTGACTAGCACTCGCCCCAGTTGTACGGACGACTTTGCTAGCGACTACACTGACGAAGCCTCGCTCCTTTGCCGAGCAGATAGTTAGAATAGCCTTCAGCTAAGTCAATGGCTACGACCTAGGAAGGCGCCATTAGTAACATTGCATGTATCTAAAGAGTCTCACTTGTATCGCCACAATCTCCAGATGTACCAAAAGGATGGATTAAAGTTAAGTATTCCAGAAGCTATGTACTTTTCTTTATAGCATTCATAACGTATCCTGTTTCAGACCTCACGCATCCTGCTTTAACTTAGCGCGTGCCTTTCGGCTTCCTCTCATTGTGTCTAGGCTGTCTTGTCTAGACACAACAAAAACCACAGTGAAAACCAGAAACGTTTTATTTGCAACAGTTAGGTGCATCTTCCACCTACTTCTCTACATAGTCGCCGCTCCAACTTCGGCTTCTGTCGTAGTGTTGTATCATCTCTCCAATATCCTCGTCATAGAAAGCAGCCGCATGTGCTTTCCGCCAGTTATCTGCACTGGTCTGCAGCTCGTTGCGTGTGGAAAATTTTGTCGTCATAGCCAGCGATTCTTGTGAGCAGAGACGAGACTCAGGGGGAGCCAATTACGGACTGTATCGTGGGTGACCAAACACTTCTCATCGGAAACGCTACACAAGCGTCTTCATTGCCCCTGCAGTGTGCGGCCGAGAATTAGCTTGAAGAAGGAACTGCTCGACAGTTGTGTTATGTGGGCTGCATGACACAGGCGACATCTAACCAAGCCCACATACTTGGCGTGAGACGCTATTCCCTAAACAACTTTACGTGCTCACTGTTCACTCAAAATTGAAAATAGCGACGCGATGCGATCGAAACTCATACTAGAGACACTACCCAACACATCTGTGCAAAGCTTTACTGGATTTTCCCAGTTTTTTTCCATTTCACGACCGATCGGGACTTACTTTCTGATCAACCCTCGTAGCATTGGATATTATGTAAATATAACTGAGATCCCTCTCAGGAGTGTGTTTGATCGGTTGACTTTGTCCACAAGAGAGCACTACTTGCAGTAACATATTTTCCACTTTCTTCTTTAAAGTCTTCGATTTCAAATGTTCTAAAGCTTCTGCTGCTGGATGGAAACAGTGATCAAGTATAACGACCTTAGACTTTACTAAAATGTGAGAACGATGAAATTATATTCAGGGTATATGGAAGAGTATTGTAAATTTGTATCGCACTATTTGTAATGAATCCTAGCTCACGCCCTTACTGACTGGAGATGGAACTTTCCTTTTGGTCTTACAACATGTTCATGGACGCTGAAGCTTTTATTAGTGCGCGCTACAGACAGAATAATATGACTCTCAAATAATAAGAAAGGAGAGATGCGTTTTAATAGAGCTACCGTAGGAATTTTACGTCTGTCCATTTCGTAAGCAAGCTGTACGGTTTGTGAACCAGATACAGTCGGCAACTGCCACTGCAGCGTGCTGCAATAGCATACATAACGCAGACGCACACGTATTGTAATCACATGCCGGGTCTTTCTGAGCGTTCTGCAGTGCGATGAAAATCAAGTCAGAGTGTTGCATACTGTGTGTCGCACCTCGTGACACCGCGCGTTAAGGCTGCGGCCACAGTGTCGCCAACAAAAGTCGCCATACGCCGTCCCCAAAGCACAACGGCCAGCGGGTGTATCACAGTGTCTTCAGTCTCTTTCGCCAGTTTTTGGTGAAATGGATACCACTCCTCTTCTGTGCTTAGATATTGCTCCCGTGTTGCGTCTTTAGCTTGTAAAACTACTCCGAATGCATGTGAACGAGCTGTACAGTATCGAAAAGAACGTGCTGAGTACAGTACACTTGATCCACAGTACTAGAATAAGAAGACAAGTTTTACAAAAATCTGGAAATGAGAGAGAAATGTTCTGTACATACTCGAGACGATTCGTGGTGACCTTGATAAGCAAGGTTAAAGTACCCTGAACATCTCCAAACGAATTCATCAGTACTTATGTACATATATCAATTAATCTTCAATGACTATAAAATCGTTCAAATGGCTCTGAGCGCTATGGGACTTAACATCTGAGGTCATCAGTCCCCTAGAACCGAAAACTACTTAAACCTAACTAACCTAAGGACATCACACACATCCATGGCGGAGGCAGGATTCGAACCTGCGACCGTAGCGGTAGCGCGTTTCCAGACTGAAGCGCCTAGAACCACAACGGCCGGCTTCAATGACTACAATTCAGCGTATGTGTGGAAGACAAGCAAAAATTTTAGAATAAGATACTCTGAACATCTGAAGCGCTGAAAGCACACACTTCACATTTACAAACCACCTTAAGTAACAGAATCGCCACCGTATTGGCATAATAACGCTAGTGAGAAGTAATAACAGTTCCTAGACAGCCAACAACCACCTTCCACGGTCAGTCCGAATGAGATACACAACAGTAACTGTAATCTTTAACATTTACATACGCCACCTTTTTCTCCAGAACGTTTAATTTTTTGAGGTTGTAATGGAATACTAAAATTTACTATACACTCTTTGGACATCTTGCAGATGATACGTGTCTTTAAATATAGACGTGAGGCTGTAATGGCTACAGAGTGAAATAACATGCATCAGTAATACAAACTTCCAGTTAATTATTATTAAATTCTTAAGTTGTTAGAAACTTGTGGTTCCCAGGAAAGTGTCGATTTGAGATCAGACATTCCTAAACATGTCCTTTTTATGATACTTCTAGTCTTTAGGACACCGCAAACTCTTCCTTTCTTTTACAAAGCTTGTGAGCGTTTCATACTCCATGACTGCATGTGGGAACGTCACAAGATTCGAAAACAAAGAAATTTGAATTCCTCCCAGCCTTGTCTGTAAGCTGAAGCAGTGAGATCCGTTGCACTGAAACCGCTCACATAATGGCCTACTGATCTGTAAAGATCGGGTGTCTTTAGCCGATGTCGATCGTCGGTTGTATTCCTCGACGCCAAAATCATCATAGCCTAAGGGAAGAACAATCAGCAGTATGGCATTATTGATAAGTACTTGTAGGAGCCGGCCGGGGTGGCCGAGCGGTTCTAGGCGCTGAAGTCTGGAACCACGCGACCGCTAAGGTCGCAGGTTCGAATCCTCCCTCGGGCATGGATGTGTGTGATGTCCTTAGGTTAGTTAGGTTTAAGTAGTTCTAAGTTCTAGGGGACTGATGACCTCAGCAGTTAAGTCCCATAGTGCTCAGAGCCATTTGAACCACTTTTGAACTTGTAGGGTTTCAGGAGGCGACTGGAGGAGAACAACGCCACATACAGGAAATGATGTACATCAGTGGACAGGGCTTCTCTCGTAATACGCGCCGTGGCGTAGCTGCAGTAAGAGACAGGCGTTTCAGAACAAGTAGAAAAACCATCTCCTCTATATTGCCGCATCGAGTTAGTAGGCGCCTGCAGATAGGTAACCCAATGAACGTGTTTTGAAAGCGATTTGCTGTCTTTCCGCCTTCCCCGTTGCAGCAACAGCGACTGGAATGAAGTGCATGCACGTTTTGACGTTTGTCATGTCACAAACGGTGCTCATGTTGAGCACCTGTAATGAGAGTTAAGAGTTTGAACAGGTGAAACCCACTGATATGTGTCTACTTCTGTGTGTCTTGTATCTTTCATGCAGTCGCCTTCTAAAATCCAGATCAACACCGCAGCCTGGTGTTAATATGTCTAATGAAGTACTTGCATCACGACTTCGGAGAATTTTAAGTTTTAACTTTATAAGACTAACTTAGGTAACATTCACGTCTTCTTAATTCAGCGTGATTCACGCTACTAGTGAGACACTCAGAAACAGAGGTAGAAGACAAATATCACAATCTCTACTTTCCTTCCATACTACTTTTCGGGAAGTAGGTTATGGTAACAATCTGCAGCATGGTCCGGGTCGCGTGTTAGGTCGGAAGGTCAAAGTTTGCTTCAGAGTTGGAAAAATCAACCAACATGAATACGATATGTTATATGTGGCGGCAGACCTATCTGCAGCATAGGCGGAGGTCTGAGAAAGGATGAAAGAAGTCAGTTTGTAAGTTGGTAAAACCATATCTTCAGAACAGGTTTTATTCAAGTTATCATACCTATTTATTATATGCACATTAGATTTCGATGAGTGGTTTATACACACTACTTTGACGAAGGCAGAGGAGAGGCATGGGTAGATGAAATAATTACGCTAATTTACAACTTCGTCGACGTTAGGGCACAGAAGAAGATGTTCCACAGTCAGTCGGCGCCATATGTCACCACATATCTCCTACAATGTGAAAGCTGGTCACGAAGTCTGTTATCTCCTCGACTAAATCCAGTTGTGAGCATGACACTTAAGGATGGCGTCAGTCCCACACTACATATTCATCTTCAATGCGATCTATTCTTCCCGACGGTGGACGATTTGGCGAAATCTTCGGCTGTAGAGATCGGCATTTTCGATGTTCAGGAAACGGTCGTCCTAATAAAACATCCCGTCGTCAGTCTGGAAATACCTCCTACACAGTGATTTTTTTTTGACCTGAGGACAGAGTCAGAAATCACCGGGTGCCACGTCGGGAGAATAGGGGGAGGGGCGGCGGTCAGCGGAGACTAAATCTGGTATTCCAGAAAACCAGCATGCGCAACTGTTACTGTGCAGAATGGGCTGGGGTGTTGTTTCTTTTTATCATGGAGCAATACAGCCCCTCCCCATCCTCTCCCCCCCCCCCCCCACTCCCTCCATCGACTGGTTCTCGTGATGCTTGCTCTCAACACTATGCTCCTGTGACGGTTTGCCCCTTACGAGCATAATCTGTTAGCACCTGAGCATGGCAGAAACAAAACACAACGGTTAGCACTTTTTTTGGCAGTGGCGAATTTCCACTGCTTAGTTTGCTCCTTCGTCAGGGCGTCGTAGTAATACACCTGGAACTCGTTCATGGCGACAATGTGGCTAGAGAAGTAATCTCTACAGTGCAGACACAGCTGCAACATTTCCGCTGTTGTGTCAGTTCGGCCAACCGTTTCAGTGGGCGTGAACAGACGTGGTACTCGTCGGGTCACGACATTGGTCAAGTGGAAAATGTCGTGCAATTACTGAAATCTGATTCGTGATTGGTTTCCACTCGTTCCACTGTATCCTCGATTGCGATACCTCGATCTACGAATAACAAGGCTTGTGCTTGCGATTCCCGGTTCCTTACAAAGAGGTGCCCCGCCGTATTGTTCTTCATCATTCACATTTGGTTCACCACGCTTGAAACGTGTCTGTCATATGACGATGTAGTGCTGCGATTGACTTCTACGAACTCAGATGAGCTGTTGCAGCACTGCAGCTCTGTAAGTGAAGAAAACAGATCTCTGCCTGATGGTCAACACAGTCAACATGCTGCGCCGTTTTGCTTTTGCTTCTCTAGTGGCGACGTACGTTTCTGTAGTGCGGGCATTTCAGTCCGTACCAGGACCGCAGGCATGTGCAGCAAACAAACAAGATATTAATTGCGTAACTTTAGGATTACTTCCTGTAGACGTCATACTACACAAGTTATTGAGGATCTGTAGTTGGCATATCTTAAGTGTAGTCCATCTCTTACTCTCTTTTGTGTGTGTGACGAATTCTGGGTCTTCTAGGAACCATTCCCTTCGTACCTGATCCGTCTAGCTTCCGACTTAACACCCAGCTCCCCCACCGCATTTCTACGTATGAAACTCTTTGTTGAACTGTGAGTGGTGAAAGTATGGTTGTACATGGCGGCTATAGCTAAACTTTCACTAGCATGAACCAGACGGTAAACTGCACAGCGCAACAAAATTAAAGGATCATTTTTTCAAAACCTCATGATTGTTTTCCATTGCGACACGTAACTTTGAAATTTGGCTCAAAGGTGCCTACACCCTTCTTCTCTAATGGTGCGAAAGGCATGGCGCCCTGTGACGCCACACTCTGGCTCGGTGACGCTTCAAACAGCAACGTGTTGACAGTCGCAAAAATAAAAAAAAATAAAAAAAATAAAATAGTCGCAGTTCATAAGTTCATGTGACCTGTAAGGTGGGTTAATGCTGCCACATTCGTGCCAAATTTCACTACAATTCAGTCGAACGCCACCGTAGATGTGTCACGTGATGGGAAGGTTGTCACACCAGCTTTCAGCCACATTTCAGCCCTTGTTTTGACGTCTCTGCGGTGCGGGCCAGAACAGCGATACCAAGCGTTGAAATCACACGAATTTCTTCTGCGCAGTCGAGGACAGCGTTTCAGAGACACCATCGCTCAGAATCGAGACGAAAAGGCCTCAGTGACATAAACGGCGTCAGTGAAACCCCCCCCCCCCCTTTCCTTTGGGTAGCGTTCTCGCTTCCCGCGCCCGGGCTCCCGGGTTCGATTCCCGGCGGGGTCAGGGATTTTCTCTGCCTCGTGATGACTGGGTGTTGTGTGCTGTCCTTAGGTTAGTTAGGTTTAAGTAGTTCTAAGTTCTAGGGGACTGATGACCATAGATGTTAAGTCCCATAGTGCTCAGAGCCATTTGAACCCTTCCTTTGGGTGTTGATTCCCACATATTTCGCGCTTAAAACGACAATTCGCAGTGCATCAGGCCGACGTTCGTCACTGCTGCCAGACCCTGGACGTTTCAAGCCTAATCTGAGGACGCTGTGGGGCTGCAGTGCAATTCAACGTGATCTAACCCATTCAGATTGTAGTGCGGCGACAATTTTTGCTCTGATGTACAGCGCGGAACCATTGGGAACAGTTAAAAACCATTCGACCAAATTTGGACGCCATACGAAGGTGCAAAGGACGTTTATGCTTTAGCAGCCCCCTTGTTATTAGTCCTCCCGTGGCGTCATCACGGGGGTTTGCAACATGAACATGTGTGTGAATAAAAGGTCAAAGGTTCCCACTAAGACTCCCCAGTTCAGCAACCCTCAGCGCCACCCACGCATCTTCGTGAGCACTTTAAAAATGTTCACGTCACAAACTTTGACACCAATTTCGTCTCGTGGCTGTTCTAATGCCTGAGGTTTACTCATACCCTTCGACACTCATTACGTGGGATTTGCACTGCAGCATTTCCGTTGGTAGTACTGTTAATGTCATGACTTCCCGTTAGGCGCCGGTACTGGTAGAGCCACGTAGGACGACGCGGACCCCGTGGACCAATAGTGACATGCGGCGTGAACGGCACACGTTAACGTGATCTGCTTGGCCAACATGTGATTCCTGCTCTACGATACAGGGATGCTTTGTACTCAACTACTTTGATGTACGATAGAGTCCCGCCTCACATTACTTGTAAGGTCACTCGGTTACACCGGAAATCATCTGGAGAAAACCAAGTCACTGGCTGATCGTTTCAGACTGTGTGGCCGCGAAGATTAACCGATTTTAGCCCCTGTAATTTTTGTTTGTGGGTCCACCTGAAAGACAGGGTTCCATCTACGGGACACTAACACACTTTGTAGGTTGAAGACGGGCATAGCGACGGAGGTAGCCAATATCGTACCTCATATGTTTCGCGCAGTAATAGAGGAATATCTAATGCGGTTGACCCTGTCGTGGATGCAGTGAGCAACAGTTGTTACCCTTGAACGTAAAAATGGTACACAATTAACAGATGTTACCCACTCATGTCAAAATTAAGTTGTGTTTCTATCAATGCTTTATCTGTTATTTCTTTTGTGTATATCAGAAAAATGTTGCCATAAATATTCATTGTCCTACGATCAGTCATTTTTCGTGACGGCCCTCTCAAGTAGCGAAAGTTTAATTTTAACCATACTGTACGTATGGTAAATTTTAAATAACATGTCCCACTTCCCGTACTGTTACTGAGAGCTCAAAAAATGGTTCAAATGGCTCTGAGCACTATGGGACTTAACATCTGAGGTCATCAGTCCCCTAGAACTTAGAACTACTTAAACCTAACTAACCTAAGGACATCACACACATCCATGCCCGAGGCAGGATTCGAACCTGCGACCATGACGGTCGCGTTTTTCCACACTTAAGCGCCTACAACCGCTGGGCCACCCCGTCCGGCCATAGAGCTATGATTCACCTAAAACATAACAATCAAAATCGTTGACTGTTGAAGGTAAAATTGCGCCGAAGGAAGCGAAATTTGATTTCTCGGTGGGAAAGTGATGACAAGTGCCATTTTTTTAGTCCCTTAATTAAGATACAGTGTATCATTAAGACTGAAGATGTGGAAAAGAGCAGCACTGTGACTGAATGATATTTCGTAACTTTCTGATCGCCTTACATTTTGAACTGAAACGAAATTGGTCAACATCAATGTGCAAAGCAGCGTTCTTTCGAGAGGGCGGTGCAACTGTTTACTCATCCCTGTTCGAAGAGGATTATTCGCCAAATACGTCTTTTATTGTTATCTCATTTACAAATCGGCATGGCTGAGGACATTTTCGTCGAACGAACAGGTTTTTTGTGCTATGGAGGAGAGTGGAAGTAGGGGGAGAAGTGTAGGACAGCTGACTGTATCGGACATGATAGCGGTAACGGTAAGACCCGTCGCACCTTGCAGTATGAATATGGAGGAGCGAGAACTCTCCATTTTGAATGAAAACGACAGTGCGTTTCAGAGCCGTACTATGTTACCTGTTTATGTGAGATTTTCGGCTCAAAACTTTTGTTTGGAGTGTTGTGCTTTTTGTTTGCAAAAGTATGTAACATTGCATATCATTCTCTAGCTCAAGTAATAACAATGGGGATGTTTAACTAGCACAGCGGTAAGTTCAAGCTGACTCGGAAGAAACAGACAGCGTGAACAACTAGTTTATGTATCTTTTTTCTTTGATAGGCAATGGTGGAGAAGCCATGTCGTGAGTGCGATGAAAATAACATGAAGGAAGTGTGATAAACCTTTTGCATTTCCTTTATGTTTTCGTCTTCCTTAAAGGCAAAGAGACAAGATGAAGCGGTAGCCCATCATAGAGCCTATGCCTACCGTCATGTATTTTTTGACTTTCAGTTGTTAATAAACAGAGGATTTTTTCTGGTACCGGTAGGAGGAAGGAGGGATTCGCGCTCAGCTAGTGAAAGAGTGAGAAGCACGTCAATTTTTTAGCGAGTAATTGTAGACCGCCATTTTGGGGTCGCTATGAATAAGTGGGGAGTGTGGATTTCATATGTGCACCGTTTAGAAAAATACAGTATTGTTTTATTAACAGAAAGGTCGTGTGAGTTGTTATTTCAAATAGTACAATAATTACAATAACTGAAGCCCACCTGTGTACTTTGGAAAATTACGAAGATCCGATAAGCTTAATAGGAACACGGTCAAGACTTCAAAGGTGAACGCGGCGACCAAACGTAGTATTATAAAGAAAGGTAAGCACAAATCTACGCCGAAAAATTAATCTCATTAATTCAATACATTTTAAAAAGCCACGCATTTTATTATCATCTATTCCATTATTTTATTATACTATAAACTATAGAAGGTGTAGAAGTATTCAGAGTTCTTGAACTGATGATCAGAAAAGTGAGTGAGAAATATTTAGTCCCTTGGAGAACATTAGAAGATGAACTTAAAGCTTTGCAGGAAAAGATATTGCAGGAAACCTATTTTAGGTAGCAATAAGCTCTTTCCGAGAACAGTCAGTGATGAGCAGGAAATAGTAATGTAAGATTATGTTAAAAATTTACGTAACTAACTTATGGCCTTCACGCCGAAAAATTAATCTCATTAATTCAATACATTTTAAAAAGCCACGCATTTTATTATCATCTATTCCATTATTTTATTATACTATAAACTATAGAAGGTGTAGAAGTATTCAGAGTTCTTGAACTGATGATCAGAAAAGTGAGTGAGAAATATTTAGTCCCTTGGAGAACATTAGAAGATGAACTTAAAGCTTTGCAGGAAAAGATATTGCAGGAAACCTATTTTAGGTAGCAATAAGCTCTTTCCGAGAACAGTCAGTGATGAGCAGGAAATAGTAATGTAAGATTATGTTAAAAATTTACGTAACTAACTTAGGGCCTTGAGCCAAGATGAGTTCTTAAAATGGTTCAAATGCCTCTGCGCAGTATGGGACTTAACAACTAGGGGACCTAGACTTACAAGGGGAGGCCGCCAATTGTGAAATTCAGATTCGATTCACACTGCGCATAATAAAAGCTCATGGCCAGAAGTGTAATGTGGCAAAGCACCAAGATGCACTTCTCAGCCGATGTCGAGAAAATCGACAGTTAAAATAAACCGTTGCGGTGAAATGCCCTGTACAGTTAACAATTTTACACAGCGTCGTGGCGCAGCGGTAAGCGCTCGGGTTTGTAATCGGAAGGTCGCCGGATCGGATCTCGCGCCATGCAACATTTTTTTTAATTATTAGTTTTTTGTAATTCAAATATATATATATATATATATTAATGAATTGCTTATGCATTTTGGTGAAGGCGAATCGCTCTCCAATTGTACCGCCTCCATTTTTCCGTTTGTTTAACATGGTGTACCAAAGCTCTCACGTCCACACTGATTTTCGACGATGTTATAAGTTGCGCTAGGGACCGCATCTACCTTCTTTCGAAGTTAGCAGGAAACTACGCTTTTATGCGGCGGCTCGTTTCGGCCCATTCAACATCTGTCCTTCAAGTGTAACGAGCGAGTAACGGAGCTTATATTTCATACCTGCCACAGCAAGTTTGTGTTCGTGGGGTCTCTATTCTAATTCGAACGTTTGACTTACGCTATACGTATTCGTTTCGGAATATCGTTTCTACGTCTTCCGTTAACTATACGTGGTTAAAATTATGAAGACAATTAATAACATTTGTGAAATACAACTTTGTTTGCGAAAAACATAATGATGTTCGAAGTCGCCAGTTTTTCCACGACAAACGGCTTTCAACAACTTATTATATGCATAATTGTTGCATCTGATTGCCGGGAATTATATATATATATATATATATATATATGTGTGTGTGTGTGTGTGTGTGTGTGTGTGTGTGTGTGTGTGTATAGACACATTTGAATAACAAAAAACAAATACTAAAAAAAAATTGCATGGCGCGAGATTCGATCCGGCGACCTTCGGATTACGAACCCGAGCGCTTACCGCTGCGCCACGACGTTGTCGATAATTATTAATCGTTGAGAGTATTTCACCGAACGGTTTCTTGTAACTGTCGATTTTCTCGACAACGGCTGAGAAGTGCATCTTGGTGCTTTGCCACATTACACCTCTGGCCATGAGCTTTTATTATGCACAGTATGAATTGAATCTGAATTTCACAATTGGCGGCCTCCCTTTGTTAGAACTACTTCAACCTAACTAACCTAACGACATAACACACATCCATGCCCGAGGCAGGATTCGAACCTGCAACCGTAGCAGCAGCGCAGTTCCAGACTGAAGCGTCTAGAACGGCCCGGCCACAGCGGGCGGCGAGTTCTTAAATCTTGTGTGCTAATACACAGACCGACTGAAAATAAAGGGTGTTACATAAGAAGAAAATGAAAACGAGTAATAACGTTCACTATGATTTTATTAATTGGCGTGAAGACGTAAAGCTGAAGACAACTGAATCCAGAGTTTGCAACGAGCAGCAGGTCTTAGCGAGGAAAGACACGCTGCCATACTGGGCCGGCTGATGAAAAAGAAAAGTTCTAGTAGATAAGCATTTACGGTCTGATTAGAGTTTCGTGAATAATGCTTTCCTTTTCTTTTTTTTTTTTTCAGATGTCTGACACAACCATCCAAAACTTTAAACGGCTAAAATACAAAGAAAGGTAAAACTATAAAAAAACGCAAGCAAAAGTATATTCTTATCGTAATGAGTTTTATAATTCTTTTAAGTAACGTATTATAGTATTGATTGGTGTGACAAACGCTGTGCTACAACTTCAGAAAAAAGTTATACCTATACCTAGCTTCGGGCAAGTTTACTTGTACGATACCAACCGACGTCCCCCTATTTTTTTTTTTTTTGGATGAAAGTTTCTTTCGCGAGAGTATATAATCGTTTTAGTACGGTGAAGGGCCGCTCCACGAGCAGACACCTTCAGCGACACACATCCATGCTGTTCCTTCATTCTTCTTATACAATCTTCTCACGTTCCATTATACCGTCTCTCCATAATTTCTTATCGCTGGGAATCCCCAGCCCTCGACTTTCAGTTGTTCACGCTGCTGTTCCTGACCATGTCACCCTCGACAGCCAGTTCCCTCATTCAGTTTTCATTTTCCTGTTTTACGTAACAAGGGCTTGACGGTACCGCCAACAGGAACGTTTTTGTCTGTAATGTGGATAAATGGTACGGAGGCTTGAGATTACAATTGTGTCAACTACAAGTATTTTTTGCGACGGTTCAACAGTCGTCTTTGCTCTCCGACAGAAGATGAGAAGGTGGATCCTTCCCGAAACGTAGCAAACTCGGAGCAAACTGTAAGGGCTGTGAGATATTCTTGGTTGTAGTCTTTGCTTCCTGTTTTCCTATGGAGGCTTAATCCCCTAGTATGGTTTCGGACGTTGTCGCGGATCCAACACTAGTGGCTTTCTCCTTGACGGGAGTCTATGGTGTCGATCTGAAACGAACGAAAAAATTACATTGGTATGCTGGAAGAAACAATTTTAATTACTAATTACAAACGGAAACAGTGTTTTGTTAACTCGGTGTACAATGCCACCGTCAGAATTTATCTATCGCAAAGAAGTTGCAATATTTGCGATGAACATTCATTAAGACGTTATACACCAAGAGCACGAACACAGAATAAATGTCATTAATGGCACTGCCGTGGTAATATAACTACAAACGTTAAAGTTAAACGTAAATAATTTGACAGGGGATAAAACTTAAAAACATTAAAATAAAATTCGAAAAAATGGTGACTATGTATATATATAATCTCAATAAAATAAAATTAGTACATGACAATAGTACCGAACAATGTACAAGGTGCTACAGAAACGGAGCAAAAGCTGGAATTGACAACTGCAGCAACAGATTAAATGTACATAGGCAGTAACAATAAAATCAATATATACAGGAAAAATGGAGAAACAGTATTGAACGGACAATGTGGGAAGCATCAGAAAACTGTGATTAAGTGGCTTAGAAGAGGGAAATTACTGAGCTGTGTTTGATAACTTATACTAATTCAGGACTGTGAGCCAGAAGTTTGTTGTTTCCCAGGGCGTAGAAGACGTTAATTTTTGGACCTTAGTATGATAGGTGGAGGACATGGGACTGTAGTAGTGTTCGTTTTCAGCCAACCTGGTTCCTGTTACGCCAGCAGGTGTGGTCGCTATTGCGGCATTGCATCATCGAGCCAGAGTTGGGTAGAGTATATCTCGGGTTTGCGACGTTCTGCAGTTATCGCTGAAGTTACTAATCGATCAGTTAAACCTATCTCGGAGCTAATGTCTTCCAGCTCTTTGATGGTGCTCCGCCGTGGAGAGATTCCTATGTAGGAGAATTCGAAGTTTGAGAGTGGCACTCTCAGTAGACTATATCAGCCTCATTTCACCAGACAAATGCGGCATAGTTTAAAAGATGACACGGCTGCATCTGCTGTAGAAGAACGCTCTTTGGGAGCTTGCGAGCCCATCTAGTTCTTTTCGCCCTAAGTTGTGAAGCAAGCTCGAGCCTGTCGAGGTTGACACCTAGGCACCTATTTGTGCTTCCCCATGCCACAGCTGAAGCCGCTACAAACTTTTACAGCAGGAAAACTCCGTCCGCACAGACATTTAGAAGTTAGCACTTTGCGTGCAACGATCGGGGCACAGTCCTCCAGCCGCGGGGGATGGAGAGGCGGCTCAGGTGGTAGTTTTGTGCTCAGAGCCCCGCCGGCCGGCGATAAAAATGACCGCGTATTAATATCCTTCAGCCACGTGATAGCGTTCCGCAGCCCCCTGACAATCACATCCTCAAACCTCATTAAAGGCTGGCGGAAGATGAGAACAAGCGAGGGCCGCGCGGCCGGCGGGTGACGTTGAAAGAGGAGGGCCGCCACGCGCCCCAGGGGTGCCAAAACCTAACTGATGCGCCCGCCTGCGCCCACCACCGCACCACCAGCGAGCAGTATCGCCAGGAAGCTCACTAATGTAATTTCACTGACGACCATCATCGTCATCATCACTACAAATAAGTGCGTCTAAAAGAAAGGTTTCACCAGAAATTTTCTTTTTAAGGCTGTTTCATCCCTCGTTTTTTTGTATGTATGTGCCTCTGCATTGCATCTCTTCTTCTACCTCATTATCTTTCCTTTCTATATTTCTATTACTGTAGCTTTCTGCTAAGAGTTTTTGTTCGGAATGTGTTCGACTGACTTCGCCTTCACCTTTCAGACATACTACAGGAGAGTTCTTGTTTATTTACTCTTTCGAAAACTTCATTACTCCTCACGCAATATATATACTTAAATTTCTGCCTTAACTACAGCCACATTTCAAAAATTTCTAAGGATTTCCAGTCTTCCTTCTGTAACGTCCCATTTACTAAGCCATATAATATATAGCTACACGAGACGGGAACAATAAACGGTGTTTCACATTCGTGACATGGGACGTTCGTTTATTAAAACGAGCTGCGGCAACGACTTTGATACCTGAATTTAGAAAAAAAAAAAAAATACAAGAGACATTGTAGGTCTACAGGAACTTAGGTGGCTTGGTGTCGTTTCCTATATTGGAGAGGAAAAACAGCATGAATTTGGTACTGGCGTTGCTGTAAAGAACAAGGTTGTTAATGTGGTTAAAGACATCCACCCCCTTAACAAAACAATGTCCTACCTCACAATCAAATACCAGTGGTACGATATAGCATTCTTAAATGTTCAGGCACCGACCGAAGATTCAACTCAGGATGAAAAAGATGAATACTATGAAGAATTAGATAGGGTAGTTGAAAGTATTCCAACAAGAAATATGAAGTTATCGTAGGAGATTTTAGTGGAAAATAGGTGAAGAGGATATTTTCAACCCCACAGTAGGAGATTGTAGCAAGGGCTCCGCCACAAAATAAAATGAATTAAAAATGGACAACTTCGCATGTAAAAGAATATGAGAATTTGCTCCACGTTGTTTCCTCACAATGAAATTCACAAAGGTACATGGTGCAAAACTGTAAACCAGATTGATCATATTATGGCAGACCAGAGGATTGTAGCTCAGATCACTTCCTGATGGTAGGGAAAATGAAAACCGAGGTGATTTGGAATCAACAACCAAAATCCTCGCCAAAACGTTTGTTCTATGTAGAACGACTGCACGAATTGTCTGTTAAAGAAATCTACGTGATTCAAATTAATAACCAGTTTACAACATTGCAAGAAGTTAGTGAGGAAAATAGTGTTTGGAAGGGTTGGGAAGGAAAAAAAACAATAGTAACAGATGCAACAGAGAAAACACTGGGCATGAGAAAGAAACTGAAGAAAGGGAAATAGTTCTATAAAAAGTGTCAGAGAGCATTGGAAAAAAGGAAAAGAAGCCAGGATGCATAGTGTGGAGAGTGCAGGTAGGAGAGAGACATTCAACACAGTGAGAAGAGAGACAGCATGAGTTATACAAACAGAGAAAAGCAAATATCTGACTGGAGTCTTGGACTCTACAAAAGTGGAAAGCAGAAATAGATACTCAAAGCAGCTTTTTCAGTATACAAAGAATAGTAAGAGGGATTATCAAAGTGAAAACCTATTCAGAAAAGATAAAAACCAAATCATGCTAACACAGCTCGAAGATATTGAAGCAAGATGGAAGCGTATTTATCAGAAATGTTAAATTGCTCTGACCCTCACATAACCTTCAATCATGCAATGATCTAGAGTGACAGCAGTAATAGTCACGAACACAGCATCACAGAACAGGAAATGGTACATACCATTCGAAGCTTGAAAAGACCAAGGCTTCAACCGAGGACCAGATATCAGCGGAGATGTTAAAAGATGGTGGAAATAAACTACACAAAGAACTTTATAACTTTATCACAATGATATGGAAAACTGAAATTGTACCTGAAGACTGGAAAACTGCAATAATTTGACTCATGTAGAAGATAGGAAACAAAATGGAATGTGGAAATTTCCCGTTGTGAGTTCGGAGGCTAGAATAGACCCGAGGTGTGCCTCCCTGTCGGAAAAGGTCTTAAGTATGACGACCCCCACATTTAGCAAATTTTTCAAAAGTGTGGGCAATTTTGGGAAGGACGCCTTACGTGGTTCATCATATATCCATGTGCTGAGACTTTCTGCATATATTATTGTCATGCCTCTGCAACTCCACCCATAATGCACTTATTTGGGCGAGGAGACCTTATATATATTGTCCTTTGTCATCTTCTAGCACTCTGTCTTCAGGCCACACGCGGCCCATCGGGACCATCCGACCACCGTGTCATCCTCAGCTGAGGAAGCGGATAGGAGGGGCATGTGGTCAGCACACCGCTCTCCCTGTCGCTATGATGGTTTTCTTTGACCGGAACCGCTACTATTCGGTCGAGTAGCTCCTCAGTTCGCACCACCAGGCTGAGTGCACCCCGAAAAATGGCAACAATGCATGGCGGCCTGGATGGTCATCCATCCAACTGCAGGCCACGCCCGACAGTGCTTAACTTCGGTCATATGACGGGAACCGGTGTATCCACTGCGGCAAGGTCATGTTGTCATCTTCTACACCCATGTTAATACTGGATCATTTTGCAGCCAATATCCAACGCAGTAGCCAGTCCATCATGGAGCGGTAGTAATGTACCCTCATAGTTGTAGCACTCTGAAAACATGCAATGTGCTGCATGTGCTGCAAACTCCGCACTTATGCCTGTCTACGTGGGACATCAGGGCAAACATCAACGACTATCCTATCAGGTGGATTTTGCTGAGGCTGCATGGCCCCCATGGGAGAGCCACTGATCAGTGTTGGTGGCATCAGGGTGGATGACCAGCAATGGTGCAGACTAAGTCGTCTTTTGCTGGCGGCCGAAGAAAAGAATGCTAGATTTCGACGCCAAATCGCTCCCCTTCACAGCTACACCATGGGAGGAACATAGGGCTGCAGAAACAAGAACCGTATTCAACTCAATATTTAGTTTTCAGCAGAACCGATAAGTCTGGGGAAGTGGCGGCGCTGTCCAAGTTGGGAAATGGGTTGGTCCTGATTAAGACAGTATTGCCAGCTCAGTCACAGGCGTTGCTCGCCTGTGACAAGCTGAGTGATATTCCCATTTCAGTCACTCCCCGTAAAAGCCTAATCATGGTCCAGGGGATTATTTTTCACTGAGACCTTCTACTGCAGTCGGACGATGATTTACGCCCCCGTTTAGAACGATTGGGTACTCACTTTGCCCACCGCATCTTTTAGGAACCAAAAGATAATAGGATTGCTACTGATACCTTCGTCTTGGCCTTTGAGAGTGATTCGTTACCTGCAAAGGTCAAGATGATGGTACACTGATGTGACGCGAAACCATACATCCCTCTCCCTATGTGGTGCTTTTAGTGCTGGAAACTCGGGCATATGTTTTCCAGGTGCAGCTCCAGTGTAACAGGTAGAGATTGCAGATGACCATTGCATCCACATACCCTATGTACCTCTCTTCCCATCTGTGTCAACTGTGGAGAGCACCATTCCCCCTGCTTGCTAAGCTGCACGGTTCTTCAAAAGGTGAAAAAAATTATGGAATACAGGACACTGGACCGGCTGACTTATCGAGAGGCTAAAAAGGAATATGATCAGTTGACACCCATTCAACTGATATCATCCTAAGCTGCAGCTACAGCAATGTCTCCCTCGCTGTGGTAACCCCCACTGTAGTATCCCCACCCCATGGTGGTTGGAGGCACTTCTTCTTTCGTTACTCCTGAAGCACTACTTTGGAAGCAGTGCCTCTCCTCCTCCCAAACGCCAGGGTCGTCAGTACCAACCCCCTTCCCCCCGCCCCCCCGCCCCATAACTGGAGAAGCAATAGCCCCCTCTGGATTCTCTCACACAGGAGGGATCCCTCGTGCCTCTACCTTTCAAGGTCTATATCCATGCAAAACTAGCCAGTGGCAGAAGGAGCCACAAGCTGCTGATCAAAGGGTTTCACATTGTTCATTTGTACCTGAAGTTTCTTCAGAGAAGCCCTTCCAACAAGCCCCTAAAGAGCAATGAGACAGCAAACAGATGAAGAAGAAAACAGTTAAGAAACAGGATATTCCAGTGGCACCCCACACCATCGCTCCCTACATGTTTTGTGCCTGAGATCCTAGCGTCCCCCAAGGACCTAGATTTCGCCAAAGCCTTAGAAGCAATACGCAGATATGACCCTGAAGCATAAACTGCCTCCTTGGTCACTTCATGCCTCCCCGGACTACAGAAAACGTCGTCCTCCAGTGAAATCACGGCGGTGGTTTCCACCATTTGGCTGAACTCTGACAACTCTTAAGCATTACTCTTGCTTTCTCTGTCGACTTTAAGGAAACCTGGTTTTCGGCAATGAGGACCCCCGCCCTTCGTGGCTATCAGCGGTATTCCAAAATTCGTAAGGACTATAAAGGTGTGTTAGGTGGCGTATGTATCCATGTCCTTAAGTCTGCATATAACGAACATGTGCCCTTTCAAACGACTTTAGAAGCTGTGGGTTTGGAGGCTAGAATAGGCCTGAGGCATTCCTGTATGTCGTAAGAGGTGACTTAAAGGAGTCTCCCACTTTTCATCCTAATAAGTTATGGTTCCCTTTTAGGATTTGACCTTCAACTTTCAAAATCCTGCAAAAATGCGGGCCATCTGGGGAAGGACAATTTACCTAGTGCATCATGTGCTCATCATGCACTGAAATCTTCTGCATCTATTATTTAATGCAAATGTACTTGCACATGTACTACAGACTTTGGGTAAGATGGTCTTACGAGGTGCATACTTTACATCCATTGTGCACAGTCATCTCCTGCACCCACAACAATAATGGATCTCTTCGCACCCCTTATCTATATCCAGTGTGGTCAGTCTGTTATGGGGGTTCGCCATGCACACTCTTGATTATAGCCCCCTGAAAACAAAGGCATCGGACTGCTGATGCGTGAGATGCAAACTCCACACATATCGAAGGAGTAGACACCTGTCTTCTAGGAGCTTCAGTATTTCCAGCAACAGCCATCAAACAATATGGCCTTTGATATGGCTGGGCTGTGCCAGTAGGGACAGGCCCTGATAAGAGTGGGTGGCATCAGGGCGGTTGACCTGCAATGAAGCGGATGAAGTTGTCTAGTAGTAGTGGTGGAATATCCCCAGCTCTCTACAAGTGAGGAAAAGACCAGTACAATGGTGATTAGAGATGGGCAAACTCGTTCATCCTTGGGAACTAGTTCACTACTGATCGTTCTTTTTTTTGGAACCGTTCATTTTTACTAGTTCAACGTTCATTTGTGCTTGGTATATGGTTTTTATGAAAAACTGAAAACTAGTAGTGTAGGTGACTGAAGGATGGAGGCCCCCAAGAGGGGGCACTTGCCTCCCCCTTGAGTATAGAGTTTTTATTCATTACAGAATTCTTACACACTTTTGGAAGTAATTTCTGTGACTCTGCAGAACCTCTCGTTTAACCAACTGTAGCGTTGTGTGGCTGATCGCAGGGGAATAATATAGGGTGGCGCACGGAAAACCGGCTCCGAGTACAGACTGCTCGCCAGTTACTGACAATGTGTTGCCCCTTACGAGCAGATACAACAAACAGACAAACATGTAATAATTAGGCAGTGAAGAAGTAACAAGCTAATGCTAGCAACAATTGCGAAACAATCGATGACGATGTGTAGAGAGCTGGAGAAGAGAACATGAAAATCTCACGCGACGCTCATGTAGTTTTCTAAACCTGTTGGTGGCTGTTTACCAACTTAATAGACCACAAGTCTCTTGTATAAAATTCTTCGTTTCGACTTCCACTACATAGCTATGCTACGTTGTAAACAATAATCGTTTACACCCTATATATACTTCACGTTGTCTCTGAGTTCGTAGGCGAAGTAGAGACTTCATGGAATCATAAAATAAAATGTGGTTTTCTGATCATACTTGCGTCACACTCTTAGTAAAAATTAGGTATTTATGTTGCAAAGGTTTTTGTTTGAAAGCTCCTTCTGAACAAATGTTTTTGAGATAGTAAGTAAATATGATTTTATGATAATCTATGTCTTTTCAAATGGAGAGGCACAGCTTTTCCTAATTAGGCAAAATGACCCACAAACCAGAAACCAATGTAGCAGGTAATGCAAATTGGAAACAACCAAACTTAAAAATAATTAGAGCCTTCCTAAATGTAATGTTTTGTATATGACAGATACACGAAAATCGTTTTATATGAATTTTCTTACACTAAAAATTAAGCAAATCATTGAAAGTTAGTTGCTAAGTCAAGTCGATGAAACCAAAAAACATATGAATAACAAAAAAACATGCCTTGTTATAAGTAAGTCTTCTGCTGTTGATCGATATAATGAAGTGAGCTGATATGCCCTTTTGTTATTTGAAAAGACGTACCTATTAGATACATGGTAATTTTTATGTAATTTACGTAACTATAAAATACTTTTTGATTACCGGTCGTGGACGCTGAATAGCCAGAACCAAGAGCAAGAACAGTGTGGAACACATGAAAAATGGGCGAGCGCAGCGAACGAAACGAACAACTGGATACTGAACTATCTAGGAGCAGTCGGCAGTGGGACTGGTCGTGCGAAGAACGACGAGTGCGGCCGTGGGAGACCGAGACTGAGACGAACGGACCGAGGTTGGAACGAGAACTGCCGAAGTGACCGCCGCTACCGAAGTGAACTAGTGAACTACGAACCGATCGTTCCTCGTTCCTGGGAACTATAAGTAGACCGCTGCGACCGAAGTGAACTATGAACCGATCGTTCCTTGGAATTCGTTCCTCGGTCCTTTCGTTCATCTTGGTGAACCTTTCGTTTGCACCCGTTCGTTCGCGAACTACCCATCTCTAATGGTGATGGATATGACCCAAGATCGTTCCCTTCCCTGGGAGGAATACAGGGCTAAAGAACATGCTCAGCCATATTCTCCTCAACTCTGAATTTGAACGAGATCTAATGGTAAATTCTTTTTAACGACAAAGCCTCAGGTTTTGGTAGATAACTTAGTGGACAGGTTTAGAGAACTGGCTGGAATGTCCAACATATCGAACGGGACAAGTCATGATAAAAACAGCATCCTCTGCCCATTCACATGTATTGCTTGCCCGTGACAAACTGGATGATGTTCCAGTTACCATCACCCATCCCCCCGTCCCTCTATAAGAGCTTAAACATGCTCCATGGGACCATATTTCATAGAGATGTCCTCTTGCACTCCTATGACCAGTTGGAGCCAGTGTATAGAGACGAGGTGTACAGTTTGTCAGGCATGTTTATAGGGGGCTTAAGGACAACACGGTTGTTACTTGTACCTTCATCTTGGCCTTGGAAGGTGATTCGTTGCATGAAAAGGTTAAGCCTTATGCTCCTCCTACTCTCTGATATTTCAAATGCTGAAAACTTGGGCACATGTCCTCTCGATCGAATGCCAACTCCACACATTCGAATTTGGATGTCCATCACACATGAACATTCATTGTGCACCTCCTCCTATTTGTGTAAACTGCAGAGAACACCAGTTCCCTTGTTCGCCAAACTGCACTGTCTTTCAGAAAGAGTGAAAAATAATGGAATACAAGACTCTGGACAGGTCGACTTACACAGAAGCCAAAAAGAAGTATGATCACTTATACCCTGTACCCAAGATCTTGTCATACGCTGTAGCTACGACGATCTCACCCACTCCAGCGAACGTAAAACCGCCCACTGTGGCTTGTGTAGTTGCTACACAGGGCTGCCAAACTATGACTGCCCCCTTGAAGGTTGGGGCCACTCCTCATTCCGTTGCCCTGATGAGATATACTTTGGGAGCAATGCGCCCCCAGCCATCGGGGATATCGGTCTCCATCCCTTACCTGGAGAAGAAACAGCCTCCCCCCAGCTCCTCTCGCAAGGAAGGGGTCCCTCAGGATACTGCTTTTCAAGGCTTCTGCTGCTGTGAAGCCAGACACCAGCTAGTGGCTGAAGAAGCCACAAACTGATAGTTGAAGGCGTCACGATCGTCATCAGTTACTGAGACAAACTCAGAGAAGTCCTCCCATCCAGAAAAACTGAAAGAGAAGCGAGAGGACAGAAAGAACAAGCCTACAAGAAAAAAGAGAATGCGGTGGCCCCCACACCACCGCTTCCAGCAGGCTCCAATGCTGCGCATGAGGTGGAGATCCTAGTGTCCCCTGAGAACCTGGATCTCCCCAGAGTCCGATGGACACAGAGACCACAGGTTCTCAACAGATTCTCAACAGATGGCAGCGGGTGAACTGGAGGCATACGAGCATTACACCTGCTTTTCTCGTTGTTCTTCAGAATCCTGGTTTCCAACAACGTGGACCTCCACCCTTAATGGCTCTCAGGAGTTTACAAAAATCGTAATAACTATAACAAGATGCCAGGTGGAGTATGTGTCCTTACCTCTATATACAGCGAACCTGTGTCCCTTCAGACACCTTTAGAAGTTTGGGCTGTCAGAATGAGAATAACACAGGAAATTACCATCTGCAACACTACATGCCAGGTAGGTCCACAACATGTATTTTCTGCACTAATTTCTCAACTCTCCGACCTTTTTTACTTCTGGGTCATTTTAAAACCTGCAACCCTTTGTGGGGCGGAACCGAGATTACTGGCCATGGTACAATGTCGAGAATTTCCTCACTCAATTCGACCTTTGCCTTCTCAATACAGGTGCCCCCAATCATTTCAGCGTGGCACATGGCACTAACTCGGCCATTGACCTCTCAGTCTGCAATGCTGCCCTTCTACCGTCTGTTCACTGGAGTGTTCATGACAGTTTGTGTGGTAGTGACTCTATCCACTCTTTCTGACACTGCCCCAGCGTCACTCACCTAGCCATTTGTCCGGATGGGCTGGCACCAAGGCTAAATGGGATGATTTCACCTCTGCTCCATTGCTTGGTAACATCGATGTTACTACAACTATTGTTTCTGCAGCTGAATCGGCAATCCCTTATTCTTCAGATTGCCCCTGGTGAAAGACATTGTTGTGGTGGTTGCCGGAAACTGATACAGTCATTAGGAATCGTAGGCAGGCCTTAGAATGCCGTGAGTGGCGCCTGTCACTGGGACACCTCATTGCCTTCAAATGGCACCAACCCAGGTCCGTTTCTAATAAGAGAGAGAGGCAGGGGTGCTAGGAGTTCTGGGAATGGTGCGTCGCCACCATTGGTACGTAACCGCATAGGGTTTTGACAAGGATAGTTCTCAAACTTCTGTGTCTGAGAATTACCACCCCACGTTTCATCCCCTAAAGCAGCTGGTGGAATGACAACACCTATCTTTTACCACAGGCCACCCTGAGCCATATAATGCTCGATTCAGTGAGTGGGAATTTCTCATCGCCCTTGCAGATTGGTATGACGCAACCCCTCGATCAGACCGCATCCGTCAAAAAATGAATTAACATCTGTCAGCGGATTACCAGCGCCACCTCCTTGCTGTCTTCAACCGCATCTGGAGCGATGGCGAATTTCCATCGCAATGGCGAGAAAGTATAATCTTTCCAGTGCTAAACCTGGTAACAACCCGCTAGATATAGATAGCTATCATCCTATTAGCCTCACCAGCTTTCTATGCAAGCTGCTCTGCCTCTGTCTCCATCAGAGGGCTATTTTCGACAAAGTCGTTCCACTACTGACAACTTCGAATACCTGGATTCTGCCACCGAAACGGCCGTTTCCCACCGTCAGTACCTTATTGCTGCCTTTTTTGACCTGACGAAAGCCTATGACACCACTTGACGACATCAATTCTACGCTACTTTGCACAACTGGGTTCTCTGTGGCCTGCTGCCGATTTTTATAGAGAGTTATTTGTCTCTCCAGCCCTTCAGAGTTCGAGTCGGTGCTTCACACGGTTCTTGCCATATCCAAGAGAATGGAGTCGCACAAGGCTCTGTACCGAGTGTTACTGAGCGAGGTTGCGCAGGGTTAGCACAATGGAGTCGTATTCGGGAGGACGATGGTTCAAACACACGTCCAGCCATCCTGATTTAGGTTTTCCATGGTTTCCCTAAATCGCTTCTGGCAAATGCCACGACAGTTCCTTTTAAAGGGCGTGGCCGACTTCCTTCCCTGCCCTTCCCTAATCTGATGAGACCGACGACCCCGCTGTTTGGTCCCCTCCCCCAAATGAACCGACCAGCCAGCTGAGCGTCCCTCTCATATTCGTGGCCACTAATGGCCTTGCAGCAGTTGTGCGGTCCTCAGTGTTACCCTTCTTTTATGCTGACACCTTTTCCATTTCTTTTTACTCACTTACACTTGGTGTGGTTGAACGCTCAGGGAGCCATACGAAGAGAACCAAGAATTATATCATGCATTTCTGTCGCTGTAGAATTCACCTACACCCACAACTTTATCTTGATGACCATCTCCTAAATGTAGCGAATTCTAATTGCTTTTTAGAACCGGTTTTTCATGCCCACTTAGCCTGGCTCAGCCATCGTTGTCAGCTTAAGTCAAAGTGCTGGCAGCGTCTTAAAATTCGTCATTGCGTGAATCACACCGACCGGGATGCAGACCACCCTACCCTGTGGCAGCTGTACAAAGCTCTTATCTATGAGAGCCTGGAATATGGTTCAACATTACCCCCAATGTTACAGATGCTGGACACAACACTGTGGAGCTTGACTTGCGGCGGGAGCTTTCCGAATGCGCCCTGGAAACAGCCTACTGTTGAAAGCTACGGTTTCTCCGTTACAAATCAGGTGACAACAACTGCTTGCCAATTATATCACACACATTCACAGCTCGCCTAAACATCCAAATCTCTGTCTCCTTTCACCTAGCAAGGCGATTCATCTCCTGCAACCTGACCCAGATCGGGGACTACAAAGCAGTCCATGTCCGATCCCGTTTCACTGAACATGAATCTTTCCCTCTACCATGTCTCCTTCAGGGCCACTTGTAATACTCTAGTCGATTACAAGGAGCTTTATATTATGTAATTGTGTATCTGCAATTATGGAGTGTTTATTCTTTTCTATTTAAAGTCCTTGAGCTATGGCAATGAAGTTAGAGTTTTCTAATGTATATATGTAAAAGAGAAAGGGTATGTTAAAATGATAAATAATGATAATATGTGTTTGTTCATAAAAAGAAGCTAATTCATGCTTAGGGCACTTGTATCTCTAACATGTAAAAGCTGTAGGGAAGCCACCCTCGCAACAGAAGTGGAATGGCACGATGTAAAAGGTGGTTTTGGCGGTCGAACTGAGCGTCTCCTTTGTGTGGCTAGCCGTAGCACCGTACACTTCGAGGGTGCTAAGAGAGGCAGTTGGAAGCTGCTTTACAAAGAATTTGCCTCGGAGGTGTATTTGGCTGTTATTGGGTATTCTCGGCATAAAGGAATTCCTGTAATATGTTGAAAATCCGACACCAAGAAGAGATTTTATAGAGCATTCGAACATCAAGAGCCACGAGTACAGTTAGCCGCCATGTCGCTTGCCACCAATCTTCGCCACTGCTTCACTAACTTCATACTTTCAGTAATGTATATGGGCATGGAGCAGTTAATTTGTGTGTGGTTTTAATAATAATCACAACATTATAAATCCGTCTCCGGAACCATATTATCTATCCTGATTACGGTATGCAGGGTCCTCACCTAAGTGCTACTAAAACCGAGTATCCTGATTCAAGTGAACAATTCTTGCATGCAAGTCTTTTAAAAGCGAATTTTTTGGACTAATATAAAAGGAGTAGTAAAAGTTAAAGTTAAGACCACAAAAGTGAAGTTGGACAGGAATTTGCTAAAGTATCCTTAGTTTATTACAAAATAAAGTTTTGTAGGATTACAGTTAAAGATTTTGTAAATAATATTGTCTAGAACACCTGCTTCACAGGTGATAAAAAGGCAAATAAGTGAAGCTCATTTTAAAAATAGTTTGGTTTTGATTTCTGTCATGAATGGTTCCTTTCTTGAGGTTAAATAAGCCCAGTGCTGTATTTTATTGTCTTGCAAAGTAGATTATCAACTACTCCAAGTGAAGTGAAAGATTAGCTTTTTGAATAAGTCTTTTCTACTGCAATAATCAGAGAGCCTTGACTAGTGAAACTATACCAAGTTCATGGGTCCCCATCGTATTCTTCACCTATTAGAAAGAAAATTGAACTATTACTCTTGTTAAGGAAAACTGATATATGTAGAGGAGCATAAACAGTGTACCTACGATATTATTCACCTTTATTCGTTTCTTTTTACATGTCATTCAAGATAGAAGCCCCACATGTCCAAATTTAGTTCTGCTCCTCATGCAGTAAGATTTCGGTATTTGATTAAGTAATGATCTTGAGTGTAGCTGTCATTAGTATAAGTTTGGTGCAAATCTGCTTCCTGTAAGTCACTGGTGTGTGCGTTATTGGTAACTACTGCTATACACAGTTAATAGTGCATTGTGTCAGTTTGTATCCTGCGTGCTATTCTAAGGGAAATATCACCAAAAGTAGCAACAATAACCAATATTCAATTTTCTTAAACATATTTTTCCAAATCAATGTGCATAATTCGGGCTGTCGACTATTCATATTTTTTTCATTCACTTATGATTGTACCACTTTCATTAACTTCCTAAGTTAAAGTCCGTTTAATTTTTCTGTTAATTTCAAAATTATAGTCCGATATCTTTGTCCATTAGACACACGCGCGGTCAAAATTCGAAATCCTTTCAGAAGGTAACATTAGCGTGTTTCACCGTATGTTATTGTTATACACTCACATACACCTCCATGGTGTATACGCCGATCACAACTTCGTATCACCTACCACAAGTACCAAAAAACTCAGTTCACCCTGCGGCCCTCCACCACCTATTTTTCTCTATACTTGAAACGTTCCAGGGTTCAGAGGTAATGTACATGGATGGGTTGATGGTTGCTGGTCACGTTTGGTTCGTTCATGCTGGTGCAGGACATGCCGACTTGCGCTCTTCGAAAGATGGCTGCAGCGTTTTCACTGCGGAGGTGGTAGCCATCTCGCGCCATTGAACGTATCTGTTCCTGCAGTGAGGAGTCCTTCTTCATTTTTAGCGCGCCCTTGAGTGCCTTACAAGCTCTGGACTATTGCTACCCTCACCATCTTTTGGTAATGTCCATCCAAGAGTTCGTTTACGTCCATGAACGATGTGCACGCTCAGTGGTCTTTGTATGGATCCCAGGACACGTCGGAATCTCGGGAAATGAGCTACCTGATAGGCTAACCAAACAGGCTACTAGTAAACTGACTCTGGAGATCGGCGTACTGATCTTCGATCGGCATCATGCCGCAAAGTTTTGGGTTCTGGAATACAGAATGGCCCTCCCTAACCTTGCCGAATAAGTTGTATATGATAAAGGAGACCACAAACATTTGGCTGTCCTCCACATGAGCCTCTTGCAAGGACTCCATTGTCCTTTGCCGGGTCTGCATCGGTCATTCTTGGCTAACTGAAGGTTACCTCCTGCGGCATGAGGACGCACATTAGTGTCACTGTGGTTCACGTTTGACAGCGGTCCACATCTTGTTGGACTGTCCAAATTTAGCCGCCCTAAGGCGGACTTTTGGTCTCTCTGACGCGCTCCCTTTGATTTTAGGTGACAATGCCTTAACGGATAACATAGTTTTAAGTTTTATCTGTGAAGGTTGTTTTTATCGTTATATTTAAGGGGAGGGGGCGCCTTAGCATCATCTCCCTGACCCTCACCCAACCTGCATTTTAATGCCTCCTCGCTCCCTCTGGTGTTGTCTGTTCGGCTTGGTGCTCATCTTCTCACCATCTGTGTTTCTCTTGCCCTGAGTTTTTAGGCTGGAGATTTTAGTGTGTTGTAGACTGGCTGGCTCATCCTTTTTAATCTTGAGATCAGCCAGCCAAGGCCATCTACTATATTGTTTTAATACTTTCTACCATTCTTAGCCTTTTAGTTAATGTTTTCCGTTTTGGCTTAATACTTTCGATTTCTACTTCGATGTGGCTACGAACATAGTTTCACACGTTTTCCTTCCCTGGATTTCAAGCGATAGGTTTCTTTTGGGATACGGCTTTAACACAAGATCAGTGTGACTAAAGGAAAAGGGACTGATAACCTTCAGTTTAATCTCTTTAATCTACAAACAAACCAACCAATTACCAGTGTGGAAATTACAGAGGAATCAGTTTGCTGAAGATAGCATACAAAGTTCTGTCAATGATCATTCTCGACAATGTAAAGCTTTACACAGAAAACGTCATTCAAGGGTACCAGCCCAGATATTGAGCAAACTATTACACAAATGACAATCGGCTTACTCTACGACAGATCTTTGAAAAATAACAGGAATTTTTTAAAATAAAACATACACTGTCTTTTTATTGATTCCCAACAAGCCTATGACAGAATCCACAGAGGTAGCCTCTATAGCACACTAAGAGAATTTTGCATACCCAGTATACTCATTAGAATGATAGCACTGTGCATGGATGGGCCAAAGGTGTAGTGAAGTTCAGGGGATCCATGTCCCCAGCTTCCTAATCAAAACAAGTTTATGACAAGGAGATGCTCTTTCTTGTGTTACCTTCAATCTTGGATTGGAGAATTGGAGAAAAACGTTCAAGAGAATAATTTACATCTGTACAATGGTCTCCGATTCGAATACAGTGAAGTGAAACTTCTGGCATACACAGATGATGTAGTCTCACTCAGTGAAACAGAAGAAGGGCTGAAGGTGACGTACAGATCTCTCAGGCACAGTGCCAGCGAAATGGGACTTTCGATAAACCAAGAGAAGACAAAATATATGCAAACAGATCGAGTCATAATCCCAGATCCACACTGAAATTGACCACCATCCTAGATTCAGTAAAGTTCATCCAAGTAATGAGTAAGAATCAGCTCCGCCAACTCCAGTTATCTCTTAGAGCTAGGGAGCACTTCCCTCTCTCTCGTGCCTGCAGCACGTACCTCAGGAGTACTGTCCCCTCCTCCTCCCCCCAACAATCGGGTACGTCTTCTTCGGCTCCTCTCACTAGGAAAGGGCCCTTGGGTCAGCCCCTTCCCAGGTTTCTACTAGTGGGAAAGATGACACCCGCCAGTGTCTGTTCAAAAGTAGCTGATCTTCCTCAGTCCTGGAAACTGAATCCGTGAAATCCTCACAGCCAGAGAAACATAAGAAGCAGTGAGAGTAGTCCAAAGAGAAAACACCCATGACTAAGAGACATGTGGTGGCAACCACACAACCGCTACCTACAACCTCTGCATCTGAGGATGAGATGGAGATGCTATTGTCTGCTGAGGACCTACACCTCGCTGGGCCCTCTGACACAAAGGATGTTGATCGCAAGGGTTCTCAATCGGTTGCAGCAGGTGACCCTTAGGCGTAAACTGCCTCACTGAATGTTCCATACCTTCCCAGCCTCACGATCACGTCATCCTCCAGAGGAATTGCGGCGGTTTTTTCCACCGCCTGGCTGAGCCTGGCAACTGTTAAGTTTTACACCAGCTTTCTGCATTGCCCTCCAGGAAACTTGGTTCCTGGTAATGCGGAATCACGCCCTCAGCGGCTACAATCGATATTACAGGAACCGTAGCGATTATAATAGAGCGTCAGGTGGGGTTTGTGTCTATGTCCTGTCCTCGGTATGCAGTGAAACTGTGCAGCTTTAAACCCCTCTTGAAGTTGTGCCTGTCAGGATAAGGACGGTGCATGCAATAAATTTCTGCAATGTATATCTTCGTCCAGATGGTGCAGTACCCTTGAACGTATTGGCTGCACTGATTGATCAGCTCCCTACACCTTTCCAACTTTTGGGAGATTTTAATGCTCGCAACTCCTTGTGGGGTGGCACCATGCTTACTGGCCGAGGCCTAGATGTCGAAGCTTCACTGCCTCAGTTCGACCTCTGCATCTTAAATACTGGTCCCCCCCCCTCTCCACACACACACACACACACACACACACACACACACACATTTCAATGTGGTTCACAGCACTTACTATGCTGCTGATTTATCTCTCTGCAGCCCAGGAATTTTCCAGTTCCTCCAATGGAGAGCACATGACGACCTGTCTGGTAGTGATCACCTCCCCATCTTCCTGTCTTTGCCCCAGAGTCACGCCCACGGACCCAGATGGGCTTTAAACAAGACAGACTGCGAAGCCTTCGACTCTGCTGTCTCCGCTGAATCTCCCTAACACGATAACATTGATGTGATGGTTGAGTGTGTCACCAGGACAACCGTTCCTACGGCGTAAATTGCGATCCATTGTGCCTTAGGGTGGCCCCAGTGAAACAGAGTGTTCGCCGGAAATTACTGAGGCCAGTAAAGAACGTAGGCATGCTCTAGAGCAACATAAACAGCACCCTTCCCTAGAGCACCTAATAGCTTTTAAATGGCTCCGACCCCGTGTTCGCCAGCTTAAAAAAAGACGGAAACAGGAGTGTTGGGAGAGTTATGTCTCGATCATTGGGTGCCATACGTCACCCAAATAGGTGTTCCTGGTGTTAACATACAAGGCGCGTTATCTACCGACGGAAACGCGTTAGCCGAGCACTGTGCTCGGGCCTCTGCGTCGGAGAAGTTCCCTCCCCCCCCCCCCTTCCCAGCTTTTCGCGTCCTCAAACGGTGGAACGGTGGATGGAAGCGAAGGTCCTCACGTTCACTCCACTCCACAGTGAACCTTATAACGCCCATTTGCAGAGTGGGAGACCCTCAGCACCCTTGCCCATTGCCCTGACACAGCTGCTGGGCCAGATCGGATCCACAGTTACCATAGATGATTAAGCTGGACCGAGTGGCTGTGCGGTTCTAGGCGCTACACTCTGGAACCAAGCGACCGCTACGGTCGCAGGTTCGAATCCTGCCTCCGGCATGGTTGTGTGTGATATCCTTAGGTTAGTTAGGTTTCATTAGTTCTAAGTTCTAGGCGACCGATGACCCCTGAAGTTAACTCACATAGTGCTCAGAGCCATTTGAACCAATAGATGATTAAGCATCTGTCGTCTGACTACAAGCGACACTTCCTCGTCATCTTCAACCATACGTGGAGCGATGGTGCCTTTCCATCGCAATGGCGGGAAAGCACCATCAGTCCCGTGCTAAAACCCGGCAAAAACCCTCTTGAAGTGGGTAACTGTCGGCCCATCAGCCTAACCAATATTCTTTGTAAGCTGTTAGAATGTACGGTAAGTCGGTGGTTGTATTGGCCTACTGGCTCCATGCCAGGGCAGCTTCCGCCGGGGTCGCTCTACCTCTGATAATGTTGTGTCCCCCGAGTCTGCCATCCGAAGAGCCTTTTCCAGACGTCAACACCTTGTCACCGTCTCTTTCGACGTACGAAAAGCTTACGACACGACTTAGCCGTGCTGCGGCTCGCGTTGGTACTTTTTGTAGGTTTCAAACCTCTCTTGGAAGCCAGACGGTATCGTTTAGTTGGCATGATTGCGGTTGTTTGTCTTCTTCTCGTGTTGACTGTCGCCACTCGGTTTCGCAAGCGTTGCCCGTCCTCTAGTGGCAGCAGCCAGTTGAAACCCGTTACTCAAGGGAAGGCAAGATTCGGTTGCGATTGTGGACTGTGCCGTAATCAGTTATTATTGGTTGCCTTTTACAGTTACACACAATTTATTTTAAATCAGTAATTCCAGTCTCAACAATAAATAAAAATACCACACGTTATTAATGAAGGAATAAACAGTAGTGTTATCAGTGAGTTACAATTTAGAAAATTACCATTAAATACAGACACAGCAGATAATGTTTTAAAAGCAACCACTGTGGTCAGGGCAGAAGGCCTTACACGACAGGAATGGGAATAAATTGACAATTGGTTGAAACTCGCTGCAACTTACAAATTACAGATATTGAAATGTTAAAGGCAAGTCGCCACAAACACAGCAGAAGGCATCAGACGCCAGGAATGGCAGTAAATAAGGTTTTAAGGCTTACTGCTAAAATACAAATACGAAATTACAATTTTATAGCAAATGACCACAATCACGGCTGAAGGCCTGTCACGCCAGGAACGGCAATAATACAGAAATTTAGAACCCTGCTGTAAAACAGCAAATAGAATCTCAAAGATTAATTAAAAAACAAGCAACTGATCACCAAACGGATGAAATAAGTTGATGGTAAACTTTGTAACACAACCCTTAACATCCACTGAACACTACACTGCTAGAATTATTCCAGAAGGCGACCAGAGCTATTAAGTAGACATATATAACCTTTAATGTAGGCATTACAAGGTATTGTACTAAATAATACAATAATAAAACGCAAGGACCAGTACATAAGTTCCTTAAAGGGTACTGAGGTTGATTATACCCTCAGAACGTGTGGGCTGAAGGAGCGTTACACTGAACTACCGGCTATCAGACCTCCTTTTAGAACACACATGTCTTACAAGAACCAAGAGGCCACAGAGGGAGCTCAAGGAATCGACTTCTGAGAAGGTCCGGCAACAAACACTTTCTCGCACAATGAGATAGGCAGCTAAGAGTTGCATTCATTTCACAAGATGGTAACTCAGACTAGTGGCAGTGTAACGAATGACTAATGATAATCTTCCTGAAGCTACCTGACGTCCGATAAACCAAATGCAACTATGGAACATTACGTTAAAGCCGGAACCGTCGGTCTGCACTCCGTCCCCAGAATACTGTATTTAGAGTGCTCGGAACGAGAAAGGGACCACTAGCACCAGAGTAGAAGAATCACCAACCAGCCTACAATCAAGAAAGCAATCAAAACTAGACACCTTACCTGACAGCAGCGGCAAGGGCAGGAAACGTACACTGCCGTTACATACACCAACACCCAGGGCAGGCTACTGTGGTGTTAGTGGCCACCAGGCAAGAAAAATTACCGCTGATTGGACAAAACAAATTGTAACAAGTTGAACGCAGTAAATAGTGATAAGAAGTCGAGGAAAGCTGATCAGACCCGCCTTCCCAACGCACTCCACTCGTTGCACTTCGCCTCGGCGACACTACGAGCAGCAACACGATCCCAAGTCACTGGAGAATCGCGAGATATCACGATGGTGGAGGTTTCTCTAATTGGACTGAAATGCACTCACCTTAAAGCTTGCTAGATTCGGTTTACGATGAGATCGTGCACCCTCGTGACCATAGCCCTTCCATCCAGCAGTCCATGCGTGCCTCCAGCGGTCCCGGCTCCTCCTCCTCACGCTACGGTCGCAGGTTCGAATCCTGCCTCGGGCATGGATGTGTGTGCTGTCCTTATGTTAGTTAGGTTTAAGTAGTTCAAAGTTCTAGGGGACTGATGACCTCAGATGTTAAGTCCCATAGTGCTCACAGCCATTTGAACCCTCCTACTCAGTCCCCAGCCGAACTCGCACACTCACACGACCTGGAAAAACATCGACGTCGCCCCAAAGAAAGGGCAACTCGCTTGCGAAACCGAGTGGCGCCATCAACACGAGATGAAGACAAACAACCGCAACCCTGCCAACTAAACGATACTGTGTGGCCTCCAAGACAGGGCGGAAACCTACAAACAGCATCAACGCAAGCCGTAGCACGGCTCAACGACCTAGTGACATCATATCCTTGCCACATTGTATGAGTGGAGTCTCCAGGGCTCGCTTCCGATTTTTATCCAAAATTTCCTGTCGCTCTATACTTTCCATGTCCGGGTGTGTGCCTCCTATAGTTCTCCCCACATACAGGAGAATGGAGTCTCGCAGGGCTCTGTATTGAGTGTCTATTTTTAGTGGGTATTAATGGTCTAGCAGGAGCTATAGGGCCGTCGGTCTCACTTTCTCTGTATGCAGACGATTTCTGAATTTCGTACTACCAGTACTGGTGTTGCTGAGCGGCGCCTACTGGGAGCCATCCACAAGGTGCAGTCTTGGGCTCTAGACCACGGCTTCCAGTTTTCAGCCGCGAAGTCGTGTGTCATGCACTTCTGTCGGCATCGTACCACTCATCCGGAACTAGCACTTTACCTTCATGACGATCCACTCACTGTAGTGAAGACAAATCGATTCTTAGGAATGGTTTTCGACGCCCGATTGATTTGGCTTCCTCATCTCCGTCAGCTTAGTGGAAGTGCTAGCAGCATTTCAATGCCCTCTGCTGCCTGAGCAACACCAACTGTGAGGCAGCTCGCTCCAAGCTGCTTCAGCTCTACAGAGCCCTTTTTCAATCCCACCTCAACTATGGGAGTGTTATTTATGGTTCTGGAGCGCCCTCAGCGTTGCATTTACTCGACCCAGTCCACCACGGCGGAGTTCGACTAGTGGCAGGAGCTTTTAGGACGAGTCCGGCGACCAGCGTACTGGCGGAGGCTGGAGTCCATCCATTGAGGATCAGACTTGCACAACTGCTCACCAGTTACGCTGCCCACATACATAGCTCTTCTGAGCATCCCAATTACCGTCCTTTTCCCAACCACAGCGGTTCATCTCCTGCATCAGCGGCCTAGGTCAGGGCTTACGATTGCGGTTCGTGTCTGGTCCCTTCTGTCAGAACTGGAGTCTTTCCCTTTACAACCTCTCTTCGAGGTCCATTCATATACACCTCCATGGTGTAAACCTCTCGATTCTCGACATGTACTGGGGCCATGAAGTGGTTTACACCGACGGCTCGATAGCTAATGGTCGTGTTGGCTTCGCGTATGTTCATGGAGGACATATTGAACAGCACTCCTTGCCAGACGACTGCAGTGTTTTCTCTGCAGAGCTGGTGGCCATATCTCGTGTTCTTGGGCACATCCGCTATGGCTCTGGCGAATCATTTCTCCTGTGTACCGACTCCTTCCAACCTACAAGCTATCGACCAGTGTTACCCTCGCCATCCTTTGGTAGCGACCATGCCCTCGAAAGATCCAGTCGCTCAGTGGTATTTGTGTGGACCCCAGGTCACATCTGAATTCCAGGAAATGAACTTGGCCAAACAGGCTACACGGAAACCGTTTCTGGAGATTGGCATCCCCGTAACTGACCTGCATTCATTATTACGCCGCAAGGTTTCTCAGCTGTGGGAGACGGAATGGCATAACCTCAGTACACACGACAAACTGCGAGTCATTAAGGAGACTACGAATGTGTGGAAGTCTTCGACGAGGGCCTCTCGCATGGACTCTTGCTGGCTCAGCATTGGCCACTCTTGGGCGAACCACGGCTACCTCCTGCGTCATGAAGACCCATATTCTTATACAGTGTCCTACTATGGCTGCCCTGCGACATCCTCTTCAGTTTCGGGACTCGTTATCATTGATTTTTACCAGACAATGCCTCATCGGCTGATTAGGCTCCCTCTGTGTTCTCCACCCTAGTGCTTTTAGGCTGGAGGTGTTAACGTGTTGCAGAGTGGTTGGCTTACCCTTTTACGCTCGTGGTCAACCAGCCATGGTAATATGCTTTCTTGTTTTAACCTTTTCTACCTGCTTCTTGCATCTCTCTGTGGTTTTCTTGCCCTCTTTTCTCCATTGTATTGTATCTTGCCCTCCTGTCGTTCTTGTGGTTTTTCCCTTTCTCCCCGTTCTGTGTTGTCGGTCCCGTTTGTTTCATTCTCACCCTTGTGGCATCGTTTTTATCGGAACAAGAGACTGATGACCTCGCAGTTTGGTCCCTTGCCCTCACTTTTAAACTAACCAGCCATCGAACCCATATGTAATCCAAGTAATCCTTTGAGAACCTTGAAGGTTTTCAGTAATTTTATTTGTGACTAGTGTTAGTGACTATGTGACCTTGTATTCAGAGCATCATCATCCAATACGGTACCACAGTACTTTGTCCTGCTTTTCATGTGATGAGCTATGGTTTCCTTAGTTACCTTTTTTTTAATAATATTAGTCCCAATTTCGTCCTTGCAACTTTCCTTTTATTCGTGTAATTTATTTCAGTCTCATCTTAGGTGGAAAGATTATGTCACAACTGCATTTTTTTATATACTCCCTTCTTGTATTAACGTCGTAATGTATTTATGGCAACAAATATGTAACACTCCATTCACTCTTTAATTATCTTGCTAAGTAAATAATTTTTTCTAGCTACTGCGATGGAGGTTTTGCATTGAAACTTTTTATACTGACAGTGTTTCCCGAAGACTTCAAATTTTTGAACGACATTTTTCACTGCACTTCATTATTGCCCAGTTTATCAAAACACCGACAAGTTTCACTTTTGGTAGACGCCACCCTGTCTCCTTGTTCACTTATTCTAGCATGTAAACTGTTTGAAACAACTATACAAAAATTTACAACTAAGTCGAATTCTAGAAACAATGGTAATGCAAGTGCATGAAATGCGAACCTCGTTGCCAATTTTCGGGAAGCGGCAACTGTTTCCGCACGCTCACTTTGCTCTTGCGCACACCTCTCCATCAGCTGTTCGCTGGCCTTGGGTGCTCTAGCTATCAGTTGTTGAATGTGTTGGAGCTATGTAGCCAAAATATTCGGTAAATTATAAAAATTTAATAAATAGATACTAGGTTCATTCTGAGGGATATCTGCATTAAGTAATAATACACTACTGGCCATTAAAATTGCTACACCACGAAGATGACGTGCTACAGACGCGAAATTTGACCGACAGGAAGAAGATGCTGTGATATTCAAATGATTAGATTTCAGCGCATTCACACAAGGTTGGCGCCGGTGGCGACACCTACAACGTGCTGACATGAGGGAAGTTTCCAACCGATTTCTCATACACAAACAGCAGTTGACCGGCGTTGCCGGGTGAAACGTTGTTGTGATGCCTCGTGTAAGGAGGACAAATGCCTACCATCACGTTTCCGACTTTGATAAAGGTCGGATTGTAGCCTATCGCGATTGCCGTTTATCGTATCGCGACATTGCTGCTCGCGTTGGTCGAGATACAATGACTGTTAGCAGAATATGGAATCGGTGGGTTCAGGACGGTAATACGGAACGCCGTGCTGGATCCCAACGGCCTCGTATCACTAGCAGTCGAGATGACAGGCATCTTATCCGCATGGCTGTAACGGATCGTGCAGCCACGTCTCGATCCCTGAATAAAGAGATGAGGACGTTTGCAAGACAACAACCATCTGCAAGAACAGTTCGACGACATTTGCAGCAGCATGGACTATCAGCTCGGAGACCGTGGCTGCGGTTACCCTTGACGCTGCATCACAGACAGGAGCGCCTGCGATGGTGTACTCATCGACGAACCTGGGTGCACGCATGGCAAAATGTCACTTTTTCGGATGAATCTAGGTTCTGTTTACAGCATCATGATGGTCGCATCCGTGTTTGGCGACATCGCGGTGAACGCACATTGGAAGCGTGTATTCGTCATCGCCATACTGGCGTATCACCTGGCGTGATGGTATGGGGTGCCATTGGTTACACGTCTCGGTCAGCTCTTGTTCGCATTAACGGCACTTTGAACAGTGGACGTTACAATGCAAATGTATTACGACCCGTGGCTCTACCCTTCATTCTATCCCTGCGAAACCCTACATTTCAGCAGGATAATGCACGACCGCATGCTGCAGGCCCTGTACGGGCCTTTCTGGATACGCAAAATGTTCGACTGTTGCCCTGGCCAGCACATTCTCCAGATCTGTCACCAACTGAAAACGTCTGGTCAATGGTGGCCGAGCAACTGGCTTGTCACAATACGCCAGTCACTACTCTTGATGTACTGTGGTATCCTGTTGAAGCTGCATGGACAGCTGTACCTGTACACGCCATCCAAGCTCTGTTTCGCTCAACGCTCAGGCGTATCAAGGCCGTTATTACGGCCAGAAGTGGTGGTTCTGGGTACTGATTTCTCAGGATCTATGCACCCAAATTGCATGTTAGTTCATGTATAATATATTTGTGCAATGAATACCAGGTTATCATCTGCATTTCTTCTTGGTGTAGCAATTTCATTGGCCAGCAGTGTATGAGTAAAGGTATCAGTGGGAAAGTATTAAATGTAGAGATATCAGTATCGAGATAAAAGTACTTTATATCAAAAAATAATAACGCAGTTTCCGTGTTCCGAGTCATGAGCTGTAAACAGTGGTTAACTCCACAAAATATATGTCACAGACGATCGTGTGTAGCTATCAGCGCAGCAACCAGGAAGTCGTTTGTTATGAAACAAAAACAGTTTATCAGCACGTGCGTCACACACATTGCTCATCTAAGACATTTATTTCGGACCATTTGTTGTTTATCTCAAAGTACTAATCTTGGCAGTCTGTAAAGTTTATGTGATTTTGAGCCTGAAGTTTTGGGCCCTGTCGTAATGGTACGGAGCGGTAAATAACGAGGCAACCATTTTAATGTCAGCTGCTGTGTGGACACTGTAAATTGGCGGGAAGGCTCATGCCGGTAGAAAGCGCCCAGCCACGCCCGGCGAGGGCTTCGGAAGACATAAAAGAACTTTCGCGAAATTTCGCCAGCGCTATGGCACCTGGCTTCCCGCGGTGCCACAGGCAACGGTCAGTCCCATCTTGCATGTCCTAAAAAGCTAGGGTCCGCTGGGAACCGAACTCAGCGTATCACAGCCGTACATTTCAATTGAGTAAGTCGTGTGTATCACGAAGAATAATTAAAATATTCGAGGCAAAAAAGCAAAGAGGATCTGATTGCCACCAAGTCTTCTGGGGAGATTAACTAATTTTTCAAATGCACGACTACTGCGAATTAATATTAAAAGATTGCGTAGCGTGGCGGAAGATCCTGGAACGATAATTGGCCTTGCTGTTTTAGCAAAATAGATTTAAGTGGCGCTTCTTGAACGAAGTTGTGTTTTTGTTGTAAATGGGGCGTGACACCTGAAATAAGACACAATCTCATTCTGTCTTAGTTACCTTTATTCCAGCTCTGAACCTGGTTACGACTTTGGCGTTTTTATTGGTTCCTGCTGTCGTTGTTGCACGAACTGTACGCAGGATGTCTGGTTGATCAGTTGTGCGACTGGGCACTATAAAGAGAATTTAGGTACACTAGAGTCCGCAGGTTAAGGAATTTGCACGCACTAGCATAATACAGAAACAGAATTCCAAACCCCTAAATGTCACAGTTAGTACCATAGAGCTGTGTGAGCCGTGGTAAAATTTGCTGTTTTGAAGAGCGCGGCGCAGCGCGTTGTGTGAAGCAGTCGCCCTCCGTTTCTGGCGGTGGCGCCGCTGTGGCAATCGCAGCTTTGGTTTCTCCCTCTGGTGGGAAAGGGCAAAGGTTGCCTGTTCACGTGCATTTAAGGGGCGCTATGAGCTCGCCAGTTGGTCAGTCTGGGTGAGTATGGAGTCACTTAGGGGTCAGTCTCTCGTCCCCAGCTTGCTAGTCTGTCTCTCGTCCGAATTTGTGTCGAAATGAGAGAATTCAACGAGTGGTCGCCCTGTGGGGGGCTTAGTTCCTGCATCTGAGTCGGCGCGTTAGGCCGCCAGTCTGCTCGAGTTGCTCAGGCAACGGTCATTGGCGCTTGGATCGATCGGTTAGTCGGTCGCGCACTGAGACACAAGATGACTTCTCCACCTTGAGCGTCGGCGCATGTGAGGTCGCCACGTGAGTCCAGTGGGCCGCGGCGTATAGCGAGGGGTAGGGGCTTCGCGGCCGACACGAGAGCAACAGGAGTCAACCCACGACATCGGTCTGGCCGGTGCGAGCTGCGTCGCTGTGAGACGGGAGATCGACGCGCCTTCCTGCATCCGTTGAAGCGGCTGGCAGCGGACGGTTCGGGAGAGCGATTTGGGGTGCTGCGCCAGGTCTTCGCGAGACATCGCAGTTTATTAGAAGTGATTGGTGATATGTTGTTTGATTTACTTGTAAATTCTACTTGTTTTCTTGGTGAGGTCACCAGACGCTTTGTTTTGGGGTCGTCCCACCATTCTTCTCCGTTTGCCCGCCCCCGGGAAGGTGGTTATGAATTGGGTGGTCCATTTTTCCCTTGTGGAGTAGGAGCGGCTTAGAGTAACCTGCGGTTCGGGTTGTTCGGTAATCGGACTATCAATGTGCCGTACGTTAATAGCTTCCTCTGTCATGTTTGTCGAATTCGGTGTGTTGCCGAATTTATTGCTTGAAGTGTAACTCCCTAATTTCTGAAATATGTTTTTATGTTGCCTATCGTCTTGAGAGGCGGTATATTTATACTGTAGAGCATGTTTGGCCAACCTTGTGTAATTTTATGTAAGATTGCGTTTCATGGGCTTTTATTTAAATATATAAGGTAGCTACCCTTCCACCGTAAGACTTTTCTTAGAAGTTAAAATCGAGTTGCACCTTTCGGTGGCAAGTTAATCTTTTAATTTTTTTGTTTTGTACCATTTCCATTCATCCTACGGGGTGCATAGTTTGTGTGCTTGTCTGAATTGTTAAAGCTTTTACTTTAAGGTAATCTGGTGTGTTGCAGATTTGCACCTGTGTAGTCTTTCAGAGGTTGTTGTGAGCGGTCGTGACTACGGCCGTGTCAAAAGGGAGCGGCAAGGTTTTCAGCCCGAAAGCTCATGCACTCAGAAATTTGTTTCTTTCTGCATCTGAATAAATTGTAACTTGATATTTGGAGGGTGCTTTCTGCTTATAATTTTAAATCTGAATCTTTAAAAAAAATTTTAGGAATAAAATTCCCATTTGTTAAAAGCAATTTCATTTTGATTTCATCAGTTATTTCCCCTGGCACTGGCAACTACTTCCACACTCACATAGTGTGATTAAATGCGTTAATTTTCTTGATGAATCGCTAGTAAATAAAGTAAATTCTTAAGAAAAGGTTTTGAAAGTAAATTCACGGTTCACTGTGTATAGTGCGACCCATAATTTTTAGGCTGCACATGGACGTTACCAAACTAGTTTCTTCTTCACGTGTACTTTTTGTGACTCTTCATGTCCAAACGGGAATGGCGGTAGAAAACTAATAGCTGTTTTCAGGATTCTCCGGGAAGGGGTGCCGACGTGGGAGCAGCGAAATGTTGGCCCCAGGTGCCGCTGCGTCATCATCATCAATGCGCCATTAAGCGAGCCCAAGGACGGCGCCAGCTGCGGCGAAGGCGCAGGCTGAGCAAGTGTGTCCCCCTCTCCAGCCGCCTCCCACCCTCCTTCTTTATCGGCCCATTTATCCAGACGCCTGCGAAGACCGCTTAGATTGTCGCGTCGTGACTCTTCCCACCTCCAAATCAACAAACTGCTGCGAGTTTAAAGTTTCTCTCCTGAGGAAGCCCGGAGGCAGTTTTAATTTAAATTAATGAAGGAGGAGGCGCCAAGAAACCAGTAGCTGCCGCCGAAGACTTGTTTCCGCGGACCGCAATATTTATCCCGGAGCGCTGGCGGCGGCGGCGGCGGCGGCAGTCGCATTAGCATATTAATTCCGGGCCTGCGACACGCAGATAAAGTGGCGCCCGCTATCGGGCGACTGGGCGCCAGGTATTTACTCGCCGCAATTAATCAAAAACACAAAAGGACGCATATTAGCATGATAACGGCCGCGTGCAAGACGCCCGCGACTTCGTCAGCGCTAAAGGCGAAGAACTGCGTTCGGCGGTGGGTTCTGCTACAGGCTACTAGTTGGTGCAAGGCGCATGCGCAGGGCGCCACACAATTTGCCCCCCTGTACAACGGTGTCCTGAAAACTGGTCTGTGAGCGTGTGGGTGCTGTTCTGTCATTCTGCGCAACGGATTAATCTGAGATGTACCCTTTACCCTGTGGCTCCTGCAAGATGCAATTTCCACCCCCACACTACTACAGAAGACAGACAGACGCTCCTAACGTTCTAAAGAGAAATGCCTGAAAAACTTTCAGCAATATTCTGGAGTCGTCCGCTGTAAGGAAATGACACGAAAATTCACAAAATTTCTTACGTAACTAGTGGGATACTTAGGATCTGGAGTAGTGCTAGTTAGTGTAAGAAAAACATGAAACTAACGAAAATTATTATTTTATTTTGCAAAAATTCTGAGAAATCACAATGGTACTTTTAGTTATGAACTGAACAATTTATTTCCGGGCTCTTTTCGGAATGTGAAGTTACCTCTTAAGGATAGGATCCACTAATGAAATTTCTATACAAAGTTTAAGATTGTTATTGACTTGGCAGAATGGCTGAGAGCCGCGCCTACTCAAATTGTATAATTATCTGTTAGGTACGGTCGAGGCTGTCGCGTGTGAAATGCAGTGAAGTGTACTGTTGTGGAGGAAATATGGGGCTCGCAAGAGCTGTAGCGCACAATACCGTAAGCTACAATGACTGCTGTCTGCGCCGCTCGCTGCTGACAAAAATAAGATAACTCTCGTTCTATCTGGATTGACCTTCGCCAATCAAACTCTCCCTACGCCTTGATGAAGTCAAGGATTCCTATTCGCCCCTAGTCTAACTATTGGCGTGGTACACTGGTCAGATAACCAGTCCACCGCGATGCCACTCAAAATTTCGCTCGCAGGCGTTTAACTATAACTCTGTCCGTTCACACCGCACAATAAGTGTGGCAGCCAACACAGTGAACAACGCTTAATCGCAAGGACTCAATATAGAGTCGCACTCCGATTCGCTCTCGACAGAGGTGCTCTCCCAGTGAAGTACTGAGGAGAGACTTATTCCTCGCTCTTTGAGTACACATACGAGCGCGCACACTCTCGTTACGTGTTCTCACTCCAAGAGCGACAACGGAACGGCCCCTCTCCACACCAGACTTGAAGGGGTATATCTTTTGGTCTCTTCCATTATTCCTTCAGATCAAGGCGTCAGAAATATCGTCTGCCAATCAGCATTGCTCTTCTAAAATGGGAGAATGACGTTTCGTTGAAGGCGACCAATCGGGAAATCTGTAGCATCGGCGTTTGGCGTTTGCTATCCGCCTGTGAAAATCTCTAAAACTGTGTGCTATGTTGTAAAGAATGCGTAGGCTCGGCGCTCCCACACAATGTAGCGGAATTTGCTTTTAAGCTGAACACGGGGTCTTTCTTCCTTTCACTCGGGCAAACGCTGTCTGCTCTATGGGCGGTCACAGGCTGACATAGATAGGCTGAGTCGTCCTCTGAAGGGACCGGCCCCCCAGCGTGCGGTTTGCGTCTCCCGAACTAAAAGCTCCTGTGACCATCGTGTCTGGAATGTGTGTGTGTATGCCAGCCTCGAGTATTTCAATCTCGGTGTGCATTTGCGATTTATTAGTTATTTGCATATTGTTTACATGAATTCATACAACATTGACTTTATCTTATCAAGTTTGGGTTCGAATGAAGCGTCTTGATGTGCGGAATATGATTGTGAGGGCGGAATATGTAAGCAATGAAAGTCAGGAGGCCATGACATCTTACACTGGCACCAGCAAAATTTTCGCCCAGAAAAGGTCGAGGAACTGTTCACTAGTCCCCCTAGCCGGCAGTTTGAGGAGCCGAGGTCACTTTCGCACAACTCGCATAGTGGGGTCAAATCGAAAGACTTGCACCTGGCGAACGGTCTACCTGACGGGAGGCCCTAGTCACACGACATTTATTTACTTTCGTGGTGATTTACTTCGTAATAACGGGTCAATGGAAGCGTCCGATTCCATCCACCTGCTTTGATCCGTGGCGCAAGGGTGTTACGTCATGGGTGTCTGACGTCATTATGACGCGGAGTTTATGAGTTGGTTTTGTTGTAGAGTTCGTCTTGCTGTGTTTGATGGCGCCCTATGGTGGTGTGTGTGTGTATGGGCTGAATGTAGTGTGTTGTATTGGGTTCATTTGAGCCTTGGTGTTGGATGTGCGAAGTCGTTGGTAGTCTTTGTAGTGCAGAACGTAAGGTTTGTGTATTTTGCGTTTCCATTAGGTGTTATCGGTTTGTTGTTTGCGGTGAGTTTCGTCGTCTCGGGTACATGTGGCGGCGTCGGCGAGCGCCACTGTGTGTTTGTGTTTGTGTGTGTGTATGTGTGTGTGTGTGTGTGTGTGTGTTTGGGATGGCCGACCTATTTTGCAGCGCTGGACTTTGTTGGTGGTAAGTAATTTTTTTTGTCTATTTTTCTCGAGTTGTAATGTTTTGTGTATTTATTGTGTATTGAATGTATTTCAATGTATGTGGGGATGTTTGACTTTTGAATTTTTGAGGTGTTGTGGTTTTGGTTTTGTTTTTCGTTGTTGTAGGCGTTGATTTTTTGGTGTCAATAGTTACAGTTGACCTATATAGGTCAAGGGAAATGACCGATCCCAATTTTCGTAGTTTTTGCTGTACGTGTTGGTCTTTTGGTATCGTCAGCTGTGGTTGACCTTATGAGGACGCTTCCATTTACCACAATATTTTTACAATCTGGTCATAATGTATTTTTTGGTGTCCGACACAATCACAAAATTTTTTCTTATGATCAGATCTTCGGAAACACCAACTGGAAATCATGCAGTGAATTGCACTTGAAGATCTGCATGATACTTTTGCGCAAGTTGCACTAGTTCGTTTAGCGTTATCCAGTGTGCACATGTAGTATTCAAGTATGGATGCAAACTAGCACTGCACTTCAATTACAATTCGAAAAATTACGGTAGATATGTTGACTCGTTGCATAGAGAGGAGGGAGTAACTTTCCCCAATTGCGATAGTGGAGCTAGTAGGCAATCCGTTATACAGCAGGAGACTGCCCATTTGAAACCAACAATGGTGACCGTTTCGAATTCCTACGTGCTACTATAAAGGCGCTCGAGTACGTCAGAAATATGGACATTTGCCCCGCAGCTGTTTCCCTATATTTTGTGATTTCATAGAAGCTTAGTCCTTGATGATGTTACAGACTTTCAGGGATGATGTAGGAGGGTAAATGTATCAGTCTGAGGCGACGGTCGATGGTACGGAAACGATCGACGATGAAGTTATAAGCGAAACTCGTTCTGATACCTCTGACAGTGGAATATATGTACCGGTGCTGTCCTGTAGGGTAGGCACTGATGAAGCCTGTTTCACCAGAGATGGTATGCTAAATAGTCGCAATAGTCATATTTGAGTCGATGAGGAACTGTGCGCTACAGCCTGTGAAGTGCCATCGACGTGTTGGCAGGAACAGCCACTGATTACACACTATGCCCATTTCTTCTTCGCCTCCGCTTAAACTCACTCCTGTACATAGTATTTATCAACAACAAACTAGGCCGGTTGCTGGAAAGTACCCCACTTGCTATTCGTCAACGAACGTGGTTGAGTCATGGTGGAACCTCACTTAGGACTGCGGGTTCGTGAACACCTGAACCAAACATTCCCTGAAATGTGATTAGGCTGAGGAGCTCCTGTTTCACGGACAGCACGTTCACCTGATCTCACCTCACCTGATTGCTCGGTTTGTTCTTGTGGGGCCGCGTGAAAAGTCTTGTGTACGAGATACACGTCGAGACTGAAGAGGGTCCCATGGCAAGAATTCTCTCTGCTTGCGACACTGTTCAGGCGACACCGTGGACATTAGAACGGGTACGACACAACTTCTACATCTACATCTACATCCATACTCCGCAAGCCACCTAACGGTGTGTGGCGGAGGGTACTCTATCGGTTCTCCCTTCTATTCCAGTATCGTATTGTTCGTGGAAAGAAGGACTGTCGGTATGCTTCTGTGTGGGCTCTAATCTCTCTGATTTTATCCTCATGGTCTCTTCGCGATATATACGTAGGAGGGAGCAATATACTGCTTGACTCTTCGGTGAAGGTATGTTCTCGAAACTTAAACAAAAGCCCGTACCGAGCTACTGAGCGTCTCTCCTGCAGAGTCTTCCACTGGAGTTTATCTATCATCTCCGTAACGCTTTTGCAATTACTAAATGATCCTGTAACGAAGCGCGCTGCTCTCCGTTGGATCTTCAGTATCTCTTCTATCAACCCTATCTGGTACGGATCCCACACTGGTGAGCAATATTCAAGCAGTGGGCGAGCAATTGTACTGTAACCTACTTCCTTTGTTTTCGCATTGCTTTTCTTTAGGATTCTTCCAATGAATCTCAGTCTGGCATCTGCTTTACCGACGATCAACTTTATATGATCATTCCATTTTAAATCAGTCCTAATGCATACTCCCAGATAATTTATGGAATTGCTTCCAGTTGCTGACCTGCTATAGTGTAGCTAAATGATATGGGATCTTTGTTGTGCGACCCTGCCATGCCTGCATTTAGGCTGCGGAAGGGGGCGGAAGAGACACGCCATTCTGAACAACTGCTGTAGATGTAGCAGCATGTGAAACTTGTGGAGGTAAACGGAATTCATTATTACTGTACTGTCGACCTGAGATTTTCCTCTCCCTGACATCAAGCTACATGCGCTGTAGAGATGGGCACAACAACATGCCGAATGAACCGGTCAGGATTGGCATCACGTTCTCTTCACCAACAAGGGAAATTATCTGAAGGTATGGGGGAGTATTCACCGAGAATTCTGTATTTCATTGAAAGGGTACAGTACCGCCCAACATTGAAAATAGGTACGAAATTCTTGTCAGAACAACACATTTTTTGTGTAAAAGTAACTCAATTTCAATTAATACAGCGTAGCCGGACACCAGTGTGGGAAAGAATGACAATTTATTTATTTAATTGATCACATGTGCACTCCCTCAAAATAAATCCCTACATCCAGTTTGGTGAGATCTGTGAAAGGAATGAATGTATGGTCGTCTGCTAACCACAGATAGTGAATCGGAATATATGATCATCTTTGAGTCGATCCTTTGGCTACCTTTGGTGAGACCAAAGAGATGGAAGTTACCAGAGCTTTGAGCGTCTGAAATGTGGCTGACCAATAAGGTAGCAAGGTGCTTCTCCCACTTCGAGAGAGGTGCGAGAGAATGAGAATACGGCCATGTTTCAGCACTCTGCCGCTGAACCTTCTGCTGTAAAGACCTGTTTTTTTTGTTGTGCTCCGTGATGAAAGAGTGGAGGCATGGTATGGATGTGGAATATTTAAGAGTAGTTAGAATTAATAATTTCTCTTTCACAGGACCTTTTGTGGGGAAAATTACAAAGTGAGGCAGGTAATTTTAAGGGGATTGTAGTAAACCAACGGTCACAAAGAGCCCACGTGTAGTTATAAGTTGAGATACTTCCGTGAGCTTAAGCTGAAATATTTAAGAATTAATAGCGTGTGTACATTAAGCTGAAATATTTAAGAATTAATAGCGTGTGTACAATAAGCTGAAATATTTAAGAAATAGCGTGCGTATCATAAGTTGAAGTATTTAAGAAATATCATTCCGTGTGACGCTAGATTTAAACTCTGAGAGAGAATCAAGGTGAGTCGGCCGTTTTTCCAGCAACGCCACTTGGCTTGCATTGCACAGGAAGACGTGCGTTTATCTCCAGAGTTCACAGTAGGAAAGTAGAATTACAAAGTGGGGCAGTGTCGTGTGAAACGGATAAATATTGATTTAAGTGGGAAAGCGGAAAGTGATGAAGTTGTAACCGTTCTTTGTGTAATATTTCATATTGTTGTGTTGTGTATGTCTTGTAATTTGGGTATGTGTGTTTTGCATGGGAGTAGCAAGGTAGTTTCGAAAGATTTGTGGGTATGCCTGTTCCTTCTGTATCGCTCGATCTGGAGGAAAGTTTCGTGAGGATTATTGTGAGAGGCGAAGTGTGAGGTATAATAAAAGATCCACCATCCGATCCAGGGAGTGCACTGTTGCGGTAAATAGATTACGAGACCATAGTATAGAGATTCACTAACGTAAAGCCATGCCCACTGGGCGGAATTTCTCATGTGATTTTGTTGTAGGTTGTAGAATTTGTGTGTTTAGGAATAAATCAAATAGTGAAAAGAAAGAGATTGGTGGCCATTTTCATTAAATTGTATGTTATCGTAATGTCCCGAATTTATATAAAAGCCGTTAAATCAAAGACAAAAGGTAAATGTGGTATTGCCAGTGCGTAGTGTACAGTCAGAGTTCTATAAATCACTGATAGTCAGATGCGTGTTTCCGTTGCGTATTATTCATACAGGAGAGTAATTTGTAACTAAATAGTAAGATATGAGAATTCATGTTACTCGATAAATTAAGGAAGAATCCACTCGCTTGGCAAACCACTCATCTTGCAGGCCTGACTGCTTGATGCCACAGTATGAGAAAGGCAAGTGGGTGCCTCTCATCATGACCAGGGTACAGAATTTGAGGCGCTGAACGAGGCTAATGTGGAACTTGAGTAGATTTTTGCTTTTACCTTTCGACTCGGTCGTTCCGGACCAGAGTCAATCAGATACATTTAGTTATCCATCATCGCTGAATGTTTGTAGCATCATTAGGAAATCATTCTGTATATTTTTTTGTATTCTTATGTCTATCTTTTTATGTCCTGTGTATTTTAATTTCATATTTAATGGTTATATTAAAGACTATTTCTATTTTGTTAGTGCTTCACTGTATACTAAATAAATAAATAGAATGGAGAACATAAAAACCAAATTACGAGCGATAAATTTAAAAATCGTGTCTTTTTTACATGGCATCACACACACATAAAAAAAAGTTCTGCTTCACCCCGGTTCCCAGAACTCCTGAGGATAGATGTTAACTGTGGATATTTTATCAGAGATACACTCCTTTTGACTGTTCAGAGATGTCACCAAACCAGCCCAAACTTTTAAACAACCATGCATGAGCAGCGCCTATTACACGGATGGGGTTCGACAGCCGGTCAGTTCCAGTCATTCCACCAGGAAGGAGGTACACGGCTCATATTATCTATAGTTCAACCATGCCATACCGCGGTTCATTCGCGTCGGAATTGTTACTTTGTCTGCCTCGGTCATGGATGTGTGTGATGTCCTAAGTAGTTCTAAGTTCTAGGGGACTGATGGCCTCAGATGTTAAGTCCCATAACGCTCAGAGCCATTTGAACCACTTTGTTACTTTGTGTCAGGAAAAGCTCTCAACAAGGGAAGTGTCGGAGTGAACTAAAGTGATGTTGTTCGGACATGGAGGAGATACAAAGAGACAGGAACTGTCGATGACATGCCTCGCCCAGACCGCCCAAGGGCTACTACTGGAGTGGATGACCGCTACCTTCGGATTACGCCTCGGAGGAACCCTGACAGCAACGCCACCATGTTGAATAATGCTTTTCGTGCAGCCACAGGACGTCGTGGTACGACTCAAACTGTGCGCAATAGGCTGCATCATGCGCAACCACTCCCGACGTCCATGACGAGGTCCATCTTTGCGACCACGACACCATGCAGCGCGGTACAGATGGGCCCAACAGCATGCCGAATGGACCGGTCAGGATTGGCATCACGTTCTCTTCACCGATGACTGTCGCATATGCCTTCACTAGACAATCGTCGGAGACGTGTTTGGAGGCAGTCAGGTCAGGCTGAACGTCTTAGGCACACTGTCCAGCGAGTGCTGTTTTGGGGTGGCATTATGTGGGGCCGACGTGGTGGTCATGGAAGGTACCGTAACGGCGTGAATGCCGCACGTGAATGCCATCCTCCAACCGATGGTGCAACCATATCGGCAGCATATTGGCGAGGCATTCGTCTTCATGGACAACAATTCGCGCCCCCATCGTGCAAATCTTGTGAATGTCTCCCTTCAGGATAACGAAATCGATCGACTAGAGTGACCACCATGTTCTCCGGATATGAACCTTATTGAAAATGCCTGAAATAGATTGAAAAGGGCTGTTCATGAATTGATGAACTTGTGGGTAGTATGCCACGACGAATACGGGCATGCATGAATGCAAGAGGACGTGGTACTGGGTATTAGAGAAACCGGTGTGTACAACAATCTGGACTATCACCTTTGAAGCTCTCGCTGTATGGTGGTACAACATGCAATGTGTGGTTTTCATGAGCAATGAAAAGGGCGGAAACGTAGTTTATGTTGATTCCAATTTTCAGTACAGTTTCCGGAACTCTCGGAACCGAGGTGAGGCGAAAATTTTCGGTGTGCGTATATGATACATGTAATGCACATAAATTGCCTTGTCATACTGATTGAAAATACGCCTGTGTACAGGTGATGTGAGCTGTACACAGCTTCTCCTCCCACTCCTAGCGCTATATAACTTTAAAACATGAAAACCATTTTTTGTATAATTACAATTCTACATATAATCATCTGTACTCCCAAGTGTAAGATGTATGAGCCTTGTGAAATTACAGCTCACGTAATAACAAACAAAATTTTCTAGGTAACAATGCCTAACAAGATTTTTCATCTTAAAACGGAGTACGTATGGTCCATCATAAAAGGAGGAAAAAATGACTCAAACGTTAAAACAGTAAATCCAGCTTTATATTCGTATGTAAGGGGGCATATAGTTATTCTTGTTGTTAGTCATTTACATCTTGCCATTGACGCTGCATCACCCAAAAACCGTACTAAGGGAGATCACGTGGCAATCCACTGGGGTTAACAAGGATACTCGGAGTGCATGTAGGCTGTGACGTACAGGGAGCGTTCTCGGTGTCACCAGCCCCTTGTTGCCCGAAGTTGATTCATTAATTTTTGAAGTAAGCTGTTAATTTGGGCGGCTGGTAAAATTTTCATAGCTCTTGTCACGCTAAGATAGTGACAAATTGCGGCGAGAGGTAGCGACGGTGGATTTAAATAACCAGTTTTATTGATCATGCTCATCTTTTTTGTTGATCATTATTGTTGTGAGTTGAAGGCTCGATGTCCATTTTCGTTCTTTGGTTTAACTTTTTATGATCGTCTACAGGATGATTGGGTTGCTTCAACGAAATCATGTAAACACTGGTGGACTTGCTGGTAAATAACACACGTATTTTCAGTCATATCACTTCACAATACAAACCAATATAACACACGTAACTTGAATTCCATCCTCGCACATCAAACTCGCACAACGAACCGCAGATATTTAACTCTAACAACATGCAGCAAATAAATTACTGTCATAATCGATCTATTTACGCAAAATCGTCTTTGGAAGATGTTTTCATAGATAAAATGTAAATAATTGTTTATGTTTTCTGAGGAATCAACAATCATCATTGTAATTAGTTAAGTGTTTATAAAAGTTGATATTTAAATATTTTCGCATAGCTATGTAGTAGTGGATTTTTGGTTTTTGTTTTCAATATAGTATCGGACGTTTCATATGATCCTAGATCGGTTAGTACATTTATCTCACAATAAGCAGTTTTATTACAAAGTGTACGCACTCAAGTGGTCAATGTGGGCCATGGCTTAGTGAGCAGGTAGTTATAGCAACAGCCGGCGCAGTTTTCACGGTTTATCCTTTGGGCGCAGATTTCACTGAGCGCTGTCGTCATATATACCCGTGCAATGCGGTCTGTGTAGTGGAGACTCCCTCGGAGATGTATTAGTAACCATCAAGTGTTCAGGGGACGGGTGTGAGACATCCATTGCTGCTCTGTTTCACACGGTATTTGCAAATGACTGATATGCTTCATCCGCATGTGTGGATTATTTATGAACCTCCTCCGATTTGTAGATGACATAGTTTTGTTTACTTAGGGTTGAGAAGAAGTACAGAAAAAGACAGAAGAAATGAACAGAGCAAGTATGACTGTATAACTGAAGGAACCTACGATTAGTACACCGATAGGAAAACCACAAAATTTGATGAAGTTGCGGAAGTAAACGATTTTCTATACGTAATACAAATGAAACAGCAAGCGTATGGACTCTTAAAAGGAGCAAACAGCGGACTGAAACTGGATGGTAGTTCATTTGAGGAACTGAATGCTGTATTTGCTCAAAACATACATAAACTCTGTGCAAGGGTGTGTATAATCTAGTTGACAATAAAGAGAACGAAATAATTCTATAAACTATGAAGGGATATCAGGCATGTGGTGGTCTTTCCACACCGATACTCCGTGGTCCACAGCAGGCGAGTACTGACAGTCTAGCTTCGACGACGCTGTGGATTATTTCCTCTTCAGTCTCTGTCTCAGCTAAAATACCACTACGTCTCTATTATGCCGATACCTTAACCAACAACGTACTATCGCGAATACGAAGTTGAAGAGCTTCATATTCAGACAGGAGAGCGAGTGAAATGATTAAATGACTGACTTGCTGGTGGTTCTAGCCAAAATATTCGACAAATATCGTCAAGAAAAACTCTACTAACATACATATAGAATTCTTGTTCTAGTTTAGCTGAGAGCAGACTTCGAGCAAATTATCGAACACATTTATCAGAATCAATTAACTGGTTCATACAAAATACATCGACACTGTAGCTGAATATATTTGATTGTTATAATCTATCATAAAAGAGTCGGAGCAATTTAAACGAGTTCATTTTTGTTGGGATAGAAGGAAATGTCCGTAGAGAATATCTGTCAGAAACAGTTCTCAAAAGGTTTAGTTCGAAGTCACGTCTGTGTGGACAGTGGCAGCCAGTGTACAGTAACAGATTTGGCTTCAGGCGACATGCGGGCATATCTATGTTCTCCTGCGAACGTGATCGAAGCAGAGCATTGCGTCACGTCGTGCTCATGCACCATATTCGCCCGCCGATAACTATTATTTTTTGCAGTAAATGCACAGTTTACGTAACTGTATCTGGTCGCCGTGGCTTATTGAACACAAACACGCAGATTTTTAAGGAACTTTGTGCTTCGATAAGAAAATACTGTGGAGTTTGGAACGCGATAAACGTAAAAAAATTAGTGTGTAAACAGTACACCAATCATAGAAGCAAACGGAAATAGCTTTTCCACGTATTTCCCGCTTCGCACACAAAATGTAAATGTACGTTGAAGTTTAATTGTTGTTACCGATTTGTAATATCTCGTATGTTTTCCCCTTCTACGGTGGGCAGAAATTATGTCGTAAATTTTTACTAAAGCGTTAAAATGGTAAATCAGTGAATGTTATCCACCTTTGATAAGGTGAAGTCACAGACAAGGGTCAAATTACATTTTTCTTTCGTGTCCATTTTTTGGAGAAACATTCCGATTTCGCCATTAGAGGGAAGCGCACACAAGTAACCTAGTCGTCTAGTGGCTATTCTGTGTTTTTGTAATTCACGATCCGCGTCTCTACAGGAAAGCATTGAAATATGAAGAAGATCTCATAAAATATAATTTGGACTGCGTAGCAGGATCTGGGAAAATAACTTTAAATGAGCTTAACAGAAAACGTTTTATTCGCTACTCGAATTTCTGTTTATTTCATTTTTAAGTCTCGCACAATAATGTTTGAGCATGCGACGTTTAATCTTCTATATTTCCAGAACACATCATTTAACTTTCGTCGAACAGTTAGACAAACACTAACATAAAATTACCATTAGAGACACGGACATGGAAATCATAGGGATAATGAATAACAAAAAACATCTTCTCGCCCTTCACATTTTCAAAACCACAATGGAACAGAATCGACTCATAAGCGATCGGACTAACACGGTAAACCACACAGCTCTTAAGTTAATAGATCATTTAGTATAATATTAAATCAGATCTGTGGTAACACCCACTCACTACCACTCTACACCCTCACACAGTTCCCAGTCACCGCCACCATCTTTTCCCAGTTGCTCTCCATCCAATCATTTCCCCCCTTCCCCCTCTCATAGCCACGAGCTACTACTCTCGTCTCCCACCCCTGCGTTCCTGTCACATCTCTGCTGTTGAACAACTAAAACATTTCCACTAATTTGTACTGACTCACACTCGCCCCCCCCCCCCACCCGCCTCCACCCACAAATACAGAAATTCGTTCGCTAACAGTATACACAGAAATCAAATGAATAAACATACGACCGTTCTAAATCTGTTGTGAAGTTTTATAATGTGACATGGAATTAACGCCCATGCAACTTAAGAAAAAGTGATTTGAAAAGGGCGAGAAACTGGAAATAGAGAATGTGAAACCAAGTTTCTTTCAATGCCACCTTCCGATAACGACGAAGGAGTATGTGTACAAGAACTAAAAACTCCGTAATACGTTGTAAGCCACCTTTATACGAAAATACTGTCTTGATTCTATAAAGACCAAAATGTAAAGACATATCATGCAGCCATATTTCCGTAACGCCCACTGAAGAGGCTTCGTAGATAAAAGCGCGGGATTAGCCGTGCGGTCTAGGGCGCTGCAGTCATGGACTGTGCGGCTGGTCCCGGCGGAGGTTCGAGTCCTCCCTCGGGCATGGGTGTGTGTGTTTGTCCTTAGGGTAATTTAGGTTAAGTAGTGTGTAAGCTTAGGGACTGATGACCTTAGCAGTTAAGTCCCGTAAGATTTCACAAGATTTCACAGCGAAACGTGTCTGGTGTAAAAATATTATTTCATTGCAGTAAGCTTAAGACTGAAAATCCAATATTAATTGGTTATTACAATTAATTTCGCCGAATTGTTACTACAGCCCATTTGTGTGCTCTTCTCCTTAATGGCGGAAGTGAACTCTTCCTCCATAAAATGAAAGTACAGCTTTTTTTCTCTTGCGAGTGTATAGCTGAGTTTTCGACATTACACTGTAAATCCATGATCCACGCCGCTTGGACTGGCAGATACTCATTTTGCTCCACAAGGACTCATATACATTTAATGAAAAGCGTCTCACGTAGTGGATAACTAATAGAACACGGCTGGCTTTAGGAAACATGGAACATGGGTGTTGTACCATACAAAAAATGACAAAAAGGATGATCATTTAACCATAACATGAAAGAGTGGCCCACATTAATCTCTATATGTTGCAAAGTTCCCTGATAACGTACATGAATAACAAATTATTACAGGATCTGTTCGATCAGAAGCAATGCGGAGACTGAGAAAATTAAAGATTGATGATTTGGGGGAGCACTTATCTAGTACTTGAATGCCACAGCAAAGACTGGATGGTACAGGTGTATGCGGCAAGACCACAATCCAGACGTAAATTATGGGAAGACAAATCTGCAGTGGTCGTGCAGTGATAACTTGAACCCACCAGAAGAATGAGGAACTACACATTCAACTAAAATTCCTGATTGAGTCGTGAATGAGCCTTCAGTCACTCGAAAAGAATATTAGATTCCAAAAATAAAAATGGCTCTGAGCACTATGGGGCTTAACATCTGAGGTCATAACGCCCCTAGAACTTAGAACTACTTAACCCATATTAACCTAAGGATATCACACAATCCATGCCCAAGGCAGAATTCGAATCTGCGACCGTAGCAGTCGTGCGGTTCCGGATTGAAGCGCCTAGAACCGCTCGACCACGGCGTCCGGCCTATTAGATTCGTGAAGTGTTTCTAATCCTAACAATGCACCTACAAACACACGGTAATTCTCATACGCTGCTCTCCTAAGCTGTGGGCGCTGACGATAATCAGCAGTCAATCGTGTGGATACTCCGCACATCCAGCAGTTGTGTGGAGGTTACCGAGTGCCGTGATCTGCCGCAAAAAACTTCGGTACATCAGCGCTCTATAGGATGTGTAAATGAAATCTCTAGACCAAGCGCACTCGTCGTGTTCCCCAGTCACAGTCTTTTCCACTATGTGCTGAGCTGAAATACGTTCTCTAGCGACACAGAGTTCTTGCTCCTCTCTACAAATTCACGCGATTCCCATACACCAATGAAACAGGTCCTGAAAATGCTGGCTAATGATATGTTTGTTAACAAGGTAACTAATTCCCCTCCTCGCAAAAGTTTTAAAACATTAGCCAATCGTTAGATAGCCAATCATGCAATTCTTAAACAATTCTGGTTTACTCTCCCGCTCTTCAGCTACGTTTCTTACTTCAGCCAATACGCTCATCTCCACGCCCTTATTTCTCAGAAAATGGCTTCTGACTTCTCCTACTCAGCTACTTTTTTCAGATTAGCCAAAGAGGAGCCCTCGTACAACAATTTAGGGCAGATGCTATTAATCCTGTGAAGAATACATCTCATCACATGTCAAAAGGAAATGAATCCCTGCCCACGATGAAGATCTGTTGCTGCCCACAGAATGTTCAAGTCTGTCCCAGCAATCTTGGAAGGCCACTCGCCAGTACGAGACAAGGTCCTTTTCGAGTGTGTGTTTTGGCCAGAAGGCGCTGCTTGTAAAATGTGAGACTCTCCGTGAGCGCAGACGTTCATCATGCTTCGTTATACGATTTCTGTGAATGTAGTCCTGGCCCCATATCACAATGGGCACATTACTCAAAAAGTCGCAGAAATGTGGCTTGCAGACATCAACACTGACAATGGCCAGTTCGCTACCCACTAACTTGCCCTGAGCAGTCAGCTCATCTTATCCTCTTGTGTTTTCCTCTGAAAGACAGCCCCCAACTCCCAGGGGAGTCAGTCCGTACAGATAGTCACTCACGTGGGCCAATGTGCCCATCTTCGCTTATTACGTACCCATCTAAGTTGCAGAGAAAATTATACCCAAAATAACCATCAAGAAAGAGAAGGAATTAATATAGAAATAGACGGCCTATTCCTGGCAATTACTGGTGTTATTAATTACAAGAATGGAATATGTTACTAACCGATAAAATTGGGGTCAGCTAGTAACGATTTTAAATCAATTGTGAAAAACAGATGATACTTACCAGTCCGGCAACGGATTGTCACGTAGTATCACTCCTATCTCCATGGAGACACTAACACAGATATAGGTGCACTTAGACGTGTAATAGTGTGACTACATCAAGAAAATTTTTATCATTGGATCTCCTATTCTCGCTGGAAAGGATTCGAAAAGCGTTCGTTTGCAGGGGAACAATTTATTACTTCTTACCACAATATCCAATCATTTCTAAAATCGTCACATCCATTCATTCCAACTGCTGGCACAAGAGGATCGAAAACATTATATCAGGGAACACAGTATAGATGAGGAACACGATCCATTTCTTTTATTCCCTTTATGAAAGGTTGCATTGGTTATTCTTTAAACATTTTCGACATTCGTACTTATTCTTACAAATTCGAATTTCTTGCTGACTATGACTCACTCTCACTCTCATCCTAATGCTGGCTTACTTGACTACTCACATTCACTCCTGTTTTTTCAACAACTTACCATCTTTATTATCACTCACACATATCCTTACTGTACATGACAATGCAAATTACATAGACATATTTTTAAACCCAGTACGCTAACATTCAATAAAAAGTTAAAACTATTAATACATAAATTCGTTGCAAAAATCTAGAAATATAATTTGAGCTTCACTTGGTCCATGAAAACTAATGACATGTGTAAAAGAATTAAGTACACGCAACATACATCTGATTTTGTACAATTACACACAGAGGACACAGAAGCTTGTGAGTCGTGTAAATCATAATTGAACTTCATAGTAACATGCAATATAAGTTATCCTTTTTGATTATTGAAGAAAAAAAGATAAAAAACAGTACCGATACACAAATTTGCTCTGCGGTGGTATTGCAATATTATCTTTTGGTTATTCAGTAGTTCTGGTAAGCTAAACATGCAATAGGCAGATGTGGCACTATAGCCAGACATTCATACCATGGAAGCAATACTCTACATCTATATGACTACTCTGCATTTCACAATTAAGTGCCTGGCAGAGAGTTCACCTCACAGGCTTCACCCTCGAACAGCGCGCGCGAAAAACGAACGTGTGTGAATAAACACCCAATTATATCAACAAGCTGGAATCTCTCAACAGGTTCATGACGATTTTTGTAAGTTGTTACTTTTGTCTCATGCGAGGATAACAGTGGTAATAGTGGGAAACCGATGTTTTAATTTGCTTGTTCTCTTTGACAGTGATTCTTGCTGACCCTGATACCACTCACATGATGTGTGATTAAAAAAAAACATACTGTTTTCGTGTAAACGAGTCTGTGATATATATCTTGCGGAGCTGTGTGAGGAATTTCCGTGGTGGAATCGCATCGTCTGGCACCGCCTAGTATATATCCAAACCATAACCAGTAGACCTCCATGCCACCGTGTTTCTTCCCTGCGCTCTTTCCATTCATTACGTTGTCTTCCTGTAAGTCAGACATATGGTCGGGAGCATTGAAGTTGGAGGTAAGTGAGTTTGTCCATTTGTAACGAATACACGACTGGTACGATATACTACATAAATCTGTTCATTACGGATGGCGGAATAGGACTATGATTTAAGTTGGTATATTATGCAGTTACACGTTACAGAGAATTTTTTTCATGGAGCATTGGCAATACAAAAAGTAAAGAGGAAAAGAGCTGCTCTATAGTTGTTCTATATTGCCATGACTCTACAAAAAAAAAAAAAGGAAAAATGGGTCTTTAACAATGTAGTAAATATTCCACTCTATTTGCTCATTTTTATGCAACTTTTGTTCCGTATTACACGTATATTGTAAATTTATGAACACACCTGTAACTATCAGTGTTCACTTACATCTATCACCTATCGTTGTAAATATTTTTCCTGTAACGCAATGCATCTCACTTTAGAGATCGCGATGTGACATAGTGTGACATCTGGCCTTTTCGTACATGTGTATTGACGTTCTGTGTTTCCTTAATGTGAATGAGTGTGAAACCAAATGCAACTAAATACTGTGTTCTTGTGTTAATAACATGCAAAACATACATTACCTGAATGAATTGGTCATAGGTACCACGTGGCATTGCAATATAAATACCCCAGATCATAACAATAAAACAAAACCTTTTTGTAACAGATAATTATATTTCCGATATTTCCACCATTTCCAGGATCACAGCATCTAGCTGGAGATGATTCGGAATATAATATTCCTGCAGCACCACCGTCTGTCAATGAGCCTAAAATGTTCTGAAAAGTAGTCAATAGTAGAGAAAACAAATCGTATCAAAGCATAAAAAAAGCGGCTGGTTGCGTGTTATACCCACATAAATTGCTAACACAAATTTATGTTACTAAACTTAAGCTGCAGCTACGTACCCTTATACGCGTGAAGTATATTAGTTACTATTACCACCATTACTTCCTATTTAAAAATTCGGAAAAAGAGCGGGAAATGATATCACCATTCTCTTTTTAGATGTTAAGACTTCACATTTGTAGAGAAATGTTACTAGGATTGGTCCGCTGTACACTTGTGCATAACAAAGACGGGCAGTTCTAAATACGAGATGTAGGAGCACAGCGGTGTGTGTAGTTCTGGTAGAAGAAAGTGAACATAATGAATTAAAGCGCCAATTGGAAGAGGGTTAAGGTTCAGTTATTGGGATTAAGAATACCGCCAGATCTTAATTGGAAAACTCACAGCGTTCAATTAATGAACTACCTGAGTTCGGCTCAATTGTCAGGACACATGTTTTTAGGTATAGGCGATTTAAGAATGTGTACACTACTATATTGTGTATATTTTCATTCCATGAGGATTTTAATGAATTATGTTTCGAAAAATGCAATTTACAAGGTTAATGTTGTTAGAAAAGCGAAGTATTTTAACCCAGCGATTGGAATGTCCATAGACTCAAGTCATCAGTGAAACAAGTGGAATATTCAACAGCGAAGAAAGGGGTTGCTGATTTCTCTGCAGTTTGTGGAGACAGAGAAGTGGAGCTATTATAATTGGTAACCTAATGGTGGGCAAGTAGCACGGTAAACTGTGCTGTGGCTGAGTGACTCTACAGTCCATCGCGACGGAAAGAATGTAAGGGAGGGAGAGGTGTTTTTATGGGGGTTATGAATCCATGAAAACGTTTTTAGTAGGTGTGCTTATATTTTGCTATATATCATTTTATCATTCTCGAAACTGCACAGATAACTCTCGGAGAACAAAGTAAAACAAACTGAAAGATGGGTGTTGTTAGTTCTTTCACTTTTTCACCCTTTATTCTTTTTCAAGTTTACTTCGGAACTCTGAGATATTACCTTTTCCAGCTTCAATATGTATCGATTGTGGTACATTCGAAAACTCTGTGCTTAACTACTGCATTGGAATGTTTGTCTTTGGTAAGCCGTTGGTCATCAGAAAATGGCGTGCCTTGGCGGTGTAGAGTGTCATGTGCTTGTGTGTTCAAAAGAAAGTCGGCTATCATTCTCATTCTCGTTCTTTTACTTACAAGTGTAGCATCGGAATGGGGAGAGACGTTGTCTAGCGCCTTGAAGTGTTAAATGTTTCTAGTTTTCTAGCCATATTTTAAGTGAAACTCTGCTCTGATAAAATTACTTTGTTTGACCAAGAGCAAAGGTTTTGAATAATTTTTACGACAAGCAAGATTACAGGTAAGAACAGTCCAAATTATTTACTGAGCTGAATTCTATGGTAATACTTTAAGTTAGTCAAGCCGTGTTTTGCATACTTCTACGTGATGGTATAATTCTGCGCATTTGTAAATAATGGTGTAGGTTAAGAGTGGTTGTGAAGTATAAGCATATAAAAACTGGTCACTGAACCGTTACAAAGCTCGTTTCATTCTGTTTTGCATGAAATTCGTTCCTGTTAAATTTCATGAAAAGTACGTGATCGGTTTTGTTATGCTAAATCCTTTTACTACACACTGATACTATTATTATTGCAAGAAAGCATTTTATATATTTTATTGTAATTGAAATATTTATTTTGAAATGTACGTAAACAGTCTCGTCAGCAAGAAACTTTTTTCTTTGCGGTTTCCGGATTCGGTCCGTTTTTGACCCTCTTCAGGCCTCACATCACGATAGTAGGCGGTGGCGGTGAACGGAACAGGCATTTCGACTCCACGAACGTCAACTGCTCAATTGCTGAGCAGTCGTAACACATGTTCCATTCATCGTCACAGCCTGCCATCGTGATATGAGATCTGTAGATGGTCAAAAATTGACCGAAACCGGAAACCGCAAAACAAAGGTTTCTTTCGGTCGGGCTTTTATGTTCATTTTAATGTACTGAAAAAACCGCCGTTCTCCAAGAGAAAATTCTCAAAAATTAAAATACTTATTTTTATGATACTGAAACATTTTAACATGATGGGGAAAATAAAACTGGTTAGGAAAGTATTTCATGCATCATAAGACAGGGCAGATGATGTAAGCTGGGTTGCCTGCCTTAAGATGCATCAGATGTTTTCGGGGACAGTTTTACTTTGCCCATTTTACATATTTATAATTTTTATTACATAATTCATACAATTCTGTGGCAGGTTATTTTGTGGGGGGTGGGGAGGGGAAATTGGGGCGGTGGTCGCAGTAAGGGAAAACGGGCAGAAACAAACTAAACAAACTGTGGCAGCCCACCCTACCTCGGAACCAAACATGGAACTGTGACAGACGAGCCTGAATTCGCGACACATGCTGAATACCAACGTGATTTGCTGTTCGAAATCTGACATATTTAAGTGCCCGTAAATTACCGTTAGGCTAAAACTCATTTAACTCCTGCGTGTAGAACTGAACCCGACGAGAAACAATCCAAGAACGGCAGAGAAGCATCGAGATCCGTCCCTTATGCTGATGAAACCTCGCAACAGTTTCCTAGCACTATAAGCTAGAAAAGGGATCACCTTAAATTAATTTATAAGTGTGGTGATGTTAAATTATAAGTGTGGTGGAGAGTGTGTGCTCAAGTCCCTTCTAATGCAGCCTCTCAAACATAATGCGTCTAATCTGGCCATTCTTTGCAAAGACAACACAGACACAGCGAAGCACCAGCTATTAGTATACCACTTTATTATACTAACTAACATAGAAAGCTGTTGGACAAGTTAAGGACCTTTTAATGGAGGCCTAGTCTGCTTTTAGCACAATTTCATTTACTATAAAGTTGCACAAAAGTGAATGTAAATTTGTCCCCCTTTAGCAGAAGTTTATTTATTCTTAAATTAAACAAAGGTTAATCAAAATTTACGAAAGAAGCAAGTTTATCTGAACCTCGAATTAGGTTAACAATAAGTGAGAATAACACTTTGGGAGGATCCCTACGGAAGGTAGACTGTGTGGTGGCTATATCACGAAGACGTCCTTATATGTTCAGCGCATTGATGCAACATTAATTTTGATGAAGTCAGAAATTCGAGTTGCACAGCCAGAACACACAGAAGCGAACAGCTCAGATTTATTATTGCGCTCAGCGGAGTTCACCAGACAGACCCAAATGACCGTCAGCCCCCGTCTCCTCTGTTCGCCGATCGTCTCCGCCGAATCACCATCTTCGACATCTCCCAAAACCCTTCCTCGTGCTCGACTTCCAACATACCTAAAATTGCATCTGGACGGATTGCCTCTATACTTTTGCCAATTAGATGGCCGAGAAACGTCACAGTATTTGCAAAAATCGGTAAAAAGACTTACGACACCTCCTCACTGCTTTACTTCTGCCAGTACCTCATTTTATATCTTCCAAATTTCACAGAATTTTCTGAAGACACTGCCGTGTCCTGTGAACTGTGCCTACGCGCCAACGCCATCAGAACTGTGTCAGCAAGTGCCTACGATATTGTGTTTTCTAGTGACTATAGTGAAGCCACAGTACGACCACTCTGAACTTGTGTCAATCCCCCACTCAGTAACCGTGGCTCATTTAGTGTGCTCTGAACCGCAAGTTCACGCAGCAGAACCTGGCGAGCAAAGATACATTCTGCTGTAGTTAATAAATTATTACTTATTCAGAGTGTTATAATTAACTGTATTACTGCTAGCCACCACAGTGTCGAACACAACACTACTGGGACCTCCTTTTCTCCACTTTTGAACAAACTATTGTCTTTTACCAAAAATAATTTGCTTCAAATGTTATTAAACATTCTTTTGTAAAACTGAATAAGGTTTGAATAACCAATTGTATATTCTGTTAAGCCTTATACTCAGATTTCTAAAAACGTATACAAACGTCAAAATCAATTTGATAATTATAAATTTACTATAATTAAAAAGCATCTGATTTTTGAAAATTCTGACGGGAAACGGGTGATTTTATGGGTGTTGAGTGCCAATTCTGGGAGTGTGTATTTAGCTTTCAACTTGCGAACTTACTCTGCTACTCCACTTCTGCTTAAGTTACTAGTTGAAAGATTGTATGCCACTCGTCTGAAGTTGCTTATCATTTGCTTTACTTGTTCTGTCGTGAACAGTTGATGAAATATTAATACGGCGGTGACTCAATAAATAGGAGGCGTATCCGGAAAAAGCCGGCCGGTGTGGCCGTGCGGTTCTAGGCGCTTCAGTCTGGAACCGTCTGACCGCTACGGTCGCAGGTTCGAATCCTGCCTCGGGCATGGATGTGTGTGATGTCCTTAGGTTAGTTAGGTTTAATTAGTTCTAAGTTATAGGCGATTGATGACCTCAGAAGCTAAGTCGCATAGTGCTCAGAGCCATTTTTTCGTATTCGGAAAATAGGATCTGATCGGTCGCGAAATGGAAACCCCTGTGAAAATCCGATGAAGCTTAACCAGAGATGTGTTGGGCGGTATCTCTAGTTCGCCCGTCGATAGCACCACGTCGCACTTTTCAGTTCTGAGCACATAGAGATGCCTGAAAATAATGTCTCCCGCCAAGTACGAGGGTCTGCTGAGATAGGTCACATGAAGCTAAGCAGCCCACAGCACATAGCTGTAATTCGTTTTCTTCTTCAAGTCAATTTTCAGCCTCATTCTGCAGAGGCAATGAAGATGCTCCTGCAGCGTTTTCAATGGGAAGAGTTTGATAACCCACAATGCAACCATTAATTGGCTCCCTCTCAGTTTCATCTCTATTCACATGAACCGCTGACAATCAATACATTTTGGCACAGACAACGAGCTGAAGGCCAGCGTAGAAAATTGGCGGAAAGCACTCGCCGCTGCCTCCTTTAACGATGGTATTAGAAAGTTGGTACAGTCGTACCGGTGACTGTATAGATAAGTAGCTGGAAATTGTAGCTAATTATCCCAAATAAAATATTTTTGATTTTCAGAGTGGTTACCATTTCGCGACCTATCAGACCTTTCTGAATACCCCTCGTAAGTTATAAACTGGGACAGAGCCATGAGGGACACACGTAACCACTTGAAATTTTTCTTTTTCAACATACTTCTCTTCTAAACTTAAACACTTGTCCTACCTTTCGACAAGGCGTCAAAAGTTTGTGGCATAGAACGCTTGTAGAGCGTTCCATCTAACGAGTGATCGAACGAGATTTTTTTATTTCCATAAATTGCTGCAACCCACAAGGCCGATGTGCTCTGGAGGGTACTGAAACACACCTAACCGTGGAAAAAATGTGCCATCATTTGGTAACAAGGGCGGCCAGGGCGCTTCTTGCTGGGGATTTTTTCTTGTCCTTTGCTGAATTCCTTTACCCCCTTCAACAAAACTTTCCATGAAATAAGCCTGTGTATGGGACGAATTTCGCTTTGAACGCAATCAGTGGATTATCTCTCAGCTTACAAAAGTCGTGGTGATCTAGTCGCGTACACACTTATAGCACACCTGCCATCTTGGTCTGACTGCAGATCACTAAGCATTGGCCGCGAGACGTATATAGGCTCGAAATTTATAACTATGTGCGGTATTCTGGCATTTGCAACCTATTTATCGGCTCACCCTCGTAAATGACAGAAAAGACCAAGAAATGTGTTTCAATGATCACGTAACACACCCTATCTTTGGAAAGGACTAGGAAGCAACACAGAAAGATGAGAACATATTTGAAATGATCTCTTCCGAATGATAACTAAATAGTGCCAGCATGGTCAATATTTATCTCTAGAATGCGCATAGTTTGTTTACAACTTTACTATAAATTGACATGACGACCATGCCACTTGGGACCTGTAGTACATTAGCTTATTTGTTTGAGTTGTAAATATTTGTCATGTATTGTTGTTTTTCTGACATGTTCTACATCCTGGAGGACCTCATCACCACGGATCAATTGGAATGAAAATAAATCCAATCTAATCTAATCTACGGAGCCACCACCAGCTTCCAGAGTGGTTTGTTGACAAGTAGGGTCCATGGCATTGTCGATCTGTGCCGTGCCACACTCGCACCCTACCCTCAGCTCGTACCAACTGAAATCGGAACTCATCTGACCAGGCCACGGTTTTCCAGTCGTCTAGAGTCCAACCAATATAGTCACGAGGCCAGGAGAAGCGAAGCAGGCGATGTGGTATTAGCAAAGGCGCTCTGCTGCCACAGCCGATTAACGCCAAATTTTGCCACGCTGTCCTAACGCATACGTTCGTCATACGACCCACATTGATTTCTTCGTTATTTCATTCATTGCTTGTTAACGCTGATAACTCTACGCGAACGCCGCTGATCTCGGTCGTTAAGTGAAGGCTGTCGGCCACTTCATTTTCCGTGTTGAGAGGTAATGCCTGAAATCTGGTATTCTCGGCTCAGTTTTGACATTACAGCCCTCAGAATACTGAACCCCTTAACGATTTTTGAAATGAAATGTCCCGTGCGTCTAGCTCCAACTACCATTCTGCGTTCGGAGTCTTTTAATTCCCGTCGTGCTAACACAATCACGCCGGAAAATCATCTGAATACAAAATGATATCTTCGCCAGTGCATTGCCCTTCTATACCACCGCCATCTGTATACGTGGATATAGTTGCCTCATGGCTTGGTACAATGTTACGTTAACGGTTACACGTCTAAAATAATACGTAGGAGCATTATTTTGAAATGTGGCATGCCAATTTGCGTGCCCTTTTCGTTAACTTTGTATCGGTTTAATAATTTAGAGAATGAGATGTGTGGGGAGTGCAGTAAGAAAATATTTATTAAAGATATTGAAAGATCTTGGCCTTTGCCAACTAAACTTTGTTCTCTAATTAGGCTTTATTTTCCGGACATTAAGAAACTGCTACCATTATTTCGTTCTAGAAAGCTAAGTGGGTATGTGCAATGTGTGTGTGTGTGTGTGTGTGTGTGTGTGTGTGTGTGTGTGTATTTCGTACATTGTTTGCTTTGCGTCATGCTTGCGACTTTTCGATCGCGCTGTGTCTTGTCTGTAGTACAGCCGTTTTCTCAGCAGTCAACGATATTCCTTCAGAGTTTATTCGCTGCGCAGCTACATCAGCAAGTGCCAAGCTGCAGCACCCATCGCGGTATCCCTAAAACTCTGAGCTGGACGGGAATCGTGACGTGACAATGGGGCGATCTTCTGTCTCTCCCTCTCTCTCACACACACACATGGCAGAGAGCAGCGTGCTAAACCGGCACCCGATGCAGTGTCTGTCTGTCCTTGGGAGCCAGACTGCGCGTCAGCTGAAGCAATACGCGCATAAACTCTCGTAATATACTGCCTTCAATAAATTATGACACGGCGATAGACGGTCGGCAGCGGGGGTGGTTTAGTAACAAAGCGCTACTCGCGGCGGGGGACGAGGGGGAACACGTGAGCCTGTTTTATGCTCGGCCGGCCGTTCTCACAGGCTCGCGCAGACTTCGCCGCTCCGACCTTCTCGCCACTCCGTACGGGGAAGAACAATGAATGTTATACATTGATTAATGATCAACCTGTCTTTTCTACTGTTCCTTTCCACAGCTGCAAACACGCGAAGCGGTCGCAGTCAACCACGACTGAGCTTTGATTAGTTGTGTTAATCGGTAGAGTTCGGAGCAAATTCTTATTATAAGGGGCGATAAAAAAAGTTTCCGTTACAAGGCCACACTAACATTGTGCCGACATGTCGGTGCTTACACAGGGTGGAAATTATTTAAACCGACAAACTCTGGAACGTTGCACGGGACACCAAAACAAACATTCTTCTCTAAGCTCATAATTAGCTGTGAGGCGTTTTAAATCCGATAGAGGTCGTAATGACTCTCACTACTCGTGAAACTGCACAAAATGGCTCTAAGCACTATGGGACTAAACATCTGAGGTCATCAGTCCCCTAGAACTTTAGAAATACTTAAACCGAACTAACCTAAGGACATCACACACATCCATGCCCGGGGCAGGATTCGAACCTGCGACCGTAGCAGCAGTGCGGTACAGGACGGAAGCGCCTAGAACCGCTCGGTCACAGCAGCCGACTGAAACTGCACATAACATGGGGACAAATCGGACGAACATAAGAAACGTACTTTGTGAGCAACTGTTAATATATTTCACTTACAGTGTCTGGAACCAGATGATTATCCGCTCAGAGCACAGTCTGCGCATTGGTGCCTGGAACAGTGTCAAATCCATCCTCCATTTCCGTCCTCTGTGATGTTTACAGAAGAAGAAATGTTCGGGCGTGATGGGCTCCTCAGCATCCACAATTCGCATGTTTTGAGTGAGGTTAATGCACAGGCCACATTAACTTGTGCTCATAAATTGCTGTTCTACGTGAATATGTGGCAGGTCTTGTTGGTGACTGTTTAAATGGGCCTTCTCTCCTACCTAGGCGATTAATGGTAGTCATTATTACAATTTCCTCGTCAGAGTATTCGCAAAGTTTCTGGAAGACATACCACTCCCTGCAAGACACCGCGTGCGGCTCCAGCCGCAACATTTCAGTAGTCCTGTGCGTCGATTCTTCAACCGACAGTTTCCAGAAAAAAATTTCTTTTATTTCTGTCTGTCATCACAAAATTGTTAGTCCTTAGACTAGCGATTTATGCCATCCATGACTATCTTCTTAACTGTTTTAAATCATTTCCTAACATTACGAAGCCATAGTGGCACCGTCAGGAAGTAAACACAAAGTCAGCTTAGCATTGCCGCACATATTTAAAATGTAGTATGTACTGGACCACAGTGACAGCGGTATCATCTTGTTAATGGCACTACTGTTCATACCGTTTCCAGAAAAGTGGGCTTGTTTGTAGTGGTGGACCTGTACCTTGGTCTACCTGATTTGACCCCTCTGGACTTCTTTGCATAACGAGAGATGTCCAACGTTGTATGCAGGACGCCTGTTAAAGCAGAAGAGTATTTGATTCCTCAGATACTAGTAATAGTACTAGGAATTAAGGACACTCCTGTAAACTTTGAACGTGTTAGACAGGACATGACCCACCGATGCAATCTCTGTGTACAAGTCAACTGAGTCCTTTTTGCCGGCCAGTGTGGCCGAGCGGTTCTAGGCGCTTCAGTCTGGAATCTCGCGACCGCTATGGTCGCAGATTCGAATCCTGCCACGGGCATGGATGTGTGTGATGTCCTTAGGTTAGTTAGGTTTAAGTAGTTCTAAGTTCAAGGGGACTGATGACCTCAGATGTTAAGTCCCATAGTGCTCAGAGCCATTTGAACCATTTGAGTCATTTTTGATCCCCTACTACAACTGATGTAATTGTATTTTGTTGATGATGCTGTCTCTTGGTAATAAAGAACTGAAACTTGTTTGTATTTCTTTTTGTCCCAACAGGAAACCATATGAAAACATGTTTTCACTGTCGCATGCAACCTAAGGGAATTTGCTATTTTAATTAATTTTAATTCCAGAGAAAACTCCCTCTAGTGGCTTAAAAATTTTCATAGGAAAACATGACAAGGAAAAAGTATTTGTTTCTGTGACCTTCTAGTATTTGTTGGTTTCAATAATTTGCACTTTGTAGATCCTCATCGCAGTCGAGCTGAGTAGCGTATACACTGCGGTAAAGTCCTCCGACGTAAACTTTTTGATCACCCTTACACTACTGCTTTATGTATCTGATGTTTAGTTTAATACGAACATTGGCCAATGATAAGAGAACTAGCACCATGAGCGTGATTCCAAAGCAAATGCATTTTTTTTCAAAACTCCAAACTTTCTTCCTCGTCATGTTGTTCACGGAGGTCACACAAACATACTTCGTGCTTGTATTCTGGTTTAATTATAACTGTATCCATAAGTTCCGCTGTCGTAGCACAGAGTCAAGGTAGCTGAAGCACATGACGTTCGTCTGAAGCAAAGTGCCGTTCTAGAGTTGCTGGGTTGTGGGAAGGAGACAGTGACAAATATAGAAGTGAGTGCAGAAGATGTACAGAGATGACGCTGTTGATCGCTGTACAGTCAGATGTCAGGCGAGCAGATTATCTGGTGAAAGTGTTGCTCGCCAGTACACTGCACAGGATCCTGACAACGAGCTGCGTATTCGCCATCTGGTTTTGGCTGACGAACTCAAAAGAGTGAAAGGTCATTCCGAGTGAGAGTTGGAGAAGCGAGGATATGCAGAATATCGAGAGAGTCAACGTATAAAAGTGTTTGCGCCAGGTGGGTTCCGAGAATGTTGGTAGCTGCCCAGACAGCAAAGAAATACGGAAGACAGTATGCAGCGACCTTCTGGAACAGTATTATAATTATACCCACCGAGAACTGTGACAGTAGATGAAACCTAGTTACATCACTTTGACACGTAGATGAAAAAGCGATGGATGGAGTGGCATCATGCAAACTGGCCGAGGCAGAAGAGATTCGAAACTACGCTTCAGCTCGAAAAATGATGGCCACTGTATTTTTTGATTCAGAAGGACTGTTGCTTGTGGACATCGTGACCCGACTTCTGCTTTGCAGGCATACAGGCCTCGGTTCCGCGGTGGCATAAGGCAGTTGTAAGGGGCAGTGATTGTCTAGAAAAATGACAGTTTGTCACTCATTAATGTACCAATATTCGTAAAAATGTCAAAGACATGAAAAATAAACTGAATGCTAAAAAAAAAGAAAGGTTGTGTATTTCTTTGGAGTGACCCTCGCATACCTGCTATAGGAAAGTACATTTTCGAAATTCTTATAAAATTTCCATGCTTGAATACTGCTGTGCATACGGTTCTAATAGATTGCGAAAAGTGTGGTTATCAGAATTCTTCTGTAGCAAAAATAAATAGGCTTTGAACAGCGAACGTAAGTTGTTTCTATACATCCCTTATAAATTCTAAAGATTTGTGGAACCCGCTATGTAAGTAATAGTTCGAATAGAACCAATGTTCACAGCCGTACTACTGTAGCTGGATCACAGGAGCAAAAATTTAAAATCAAATATTTTCCTCTCATGCCACTGTCACCTGGAAGAGCGTCTGTAAGTTAGAGTGACTCTGGAATTATCGCATTTGCAGCACACTAATTACTGTGACAACAATTGTCGGTGCGGTAGTGGGGTACGGCGTCGACAGTCAGTTGAAGAAGATATAAGCAAACTAAGTGAGAGTTAGATTTACAGTTAATTATGTGCGTAGTGCGTGGATCAAATTTGTGACGACTCGTTGTGATGTTGCATATGTCAATATGCTTACATATAACATGCATTTTTCCCTGTGAAAATATGACTAGATGCTAAGCGCTTGTTGTAGTTTTCAGTCCGAAGGCTGCTTTGCTGCAGCTCTTCACATAGTCTCTTCAACTCTGCGAAATGTGGCAACCTACATCCATTTAGATCTGCTTACTGTATCCATCTCTTCGCCTCGTTTATTGCATTCATCTCTTGTTCTCCCTCTAGAATTTTTTAACGCCTATACTTCCCAGCAATACCAAACTGACAGATCCTTGTTGCCACAGGATGCGTTCTGTCAACCGATTCTTTCTTTTAGTCAAGTTATGAAATAGATTTCTTTTCCCCCCAGTTATATTTAATACCCCCACACTAGTTATTCTACCTATCCATCCCATCTTCAAGATTCTTCTGTAGCACCGAATTTCAAAAGCTTCTATTTTCTTCTTGCATGAACTGTTCATTGTTAATATTTCCTTTCCGTATTTCTGCAGACAAATGCCTCCAAAAGGGATTTCCTACTACCTAAATTTCTATTCTGTTTTTAGAAATGCTTTCCTTGCTATAGTCAGTCTGTCTTCTAAATCCTCCCTATCTTCCTGATCGTTACTTATTTTGCTGCCCAAATAGCAAAATTAATTTACTACCTACTTGCTGTGTCTCATTTCCTAATTTAATTCCCTCCTTCGGCTATGTTCCATTGGCCATGTTATACTTTTGTACTTTACTGCTAATCTCTTTTCAAGGCACTACCCATTGGGTTCACCTGCTCTTTCATGTCGTTTCCCTTCTCTGACAGAAGTACAATGTCATCGACAAATGTCAATGTTTCTTTTTTCTCTCTGTACTTCATTTCCAGTTTCTCTTTGATTTACCTTAGTGCTTGCTAAATGTACAGACTGAATAATATCGCACGTAGGCTACAACCTGTCACACTCCTTCCTCAAATATTACTTCCCTTTTATGTCCGATTCTTATAACTGGAGTATGGTCTCTGATTGTAAATAACATTTCACTCTATATACATTATTTGTGCTGCTCTCACGGTTTCGAAAAGCGAATTACAGTCGCTTTCACTAAATTTACAGATGCGTTTCTTCAACCTATCTTTTGAGACAAGCTGGAGTTTCAACATTGCCTCACATGTTCCTAATTTTCTTTTGAACCCAAACTGATTTTCTCTGAGTTCAGTTTCTAGGAGTTTTTCCAGTCTTCTGTAAAGAACTCGTATCAGTATTTTGCAACCGTTATTAGTTAAAGTAATGGTTCGGTGGTAATCACATTTGCAGCACCTGCCTTTTTTTGAGTTACAGTTATTACATTCTTCTTGAAGTCTGAAGGTATTTCGTCAGTCTCATGTGGAATACTTTTGTTACGGCTGGCTGATTGTGAGTGAATGTCATCTACTCCTGGGGCCATTTTTCGGCTCAGGTCTTCCAGTGCTCGGTGAAATTTTCCTCATCATATCCGATCTCCCACTACTTACATAGTTGAATAGTTTCTTTAATCGTAATGTAAATAAAATTTAAGAAATGCAGTCGAATTACGATCAGATAATAACTGTTCACATTTTATTTTGTAGAGCAGGAGTACAGAAGGAAACATAATTTCATTTAACGATTTTTAATTTTCTGACAGTAACTTAATACACAAGAGAGATTATCAAATGCTTTTTTGGTTGAATACTTTCTTCATTCCTGTGCAAATGTCTTACGTTACATTAATATTTGTCCCAAAGTTCATAAATGCGACATTTCGTGATGATGTGGAACGTATCAGCTTAACGTTAGTCTTAATTATGCAATATAATTCTCTTTTTACCTACTTTATATCTAAATATTCATCTATTTTGTTTACAATTGATACTTCAGATCTAAAAATTCATGTATGAGTAGAAGGAATTGTCATTCAGAAATTCTTTTAATTTGTTTTTCAGTGCTAATTGGCTATCTGTCAGACTTTCAATGCTGTTTGGTAGATGACCAAAGATTCTTGTTACAGCGTAATTCACCCCTTTCTGTGCCAAAGCCGGATGTGACTCAGAATAGCCAAGATCATCCTTCCTTCTATTGTTGTAGCTATGCCCTTTGCTGTTATTTTGAGTTGTTGTGGGTTATTAATAACAAAGGTGAATATATGTATTACGAAGGTATTGCGAATATCCCGAGTTCCTTAGTTAAATATCTGCTAGGTGATCATGGGTGGGCTACAGCTATTGTTCTGATTACACACTTATGCAACGAATATTTTTTCTTTTAATGATGAATAACACCAAAAATTATGGCATCTGAAAGTAGTGAACGAAAATAAGCATGGGAGGCTAATTTACTGATATGGTTATCACCAATATTTGCAATAATCACAAGAACGTAAGTTGCTGAACCTAAATGTTTCAGCAGATCATCAATGTTTTTCTTGTAATTCAATTTTTCATCGATGCATATATCCAGAAATGTTGAATACTCTACCTTAGCGACACACTTTTGTTCAAAGTCTATATTTATCAATGGCGTTATGCCATTTACTGTACAGAACTGTATATACAGGATGTAAATTTTGAGTTGACAGACCAGAATAACTCGAAAAATAAGCTTCACACAAAAAAGTGTGTAGAATCCAAAGTCGATTATTTTCGCGGGGGATAACTGCTGGTGCTAAAATTGGTCCGCCTCCCCAGCCCCCTGGGGGTGTGACGGAAAACAACTTTAAAATTTCAAATGGGAATCCCCATTGGTTATTTCAGAATCAGATTCTACATAAAAAACTATGTACATCTTGTCTTAAACATTTGTTTTGTCTTTTGGTAGTTGGCACTGTAACTCAAGTAAATCCAAGTTCTCATTTTTGCGTGGAAAATGGTTACAGGTGAATAAAAAATACTTACTTACGTCTTAAATTTTGATTCGCTAAAACTAAAACTCTCCCTCTCTCCCCATAGGCTGGGGTTTCAGAAAGAGGAATTAGAGTTTTACACAAGTTGACCTAAAGATTAATTTTGTCCTCAGATTCGAATAAGTTTCGTTTGTTTCGCGTTCATGAGGCCACACACAACTTTTAATTATCAAATAGATCATCTGAATAGCTAACTAAGTAACCAAACATCCTACTTACTGACGAGTGAACTCACTTTTTATTTATCCGTAACCATCTTCTACTCAAAAATGAGAACATGGATTTTCTTGAATTACAGCGCCAACTACCAAGAATCAAAAGAAATGTTTGAGACTAAATGTAAGTAGTTTTTATGTAGAATCTGATTCTGCAATGAAAATGGTGGTTCCCATTTGAAATTTTAAAGTTGCCTCCCGGCCCTCCCCCAGGGGGTTGGGGTGGCTGTCTAATTTTAGCAACAGCATATGTCCCCCTCAAAAATAATCAACTGTGGATTCTACACATTTTTTCGTGTGAAGCTTATTTTTCAAGTTATTCTGGTTTGTCAACTTAAAATTTTCACCCTATAGATACTCAAAATTTAGTGAGAATTCATTTGCAAAGAATCATTTAATAGATTTCTGAAATGCATTATTTACAATTTCCTCAGTTAACTGTTGTTTGTTGGGAATGGTTACTATACTTGTACCATCAGCAAAAAGAACTAACTTCGCATCTTCATGAATATAGAGAGGCAAGTCATTGAGAACAGTAAGGGACTCAAGACTGAATCCTGTGAGACACCATTCTTGATAGCTCCCCAGTTAGAGGCTCCTGCTGATTTTTTTCAATCTATCTGTACTGTTCATTATAAACTTTTGCGTTCTTGCAGTTAAATATGAATTGAACCATTTGTGCACTGTCCCTCTCATAACACAAAACTTAAGCTTATCAAGAAGACTTTCATGATTCACACAATAAGGTTGAGTAGTTGATATTGGAGGCTATTTTTTCTGCTGTTTTATTTATAAATGTTACTATTGTCCTCAAATTGTGAATAGTTTTTAAGACTAGAAGTTAATAGAGAGGAAATGTATTATAAGATTACTGTTTGTACGTCGGTGTTTCTAAAAATTTTCTAAACGAGACTCGAATGTGACCGTAAGATATTATGTTTCTAGCAACCTATTGTCAAATTCTGAAGTTGCGTCTTGAGAGTTATCCCATCGCCGAACAGAAGTATGGAAAGCAAGCAATCTTACAAGTGATTTCATCACCATGTGGGCCAGGTGGTGTTGAACTCAAGAATTTTTGAGAAGAGCTGTAAAATATGGTTTCGAATAAAAGTTGTACGTTCAATTTGACGTGTTTGTCCTCTTCTGTGCTGTATTTATATGGATAAAAATCTTGGTTTGTACAGCATCTGTGGATCTTATATTTGATATCTCTTCGAAACATGTTTTAAAAGAGACGTCTTCCACATCACTTATCTTTACACAGGTTACAACTCGCTGACGAGGTGCAGACATACTCTATGCATAGGTTTGATATGAACGCCACATACTGCAAGCACATCTGTATGCTTCTCATCTATGAATATAGGTCATGTCTTCGGCTACTACTCCACCTACTCAGTAATACCATGAGGATTAGGAATTATACTGAGTTTCTTTCGTTCTTACGGTTTTGCTTCCCCTGAACAACAATCAGCCATTATTCTGATTCCTCTCCAATTGTTCCTCATCCCGAAACGACTCGTAATTTATTAAGCTTTGTCTCTCAACTCAGTCTGTTTGTGTAAACTGATAACAGACATCAGCGCACTTAACTTAATAAGTTCTGTTTTCACTGCAGTAGTTGTTATACAAGCTGTCTTCGGCGGCTGTACAGTTATTTCTCTGAAGACATATTAAAACAAGAATAAGACAGATTTTAAGCAGGGACATTTTCGAGAAAGGTGCTAATACTAAATCCGTTGTGATCAATGATTCTTGAGAATTTGTGTTATTTTATACAATGAGAAATCTATATCTCCGTTCAAGACAAAGGGGAGTATACTATAGTTTTCATGGTGTGTAAGTAAGCTTTGAATACTTTGGACGTAATTTTTCACTGCTTAATCATAGTTCAAGATTCCATAGATTTACCGTTGCGCTATGAAAGTCTTTCCTAGTTCCTAATATCCCTTAAAAACAAGATAAAATGCGTTAATATTCATTTATGGATCCAAATCTCTTTTACGACGGGAATATTTTCAGGGAATTGATGCCGAAGTCACACCAGCTACGTACTGAGTTTAAGTTTAAAAAGGAGTGGGAGGATTACACTTTCGTCCTGAATTTTAGTGCGAATATTGAGGCTTTCTTTTTGTATTTCCGTCGTAGATTTTTACGACACGTAATACAAAGAAATATATCCAAGACTATGGGAAAAGGAACATTCTCACTCCTCAAAATCTATCTAGGACTTCGTCACGGGCTTTACCTGCAAACATCCACGCTGCTGCTGTCATTTTTCTTATGTCGCAACTCACCCTCCATTAAGTCGTCGTGTTGATCTATTATTATCGGTTAATAATCGGCAGCAACGTCCCTTTCCTATTTACATTCTGTCCGCCACGATACACCCCCTGCCCACCTCTGTTTCATTATGTTTGCAGCTATAATTGTGTCTTCCACTCCAGCCTGTTCCTTGCTCCATTTGCTACTGTCGCCATCTCTCCCAGTCATTCCCGACGCCCAACTATCCAAAAATGGCTCTGAGCACTATGGGACTTAACATCTGTGGTCATCAGTCCCCTAGAACTTAGAACTACTTAAACCTAACTAACCTAAGGACAGCACACAACACCCAGCCATCACGAGGCAGAGAAAATCCCTGACCCCGCCGGGAATCGAACCCGGGAACCCGGGCGTGGGAAGCGAGAACGCTACCGCACGACCACGAGATGCGGGCGCCCAACTATCCAATTGCACGCTTAGCAAACATCACTACCTGAATGACATTTGCATTTAAATTCAGTACTTCACTGCCATGAGTCAGTATTGGTTACACCTGCTATTTGTTTACTTTCCTTTTTAGACACGTTTGAATCTTCATTTTTCACACTCTGTTTTTACCAATAGCAGTTCAGGGCATTTTCAATCGTCTGTCTATTTCTTGTTCAGCTGCATTCAATCCTTTCCTTCAATCAGATTAAACACAATAAACTAGTCTTAATATCTCATTGTTTACGTTGATTGATTGCGCATTATTTTAATATCTTTATAAATGGTTTTTGAGCATGCTTTGGAAATTCCTATATTAAAGTGTTCCATTCGTTTTCTTGCACACAAAGTAACAGTACAATGTCATTATCAGAATGAAGATGGAACATATAAACTGTTGAGCATACCTTTTGCAGCACCTGGCAGGCGTGTGTGGGCTCTGGTTCAATAGTGGCGTGGAAGAAAAGATAAGTGTTGTGTTGGCAGAAGAGCCAACACCGTGTTACTAGAGGAGGCAGCAATGTACGCGTTTTAGCTCACACACGCTGGTGTGAGGAGGGAAGAACTATACTGACGTGAGGTCTGGAACATGACAAGGAATGAGAATTCAGAAAGCGGACGTAATCAATTTGATACTTAACTTTAATCCATTAATGATGAACGTCGCTCTTGACGGTACATGAGTCACAATATTATCTGTTCAGAAGACATAGTAACTGAATATGGTGCCTTGCTAGGTCGTAGCAAATGACGTAGCTGAAGGCTATGCTAACTGTCGTCTCTGCAAATGAAAGCGTATGTAGGCAGTGAACCATCGCTAGCAAAGTCGGCTGTACAACACACTGGACTCGCATTCGGGAGGACGACGGTTCAATCCCGTCTCCAGCCATGCTGATTTAGGTTTTCCGTGATTTCCCTAAATCGTTTCAGGCAAATGCCGGGATGGTTCCTTTGAAAGGGCACGGCCGATTTCCTTCCCAATCCTTCCCTAACCCGAGCTTGCGCTCCGTCTCTAATGACCTCGTTGTCGACGGGACGTTAAACACTAACCACCACCACCACCATCGGCTGTACAACTGGGGCGAGTGCTAGGGAGTCTCTGTAGACTAGACCTGCCGTGTGGCGGCGCTCGGTCTGCAATCACTGATAGTGGCGACACGCGGGTCCGACGTATACTGACGGACCGCGGCCGATTTAAAGGCTACCACCTAGCAAGTGTGGTGTCTGGCGGTGACACCGCAGTAAGTCTTCTGAAATAAAAGAATAACAGTATCGGAAGATAAAACTGTTACAATAACAAAGGCAATTTGCTCGAAAGTGAACATAGTTCCAAATTTGTGAAATAAAAATATGCGCGTGGGGAGCATTCACTACGTTGTTGCACCTAAACGTACTAGGATATTCCGCGTTACGCTTTCCACGTGCTGTCCACATGCTACTGCTGCGGCCTGTGTCATCCTTCTACGGTGGCCATCCATGCGTCATCCAACGTTTGAGGACAGTTTGTGGGACGGCAGACAACAAGTTTCAAATGGCCCAGTCATGCTCACTACGGAACACATTTGCAGGTAATGCGCACTATTTCAGTAGAGTTACTCCTGCCTCCTGTATGAGTATGACTGCGAACTGAGAGCTGTTGTCTTCTTGAAAGACGAAGCCTTCTCGGAAATGTTAACTGTAGTATTGAACAATGTGTTGGGTGATCCTGCCCTGATAACTCAAATTACTGTAAGCGATGACGAGTGCCATCCGGCATCAGTTCTTGCTATCAGGCCAAAACGTGACATTAATTGACCCTCTCTTGCGCTGAATACATGAGATCGCATGCCTAAACAAGTACTGGTACCTCGCTATCTCTACTTTTTCTTCAACAGTCATTAGCCATCAGACAAATTATGCACTTACTGTAGCTTTTCAGCCTTTCACAGCAGTTGTGTTACAATATATTTCTCGGGTTTGCGATCAGATAACAATGGGTAACTCTCACGTTATTTTATCCAAACATGTGTTTGACACCTGCTCTCGTTGGTCATGTACATGTGGCCCGTTTATTCAGATTGAATTTAGCAGCCATAACATTTTTCTTTTTGTTGCCTCCTCCAGGGAGGTGTTTACTTGGTGGGTTCAAAATGGTTCAAATGGCTCTGAGCACTATGGGACTCAACTGCTGAGGTCATTAGTCCCCTAGAACTTAGAACTAGTTAAACCTAACTAACCTAAGGACATCACAAACATCCATGCCCGAGGCAGGATTCGAACCTGCGACCGTAGCGGTCTTGCGGTTCCAGACTGCAGCGCCTTTAACCGCACGGCCACTTCGGCCGGCTACTTGGTGGGCTGGTTACGTCAGTGGGCTATCATCTTGAAAGACAACCTGCCACTGTACCGACGGACAATAAGAGTTACTTCTTAGCTCACAAATTACCATCCATAGTGATCTGCATCATAACAGAGTCACCACACTGGACGAACTTATGACACTGCATTTCTAAGAAGTGTACCAGGACCTAGCTTACTATTCTACGACCAACAGCTAGCGTCAGACAAACCTCAGATTCGTTGCTGGATAGAACCGACATCACTCAGCCAGGTTCCATACCAGAAGTGCTACTGTTCTCCACCGCGCTCCACTGTTTTAGGCGCTTTGCAGTCTGGCTGGTAATGACACCTGGAGGCCAAATTTATCGCGTGTAGACGACTGCGCAGTGCCTGTATCTACACATAGCTCCTGCGTACCTCCAAAACGGCTGCACATAGTTCTGTTCCTTTTCTTATTTTTCTTTGGTCATCGTTCTTCTGGCTGGTTCGATGCGGACCGCCACGAATATGTCTGCTGTACCAACCAACTCATCTCAGAGTGGCACTTGCACACCAAGTCCTTAATTATCAGGCATCCAATTTCTGTCTTCTTTTATATTTTTTAACTTCTACAGCACCTCCCAGTACCATGAAAATTATATCTTGAAGTCTTAACATGTAATGTTTGATCCTGTCTGTAGTGTCGTCCGAATGGCGAGGTGCCAAAGTAAGATTGGTACTTAGCAACGCAACCACAAGAGAAGATAACCGCTGCAAGCCTCATCTGTAGTGACTCATTAAGCAGACTACAAGCCCTCGACCAGTGCTTCTGTCGCCATCCTTTCGTAATGAATATCCAGAGTCGGTTTATGTCGTCGAAAGCCGTGGACGTTCAGTGACCTTCATGCGGACCCCAGGACGTATCGGAATCCCGAGAAATGAACTTGCTGACAGGCTTGCTAAACAGGTTACTAGTAAGCCGACTGTGGAGATCGACACACTGCAATCTGGTCTCCGGCCGGTCTTACGCCTTAAAATTTTCGGGATCTGGAATACTGTATGGCACCCCAAACAAATTACGTGCTATGAAGAAGACGACGAATGTGTGTAGGTCATCCATGCGGGCCACTTGCAGGAACTCCATTGTCCTTTGTTGGCTCCACATCGGCCGTACTTGACTGACTGACTGTCGCCTTCACCGTCGCGAGGACCAACCCCAGTGTCGATACGGTCCTTGATTGAATCTAGTCCACATCTTGTTGGACTGTCCCAATGTATCCGCCCTGGGGCGGACTTTTGTCTTCCTGACGCACTACCTACAGTGTTAGGTGACAATGCCTCAACCGCAGGTCTACTTTTGCATTCCATTCGGAAGGTTTCTTTTTATCACTCAAACAAGGGCTGAGCGTATGGCCTCCTCTCCCAGCCCTTCACCCTCCCTCCATTTTAACTCTTTCTCGCTCTTTCCTTGCTGTTTGTTCGCCTTGACGTTCATCTTTTTCCTGCCTGTGTTTCTCTAGCCTTGTGTTTTTAGACTGAAGATTTTAGTGTGTTGCAGTTTGACTGGCTCATCCTCTTTTATTCTTGCGATCAGTCAGCCCAGGCCATTTGCTATATTACTTTAATACCTTCTATCACTTATTGCCCCTTTTAGTGCATGATTTCCCCTTTTGATTTGCTTCTTTCATTTCCTCTTTCCTTTTCACTTTTGCAGACTCCTTTTGGAATGGCTTTAATCCGAGACCTGTTTGAATGAGGAGAAAGGGTCTGTTGATCCTGTAGTTTAGTCCTTTTATGCGACGAAAACTTACGGTAAGCTTCAGAAGGCTTTTGGAGAGGAGGTTATGTCAAGAGCTCAAGTTTTTCGTTGGCATAAAATGTTTAGTGAAGGCAGAACAAATGTTGAAGATGAAGACCGCAGTGGACGACCATCAACCTCACGGACGGATGTCAACTTGGCCAGAGTGCGTGAACTCGTACGATCTGATCGAGGATTATACGTGAAAATGATTGCAGAAGAACTGAAAATCAATCGATAAACGGTTCGTCTAATAATAACTGAAGATCTTGGTATGAGAAAGATTTGTGCAAAAATGGTCCCCAAAAATCTCACACCACAACACCGAGAAACACGGAAAAATGTGACAGCCGATCTGTTACAGCAAACGGAAATCAATCCACAATTGTTGAGTGGTGTTATGACTGGTGATGAAAGTTGGTATTTTCATTGATATCCAGAGACAAAACGCCAAAGTTTGCAATGGTGCTCAAAGGGATCACCCAGAGCAAAAAAAGCTGCCATGTCAAAGTCAAAAGTGAAATGCATGCTTGTGTGCTTCTTTGATTCCAAGGGAATTGTTCATAAAGAGTGGGTGGCTCCTGGACAAACAGTTAACCAATATCACTACAAAGAAATTTTAGGAAGACTTCGTAAAAGAGTGTATATGCCAAGATTGCTGATAATTGGATTCTGCATCACGATAATGCGCCATCCCATACTTCTCTGTCAGTACAGCAATTTTTAACCTCAAAACAATTTTCAGTACTACCACAGTCAACTTATTCACGAGATATCGCTCCGTGCGACATTTTTCTATTTCCAAGAGTCAAAACGGCGGTCAAGGGACACCATTTTCAAACAACACAAGATGTCCAAAAAGCTGTGACGAGGGTCTTGGGGTGCATTACAGAAGATGAGTTCCAGAAATGTTACCATCAATGACAGAAGCGCTGGAAAAAGTGTGTGCAATCAGAAGGGAACTACTTTAAAGGAGGCAACACTAAACTTGACTAAAACGGTAAGCAACATTTTTTTTTTTTTGCACATCAGTCTCATAACTTTACTGTCGCACGTCGTATAATGAAGTGAACTGATGTCTTAAGTGTTATGGTATGCACCCGGTGTCCTCCCAGAGCAAAGTGAAGACCCTGTCTTTCTACCAACCAATGTATTTTCGTCCAGTATAACACTGTCCCTCCGTCTGTAGCACCGCATCTCAAACTCTTCTTTTTCGGTTTTCCCACGGTACGCGGCACATTACCACACGATATTGTTGTCAATACATTCATTCTCAAACATTTCTTCCCTCAAATTTAGGCCTATGTTCGATACCAGCACACTTCAATTGGCCAGGTGTGTCACTTTGCCTGTGCTTGTTTTTATGTCCGTTGTCTGTTACGTGCATTCTCCTTAGCACACAAGCAATCCATGATTCGCTGGTGGCGGTTATGAGCTGCTGTTACTGATCACGGGACGAGCACCACGTTTCCTGTTCTCCATGATGTGTGCCTCACGATCGCGCCTCAAAGTTGCGACGACGACGACGCTGTGGTGCCCGCCAATTTGGCTGGAAGCCTCTAAAACGCATATCTTAAGGGTTACGAGCACTGTAAAACACATCTCTTTTCCTTAAGAAGTAGTGTTTCTTCCCAGAATATGGAAAGCAAAAGGCTAGTAGTAGAAGAGGTTCGTTTCACAATGTCGAAGATGAAGACATGCTCATAGCTCTTGAGGTAGGCGTCCTAGAGCCGATGTTTACTAGACATTTTGCTTCGAATTATATTTCCTGTCATACCTCAACTGACCATTCCTGCTGGAACACCCTGTATTTGAACTTAGAATATATTCAATTTCGCAGCAAACCGACGTTAAGGTTACTGGTCTGTAATTCATCGGGTCCGTTCTTTTACCGTTTTTCCACACTCTCGGGACTTTCCACTGGGTCAGAGATTCGCGGTAAATGCAAGTAAAGGGCGCATACCGAAAAGTACTCTCTGTAAAACCGAATTGTAATTCCATCCACGCCTGGTGACATTTATTTCCAACTCCTTCGGTTGCTTGCCAGCGCCTGAGACGTCTGTTTCTATACTCACCAAACGGGAGTCTGTGGGACGGTCAAATGACGTATGTCTGTAATACACCCGTGCGTGTATGATTTTTAAAACTGAATTTGAAAATTTCATACTTCCTTTTGCTGTCTTCTCTCGGCACACCAGACTGATCGGCGAGTGACTGGATAAAAGCCTTCGACCCAGTTTCTGATTTATGTGGGATCAGTATTTTCACGGGTTCTCGACAACATCTTGCGCTTAGGTATGACAGTGGAAGTTGTATACGTCGCGCATCGATCATTCTGGCGGAGGCCTACATCTCGACGAACGTTGTTTCGACTACAGTGTAACATGGTCAAGTTATGTTTCGCCACCAGTGATAATTCGGCTGAAAACTTTTTTTCCCTACGACACAGTATCTGAGGAGGGAGTTTATTGCACTGTTGGACGACGGATTTTGTGCAACTCAGCATTTTTGGAATCCAGGCTGCGCATCACTTCCAGTACTATAAGCATTCTGTCACAGTTTCGTACAGAACAATTCTGATAAGCGTGGGGTAAGGCAAGACATAATAACGAAATCGTGAATTGTCTGTCTTCTTGATTTCTTCTACCGTCTTTCTGCTGCAGGTCAACAGTATGGCCGACGGTCGCCCACTTTGTTTCTCATCTTGCACATTGCTGCGGCCATCTTTATAGACTCGACACCATTTTTTAGCAACTCCATTCATAGCGTTTTTCTCCATACACTTTACTAATCTGCCGACGATGTTCGGCAGCTTTCACCTGTCTTCCGTTTAAGAAATGTATAATAGCGCATGTTACGTAATCGGAACGCCAGACTCATTTTAAACACATGCTAATAAATTCAGGGCGTCCTATCTTTGGTTCTACTGATTGCAGAGTCAAGTGCTTTGGATAGATGTTGGCCTAGGGACCCTTTGAGTACCTATTGAAAAAACGGGCATGCTGTAGATGGTCAAAATTTAAACAGTACACTCTTTTTCCACCCCATGCAAATTCAGCAAATCGATTGGTTCTTTTGCAGTAAATGTGGCCTAGAGTAGGCCTTAGGTGGCTTATAAATGCACCATTTCTATATGGGCAGTTCCTGAGAAACCCTTGATTTTTGGGTACCAAAAGTAGGCCGCTTCTATAATTTCTATTCATCGCAGATAGTCGAAATCTTTACCATATGTTCTTAAGATGGCATTCTCGGAGGGACCTGAATTTTTTCGTTATCGTTATACATTGCTGATATACAGAGGTTCAATGTTACAGTAAATATGCACGTAAAGCATTCACGTAATATCCGCCCTGCGGAATAATTTAGTTTTGACATACATAGTGAGCACGTACCTAGGGTTCTGGGGTCATCGCAATGATTCTGAGCTTACCAAACTAGTTTGTTAATGTCATTGTTTACGACGCGCTGTCTCTGTATAATAGTCACTTCACGTCTATACAGTCTTTCTTGACCCCGAGTAAGCCATCCCCAAGGACGTGGGTGAAGAGGAGACAACGATGGATGAGGAGAAAGGCAGCAGAATGTATCCAAGAAAGAAAAACACAGTGGCAAAGGAAGAGAAGAAGAATAGGACAGTGGTAGTGTGAAAGAAAGAGAGTGAAAGATTCAGAGGATAAGAAAGAGTAAGAGAAACGGATGAAGACAGTGACAGTGGAATAGAGACACAGAAGAAACTGACAATGGAAGATAGAGACAATGGGAGGGAGACATATACAGGCAGTGGCAGTGAGAGTGACATACTGAGTATGAACACTTCAGAACATAGATAGAGTGGGCAAATGGATTTAGAATGTTCTATGTTGAAAGAGAGCGATAGTATTCGCATGCCCAAAATTTTTGTGAGGAAGGAAGGATGGGGATTCAGGTAGCGGATTCCCCACTTCTCTGTCAGAGACTTTTTGAGAGGAGTATCCTCACCTATTTCGTGCTCCAGCAGGACCATGTACCAGCTGGAAAATAAACGTTGAAGCAAGCTATCGTAGTGACAGTTGTCGACGGTCCTTTGAGAGCATCCACAACTCCAAGAGCTTACTTTAAATATGCGTCTCGTATATCAGCACAGCCAGGTGCGCATTTAGCTGACTCCTCTGACCACACAGCGCAGGCGGTGCACAGAGACGCGGCGCCCGGGACGGACCCCCCAGGAGTCGGGCGTCGCGACGCCGGTGGCGCATGCCCCCTGCCCCGCCCATTGTGATCGCCGGCCGTGATTTACACCTGAATGCGTTCATACATTAGGCCGTGTAATTGGCGCTACAGTGTCGAAAACGCCGACTCGCCTCTTACGTAAATCACGACAGCTGTAATTCAATTCAAACACTGGCGACCCAGCCAGGCACGCGCCTAATGGCCGCCGAATGCCTGCAGCCTCATCCCGAATACAATGGGCGCGATGATGAGTGCCTTGAGGCGGTTTTTCGGGCGTGATGCCACAGGTGAGGCGCCAGGGAAAAGTGCGCCACCTGCTGTCCTCTAGGTGCTCCCTTCGTTACCTCTGAGAAGGGTCTCCTCTGTACAAATCAGTCACCTGCGTGCCACATCCCTCTGCAGAAACGGCACTTAACTTTTAATATCTCACAACTCCACCCCAATGGACCTCGGAATGCCCAACGGTAACGACCGACCGCCACGTCCCCCTGGCGTCTCTGATTGTGGATATGGAGGGGCATGAGGTTAGCATGCCATGCCACCTGTTGTCAGTTTTGGTAAGTAGAGGCGCTACTTCTCAATCAAGTAGCTACGCAGTGGGCCTCACAAGGGCGCGGTGCACCACACTTGTCAACAATGCACGACAGACTCGGACAGTCATCCATCCAAGTGCTAGCCAATCTCGACTGCACCTAACCTCAGTGATTTAATGGGAACCAGTGTTACCAAGAAGGCAAGGCTGTGGGTTGCAATGACTCAAAAAATGGACAAAAGTAACTGACAGTAAAAAAATGCATCACTCTCAAGGATTATGTTCAGTGGCATCAGAGGAAAATACGAGTATGTGCATACTGGGAAGTTACAGTGTTAGTGATTCATTTTTCATGGTCATCAGCGATCAGATGGCGCTCAGGAGGCACCCTTTGTTTTGACTGTGTAACCAGAAACTTAGCCTAGTTTAAAGGATGTCAGTGTTTGCAACATTCATTCTACAGTACAACCATGACATGCCGATGGATACATACTCCTGGTGCACATATTGATAGGTTGCTGTACATGTTGGGTACAATGTATCGATGGTGTGACGCTGCTTTCATCGGTGGTCTGTAGAACACCCCGACACCCATACAACCAGGTTCTGGAGGTAACCATAATGCAGATGCGAGTCAAGAATGAAGCATTGTGCGATCTGTGGTGGCTGACGGAACACCATCCAGGTAAGAAATTAGGACACATGTTACACCTAGTGTGTCAATCAAGGACCATTGGGAACTATCTGCTTTCAGCATGGCTACAATTACATGTGTCTCTGGCCAGAATGCCACTGACACCACGACACTGTCAACCATGTATACCCAGGTGTCGTGAAACAGTTGTCTTCAGTGATGGGAATGAGTTGTCTTCGTTGATCCATTATGGACCATGGGACAACAGATGGCAAGTATTTCTTGATGTAATAATTTACCGACAGCCGTAAGTATTGTAGAAATTTAGTTAATGAACTTCTTAAGTGCTACCAGTTTCGGCATTACATTGATGCCATATTCAGGCCCCACACGTCATAGTCGTAAAATCGCTATACACGGAAGGAGCCATATAACTGGATCTGTGAATAAAATCGTTGTGCAACAGCGGTGGCAAGGCGACACAGAGCTGTTGCATAACGATCTGATTCACGGATCCAGTTATATAGCTCCTTCCGTGTATAGCGATTTTACGACGTGTGGGGCCTGAAGATGGCTTCAATGTAATGCCGGAACTGGAGCACATAAGAAGTTCATAAAATAAATTTCTACAATACATAGAGGTGTCGGTAAATTGTTGCATCAAGGAATAAGTTGTATCTGCAAGCGAGTGGACGTACACGAGTATGGGGCACAGCAGGTGAGCTGTCGATTCTGGGGAGCATTTTCCGACGACACACAGGTCCCATCCCAGGCTTCATCGTCTGATGGGTCACCTAACTCGTGATCAAATCTGGTGTGTCTATAGCGTAAAGTAACCAGCGTCCACTATATTGCACAGCTTGTTACTCCCGTGGTACTGCCATTCCTCCGACCGCAATGTGGTGTGGTTTCTCAGCAGGCAATGCATGTCTACGTGTGGCTGCAGTGACGCAGCGTTCTCTGCATGGTGTACAACAGCAGCCCTGGTCTGAAAAAATAGCCAGATCTCCAACCAACTGCATACATATGGCCAAGCAGGAACATACTTGCTCTCCAAAGCCTGCAAGAACCATTGCCTAATCACAACAAAAAGAGGTCCATGATGCTTGGGACCAATCTATCTTAGGATCCATTCGACACCTTTATGACCGACGGCATGCTAGAATGGTCACCTGCTTTACCGCCAGAGAGAGCTACACTGTGTATTGATGCGACTGTTTGCGCACCCTTCCCTGTGACATGTGAACTTCGTTTGGTTGATGATGTCTGGTTTGTGGGGCACTTAACTGCGCTGTTATCAGCGCCCATACAAATTCACAACCTTTGCTTATGCCAATCTCGCCACTTTCATGAATGATGAGGTCAACACAAACACCCAGTCATCTCGAGTCAGGTGAAAAACTTCATTTGGTCCCAGTTTATTATCATATGCTCTTACAATACTTTACTACCTCTCACATAACTTGCCAATAACATAACCTTGTCCCTGAGGGTCTTCCATGCTTTTACAACAGTGTGAAACAGGCCCAGACAGTATTTCATCCATCTTAATACAGACAGCCCAACTTACATCATTCTCACACTGGGACAGTTAGTACTAGCCAGCTTGCCTATACTAACGAAGAGGACACGGCAAGTGCCATAATTCGATTTCCCAGAGACTTTGCTCAGTGGAAGAGGGATTAAAATAGGCGAACACATGTCTCTACTTATACGTATATACTTGACCGTTCCTCAGAAAACGTTGACGAAAATTTTCGAGGTACTTCATTTGCCTTTTAGCGAGTAAATGGTTAAACCAATGTGGTGACACAGTGAATAGCGTCAGAGCTACGCACATTTGCAACTCTGTTCCAAATCGATTTATTATTATTGTTTCTCATAAGGCTTTCCAATGTATATCGAAATAACGTTCTCCTTGTTCATCTACTAATTGTATGTCTGGTGAATGAATAAAAAAGAAAACAATAAATGAATGAGAAAGTTATCTGAAATTGTTTTCGGCGAAATTTCTGTAGTGCATCTTGATTCATAATATACTGCAAGCTCCAGCTGTATGAAATATTGTCTGGGTCAGTTCTGTTTTCCCTATTCTGTATTTGTCGCCCAATCTATGTTGTAGTATGTGATGTTGTTGAATTTAATAGTAATAAAAGCCATGCACATTGGTCTCTGGATTATGAAATTAGCCATTGCGCTCGTACAACTTCTGTATGTTGATGGAGGAAACAGTGACCAATCCAGATATAACTTCACTGTCAGGATATTGGCTCTTTATTGGTAAACACACCATGCAGTCGCAGAGGCCGGCAACTATATACGTTTCCCGCCCCGGCACACGTCCCTTCCTGTAACAAGCGCTTTACAGGAAATACGGCAAATTTGATTTAAAGCTGTGCTTTCCGAGAATATCTCGATTTTATTGACCCGATGTGACAATCATCTTTAAGGCGAATTTTGTTTCGTAATTTGTTGATGTCGCTAGACGAAAACGGCGACCTGTAAAGTCGTTGGAATTCGAACTTCAGTCAGGAAATGATTTCTCGCCAGCGTGAAATATGCCAGGGAATCTTTCACCGGGGACACGACGGAACGAGACAGCGAGACAGGTGGCAAACGCACAAGGTCCCCGGCAGCGGCGGGAGTCGACGCTTCTCTTGTTTTTTATAGACAGGAGTCAAACAACAAGTTGACATACGACGACCCTGGTCGTAACCAGTGCCATCTCAGCCATCAGGAAAAAACAGAGGCCGCGAGAATGAGAGAGGCGCGATGGGGGGGGGGGGGGGGGGGGGGAGGAGGGTTGTCGAACGTGGGGGAGAGGTGCGAATGAAGATTCGGGCCTCCGGCACAACAACACTGTGGCGCAGCCCACCAGATGGCAGGTCTGAGACTCCGCATGACTGGCGCCAGTTTTTAGTGCCACGTAGTGCCGCCATGGAGGACGCACGGGTTAACAGTGGGCGCTGTAACTTTCCACGTGCCAGTCACGTAAAAATTCGCTTGCACGTTTTTACGCGCACTTATACGAAAACGTTACGTAAAAGAAAACTAGGCAAAGAGGAAACCACCACAAATTAAATACTATTATTTTAGAAAACTAATTTCCTGGTGAAACTCCTGTCGATTAAGAAAGGGAATGTCGCGATAAACGTAGTAATTAGGCTCCCAGTACGGTAGCCATCCATGTGCTAGCTGCACATAGGCGTTAAAAAAAAATTTTTTCAGCTGTCCACACTTGTCTATCTTTCAGCAAGCCTCTTCATCCGTTCACAACTACTGCAACCTACGTGCAACTGAACTACTTATTGCAGTCAAGCCTCATTCACCTTCTATAATTTTTACGCAACCACCCCCAACTCCACACTTCGTTCTATATCCAGATTAACTACTCCTTGTTGCCTAACGGTATGTCTTATCATCCGAAGCATTATTTTGCTCAAATAGCTCCGCGCGGAGCGACCGCGCGGTTAGAGGCGCCTCCCGCCGGACGTTCGAGTCCTCCCTCGGGCTTAGGTGTCTGTGTAGTTCTTAGCATAGTTTACGTTAAAGTAGTGTGCAAGCCTAGGGACCAATGACCTCAGCAGTTTGGTCCTTTAGAAATTCACACAGACACACACACACACACACACAAACGCTCAAATAGCATCATAAATTTCTTCTTTTCTGTCCAATATGATTCAGCATTTCCGTATCTACCCATTTAATCGTCAGGATTCTCCTGTGGCGTCAAATTTCAAAAGCTTCTCTTCACTTCTCTTCTCAACAGTCCGTATTTCACTACAGTACATGGGAACCCTGAACAGAAATACCTTTATAAAAGACTTTCTAGCATTTATATTTATGTTGACAAATTTCTATTTTCGGAAATTATTTTCATGTTGTTCCAGTCCGTATTTTCTTATCTTTTCTGCTTCCGTCACCGTCAGTTTTTTTGCTTTCGAAATAGGAAAACACATCGACTGCTTTTAGTGTCTCGTTTCCAAACCTAATTCTGTCACTATTAACTGATTTAATTGGACTGCATTACATTATCGTATTTGACTTACAAAATCTGTTCAAGGCGGTACCCATTCTGTCCAACTGCTCTTCCAAGTTCTTGGTCGTCTTCGACAAAATTACAGTACTACTGCTAAACGTCAGTGTTTCGGCTCCTTCCTCCTGAGCTGTAATTCCCTTCCCAAATTTCTTATTTGTTTCCTTTATTATTTGTTCAATGAATTCATTGATTAACACTGGTGGCAGGCTACAATCTTAACGAACACCCTTCTCAATTAGTGCTTCCCCTTCATATCCCTCGACACTTTGAACTGCAGCTTAGTTAATGTACAAGTTGAAGATACTCCTACAGTTACCGTATCTTACCTCTGGTATTTTCAGAATTTTGAAGAGAGTATTGTACTCAATATAGCCAAAGGCTTTCTCTAAATGTTATAGTTGCCTGTTTTTATTCTAACTTATAAGTCGCAGAATCAATAACGCCTCACCTATTCCCACATGTCTCGATAACCCAAATTGTTCTTCCCGAGGTCAGTATCTATCCGCTTTTCCATTCATCTATGAGTAATTTGTCTCAATATATTGTAACCACACAAAGCAAACTATGTGTCATGCAATTATGGGTTGTGAAGCATTGCAGATTTGTGCTCCCCTACGTAATAATGCAATTTTATCACAAACCACGTCAAGTCAGTTAAAAACATTCATTTAATTTTCATTCCTATTTTGGTGTACAGTTAACGCTATTTCATGCATTCTCATCTTTTACAGGAAAACTCGTATCGTCCACTGAAGTCCCATGCATTTCCTTGATTATTTTTGTTCCTGATACGAACTGCACAGACATCTACATAGCCGCCCTCTCGTGCACCTCTGAGGAGCGTGTCTGCAGTGTATCAGGTAAACAGCTGAAGCATAAGAACTTATCACTGGAGCTGACGTTGGTTCGGTAATACAAGGTTTGGCGCTGATAAAATTTTCCTTGAACGCCTGGAGTAATCTCATACTCTAAGTTATTTTCGGGATATTGGTAAACATCTTGTATTCGATTAGGTTCAGAAACTTGAAGGTTAGGCATTAGACCATAGGCTGCTGTCGGGTTTACGAACGTCACTTACTCCTTTTATTTTATGCTGTAGGAGACAAAATTTGAAACCAGTTAAGTCAATGGACTAAAGTCGGGCTTTCCTCTCTAGTGATCAGGTGACTTTCCGTAAATATATTTTGCTCCGCCACCTTAGCACCAAGAACGTCTACCTTCTAGCACTCAGGGTCTCAGCATTCTTTTGCTGGGTACAGAGTGCATGCTCGTTGTCAAAATGTAACTTTGATAAAATTTCACCATTCTATAAAGAAGAAAAATGTAGATTGCGTTGTAGGAATATTAAAATTTGTTAAGTGCTTGCGAAATGGGATCCTACTCACCTAGTTCCCAACAAGTGAAGACGTCCTGAAAGCAAAGGTTTGTAATTTGCAGCGATCTATGTGACATCTCCCGAGAATAACTAAAAGCTGAGGGGTCCCAGGAAGGCATTGTGGATGTGCAAAACATTATGAAAAGTGTGGAAGGAGATCTTTGTCAAGACAGACTCTTTTATTCTTTCATTTAACAGCACGAGACTTCCAGGGCATGTGAAAGGAGGTTCCTTTCGTCTCAGTGTACTCTCCTTTGCAAGAAGAAAGCCACTTGTGGAAAATCTCATACAGTGGCCCACAACAGAGTTGGTTATTCCTTTCTTCAAAAGTGTGTCAAGTACTTTGGGGATAGTCCAGTCTGGAGCACGGAGTGCAGTGTCTTTCTTGAACAACGGAAGACCTAAGAGATAAAGACGATAAAGAGCATCTTGTATGGTGAAGTCAAAATGATATGCAATGCTATGCAGCTGACCACGTTTTCTGCTTCCTTTACCTCCGTTCTCAAGCAGCCAGTACATAAATCTGATGCTGCTCAGCCGTGCGTGGCTCGTGTTCCCGCCATCATGTATTTTACCCCCTGTTTTTAACATACTTTCACCTCACTACGTTAATTTAAATTACTACTGTCACTGAGTTGCTGCTTTGCCTGACCGTGAGCGGCGTTAGCGGCGCGTATCGATACATCCCCTCTCGTATTATCTTTGCTCGACTGCTATTACTTCCCGGTCTTGTCTGTTGTGAGGAGTTCCCGTGAGGAGTTCCCGTTCGGGTTAGCCAGTCGGTTGGAACGCGTCTGGAGCGCAGTCCGGACCTGCCAGTCGGGGAGTTGCTATGCGGCACCAGTGCAGTCGGGTTGGAGCTGTGAGGTCTGCGTCGACATGGCTCGCCCGACCATTGCAGCCTCTCGTCACTTGAGCCGGGCCACGGTCTTGGTGGATCGTCGGTCGGTCGTCCTACCGGAAGACGCGTTTTGGCTCGCCGATCGTTCATGAGTCGGCTGTGTATGTGTGTGTGTGTGTGTGTGTGTGTGTGTGTGTGTGTGTGTGTGTGTGCGCATCGACTCCCGATTTATCTTCATGTATGTTTGGCTACTGTTGGGTGTCTTTCAGGTCTTCATGCAGTTTTTGTCGAGTTGTGTGTGTAGTGGGCGTTATGTCCTGGCGAATATTTTAGATTTTGTCGGCATTCGAAGGAGTTGGTTGGTTGTTGCGGACGAGGGAAGTTATCTCCGCGCGGCGAAGTCGGCTGGGGCTGCTGGCAGCCCCTGCGCAGTGTCGGAGCGTGTGTGGAGCTGTCCGATCGCTACGAGCTTCGTGGTTCACCGACCCAGGACGTCAAAGTCGAGTAGTGGTTTCAACTACCCAAGCCACGTCTATTCATGTTGTGGTGGTTCGCTTTGGTGGTTTGCTGTTGGGGAAGTTTTCTGGTGAGCAACACCGAGTGGTTCTACTGCTGAGATTTAGCCACCATGTGGTGCAATTAACTATTTTGGTCCACTACAATTTAAATAAATAAAAAAAAAGTGAGACACCCTCTAAACCCACTGGGAAGAACAGGTAGTAGGATTGTGGAAAGAGCCAAGAGTTGCGGTCAGTTTCTGCTTCTAATTGTCATTTATTGTAATTTGATAACCTTTACAACCAAAACGGCACATAGCCGAATCTTTACCGAATGAAACTCTTTGACGGCTGAAAGGCTCCACAAGAAATCTTAACAAGGTAAAAATCCATTTAAGAGAGCAATAAAATAATTAAAAAAAACAACATATGCGAAGTGCAATACAAACGGCTGAGGGCCACAATTAAATTCCAAAATTTTAGAATATATTACATAGACCTTTAAAGGCAGAAGGCCAACAAGAAACCTTAAAAAAATCAAAATTCAATTAAGATAGCAATAAAATAATTTAAAACCCAAAAAGAGCAACATAAGCAAGGTGCAACACAAATGGCTGACGGCCACAATTAAATTTCAAAACTTCAGAGTATATTACCATAGAACTTTAAAGGCAGAAGGCCAGCATGTCTAACAACAAGAAATCTTAAAAATCAACAAGATAAAAATCCAATTAAGATAGGAATAAAATAATTTAAAGAAGCAACATATGCAAGGTGCAATAACAATGGCTGAGGACCACAATTAAACTTCCATATTTTAAAATATATTTCCATAATGTTTAAAGGCAGAAAGAAGCAATGTTTAAGCTTGAAAGATAAATTTAAAATTAATTTTGCAAAATTTTAAGAAAACAAAACCAATAACCATAAGCCTAAAATTTAAAATAGCTGACAACAGATAATTAAACACCGGTGGCACTCAGAAGGCCTCGAGAGGGTCGGTCTGCCCTCGTTCACTTAGGCGATACAGGTGGAGAGCCTAACTATACTTGATCCGTCGGAAGCCAACCGGGGGACAGCCGCGGACCGACCGACAAAACGACTTGCCACCAATCGGTACATGAGTTCTCAAACACAAAAGACTACGAACGTAGTTATTCACAATGAAATACGTATTAGCTGTGAAAACTATACGCCACTTCGACGCCCTGGGTCGATGAACCACGAATCTCGTAGCGATGGAACAGCTCCACACACGCTGCGACTCTGCGCAGGGTCCGACAGCGGACCCAGGCGACTGCACCACGTGGAGATAACCTCCCTGGTCCGCAGCAACCGACCGACTGCCTGCTGGTCCGTCCGCGACTGCTGCTCTGACGCGACTGCACTGTTGATGCGTCTCCGACTCACTTCCAGACACACGACGGCGGAAATACTGGCGCGGACCCAAACATGCAGAGGAAATACGCCCACTGGCTAAACGACGTCCCTGCACCAGGAAAGGATAGAGCCAAGCTCCACAAGATGGTAATTGAAGGGGCCCAGAAGCGCTCAGACAACCAGTTACACGTCACCCGATGAGATGACCGACCTGTCATAGCCAGTACGCCGATAACATTTAAAATATTTTGTCAATTAAAATCACACAAACTACACACATAACCTGACAAACACTTGCCCGAAGACCTGAACGATGCCCAACAATAACTAAGCACGCACGAAGATAAATCGGGAGTCGATACACACACATACACACAGCCAACTCATGAACAATCGGCGTTCCAAAACGCATCGTCCGGTAGGAAGTCCGACCGACGATCCACCAAGACCTTGGCCCATCTCAAGTGGTGCGTGGCGGCAATGGTCGGGCGAGCCATGTCGACGCAGACCTCACTGCAGCTCCAACCCGACTGCACTGGTGCCACATTGCAACTCTCCTACTGGCAGGTCCGGACTGCGCTCCACACGCGTTCCAACCGACTGGCAG